>NC_064638.1:641137811-643537811 GCF_023864345.2 Schistocerca serialis cubense | reverse complement strand
CAAATGACGTAGCTGAAGGCTATGCTAACTATCGTCTCGGCAAATGAGAGCGTAATTTGTCAGTGAACCATCGCTAGCAAAGTCGGCTGTACAACTGGGGCGAGTGCTAGGAAGTCTCTCTAGACCTGCCGTGTGGCGGCGCTCGGTCTGCAATCACTGACAGTGGCGACACGCGGGTCCGACATATACCAACGGACCGCGGCCGATTCAAAGGCTACCACCTAGCAAGTGTGGTGTCTGGCGGTGACACCACACGTTTCGCCTCCATCTGCGGGAGACATCTTCTGAGGTTGTCCGGCTACTGACACTGAGCCTCCAGGTACTCTCGCACTACCATTTGTCACGTGATGCCGACGGTATGCCTATATTTGCAAGACGTCATCATTCTCGATTAACAGTAATTGATTGTCATTTTGCTGGCGCAACGTCGACATCCATTTTTTGTCCAACTTTAAAACTTCTTCTTTTCTATAAAAATTATTATGGTGTTTGTTAATCTCTATTGCTTCTCTATACATGCGCACATGATAATTGGATGTTCGTGCTAGAACGCTTGTCTCATTAAATTTAATTTCGCGGTTCCCATCTCGAATGACATGCTCAGATACGGCCGATTTTTCGAGTGTCCTAAGCGACAGTTTCCTTTATGTTCGGCTTAGCGGGTGTTTACAATTCTTTTCGTTGTTCCAATGTATACTTGTCAACAACTGCGTGGAGTTTTGTATATCCCAGGTGCTGCTAGGGGGTATCGGGCGTCATTTGCAGCTCTTTTTGTTTTTCTTTTTTTCTTTTTTTTTTTTTTGGTCTTCAGTCTACTGACTTGTTTGATGCGGCCCGCCACGAATTCCTTTTCCTGTGCTAACCTCTTCACTCTTCATCTCAGAGTAGCACTTGCAACCTACGTCCTCAATTATTTGCTTGACGTATTCCAATCTATGTCTTCCTCTACAGTTTTTGCCCTCTACAGCTCCCTCTAGTATCATGGAAGTCATTCCCTCATGTCTTATCAGATGTCCTATCATCCTGTCCCTTCTCCGTATCAGTGTTTTCCACGTATTCCTTTCCTCTCCGATTCTGCGTAGATCCTTCTCATTCCTTACCTTATCAGTCCACCTAACTTTCAACATTCGTCTATAGCACCACATCTCAAATGCTTCGATTCTCTTCTGTTCCGGTTTTCCCACAGTCCATGTTTCACTACCATACAATGCTGTACTCCAGACGTACATCCTCAGAAATTTCTTCCTCAAATTAAGGCCGCTATTTGATATTAGTAGACTTCTCTTGGCCAGAAATGCCTTTTTTGCCATAGCGAGTCTGCTTTTGATGTCCTCCTTGCTCCGTCCGTCATTGGTTATTTTACTGCCTAGGTAGCAAAATTCCTTAACTTCATTGACTTCGTGACCATCAATCCTGATGTTAAGTTTCTCCCTGTTCTCATTTCTACTACTTCTCATTACCTTCGTCTTTCTCCGATTTACTCTCAAACCATACTGTGTACTCATTAGACTGTTCATTCCGTTCAGCAGATCATTTAATTCTTCTTCACTTTCACTCAGGATAGCAATGTCATCAGTGAATCGTATCATTGATATCCTTTCACCTTGTATTTTAATTCCACTCCTGAACCTTCCATTTATTCCCATCATTGCTTCCTCGATGTACAGATTGAAGAGTAGAGGCGAAAGGCTACAGCCTTGTCTTACACCTTTCTTAATACGAGCACTTCGTTCTTGATCGTCCACTGTCATTATTCCCTCTTGGGTGTTGTACATATTGTATATGACCCGTCACTCCCTATAGCTTACCCCTACTTTTTTCAGAATCTCGAACAGCTTGCACCATTTTATATTGTCGAACGCTTTTACCAGGTCTACAAATCCTATGAAAGTGTCTTGATTTTTCTTTAACCTTGCTTCCATTACTAGCCGTAACGTCAGAATTGCCTCTCTCGTCCCTTTACTTTTCCTAAAGCCAAACTGATCGTCACCTAGCGCATTCTCACTTTTCTTTTCCATTCTTCTGTATATTATTCTTGTAAGTAGCTTCGATGCATGAGCTGTTAAGCTGATTGTGCGATAATTCTCGCACTTGTCAGCTCTTGCTGTTTTCGGAATTGTGTGGATGATGCTTTTCCTAAAGTCAGATGGTATATCGCCAGACTCATATATTCTACACACCTACGTGAATAGTCGTTTGTTGCCACTTCCCCCAATGATTTTAGAAATTCTCATGGAATGTTATCCATCCCTTCTGTCTTATTTGACCGTAAGTCCTCCAGAGCTCCTTTAAATTCCGAGTCTAATACTGGATCCCCTATCTCTTCTAAATCGACTCCTGTTTCTTCTTCTATAACATCAGACAAATCTTCATCCTCATAGAGGCTTTCAATGTATTCTTTACACCTATCTGCTCTCTCCTCTGCATTTAACAGTGGAATTCCCGTTGCACTCTTAATGTTACCACCGTTGCTTTTAATGTCACCAAAGGTTGTTTTGACTTTCCTGTATGCTGAGTCTGTCCTTCCGACAATCATACCTTTTTCGATGTCTTCACATTTTTCCTGCAGCCATTTCGTCTTAGCTTCCCTGCACTTCCTATTTATTTCATTCCTCAGCGATGCGTATTTCTGTATTCCTGATTTTCCCGGAACATGTTTATACTTCCTCCTTCCATCAATCAACTGAAGTATTTCTTCTGTTACCCATGGTTTCTTTGTACCTATGTTTTCCTTCCCAACTTCTGTGATGGCCCTTTTTAGAGATGTCCATTCATCTTCAACTGTACTGCCTACTGCGCTATTCCTTATTGCTGTATCTATAGCGTTAGGGAACTTCAAACGTATTTCGTCATTCCTTAGTACTTCCGTATCCCACTTCTTTATGTATTGATTCTTCCTGACTAATGTCTTGAACTTAAGCCTACTCTTCATCACTACTATATTGTGATCTGAGTCTATATCTGCTCCTGGGTACGCCTTACAGTCCAGTATCTGATTTCGGAATCTCTGTTTGACCATGATGTAATCTAATTGAAATCTTCCCGTATCTCCCGGCCTTTTCCAAGTATACCTCCTCCTCTTATTCTTGAACAGGGTATTCGCTATTACTAGCTGAAACTTGTTACAGAACTCAATTAGTCTTTCTCCTCTTTCATTCCTTGTCCCAAGCCCATATTCTCCTGTAACCTTTTCTTCTACTCCTTCCCCTACAACTGCATTCCAGTCGCCCATGACTATTAGATTTTCGTCCCCCCTTATATACTGCACTACCCTTTCAATATCCTCATACACTTTCTCTATCTGTTCATCTTCAGCTTGCGACGTCGGCATGTATACCTGAACTATCGTTGTCGCGCTTGGTCTGCTGTCGATTCTGATTAGAACAACCCGGTCACTGAATTGTTCACAGTAACACATCCTCTGCCCTACCTTCCTATTCATAACGAATCCTATACCTGTTATACCATTTTCTGCTGCTGTTGATATTACCCGATACTCATCTGACCAGAAATCCTTGTCTTCCTTCCACTTCACTTCACTGACCCCTACTATATCTAGATTGAACCTTTGCATTTCCCTTTTCAGATTTTCTAGTTTCCCTACCACGTTCAAGCTTCTGACATGCCATGCCCCGACTCGTAGAACGTTATCCTTTCGTTGATTATTCAATCTTTTTCTCATGGTAACCTCCCCCTTGGCAGTCCCCTCCCGGAGATCCGAATGGGGGACTATTCCGGAATCTTTTGCCAATGGAGAGATCATCATGACACTTCTTCAATTACAGGCCACATGTCATGTGGATACACGTTACGTGCCTTTAACGCAGTGGTTTCCATTTCCTTCTGCATCCTCATGTCGTTGATCATTGTTGATTCTTCCGCCTTTAGTGGCAATTTCCCACCCCTAGGACAAGAGACTGCCCTGAACCTCTATCCGCTCCTCCTCCCTCTTTGACAAGGCCGTTGGCAGAATGAGGCTGACTTCTTATGCCGGAAGTCTTCGGCCGCCAATGCTAATTATTGATCAAAATTTAGGCAGTGGCGGGGATCGAACCCGGGATCGAAGACATTTTGATTATGAATCAAAGACGCTACCCCTATTAAATATTCCTTAATCTTCTTGGTGGGTCTGAAGATTGTTTCGATCCCATACCTGGCCACAACAGAATTGTGAATTTGGTTCATCTTTTAAATAGTGTATGTTTTTCATTAACGTTTCCCCTTGGACAATTCTCGGAAGGAGCCTCACTAATAGCTACAGTGCGTCACGACATAAAGAGAAATAAATTGTAGCACTGATATAATAACATTTCTTTACTATTTTCTTCAGCATGCTCGCCATTTTGGACATAGGGTACCCGTTAATCGTGTTACCAATGTAATTTGCATAAAAATGTATTTATCCTCATAATCTGTTTGGACCACTAGACCATCTACACGTGAGCAGTTGCTTATTGGAACAAAAATTAATGTAAATGTTCCAGAGCTTGAGTGAGTTATGTAACTGGAGCTGCTATTAAAGAACACTGGTTCGTCCACGCATCTTACAATGGCATACCAGAAGCCTCTTAGATTAATTCCCACGTACCTTTCTCTAAGTCTCCTCTTGTAGAACTTCAATATCCGTCCACGACTGCGTACCTCAAGTCTTTAATTCGTGCTTCCTGTTGCCTATTAGGTCCCTACATCGCTATTAACAAACGAATTATATTATTAGTTCTGAATAGTAACTGTTACTTATTCACCAGAAGCCCGTTTAGAATATTGGAATTCATAGAAGTATACGTTGTTTGTCACAGAAGAATCACAGCTACAGCGTCATATACAACGACATGAACATTTGCCACCAAACCGAACTGTCGCGGTTGAGCCTCTTGACATTTATATTTCGGTTAAACAAGCCACCCCACATTGTTGTTGGGCGCGAGTGTTTCATCACACAACACGCTACGTATCCTCTTTCAATGACAGAAGCTGCATTACACAGAACAGCAGAGCCAGAGGACCATAATTAGACAGCAAGAAACGTTATCAAAACACACAAAGCCTGCTTTCATTTTTCCTACAGTTGGCTCTCTTCTACAGCCAACAATAAAAATTTTCCGCGGACGCTGCGATGAAATTGTTTGAAACATTAAATTCTGAGACTGTAATTAGAATTACTAATCTGGGAAAATAAAAAGGCATGCTTTTAAGACCGCTATTTTATGCTTTCTGCCTCGTGAGGATTAATCGGATGCAAGGTAAACCGCTTGGCTATGTCGGTCTTCTTCGCCTCATTAAACTAAGCGAATCTGAGAAATAATTATTTATGTGTTTAACTGTCAAACGTTTGGTATTGCTACATGGATATTAAATATAAAAAGTCCAGAGGAGTTCCTGACTTTCCTATATCCAAAACTAAGATCGACAGACGAGTGCAGCAAACAGTATGGTTATTGAGAAAGATGTAACAATTTTATGCGGAAGCTGAACAGAAGTTTCGAAAGAGTTCGAAAAGCTGGAAATAGATGGCGCTGTAATCACAGTACGTAGTGCCTATAAACTCTGCACTGCAGCTGAGACCGATCATTTCCTCAGTTTAAACGCGAAACGGAGTTATCGTACCGAAGGCGGAGGTTGAAATCATGTATTCCATTGAACAACCTGCTTTTCTGGTACTGAAATATCACAAGTTGGAACACAGGCCTATGTCAATGAGGCGCAGTTTTCACACACAATTTATTGTTCCAAAGGGAACAGATACGAAAACCATTCGCAAGCTCTTCACCGAATTCCAACAACCAGGCAGCGTGGCTGATGATCTAGCCTGGATTGGTGGCCTCAGGCTTACTGTAGTTACCCCTGAAAACGTCGTCACGGTTTTTGTAATTACAAAGTAAAATCCAAGAAAATCCATCCAAAGAATTGCAGTAGAGACTGGCTTGGAGCGTTCTAGCTCGCTGAAAATGCTGAGACAGAGACACCCGACCACAGTGCGACAGAGAACTGACTTTGCCAAATTCCCCCAATGAGGGGCAATGAAGGGTCTGGTCATGGCTGCATCTGGTTCACATATGAAGCACACTTTCAGTTGAATGAAGCCGTGAATAAGCAAAATCGGTGATTCGTGGTTCCGAAAATCCCCATCTGTGTGAAGAGAAACCACTGTTAATGATCTTTCCTTCGTGGGGGACCACAGTCATATTGAACTTTTTTAAAGAAATGTCCTCCACTTGACTGTTAACTGTTCATTTCTTTTACACAGTCGTGATTCCGGCTTTATATTAATGCTTAAGAGCATGTAGAAACGTTAAAATATGTCTGACCTGCCTGTGATATGTCACTGTCGAAGTAACATATTTTTGGTGTTGCGTATCAGTTGTCTTATTACAGGAAACGAGCACATATCAAAGATACATAATATGGCTGACATTGCGCATAATGAAAAAAAAACATTAAAACACAGTATAACGTATTTAGGAGCTAATATATTCTTGTGACCTGCAATCGTCACAGGCACGTCGGGTGTATTTTACCACTCAATGTGCACTTTAAACTGGCTATAAAGTCACAATCATGATTGTAAAAAATAAATGAACAATTAACAGACAAATGGCGGGAATTTCTTAAAAAAATAGCTAGCCTCAAAGGATCGACGAGTCACCGAGAGGTTCATGCATGATGGGCCGAAGGAATATTACTGCAAATATACTGGCACATGGAATGACTGATCTCTATATTCACTCCATCTGCCTACTTTTTGTGGGGAACATTAAAAGACCCTATCTACCGGAACCATCTCACCTCGCTGGACGAACTCGAAGCGGTGATCTATGTACATCTTAATCCATTTTTCGTTGAGACGCTACATTATGTGATGCCAAACTTCATTGTTTGTTTACGCCACCAGTGTATTGCCAATGGCGGAGATTTCAGAAACAGCTTGATGTGACTAGAAAGACTGCTTGCAGAGGACGATTATTACGCACACTGACACTGTACGAGTTCCACAGTGCACAGCGCCATCTGTTAGAAGCTTTTTGAGCTATTTCGAAACTTCTGTGTAAAATACAGATTTCACAATGAACATACCTTTTGTTACCTCGTCTGTCGATATTAGTTTTTGAGATATTTAATCCAGAAATATGATACTCCTTCACTCGTCATCCTGTATATTGTTGGGTATATCGTCCAGAGCTTGGAGGTAGTCGATGTATTTTTAATTTCTGCACAATGTTCCGATGTACTCATTAACGGGTGTTTCAGCGTAAAACGTGTGTGTCAGTGTTGTAGAAAATCGCGTTGCTTTTGCGGGACGTATTTTCGGCGTTACTATCTGCATTATCATCTATATCGAGAAACATTTTTTTTTCCTAGTGCAAGGGAACTGTAGAAGTTTGTCTGTCAGAAAGCCGCTTTGGTTTCAACTTAGAGTCCTAGCTCGATATTCTACACAATAATGACTTTTGGAAAGAAGCTTGCTCATCTTTCATTTGTGGGTTGAAGACTTCTCGTCTTTATTCCAGTGGCTTCGTAAATATGAGGATGATGGTTCAGAATATAATTAGACTCTGAGGATGGAAAACTTCAGCAATTGACAGAATCAGTTCTACGTATTAATGACAAGAGGAGCCAGAAGGCAATGGAAACAAGTGGATGTAAATCTCAATCTCTACACCCAATAAAATCTTTTTCCTAAATAATTACATAGTAAGAAATAGGTCTATTGGGAGATTGTTATTTGCATTTCACGAATTTGTGTGTGCTTTGGATATCTTAAATGCTAAGCGATGATTTTGAATCGCTTATTATTCGAGACTGTTGTAAAACGAATTGCGCACAAGTAACAATACCCGGTTATTCGAAAAGTAAGGAACGATCGGTCGCGAAATGGAAAATACAGTGAAAATCTGATGAAGCTTTGCACAGCTGAGTTGGGCACTGTGTTTAGTACACCTGTCTATCGCATCATGTCGCTCTATTCAGTTCTGAGCTCACAGTGAGGACGTAAAGATGTCTAGAAATTAGTGTCTCCCGCTCAGTAATGAGGGCCTGACGAAACATTTCGCCTGAAGCTATGCAATACACATAACACATGTGTCATGCGGTTCGTTCCGCACGACAATTGTCGGCCACACTGTGCAGGCCGCAATGAAGATGCTCCTGCAGCGTTTTCGATGAGAAGTGTTTGTTCATCCACAATACAGCCCGTAATTGGCTACCGCTGAGGTTCATCTCTGCTCAAATGAACCGCTAGCTATCAAGACAATATTTTGACACAGACAACGTGCTGCAGTCCAAGCACTGGCGGCTGTCTCCTATAACGAGGGAATTGAAAAATTGGTACAACGGCACAGTACGACATGTGTAAGTCTGAGCGGCGACTGTGTAGAGAAGTAGCTGGAAGGTGTAGCTAGCTGTTGCAAATAAAACAGTTTCGATTTTCACTGTGGTTTCCATTTCGCGACCTATCGTTCTTTACTTTCGGAATAGCCCTCGTATTTCAGAGAATTTAAAAACAGTTTGTTACAGAAACGGCAATGAAGTGGGGTTTTTCCCGTAAGATCATTTCACGAGTGTACCATGAATATTAGGCATGCAGTAAAACGTCAAACCTCCGACATCGCTGTGGCTGGAAAAAGATCCGGGAAGAACTGGGCCAACGACGACTAAAGGGAATCGTTCAACGTTACAGAAAAGGACCCTTCCGAAAACTGCTGTAGCTTTCAATGCTGGGACAAGTTTCAGCGTGCAAACCATTCAATAGCCGGTCGGTGTGGCCGAGCGGTTATAGCCGCTTTAGTCTAGAACCGGGCGGCCGCTACGGTCGCAGGGTCGAATCGTGCCTCAGGCGTGGTTCGTGTGACGCCCTTAGGTTACTTAGGTTTAAGTAGTTCTAAGTCCTAGGGGACTGATGACCTCAGATGTCAAGTCCCATAGTGCTCAGAGCCATTTGAACCGAACCATTCAATAAACACCATCGAGGTGTGATTTCGGACCCGAGGGCTCACTCGTGTACCCTTGATGACTGCACAACACAGAGTTTTACGCCTTGCCTGGGCCCATCAACACCGACATTGGACTGTTGATGAGTGAAAACGTGTAGCCTCGTCGGACAAGTCTCATTTCAAATTGTATCGAGCGCGTGGATTTGTACGGGTATGGAGACAACCTCATGGACCCTGTATGTCATGAGGGGACTGTTCAAGCTGGTGGAGGCTCTGTAATGGTATGGGGCGGGTGTAGTTGGAGGGATATGAGACCTCGGATACGTCTAGATCCTACGTGACACGTTGGTAAGCATCCTATCTGCTCAAGAGTATAAGCTAAGATAATAAGGCTGGGGAAGTTCCAATTGCTCCATGTTGAGCAGAATTAAAGGCAAGGTTGAACCAAGGTATTGAGGTGTCCCATTTCTTCTGCGCGTTAACGTGAAAAGTTCCTGTTCATCCTTTCCACAAAGGAGGGCTGAAAGTAATACAGGACGATTCTGATGTGATGGACCGGCGTTATCAAAGAAAAATTTTCTAAATCCCCGTGATACAACCGCTGGGGAGTTATCGCCCACGAAGGATTTAGGGGGACCGAAAATCGAGAAAACTTGGCAAAGATGTTAAATGGTCACCACCGCAGTAGCCCCCAGCTAGGAATCAGCCCTCAGATAACGTTAAAAGGCGTCGAAGACGACGAGAACGTGACGATAGCCATTCTTCACCCTGGCTTGAGGACCGACATAATTTATGTAATGTTTGTCCATAGAGGCCTGCTCACGGATGGCTTGTAAGAGTCCCTTCCGGACTGTGTTCAGCCAGCTTACATTGCTGGCACTCCCTCACTGAAAGCCGAACATTCCTGTAGAGGGAAGACCAATTGACATGTTTTCTGATCTATTTCTGGGAGACTCTAATATGTCTAACTGTGAATTGGAATGCAGAAATACGAACCGCCCCATGTGCGGTCCGGCCCGTCTTCTTGTTGCACCCTAGAAACCAATTTAGAGCCTGATTATTGGTTTCCAACAGGAATTCTCTTTGCTCTAAATAGACGTTATTCTCGTCTAAAGCAAAAAATGTTGTGAGGGCTTCCCATTCGGAGAAAGAATATTTTAATTCCTCAGAGATTAAGCTCCTAGGGGCATAAATTACAGGACGACGATCTCCATCACATAGGCCGGAATTAGAGGCGTAGTCTGTACATTGAAAGATTCCTCAAAACTGGGAATCGTCAGAATTAGCGGGTTAATCAAGGCTTTCGTAAATGGCCCAATTCAAAGATATTTCCCCTCCTATGTAAGCTGTTAAGCGGAACCGCTAATTGAGCTGAATTTGGCTAAATTTCCGAAGAAAATGGCCATGCCAATAAATCTGACTATGCCATTCTTGTTCTTAGGAGGGGGGAATCTACGCAAGACACGCGTCAGCTCTGTATCTATTCTGATTCCTCCCCCCCCCCCCCCACACACACACACCAAATGCCCTAAAATGAAAATCAGCGATCGGGCTGATTTTCGATAGTTTAAGGGTCAGTCCCGCTCCTCTCAGGCGTGACAAAACGTTCTGGAGGTGATCCAAATGTTTGTCAAAGATGGCTCTATAAATAACAACGTCGTCCAGGTAACTGTTTCTTTTTTTTCTTTTGGTCATCAGTCTACTGACTCGTTTGATGCGGCCTGCTACGAATTCCTTTCCTGTGCTAATGCTAACCTCTTCATCTCAGAGTAGCACTTGCAACCTACGTCCTCAATTATTTGCTTGACGTATTCCAATCTCTGTCTTTCTCTACAGTTTTTGCCCTCTACAGCTCCCTCTAGTACCATGGAAGTCATTCCCTCATGTCTTAGCAGATGTCCTATCATCCTGTCCCTTCTCCTTATCAGTGTTTTCCACATATTTCCTCCCTCTCCAATTCTGCATAGAACCTCCTCATTCCTTACCTTATCAGTCCACCTAATTTTCAACATTCGTCTATAGCTCCACATCTCAAATGCTTCGATTCTCTTCTGTTCCGGTTTTCCCACAGTCCATGTTTCACTACCATACAATGCTGGACTCCGGACGTACATCCTCAGAAATTTCTTCCTCAAATTAAGGCCGATATTTGATATCAGTAGACTTCTCTTGGCCAGAAATGCCTTTTTTGCCATAGCGAGTCTGCTTTTGATGTCCTCCTTGCTCCGTCCGTCATTGGTTATTTTACTGCCTAGGTAGCAAAATTCCTTAACTTCATTGACTTCGTGACCATCAATCCTGATGTTAAGTTTCTCGCTGTTCTCATTTCTATTACTTCTCATTACCTTCGTCTTTCTCCGATTTACTCTCAAACCATACTGTGTACTCATTAGACTGTTCATTCCGTTCAGCAGATCATTTAATTCTTCTTCACTTTCACTCAGGATAGCAATGTCATCAGCGAATCGTATCATTGATATCCTTTCACCTTGTGTTTTAATTCCACTCCTGAACCTTTCTTTTATTCCCATCATTGCTTCCTCGATGTACAGATTGAAGAGTAGGGGCGAAAGGCTACAGCCTTGTCTTACACCCTTCTTAATACGAGCACTTCGTTCTTGATCGTCCACTCTTATTATTCCCTCTTGGTTGTTGTACATACTGTATATGACCCGTCTCTCCCTATAGCTTACCCCTACTTTTTTCAGAATCTCGAACAGCTTGCACCATTTTATATTGTCGAACGCTTTTACCAGGTCGACAAATCCTATGGAAGTGTCTTGATTTTTCTTTAGCCTTGCTTCCATTATTAGCTGTAATGTCAGAATTGCCTCTCTCGTCCCTTTACTTTTCCTAAAGCCAAACTGATCGTCACCTAGCGCATTCTCAATTTTCTTTTCCATTCTTCTGTATATTATCCTTGTAAGCAGCTTCGATGCATGAGCTTTAAGCTGATTATGCGATAATTCTCGCACTTGTCAGCTCTTGCCGTCTTCGGAATTGTGTGGATGATGCTTTTCTGAAAGTCAGATGGTATGTCGCCAGACTCATATATTCTACACACCAACGTGAATAGTCGTTTTGTTGCCACTTCCCCCAATGATTTTAGAAATTTTGATGTAGTGTTATCTATCCCTTCTGCCTTATTTGACCGTAAGTCCTCCAGAGCTCCTTTAAATTCCGATTCTAATACTGGATCCCCTATCTCTTTTAAATCGACTCCTGTTTCTTCTTCTATCACATCAGACAAATCTTCACCCTCATAGAGGCTTTCAATGTATTCTTTTCACCTATCTGCTCTCTCCTCTGCATTTAACAGTGGAATTCCCATTGCACTCTTAATGTTACCACCGTTGCTTTTAATGTCACCAAAGGTTGTTTTGACTTTCCTGTATGCTGAGTCTGTCCTTCCAACAATCATATCTTTTTCGATGTCTTCACATTTTTCCTGCAGCCATTTCGTCTTAGCTTCCCTGCACTTCCTATTTATTTCATTCAAATGGTTCAAATGGCTCTGAGCACTATGGGACTTAACTTCTGTGGTCATCAGTCCCCTAGAACTTAGAACTACTTAAACCTAACTAACCTAAGGACATCACACACATCCATGCCCGAGGCAGGATTCGAAACTGCGACCGTAGCGGGCACGCGGTTCCAGACTGAAGCGCCTTTAACCGCACGGCCACACCGGCCGGCATTTATTTCATTCCTCAGCGACTTGTATTTCTGTATTCCTGATTATCACGGAACATGTTTGTACTTCCTCCTTTCATCAACCAACTGAAGTATTTCTTCTGTTAACCCAGGGTTTCTTCGCAGCTACCTTCTTTGAACCTACGTTTTCCTTCCCAACTTCTGTGATGACCCTTTTTAGAGATGTCCATTCATCTTCAACTGTACTGCCTACTGCGCCACTCCTTATTGCTGTATCTATAGCGTTAGAGAACTTCAAACGTATCTCGTCATTCCTTAGTACTTCCGTATCCCACTTCTTTATGTATTGATTCTTCCTGACTAATGTCTTGAACTTAAGCCTACTCTTCATCACTACTATATTGTGATCTGAGTCTATATCTGCTCCTGGGTACGCCTTACAGTCCAGTATCTGATTTCGGAATCTCTGTTTGACCATGATGTAATCTAATTGAAATCTTCCCGTATCTCCCGGCCTTTTCCAAGTATACCTCCTCCTCTTATTCTTGAACAGGGTATTCGCTATTTCTAGCTGAAACCTGCTACAGAACTCAATTAGTCTTTCTCCTCTTTCATTCCTTGTCCCAAGCCCATATTCTCCTGTAACCTTTCCTTCTACTCCTTCCCCTACAACTGCATTCCAGTCGCCCAGGACTATTAGATTTTCGTCCCCCTTTACATAGTGCATTACCCTTTCAATATCCTCATACACTTTCTCTATCTGTTCATCTTCAGCTTGCGACGTCGGCATGTATACCTGAACTATCGTTGTCGGTGTTGGTCTGCTGTCGATTCTGATTATAACAACCCGGTCACTGAACTGTTCACAGTAACACACCCTCTGCCCTATCTTCCTATTCATAACGAATCCTATACCTGTTATACCATTTTCTGCTGCTGTTGATAGTACGCGATACTCATCTGACCAGAAATCTTTGTCTTCCTTCCACTTCACGTCACTGACCCCTACTATATCTAGATTGAGCCTTTGCATTTCCCTTTTCAGATTTTCTATTTTCCCTACCACGTTCAAGCTTCTGACATTCCACGCCCCGACTCGTAGAACGTTATCCTTTCGTTGATTATTCAATCTTTTTCTCATGGTAACCTCCCCCTTGGCAGTCCCCTCCCGGAGATCCGAATGGGGGACTATTCCGGAATCTTTTGCCAGTGGAGAGATCATCATGACACTTCTTCAATTACAGGCCATATGTCCTGTGGATACACGTTACGTGTCTTTAATGCAGTGGTTTCCATTGCCTTCTGCATCCTCATGTCGTTGATCATTGCTGATTCTTCCGCCTTTAGGGTCAATTTCCCACCCCTAGGACAAGAGAGTGCCTTGAACCTCTAACCGCTCCTCCGCCCTATTTGATTATTTATCAAAATTTAGGCAGTGGCGGGGATCGAACCCGGGACCGAATACGTTTTGATTATGAATCAAAGACGCTACCCCTAGACTACGGGTACTCCCCCCAGGTATCTGTACAGACATTTAAATTGTAGATCACCAAATATGCGACTGATTTACAATCTTTGGTGAAAGGAGTTTTACAATATGCCTGATTAAGGTACAAAACGGTGAAAAAAAAAACGCTCCGCAGTAAACAAAGTAAAGCAATTGTGCAAGTCCGGCAAGGGGGCGAACTCCAGAATAACCTTCTCATTCAATGGTCTACAGCTCGTTGATCACTGCCTTGCTTCTTTGACACTAGGAAAATGGCTGAGGCATAGGAAGAAGTGGAAGTTCGAATAACTCCTTCCCACATCGTGTTATGAGTTATTCCTCTAATAATTTTCATTTTGGGAGGTAGCGGTTGAGATAGGAAGTTTTCCACACCGGTGTTCGTACGTGGACCTCGCATCACCGGACAATCTCTCACTAAATGTCCGACATCATCGTACCTATAACAATACCTAGTCTTAGATTTAAGGGAAGTTGAGTTCTTCGATTGTTCCACCATTTCCTGAGCACCGGTCGAAAAATTTCTATATTTTGCTTTAGTTTCATTAGAAAACCTCACTCCTTTAATAATTATGACAAGCTCGTCCAGTACCATCAAGGACGTAGGTGTACTAGAAAATACTACGCGTGAACGGTCTTCACGTTTCATACTGCCTAAAATATTCTGAACGATATCGTATTCAGTGGTGTGAAGTTCCAAGGCGGCAACAGCTGTGCGTACTGCTTCAATGTAGTCTACTAGGTTATGACGAGTGGATTGCACACGCCAAAAATACTATCTTCGAGCTCCATTTTGATCGGGGCGGCAATTTTAATTGGATTACTCGTTTCCTTAACTTAAGCAACGTCCCTTGGCCCTCTAAAGCCTCACAATAAACAGTCAATGGGTTAGTGGACACAATAATTGCATGGTCCTTCTTTGTGAAATACCCAAAACGCTCTAATGATATTCAAATCGCACTGTCAGCCGTAAGAAATACTTAACTTGTGGCAGGTCTTCGATAGCGACTTCAGTAACTCCTTGCAACAAATGCACAATAGGGTTAGACAGCCTAGCATACACCTTTTAATATACTTTTGTTGGTTAGTTAATTAAAAATATTCTTTATTTATTTATTATTATATAAATATTCTTTATGTGTGCTTTTATTTTAATTATTGGTTTAGTTATTGGTTTTAGTTGGTTTAGCTTAGTTCCTTGTTTCCTTTTATCTGTACTCTCCTGAAAACCTGGAAAATATTAATATTTCGTTTTAAATACTACAGGAGAGCACGAGATTTATTCCTCATCGTTATATGCTGCACCGGAAATCTCTAATACCTTTACTCGCTACACAGATCGTTCGGCACAACTGTGTGCTATGTTGTTTGATGAGTCTGGGTGGTAGGTCCAACAGTTTAGCAAGGTAAGTCTATTAATTTAAGAATTATGACCTTGAAAAATGCAGGTTGCACTATCGTTCCGAACTTCACCTCCAAACGATCTCGTAATATTTGTGCCGTGATAATTAACTAATGTCGGTATGGAGATATACACACACCTTGATGCTAGGTATTGATTTTATTTTGTGCAAATAGCTATTTGAACATTTACTATAAACCATCATGGCGCCTCACGACAATACAATCTCTCTCCTGCTCTCACACGTCCGATATCTCCATTTCCTTCACGAAGAGTACCTAAAACAAAATCTTTGGTTCGGTAAGACCCGCGTTCGTAGCACGGAACCTCCGATTCTCGCAGTCCGAATATGTCGTTCACCACAATATAAATTAGAGTATCGTAAATATTGGTAGACGTAAAATGTCTATAGTTATAGTAGTCACCGACTCCACGTCATCCCATCAAGCGCGAGCAATGGGGTCGCTATCGCCCCCAGCACCCGGCAGACGCAAAATGTGTTTGGTAAGAGTAGTCACCGCCTCCACGCCATCCCGGCAAGCGCGAGCAATGGGGCCTCTATCGCCCGCAGTACGCCTCAGGAAGGCCGTGGTGGAAGCGTGCTGCGCATCCCGATCCAAGCTCGCTCTGCCTGGTAGCTACCGCCTGCACGCCATCCCGGCAAGCGCGAGCAATGGGGCCGCTATCGCCCCCAGTACCCGGCATACGTCGCTTCCCACGCCGGGGCTCCCGGGTTCGATTCCCGGCGGGGTCAGGGATTTTCTCTGCCTCGTGATGGCTGGGTGTTGTGTGCTGTCCTTAGGTTAGTTAGGTTTAAGTAGTTCCAAGTTCTAGGAGACTGATGACCATAGATGTTAAGTCCCATAGTGCTCAGAGCCATTTTTGAACCCGGCAGACGCAAAATGTATTTGGTAAGAGTAGTTACCGCCGCTACGCCATACCGGCAAGCGCGAGCAATGGGGCCGCTATCGCCCCCAGTATCCCTCAGCAAGGCCGTGTGGAAGCGTGCTGCGCATCCCGATCCAAGCTCGCTCTGCCTCGGTGCCAACATGGTCGCGCGCTTGTTAGGAGACCATTCGGGCGCCTGCATCCAACCTGCCTATGTGATAGACTCACCGGAGCTGCATCCAGAGTTATGGTCTGTGGTGATACCTTGTATGACAGGGGAACTCCTCTCTTGGCTATCGCACGCGCCCTGACTGTAAATTGTATTTCAGTCTGGTGGTTCGATCTGCTGTGCTGCCATTCATGAACAGAATTCGAGGGGGTGTTTTCCAACTGGATAACGATCGTCCACATACCACTGTTATAACCTAACATGCTCTAGCGAGTGTCGACATGCTTCCTTCGCCTACTCGATTACCAGATCTGTCTTCATTGAGACATTCCAGCGTCAGCCACAAACATCAGTAGCCGTTCCTGTACTGACCGACCTATAGCAACAGGCATGGGACTCCATCGCATAAACTAACATCGGGCACCTAGGCAACAAAATGCATGCCCTTACAGTAGCCTGTGTGTTTGCAATATTAATCGCTTAAATATGTTGCCTAGACCGCTGTATTCCCGAAATTTCATTACTCTACATTCATTACTTTTTTGTAAAGCGATTTCTTCTTCCGTCAGTATATTACAGTACCGCAGCGTACCTGACTTGACTCTCTCTGATACACACACACACACGGACACCACAGGTAGACAGGAAGACAGAGACATTTTCTTCTGCCGCTCTTACTCTCGGGCGTAAACACGGCACTGTAGCTACTGTGGCCCATCATCCCTCATCACGCAGTACACGCACTGTTTCGCGATGGAAACAGTACGGTAAACGTCGCCAATACGGCGAGAGGGGAGCCGGCTGCTGGTTGGCAGGTGGTAGCCACCGGTGACACACTGAGGAGCAGGGCGCCGGCAGCGACGCAGGCACCAGCTTGCTCGCCCTGAGGCGGCGTCGCCTCCGCCTTCGGTGTCGCCGTCGGCCGCCGCATGAATAATTCAGGCGCGACGCCGCCCCCCACCGTTGCGCAGCGCCGTCCGCTCATCGAAAGTCGGCCGCCGCGCCTCTCTGCCAACCCTCCCCCCTCCCCTCCCCCGCACCCCATCGCTCACTCCTCCTCCGCTAATCCTGCTGCGTCCACAGCTCCCGTCAAAGGACACGACCGCGAGCGATGCCCCGGCCGTCCGCAACTTCGTCGTAGCCGTGGAGATTGCCATACAGCGCCAAAGGAAACGTCTTTCGCGGGCCATTTGCGGAAAACTCGGTGACACGACGAATTCATTTGTCGGAACGTCCGTTGCGACTCTGCCGCCTTCTCCGGTCACGCCTTCTTACTCTACACTTCCACAGCTAGCGCCCAAAACGTACGGCTTCCATTCACAAATTACCTCCGGATACAAAGAGACTCCTTTAAAATTACTCTCGGAGGACTGAAAACCTATAGCAGTTGCCATCGTCTTACCAGCCGACTTTTTCGTCTCCCGTAACAAACTCAGCTTTAAAAGTGGACAAAGACATATGGACCAGTTTCGGTCAGTTTTTGACCATCTTCAGACCCTCATACTGAAATATGAACAGAGAATGGATTTAGAGGAATGTCTGATAATAGTAGCAACATATAAAGTACATCATATACACTGAATCGCCAAAGAAACTGATATAGGCATCCGTAATCAGATACAAAGGTATATAAACAGGCAGAATACGGCACTGCTGTCGGAAACACTTATACTGTATAGGATAGCAAGTGTTTGGCACAGTTGTTAGATCGGTTCCTGCACTACAGTGGAAGGTTATCAAGATTTAAGTGAGTTTGAACGTGGTGTTAAAGTCGGCGTATGATCGATGGGACACAGCGTCTCCGAGGTAGCTATGAAGTGGGGATTTTCCCGTACGAACATGTCAAGAGTGTATCATGACTATCAGGAATCCGGTAAAACATCATATCTCCGACATCGCTGTGGCCGGAAAGAGATTCTGCAAGAACAGGACAATGACTAATGAAGAGAATAGTTCTGCGTGACAGAAGTGCAACTCTTCCACAAACTACCGCAAATTTCAATGTTGGCCCATCAACAAGTGTTATCGTGCGAACCATTCAACGAAACATCACCGAAACAGGCTTTCAGAGCTTAAGACCCACTCATCAACCCTTGATGACTGCACGACACAAAGCTTGCCTGGGCCCGTCAACATCACATTTTGACTGTTGATGAATGAAAACATGTTGTCTTGTCAGACGAGTCTCGTTTGAAATTTTATCGAGTGGATCCACGTGTACGGGTATGGAGACAACCTCATGAATCCATGCACCCTGAATGTCAGCAGGGGACTGTTCAAGCTTGTGGAGGATCTGTAATGGTGTGGGGCGTTTGCAGTTGGAGTAATATGGGAGTCCTGATACGTCTAGATACGATTCCGACAGGTGACACATTCATAAGCGTCCTGTCTGATCACCTGCATCTATTCATGTCCATTGTGCATTCCGAAGGACTTGAGCAGTTCCATCAGGACAATACGTCAACCCACAGGTCCAGAATTTTTTCAAAGTGGCTTCAGGAACACTCTTCTGAGTCTGAACATTTCCGCTGGCCAGACATGAACTTTATTGAGCGTATCTGGGATGCTGTCCAAACTTGTTACTTTCTTTTGTGATCAGGACTTTAAGAAAAATGGCAAAGATAGTGTTAATCATAACACAGGAACGAGTTGTGATCTAAATAACAATAGATTTATTCATTCTTAACATCACAAGACAAAAAAATTGCTAAAGAAACGTCACTCACATTTTTCATTTGCCAAACGCTTTCACTAATATGGGTTTTATGTTGGACAAAGTGAACAGCTGGGGATCGACACACGACACTAACCAGAGCACTAATCGCTTTACCTGACTTCATACACCTGAATCTGGGGTATGGCACAAAAACTATGCCACCATCAAGCATCTATACTGTACTAGTCCAAAAAGAAAAATATGGTTCGAAAGAACAGGGTGCTGAGAAACATATATCGGAACCCTATGCCGTAGCAGCGAATACTTTACCCTTCTGCTGGTCAGGGTGGCACACCTCGATGCGTTTGACGACTGAAGTCATGGTTGGCAGCAATCTGTTTTAATGACACGCACCTGAAAACTGGAAGTACGTGGTCTCGCATTCGATTAATTGAGAACGCAGGTACTTCCCTATGAGACTCTGAAACCCCAGTGGATTCCAGTGTGCAGGTGGACCCATTTGCTGATCTGCCAAACCAATTTGAATCTGTCGCACGACTTTGTGTGACGGAATATGTCGAATATTTCGACAGCCGACTCAAGACAAAGAAATACACCCACGCATCACTCGTTGTGTGTATGATGCTAGAAGCAGTACCTTGTAACGCCGGAAATGCATATCCTCCTATTTCCATCTATTTTACTATTATTTTTTTCCTTGTTTTGTTACCTCAAGATATGAAATTTCTTTCTCTTTATATATTGTAATTGTTTTACTGTTTGTATATATATATTTATGCATTTATGTCGATGTATAATTGGTTTGTTTCGTAAATATTATTTGTATTTTTACGCTGGGTCTTGCCTAGGGAAAACTGCCATCGAACGATTACATCGATGGGTCGTGTGAAGAATCAAAGTGTGTAGGATCTTTGGTAGTGTTAACTCTGCCGCGTGGAGCGCGGGCAGAACAGTGAGAGTCTGGCGGGAGTAGCGAGTGGAGCAGGTGTTGTGTGACGCTCCCGCGAGTTGCCGCGCTTTCGGGGTTTTGCAGCATGTAATTGCGCTCGACTCGCGATGATAGTTTCTGACATGGTGTCGCGGACGGGAAGCATTAGCTGGCGCACATCAAGAGCCCGTTTCGCCTGGTGACCGTGTCGAGAAGAAGGCGCGCCAACATCCAGCTTCTGCAACAGCGACGGCCGACAATGAGTGACTGTCGCCACCTCCTCGATCGACGGCTTCAAACCTTCAATCAACCAACAAGGAAGACTAAAAGCACGTAAAGTTTCAGAACCGTATGGCAGACCTCAGCTTTTCAAATTGTTCCATTTGCCTCGCAAAATTACAGCAACTTAGCATGAACCTTTGTTGCTCATTGTCCCAATTGCATTGCCAAGCAGGGTCCCTTCCTTTTCCGAAATGAACCCGAGTGTCGTTGAAATTCAAACGCCAGCATAAAAATAATATAATTAGATTTCACTGCTTTAATTTCAAAGTTCAGTAGCTGGCTACAATATTTAGGTTACACGAGCACAAATTTAGAGTGCGAGTTTTGTTAGCATATTTTAGCTTACCTGTGACTGCAGCTCAGCTTGGTACGTACTAAATTTTACTATTGTTAATAGTTCAGAATCATTTAATTCAAGTTCAAAGTTAAATCTCTTGTTTCTAAATTGCGTAGAGTCAAGTTGCTTTTGAAATGATTGTTGAGGTAGTCCAAGACTAACCGTATTTTACTGGATTTCGATGTGCTTCAGAAAGAAAGCTCACTATTAACTTCAGTCACTAAATTAACTTTCTATTTTCCGGTTTTATTAATTCTTTTGCTAAATTAAGTCAGAGTGTAGCGAAATTTATTACTTCTGACAAACTTTCAGATTTCACACTACACGTGTCAACCTTCAGTTGCCACGCTTCTAGTGTTAATTATATGTGTAATTAACTTTCTTTTTCAGTTACCATAGTAATTGTCCTTAGGACTGGCGACCGTGATTTCCCCCAAATCTCAAATATCTAATTACCGCTAGTTAATTGTTAACGTAACGGTCGCACATTTACTTTCTTTATTAACTTTATCCCTATTTCAAAATTAATTTCCACCAGTTTCACTTGCATTTTTCCTTTCATTTAGATGTAACCCTTTCCTCCCTCTTTACCGACAGGTTAACTTCGGTGACGATTGCTTTTCCAAAATTCCCATTAGGTACACGCGGTTTCATTTTTCACTGTCATTAAGGTCGATAAGTGAGGGGGGAGGTTACACGTGGCGACCTGGTGACAGGACAATCTTCGGATTTGAGGTTGTTCTGGACACGAATTTTGTATGTTGCAAATCTCGTAACGAAGTACTTGTTACGTACAGGCCGTTACGTCAGCGAGAATAAGTAGTGGGAGTAATCCTAATTAGATTTGAGATTTGGCAGTTATATTGAAAATTATTAAAATGAGTGAAGGCAACAATTGCCAAAATTTGGTAGACTTGGATACGGAACAATCGGTCGAACAGTGGGAAACGCGCACAGCGGTACCCATTGTTCCGGGGCAGGCGGCTAGCATGAAAGACGCGACCGCCGAAACGCAACAAAGAGCAGAAATGGAATTCCAAAGTTTAGAAAATGTTTCGGAATCGGAAGTGAAAATCAAATCTGAATCCCTTGATGACGAATACGGGGGGAAAATTAAAGAGGAAGCCGCTGCGGAAGTAAAACCGGTAGTTTCCGGGAATTTAACTGATTTATTGAATGTTTTGATTAACGAAATCAAGAGTCAATCGGTCAAGCAAGAAGCTCAGGCTGCCAAGCAAGAAGCTCAGGCTGCCAAGCAAGTAGCTCAGTCTGAAAAAATTGAACGAATGCTAGACAATCAGAACAAAGCTATTCACGTTGTTATTAACAATGTTGGAGTTGTTAACACAAAAGTTGATAAAATCAAGGAAGATATTGTTGTAATTAATACCGAAATCGGTAATCTTAAACAGGAAATGATAGGCGTTCAGGCGGAAATTGCGAGCATAAATACTCGTTTTGATTCCGAAATTAGCAGAATCGAGAAAAGTGTAGGAGACGCAGTTGCTCCGATCATCGAGAATAAGGTGACGGAACAAATTCAATTAGTGAGAAAAGAGGATCATCAGAAGGTGGAAACTTTAAAGGCTTTAGTATCCGAAGTAGATACCAAAGTGACGAAGCAGGCTAATACCTGCGAAGAGAAAAAGAGGGAAGTGGAAACGCTTGCGACAACCACTTGCCAAGTGATTACGAGGGTGTCGGAATTAGAAAGGAAACTTGACGAAAAACAGAGCTATGTGCCAATCTGTGCACATAGTTCGGAGTTGTTGACGAAAGAGGAGCGGTTCGACCCCTTGAAAAAAGGCGGTATACACCCGACGGATTTCATTAAAAATTGTGAAAGAGTTTTACCCAGATCATGGACTAATGACAGAAAAATTAATGCGGTTATTGATGTGTTGGCTGGTGATGCCAAGCGTTGGGGCTTAAACCTCAACATTACGAACCTGACTTTTGACGAATTTAAACATTTGTTTCTGGCTGAATACTGGTCAGAGCAAAAACAGCAAAGTGTCTGGCGCGAATTTGTCGTATCGAGGCCTTTCGATGCGAATTCGCGCGGTTCGATGAAGGAGTTTTGTGAGGGCTGGATCCGCAAGTTGGAATACTTGCGTGATCGCCGCACGGAATCCGAAATAGTCTGGGAACTCTACAAAAAGCTTCCAGATGACACAAAACGCTACGTAGGAAGCAATTACAGGACAATAAATGATTTCGTGGAAAGAGTGGAGGACGAGGACAATTGGCGCAATAATCGCGACAGTGGTAGAGGCTGTGGTAACAACAACAGGAACCACAACAACGATAACTATGGGAATAATGCATACCGCAATCTTGGCAGCAATAACAATAATGGTTCGGGCCGTAATGACAATCGGTACAATGCAAATAATAACCGGAATGACGGAAACCAGTATCATACTAGCATGATACGGGCTGCGCAGAATAGTAATAACGCCAGAGGGTGTGACCAGCCGCCTCAGCAGTATCCGGGGAGCGTATCTGCTGGGACGAGACAGGGAAACCATTAGCCGCGCCGGTGAGGGGCCGACCGGGCGTGGAGAAATTTTGGTGGCCCAATAACAGGAGAAAACCGAGGTGTCGTCGTTATGAAAATTCCGTATGGTCTAATCAACGGCGGGAGAGTGTGCCAGTGTTAGGAGAAAGGAGTGCGTCCACAAGTAGTAGATCAACTGTATACACGGCAGTAGAAAATACATTCACTGTCAGTGAGAACAATTTAAGTAGTGTTCCGGAAATCGATTATAAAGTGGCAGCTGTAATACCCACAGCGGAACTGGAGATTGAGTTTAAGAATGATTCGCAAGTGTTGAAAGAAGATCAGATGTCGGATAAAACGTCCGTCATCGAGCGAGGGGATGCAGAGAGGGATGAGGTCTGGTTAAGGCAGTTCGGTCGCTTATACGACGAACTAAGAGATTATAGGGGCCTGTACGAGAGAAGTGTTTATGGGGAGCGCGGGCAGGATTTGCCGCGTCTCGTCCCGCAGGAAGATAGTGATTGTGAAGTGATGGAAAGTTCTGGCCCTAACCGGCAGACTTTACTAGAAATAGTTTATGTTAATGGGGAGCACGAGCAAGATGCGTCGTGTTTCGTCCCGCAAGAGTTGAATGTTGAAGTAGTAACGGAAAGCTCTGGCCCTAACCGGCAGACTTTACCGAAAGTTGTAGTGGTAGAAGTAGCCGACCCATCCGACGCGAACATCCAGTTTAAACATTGCGAGAGTATTAAGGAGAAAGATTACGAAAATTTTAGTGATAGCCGGAAACGATTGGTAGAAAAGCACGTAGATTACAGCGTGTATGAGGTTAGAGCTGACGTTATACGGTCAGACGGTAGCAGTGTGGGTTGCGCAGATCCAGAGGAAGTAATTTCAGATGCTACTGGGCACATTCTTCCAGGTAGATTGGCAGATGAGATCAATCTGACCAAAGAGGAATCAACGAAGGTGACAATTAGTGAAGTGATAGCAAAGCAGCACTCACTAGTTGACGAGTTACAGGAAAAGGTTTCGGTATTGGAGGCGAAGCTACAGACTAAGCCTCAGGACAAACGTGTTGAAATTAAAACTGTATGTGAACAGAGGCTGAAAAAGCCGCCAGATAAGCCGAATTTAGGGTCAAAGCCGGATGGTTTTTTCTGGAATGACCTGGATATAGACGAGGATTTACTGTGGGAAAATAAAGAAACAGTCGAGGGCAAGTGTAGACAGGTAGTAGTGTCTGTTAATATGCACGACCTACAACTAAACGTGTTGATTGACACCGGTGCAGAATTGAGTGCTGTATCTGGGAAAATATTTGAGTTACTGAAAGACAGACCTGGCATCGTAGTTATGCCAGTAACAGGAGTGAAAATTATCGGTGCTACTGGGAAGGCCAGTAAACCGGTCACAAAACAGATTTTTGTCAACTTCGAGATATGTGGGGCACGATTTGAACAAGAGTTTGTCGTCGTGCCAGACTTAGCTACGGAAGTAATTATCGGGTTAGATTGGCTATTAAAGTACCGTGCAGTGATTAACTGCGAAAGCAAAACTTTGACATGTATGTTACTAGATAAAACGATAGTAGTTAGCTTTGACGAGGCAGGGGACGGTGTGCATAGGCAATACCAGCCTATACACATTGTTAACTGGCCGGATGGTATTGATGTAGGTATGAATTTGAACTGCCGTAAAGTGAGGAATCTCGGCATTGACAAAAGTGTAGAAAGTTTAGTGGAAGAGATAATCAAATTCCCTCCACGGATTAACATTAGTATTGGTGTGAAAAAAGATCGTTTGCGAGAAGTAATGAAGTTAAAAGCCGATGCTCGCATACGTCGTCATGACGCTAAAGCGCGTTTTGCTAAGTTTGCGATCGGAGACTTAGTACTTGTAAAAGCTCATGAGAAATCGAGCAAGATAGACAATGAAATCTCTAAATTTAAGTTTGTTTATAATGGACCATATAAAGTCATTGGCATACCTCACACAAATGCTTATTGCTTAGAGTATCCAAGCTCTGGAAAGCTATTAGACCTGAAATTGTACCAACCTAGGATCGATTAATACCACACAATGGGTAATTTATACAGTATGTAAAATAGAGTGTAAGATTTAACGATTTGCTAGATTGCCATGCTTTTGACTGACCAAGGTCATTAAATAAGTTATAATTAATAAGTAATTAATTTTGATTAATCAATTTAATTTTAATCAATTTAATCATGATCTAATCAACTGAAAAATCCAAGCTGCTAGTTTAAGTTTTCAGCTGAGTCACAGTAGATTAAGGAATGTAAATATGATTTTTTAAATAGCTGTAAGATTCCATGAATATGTGTTTTACTAGTCATTGCCGATGTACTTAGACGCTGTTTTAAGTTCCAGGCTTGTACATGTGTGATGATGGACAGTGTTGAGTTATCCACTGTGATAGTGTTTATGGACTCCTTGAGATTACTCGGGAGTGAGTTTTTCCGAAAGAATTCAGTGAAACGGACGTTCTGGAAATGCCGTTACACAGGCGAGTGAGATCAAGCGTGCCGCACAGGCGGGCGCAACAATACTGGCGAGGCGGTGCCGCTGTCGGCTCTTGGGCCGCTGTCGGCATTCTTTGTACTTGCGAGTACGGAAGGCGGAATTGTTTTTCTTCCTGGACAGCTGAAAGAATTCTACTGTCAATATTTATGTTTTTTTCGATCTGATGTGTGTTATTTTCTTGTTTAGCGTTTAATGGACTCCCATGACGAGAATATTAATTATGAAAGGGTTATGTAAAAATGTGTATTCTATGTAATTAATTATTAATTTGCGTATTTGATCTACCTGTTTTTATGACCATGTACTCTGATTAATTTTGTAAATAGTATTCCATTTCTTGTAGTGTTAGGAATTTTGACGATTTTGGAATAGCTAAACCATTTTCTATATCTTCTATGAATTTTAATATGTTGTCAACCTGTTTTATTTTGTGCAAGATGACAGAGTGGAATAAGATTAGGAGTGTCTCCACTCAGTTATTATGGTCTAAAAATTGATTTATGGTTAATTAGACGAATTCTAAATTTTGTTCATGTTTTGAGCATATGCATTTCCGCTGTTTCTTTTTTGGGACATTTTCTGAGTCTGTTTACGTTACACGAACATCCTCAGACAATGTGGGGCACGTGTAACGCCGGAAATGCATATCCTCCTATTTCCATCTATTTTACTATTATTTTTTTCCTTGTTTTGTTACCTCAAGATATGAAATTTCTTTCTCTTTATATATTGTAATTGTTTTACTGTTTGTATATATATATTTATGCATTTATGTCGATGTATAATTGGTTTGTTTCGTAAATATTATTTGTATTTTTACGCTGGGTCTTGCCTAGGGAAAACTGCCATCGAACGATTACATCGATGGGTCGTGTGAAGAATCAAAGTGTGTAGGATCTTTGGTAGTGTTAACTCTGCCGCGTGGAGCGCGGGCAGAACAGTGAGAGTCTGGCGGGAGTAGCGAGTGGAGCAGGTGTTGTGTGACGCTCCCGCGAGTTGCCGCGCTTTCGGGGTTTTGCGGCATGTAATTGCGCTCGACTCGCGATGATAGTTTCTGACATGGTGTCGCGGACGGGAAGCATTAGCTGGCGCACATCAAGAGCCCGTTTCGCCTGGTGACCGTGTCGAGAAGAAGGCGCGCCAACATCCAGCTTCTGCAACAGCGACGGCCGACAATGAGTGACTGTCGCCACCCCCTCGATCGACGGCTTCAAACCTTCAATCAACCAACAAGGAAGACTAAAAGCACGTAAAGTTTCAGAACTGTATGGCAGACCTCAGCTTTTCAAATTGTTCCATTTGCCTCGCAAAATTACAGCAACTTAGCATGAACCTTTGTTGCTCATTGTCCCAATTGCATTGCCAAGCAGGGTCCCTTCCTTTTCCGAAATGAACCCGAGTGTCGTTGAAATTCAAACGCCAGCATTAAAATAATATAATTAGATTTCACTGCTTTAATTTCAAAGTTCAGTAGCTGGCTACAATATTTAGGTTACGCGAGCACAAATTTAGAGTGCGAGTTTTGTTAGCATATTTTAGCTTACCTGTGACTGCAGCTCAGCTTGGTACGTACTAAATTTTACTATTGTTAATAGTTCAGAATCATTTAATTCATGTTCAAAGTTAAATCTCTTGTTTCTAAATTGCGTAGAGTCAAGTTGCTTTTGAAATGATTGTTGAGGTAGTCCAAGACTAACCGTATTTTACTGGATTTCGATGTGCTTCAGAAAGAAAGCTCACTGTTAACTTCAGTCACTAAATTAACTTTCTATTTTCCGGTTTTATTAATTCTTTTGCTAAATTAAGTCAGAGTGTAGCGAAATTTATTACTTCTGACAAACTTTCAGATTTCACACTACACGTGCCAACCTTCAGTTGCCACGCTTCTAGTGTTAATTATATGTGTAATTAACTTTCTTTTTCAGTTACTATAGTAATTGTCCTTAGGACTGGCGACCGTGATTTCCCCCAAATCTCAAATATCTAATTACCGCTAGTTAATTGTTAACGTAACGGTCGCACATTTACTTTCTTTATTAACTTTATCCCTATTTCAAAATTAATTTCCACCAGTTTCACTTGCATTTTTCCTTTCATTTAGATGTAACCCTTTCCTCCCTCTTTACCGACAGGTTAACTTCGGTGACGATTGCTTTTGCAAAATTCCCATTAGGTACACGCGGTTTCATTTTTCACTGTCATTAAGGTCGATAAGTGAGGGGGAGGTTACAACCTCTGACAGTTCAGAAGGTGACTGGCACAGGCTCTAAGTGGCACGCTAACAAAGGACACAAGCCTCACCGTTTAGGTAGAGACCTGCAGCTCCTTAATAGTGAAGCGCCAGTACAAGAGTGTCCTCTCTTTCTCGCTCCCTTCCTCCCTCGGTAGCATAGCACATATACATCCTAGATTACACCCACTTTAGCACAAGCCAATCACAAACTGGTGCGCTACATTCGAAGATGGGAGACTACCCCTTGGTCTGCATACACAGATTTGACCAATCAGACTTTAAAGTTAACTGTCAGAAAAGGAAAAAAATATTCAGCTTCAAGGCCTCTTTCCCCCGCGTTTACGCTGTGTCTTTTGCTAACAACATGATCAAGATTGAACCACAGTACTCCATGTTCAAATGTGTGTAAAATCTTATGGGAGTTAACTGCTAAGGCCATCAGTCCCTAAGCTTACACACTACTTAACCTAAATTATCCTAAGGACACACACCCATGCCCGAGGGAGGACTCGAACCTCCGCCGGGACCAGCACTTCATAAGAAGATTGTTGTCTCCACTGTAGCGTCCATTTCGAAGTTTCCAAAGAACAGTCATAAACTCGCTAAAAGCCTCGTGCCTTCACAAATATGTTTTCTAACAGTCTGGACGTCTGGGCCCAAGTGACCTGTCCCACAGAAATTGGCAGAAAGCTCACTGTTGTCTCATCGACTTCCTGCCTAACAAGGTCCCATCCTTTGCTTTATTGCCGGTCTTCAATGCACTGCACATTCCAGCGGCGACTTCTCTGCGCTAGTCAGCCTACCTGAACGTGGCTGCCGACTGACCAGAGCCATCCAACGTGTTTGCACAATGAGACTGCGGAACTCGGCAGTCCGCAAAGATTTTCACTTAGGTTCCGTACAAAAACGCTCCCCTCGGCCCTCAGTCGCAGTACGCTTCTACTGCAGTCTTTTAAATTGGCACTCTATTCCTTCGAATGCAGGTAAAGCTTACAGCTATTTCTTCACTAGAGCACACAAGGAAGAGCGTCAACTGCTGCCTACCATTTCATCATGATGTAAAATGTCAGATCGTAATAAAGATCATCTTCCCTAAGAACATTAAGTGGCATGACACCGAATCAAAAGTGAGGGAGCCCTGCAATCTCTCAGCTGTTCAGAAGAGATCTGCACCACCTCATACTCTTATGGATTTTAGGACAGCCCTGCAGGATTCATGGTGTCTGTTCCCTCCAGCGCTACTTCAGATATTAGTCAAGTCCATGCCACGTCATGTTGTGGCACTTCCGCGTGCTCGCGGGGGCTCTACACGATATTAGGCAGGTGTACAGGTTTATTTGGCTCTCCAGTGTATGTGTTATTGGCGTCAGACCGAAGACTGGTTTAATGCACCTTTCCGCGCTACTCTACCCTGTGCAAGCCCACTCATCTTCAAATAATTACTGCAACCTACATCCATCTGAATCTGCTTACTGTATTCATCTCTTGCTCTCCCTCTTCGATCTCCCCTCCCCTCAACCCCCTCCCCTGCCCCCGCTTCCTTCCAATACTAATTCGTGATCCCTTAATGTCTCAGAATGTCTCTTATCGACTTATCCCTTCTTCTAGTCAAGTTGTGCCACAAATCTCTTTTCTCCCCATTTCTATTCTGTACCTTCTCATTAACTATGTCATCTGCCGGTCTAATCTTCAGCATCTTTCTGTAGCACCACATTCCTAAAGCATCTGCTCTCTTTTAATCTAAAACGTTTATCGTCCATATTTCACATTGATGCATGGCTACACTCCGGACAAATATCTTCCAGAAAGACTTCCTAACTCTTAAATCTATAATCATTGTTAATAAATTTCTTCAGTAAGCCTTTTCTTGCCATTGCAAGTCCACATTTTATATCCTCTCTTCCTCGGTCATCATCCGTTATTTTACTGCTCCAATAGCAAACTTCCTCTACTACTTTGTCTCGTTTCCTAATGTAATTCCCTCAGCATCGCCTGATTTAATTCGACTTCATTCCATCGTCCTTGTTTGGCTTTTGTTGGTGTTAGTCTTATACCCTCCTCTTAAGACAATGCCCAGTCCAATAAACTGCTCTTCCAAGTCCTTTGCAGTCTCTGACAGAATTACGATGCCACCGGCAGACCTCAAAGTTTTTAGTTATTTTCCCTGAACTTTAATTCCTATCCCATATGTTTCTTTCGTCTCTTTATTGCTTCTTCATCATACAGATTGAATAACATTGGAGATAAGTTACAATCCTGTCTTACTCCCTTCTCAATCACTGCTTCCTTTTCATGCCCCTCGACCCTTATATCGGCCGTGTTGCTTCTCCCTGTATTTTACCCCTGCCACCTTCTGAATTTCAAAGAGGGTATTCCAGCCAGCATTGTCGAAAGCTTTCTCTGAGTTTACAAAAGCCATAAACGTAGGTTTGACTTTTCTTCACCTATCTTCTAAGATAAGTCGAAGGGTCACTATCGCCTCGCATGTTCCAGCATTTCTCCTGAATCCAAACTGATCTTCACCGACGTCAGCGTCTACATGTTTTTCAATTCTTCCGTAAAAAAATTGTGTTAGTATTTTGCAGCCATGACCTATTATATTGATTGTTCGTGAATTTTCACAAATTAAAAAAATGTAATTATATCCAGATGGCACGGGATGACAGTGAATGGAGCGGGTGTTATAGTACTACGAACGTCAACTGTTATGAAGAGCAACGCGGTTGTTGCTTAAACACGCGATGCCTCGCCCTCTGCAAACCGAATTGCAACAACGGTAGTCAGTCAGGCATACAGGACCTAAAACAGGCATATTACGACAGTCATACTTGCATGCAAGTAGTTTGTAATAGCTAGTCACTGTCGCAACTTTCAACAACTCATTTTCTGTTGAAATGTGCACATCAACACCTCCACGATGCTTCCACGGTAAATATCGGCGTCACTCTAGCGGTAGTTTCAGTGGCACTACGATCTAGCAGCAACCTGGAGTACCTGGCACGCATTTATAGATGTTGTCCTGCATGCCAGTACGTATTTAACATCGAGCCGCTCTCACAGCTCTGAAATCGTCTTCTGATGGATGGTGCATATCGATATGACAACGCCGTCTCCTAGGGAACCATTGACGTCACTTACCACTAACTCTACTGGCATACAATCTATGAATTTGCGAAAAATCCCCCAGATGGCTATCGGTGTTCTCATAACCGATTATGATTGGTTATTTCTTTTATATACATACACATAACAAAAAAAGTTTTGTATCACTCCGGTTCCCAGAACTCCTGAAGACAGACGTTGACTGTGGGTATTTATCACTGACACATTTCCTTTGACTGTTCAGGAGTGTCACTGAACCCGCACAAAGATGTAAACAACCAGGCATGAGCAGCGCCTATTAGACGGAGGGAGTCTGACAGTCGATCAGTTCAACCATGCCTAGACGGTCAATGCCGCGGTTCGCTCGCGTCCGTTCTCAACAAGGGAAGTGTCCAGGCGTCTCAGAGTGAACCAAAGTGGTGTTTTTCGGACGACAGGAACTGTCGATGACTTTCCTCGCTCAGGCCGCCCAAGGGCTACTACTGCAGTAGATGACCGCTACCTACGGATTATGGTTCGGAGGAACGCTGACAGCAACGCCACGATGTTGAATAATGCTTTTCGTGAAGCCACAGGGTGCTGTGTTACGACTCAAACTGAACGCAGTAGGTTGCATGATGCGCAACTTCACTCCAGACGTCCATGGCAAGGTCCGTCTTTGCAACCACGACACAACGTAGCGCGGTAGAGATGGCTCCAACAACATGCCGCCTTTAACCCCACAATCGTCGGAGACGTGTTTGGAGGCAACCCGGTCAGGCTAAACGCCTTAGACACGCTGTCTAGCGAGTGCAGCAAGGAGGAGGTTTCCTGATGTTTTCGGATGGGGTGGCATTATGTGGGGCCGACGTATACCGCTGGTGGTCATGGAACGCGCCGTAACGGCTGTACGATGCGTGAATGCCATCGTCCTACAGATAGTGCAACCATATCGGCAGCATATTCGTGAGGCATTCGTCTTCATGGACGACAATTCACGCTCCCTTCGTGCACATCTTGTGAATGACTTCCTTCAGGATAACGACATCGCTCGACTTGAGTAGCTAGCATGTTCTCCAGACATGAACCCTATCGAACATGCCTAGGATAGATTAAAAAGGGTTATTTATGGACGATGTGAACCCACCAAGCACTCTGAGGGATCTACGCCGAATCGCCGTTGAGGAGTGGAACAATCAGGACCAACAGTGCCTAGATGAACTTGTGGATAGTATGCCACTACGAATACAGGCACGGGTCAATGCAAGAGGACATGCTGCTGAGTATTAGAGGAACCGGTGTGTACAGCATTCTGGACAACCACCTCTGAAGGTCTCGCTGTATGGTGGTACAACATGCGAAGTGTGGCTTTCATGAGCAATAAAAAGGACGGAAGTGATGATTATGTTGATCTATGTTCCAATTTTCTGTGCAGGTTCCGGAACTCTTGGAACCGTGATGATGCAAAGTTTTTTTTAATGTGTGTATTTATAAAATATTGACGAAATTCTATTTATATCAGTTACTTTATACAATGTAATGTATCTACTTGTTCATTCATTACTAGCTTTCGTATAACTTTTCAGTATATACCTTGTTGTAACAACTGTTTTACATCATGTATGCCTCATTGGTTACTGCTGACGTAATTCGAATGGAGTAGGCGGAGTACCGCACTTTTAAGCCACAACTGCGTTGCTCTCCTTAGCAGTCGACGTTCGTAGAGCTACAACACCCGCTCCATTCACTACCAGCGCCTACAATCATGGGTATAATTTCTTCTTTTAATATTTGCTATGTATGAAGTACTGCATAAGCTGCTAAAACATATTTCTAAATCCATACTACGCCCATATTTCGGTGTGAGGGCCCGAGGATAGTCAAAAACTGATCGAAGCTGGTAACCATCAAAATAAATGTTGTAGCAGTGGAGACGGTTTGTGTCCATTCTTAATGTACTCTTAGCCAGAACGCTGCTTCTCCTCGAGAAATGTTCCCAAGAATTAAACAATTAGCTGATAAAGTGTGTGATTGAATTCTGGTCAACTCGCCGCTCATTTCATAAATTTGAAGTCGATTGCGAGTAATCGATCTATTGCAAATCGATTTTCTTTAGATCGAAACCTAAATGCTGCTAAATAAAACTTCATTCTGACGTAACGCAACAGATCATATCGGCCACTACAGAAAATTGCTTGGTATTATCTGGCTTTTTGCATGTTCGTCTTTTTACTTTCTTTTTTGACTTTTTCATCTTTCTTCGTGTGTTCAGGTTTTCGTATTTGGTTTCTCCTTTCAAAAATCATTCTCAGTTTTACTAACACGTACTGTAATTCAGAAACTCTCCTTACTCGCAGTAACATAGTATGTTTTGTGGAGAGGTGGCTTCCATCAAGTAATCCTGCAAAGCTTGGAAGGATAACTTTGTCCTTTCTTTAGGACAGCTGTTTAATCACTTGCTCTAGGTTGGAATACCTCGCTTATCACAAATAGTTTAACTAAAAGACCATGTTTTGCTTATTATTTACTAACTAAATCATTGGTAAAGTCATATCAATAACTTTCATAGCACTTTACGTAAACGAAATTCATTTACACTTTTGAAAAATTTGTAAAGAAAGGGAGTCGTTTGATATTAATCATAACAAGATTTCTTGTTTTGGTATTTTTCTAATGCTTATCGTCTGCATGTGTTTCAACCTTCCCTGCCCCCCCCCCCCCCCTTTTAGCCAGGCTCAACCAAAACAATATTAACACAACTTGCGTGAGACCATGACCGTAAATTTATGGGGAACTCCCAATATCATTTGGCTAGACTGAACTGTCTATATTATTATCCATCAACATAACTTAAATTTCGAAGGAAAGGCCATTACCAGCCTCAATCGGGCATCGAAATAGTTCCACTGTGAATGTTGAAAATTTGTGTCGGACCGGGAGTCGAATCCGGATTTCCCGCTAACGCAAGCGGTGCCTTAATGGTCTCGGCCATCCGGATTCATAACGTTTCACACGCTTGTACTGTCCACTTTCCGTTCACCTACTTGCTCGCAACGAGTCGTGTATTCCCGAAAGAGACTGGAACCCTGTTGTGCATCAGCTCTGTGTGTGGGTGCTATGTCGGACATGTTTGACAGAGCATGCACCACCTACATAAATAGTGTTCCTATAATTACAGGAGTAATATATATATATATATATATATATATATATATATATATATATATATATATATATATACACTCCTGGAAATTGAAATAAGAACACCGTGAATTCATTGTCCCAGGAAGGGGAAACTTTATTGACACATTCCTGGGGTCAGATACATCACATGATCACACTGACAGAACCACAGGCACATAGACACAAGCAACAGAGCATGCACAATGTCGGCACTAGTACAGTGTATATCCACCTTTCGCAGCAATGCAGGCTGCTATTCTCCCATGGAGACGATCGTAGAGATGCTGGATGTAGTCCTGTGGAACGGCTTGCCATGCCATTTCCACCTGGCGCCTCAGTTGGACCAGCGTTCGTGCTGGACGTGCAAACCGCGTGAGACGACGCTTCATCCAGTCCCAAACATGCTCAATGGGGGACAGATCCGGAGATCTTGCTGGCCACGGTAGTTGACTTACACCTTCTAGAGCACGTTGGATGGCACAGGATACATGCGGACGTGCATTGTCCTGTTGGAACAGCAAGTTCCCTTGCCGGTCTAGGAATGGTAGAACGATGGGTTCGATGACGGTTTGGATGTACCGTGCACTATTCAGTGTCCCCTCGACGATCACCAGTGGTGTACGGCCAGTGTAGGAGATCGCTCCCCACACCATGATGCCGGGTGTTGGCCCTGTGTGCCTCGGTCGTATGCAGTCCTGATTGTGGCGCTCACCTGCACGGCGCCAAACACGCATACGACCATCATTGGCACCAAGGCAGAAGCGACTCTCATCGCTGAAGACGACACGTCTCCATTCGTCCCTCCATTCACGCCTGTCGCGACACCACTGGAGGCGGGCTGCACGATGTTGGGGCGTGAGCGGAAGACGGCCTAACGGTGTGCGGGACCGTAGCCCAGCTTCATGGAGACGGTTGCGAATGGTCCTCGCCGATACCCCAGGAGCAACAGTGTCCCTAATTTGCTGGGAAGTGGCGGTGCGGTCCCCTACGGCACTGCGTAGGATCCTACGGTCTTGGCGTGCATCCGTGCGTCGCTGCGGTTCGGTCCCAGGTCGACGGGCACGTGCACCTTCCGCCGACCACTGGCGACAACATCGATGTACTGTGGAGACCTCACGCCCCACGTGTTGAGCAATTCGGCGGTACGTCCACCCGGCCTCCCGCATGCCCACTATACGCCCTCGCTCAAAGTCCGTCAACTGCACATACGGTTCACGTCCACGCTGTCGCGGCATGCTACCAGTGTTAAAGACTGCGATGGAGCTCCGTATGCTACGGCAAACTGGCTGACACTGACGGCGGCGGTGCACAAATGCTGCGCAGCTAGCGCCATTCGACGGCCAACACCGCGGTTCCTGGTGTGTCCGCTGTGCCGTGCGTGTGATCCTTGCTTGTACAGCCCTCTCGCAGTGTCCGGAGCAAGTATGGTGCGTCTGACACACCGGTGTCAATGTGTTCTTTTTTCCATTTCCAGGAGTGTATATATATATATATACAGGAGTTGTATATATATATATATATATATATATATATATATATATATATATATATGATACTTAATTTGAGTCGTAAGATACGTCGTAATTCTAACCTAAGGCTTGTCTGACGACATGGGAATGGCGTCATTAGCGACTAGAACAAAAACAGCAGCCTTAGCTTAAAGGGATGCGTCTTTTTTTGACAGTAGCATCTGCGTCCGCGGTTGTGGTCTTCAAGTCTTAACAGACACCACAGCAAACGACAGATACAGATACAGAACCACGCGGCTGCTGCGGTCGCAGGTTCGAATCCTGCCTCGGGCATGGATGTGTGTGATGTCCTTCGGTTTGTTAGGTTTAAGTAGTTCTAAGATCTAGGGGACTGATGACCTCAGATGTTAAGTCCCATAGTGCTTAGAGCCATTTTTTGACATTTTGCTGATGTTCGGCGAATGCCCACACGATGAAACTGAAGCAGCCATGGCGTACGCCGTGAGATATCCTAGGCGAAGAGCCCCGGCAGCCTTTACGTTCTTACGTGCCGAACAATGACATTGGGAAACAGGCAGCTTGGTAATGCGCTGCGGTAACAAACGGAAACTGCAAGAAGTAAGGAGACGGAGGTGTTTGTTTTTTGATGCAGTGCACCACAATCCTAATATCAGCTTACGAGCCGTTGCTGCAGTCGCTGGTGTCAGTCTCACATCTGTGAGGCGTAGAGTACACGACCACAGGTTTCACCCGTACCACCTGTCACTGACCCAGGAGCTGCATGGGAACGATTTCCGTGCGAGAGTCACATTCTGTGAATGGGCCATGCGTAATTTCATGCTGGAGTCTTTACAAGGTGTTATGTTCTCTGATGAGTCCACGTTCACAAATTGTGATACAATGAATCGCCATAACGTGCACTGCTGGGCCGCAGACAATCCTCGGTGGGTACTGCCTGTCGACAGTCAACGTAGGTGGGCTATTAACGTATGGTGTGGAATCCTTGGGGATGAAATCATCGGTCCACACTACTTCCCAGGTACACTGACAAGTGAGTTATATCGCGCGTTTATAGTCGACAGTTTGGGTGGTCTCCTTGAACATATGTGTCTACTCACGAGAGTCCACATGTGGATGCAGCACGATGGTCACCCAGCCCATTCTGCGCGTGCTGTTGTGGAAGAACTAAACAGCAGGTTTGCAGGAAGGTGTTTGAGGCACCATGGTCCTCATTCACGCCCCGCAAGGTCGCCCGATTTAACACCATTAGATTTCTTTTGTGGGAATATCTAAGGGATCGTGTTTATATCACTGAGTCCACATCCCAAGATGACATCACGTAGAGGACGCATGTTGCTCCGTAACACCGGCGATGTTACATCTCGTCCGCAGATCCTTTAGAACGCGCACTGCATTGTGCATTCAGGAACATGGACACACATTTGAGCATCTCATTTAAATCAACTTCCCACCGCCAGAACATCCATAACCCACCACACAGCCATGTATAAAGTACAGCTTGTGGTATCTGCCCCTGAAACTTTGAAGGGTTGTAGCCCCCAAACTAAAAGTGATAAGAATGTAATTTAAATAGATTTATACACAGATGGTGTCACTGATTCCAGTGCATGATAGAAACAACTATTGTTCCATTTAAAAAATTTTATCTTTTTGCTGTAACTGTTTGGATAATAAAACAATAAACTATGTTCATAGCTCCGCAGACAGTGTAACGTTTCTTATGGTGACCTACCGCAATAAATATTTCCGTCGCCTATTCCTTCGTAACTTACAGAGGGAAACACATTTAGTGAAAGACGCTGTATATGAAACTGTTTACGTGAACCTCTCGAAAACAGACAGGATAAATATATTTAGGGGAGTTGGGAACTTGGGAATCTACATTATCAGTGGGGGGCTCGAATTAATGCCTATTAAAATAAACAATAAGTGTGTCTGAACTGTACATAGAACAAACAGAGCTGTTTTACAATTATTAGTGCTTCTGGATGTGTGACAGAGGTCGTTATACTCAATCAGTAACAACTGCTAGCGGTCAACCGTACTAATCGTAAGTTTTCTCCATGACGGGCGCCACTGCCATAAAGTTATTAAATGAAGACGGCATGTTCCACACTTGGGTCGCGTTTATTTAGATTTTTTTTCGTTTCAGAACTAGCGTCGATTTTAACGATTTTCATATAAGACGAGAACAAATAGTCCAATTGGTTTTCATTTTATTTTATTTCATGAACACAACAAATGCTCTGTTAGAGTGTGTAGCCTTTTGATCATGTAAGGTTAGAGTCGACAAACTGAGGAGCGAGCATTGTACCTCTGAACACGTTCTGAAATTTCTTAAGCACGATTAAAGTATTGGACTGCTTCCAGTTATTATTAGCGACAGCCTGCGACTGAGTTCCAAATCCAGAATCAATCTATTCTTTATTATCTGAGCGATAATTTAAAAAGTTATTAAGTTATTTTGTACACAACTGGAGGACGAATATTCCATTGAGAATTGTCGCTCACGATTTTTCCATGACTTCAGATTAGTTTTTGCAGAATAATGTCTAAATTTATCGGTATTCCAGCTCATTTTGATCGTAGATGAAGGGGAGTAGTATTGAATTAGATGTAACTGTTGCCTAGGGGAGTCAGGAGTGCTTGGAAGTGGAGATTGTTTCGCAACGAATGCGTCACAGCTTTCGAGTTCCAAGAACCCAGGAATTGGCGCCATGCTAGCCATAGCTGTCCGTAGCTGTAGGTAATGTCACCTGGGCGATGACGTAAGCCACGGCCAAGTACTTGGGGCGTGTCGTGTGTTGACGGTGAACCGCTACGCCTAGAGTCGACAACCCGCAAAGCCGTGCTGTTAGCGCGTTTGTGTCACGTCAGGGGGCGAGCGACACTACTGTGGCCCTCAACGTGTAGACCTAGAATAGGGCTTCAGCGAGCTGGGGCGAGGCCTACGCACGAGAGAAGTCGTGGTACTGCTTCTCATGACTTCAAGTGGTGAGTGCTACGCACAGGCACAGGAGTTACTGCGCTAGTGTTAATTCCGTTATGGAATGTTGGCGCAGATTTATAAACCGACGAATTTTCCGCATTTCACACAAATTATGTCGCAGCTGTAGAGGAACTGAGCAGCTCTTTATCAACAATACTTTAAAGACAATTTACCTTTAAGGTTTACAAAAGATAGAGCACAGCAATAAGTCGTCCTTTTTTGCAGGTTATATTCGGCAAATATAAATTTCGGCTAGTGCCTAGCGATTACCAATGCACTATTTCATAGTATCAATACATGTCAGTCCCCTGTTGTTCGGGCGATTTGTCGAATAAAATCTGCAAAAAAGGACGGCTGATTGCTGTGCTTTATCATTTGTAAATAATATCACAGTCGCTCCGTGCACCCACGTTCCTAATGGAAGGTAATCTGACATTTCAAGGTGATTACTCACTTCATTTTCGAGATTTGCAGTTGGCTGGCTTGGAACCTCATCTACTGTCAAAAAATCAGAGAAAACAAACATTCAGGAGTAATAATTAGTAACGAAAATACACAGTAGTAAACAGAAATCTTTGGTTAGTTTGAAATTCTTGCTTCCGTTTACTGTTACCTGGAAGGCGGTTGTTCCTTATTTTAGAATAATCGTTGGTGAAAATATTTCTAAAAATGTGTCACTTTATTTAAATAATTTCTTTCACGTGTTTACCACAACTGCATGTTTAAGAAAAGCGAGTACATTCAGCTGCCATTTCTAGAAGCTTGTGAGAAGATCTGTCACTTGCACTGCTTGGGAACTTCTAGTACTTTCAATGTAATCAGATTTAAATGTACGAAACAATTCGTATCTTTCAATGATAATTTGTAACAATAAATCAGTTAGTTACAGTGGAATGAGTCAATGTATCACTATCTATCCCACCTGCAGGTAACTCATCAAATCTGGCAAAACTGCTTTACATTTACCTCACCCATTTATGTATTTTAATAAAAATAATATTTTAATAAAATAAAAATAATATTTTAATAAAAATAATGACATACTTAGACAGTGAACTTCAGTCTGTATGAGAGATATCTGTTTCACGTGCATGTTACCTATAGCCACATTATACCTAGTAGACAACTGTTCATGAGCCGTTTCTACAGATCTCAGTGCCAGAAATTTTACACAAGAGTACCAAAACATCGCAGATCTCATTTTTAGCACAGTCTTAACTTCCAGTTATTCTTTTTTAGTCCAAAGCTCATAAAACTGAAAACGCTACGTGCATGTAACTTACTCTCTATAGATCTGCCTATGAGTAATTACAGATCATGTTCACAGTAAAGAAAACAATGTGTTATGTGCAAGTGTTCCAATATGTTCAGAAGAAGGTACAGATAGTAAAAAGCTTTCTCCAGTGCTTAAAAACTTGATAAAATTTCTCAAGAAGAGAGACAGAAATCATCAACACTCTGTACTGGTTTTTGTAACGGATCTCGGAGGCGATAAGCCAATCTTAGGGAGAGAGAGAATGTACAAAAAAACGTTCGGTATTTCCTAGATTACAGCAGGATTTCACTCACCGGCTTCGTGACATCATGCAGGCTAAAGCCAATTGTCGCACTCTCTGTACCCACAGGGTACGGCCGGGATTGCCTGTGATGGGAATATACTAGTGTTTCTTCAACGCGGAACGGCGCGCGCAAGCATAAGGTGTGTCAGGCTGTACAGCTGTACAGATATTGTCTCTTGTATTGGCTGAGCTGTTTGATCGTTTCCCCTCTGCTCGGACTGATGAGATGTGGTGTCATCGACTGAAAACTTTATTTTAAGAAGGGCAAGTGATCTGCAAGTGAAATATTGGTTGTCTTACTCGGAACTTAGAGGATTTTGTAGTTTAGCTGTGTGTTGTGCCTTTAATTTCGTGTCTAGCATCTGTCTGCTATATTATTCAGGCTGATGGCGAACTAGTCCCTGTTTGGTTTTGCTAAAGTTAAATGCAGACGATTTCTTTAAATTGTAAAGGCAGACTGGGTGCAGCTAATTCTGTTGATTATAAAGATATGTTGAGTTTTCTTAAAGTGAAATTGTAAGTTTTAGACTATTCTCTCACAATTTCTGTACCGCTGGTATAGTTAACCATTGTTACAATAAATGTATTATGATAAATGCATCTGGTTTGTCTTGATTACAAGAATATAAAAACGTATACCGACCCAAAACAGTCCTTCCACTGTATAGAGAGACCGTTGCACTGTCATGCTAAGAATGCTTTTGTACGAAATCTAAGCAAAGCCACACAACAAAAGGAATCGAAATTTCTAACAGAAAGAAAACATTGCAAAAGTGAAAGGGTGGGGAGAGTAAAAAGCGTCTCATCAGAATATTGACGTATGTACACTCAAAGCGATGGAGGTGCTCGGCGAAATAGAACAGTAAATTACATGTACAAACATCTAAGAACAAGAAAATGAGTAGACTATCTAAAGTACTCACCATAAACTGAAATGAAAAACTATGAATCGCAGATGTGAAGTGACAAAAATATTGGGGTCTTTAAAACAGATCTTCTGCAGTTAAAATACTCATAAATAGTGAATCATAATTTATGGAGCTTTTTATCAGATCTCTACTGTTCTTGTTGTTGTGGTGGTCTTCTGTCCTGGGACTGGTTTGATGCAGCTCTCCATGCTACTCTATCCTGTGCAAGCTTCTTCATCTCCCAGTAGCTACTGCAACCTACATCCTTCTGAATCTGCTTAGTGAATTCATCTCTTGGTCTCCCTCTACGATTTTTACCCTCCACGCTGCCCTCCAATACTAAACTGGTGATCCCTTGATGCCTCAGAACATGTCCTACCGACCGATCCCTTCATCTAGTCAAGTTGTCCCACAAATTTCTCTTCTCCCCAATCCTATTCAATACCTCCTCATTAGTGATGTGATCTACCCATTTAAATTTCAGCATTCTTCTGTAGCACCACATTTCAAAAGCTTCTATTCTCTTCTTATCCAAACTATTTATCGTCCATGTTTCACTTCCATACATGGCTACACTCCATACAAATACTTTCAGAAACGACTTCCTGACACATCTATACTCGATGTTAACGAATTTCTCTTCTTCAAAAACGCTTTCCTTGCCATTGCCAGTCTACATTTTATATCCTCTCTACTTCGACCATCATCAGTTATTTTGCTCCCCAAACAGCAAAACTCCTTTACTACTTTAAGTGTCTCATTTCCTAATCTAATTCCCTCAGCATCACCCGACTTAATTCGACTACATTCCATTATCGTCGTTTTGCTTTTGTTGATGTTCATCTTATATCCTCCTTTCAAGACACTATCCATTCCGTTCAACTGCTCTTCCAAGTCCTTTGCTGTCTCTGACAGAATTACAATGTCATCGGCGAACCTCAAAGTTTTTACTTCTTCTCCATGGATTTTAATACCTACTCCGAATTTTTCTTTTGTTTCCTTCACTGCTTGCTCAATATACAGATTGAATAACATCGGGGACATGCTACAACCCTGTCTCACTCCCTTCCCAACCACTGCTTCCCTTTCGTGTTCCTCGACTCTTATAACTGCCATCTGGTTTCTGTACAAATTGTAAATAGCCTTTCGCTCCCTGTATTTTACCCCTGCCACCTTTAGAATTTGAAAGAGGGTATTCCAGTTAACATTGTCAAAAGCTTTCTCTAAGTCTACATATGCTAGAAACGTAGGTTTGCCTTTCCTTAATCTAGCTTCTAAGATAAGTTGTAAGGTCAGTATTGCCTGACGTGTTCCAATGTTTCTACGGAATCCAAACTGATCTTCCCCGAGGTCGGCTTCTACTAGTTTTTCCATTCGTCTGTAAAGAATTCGCGTTAGTAATTTGCAGCTGTGACTTATTAAACTGATAGTTCGGTAATTTTCACATCTGTCAACACCTGCTTTCTTTGGGATTGGAATTATTATATTCTTCTTGAAGTCTGAGGGTATTTCGCATGTCTCATATATCTTGCTCACCAGATGGTAGAGTTTTGTCTGGACTGGCTCTCCCAATGCTGTCAGTAGTTCTAATGGAATGTTGTCTACTCCTGGGGCCTTGTTTCGACTTAGGTCTCGACTTAGTATATTTAAAGATATTTGGGCTAAAGGGGTGCTGTAAAGTCTTCCTCCTCTATATTACACGGTTTTCAACAATCACGGGGAAAATAAAATATGAACTTTTGAAACACTAGCTCCAAATGTCTCACTGAATCCTTGTAACTCAATTTAACCTAAAAGTATTGCGCAGACATTTAGTAACGTACAATAACTAAGCTGTAACCTACGAAGAAACTAAAATTTCATAGTTTTCCTCGTAGGAGTACTGTCGCCAAGAAGATAATGAAACATGCACAGATCTTAAACTTACTCCATTACATATTGGAGATATTAGGCAGCAGTGGTGGACGTATCTTACCTAGCGCAAAACACATACGAGTGTCTGTCGCTGCTACGCATGCCGTGCACAGCTTTCCGCATATACTAATCGTCGTGTGTTGGCTCTTAATAGTATATCAGAATCCCTGTGGGACACATTCCAAATTGAGAGACACTGTCCTGAATAAATATATAACAAGTACGAAGAAATCCGTGTCCGTCAGAGCGGTAGCGTGTGTAGTTAGGTAGACGGGACAGTAATCAAGCCGGCCTTCGCTCGTGCGGGGACGTGAATAATGATGTGGGAAGGCGCCGGCCCGTCCCGGTTGCTGCATTATTGCCGACGAAAGTCAATAAAGGCCTACGGCATGCGCCGTGGCCCGCTCCTGTCTTATAGAAACACGACGGGGTTGCGTGTAGCACCAGGGACTGGACTCTATGTTACTTCCGGTCGTGACCTGCACTCCCTTGGGTAAACTTTAGTGCGTTTGCATTGTTTGAGCTGACCTTGGAGTGTAGTAAAACCAGAAGTAGCGTAGCAGTAGTACTTACGTTGCGTCCAGCCACTGCTTTGGTTAGTGTTATATTCTTCGCAGTACAGACAAACTTGATAACGGTGGGTAGGGACTGCGCCTGTTGTGTACGTATGCGTGGCGTATTCGCCACTGCCGGTAGACAGATGGAAGTTGTACTGGCAATGTTCGACATGCTTCAAGCTGCCGCTCTGGGCTGCGGTGAAGTCGGAACACCTGAGAATAATACATTGGCACTTCCAGAGCCTATTGTGTCGTTTAGGATCCCAAGTCGCAGGACCCTCCGATTCACTGGTCCTGGCCAGTCAACACTTACCTGACAATGAATGACTAACAATGTAGGGGTCGTGAATCTCCGGATGAAATTTGATGTGGGTTCTGGTCGCACGGTTGTACCCACACTTCAAAAACAAGTTTGAGGTAATGCCCATTGCTGAAAGAAAGTATGAACCAGCAACTTGACAGTTGATGGTTGGAGTGCTGACACATTATCTGCGAATCCAGTGATGCTGGCAACTGATGGATTATGCATGGGGATCGTATCAACCTGTACCGCATCAAAACAGCCTGAACATGACACAATGAAGCGTCGAAACTGGTAGCGGCAAAATAAAATAAAACCATAAGGACGGCTGTAGATGTTTTTATTTTTTGTCACGATAAGATGATAAACGTTGTTAGGTGTAACGTGAAGAAATTGAAAATTGTGCGAGGGGCGTTCGGTGAGTAATGGAACACATTTTCCTCTCGGCCCATTTAGATTGCAAAAGTGCAGAATTTGTGGTGGGACATAGTGGAATATTTCCCCTTTCAGGCCCTATAGATTCTTGAAGTTCCGATAGGTGGTGGCGCCATACATAGCCTTCAAACTGGCATCAGAAACGGAGGTGCGCTCCAGGCAGAGAGCTGTCACTGGATTTCTTTTGCTGGAGAAACAGAGCATCTCAGATATTCACAGGCACTTGCACTATTTTCACCGAGGCCGAGCAGTGAACAAAAGCACGGTGAGTCGTGGGCGAGGCGTCTGTCGACATCGCAACAAGGTCGCACAGATCTGTCCGATTTCCAGCGTGCGGCCGGACACACACTGCTATGATCTCAGCAGTGTTGGATGTGCATACACCCTCATTCTGGGTGACCGACGGATCATAATCTAGTCGCTGCTCAATTGGACGCCTGTATTGGTAGTGCCGACACACTCGTCAATCAGTTGGGATACTCAAAGATGTGTGCAGCCCTCAGCAAAACTGAAGACAGCGCGTTCGGCACTGAATGGAGATTATGTTGCAAAACAGTGTTTTGTAGCCAAAAGAGTGGGGCATAATATGGAGTACTGAAATCCCGAATAAAACCAATCTGCTTCCAGGAAAAAAATGTGTTGCATTACTTACCGAGCGTCCTCGTATAAAAATCTGTGCAGTAAATGACACTGAAATTCGCAGACTTAACCGATATAACATTTATTTATGTACATCAATCATACATGATACCAATTTTGGGCGAAGTACACTACTGGCCATTAAAATTGTTACACCACGAAGATGATGTGCTACAGACGCGAAATTTAACCGACAGGAAGAAGATGCTGTGATACGCAAATGATTAGCTTTTCAGAGCATTCACACACGGTTGGCGCCGGTGGCGACACCTACAACGTGCTCACATGAGGAAAGTTTCCAACCGATTTCTCATACACAAACAGCAGTTGACAGGCGTTGCCTGGTGAAACGTTGTTGCGATGGCTCGTGTAAGGAGGAGAAATGCGTGCCATCACGTTTCCGACTTCGATAAAGGTCAGATTGTAGCCTATCGCGATTTCAGTTTATCGTATCGCGACATTGCTGCTCGCGTTGGTCGAGATCCAATGACTGTTAGCAGAATATGGAATCGGTGGGTTCAGGAGGGTAATACGGAACGCCGTGATGGATCCCAACGGCCTCGTATCACTAGCAGTCCAGATGACAGGCATCTTATCCGCATGGCTGTAACGGATCGTGCAGCCACGTCTCGATCCCAGAGTCAACAGATGGGGACGTTTGCAAGACAACAACCATCTGCACGAACAGTTCGACGACGTTTGCAGCAGCATGACCTATCAGCTCGGAGACCATGGCTGCGGTTACCATTGACACTGCATCACAAACAGGAGCGCCTGCGATGGTGTACTCAACGACGAATCTGGGTGCACGAATGGCAAAACGTCACTTTTTCGGATGAATCCAGGTTCTGTTTACAGCATCATGATGGTCGCATCCGTGTTTGGCGACATCGCGGTGAACGCACATTGGAAGCGTGTCTTCGTCATCGCCGTACTGGCATATCACCCGGGTGATGGTATGGGGTGCCATTCGTTACACGTCTCGGTCCCTCTTGTTCGCATTGACGGCAGTTTGAACAGTGGACGTTACATTTCAGATGTGTTACGACCCGTGGCTCTACCCTTCATTCAATCCATGCGAAACCCTACATTTCATCTGGATAATGCACGACCGCATGATGTAGGTCCTGTACGGGCCTTTCTGGATGCAGAAAACGTTCGACTGCTGCCCTGGCCGGCACATTCTCCAGATCTCTCACCAACTGAAAAACGTCTGGTCAATGGTGGCCGAGCAACAGGCTCGTCGCAATACGCCAGGCAGTACTCCTGATGAACTGTGGTATCGTGTAGAAGCTGCATGGGCAGCTGTACCTGTACAAGCCATCCAAGCTCTGTTTGACTCAATGCCCAGGCGTATGAAGGCCGTTATTACGGCCAGAGGTGGTTGTTCTGGGTACTGATTCCTCAGGATCTATGCACCCAAATTGCGTGAAAATCACACGTCAGTTCTAGTACAATATATTTGTCCAATGAATACCTGTTTATCATCTGCATTTCTTCTCGGTGTAGCAATTTTAATGGCCAGGAGTGTAATATCCCAAATTGATGTAGACACTAGTGCGACTAAATGTGCAGTCCATTTATATATTCTTGGGTGTTAATAAATCCGCCAAAAGACCACCAATCATTCAGTCGAGCCCGCGCATCATCAGCACATGCGCGAGCCGTCCACAGGCAAACTGTTTACCTTCCTGCTGTCAGTATGATAGAGCACGCGGCCGCGTCTCCTGTTCGCCGTTCCGTATAGACCGGTGAGGAGGGGTGGGTGCGGTTATCAGATTCTGCTTTTCCATCAGTAGCGGTTAACTTGAAGGAATTGATCCAGGTAAAACATCCCTCCATTTTGTGGCAACTACTTCTTGGTTTTTCGTTCTGCTCCGAAATTAGTTTTCATTCGGTTTCAAATGGTTCAAATGGCTCTGAGCACTATGGGACTTAACATCTGTGGTCATCAGTCCCCTAGAACTTAGAACTACTTAAACCTAACTAACCTATAAGGACATCACACACATCCATGCCTGAGGCAGGATTCGAACCTGCGACCGTAGCAGTCGCGCGGTTCCGGATTGAGCGCCTAGAACCGCGAGACCACCACGGCCGGCATTCGTTTTCACCTTACCAATGGATCACTACGGCATTATCTGTTTAGGACTCATACAGTATATTGGAGTCCGGCTGTTTTATTCAAGGACACACCGCCTTTTAGCGAAGTTTTGTTCTGGCGAATAACGAATGTTGGGTGGAACGGTTCCGAGTTCTCCCACTGTAATGTTTTAGTTACATGAGTACTTACATTTGATATTCTGAAGTAAAAAAAAATGTTCGAATGTGTGTGAAATCTTATGGGACTTAACTGCTAAGGTCATCAGTCCCTAAGCTTACACACTACTTAACCTAAATTATCCTAAGGACAAACACACACACCCATGCCCGAGGGAGGATTCGAACCTCCGCCGGGACCAGCTCTCAAGTAAAATTTTTTAATATTTTTTAAATCTTGAAATAATTTACCATGCCGGTTTACATCTCAGGATTGTTATTGCTTCTGTATTTATGATTATGCAGATGGTCATTCGAAGAGGTGGCTTTTAGTGCCACGAAATCGGTGATGATCGAATAATAAAAAACTAAATACAGCTGGAGCGGTTTATTACTACCTAAGATGACTACTCATTGCTACGGCTGCCCTACCTAAAAGGTTCTCTGCACCCATTTATGTTTATTTGTGTTGCTTCTATTTAGTGAGGCGGATATGCATAGTTTGTATTAATGCTATATACAGGGTGTCCCAGCTATCTTGTCCACCCAAAACATCTCTGGAACAATAACAGCTATTGGAAAAAGACTTTCACCGGTATCAATATAGGGCTGGGGCCCATGAATGTACATATTTGGAAACATTCTAATACGAAAGCATATGTGTTTTTTAACACAAACTTATGTTTTTTTAAATTGAGCTCCTATATTTTTTCTTCAGCAATCCATAGCATGACAAAGCACATACACAATGCCGTTGATTACATCGCAATATTTCCATTACATCCCGAGATATTGAGACGCGAAGTTGACACTTGAAACACCCGACATGCGCTGCTAGCGCACGTCCTGAGGCTCAGGCGTGAACCCCATGCTGCCCGTAATCGCGATGTGATTGACATGTGTAATCACACATCCATACTTATCAAGAGGTCCGAAACGAATGTCAATCACATCGCGATTACGGGTAGCATGGGGTTCACGCCTGAGCCTCAGGACGTGCGCTAGCAGCGCATGTCGGGTGTTTCAAGCGTCAACTTCGCGTCTCAATATCTCGGGATGTAATGGGAATATTGCGATGCAATCAACGGCATTGTGTATGTGCTTTGTCATGCTGTGGATTGCTGAAGAAAAAATATAGGAGGTCCATTTAAAAAAACATAAGTTTGTGTTAAAAAACACATATGCTTTCGTTTTAGAATGTTTCCAAATATGTACATTCATGGGCCCCACCCTACATTGATACCGGTGAAAGTCTTTTTCCAATAGCTGTTATCGTTCCAGGAATATTTTGGGTGGACAAGATAGCTGGGACACCCTGTATATATATGTACAGAAGAGTGTATCATTTTCTCAATTCGTGTGGGTGGATAGTGAAGACAATGCGCAGCGCAACGTTTGAGAGAGCCGGCCCGCATATCTAATGGTTATGATTTACGTTACGGAGTCAAGTGTGTAATAATCAACTACGTTGAACTTTAGGGTGGAATTCTTACAGTTAGAAGAGTGCAGTGTTAGGCTCATTTGAGTCTACGTATTAATTAATCGCTGAGGAAGATTCAAGGTTTCCTTAACTGCAAGAGTATACAGAAACTTATTCATGATTATATCAGCCGGAGGAAATTGTTTGTGCATGTTTCAATTTTATCAGATAAGAAGCATAGAGCAGTAGTATTTCTGCTCTGCACATGTTGTCAACATTAAGCTGGAATTGTCACGCGATCTCGTAATGACACTGTTTTGTTTAAGCCCAATTAATTTTGGTCGTCACGTCAGATCACGTCACATCACCTAACGTCAAAACGTTGCGCATTTATTCAAACGGTGCCATTCACACAGGTCGTCAACGGACCGTCACGTCACGCCAGGTTTACTCGGGAAGAATGTTTTGACGGTATCGTCGTCCGCTAACATCGTAAGTTAATCTATTTTCTCGCATTCTGTCATGTTATAGTAGTGGAGTTTGCACTTTTGTTTCTCTTTTATCTTCATTCTATTATTAGATTTTGTTTTCGTGTCAAATTGGAAATTTTCCATGACAAGTTGGACTTATTTTGCTTTGAGTGTTCTTACGCAAGCTATCAGACATTTGAAAGAGAAAATTTATTCAGGTTTTACAATAAGAGAACAGAGTTGACGCTCACAATTTAAATAAATAAAAAGATAAGTTAACGAAGCAATTTCCATCGAATAAGCGAATAGGTCAGCCTTAATGAAGGAGAGAAATGCATTTGTTTACGCCGTAATAAGTTACGTAGAAGAAAAAACAGATAATGGAGAAGGTACATAGGCTCCATTTAGTCTTTTATAGACATTTTTTGACGTGTTTGTATTATATATTTCCCCTAGAAAATAAATGTCGATGTTTTCAAATGTAGATTCACTTCTCAGGCCTGTACATAAAAAAACCGATCTAGAACATAGACTATAAAGTTTGCTTTGGCCACTAATACTCTACTCAGACTTTCTGTATCACAGATGATAACTCATTACCTCAGTTTCACCGTTCGGTACTGGGCTAAGCAAATTGACGTGGCATGATGTGACAAATAGTGTGAATACTCGCTGATGTGACGGTACCGCCATGCCCGTTGGATTTGCTCATGAAAGCTAAGAGCCCAGTTTATTCCAGGTATCAAATAAAAATTGTTATGGAGTCTACATAGTGCCTATACCAAATCCAGAGCACCCAAAAAGGAAATACGTTTATACTAGCTACACTGGTGTACAAAAATAAATAAAAAAAAACAGCTGGTTCCCCGTCTTGTGTCTGAATCATCGTATAATCATACAAACTGTCAACAGATGTCCGTAAAATCGTGTTCTTCATGGAAAATGGAATTCCTGTCAACGGACAACCATGTCAGCGATGACGTCAGGGTACCTGCCGAACGTTGTAGTGTTTGCCGGGTGCTCCCACATCCACAATCGCGGTGTATACAGTCACCGAAGGTGCACTATGGCATACAGAAGGCGCCTACTAGGTTCTCCGCCTGATGGCTTAATGTGAATCGTTCTTTTATTTCTCGGATGTGGGAACAATTTATAGAGGTCGAAACAGTACCTCAAAGACTAGGGCAGGGCCGACCAAACGCGATATCGGAAAGAGAGGACAGTTATTTGGATGTAAGGGCACGACAGTACAGCCTTAGTACTGCACGGAACCTGGCATCAGACCTCGCAGCATCCACTGGACGTGTTGTATCGAGACGAACGGTGTACAGAAGGCTTCGGCAGAGTGGCCTTTATTGTTGGAGACTTGCTGTATATGTAGATCTGATGCGTCTTCACAGAAGGGAACGTCTAGACTGGAGTCGTCAACGTGACACCTGAGCTGTCGAACAGTGGACCAATGATCTTTTCACAAATGAGTCCCGATTTGGTCTGTAGAGTGATTCTCGACGCATTCGGATCAGGATGGAACGTGGAACACGATTTCGGGACCCAAATATTATGGAAAGAGGCCGATATCGAGGAGGATCCTTAATATTGTGAGCAGGGATTATGTTCACCACATGATGAACACCTCTTCGTGAAATCGTATGGGTGAATCGCAAGGTGTAACTGGTATCAGGTATCGTGACAACATCTTGGGACCACACGTGTGGTTGTTGCGAGGTGGCGCCAGGCGATGATGGACGATAATGATCGATCTCATAGAGCAAGAGCGGCTGATGTTTTCTTGGAAACGGGAAAGTATTGCACGCATGGCGTGGCCTGCTCGCTCTTCCAATTTGAATCACGTAGATCATGTCTCGGGTACAGTAGGAAGACAGGTTGCATCATGTCAGCATCCAGCAAGCACTCTCCAAGACTTGCGAGCAGCTCCCCAGGCAGAATGGGCGTTATTGTCTCATAGTAAGATTTATGACATCATTCACTGCAAGCCCCGTAGTTGTCAGGCGTGTAGTGCTGCACACACCCCATACTGAGCACATAAACCATTGTCGGCATGTGTGTGCAGATCCGTTAAGTTGAGAAAAAACGAAGAACATTTTTGCCTACCGTTACACATATTGCAGTTGTTTGCGTTCTATATGCACCGTTTCTGATTTGCTATCACCTGTTTATTACTTTTGTGGCAAAAAAACCACAACCCTGAAAAATTTCCTTTTCTTGCTTTAATTTCGGACACCAGCGTATTATGACGACATCCAAGGTTTATAAAATCCATTGTGGACAACCCTACGCCATTCTGAGATCACGTGACCTCAGCGACGATGTATGCTGACATCAGGAAAGCAATTCTGCACATCTGAATGCTCGCTCCAGAGATATTTCTACTCTACGATAAGAAGAAAAGACTTTATCTGTAGCAAAAATTATTTAAGGTTTGGAATTTACATAAAAGCTCCTTTCCAACATTACATTTTGTTGGAGGAGATAACTGACGGCAGAATTAATACAAGCCGGTCGGTGTGGTTGAGCGGTTCTAGGTGCTACAGTCTGGAACCGCGCGATCGCTACGGTCACAGGTTCGAATCCTGCCTTGGGCATGGATGTGTGTGATGTCCTTAGGTTTGTTAGGTTTAAGTAGTTCTAAGTTCTAGGGCACTGATGACCTCAGGAGTTAAGTCCCATAGTGCTCAGAGCCATTTTTACAATTAACACAAAATTTTCTCCGTCATTGCTACCTTTACCTGCATCTTCTCTTACCAAGTTGCCCATGTCTTGTTCCGTCAAGGCGAACCTGCAAGAAGCTTACTTGAACATGCAAGCGAAGCAACGATATCCACTATCAGAGATTATCACTACTCCAAGTCGGAACACTACCACGGCTACCTCCCCTGAAGGAAAATAATCACTACAATTTTTATGTGGTTTTACTCAGACGCTAATCCTTTTTATTTGGTATCGGTCCCCTCAACAGGCCATTCAACGTTCGAAGTCACTGATGTCCCACGAGCACTCGCGGGCAGACCTTCTACGTTCATAACTGCTGCAATGAAGGAGTAGAATCTAATAACTTAACTACTGCTCAAAGTGCTAATTCAGTCCAAACAATTAATGTACACAATTTAATGAGTGTAAATTGAATGTAACTTTGATAGATGTCCAATAGTTTATTTTTACATTTAGTGGAAGTGAAATGTTCTGACTAATGAACGTCCCACAGCTGCCGGGCCTGATAATCTGCGGAGAAGAAGTGTGCCCAACCAGACCTGGAATTTCACAAATTCAGATTGAAAAATGGAATTCATCAAAAAGGGAAGATAGGAGAGAGCTACCAGATCTCTATGAGACGCAACTTTTCACTCTAAAAAGGAAACTGTCGTGCTGCTAAGCAAAATGACAGTTTATTGTAAAATGAACGGTGAATGGTAGAAACAAGTCTAGGTTGTCCCCTACTGAAACGATCAGGATGAGATCTGATGAGCCCCAACTAACACCGCAGATGAGGTAACAAATGCAATTTAAAAGGTATATTGTGAAAATAACCTATCTCGTGTGAACACAGCTTCCTGCAGTAGTGATTTGCCGTTTCAGTCAGTTTATATGTAAGTTCCTGGTTCCTGCTTCAGGAAAAATTATGATCAGAAAGAGTAGTGAAAAGTGAAAGAAAGAGTGAGCGGGTGAGAGAGAGAGAGAGAGAGAGAGAGAGAGAGAGAGCTGAACGAGCGGTAAAAGACCGCTGTATCATGTTTCCTGTAGTTTTAGTAAAAAAATTAAGGAAGAAATTAAATGCTCGTATACGAATAATCAAACAGCATGATCATACAGATGCTAATCTTCTCGCTCTCAGTATTCAGATTTTTGTGCAACTCTGATAATTACATGTGCACCTGTGTTACTGCCGTAACGTAATAATAAGACATTCTACAAATCCTTGGAGTGTCCAGCAATTTATTAAACAACAAGAGTTTCAGAAGTTAGTCTTGTCTCACTAGCACTGGAGCCACTCTCTATAGCTGTTTTTAAGAAATTAACTCAAAGCATTGCCCAAGAAAGTCCATTTTATGAAGTTAAATCCAAAACAATTCTCATTCATTCTTCAGTCTCAGTTGCACATTTTTAATTACGTGACATGTTTCGGTCACTCTGGAACATCTTCAGATCTAAATAGCTGTAACAGCAACCCGTCACAATATTGTCACTACGGTACTCTGGTATGAGGTTCCGACTTGACAAGACGGGTTGCTGTCGGAACTACTTTGATCTTAGGATGAACCAGAGTTATCGAAACACGTCACTTAATTAGAAATGTGCTACTGAGACTGAAGACTAAATGAGAATTGTTCTAAACGTTAATACACTTACAAATCTCTCGGAATGGACATGTCACCTATAGTAACTTTATCTCATTTCAGCAGGGTGCTTTCATCGTTAGTAGTCTTATTGGCGCTGCGATCTGAGTTATTGTATTCGGGGAGATGCTCCAGATAAGAATTAGGTTTTTTTAGAAAAAGGTGTCAGTTCGTTGCGTCATCGGGACGAAGCAATTCAGGCAGTCGACCCAACTCCAACCATGTAACGTTTGCTTCCATGTGTGTTGTGTGTGTGTGTGTGTTTCTGTGTGTATTTTGCCCGGCACGAAGCAGAAAGAGCTTTCCTTAAAGAATACGGGAATGAGATGTGGAGTTTAGATAATTGGACAGATATCTGTCCTCTGGAGTGCAGCCAAGAGCTGGAGGCCGCTGGCTTTGTCCACCACACACACAGCATCCAGAGGCGCCGCTGTGTCTACGCGGCATACTGCCAGGGCTGCGAGGAACGCCCCAAATACCTGCCGCTGCCAGAACTAACCCTGCCTACAACTTCCTGCGGGGACACGCATCAATTTTCCACGCTGCCACTGTTTTGCGCATTGGGCGTTCGTAAAAGTAAAAGAAATTCTTCGCTACCGACCCTTCCTACTAGCATAAGCAATGTTGTTCCTATTTGTCACCTTCATGGCAAAAAATGGTTCAAATGGCTCTCAGCACTATGTGACTTAACTGCTGAGATCATCAGTCCCCTAGAACTTAGAACTACTTAAACCTAACTAACCTAAGGACATCACACACATCCATGCCCGAGGCAGGATTCGAACCTGCACCGTAGCAGTCGCGCGGTTCCATACTGTAGCGTCTAGAACCGCTCGGCCACCCCGGCCGGCCCTTCATGGCATATGGACCATAATAAGTACAATATTGGTTAAGACTGCGGTCTCGAATAACGGTACAAAATGTTTCGTAATTCTACCTAATTATGTATGAATATTATGAATTCAGATGGCAAACCGTACCAAGTTAAGTAGGGAAGCCTGAAAGGTGGATTATACAATGTGTTTCACATAAAGTGTATGTCTCTGTAACTTATAAAATAATGGCTGACAGGAATATTTATTGAGATAGGTCCACCTAAGAAATGTTACACTTTGTGATTTGTTGTGAACATAGTCTTCTGCGTAATTTTCCAGAGAGTTACAGAAACTACGTACAATTTTTTAAATGAAACATTAATTTTTCTATCATGTAGCTGATGTATTTGATCAAGCTGTGTACATATCGATTTACATCACATTTTTGTCTCGTTTACTTTGAGAACTAGTAACCTTCAATGTGTTAGGTTAGGATGGAACAAGCTGTACATAATACTTGGCTGTGTGCAGATAGATGCTCTGGTTGCGGAATGTTGATTTAAGTGAGATGTTCAAATGTGTGCCCCTGTTCCTGAAAGCACTACGAAATACGCCTTCTAAACGACCTTGCGGACAAGATGTAACGTCGCCAATATGACGTTAGCGACAAGTTTCCTCGACGCGCAGTTTGAAGTCATCAACGGTTGTGACTACAGTGACATAAACAGTTTTCTTTAGATATTGTCGTAAAAAGAAATATTCTGGTGTTTAACCAGGTGGTCTGCAGGCCGTTCCTGATGACCATGGCGCTACCAGCAGAAGGGGGTGGGTGACCAACGTGCTACATCCACATGTGGCCTTTAATATTTAGGCGAAGATTTAGAATGAGAGCACCTAAACAGTGTACGATATAAGCTCGGTACATCTTACCTGCCAGTGTACCTGCGAAGTGACGTTCTCAAACGATTTCGTCCACAAGGATTCCACACCACACATTAATGGACCACGTCCTTTGACAATCGACAGGACGCATCCTACTAGGATTTTTAGTGGCCCAGAAATGCGTATTATGACGGTTCACCATAATCTGCGAATGTGGCTTCATTGCGGAACAAAGTACTTTGTAAGGCGTCCATAGTGAAGTTATATAAGGTTCATTCGCAGAAAGTAACTCAACGACTGAAATCGTTTCCATGCAGCCCCTGTATCAGTGGCAGGTGATGAAGGTGAGATCTATGACTCTGTACTATACAGCAAACAGATGTACGGTTGATGCCAGTGACTGCAGAAACTCTTGTAATTTGACATGAGGATCGTGCTGTATTGCAGCTGAAACGGACACCTCCATTTTATCACTTCTTGCTGGTCTTCGTCTGCCGCGCGTTCTCAAACCACTTGTTCCCCGAAGTCGTTGTTCAGCACATAATGACGTAAGTAACTGCAGCCGGTGCTCTTCGGCCAGCATGTCTCACAGCATACGCCATGGCTATTTTATTGACACCGTATCGGCATCCGCTGAGCATCGGCAACATGTCAACGTACTCGCTCGATGTGTATCTCACGTTTATTCGAGTATCCAGGGCACACGGAACCCCGTTTGTTTGTGTTGTCCGATCTGCCGTGTCTACGCCGGTGTAAGGCGACGATCGGCAGTTTAACCGAACATGACTTCAAACGGCGCTTCGAGGAAGTTTGTTGCTTCGTGACAACGGCAACGCTCGTCCTGTCCGAGGGTCGTTTAGAAGACGCACTGCATTGTGCTTTCAGTAATTTGGGCAATCATTTCAACCCCTCACTTAAATCAACATTCTGCCAACAAAACATCCCCCTGCCCACAGCCAAATATTATGTGCAGCGTGTTCCACTCACCCCTAACACCCCGAATCCTCAAACTAAGTGTGATAGAAATTTGATTTTAATCGTTTTGTACACAGCTAGTTTAAGAACATCAGCTATATGACAGTAAAACACGAATGTTCTGTTTAAGAAACTGTATATCGTTGCTGTAACTCTCTGGAAAATAACTCAATAAACTATTTTAATATCACTGCAGAAAGTGTAACGTTTCTTGTGTGGAGTATCTCAATAAATATCCCCGTCACCTATTATTTTGTAATTTACAGAGACATACACTTTCTCTGAAACACCGTGCATAGAGGCTCCTTACAAAGGAAACAAATTGAAGACAATATTATAGAAAGAAAATTGGAAATATATGAAAACGAAATGGGGGTTGCGATGGAATTTGACGCAGCAGCCAAATACCTAAGTCGAAACAAGTCATCTGGAGTAGGCCATTTTCCTCTGAATTCTTGAGACGCTTGGGAGAACCAGCCATGACCAAATTATTTCACCCGATATAAAAGATACATGAAACAGGCGAAAAATCCTCAGAGTTTAAGAAGAACGTAACGATTCCACCTCCAAAGAAGGCGGGTGCTGACAGGTGTGAATATTACAGAAGCACCATCTTGATTTGTCATGACTGCAAAATACTAATTCGAATCATTAACAGATGAATGGAAAAACTGATACAAGCCGACCACGGACAAGATCTGTTTGGGTTACGAAGAAATGTAGGAACACGCGAGGCAATATTGACCCTACGGCCTGTCTCGAAAGAGTTACGGAGCGGTAGGTGGTGGTAGGACTGGGTTGATTACTTGCGCTGTCACAGTATTTATTAAACAACGCTGTATAGTTTAAACGACTTCCCTTAAAACATAGGTTGAAGAAAGGCAAACCTACTTTAATAGCATTTGTAAACCTAGAGAAATCTTTTGACGATATTGGCTGCATCATATTCTCTGAAATTCTGAAGACATCAGGGATAAAATACGGGGACCGGAAAGCTATCTACAAACTGTAATGATACCATACTGCTGTTATGAGTCGAAGGACGTGAAAGGGAAGTGTGGGGGGAGTTGAGAGTTGTCTGACAACGGGTTGTATCCTCCCGCGCCAATATACTGTACAATGAGCGGGCAGTAAAAGGAAGTAAAGAGAAGTATGGTACAGAAATTAAAGTTTGAAGTGAAAAACATCAAAACTTCGAGGTTTGCCGATGACACTATAATTCTGTCAGAGGTGGCAAACAGCTTGGAACATCAGTTGAGGGGAATTGATAGTGCCTTAAGAAAGGGTTATAATGTAAACATAAATAAGTGAAACATGGGCAGTGGAATATATTCGAATTAAATCAGGTGATAAAGAGTTAGTTCAGGAAATGAGGCACAAAAAGCAGTAGATGAGTGAGACGTGGTGTTTACTGGTATTAAGGAAAACGTGGAAGGGAGGACCTATCAATGTAACAACCTGTCTATTTAACAATATATAATCATAAATTTGTTTTCTTTTCAAATTAACAAATTTGGGAAATGAATAAGATTTTACAAGAGCTATCAAAACAAGAACAACATGACGATAATTACAAGGGCCTGGCCATGCAGCCCGCCCGTTATCGGGTGAAACAGCGGTGTTTACTACCGCGCTGGACGCAGTTTCTCTTATTCCATGCCATTCTGCAACACGTGAAAACTTATAAGTAACATTGATGACAAGAGTGCTTAAATTACTCAAACAGACGACGTAACTTTCTTTTTCTAATTTTGATACTGTATGTCGAATGGTTCGTGGTTAAGATGCGCACCGATGCTTAAAGTTTAAACAAATTAGGAAACAATTATGACAATGATAAGACTTGCTTCAAAGCGAGCAATCTTTTCATTTCATTCAGCAACCAAGGTGCGACTGGAACCCAATCCGTCCCTTTCGACAATCTTATCCTGACTAAAACCCTGGTGACAATTGGCTATTAATATGTCAAAAGTTAAATTGCTTTTCGGTTATGAAGGCCGCTCTGAAGGAACGTTTTAAAAAAATTACGTATGAGCACTTACTACAAGAGAACTCACTTGGCGGAACCACAAGATCCAGTTAAAAATACAGCAATAATGACCTGGTGTTTCAAAGACAGGAAGGCACAGGTTAGTACAATAGGTAATTCAGATTACCTCAAATGGAATTACAATCAAATAATTGGACTGGTTAACATCTAAATCTAATCACAAGGCCCCTGTCTGCTTAACGGCAACCTGTGCCTTGGTACAATTGTTTGACTGTGTTCCTAACCAGGACGTGATTCATTAAAACATTAATGATCGGGTATAAACTAGAAAGGAAGGGCAGTATAATATAAGAACAAATTTTCAAATACTACGGTCTATGTTCACGACCAAAGAGCCGACCGAGTAAAACTCTGAGAGTCGGGTACAAACCAGAAAATAATTAGGTCGGGTAGACAATGACACCAATCACCAAGAGGATTACATAAAGCTACTCCTCTTTATCAGCAAGCAGCTCCATGGATCCACGGTGCGTCGCAGTGGTTACTGAGTGGTGCTGATGACAGCCAGGTACAGGGGGGCAACCAGGCCACGAGCGGTCGTCCGACATGAATGTTGCCAACCAATTGACGGGATGTCGGCCTGCTGCTTGTAATCAACGCTGACGCCGGTGATGTACTCCGGTATCTTTGCTCTGCGCGGGCCCTCCTTGCGTAGCTCGTGGCTTCGGCCGCTCGTACCTCGTGACCGCCTCTTCTCGCGACGCTACCGCCAATCCCCAAACTTGGTGCCTCCTCACTTGGGCCAGCGATCCCATATATATATATCGGCAAGCAAAGAGATTCTGAGGACACAGCCCACAGATACTAACTCTTCCTCATAGATATTGGCAACGGGGCCGCAAGAGGGATAGTCGATTCTACCCTTGAGCTAGTGGCACCAGATAGATAAGTCTACTGCCTTAATGGCGCCACGGCTCTATGAGTTTTGCTCTATGGACAGAAAAATAGCTAACAATGGCGGAAGTTGAGATGATATAAAACGCAGACTGGCAATATCAAGAAAAACGTTATCGAAAGAAGAAATTTGTTAACATCAAATATAAATTTAAATGTTAGGAAGCCTCTTCCGAAGATATCTGTATGGAGTGTAGCACTATATGAAAGTGGATCGTAGACGATAAACAATTCTGACAACAAGGGAACAGTAAATTTTGATGTGTTGTGCTACAGAAAAATGCTGAAGATTGTGTGAGTAACTCGAATAGTTACTGAAGAAGCGCTGAGTGTAATTGGAGAGACAAGAAATTTTTGGCACAATTTCAATAACGCACTGCCATAAAAAAATTTGTACACCTTTCTAGTGGTTTCGGACTGACTCTAGATGTATTGATGGAACAGTGCATATGCACTACATGAAATTATTAATTTACGGATAAATAGCACAAGCTTTTCTGAGGTACCCGTCGACCATGGCTGAATCACCCATGTAAGCACCACGTCATGCTGCACCTGCTCGACCTGTTCACTTAGTTCTGAAAGAGTTGTTTGTTGATGAATCGGACGAGTCACCTCTCGTCCCGTCATATCCCACACGTGCCCGATTCGAGAAAGGTCCGGAAAACGTTCTGTCCAGGGAAGCTGATGTACGTCTTGCAAAACACGTTGACGTGTTGTGTGTGGAGAGCCGTATTCTATTGGAACGTCACCTTCCTGTTGTAAGAAGGTCAGTAGGACAGCATTAACAATATTCTACAAGCACCGAGAGCTGGTTAGTGTACCCTCCTGAAACGTCAAAAGTGAACGAGAGCTATAGCTTATCGCAGATCTTAAGACCTGGCGTGAGGCCAGTATGTCATGGCCGTATGCACTCTACGAGATAGACACCGAGCGAGGTGGCGCAGTGGTTAGCACACTAGACTCGCTTTCGGGAGGACGACGGTTCAATCCCGCGTCCGGCCATCTTCATTTAGGTTTTCCGTGATTTCCCTAAATCGCTTCAGGCAAATGCCGGGATGGTCCCTTAGAAAGGGCACGGCCGATTTCCTTCCCCACCCTTCCCTAATCCGAGCTTTTGCTCCGTCTCTAATGACCTCGTTGTCGACGGGACGTTAAACAGTAATCTCCTCCTCCTCCTCTACGAGATAGCGTTCGCCAGGGCTACGACCTCAGCAATTTGGTCCCTTAGGAATTCACATGCATTTCACCGTTTGGTTACACCACTATTTCCGGAATGTTACACCACTGTTGTTTGTAATAGACATGAAGAAGGCAGTAGCCGACACAGGTGACAGTGAAGTATCAAAGTTGGTGTGATCAAGACGGGTCTTTAAAACAGAGTGGCACAGTACGATCACGGACTCATTGTCACACTTTATGTGTTCAACTGATGACACAGACATGGTTAATGACACGGTGCCAGAAATAATGATGCCCGTCAGGGAGCTGTTTTAACAACAACCATCTCTGACAGAGATATCAATCGAATTGCGGCCACGGCTCTATGACCAACTGAAGGCATGCATTACAACATTCTGCTCGTTCTTCACCTGTGTAATGATTTCATGAGGAAGACAATACCTTTCAGTAAGACTACGAGACTTCTAGCATGTCTGTGATACATGATATCGGCACCCTTAAACTTCTCTGATCCCATTATTTCCTGTAGATAATCACACTTAATCATCACTGGGATTATCATGGCCGTTACTTGGATATTGTCATCATACACGTCTCATCGGCACATCGGCGTATCATCCACCGGTTAGTGGAAGGAACGACGAACCAGTTCCAGTAAGATCTCTTCAGGACCACTATCTGCAATACTCAGATTTTCCTATAGAGCATAATTCGACTCTTAACAAGCTACCGAACATGCCATCAAGCCAAAATTTTTTCTATAATTTTCAGAGGAAAATTATTTCTGGGTCCAAAAACAAACAATGATGATCACAGTAATTTCGATGATTTAAATAATTTTAGTTAGCAGTACCAGGAAAGCAAAAATTGTTTACAGGTGTATCGTTACCCTTACAGATCTACAAAGACATATCATATACAAACTGGCTGCCTGGTCACTACACGGCAAACAAGACAGCGTTTGGGAGTAGCACATATGGTGAAGTTGAAAGAGTGAAAGATGAGACTTGGGGTGACAAGTCTCTCCAAATAGTGTCGAGGAGTCTGTACTGCAGTGGAGCTGCGCCGGAAGGGGTGACAGGCCAGACTCATACAGGGTGGTAAAGCGTTGTCCGTAAATTGCGGCAATAATTTCTGACCAAGACTTGGTATCCAAAACATCCCCAGGAAACGGAAAATGGCTAAAAAACACAGGAACCGACATTTCATGTTGTACACTCATATGAACACTACCTTGAATCATGGGGCCTTTCGTGGGTTGCGGAGTGTCTGTTCTCATACTTAGCTGTAAAGGACTGAGATATCGAGGTACGGCACACGACTCTTGTCTATAGCATGAGTTGTGCCCTTACCTCTCGCCTACTTTTTAAATTCCACACAAGCTATTCTGCATACTTTGCTCGACTTGCTTTCCCTGACAGCATATCGCGGACAAATGACTTACCTGCAGCCCATGTGTTGTTTTCGGAACGGATTTTCCACTTTGCTGCGGAGCACTAGTTCTGCAAACTTTGCACCAGAGCTATTTTAAAGTATGGAAAGTAGGAGAGAATTGAGGCTGTGCTGGTTGGTCGTGAGCGAAGGGCAGGTCCGCTGGTGAGAGTATTCCTCAAAAATGCCAGGTTCGACATATGGTTCAACACACAGTTTCAATTCTCGTGGAAATTTCGTTCTATCTATCGTATTCCGATACTGTAGCCACCAGAAAAGTTAATATGGCCGATACTGTGAGCAGAAAAATTCATGAATGACACATCTGTTCGAAGCTATTTCAGACCTATACCGAGGAAGCTTCTCCAGTAAGAATGGGCGTGTTTTTTTTAGCGACTATCAAAAACCACATATTGACTCTCAACAGTAAGTGAAAAGGTGGCTTCGGTCTAGGCAGTATTTGTGTACAGGAAACCATGGGGATACATGTACATGCCGTTAATACGTTAGTATGTTCTTAAGACAGAATGAAAAGGATCAGAGAGTAAAATGGAAACTATGGCGTAGAAACGTTCAGTACAAGAAACAGCGGAAGAGGAAAATGACATGGCCTCATCAACTGGAATATTTTGCATGTTTTCCATTAATCATGAATTATTAGGAGAAAAATGCTCTTTTTTTCCTCTTGAGTCATCAGTCTTTTGTCTGGTTTGAATTCCTCTCCCGTGCCAATTTCTTCATCGCAGAGTAGCACTTGCAACCTACATCATCAATTACACAGCTCTACAAAATAAAATTTTTTTTTCGTTGCCAGGGAAGTTTGAACGAAAATGGGATATTGTTATGATACTCATTCCGAGTATATTTGTACTTTTTACAAATTGGCTCTGGTTTATATAGGTTATTTGTGGAAATGAGAGTTTCATGTGGATAATATCGACTGCAGGGTCCATATATGGTGTAATGTATTTGCTACCTGTTTTTAATTAGTGATATTGTACTATCTTTATTAAACAATTGTGCTCAGGGAGTGCATCTGCGTGGTTGAGGATTACATCATGCAAACATCACACTGTCAGCATGTGTTCAGTCCTGTTGTGCGGTGCGTGTGTTGAAGATATTGAGGGTTGTGCAGATTTGAATTCGGCGGTACTCGACATTCATTTGTTGGCCGAGGTAATCCCCGCAACAGCCGATAGGTAGCGTTCAGTGTAAACAAGAAAAATGGCGATGGTCGAAAGTCACACACATGTGCAGTGCAGCTTCAAGGAGATAGAACCTTTTCATCGTGACGTAGCAAATAAAAGGTGAGTATTCATTTCACACAAAACAATTAATGATGTTTGTTGGATGTGATTGACATGCAAATGCAAGAAAGTTCTGCATAATATGTAGTATTTGTGCAATTTTGTTTTAGGAAAACATGAGTTCTTCACGCCGTCTTTGCGCGAACCATCCAGATGAGTTCTGCTACATTTGTGGTGAATACGTTCTTCAAAAGAACAGGAAGAATATCACTCCTTTTGTGAAGGAAGCGTATCTGGCATATTTCGGAATTAAACTTGGAGATCAAGACAAGGCGTGGGCACCCCATAAAGTTTGTAAATGCTCTGTGGAGTGCTTACGGCAGTGGACAAAACGAAAAAGGAAAAGCTTAAACTTCGGAGTGCCTATGGTATGGCGAGAGCAGAAGAACCATACAGATGATTGCTATTTTTGCATTGTTAATGTGAAAGGTTTTAATAGGTTCAAAAAACGAAAGTGGGAATATCCCGATTTGGAGTCAGCAAGAAGACCGGTGGTGCACAGCAACGATGTTCCTGTACCAACCTTCACAACATTACCCACGCTAACATCATCAGATGACGATGTGCACGGCGAGGAATGTACAAGTAGTGGTTCGGAATACGAAGGACGTGAGACACAACCCCAGCAGTTCGACCAGAAGGAGCTCAGTGACTTGATACGAAAACTCAATCTTTCAAAGCAAGCATCAGTACTCTTAGCATCCAGGCTTAAGGAAAAGAACTGTCTTCATCCAAGTGTTAAAATAACAGCTTACCGGACGAGAGAAGAAAACCTTCTTCCATACTTCAACCAAGAAGAGGTTATAGTGTATTGCAGCAATATACCTGGACTTTTACTTGAATTGGGGCTGCCGGAATATAGACCAGAGGACTGGCGTCTCTTCATAGACAGTTCCACTAGAAGTTTAAAATGTGTTCTCCTACACAATGGCAATCGTTACGCATCTATTCCAATTGCCCACTCAACAAAACTTTGTGAAGCATATGCTAACATCAAGATGGTTCTGCAGAAAATTCAGTATATGCAGCACCAGTGGTTGATTTGTGTTGATTTGAAAATGGTGAACTTCTTTCTTGGACAACAAAGTGGATACACAAAGCACCCATGTTTTATCTGCATGTGGGATAGTAGGGCAAAGCACGAACATTGGAAGCAGAAAACATGGCCTCCAAGGGAACATATGGCTGTTGGTGAAGCAAACATCATTAATGAACCTCTTGTTAGTAGGGACAAGATTGTTCTTCCACCATTACATATTAAGTTAGGACTAATGAAGCAATTCACCAAAGCTTTAGACAGAAATGGTAATTGCTTCACATACATCTGCAATACGTTCCCTGGACTCAGTAGTGAAAAACTTAAGGCAGGAATATTTGATGGTCCTCAAATTCGCAGGCTCATCAACGATACCAATTTTACAAGTGTCATGACTGTCACTGAAGCATCGGCCTGGAACAGTTTTGTCGCTGTTGTAAAATGTTTTTTGGGCAATCATAAAGCTCCCAATTACGAGGAACTGGTCAAAAACATGCTCACTAATTTTCAAAACTTAGGAGCTAACATGAGCATAAAATTGCACTTCCTTCACAGCCACTTGGATCGATTTCCTCGTAATCTAGGTGATTTCAGTGAGGAACAAGGAGAGCGGTTCCATCAAGATATGAAAGGAATAGAGGAAAGATATAAAGGAAGATGGGACAGGCATATGATGGCAGATTATTGCTGGAATCTGCAACGTGACTGTTCTGAAGAGACGTATAAAAGGAAAGCGTGCAGGAAGCGGTTCGTCATGGACGGAAAATGATATACTTATAGAGAAACTTTTCAATTATGTTTTATACGTGGACAAATGCCTATCAGGTTTTCATAGAAGCTATTTATAAAGATTATTTTCTTTTTTCATTGTAGTTTGTAGCGCTCGAGTTCAGTATTAGCAATTTCTTCTAATTTTTTGAATAAATCATGCATTATCTCAAAAACTAGAGCCAAACTGCATAAATGGTTGCTATATTCGTCATCAGCACCACTAACCCATCCTAAAGCCACTCAAATATCCTTGGCAAGAAAATGAGTGTTGACCAGTGTTATCTGTTGGATATATAATCTCTGTCTTCCTCTACAGTTTTTGCCCTCTACAGCTCCCTCTAGTTCCATTTCCTCAGTAACTTCTTTCTCAAATTAAGGGCTATGTTTGATACTAGTAGACTTCTCTTGTCCAGTAATAACCTTTTTGCCAGTGCTAGGCTGATTTTAATGTCCTCATTGCTATTTCCGTCATTGCTTATTTTGCTGCATTTCGTCTTTCTTCGATTTACTCTCAATCCAAACTCTGTACTCATCAGACTGTTCATTCCATTCGGTAGATTATGCAATTCTTCTTCACTTTCACTCTGGATATCAATGTCATCAGCGAATCGTATCGTAGATATGCTTTCACCTTGAATTTTAATTCCACTCCTGAACCATTCTTTTATTTCCATCATTGCTTCTTCGATGTGCAGATTGAACAGGAGGGGCGAAAGACCTCATCTCTGTATTACATCCTTTTTAATCCGAACAGTTCGTTCTTGGTCGTCCTCTCTTATTATTCCCTCTTGGCTCTTGTACATTCTGTATATTACACATCTCTCCCTATAGCTTACCCCTATTTTTCTCTGAATTTCAAACAGCTTGTACCATTTGACATTGTCGAAGGCTTTTGTGTGAAATCTTATGGGACTTAACTGCTAAGGTCATCAGTCCCTAAGCTTACACACTACTTAACCTAAGTTATCCTAAGGACAAACACACACACACACACACACACACACACATGCCCGAGGGAGGACTCGAACCTCCGCCGGGGCCAGCCGCCCAGTTCATGACTGCAGCCCCCAGACCGCTCGGCTAATCCCGCGCGGCTCGAAGGTTTTTTCCATGTCCACAAATCCTATGAAGGTATCTTGATTTTTTCTTTAGTCTTGCTTCCATTATCAACCGCAACGTCCGGTGCCTTTACCTTTCCTAAAGCCAAAGTAATCGTCATCTAACGCATCCTCTATTTTCTTTTCCGTTCTTATGTACGTTATTCGTGTCAGTAACTTGGATGCATGAGCTGTTAAGCTGTTTGTGGGATACTTCTCGCACTTTTCAGCTCTTGCAGTCTTAGGAATTGAGTGGAGTCATATGTTATGTCGCCAGACTCATACATTCTACACACCATCGTGGTGAGTCGTTTTGTTGCCACTTCCCCCAATGATTTTAGAAGTTCTGATGGAATGTTATCTATCCCTTCTGCCTTATTTGGTTTTGAATTCTCGAAAGCTCTCTCAAATTCTGATTCTAATACTGGATATCCTATCACTTCTAAATCGACTCCTGCTTCTTCTTCAAACAGCGGAAGTCCCGTTGCGCTCTTAATGTTAACACCCTTGCTTTTAATTTCACGTAAGCTTGTTTTGAGTTTCCTATTTGCTGAGTCAGCCCTTCCGATATTCATTTCTTCATATTTTTCTTGCAGCCATTTCCTCTTTGCTTCACTGCACATCCTGTATGTGAGTGTACGATCGTTGTATCACGAGACAACTGAGGAGTCGCAAGCACCAGCCATAGAGGACCAAAAATTTTGAAGATGGCTTTTACATAAGCCAAAACCAGTTACTAAATAATATTATTTCAATGTTGACTGTTCGTTCAAACTTAAATATAGCATTAGGTCACTGTTATCCATAGACTATGTTGTCTAAATTTATGGACATCCTCTTTATTTCATTCCTCAGCGACTTGTATTTCTGTATTCCTGGATTTTCCTGGACGGTTTTTTACTTCCTTCTTTCATCGATCAGCTGAAGTATTTCCTCTGTTACCCATGGTTTCTTTGCAGTTATTTTCCTTGTACCTAAGTTTTTCTTTCCAACTTCTGTGATTGTCTATTTTAGAGACAACCATTCCTCTTCACCTGTACTGCCTGCTGTATCTATAACTTTAGAGAATTCGAGCGTATCGCGTCTTTCCTTAGTAGTTCCGTATGCCATTTGTTGGCATATTGATTCTTCCTGAGTAATGTCTTGAAGTACAGCGTACTCTTCATCACTACTACATTGAGATCTGAGTCTATATCTACTCCTAGGTACGCCTTACAATGTAGTATCTGATTCGGAATCTCTGTCTGACCACGATGTACTCTAACTGAAATCTTCCCGTATCACCTGGCCTTTTCCAAGTATACCTCCTCCTCTTATGATTCTTGAACAAAGTATTCGCTATTGCTAGCAGAACTCAAGTAATCATTCCCCTCTCTTATTCCTTGTCCCAAGCCCTTATTCTCCTATAACCTTTCCTTCTACTCCTTCCTCTGCATTCCAGTCCTCCAAGGCTATTAGATTTTCAGCTCCTTTACGTTCTGTATTACCCTTTCAATATCCTCATGTACTTTCTCTATCTCTTCATACTCGGTTTGCGACGTCGGCATATATACCCGCGCTACCGTCGTCTGTGTTGGTTTGATATTCATTATAATAAGAAGAACCCTATCACTGAACTGTTCAGAGTAAGACACTCTCTGCCCGACCTTCCTATTCATAACGATTCCTACTCCCGTTATACCATTTTCTGCTACTGCTGATGTTACCCTATGCTCATCTGACCAGAAATCCTTGTCTTCTTTCCATTTCACTCCACTGCCCCCACTTTATCAAGATTGAGCCTTTGCATCTCCCTTTTCAGATTTTCTAGCTTCCCTACCACGTTCAAGCTTCTGACATTCCATAACCCGACTCGTAGAACGTTACCTTTTCGCTGGTTATTCAATCTTTTTCTCATGGTCACGTCCCACTTGGCAGTCCATTCTCTGGAATCTTTTGCCAATGGATACATCATCATGACACTTCTTCAGTTACAGGCCACATGTCCTGAAGATAAACGTTACTTTTATTTAATGCAGTGGTTTCCACTACCTCTGCATTCTCATGCCGTTGATCATTGCTGATTCTTCCGTTTTTAGGAGCAGTTCCCCACCCAAGGGCAAGAGAGTGCCCTGAACCTCTGTCCGCTCCTCCGCCCTCTCAGACAAGGCCGTTGGCAGAGTGAGGGGTGACTTCTTATGCCGGAAGTTTTCGGCCGCCAATGCTGATTATTAATCAAAATACGAACCCGGAGCCGAGGACGTTTTGATTAGTAACCAAAGACGCTATCCCTAGACCACAGGCTCCCAAAATGCTCTTATCGGAACACAAAGAACCCGGATTGGCTCCTGTTTGAAAGACTAATTGAAAAGTGGTGTACCAGCTGCCTCATTCTGTCTACCCTAACATCTTTAATAATTTTCCTACAAATTTTGGGGTGCGAACATATTCGAGTTCTTTTTAACATGCAACTCACATCACAGTCCCACAAGCTCTTCTAACTGTAACTAGTCCAGCGGTGTAAGTGCTGATACGCATCCGCTCCCAGTTTCCCATTCTGACTCATTCAGTCAGCCCAACTCGTCGTCATCTCTTTGTGTCTCTCTGTTACTGTGTCCTGTTTAACACCCAGGGGCTTCTCCGTTCTTTCTCACTAATACTGTCTCCCTCTTGCTTTCTCTTTCCTTCCCACTGCTGCTGTCTCTCCTCACTGTCTTCCTAGTTGCCTTTGTGATAGACTCTATCTCTCATTATCACAGGCTCTTGCCCACTCCCATTTTCTCCTTCTCTTTGCTACTCTCCCACTGGCACTGTCTTCTTCACTCTTTTTCTAACATTCATCGCCAACAACGTCTACTGCCACTGTGTCCCACTCTTCATCTCACATAGCTCTTGTCTCCTTCGCTCTTTCTATAACACAACCGCTGCCTTATGTCGTCCGGTATTTATTACTTTTCTGTCTCTTTCCCATTACCACTGTGTCTTTCTTTCTTAGCATAAAAAAGCGTGAATATGTTTGAATGGGAAAATTTTTGAGAAAAATTTTAGAGCTGCTGGGGAAAGTACAATGAAGTAGCCGTCACCCCACTTTGCAGTCAGTCTTTTAAATAAACAGGAACGTATTCGCCTTTTTGGGGCTCCTATAGGAGCCACAGGAGGGCATATCACTGAAAAGAATTTTATGGGTCAGCAAAATTTTGGTAGTTTGCTTATGTGAAACTGAAATAACGCAGAATTAATTCAGTATCTAGGATTAGATTTTATATGCATAAAAATTTTTCACGAGCTTTAGTATTACAACTTGTTTACCAGAAACCTGCTGATGATAACGGGGACACTTTACAGCATATTTCTCGGTGCTACTTCACTTTATGAACTACATTTTCCCCTCAAACTGGGTTTTACTTGCGTATTTTACGAATAAATAGGGTAACTTTGAACCTCTGCACCTCGTAAACAGATAAAGATAGTAGGAACATTTTAAAGACTGTTCAGGATCGGGATCTTAGGGACACATCATAAAAATTTCCACCATTTACTGTGCATAGACCTCTTAGAATTGACGACTCGATTATGGTACGAAAAATGGTAAAAAAGAACCACCCGTGAACTAATGGTACCTCCATGAGACCTTTAAGGCCCGCATTAGACCATATCAAACGCAAAATGAACCAACAAATTTGCTCTATTTGCCTAAGATGGAAGTATGTAATAATGATAATTTGACCCTGTACTATATTCTAGTGACGCTAATAACATCGTTCTGTTGTGTGCACAAATGGCCTCTAGCTCAAGGTAAATCCTAAACACTAGCTACTATGGTTCCGGCACCAACAGAACTCAAGGTATGAGCCACGAAAGAATCTCGTTTATAGGCACGGCTGTTTGGAAAATACGTTGCAGCTAAAAATTGGATCACCTGGCAAGACGACGTTGACAGCATATGACATTTGGGGGATAATAGATGCCAACAGATGGCAATGTGGCATAGGGACAAGAGCGCGTGAATCAAGAAAGCGACTGTGCGACAGAGACGCTCTCGTTCTTTCTATAGCCAACTGAACGAGTTTGAAAGGGGTCAAATTGTTGTCTTCTGATGGGCGGGATGGTCCTTTCGGAGAACTGCAACACAAGTTGGACTTGCTGCGTCAGCTGTGCAATGACGTTGGCGTCAGGGGTCACGTGAACTTTCTCTCATCCCCAGATAAGGCTCTGGACATTCCCACGGCACAGACGCTCGCCATTATTGTCGTATTAATAGGGCAGCTGTGGCAGTTCCTACAGCACAGACAAGAAGGCTTGTGGGCCCAGACGTGCGAACACGAACTGTTGGGAACCGGTTATTAGCAGTTGGGCTGCGGACACGCACACCTTTAGCCCGTCTTCTTTCCGCTCCACGGTATCGACGTGCACTGCTCGCCTCGTGGCAACAAAGGGTCTCTTGGGAGATGGAATGGCGCGCCGTGGTCTTCGATGATGAAAGCGGATTTTTCATGCAGACAAGAGAGGGTCGTGTGCTTCTACGACGTAGACCTGGTGAGAGCTGTCTCGTAGAGTTCATTCGTCCAAAGCACACTGGTCCCACCAAAGGCTATAAATCTCGTCCACCTTTTGTTTTTCTGGAGGGGTCGCTAGCCAGTGTTCGGTACTTGCAGAATGTTCTTAGATTCGTTCCTTCGCAGCTCTTGCAACAAGTAATAATGCTCGACCACACGCTTCCCGTTAAACTCGGCGTGCTCCACAAGATGTCCAGCACCTTCCCAGGCCAGCACGATCCCCAGGTTTTTCTCCAGTGTAGGACGTATGTGATACGTTGGGACGAGAAGTGACACGTGCGACATGTCAGCCAAAATATTTTACCGTACTGCGTGAACAGGTCGAGCAGGTATGGCATAACGTATCCCAGGTCGTATTCGCCATTTGTACGATGGATGGCAGAACCAGCGCCGGTGTTGTTAGCGGAGGCTACTCCACGTACTGATATGGGTGTTTCAGCATGGGTCCTTACTTGGTAACTCAGAACGACTTGTTTCATTGATCTGTAAATGTAATCATTTCATGTACACTGTTGTAATAACACATCTTGAGCGATTTGGAAAACTGGAGAAGGGTGGTTTATTTTTTTCCCCGGTTTTGCGATTAGTTAGTGAATGTCGCATGCATACCGAGTTGTCTGGAACTAGAATGAAATTTTCACTCTACAGCGGAGTGTGCGATGATATGAAACTTCCTGGCAGATTGAAACTGTGTGCCGGACCGAGACTCGAATTCAGGACCTTTGCCTTTCAAGGGCAAGTGCTCTGCCAACTGAGCTACCCAAGCACGATTCACTTCCCGTCCTCACAGCTTTACTTCTGCCAGTACCTCGTCTCCCATCTTCCAAACTTTACAGAAGCTCTCCTGGGAACCTTGGAGAACTAGCGCTCCTGAAAGAAAGGATATTATGGAGACATGACTTAGCCACAGCCTTAACAGTTTTAATCTCCCAGGAAACTTCATATCAGAGCACTCTCCGCTGTAGAGTGAAAATCTCATTCTGGAAAGATCCCCCAGGCTGTGGGGTGCTAGTTGTGCAAGGTTCGCAGGACAGCTTCTGTGAAGTTTGGAAGGTAGGAGACGAGGTACTGGTGGAATTAAAACTGTGAGGACGGAGCGTGAATCGTGCTTGGGTAGCTCAATTGGTTGAGAACTTGCCCGCGAAAGGCAAAGGTCCCGAATTCGAGTCTCGGTCCGGCACACAGTTTTAATCATCCAGGAAGTTTCTTATCTGGAACTGTTACATGTCATTTACATATTCTATATTCTGGTGCTATTCATTACATTCAATTAATATTAACGATTTTTTCAAGGATTTCGTGGTCCTCTTTTACTGTAAAACTACTTACTCATCTAATCTACTATTACAATATCGACCATGTGGTCATCATCGAGTAAAGTGCAGTAAAAATTGTGTTGTATTCCCCTTGATAATGGCTATACGGCCGATGTTGCAGTAGTAGATTTTATGAATAAACAGTGTTACAGCGAAAGGCGATAATTACGTCGTTTTTTAAAATGATGTTTAAGAAAGTCAGCCACTAAAAGTTGAGATTCGTGTCTTTTCGATTGTGGTACAGGAACCAATGTCTTCAAGATGTAAATGTCAAGGAAATAATCTAAAATCGAAATGGAGGCAATGCCGAAAGAAAGTTCAACATTTCGCTGCTAGAAGCGTTAACAAGCACTGAGGAATGGACGGTTGCTATTCAGTAGCTATGTGGCGTAATGCGTGGCCGTGTATAACGAGAGGCGACCCCTGTTAGAACAGAGTCCGGGAAATTGGCCTCCGGTATCCTGGACGGGCCTGAATGCTCAGAGGTCAATAAAGCGGGAGGTCGCAGCCGCAGGCGAGGAACAAACGGCCACAAGGCGGCGAGGCGGCGGACACGCCCGCTGATAAGGACATTTGCATAACTGGCGCACTGCCGGACGCTCGGCTGACTTGTCGCAACTTAGCCGCCTCGACTGGCGCCAGTTGCCTCGGGATGGCTATGCTCTGTAATTACCACGCGCCACTGAGGCCAGCCAATTTGTCAATTAGCGTTTTAGGGGAAGGAAGTGGAAGAAGCTGATGCTGACCCCTGCGTCTGCTTAGGAAGATGGTCATCGACAATTCACTCTCTTCAACACAACGGAGACGTGTCGGGCTCTCAGATGTCCATTCGCTACGGTTCAGTCCTGAATCACGTATTCACACTACTCTGTAAAACTAGAGGACTTGCTAGATAAAGTAACATAACATATTAATTAATCGTTTGGAAATGAATCAAAGTGTGGCAGAATGCTGGCAGAGGTCTCTCAGTCTTGTGAAGAAGTTGGACGTCATATGGCGTGAGATCAGCGAGACTACAGCACGAAATGGACTGGCCCCGCAACACGAGGCAGTTGAAGGAACATGAAAAGACTGTGTCTTTGGTGTGTGTGTGTGTGTGTGTGTGTGTGTGTGTGTGTGTGTGTGTGTGTGTGCGTGTGTGTGAGTGCGTCAATCAGTGAGCAGTTAGTATGCTGTCGTCCAGAGATCGTAGTGCCACACCACAGTCAGCAAAGCGCATTGATAACATAGACGACTTCCGATGTGGCCGAGCGGTTCTAGGCGCTACAGTCTGGAACCGCGCGACAGCTACGGTCGCAGTTTCGAATCCTACTTCGGGTATGGATGTGTGTGATGTACTGAGGTTAGTTATGTCTAAGTAGTTCTGAGTTCTAGGGGACTGATGACCTCAGAAGTTAAGACCCATAGTGCTCAGAGCCATTTGAACCATTTTGATAACATAGACGTTAGCGACGTCTCGCTGAAATCCGCCCCTATGAACGGGAGAAGCTGAAGAAGACGTGGTTTCTCTCTCGGCAAGCAGTTCTCTCACACGGAGGTCAATATGGTGCTGAGTATGAAAGCGCTCAGCCCAGTTCGTGACCTCAGATGAAGCAGTCAGCATTATCAAGTAGGACTGAAGAGTTATCCAAGTCTCAGATCGAAATGTCGTTTTGTAAATTTTGAGCATTGTACTTTAAAGACAGAGTTTGTTAATAAGTGCTTCCTGTTATGCCTTAGCCCTTCAATGCATAGTGTAGCTGATCAGCTAGAGACTTCATTTCTTCGATGTATGCTATACTGAGCAAGATTTTGTAACAAATTCGTTATGTAGTTAAGTGTACACACTGTACTGCAGTTGCTAAGCTGCTAGTAGTTCTTCATAGCGATCGCAAATGGCAGGATGAACTGAACCAGTTCGACAATCAGATGTGTGGATGTACTGCCGAGCGTGTGTTTTGGTGGAAAGTAGAGACTTTTTTTTTGGTGTATGTACATTGATTTGTGGCTTTGAAAGTTACTTTTTTATTTTGAAAAAGTAAGTATATATGGTGTAGACAGTTAATTCGAATGTCTTTACGATAGATTTGAAATTAGGTCTGTTTTTGTGTTTGTAGCGATTGACAACAATAATGCTTCGTTAATTTAATTTAAAAAAATTTCACCTTTTTTTTCGTAATGTTGGCACTGTAAACTAGACGTGGTAATTTTTATAGCTTGAAATAAAAAATCCTGCATTTTAGGGTTAATTGTTAATAAGGGCTGTAAATTTTTAAGCAGTCCAGTAGTAAAGAATTGCATCAGGTTAAAAGTAAATCTTTTTATCATTCGTGTAATAAAGCGAACAAGTATTTCGTATATTATAGTTTCCATGAGCCCTCTCCCAAAGCAATGCAAGTACCAACTGTTATGGCCGGATGAGTGTAGTTTCGTTTGGTCACAACAGTTAAGAGTGCACTGTACTGGTATCCTTCATTACAACATGGCATGGAGAAAACATTTGTTTGGAGTCACGAGTTCGAGTCTCGGTCTGACCCACAGTTTTAATGTGCCAGGAAGTTTAATATCAGCGCACAACCCGTTGCACAGTGAAAATATCATTCTGGAAACATCTCCCAGACTCCGGCTAAGCCATGTCTCCGCAATATCCTTTCTTCCAAGAGTGTTAGTTCTGCAAGGTCTGTGGGAGAGCTTCTGTGAAGTTTGGAAGGTAGGAGACGAGGTACTGGTGGAATTAAAGCTGTGAGGATGGGTTGTGAGTCGTGCTTGGGTAGCTCAGATGGTAGAGCACTTGCCCGCGAAAGCCAATAGGTCATGAGTTAGAGTCTCGTTTGGCACACAGTCTTTATCTGCCAGGAATTTTAACATTTGTTTGACTTCACACGGGAAAGCATCATTGGGGAAATGGAAGAAGCGTCAAATGTGAGGAGTGTAGCCTATGAGTTTGATACTGCTCCCAGCATTCTTTCGCTTGCATGGAGAACATTCTGAACCTCTGGCACAGCTGCCTAAAGAAGAGTAAATAGCCCACCACGGTCAGCTACAGCAGCAGTTGGCCGCTGCGTTGCGCAATAGGCAAAAAGCGACCGACGTCAAACAATGGGTACATTTGGAACCACATTTAACAGGACTGCAAGGCACGCAATGTCACGCACAATGGTACCGCGACTGCGTAGGAATGGTCCCTTTGTCCGGTTCCAGCATGTTTTGTTCCATTGACACACTGAGTTTGGAGGCACCATTTGCGATGGCGTGAACAGCATAGAGTATGGAACAATGAGTGGCGGGATCACGTGCTCTTCTCTGATGATACTATGTTCGGTCTGGCTAGGGATTCTGGACGTACCCTCATATGGGGAAAGGTCGAACATGATCGTTTTGGTGGCCAAGGTATTATCGTGTTGGGAGGAATAATGTTGCATGTGCGTATTGATCTCCAAATCTTTCAACTCAGTGCACTCACTGGTCAACTTTGTTGTAACACATGCGAGTCCTTTTAAAGGGTTGTAATCGGCCCTGACATCATTTTATGGATGACAAGGCTCTACTGCTTCGAACAGCACGGATGGAGGAGCTCTTGGAACGACAGGATATTCAGCAATTGAAAATACTACGTTAGTTAGTGACACTAGTAGTTTAGGACTGTTCTGTCTGTTTTCCCGACTTAAATAGCATCGAACACGTGCAGGATCATCCAGCAGACGTCAACCACTCTGCCCAAGTGGTTCTAGGAACTTCAGTCCGGAACCGCGCTGCTGCTACGGTCGCAGGTTCGAATCCTGCCTCGGGCATTGATGTGTGTGATGTCCTTAGGTTAGTTAGGTTTAAGTAGTTCTGAGTCTAGGCGACTGATGACCTCAGATAATAAGTCCCATAGTGCTTAGAGCCATTTTAACCACTCTGGCCGAGAAATGAAACTCTCTGTGACAGCACGTTGCATAGCGTGCATTGCTGTCCGTGGTGATCGCACACCCTATTACGTCTTTTGTAATGTCGAGAGGGCCATCATAAACCATGGTAATTATTGTCTTTGAGTGAAAACGACATATCTGTTGGTTTCATTGCGTATTTATTTCACTACCTTCTGTATTGTACTCTACTGTACTGTGGTAGTTCTTGCTATGTGTGGTTCAAGTTCCATCGAGCTGTGTTATCTGACAACAACACATCATGCGAAAGATACTTTTGTCCTCAATAATTGCATACCAGTGACCCCCCCCCCCCCCCAGGTTATCCGAGAGTGCTAATGCGCTGCTTCCTGGACTCGGGTAGGCGCGCCGGCCCCGAATCGAATCCGCCCGGCAGATTAACGGCGAGGGCGGGTGTGCCGGCCAGCCTGGATGTGGTTTTTAGGCGGTTTTCCACATTCCACTTGGTGAATACCGGGCTGGTCCCCCCGTCCCGCCTCAGTTACACAACTCACAGACATTTGAAACATGTTCACTCTATTTCATGATTTAAACTAGATGCAGACAGCTGGGGTACACTGATTCAATCTCGGGGGTACGGGGTGGCAGCAGGAAGAGCATCCAGCCACCCCTTTCGACTAACCTTACCAAATCCGTTGTAACAATGCCGACCTTGCGGAGACTGTGGGATTAAGGCCCAAGCGAATCAATTGCATACCAGTATACATTAACAACCATAAGTTTAGTATGACTGGGGAAAGAGGGAAATGGAAAGGAAAAATATGAACAATAGTGTTAAGTGACCATGAAGGTTCACTCACTTGCAAGAACAACGCTGTCTGTTTATGATAATTCTAACGTATTCTGGCCGCTCCTGTGTGCCTCTCCTGTGGCTACTGTGTCTGCTAGGGACTGTATGCGAGGTCTAGGGTAAGAGAGATATTACCCTCTCTGGAAAGAATGGGCTAGTATTTCCTTAAAGGTAATCTACACTTGTGCGTATTGCGACTAGTCGCCGTGCGCGTGTGTTTGCCTCACATCCGACAATATACATGCGTGTACGTGCATATCACCTTCTCCATATGTGTGTATGCACACACCCAGTTAGAACAACGCACGCTGTTCCGGTGATCAAGATGTCTGATGTGCTAGCAGTAACTGTTGCTGCAGCAGGTATATTTTGAGACAGCGATGAAAACGTAGAAACAAGCCAAAACTGAGTAATTAATACCTTTTGCGTAACGCATTTTTCAGCAAGGTGGAAGACGTACATATGGAAGGGTGTATTGTGTCTAATAACTGTTCTCCTGATTTCGAAGTAAAACTTCAACCTGTTAGGCCACTGACAGCGGAAAACAGAAAATACAGATAAGCTACTGGCAACAAGATAGCTCTGACACTTCCAATTCTTGCTGGCGGGGATAATTACACCCGTTTTAAGTTACAGCTTAAGGTAACTACTGCATCGAAATGTAACTTCATTCCAGAAGTTTTCTATCCTCCCCTGAGAAACTACATTAAGCTAGGCTGATGATCCCTAAACGTTTCTTTCTCTGCAAAACGAAACACGTACTTTAGGCTTAACGTTCGCACTTAGTAACTCAAGAATAAGCGAACATGTGTTTATTTTTCAGCAAGCAGTACCTCGAGGCAAAAGAAGCACTGATACAACACATTTCCCGTTACATAATACGGCATCCGGATCCTATCAGCGTTTCTCTGTGTGTGTGTTTGTGTGTGTGTGTGTGTGTGTGTGTTTGTGTGTAGGTGTGTGTGTGCGCTTGTGTATGTGTGTGTGTGTGTGTGTGTGTGTGTGTGTGTGTGCATGTGTCTGGTCATGGGGAATGGTCTCATTTCATACAAAGAATTTAATTAGAATTTTCTTCTTTGTTTGCCTTCAGCCTATAAACTCTAAAGAATATTGGCTGGACGCCGGGCGAGATTCTGAAGTGAGGTGAAATTTCCCGCACTGCAGAATCACACATTGTTCTTTAGTAGTCATATAACGATGGAAAGCATGATCTTGCTCTCGTCGACAGCGGCTCGTAAAGAAACGAGGCCGGATTCAGCACATCAATGACCCCAAAACTACTCTTCTTCTTCAACACATATTCGTCGGATGCACAACGGAAGCTTTTTTGGCTCAAATGGTTCTAATGGCTCTGAGCACTATGGGACTTAATTTCTGAGGTCATCAGTCCCCTAGAACTTAGAACTACTTAAACCTAACTAACCTAAGGACATCACACACATCCATGCCCAAGGCAGGATTCGAACCTGCGACCGTAGCGGCCGCGCGCTTCCTGACTGTAGCGCCTAGAACCGCTCGGCCACCCGGCCGGCGGAAGCTTTTTTGTTTTGCTCGGTTTGCCTTTGTTGTTTGCATATTTCTCTTACTTGTGAGGAACTGGAGGCAGTAATTTCATTTCACACTGTCATTATAAACCGCCACTCATACGCAAATTCTCGTAAACACTCTTTGTGTGTTCGCCGTTAACAGCGGAATGAACTAAAGCAAAGGGACCAAACGAACAGGACGGTGAACAGACGCACGACTGTTGCGTGTGACTGTCCGTCTGCCTTGGGGAGACTCCAGCGCCTGCGCACATTGGCTCGTGTGCTCAAATCAGTGACATGCGTGACATTGCACCGTTGCACTCCCTTGCCTCTTCGTGCAATGGCCACACACACCTGGTGTAGAGGGGAAGTTGTGCAGGTGTGACCGCACTTTAATGCTATCAAGTGGCTCGTGGCTGGACCTATCACGTCCACTAAAGAGAAAGAATCTCCTCAAAGTCCTGTCATTGTACAGAACCGCAACTAGGGATAGTAGGAAGTAGCCAGTGTAAATGCCTACATTCTGCTGAAGATTCTGATTGGGTGAAAGAGCTCAATTCGTATGGTGGAACTGTTTGGAGCTCCCAAAGTAAGAAGTTGGTCTACAGTACTAGTGGTGTGTTGGAGGCAATTTGTGAGCCCACTGTGGCAGAGGTGGTGTTCAGACTGTATTACCGAAGTGGATGGTCACTGATCGTCAGTGATCAATATGAGTTTTGTTCCTGTGTGGAAATTTTAGAAGTGGTACGCAGTTTGTTACCGTGCATGGGCTTAGGAACTTGCTCAGCCACTCACCGGTTTTCAAGGCGAACATTGCAGATTAGAGGGCGCACACATTCTCTGCGAAAAGAGGTCGCGTAGCACAGCGTTGATACATTAGCTATCTGTAAGCGTTGTTTACGCAACAAAGCGGACTTGTCGGACAAGTCGTTTGGAAGAACACAAATTCCATTTGTTTCAGTGGAAATTTGAAGTGAGATCCTTTAGCACAAGGTCGGCTATGGCGTGCGAAACTGCTCGTGTGCACAGTGTGCTGCGTATGTGCAGTCCGAGGCTCGTGCTATCTCGGCACTACTCATTAAGTCTCGGCTTTTCTCGGCCTTCTTGGAAGTACCCGGTACAGCGCGGTATTTTATTTAGCAGTGGGGTGTGGCATTTGTCGGTCGGCAAGACTTGCTTCACTAGGGATAATCGTGGTGCTAACCACTCTTTAGCCTTCGCTCTTTGTTTGGGGCAAAAAGAAATTCACATGTCCAGTGGCTGTTTGCAAACAAAAGGAAAGGAAACAAAAGATGCTGTCTAGCAATCTGTCTCAGATACTAGCGGGATTTACAGAGACTGTCAGTATTTAGCTGACGATCAAAGAACCTAATATTACAACCATAGACAGACGATTAGTACTGAAATCATTGTCCGGTACATCAACGAGCACTTTCCGCTAAATTTTCAGGCAAGAAGCAAGTGATAAAATTGGTGGTATGAATAATAAATTTTTGGAGGTCGCATGTAGCTGTCAGTTGCAGCCGTAGCTGAAGGAATTGGATGTAGAGTATGGAGACGTTACAGTGATCAGCCAGAACATTATTACCACCGACTTACTAACGTTATAAACGAGTCCAGGCGATAGCAGCAGCATCTGGCGAGGGATGACTGCTGGTCAGACACACGCACGGTGCATGCAGTATCAGTGAGCGTTCGGTTCGCGTGCAGAATGGGGAAGGCCCGCTATCTATCTTAATTTGACTGAAGGCAGATTGTGATGGCCCGGAGACTCGCCACGAGCAGTTTGGAAACTGCGCGACTCGCTGGGCTTTCTAGAAGTTCTGTGAGGAGTGTCTTCAACAGGGACACAACCAAAGTCAGACCACGTCCAGATGTTGTGGGGTTTGGCAGCCACCTCTTATTATAGGTGCCGTGGGCTGGACATACTGGTGAAACAGGACAGACGGCGAACTGTGGTGGAACTAACATCAGGCTCTAATGCTGGGCAGAGCACACAGTGTACCTAACATTCATAACAATGGGCTCCGCGGCCGACGGTCCATGCATGTACCAATGTTAACGACGTCGTCAACAACTACTGAAATGGGCAGATGATCGTCGGCACTCGACGTTGGCTTAGTTGCAGAGCGTTGCATGGTAATGAATCTTCATCACACCGATTGGAGGGTGTGAATTCGTCGCCTTCAGGGGAACAGCTCCTTGACATCATTGACATCCGTACTGCGGGACAGAAACAAGCTGACGGCGACTCCATTATACTCTAGCGAACATTCACGTGGGCGTCCATGGATCCATTGGAGCCCGAGCAAGGCACCATAATGGTTAAGGAGTACCGTACACTAGTTGCAGACCGCGTACATCCCTTCATGACGGTCAAGTTCCCGATGGCAGTAGCATTCTTCAGCAAGATAATACACCAAGTCACTTGGCCAGGAATGTGATAGAGTGTTTCGAGTAACACACTGGAGAATTCCAGACGATGTGCTAGCCCCCCAAATCACCAGATTTGAAACCGATCGAATACATTTGGGACATGATTGAACGTGGCGTTCGAGCTCATCGCGCCCTCTCCGAAATTTGTGGGAATTAGGTGGTGTGTGTGTATGTGTGTGTGTGTGTGTGTGCAGATTTGGTACCAAAGACCTCCAACAACCTAGCAAGGCCTCATTTCTTCCCTACCACGACACGTGACCGCTGTTATCCGTTCCAAAAACGGACATACTGGCTACTAAGTAGGTGGTCATAGTGTTCTGTCTGCTCAGTTTAACTCTTTGCTGTAACTCTGCATAAAATAACTAAATGAAGCATGTTCGTGATGCTAGGTGACAGTTATGCGATTCAAGTTGGAGGTGTGGAAATTAGGTCCTGTATCTGACAAACGTTAATAAAACTCGATTCAAAATGATAAATTGACTATTAAATGCAAGAAGAATCACAATTAATTGGTTTATTCCTTTACAGAAAGCATTTAACAAGCAACGATAATATTATTGTAGTAAAACTTTGTCACGTCTGACAAAGAGGTCTGGGGAAAGACTGCAATAATTGTGTAAATGAAATAATTGCAATTGCGCGGTTGTACTGTGATTGTTGTGACATTAATAGAAAGCACAGCCAGACTGTGGAATGGAATGCATTGAACCTATGGTTGGAGTTGAAAGCAAGCTGGTCATTAAATGATGAAAATCTTCAAAGTAAAGCTTCAAGTTATAACATTTTATAAAATGGCTTTAATTCCCCTATGCATCGTCTCGCGTTTGCGGCTTGATCTCACCGTAGTAAACTGTGGGTGGTGGCTGAACTGGCTGCAGAGTCAGCCATTGGCGGCAGTCAACGACCCTCGCCAACAGTTAGGTGCAGCTCAGTCCAAAATCTGCCGACACATCTGCTCTGGCTGTGGACCTTGGAAGTCAAGACTCTCGGCGGTGAGGTGATGAAGGTTCTCTACAAAGAGGAAGTATATCTTCTGGTAAACCTTCCGGGATGTAAGGTCGTGGTCCATGAAACTCTTCAGCACCTAACGTTTCGTCCAGAGCTGCGCTGGACATCTTCAGAGGGGTGTTTCTCCTCCGGTGAGTCTTGCCGACTGACGGGTCGGACGTCTGAGAGCGACTTATGTATCGTAGAAAGTGGGCAAGACTCACCGGAGGAGAAACACCCCTCTGAAGATGTCCAGCGCAGCCCTGGACGAAACGTTAGGAGCTGAAGAGTTTCATGGACCACGACCTTACATCCCGGGAGGTTTACCAGAAGATATGTCATCCGGTCGTGAAAGCTTTCATACTATGAAAGAGGAAGTAGTTTTATACCGAGTGTTTGCTAGAACATCTGAAAGATGCCTTGAACCTCCCTTCATCGTCGATTAAGAAGTTGTTAATTAGTTTTCTCTCAGTTCAAAAGTATATTGCTGACTGTTTTTCTGCCCTTCACACAGATCTGAACCAAATAATCCTCTTCTTCAGCATCCACGTGTATGTTAAGATATCGGCAAACCGATGAGTTCCCTTTTATTGTCTCCCACTCGATCGATCTACCGATACTGTGCTGCATAGTATTACTCTGATTACAGTAACACAATGTCAACACTCTTCCCAGACAGCATGTGAGGACTGAATAGTTAATGCGCTTGTGGTTCCATTTCCTAAGAAAACACGCATGAGCAACGTATTTAAGTTTTGCGTTCCTGCCGACGCAAAACGCCATGTCGTCTTCGCGCAGAGCAAAACTGCTACTCCTAGGAGAACCAGGCTTTAGAAGCAAGCGCATCCAGTGCTGCGAACAAAGCGCAGGCATCACTCCCGCCATTTTCCACAACTTGAGTGATGTAGCTGTTGAGTCTCTGTCACAGATTAATCTTATTTGGTTTTGAGTGTCGAATCTGGTGAACGGTGTAAGATTCACCTTCGGTTTATACTGCTGAAGCTAAGAAGTAATATTATCATACCAATATTAAAGTTCAACCGATGTCTGTTTCCACCTTGCTTTAACGGCCAATGTCACTCGGGTAGATTGATCCACACCAGGGTCAGGTGGTATAGGCCACATAAGTATCTTTTTGTTTTTAGGATGCGACGACAAGGTTCGAGAACAGTTGTGTCGGTGAGGGTACTGGGAACTGGTCTGCAATGAAGAGAGAGGTATCAAGTATTTTGGAAGGTTATATGACTGAAAGGGCTGCTGCCAATCGTTTCGATTGAAATAATTGTAGAGAATCAATGGATATGTATTACACCTCAAATGTGGATTTGAAATCCATGTTGTTTGTGGGGAATTCTTCGAAGAAAACTTGATCGAGTGTGAAAAATGTGGGGGCTGGGCACACGAACTTTTTGAAGACATTGAGGATTCATTGTATTACAATGAAAACATCTCTTTATTTCAGTCTTGAAAATAAGGTCATATAGTTTAACTAAATCACATCATGTGAAAGAATCAAATTATTATTTTCCATAATAAAATTTATGTTTCTATGGTAAGTCTTTATTTCAAATTTTGTGTTATATTATACTTACGATACACTCGTATAAACACATTACATTTGTGTGTTAACCAGAAAATAACTTTTCTATTGAAAAAACAATATTTTGTTGTATGGCCCATACTACCCAACACTTTTATTGACATCGCGAATTATAATTCTTAGGAAATCTTTTCTTGCTCTGTGGGCTTTGGTTAGAAATCTTTTTCTGCCATTTACACTAAAAGAAATGTTCAAATTAAGGCATTATGCAGTTATACCTTATTTCAAAACAACAACAAAAGTTTTATACCAGTTTTAGCGTATGTGGTCCATACTAGCCGGGTCGTAATACCAGCTCGTTGTCTTGTGGTTAGCGTTGCTGGCTCTCAATCACTGGGTTCCAGGATCGATTCTCGGCCGTCTCGGGGATTTTCTCCGTTCAGGACTGTGTGTGTTTGTTATCATTATTGATGGACAAGTCACCGAAGAGGCGTCAAATAAAGTGACTTACACCTGGTGGCGTAGCATCTCGGATGGGACTCCCAGCCAATAATGCCACACGCACATTTGATTTCACTTGGGTCGTGTATACACTCCCATTGCAAGCAGATCGTAATTCCATGTGTGAAGCTTACACTGTCACACATCGTAGAAGGCTCTAACTGCATAACTGGACCCTGTTTCTGCAGGGTATAAACCACCGAAACTATATAGCATCTCAGACGTTTTCTGAATTACCAGCTCTATAGGTTGATCCATAGATTATCATTTCAAGGCGTGTCCAAGACACAGGATAAGTTTGTTAACGGCTGGCACCAAGCTGACAGAGAGCAACCATCCCACAAGAAGATTGGACGTGCATACTTTCAATTGTATCTGCAGAAGTTACAGCTCGCTTATGAGTTGGAGTTTCCCTGCAAACTTCATATTGGCGGCCAGGAGCATTTGATTTGGAAGCCTTGCGTCCGAAGCGTATGCCTCACTCACTCCTGTGCAGAGAGATGCCAGTTTGTAGTGGTAGCCAGTAACGTCGAGAGCAGTCGACATATTAATGGAAGAATGGAAACATGTATGCCAATTTTTGCTGTCAGCATTATTACTTATGTGAATTTGACCTAAGGTTCTTATTGAATTGCACTTGATTTGCGTCATATACAAGTTATGAGAAGTATCTGCCCTCTGTTAATGTGACGATGAAACGAATGACGTCCCTCCTTAAGATTTCTAGGTCATTAGCTAGAAGACTTCAATGTCGTTCCAGGGTGGCTGGTTCGCCCACTATTTCCCAGTGATCAGCCTGTCATAATTCCCTTTTACATCATTTGAGCTACTGCGCACTTATGGTCCGCGTATTTCAACAATTATATTTGACCTCGCTGTTAAGCGCTCTACGGATGTATAACCAACCAACAAAGTCATAGTGGCCTCTTGATCGTTGGTCACCGGTTAGAAACATGGCCACAGATTAACTTGCCACAGCGTACCTATGTCACTTCAATTATCTTAACAGTCTAGTGCTCGATATGCACAAAACTCAGAGATAGAAATAAACTGTGAAACGAAAATTTATACAGTATGTTACAGTATTTGTTATACGCGGGGTCTTTCAACAAGGAAGACAATACTTTCTTTTTTTAATACAGGTTAGTTTTATTCAAAATTCCAATAAACCATATTATTCCCTACTTTTTTGGCTACAAAATGCTATTTCTCAACATATTCTTCGTTCAGTGCGACGACCTTATGCCACATTATTAGGAGGGCCTGTATGCCTGTATCGTGCCACTCTACTGCTTGACGTCGGAGCCGGTGTCTTGTCGCATCAGCAACCTCCCTCCCCATCTTCCACGTACTCATTCCCGCGGAATGCATCCTTCGTTGATTATAGTCCATCGATCACCTCGAATGAGAGTGTCCACACGTTCCAGTATTGCACTATTCACAGCTGCGTGCGGCCAGCCGACAGTTGGGAGATCGGACAGCTTTGGTCTTCCTTGCTGTGACGATGACAGACGCCTCATCCAACGACTCACCTTGCTTTTGTTCACTGGCAAGTCTCCGTAGACATCCCGCGATCGACTATGAATATCTGCGATGCTCTGGTTTTCCGCAAAAAGAAACTCAATGATAGGTCTCTGACGGCACGCACCTTCTCTACAGGCGCCATTTTGAAGGTTACATATAGCGCCCCCATTTCGTGAAACAGCACGAGCTGAAGCAGCACCAAGTTATGCACTTTTTAAACCTAAATTTCCAGAGAAATAAATTGGCTTCATTACTTATTGAACGACCCGTTTGTAAAAGCGTGAAAGATAATGCGAATAAGGAAATGAAATAGTTTTTTTTTTCAGAATATGACGTTTACAGATTAATTTCCTCTTCTGTTCGCAGAATGATTCGTGTTGTGCACTCGAGTGAAATAGATGTTGCAATCAGCTAGTAACCCCCTACGAATAAAACAGCTAGAAACGTTCCGAATGAGTTAATGTGTTGAATATTTGACGTTAAGCATGTGAAAACTTTATAGTTGAAGGCGAAAATATTCAGTGTTAATACGGACACAGTACACAAAGTGCTGCGAACAGAGTTAATAATAAAAGCAATACTAAACCAAAACATCATTTCTGATCCTCGTGTTTTATTGTGGGAACACTGAAATTGTAGTAATTCATAAATTCCATTCCTTTCATTACTTTGTGTGCGGCGCGAGAGGGAAATAAATTCGAAAATTTGCGAAATTATAAGTAATATTAGTCAGAAGTCAAGCTATTATTCCCGAATACTGGATGATCTAGTTCGGATAAGTTGTGCCCTAGAGTTACACTGCCCACGACATATACTCAGTGTCTCACTTTAGTGCCTGAGGTATTCTGTTAAACCTTTAACGCAAGATTATACCCCTAATGAGTAGATTATGGCATAATTTTAAATTTGTAAATTTGGTTAACCGTTATCTGAAATATTGAATCAAATTTTTGTTGCCCCTGGAAGTTATTAGATAGGCAAGTCCTAACTAGGATTGGACGACCATTTTAGACCTTTAGCAATGTAGGTAGTACAGTACTTTTATAGTTGAAGACGAAAACATTCAGTGTTATATACGGACGCAGTATGCAAAGTGTTGCGAACAGAGTTAATAATAAAAGAAATACTACACTAAAACATCATGTCTGATGCTCATATTCTACTGTGTGAACAGTGAAATTGCAGGAATTGATAATTTTTTTCCTTTCATTGTTGTATGTGCGGCGTGTATTGAATCATATTATTTTTTCGTCCCTTCTTTCCTCTTATATAAGCTATATGTAAATTGAATGAGTTACAGACACCAACAAAGGTAAATTAACGAGTTGTTTTGTGGCAAGGATAATGTTTTGATACATCGTTAAATATCTGTATGAAACAAAGTGAGAAAGACGTTGTTCAGTTTATTAATTCCTGTATCTTCACCCTTTTGTTTCGAGAAGTGGTAGAGTACCGATGTACGTATGCTTGCATCCGTCAAATCGGCATTGTTACAAATATTTATTTCAACCATTCATTAGAAGTGTTATAAAAAGATGTTGGAAAAGAAATATTTATTCGAACTGTTAATGGGTCAACTCCTATCTGTTCGTCATTTCACTTGCTGCCGGGATCCTGTATCGAGACGTTCGCTGCTGACAAGAAGAATTTACGCGGTATCCGGTGGAGCGTTCCTGCATCGACACTGTGACAATCAAGGCTAAACACAATGGAATTAATGTGAAGCAGTACGTAATAAAAATTATGTTTGCTGACCTTAAATGTTTTAATATTAAAGGGCTGTTGATATTGGTATCAATTAAAGTTCACCCAGGATTGCGCACCGATTCATAAATTACTTTCAAACTTCTTTCAACTGTTCTTTGCAATCAACTTTTCCAATTTTTCAAGCAATTATTAATCAATTTCCATCTCGCCACATACAACTGTTAAATGGCGACCGTTTAAAGGACGGCACCGAGCGAAATATGAACAGACCTTTCAATTGTTGAGATAAAATTTTTTGAGATAAATGATCCATGTTATTGTTACAAGAAACTAATAAAACTTTAACTGTATTTGTTACATGTCCACGAGATTGGAAATGATAAAGGAATTGAAGGAGCAAACTGAAATTAAATCTGCCCACAAATAAGACGAGCCGGGAATGCTTATTTCAGCGGTAAAGCTAGGAAGCTGCTACGCTGTATGCTTATCTCGCATGGCCGCGCCTGCGCCGTCTCTCTCGCAGTAGATAATCTCTTTTCCTCCCAGTTAATATCCTTTATGGAAATTAAAGGGCACGTTATGTCATTCAAATTCTATAAGACTGTGTCAGACAATAATCAGGTTCATTAGTGAATACGCAGCTAAACTTACTTTAGATGAAAAGTACTGATATAAACATAATTTCATTTTTGAAAAAAGTTTATTCGTAACTTTGTTAAAAACTATTCGCAAATGAGTTAAAGGAAATGGCCATGGCTGAAAATTCATTACGAAATGCAGCATGCCAAGATGTCGAAAATCCGAGCTTGGCAACAGCTGAAGGTAACGCTCCAACTCGTAAACTGGCCGATGGCAATCAAAACAACGATGTTGGCGTCCCACTATCAGTGAATGGTGACACTGGTAATATAACTAATCATGATGTCACTTTTATGACGCTCGATGAGACAATTTCTCAGTTCTTACCGGAAAACATTTTTTCAAATAGTGAAACTGAAGGGCGTGACAGCGAAAATTCCTTTGGTTACTAGCTCACGAGATCGCGAACGCAAGAACAGCAAACAGTTCGTGCAAGCAATGTAAATACTAGTCAGACACACAATTTGATACAATTCGCACGACAAAATAACACAACAGTTTACAAAACAATAGGAATTTCAGGAAAGTGCAGCACAACAACTTAAGGGTATAGGACAATAGTTTACAAAGCGAAATCAGGCATTTAAAGATTTCAAGAATAGTATTAGTCAGAAGTTTAGCGAGGTGAGCAAAACTACGCACTGAGTTATCTGACGAACTATCCGGGAAGTTGACAGAGCTAGGTAAACAACTAAAACGAGAAATAATTACCGACATGTCCCGAAATATATATATGTTCACGGAAAGAGTATCATCCGTAGACGATAAACAGGAACGACTAGCAGGTGAGTTACAAAACCTCAGTGAAGCACATTCCAAAATTCAGGAGACGGAATTCCAAGTGGATGCGTCGGTAAAAAATGTGACGAACGCAGTCAGCGAGCTGCAAGACGTGTGCAGAAACTTACCTACAGAAGTACAAAAGTGAAGTCTAACAGTGGACCAGTTAAGTTTAGAGTCAAAATTTGCCCAAAAACAGAGAGATAAGATAAGTGCAGATGTAAAGGAAATAACTGATAAAGCTAAAGCTGGGATGCTGGACAAGGGCAGCATCCTTGCTGAAAAGGTAGTGTCAGCGTGGAAAATTTATGTAGATACAGTAGAAGAAGCTCTAAAAGAGAAAGAAAGTCAGTTTCTAGCTAAAATAGATTCATGTTTAAGGAAAGCAGAGGAAGATAAACCCATGCTTTTACAGAAGTTAGGTACTTTCACTGGTTACCCACTATACGTGGCTAGCCCGTCGAAGGAAAATAACGAAGGTTGCAGAATGCAGCAACACTTCCCGGCAGCTGTACCTATCGAGCTAGCGCAGTTGCCGTGCGCTACGCCACAAGCGACAGCGCGGCGTGTTTGTCAACATTACTTGCGGGTGAGAGATTACTTAGGCATCGACAATTTCCGATATTTACCTCCGAAGGAAAAAGAACAAACCCCGGGGTCTTTCTCATTTTAAAACGTTTTACCTCGTAATTGAACCAAAGCCCAGAAAATTAGATTTGTTGTTGGATACACACAGGGTGACGTTCTACTGTGGCCTACGGACATGGCGGAACGTTGCCACTACTATGAACAGTTTGAGAGAGCCTTTCTGGATAAATATTGATCTGAGGCCGTACAACAGAGGCTCAGACGTGAAGTATTCAACCAAGCTCCATTCAGTAGCAAACATGGAAGCTTAAGAGGCTATTTTGAAAAGTATTTGAATAAAACCAGATACTGGACGAACCATGTATCTCAAGCAGACGTGCTGAAAATTGTAAAGAGCCGTCTTACTACCTACATTAGGGAAAAACTCATTACTATTCCAGCACACGACGCCGAATACTTTCTGTCTGTACTGGAATCAATAGATTTGATATACAAAGAGAGATCAGTACAACCCAAGCCTGTTAATACGCAGATAAGGCCACAGAGAATTACGGGCCAACAAGTGAACAACGGATTTGTAGTACAAAATGAATGGCAACCTTACACCACACAGACCTATGGTAACGGTAATCACAACGTCAATGGCAAAAGCCGTAAATTCAAGGGCGGATATAAAAGAAATGGGCAAAAATTTAACGTAAACAAATACAACTGGCAAGTAGAGTATGGCGGGCCTGTACAATATGTACAGACACAAGTCACCGGTAATAATCAGACGGTCGCTTGTCAAACACAAAACAGTATCAGACAGTCGAATAATTCACAGACAGCGGAATTCGGTGAGCGAAGTAACGCACATATGCCGAATAACAGGCAAAGGCAAAGAGAATTTCACTCGACAGCCTCACAGGATGCTAATTAGCGTAACAAAACACCAACAGTCTACATAGCAGAACTTACACCTAACCCAGAGGCAGATGACACCGCGAGGCTGGAAAACTTGTATCGGTCACAGCAGGCCCCCGTTCGGTGACCTGGGAGGAGAGTGGGGGCACGAGCTCGATCGACACTTGTTTCATCAGACACGATTAAGGTAGTGAGGTCTTCACCTACACAAAGACTTAAAAACGTTTATATATTGAAAGAAGGGCAGTGTACCGGCTAAGATGTATGTATGTATAATAACATTAGATTTAGGATACTGGAAAGTCACATTCCAAAATTTATGTTGTTAGCTGTCAAGGAAAATTTTTGATTGCGTTTGTTCTTATATGTTAAATTTGTAACCGATAAGATGAGTTGTTGTAACGAGGAAGAATTTTACTTTTATGTGTCTAGAATCGACGATACTCTGAACACAACGTTTCGTCTTGCGCGTAGCCCAGTTGTAAACAAAGATATGAACTTGTGAAACGCACGGTAGCGTGCAATGCAATACACATCTCACCGTGACGCAAGTGGTATCACAGCGACACAGCACATGCACATTGGGGAGCAAGCTAGCCGACAAACCACAAGCGTGTGCGCGCCACACAGGCGCAGAAACCTGATGAGCTACAGCCCGCACTAGCATTTGTAAAGCCTATTGAATAAGCAGGGAGAACGAAAATTAAGAGAGAGTCCATAATACAACTATAACTATATACAAAATACTCACACCCAATGATAAGCTAAGGGATTATTTACACAGGTGAGGGACACTAAACTACGAGACATTTACTTAAGCTACGGTACTATATAAATTATATTTATATATACAATATTTACGAATTTAAGTACTGAAAGTGCACGCACTAATTATACTTAATGGACGCGAAAGGTCTTGCTGCAGGTAAACAGGCGAGTACAGTGTAAGTGGCAACCTGAATAAGAGCTCGCACCACGCCTCTAATACACTTTATCTTTCAGATTTATAAGGTAATTAGAGACGCACACATGACATGAAATAAGATTTGTGATAGCACGACTGCAAACTGAAGTGTATGAATACATGTTTGAATAAGGTATTAGAGGCCATCGTGCCACTATACACTTATAAATGAAGATGTAGTTTTAAGTTCGTATTTTTTTCTTCCAGGAAACGATGCATCGACACGTCCTAAAGTGAAGAAAGATAAATGCCTGTAGAGTGTTACCTACCATATAGACATAAGAAAGGAACGCACCGTAAGTAAATATAGTTGTAAGTTTATGATACGTATGAATGTGATAGTGTGAATGTGGTGTCACCGCCAGACACCACACTTGCTAGGTGGTAGCTTAAATCGGCCGCGGTCCATTTAGTACATGCCGGACCCGCGTGTCGCCACTGTGTGATCGCAGACCGAGCGCCACCACAAGGCAGGTCTCGAGATACGGGATAGCACTCCCCCCATTTGTTCGACGACATTGCTAGCGACTACACTGACGAAGAATTTCTCTCATTTGCCGAGAGACAGTTAGAATAGCCTTCAGCTAAGTCCATGGCTACGACCTAGCAAGGCGCCATTAGCCTTACATAGTTTGATAGTTATCGTATGAAATGTCTCATCAAGAATGCTGTATTCACATCAAAGAATAAAAGATAAGTATTCGAGGAGCTGCATACTTTTCTTATGAGAATTCACTACTTATCCTGTTCCAGAATTCACGCCCGTCTGCGTTAGATAGCGTGCATTTCGGCTTCCTCTATCTACAAGGTGTTGGCACATTTGCCAACACATCATTGGCGACGATTTGACGGAAAGGGTCTTGTTCTTTCTAATTGCTTACATTTACTTGTGTCATGGCTTCGCCACAATCTCCAGATGCAGTGTCCGAATTTTATCGCTTGGAGAATCAGCAGACGCAGGCGTTATTGGATGCCCTTGGACAGCTCGTCCAGGGTCAACGTGCCATTCAAACCGATGTGGCAGCCGCCGCTTCACCGCTACCGCAGCCACACCATGCAGTCGCACCGCCTTTTAGGCCCTACGACCCAGACGTGGAATCCTGGATGGAATGGTCGCGCCAGTTTGGATTTCATCTCGCCGCCTACGGAATTCAAGGTAACGAGCGGCAGCCTCACTTATTGTCTTGTGTCGGCGTGCAAACGTACCGTGTGATAGTGAAATTGTTTCCCCGACGCGACGTAGCAACTCTGTCCTACGATGAAATTTTGTCGGCATTGGACGCCTATTTCAAAGAAACAGTTAATGTAGTTGCAAAAAGGTATACGTTCTTTCGTACAAAACGTATGGCCGGTCAAACTAATTGGGAGTGGGTTGCAACTATGCAAGGCCTTACTAGGGATTGTGGGTTTGAATGTGACTGTGGCCTTCCTTATTCAGATACTATGGTGCGTGATGCAATTGCACAGAACGTTTCTGATGTTCGTATACGGGAGCAAATTTTGAAACTAGTTAATCCCTCCCTTCAACAAGTGATAGACGTAATGGATAGACAAGACACACTTGACTGTGCTCAGGAATCTTTTGAAACTTCGCCAGCAGTGTGTAACATTAACCGGCCGGCCGGGCGAGCAGCGCGGCCCGGTCAACTGCCCTCGCGCACGTCAGCACAGCTGCCGCCACGCTCTAAACCAGGTGTGCCGCGCCAGCACACAAATGCAGTGAAATCATGCCCGCGGTGTGCAAATAGACATTCGCGTGAAAATTGCCCGTCACGCCAAGCTATTTGCTTTTTCTGTAATAAGAAAGGACATGTTCAAAGTGTTTGCCAGAAAAAGCTCAGATCAGACACTCTTAATCATTCCAGGCCTTTTGCTTCGCGCCGGAATCGAACCACGAATACTCAGGCTCGTGAACATTCGCACATGGACATTCATGTAGTTAATTCCGCTTCGTCCAGTGCCACTTTCTCTAACAGTGACTGTGTTCGTCCCACAAAAACTGTGCGTCGACGTCGCCGGAAATCACGTCAATTAGCAAGTGATGCTGTACCTGTATCAGTTCAAATTGTACGAGACAGTCGCTCTTGTCGTCAGCAGGACAATAAACGTTTTGTAGATTTGGACTTAAATGGCAAGGTCATACCATTCCAGCTCGATACCGGAGCTGCAGTTTCATTGCTCAATCACGACATGTACAAACAACTGGGCAAACCTCCATTGCGTGCCGCAAATGTTCAGTTAAATAGTTATTCAGGACAAAATATCCCTGTGTTAGGACAGTGCACCCATCTTGCAACATATAAGGGACAAACAAAACTTGTATCATTTTACGTTCTTCGTTCTTCTACTGCAGTGAACTTGTTTGGCTTAGATTTATTTCAGTTGTTTCACATGTCTATAGTAAATCAGGTCCTATCAATGAATCAGACTGTGCCTTCAGACGGTGTTTCTCGGCTATGTGAAGAATTTGCAGACAGTTTTGCACCGGGCCTTGGTTGCGCTCAGAACTATGAAGCACATTTGGAACTGAAAGTCAACGCGCAACCGAAATTTTTCAGAGCGCGCAAGGTTCCCCACGCATTGCGTGATGAGGTCGCAAGAACATTACACGATTTTGCATCACACGGTGTGAGTGAATGTGCGCAATGCCTCTTCCATTTCAGCTCCGCTTCATCGCTTACGCCGTACAAGTGTTCCGTTCGTCTGGACGACGGACTGCGACCGCGCTTTTCGCCAGTAGAAATCGGCGTTGCTTTCTAATACTTGCCTTACGCCATTCGATCCCCAGAAACCCCTTTTGTTGATGGTAGATGCATCGGATTTCGGGATCGGTGCTGTGCTTGCGCACAAAGTTGGCTCACATGATCGCCCTATTGGCTTTGCGTCAAAATTGCTCTTGTCTGCGCAAAGAAATTATTCACAGATAGAAAAAGAAGCTTTGGCTCTCGTGTTTGGTGTTACTAAGTTCCATGATTTCTTGTATGGTCGTCACTTTACCATCATCACAGACCACAAATCTTTGACGTCGCTTTTTCATCCGAACAAGCCTGTACCTCCGCGTACAGCGCAGAAATTCATTCACTGGTCTATTTTCCTCTCGCAGTACCGCTACGATACCTTATATCGGTCCACTGCTAAGCACGGAAACGCCGATGCGTTGTCCCGTTTGCCTGTTGCTGAGGATAAAGCATTCGATTCTTCCGAACTTGCTTGCATGTTCATTGATGCGGAAACCGATGAAGTGCTCGATGGTTGGTTCTGGTAGATGCCTTCAGTAATTTTCCTTTTGTTGTCCGGATGTCTTCCACGACGTCCTCCGCCACCATCCAAGTGTTGTCTGCTATCTTTTGCATTGAAGGTCTTCCGCAGACTATTGTTTCCGACAATGGCCCACAATTCATGTCCGCAGAATTTCAGTCATTCTGCCAGGCCAATGGTATTCAACATCTGAGATCCGCGCCGTTTTCGCCTCAGTCAAACGGTGCCGCTGAACGATTGGTCCGGACTTTCAAGTCACAGATGTTGAAGTTGAAAGCGTCGCATACTCGGGAGGACGCCTTGTTGCTCTTTTTGTCTTCGTATCACTCTCAGCTCCGAGATGGTCGCTCGCCGGCTGAGTTGCTCCACAGTCGTCCTCATCGAACCTTGATGTCTTTGCTGCACCCGCCGCATCAGGTTCCTGTGCAGCGGCAGACTCCTGCTTTTGCTCCAGGCGACGTTGTATTTTATCGCAACTATCGAGGTTCACGGCGTTGGCTCGCAGGGCGCATTCTTCGCTGCCTCGGCCGCGCTCTGTATCTGGTTTTGGGGGCCTCTGGTGAGGTGTGTCGGCATCTCAATAAGCTGCGCCTCTCTCGTCGCACGGTTTCTGGCGCTCCCCGTCTGCTTTCAGCGACGGTGCCGTCCGGTCAGCGCCCTGGGGACCCATCTACTGGCTCGCCTCATCCCCAGGTGTTACCGACGATGCCTTCCATTTTGCCCCATGGCGACGCGCCGCCGCAGCCGCCGCCGCCGCCGCCTGTTCTCCCGCCGGCGCCGCCCGCATTCGACGCTTGGCTGCAGCCGCCAAGCGCCTCCCTGGGTCACGCGTCGCCGATCGCGTCCCGTGACCAGCTGTCCTCCGCCATGGAACTCTTGCCCGCTCCGGACCACATGTCGTCATCGCGCGTCGGGTACCCCGACGCAATGGAGGTCGACCCTTCGGCCCCTCCTGTCTCATTACGGGCGCATACACCGCATGTTGACGTGCACCCTGGACTAGGTTTTCAGGCGTTTCCTAGCTCCCCTCGGACCGAATGGCCGGGTGCGGGTGGCACAGCCTCGCCTGTTGTTAGGCTCCCCACCTCATCGCATACGTCAACATGGGGTCCTCCCCACGGCGGGCGGAAGCCTTATAACACGACCGTTCGCCGATTTGCGGGGGAGGAATGTGGTGTCACCGCCAGACACCACACTTGCTAGGTGGTAGCTTAAATCGGCCGCGGTCCATTTAGTACATGTCGGACCCGCGTGTCGCCACTGTGTGATCGCAGACCGAGCGCCACCACAAGGCAGGTCTCGAGATACGGGATAGCACTCGCTCCAGTTGTACGACGACATTGCTAGCGACTACACTGACGAAGCCTTTCTCTCATTTGCCGAGAGACAGTTAGAATAGCCTTCAGCTAAGTCCATGGTTACGACCTAGCAAGGCGCCATTAGCCTTACATAATTTGATAGTTATCGTATGAAATGTCTCATCAAGAATGCTGTATTCACATCAAAGAATAAAAGATAAGTATTGGAGGAGCTGCGTACTTTTCTTATGAGAATTCACTACTTATCCTGTTCCAGAATTCACGCCCGTCTGCGTTAGATAGCGTGCATTTCGGCTTCCTCTATCTACAAGGTGTTGGCACATTTGCCAACACATCAGTGAAAGTATGTGAAGCAGAAAACATCTACAGGGTGGTCCATTGTTAACGACCGGGCCAAATATCTCACCAAAAAAGCATCAAACGAAAAAACTACAAAGAACGGAACCCGCCTATCTTAAAGGGGGAAACCAGATGGCGCTATGGTTGGCCCGCTAGATGGCGCTGCCATAAGTCAAACTGATATAAACCGCGTTTTTTTTAAATAGGAACCCCCATATTTTATTACATATTCGTGTAGTACGTAAAGAAACATGAATGTTTTAGTTGGACCACATTTTTCGCTTTGTGATAGATGGCGCTGTAATAGTCATCACAAACATATGGCTCACGATTTTAGACGAACAGTTGGTAACTGGTAGGTTTTGTAAATTATAATACACAACGTAAGTACGTTTGAACATTTTATTTCGGGTTGTTCTAATGTGATACATGTACCTTTGTGAACTTATCATTTCTGAGGACGCATGCTGTTACAGCGTGATTACCTGTAAATACCACATTGATGCAAAAATGCTGAAAATGACGTCCGTCAACCTCAATGCATTTGGCAATACGTGTAACGACAACAGCAAGTAGTTCGCCTTCCGTAATGTTTGCACATGCATTGACAATGCTCTGACGCATGTTGTCAGGCGTTGTCAGTGGATCACTATAGCAAATATTCTTCAACTTTCCCCACAGAAAGAAATCCGGGGACGTCAGATCCAGTGAACGTACTTCGATGACCAATCCACCTGTCATGATATATGCTATTCAATACCGCTCAACCGCACGCGAGCTATGTGCCGAACATCCATCGTGTTGGAGGTACGTCGCCATTCTGTCAAGCAGTGAAGCATCTTGTAGTAACATCGGTAGAACATTACGTAGGAAATCAGCATACATTGCACCATTTATATTGCCATCGATAAAATGGGCGCCAATTATCCTTCCTCCCATAACGCCACCAAGGTCGCTGATGTTCCACTTGTCTCAGCCATCGTGGATTTTCCGTTGCCCAATAGTGCATATTATGCCGGTTTACGTTACCGCTGTTGGTGAATGACATTTCGTAGCTAAATAGAACGTGTGCAAAAAATCTGTCATCGTCCCGTAATTTCTCTTGTGCCCAGTGGCAGAACTGTACACGACATTCAAAGTCGTCGCCATGCAATTCCTGGTGCATGGACATACGGTACGAGTGCAATCGATGTTGATGTAGCATTCTCAAACACCGAGGTTTTGAGATTCCCGATTCTCGCGCAGTTTGTCTGCTACTGATGTGCGGATTACCCGCGACAGCAGCTAAAACACCTACTTGGGCTTCATCATTTGTTGTAGGTCGTGATTGACGTTTCACATGTGGCTGAACACTTCCTGTTTCCTTAAATAACGTAACTATCCGGCGTACGGTTCTTACACTTGGATGATGTCGTCCAGGATACCGAGTAGCATAAATAGCACACGCCCGTTGAGCATTTTGATCACAATAGCCATACATCAACACGATATCGACCTTTTCCGTAATTGGTAAACGGTCCATTTTAACACGGGTAATGTATCACGAAGCAAATACCGTCCGCACTGGCGGAATTTACGTGATACCACGTACTTATACGTTTGTGACTATTACAGCGCCATCTATCACAAAGCGAAAAAAGTGGTCCAACTAAAACATTCATATTTATTTACGTACTACACGAATATGAAATAAAAAATGAGGGTTCCTATTAAAAAAACGCAGTTGATATCCGTTTGACCTATGGCAGCGCCATCTAGCGTGCCAACCATAGCGCCATTTGGTTTCCCCCTTCAAGCTAGACGAGTTTCGTTCTTTGTAGTTTTTTCGTTTAATGCTTATTTTTAGAGATATTTGGCCAGGTCACTATCCATGGACCACACTGTATATCTACATCTACGTTTAAGTGCCTGGCAGAGGGTTCATCGAGCCACCTTCACATTTCTCTATTATTCCAAGCTCATATAGCGCGCGGACAAATTGAACACCTACATATTTCCGTTTGAGCTCTAATCTCCCTAATTTTATCATGGTGATCCTTTCTCCCCGTGTCGGTCAGCATCAACAAAATATTTTCGCATTCGGAGGAGAAAGTTGGTGATTGGAATTTCGCGAGAAGATTAGAATATTTCTCCGCAACGAGACACAACATTGTTTTAATGACGTCCATCCCAAATCCTGTATCATTTCAGTGACACTCTCTCCCCTCTTTCACGCTGCCCTTCGTTGAACGTTTTAGATGTACTCCTTCCGTCCTGTCTGGTGAGGATCCCACACTGCGTAGCAGTATTCTAAAATAGTACTCACAAGTGTTGTGTAGGCGGTCTCCATAGTAGATAAGTTACATCTTCTAAGTTTCCTGCCAATAAAACGCAGTCCTTGGTTAGCCTTCCCCACAACATTTTCTATGTTTTCCTGCCACTTTAAGTTCTTCGTAATTGTAATTTCCAGACACTTCGTTGAATTTATGGGCTTCAAATTTTACTGATTTGCCGTGTAACCTAAGTTTAACGGATTCATTTTAGAACTCATGTCGATGACCTCAAAGTTTTCTTTATTTAGGGTCAATTGCTAATTTTAGCACCATATAGATATATTTTCTAAATCGTTTTGCAATTTGTTTTAATCTTCTGATGAATTTACTAGTCGATAAATGACAGCGTCATCTGCAAACAACATAAGACAGCTGCGCAGATTGTCTCCCAAATTGCTTATATAGATAAGGAAGACTAAAGGGCCTATAACAGTACCTTGGGGAACGCCAAAAATTACTTCTGTTTTCACTCGATGACTTTCTGTCAGTTACTACGAAATATAACCTCTCTGACAAGAAATCACGAATTCAGTCGCATAACTGAGACGATATTCGATAGGCACGCAATTTCGCTACAAGCCGCTTGTGTGGTACAGTGTCGAAAACCTTCCGGAAATCCAGAAATTGATCTGAAATTCCTTGTCAATAGCACTCAAAGAAATGCGGGTAAAGAGCTAGTTGTGTTTCACAAGAACGATGTTTTCTAAATCGGTGTTGCCTGTGTGTCAATAGACCGTTTTCTATTAGGTAATTCATAAGTTTCGAACACAGTATATGTTCCAAAATCGTGCTGCATATCGACGTTAATGATATGAAGCTGTAATTTAGTGTATTACTCCTATTATATTTCTTGAATATTGGTGTGACCTGTACAACTTTCCAGTCTTCGGGTACAGATCTTTCTTCGAACGAACAGTTGTATATGATTGTCAAGTATGGTGCTATTGCATCAGCACACTGTGAAAAGAACCTAATTGGTATACAGTCTGGACCAGAAGACTTGCTTATACTAAGTGATTTAAGTTCCTGCACTACTTCGAGGACATCTACTTCTACATTACTCATGTTGGCAGCTGTTCTTAATTCGAATTCTGGAATATTTATTTCTTCTACTTTTCTGAAGGCATTTCGAAAGGCTGTGTTTAGAAATTCTGCTTTGGCAGCACTGTCTTCGATATTATCTCCGTTGCTATTGCGCAGAGAAGGCATTGACTGTGCCTTGCCGCTAGCATATTTCACATAAGACCAGAATCTCTTTGGATTTTCTGCCAGGTTTCGAAACAAAGTTTTGTTGTGGAAATATTATAAGCATCTCGCATTGAAGTCTGCCCTAAATTTCGAGCTTCTGTAAAAGATCGCCAATGTTGGAGATTTTGCTTTGCAGTAGATCACATATCACGATGCCGAACTAAGGTTGAGTACTAACAAATAATTAAGGGGTCGAAATCTAATTCTGTGAGCGTCGACTACCCATGAAAGCGTCAAATACCTGAATAACATCGAAATCTCTATGCATGTTTGTTACTTATGTTAACACTTCTTTACCCTCCTTATACGTGACGTACTGCATTGGTGATAAAACTCTATAAACCTCAGCACATGAACATAACAAATAAATATTGTGCTCCACTTTTAAACACTTAATGAGTATTTGATACGATTGGTATCTCAAGATTTGAGTTTCGCTTAGAAACAAAAAACTGTTTTGTTCTTGGGATCACAGTTAAGTCTATTAACGAGACGTAACTGATCACATAAATGCCTTTCTGTGGAATTTCCACAACCCTGTACTGTAGATACCTCCTGGAGAATTCTAGAGAGGCGAGGCCATGTGTGGTTATCTGAGCAGCGTGTAGTATTTGTTGCAGAGACTATCGTATACTTCTTTGATTTTTTTAAATTGATAAATATGCTCCGACTGAAGTCACTGTAAATTGAAATGAAATATATGTCAATTTATGCTATAAATGAAAACAGAATCTATTAGTGTATGAATGTTATATGAAGCACGTATAAACAAACGTGAGTAAAATGTCTGCACATATAATTGGAATCGTATAATGTAACGAAAATGAACACAAAATGACATGCAATGACACTATATATATATAAAAAGGGGAGAGAATATGTTGCACACTGTAGTGTATATGAGCGACGATAATGGCATGTCACCAAATGAATAGGATAAGTGTATTTTGTAATTGTATTTCTATTTTATTATGTTACGTTTACAGTATATGGAAAGGACACTACTGAAACTTTATGTAACGCAACTGTATAAAAGACACTCAAAAAACCGCAAAACATACGAAACGTAGTTGCAAAGTCTTAAGTGTACATATCTTAAGACAATACGTAGGTGTGCGCGTGGTAAACTAGAAATGACAATACTTCATATAACATGAATTTTCTGTGCTCAACAGTGTCGTAAAAGCGGCAAGGAACTTACCTTGTCGATGGATGTTAGAGGTACGGCTGGTCTCCCCATTGAATAAGTGAGAGCGACTAGGTGAAATAAATTCCTCAGCCCGCTGATATGGAAACCAGTTGACACCGCATCGAAGATATCACAAAGGATCACGCTGCTGAACACGGGCTTCACGAATTTGCGCAGTGAAAGCAATTGTAAATGCACGACACGGATACTCTGGACTCGTACTGAACATGTGAGCACGAACTGTGACGATAACGGACTTCGGGTTGTACACACATAGTTTGCAAGTTAAACACTGTGCAGGTGCTGACTGACAACAATGGGACAATGCGGTTACAACAAGCACTTTGTTAGGAGAGAAAACATATAATTATGTGTTAAAAGAAGCTGACACACCATATAAATTGATAACCATTCAGGACAACTCCAATGGCCGAAAATAAAGGTTTTGCCCATATCGGACAGAGTTATCAACACTCAAAAAGGGAAATAATCTCAGACACTGTGCACCTCCATATGACGTCAGTTTCTTTTCTTTTCTTTTATATAAGCTGTATGTAAACTGAATGAGCTATAGACACCAACAAAGGTAAAATAACCAGTTGTTTTGTTGCAAGTATAATGTTTTGATACATCGTTAAATACCTGTATGAAACGAAGTAAGAAAAAGGAGGCTCTTCAATCTATTAATTCCTGTATCTTGACCCTTTTGCTTCGAGAAGTGGTAGAGTGCCGATGTATGCTTGTTCCATCGTTCCGGCATTGTTACAAATGTGTACATCAACCGTTCAATAAAAGTGTTACAAAAATTATTGGAAAATCAATAGTTATTCGAATGGTTAAGAGGTCAACTTCTATCTGTTCATCACTTCACTCGCCACCGAGATCCTGCATCAAGATGTTCGGTGCAGACAAGAAGAATTTAGCCGTTTTTTGGGGATCGTTCCTGCATCGACATTGTCACAATCGAGACTAAACACGATGGAATTAATGTGAAGCTGTACGTAATACAAATTATGTTTGTTGACCTTAAATGTATCGATATTAAAGGACTGATGATATTGGTGTGTGTTAAAGTTCACCCAGGATTGTGCAGATTCGTAAATTACCTTCAAATTTCTTTCAACTATTCATTCTGATCAATTTATCAAATTATTCAAGCAATTATTAACCAATTTCCATTCCCATATATCTGTTCAGGCGCCAGAAGGAAAGAATTCTAAAAGATTTGGAAAGGGCACCTCTAAAAATTCCAAATCATAGGTACAAAGGAACATAGGTATAAAGAAGTTAACTGCGAAGAAACCATGAGTAACATAACAAATACTTCAGCTGATCGATGAAAGGTAGAGGTAAAAAAGTAAAGGGGAAATTCAGGAACGCAGAAATACAAGTCGGTGAGGAATGAAATAAACAGGAATTGCAGGGAAGCTAAGACGAAATTTCTGCAGGAAAAAATTTGAAGAAAAGGAAAAAGAAATGATTGTCGGAAGGACTGACTCAATATATAGGAAAGTCAAACCAAAATTTGGTGAAATTAAAAGCAACATTAAGAGTGCAACGGGAATTCCACTGCTAAATGCAGAGGAGAGAGGGATAGGTGGAAAGAGTACAGTGAAGGCCTCTATGAGGGTGTCATAAAAAATGAAAAAGGAGTCAATTTAGAAGAGATAGGGGACCCAGTATTAGAATCAGAGTTTAAGAGAGCTTTGGTGGATTAGGATCAAGTAAGGCAGCTGAAACAGGTAACATGCCATTATAATTTCTAAAATCATGTGGGGAAGTATCAACAAGACGGTTATTCACATTGGTATGTAGACTGTATGAAACTGGCGATATACGATCTCACTTTAGGGAAAATATCATCCACACAATTCCAAAGGCAGCAAGAGCTAACAAGTGCGAGAATTATCGCACAATCAGCTTAACAGATCATGCATCCAAGTTGCTGGCAAGAATAATATACGGAGGAATGAAAAATAAAATTGAGGATTTGTTTGACGACGATCAGTTTGGCTTTAGGAAAGGTAAAGGCACCAGAGCGGCAATTCAGTTCTGACGTTGCCTATGATATTGGAAGCAAGACTAAAGAAAAATCAAAATACGTTCATCGGATTCGTCGACATGGGAAAAGCGTTGAATAATGTAACATGGCGCAAGATGTTCGAAGTTCTGAGAAAAAAAACAGGGATAAGCTATAGGAAGAGACGGGTAATACACAACAGGTACAAGAGCGAAGAGGGAACAATAAGACTGGACGACCAGGAACGAAGTGCTCGGATTAAAAATGGCGTAAGACTGGGATATACTCTTTCGCCCCTACCGTTCATCCTGTACAACGAAGGAGCAATGATGGAAATAAAAGAAAGGTTCAGGAGTGGAATTAAAATTCAAGGTGAAAGGATATCAATGATATGATGCGCTGATGACATTGCTATCCTGAGTGAAAGTGAAGAAGAATTACAGGATCTGATGAATGTAATGAACAGTCTAATGAGTACAAAATATAGATTGTGTGTAAAGCGAAGAAAGTCGAAAGTATTGAGAAGTAGCAGGATTGAGAACAGCGAGAAACTTATCATCTGGAGTAAAGGTCACAAAGTAGATAAAGTTAATCAGTCTTGATACCTAGGCAGTTGAATAACCAATGACGGAGGGAGCAAGGAGGGCATCAAAGGCAGACTAACACTGACATAAAGGGCATTCCTGGTCAAGAGAAATCTACTAGTATCAAACACACGCCATAATTTGGGGAAGAAATTCCTGAGAATGTACGTCTGGAGCACAGCACTGTATGGTAGTGAAACATGGAGTGTGGTAAAACCGGAACAGAAGTGAGTCGAAGCATTAAACCAGTTAGAAGACTGATGACTCATAAAATAGCCCTAAATACACACACAGAATTGCTATGGAACAGAGAAGGGACCACTTTGGCGACCTATAGTGGTTGATAGTTGGGGGACTTCCGTTAACGCTCAGAGATACAGAGACAAAATTCTGCAGCATCACGTACGTGTTACAGCAGTTATGTTTTTGTGGATGTAGATCATTTAATCCATATACACTGAAACTGGTACATCTGCCTAATATTGAGTATGGCCACCTCGAGCACGCAGAGGTGCGGCAACACGGTGTGGCATCGACTCGACTAATGTCTGAAATAGTCCTCAAGGGAACTCACACCATAAATCGAGCAGGACTGTCCGTAAATCCGCAAGAGCACGGGGGGTGGAGAACTCTCCCGAAGGGCTCGTTACAAGGCATCCCAAATATGCTCAATAATATTCATGTTTGGAGAGTTTTGTGCCCACCAGATGTGTTTAAACTCAGGCGAGTGTTCCTGGAGCTACTCTGTATCAATTCTGGACGTGTGGGGTGTCGCATTGTCCTGCTGGAATTGCTGAAGTCCATCGGAATGCACAATCGACATGAATGGATGCAGGTGAACAGACAGGATGTCAACGTAAGTGTCACCTAGAAGTATCATGGGACCCATATCACGCCCACACCATTACAATGTCTCCACCAGCTTGAACACTCCCCTGCTGACATGCAGCGTCCATGAACTCATAAGGTTGTCTCCGTACCCGTATACGTCCATTCGCTCGATACAATTCGAAACGAGACTTGTCTGACCAGGCAACATTTTTCCTGTAATCAAAAGTCCAATGTCGTTGTTGACGGGCCCAGGCGAGACGTAAAGCTTTGTGTCGCTCAGTCACCAAGGATAAACGAGTAGGCCTTCGGCTCCGGAAGCCCATACCGATGAATGGATTGCACGCTGACACTTGTTGATGGCACAGCACTGAAATCTGTAGCAATTTTCGGAGTTGTTGCGCTTATGTCCTGTTGAACGATTCTCTTCAATCATTGTTGGTCCCGTTCTTGCAGGATCTTTTTACAGCCGCAATGATATCGGAGATTTGATGTTATACTGGATTCCTGATATTCACGGTTCACTCGCGAAATGATCGCAAGGGAAAATCCCCACTTCATCGCTACCTCGGAGATGCTGCGTCCTATCACTCATGCGCCGACTATACACCAAGGGTTAAAACTCACTTAAATGTTGATGATGATGATGTTTGGTTTGTGGGGCGCTCAACTGCGCGGTCATCAGCACCCGTACACAGTCCCAGTTTCTACACAGACTAATTTTCTTTCACAGTCCAATATAGCCGGTGTCACGGATGATGAAATGATGAGGACAACAGAAACACCTAGTCCCCGGGCAGAAGAAATCCCGAGAATCGAACTCGGTACCCCGTGATCCAGAGGCAGCATTTCTGCGGACAACTTAAATCTTGATAACCTACCATTGTAGCAGTAGTAACCGATCTAACAACTGCGCCAGATACTTGTCTTACATAGGCGTTGCCGACTGCAGTACCGTATACTGCCTGTTTACAAAACTCTGTATTCGAATACGCATGCTTGTACCAATTTGTTTGGCGCTTCAGTGTATATTAGAAAAGTGGAAGTATGTATGCGGAAGTATACACGTTCCACATCTCCTCCTAATCCAATGGCCCAATTTCAGTCAAAGTTGGTACCCACGTATTTTACTGTCAGGCAACAAAGGGTGGAAGGGTGGGGGGAGGGGAGCGCGGAAAAGAAACGTAACGGGCAACTAGTAAATTTCCAGGCTTTATTCATCCAGTATTTGAGAATAAGACCACTTAGAAGTTTGCAACTAACTTGACATATAATATCAAACTTTTACTAAACTTTTCTCTCTTATAACCCCTACAAAATGCTGAAGGGAAGAACGTTTATCGCTTACTGCTTTTCCGCTGTTCAAGCACGAGAAACAGGGCATGAGGCGTGACGTTATTTTTTGGTACTTCTTTACTACTCACTGAATTAGCGACATATTTTGCAGGCTGTATGCACATATATCACTGTGTATAACTGCAAAATTGTATCAGTGTACGATATATAGTTCATTAGGTATGACGTTTTAAACAAGGGGATGTGTGAAATATTGCCGCATCATGCAAAACATTTAAATTTATTACCTATTTGCTAGTAGCTCCATTCACAATAACATTTTCAGGCCATATCCACACATTTCGTTAAGCGTACCTCCAATATTTTATCATTGTATGGCACATAGTTAAGAAGATATGACGATATGACGTCATAAACATTAAGCACAAGGCCAGACACAGGGGGTACATACAGGTGTGGACGCACAGTTGTAAACAAATACCTGGGCAACGTCGGGTTTCTCTGCTAGTAGACGATAATGTCCGACCTCCTGTAGGTTCCTCACTGGCTGAGCCGCATTTCGAAGGTGAAGATGTCCTCCTTACGGCTTGACCAGCAAGGTACACGTTCATGGTTACTAAGGAACATTCCTTGGACGTGTCTAAGTCATTGAACAGCTGTGGCTTTCTCTGTTCTAGTATACTGTTAAGCAGTTTAATTACTTGCTGCAGAGTCTGCTCAAGAAACACTGCGGTGACTTAACAGCGTCGAAACTCATTCTCTTCTCTATGCGTGTCCATGCAACGTTATCGAGGAGAGGAACATTGTTTACTATTTTTTGAGTCAGTAGTAAATTGTTCGCATTCGTGACAGTTAGAAAATTTCATTTATTGGTATAATCGTTTAGTAGCAGCTTTAGAAAATAATTTACATAATTTTCTCATAAATGTTGATTCATATTTGGTATTTTAACAAGTGAATTGGACTGCATTTCTTTGTTAAAACTGTAATTTACGAACGTCAACGACGTCAAAAATTGTTAAATCCCTTGCATCTTTTCAATCACGGAGCAGGTCGTCCCCTACCGCTGAGTGCCGGCACGGTAGCTCAGCGTGTTCGGTCAGAGGGTTAGCTGCCCTCCGTAATAAAAAAAACTCCGTGAACGGTTGAACGATGCGCTTGAACTGGTATGAAGAGACGTCCACCCCAAACAAATGCAACGAACATTAACGAACTAAATGAGACCTATTTAAAAAAATGGTCAGCGCGACGGACAGTAATGCCAAGGGACACGGGTTCGATTCCAGGTTGGGTAGAAGATTTTTTTCCGCTCAGGGACTGGGTATTGTGTTGTTCTAATCATTATCATTTCAGCCCCATCGACACGCATGTCACCGAAGCGGTGTCAACTCAAAACACTTGCATCAAGCGACCGGTCTACCCGACAGGAGGCCCTAGCCACATGACATTCCATTTCAGTCACGTAACATATATTACATACTTTTGGAAATTAAATATCGTTTCTCATAATTTGAATGGAGAGGTTTTGTTATGGCAAGATGAACGATTATGTCACTAGACATTAAAGAATAGTGAGAGTATTACAGATACCACGCCGCATTAAAGAAGAAAAACAATTTTCGGTGATATAATGGTCAGTTTTGAGTAAAACGAAACTCACATTAACGAGAGATATTAGGGAATTTCCTGTGCAGAAAACAGCTACAGAACAAAAAGGAAATTGGCAAGACATAAGCTAATAAGAATTTTTGAAGAACAGATAACAGACCTATTAAGATACAAAAGAAGTTGGATAACCATCTTCATAAACCTGACCGTGTTGTGTGCAACACTTGTCCCCACCTGGTCCATACGGTAGTCTCTCGACATCCATTGTACTGCAGAATCCATTGTAATGCAGAATGGCACCAACCCTAGTCTGGAAATATTTTTGCGAGGTGACATAGTAATGAAGTACAATCTTTTATTTGCTTCTAAATATTAAAATATTTTGTCGCATTTTTGTGAAATAATAAAAGAGAAAGGAGATTATGGTAACAGCAATAAATTAAAAACTTAACAAGACATTCATAATATACAATAAAAATATGAAGTAGCTGACCTACTGCATGTGGGTATCTAATATGTATTAACCTGCTTGCAGCCCTTCCAAGTGACAATATTAACATAAAAAACAGTATTCTTCAACCTCAGTTTTCACTGTTTAGCACTGACTATTCGTAAAGTCCAAATAGAGAAATGACCTACAATTACAATGCGATTTTTGCGCAGATTTTCAAAAAATTTGAATATATAGGAGAATCCTGATGATTTTTTGTAGTATTAAACCACCTATCACTTTTCGAGAAAAGCAACGAACTAAGCTTTCTTTTATTCGCCAATTTCATTTAATATTTTGATTCTATGTATCTTGAAACTGAGAGAGCAAAAATTTTCCAGTTTTTATTACAGGGAATAACAGGAATAAGAAACCGAAAATCGGTTGTAGCAGAAACCGATTGTTTTGTGCGTTTTTAACCGTCAGATTAAACTGACGTTGGAAAAGAGATGATATAACCTGAAACTGATTGTTTCAGCGATAACTACCATCATTAATGCCAGCGATGCAGTCAGTCTGTTGTATAACTACAGAAAATGTTCTATATTCATGTATTATGACATTTTTGGATAAGAAAAATCCCCTCTACAGAACCAGTATGAATTTCATAATCGGATATCTTGTGGAACACACCTCGCTCTGCTTGTCCACGAGATGCAGTGCACCATAGATAAAGACGCAGAGGTTGATGTTGTGTTGCTTGACTTCTGGAAGAGGTTGGACACAGTTCAGCACTGTACTTTAGTGAACAAAATGCGATATTACTGAATATCGCACCGTTATTTTTTTGTTTTTTTTTGTTTTGTGAGCGGATTCGGGACTACCTAACACATAGAACTCAGCACGTCGTTCTCAACGGAATAAAATGGACGTATTATGTAATTTCAGTGGTACTTCAAGAGAGTTGATACAGCCGTTACTGTTTACAATATGTATGGATGATCTATTGGATAACGTCGGAAACCCCACAGACTAAGAAATACATTATCATTCGATTACACTATTGATGAAAAATCATTTGAAACAGAAAGAAATGCAGAGTACCCAGCAGTAACTGTCCCAAGCGCCGTACAGTGGCATGAGCACCTTCAGCTAATTGTAGTATAAGCAGTTATCACGCTGAAATTTTTTCAAAGAATCTTAAGGTAGGCTTAATATTGATCTACAAAACAAGGACCTTTCAAAGCACTTGTAAGGTCGATCCATCTGTACTGCTCATCAGTGTGGGAGCCTTACCAGTTGGTTTAAAACAAAACGTAAAGAACGTGCAACGAAGAGCAGGACATTTTGTCATGAGACAGTTTAGTAAGCGCGAGAGTGTCTGTCGAGTCCCCCTGCCCTCCCCTCTCAAGGGAGTGTTATAAGTCCACTACTCTTCACGGTATGTATAAATGGCATAGTAGACAACATCAGAAGTTCCAGGAGACTTTTCGCCGTTGATGCTGTCGTATGAAAAAATGTCGCAATGCTAGAAAATTGTAGCGAAATGCAGGAAAACCTGTAGAGGATCGACGCTTGCCGCAGGTTGTGGCAGTTGACCCTGTACATAAATAAACGTAACGTATTGCGTACAAATACCGAGAGACACCCTTTATTACATGATTACATCACAGCAGAGTAATCACTGGAAGCAATTACTTTCATAAGATATCTAGGAGTAAGCCTAAGGAACGATTTAAAGGTAAACGACCACATCAAACTAACCGCAGAAAAGGCAACCGACAACTTAGATTCATTGGAAGAGTCCTCTGAAAATGCAGTCCGTCAGCAAAGGAGGTAGCTGGCAAAATCCTATTTCGACCAATACTTGAATGCTTCCCGTTAGAATGGAATTCGTACCAGACAGAATAGAGAGAGAAAGTAGAGCAGATCCAAAGAAGATCAGCGCGTTTCCTAACAGTTTCACGTAGTAATTACAAGAGGGACATGGAGACGATCAACTTACTCCAGTGACAGACGCTGTAATGGAGGCGTTCTGCATCACTGTGTGGTTTATTGTTCCGAGACAGAACGATCCTAGAACAGTCAACTGATATTATGTCACCTCATGTAAAGTCCGTGGAGGTAAAATTAAAGAGATACGAGTCCTCACAGAGGCTTACCGTTAATCGTTCTACCCGCGAACCACTCGCGACTGGACTTGGAGAGTGGGAGTACATAAGGTGTCCTCCACTACACACTGCAAAGTGTCTTGCGAAATGTAGATATGTACGTAGATGTAAAGGCTTTCCGCATAACGGAGAGAATTACGCTTGAAATTCCGAGAGCTTACGTTGTAATAAGAGTCGGACAGAACATTACTTCTTGCGTCAAATGTCTCGCAAAATAATAACTACGAGAAAATTAGAGAAATTACAGCTCTTGTGGACGATTATCGAAAATGGTTCTTCTCACGCACCATTAGCGAATGAAAAAGTGAAGGCAGAAATTATACTGGTACCGAAAATACCCTCTGCCACATGAAATATAAATTAGCTTTTGGAATATAGCTGTAGCTTTCTGTATAAATGCGTAAGCTTTCGCGATCGATGTTAAATTTCTCGGTATACTCCAGCGTTATTTCACACGATACTTGAAATTGTCTAACCTCGTGGAAGGCCGGTGCAATACGATAGCCACACCTCCGCGGCGAGGTGCATGGCCACACACACACACACACACACACACACACAACTAATAAAAGCAGTTCACTGTTTATTTGCTATGTAAAGATCGGCACTTAATTTACTGATGCGTCGAAGTTTCTCCCTATAATAGGAACTTTTCATACCCGCGAGCTTCTTATTAAACAAACATAATGCTTAAAACTGTCTACCTACATTTGAGCGCCAAATTGTCTGAAGTTCCATAAATGTTAAATAAAATTTCCGTGTAATTTCTGTCTAAAGGAAAATCGCGCAACAGAAATCTAACTACTGAAATTCAGATCGACTGATCAGGCACTGCGCTTTACTATATAGTTCCAAGGAACTCTCTGTTACAAGTCATGTGTGGTTACAGAACACAGAAGGAGGGGAGACGTGCTGGCATGCACACTGTGTCGAAGTTCAATGGACTAATTGGCTGCACGAAGAACATTTATTCAGAACTGCTATTAACATGGAACACATGTAAAATCCTCACTATAGTTCCTTACAATGAAACTGTAATTCCGTAACGATCATCATAATTATTATTCAGCGTGGACTGCGTTGACTAAGGAAAGCAATATGGACACGCAGCTGCACACACAGAAAGATCACCGAGCGAGGTGGCGCAGACGTTAGCATACTGTACTCGCATTCGAGAGGGCGCGGTTCAAACCCGCGTCCGGTTTTCTTGGTTTAGGTTTTCCGTGATTTCCCTAAATCGGTTAAGGCAAATGCCGGGATGTTTCCTTACAAAGGGCACGGTTGACTTCTTTCCGCATCTTCTCCTAACCCGATGAGACTGATGACCGTGCTGTTAAGTCCCCTCCCCCAAATCAACCAATCAACCACCACAGAAATATTCAAAATCACAGAGAAGTCGAAACCAAAAGTTTACCATTTTCTGATAGTAAATGAATCGTCAAAGCCGACTTGTTTAACGCTCCGAAAAGACTCACGAAAGTTAACTGGGCACACAATTCATGAAATGAATTGTGGTGATTAAAGAACAAATTCGGTTCCATCTGCATCTAAGTGAACCGATAGTGAGCCTCCCGTACTGCTCCTAACGATAGAGGTTAATCGCTATAAACAATCCTAACTCAAAACTGAACTAACTCTTATCGAAAATCACCATTCAAGTGCGCACAGAAGCAGCGCGATATACTTGCGGAACAGCGACTTTCTGTTACGACTCATTTCGTCAGCGCCCCAGTAACTTCTGTCCAAATCCAAACTGCGTCGCCTATGCGTACGGAGGACGAACAGAGTGACCAGTTACCAACATGAGTTTACTATTGGTAGCACGCGTACTCCACCAATCAGGAGGGGCAACGACTGGTTCCAACCTATAAATTTTCCACTTCGTTTAACGTCCAAATTCGAGCATGACGTCTGTAGCGCAGTGTTGGGAGAAACCAATCACGTCGCCGCACGGCTAAAGCGCTAGGCTATCGACTGTGGCGACTGAGCGGCACCACCCGTCCGGTATCGGAGAGTACACCTAACCACCCTTCTCAAGCTGCTACTGCAAAGTTAAACCAATAATTTCCACCTGAATTCAACCTAGACATACGCGTTTGTGAAACTTCCTGGCAGATTAAAACTGTGTGCCGGACCGAAACTCGAACTCGGGACCTTTGCCTCTCGCGAGCAAGTGCTCTACCACCTGAGCTACCCAAGCACGACTCACGCCCCGTGCTCACAGCTTTACTTCTGCCAGTACCTCGTCTCCTACCTTCCAAACTTTACGGAAGCTCTCCTGCGAACCATGCAGAACCAGCACTCCTGAAAGAAAGGATATTGCGGAGACATGGCTTAGCCACAGCCTGGGGGATGTTTCCAGAATGAGATTTTCACTCTGCAGCGCACACTCCGCTGCAGAGTGAAAATCTCATTCTGGAAATATGCGTTTGTAATTACATCGATATTCAGTTCATCCAACGATCATCCCTGTTTAGGACAGGTGATCCGGGTACATAGTGTGCTGAATATCAAATGTAGTAAAAACGAGAACAAAACACACTCAAATTTCGGTTCCCAGCGTGATCTTCCTCCGTGGCATGTAAAATGCGAAAACACGCAGACAAATAAAGATACTTTGTCGACTCGATCTAAATATGAAACTATAATCCCAAAGTATATGTAGGGTGGACTGATTGTCGCCTTTCAATACTACTTAAGGACTATTCATAAAGCTGTCCACAAATGGAGCCGGGTAAAAGATATCGCGAATGCAGAGCTTCGGAAGGTTTATGATGATAATTGGGACCAGTTAATTCAGAATACACAGTAAGATGAAATAACGGCGCACCAAGAGAGAATGATCCCTAAGGGTCGGAAATCGATTTGATGTTTACGTACAGACAAAAATATTAAAATTTTAGAGAAATTGGATGATTTATTAAAAAAAAAAAAAAAAAGAGCTTCAGAAACAGAGCATCACCTCTGGCCCTTATGCAAGCAGTTATTCGGCTTGGCCTTGATTGACAGATTTGTTGAATGCCCTCGTGAGGAACATAAGCCAGATTCTGTCCAAATGGTGCACTGTATCGTCAGAACCCCTAGTTGGTGGAAAAGCTCAGTCCATAATGCTCCAAATGTTCTTTAGTTTGGAGAAATCCGGCATCTTGGGTGGTTTGGATAGGCAAGCACGACGACAAGCTGAAGAAACTCTCACCGTGCCTGAAATGTATGACCAGAATGGCTTGTGATGACGGGCAACAGAAGGGGCCGCAGAATATCGTCGACGTACCGCTGTGCTCCTCAGACCATCACTCCTGCTTGTCGGGCCGTATGGCGGGCGACAATCAGGTTGGTATCCTAGCACGGTATGGCGCCTCTCCAGACACGTCTTGGCTGGTCATTGGGACTCATTTCGAAGACGGTCTCATCGCTAAAGACAATTACACTCCACTCAATTAGGTTTCAAGCCGAATGTGCCCGACACCACGGTAAACGGGCTTGTTAGCGTAGAGATGTCAATGGAAGTCGGTGCAAAGGAGTCGTGAGATCAGCCCTCTTCCCGTTAGCCACTTATTAATGATCATTGTGATCACTTGGTCACTGAAGCTCCAACTGAACGTTGGAGCGGTGATAAAGCTGGGTACGGGGCTCTGAGAGCCTCTTTTCCGACAGCACAGTCCACACGTTCTGCCGACGCTCTAGGTCGACCGCCTCCTTCTTGCCACTGTGTTCAGCCATGGTTCACCTTTCCTGCCAGCATCATCGAATAGCGGCATCACTCCTATTCAAATGTCGACATTCTTTGTGCCCAACTACGCGTGCTCTTTTAATTATCGCATCTGTGTATATTGTTCACGCGCCTATCTGCGAGGCATAGTTACTGTCAAACTAAGCACACGGAGCGAGATTCTCAAAGACGTCTGAGCCCTTCTCCGGCTCGCGTTTGTGCCGTTGACAGACTGGCGTCGTATATTCGAATTGTGACCTCTCGTTTTCTTAGTGCGTTCACTGACTCCACTACGTTTGCTCGCTTTGTCTGTCCGTGAGTGGCAGCAGCGGCGTTTATCGATAGCGAGTACTGTGGTACTATCTTTGGAGCGACCTCAAGTATTTCCGGGTCGTGTGTGTGTCGGAGTTCAGTGGCGGGACGGAGCAGCAGTGAAGTCTGCACAGCCAGTACTCGCCCGACCGCTGGCTCCATACATGCACTGCCCGACGGAAGGATGTGGTGGTGGGAGTGCACGACCACAAGGACCGGATTCAGCGATTTTAAGTTGAATATATCGTTAGTAGTGCAACCTTGACTGGTGTGTGTCTCCGTCCGTCCAAGTGACCTCATGGCAATAAGTTGCCAGTCGACGATTCGTACTGGGACCTTTCGGTGCCTGATTTGAGCGGGAACGACGTTGGTTGGTCGTTCGGTCGGTCGTCTCAGCGGAAGACGTGCACTTGGTTTTCCAACAGCTTCTGGCTCGTCTGTGTTTCTGTCGACTTGTAAGTAGTCCTGCTGCTCCACAGTGACTGGTGTTAATATTGTTTGAGTTGTTTGTGGAGTTGTTTTCAGGGATACGTGTATATCTTGTGTGGTTTGAATGAGTTGTCTGCGTACTAGGATTTGGTGGAGCCAACTTGTGTAATAAAATGCTTGTCATTTGACAATGCTGTTATTCTATCGTGGTATTGGTTATCGCATCTTATGTGGATTTTGTGAGTGTGTCGGTCGACGTTTAAGCTGTCCCTAGTTTGAGTTGCCATCGCGTTAAGTGAGCATGACTCTTGGCTGCCCGTCTCACCGCTTACGCAGCTGTAGGGACTTTTCTCAGGTCGATCCTTGGACCACTGTCTGTGGATCACTCCCTTCTTTACTTGGTCTGATTGTGTCAATTGTTTAAAAACAAATTTTTTTAAAATTATTCCTATTGCTTGTAGCCTTCAGCAGAGAAATAATTTTAATTCTTCTTAATAAGGCCTTCAGGCGTCGGTGCAGCTTGTTTTACAGTCAGTTTTTTTAAATGATTGTTTTAAAAAAGATTTTGGTACTTTCGGCGTATAATTATCTTCCTCGTTTGTAATTCTGGCCTTCAGCCGTTAATTGTTCTGAAGTATTGCTCGTGGCCTTCAGCCGACAAATAATTTTGAATTCTTTCTTAATAAGGCCTTCAGCCGTCAGTGTAGCTTGTGTTACAGTCAATTTTTTAATGATTGTTTTAAAAATTAGTTTGGTATTTTCAACGTGTAGTTGTCTTCCTCACTTGTAATTCAGGCCTTCAGCCGCTAATTGTTCTGAAGACTGCTTGCGGCCTTCAGCCGACAAATAATTTTGAATTTTTTGGTAATAAGGCCTTCAGATGTCAGTGCAGCTTGTGTTACGTCAAATTTTTCTAAAATGATTGTTTTTAAAAAATTATTTCCTTAAATAAAGTGTACGTGTTTACTGTGTAACCAGCGACAACTGATTAGGCCACTTCCACACCTTTTCCTGCCTTTCCTAAGCCCCACACCTGGTGTTGACAAGTCCCCTGTTTAATATCTTTGCCAGCTGCGCGATGAAACTGCACTGTAGCGTCACATAACTATCACTCGTCTGATAAAGTTCACAATTTCGCATTTTCCATCGATGCTTTTGTGACCAATTTGAGTAACTCAATGGTGAGGTTTTTTTTTCTTTTCTATTTTCTTAGGGTGTACTTGGAAAATATGATGTATCATGAAACTTTCTTTGTATTTTCGTAAAAAGTGATGTTTAGGCCATTTAAAAAATAATAAACCAAGTTTACTGCGGTATGTAAGAGATTATGAAGAAAGCATCCCCACAAGTTTGTTTTTGTGCAAGTGAGAGAGGGTACTGCATTGGAACGTCATTCTAAATGTAAGGATAGTTTGCGCGTAGACCCTCCATATGTTTCGTGGGGAGCGGTCATGCGTGCACTGTGTTCGGTGGGGTGTAGAGACCAGCCCAGCGATGACGGCGCCGCAGAGCCGTTCACGCAGTGAGTGTAACAAGCTGTGACACTGAATGCGGCGACTGGAAACTCAGCCGCCTGTGAAATGCGAAGCGTGATTCAGTTTGGACGCGCGTAAAATATTGGACCGTGAGAGAGACTTTGTAGATATGTTGCTCGAGCTTACTGTTTACGAATAGCTGAAATAACATTTGGCTGCCCTACGTCTTTACAGGTACTTGGTATGCATGACGTCTAAATCTGCGTACACACATACACTACGCAAGTCACCATAAGGCGTATCGTGGACAGTGCAATGTGTTCCATCGTCACTTCCCCCATTTTCTGTTATACAGTGAAGCGCCAAAGAAACTGGTATAGGCATGCTTATTCAAATACACAGGCAGGACACGGTGCTGTGGTGGGCAGCACCTATATAATACAATAAGTGCGTGACGCAGTTGTTAGATAGGTTACTGCTGCTACAATGGCAGGTTATCAAGATTTAAGTGAGTTTAAACGTGGTGTTATCGTCAGCGCACGACCGATGGGACACAGCATCTACGACGTAGCGATGAAGTGGGGATATTCCCGTATGACCATTTCACGGCTGTACTGTGAGTATCAGGAATCCGGTAAAACATTAAACCTCCGTCATCGCTGCAGCCGGAAAAAGAACCTGCAAGATCGGGATCAACGACGACTGAAGAGAATCGTTCACCGTGACAGAAATGCAGCCCTTCGGCCAATTCCTGCAGATTTTAGTGCTGGGCCGTCAACAAGTGTTAGCGTGTGAAGCATTCAACGAAACAACATCAGTATGGGCTTTCGGAACCTAAGGCCCACTCGTGTACCCTCTATGACCGCACGACACAAAGCTTTACGCCTCGTCAAGGACTGCCAACATCGACACTGGACTGGTGATGAATGGAAACATGTTGCCTAGTCCAACTAGTACCCTTTTAAATTGAATCGAGTGGATGGACGTGTAAGGGTATGGAGACAAGCTCATGAATCCATTCAGCAGGGGACCGTTAAAGTTGGTGGAAACTCTATAATAGTGTGGGACTCGTGCAGTTGGAGTGATATGGGTCCCCTGATACTTCTAGATATGACTCTGACACGTCTGAGCACCTGCATCCATTCATGACCATTGCGCATTCCGACGGACTTTGGCAATTCCAGCTGGACAATGCGACACCCCACGCGTTCAGAATTGCTACAGAGTGTATCTGAACACTCGTCTGAGTTTAAACACTTCCAATGATTATCAAACGCCCAAGACATGATCAGCATGTCTCAGATGCCTTGCAACGTGCTGTTCAGAAGAGATCTCCACTCCCTCATACTCTTACACATTTATGGGCAGCCCTGCAGGATTCATGGTGTCAATTCCCTCGAGCAGTACTTCAGACATTAGTCGAGTCCATGCCACGTCGTGTTGCGGCTCTTCTGCGTGCTCGCGATATTTGGCATATGTACCAGTTTCTTTGGCTCTTCGGTGTAGTTGCTTCTGGTGTATGAGAAGCTTCCGTTTAGGCTCGAATATAAGATTTTACCTTCGCAAGATACATTTAAGTGATAGCAATATGTTGGTTTACTTTTGTATGGACATATGCTCCGGGAATTTTGTTAACACTGTGGTGCATAACGTCTCTATTGTAGAGTCTGCCACTGGAGTTGCATGAGTATCTTTGTGTCACTTTCGCGCTTGCTAAATGAACCTGTGACCTTCTTTATACCTTCTTTCAGTCTTACTTGGTAAGGGTTCCACACACACACGCAAGTATAGGTCGAACGAGGGTTCTCTTAGTTACCTCGTTCATGGGTCATTTACACTTTCTGAGTGTTTTTCCAGTTCTGGCATCTGCCTTTCCTGCGATTACATTTATGTGTGGTTCTACTTCAAATCTCTCCTTTCGCATACTTCAAAACATTTACTGCCTGCCATGAGTGCCATATGTGTAATAGTGTAATATTTTCTTCTACTGACGTGCAACGTGCTACATTTGTTTATGCAGAGCGACAACAGCCAATCGCTTGACGAATCAGGTTTGCTTGCCTTTTATTACAATTTTATATCGTTTCAACTTCTGTATACACGAGGTGTATTCGGAAAGTAAAGTCCGATTAGGCGCGAAATGGAAACCACTATGAAAATCCGATGGAACTTTGCACAATGTGCTGGGCAGCGCCTTTAGTATGCCTGTCGATCGCTTCACGGCGCTCTTTTCAGTTCAGAGCTCAAAGTGATCACGTAGAAATGCCCAAAACAACAGTCTCTCCCGCGAAGTATGTGGATCTGGTGAGAGATTTCGCCTCAGGCTATGCAGCACACATAACATAAATGTCATGCGTTTCTTTCTTCAAGACAATTTTCAGCCGCATTCTGCAGGGGCAATGAAGCCGCTCCTACAGCGTTTCCGATGGGAAGTGTTTGATCAGCCACAATGCAACCCTTAATTGGCTACCTCCGTTGTTCGTCTCTGCTCACATGAACCGCTGGCCACGAAGACAACATTTTGGCAGAAACAACGAAAGGCAGACGAGCGTAGAGAATTGGCGGAAAGCACAGGCTCCTGCTGTCTGTGATGAAGGGAACTGGAAAGTTTGTATAACGCAGCGACACATGTCAAGTCGGAGCGGCGATTATTTAGAGAGACAGCTGGAAGGGGTGGCTAACTGTTGCGAATAAAAGAATAAAATTTGTTTGGTTTTCACTGTGGTTCCGCTATCGATCAGACCTTACTTTCCGAACAGCCCTCGTACAAGGTACCTTCCGTCATTATCCACTAGATGTTTTACATTCATAGTGACGCGCTAACTTTTCCACCTCACATTCTGTTTGATCAATGGAAAACTTTTTTAATCTGTTTCCACCTAGAAAAATAATGAGCAGGGGATCATGAAAGCAATAGCAATGCGCTCCTCCAAATTCATTAATAACCTAGGTACGGCCAACAGCTTGATATGCGCTTTCACATTTCTGATTGTAAATTTTTTAAAGCACGTTGTACCTTTTGCATCACGACATTTTTGTAGTCGCTGTATCAGTTATGTCTTCTCTGCTGTCAACGTATCTGGAGCAATGCTTTGCACGCAGCAGTAATTCGGTCTGTAATGTCATCCATAGTCACAGGAACCGCTTTGTAGATCACATACTTTACATGTCCCTAGAGGAAGAAGTCTAACGGCGTCGGGTCAGCTGATCGTGCTGGATACGTCTGAGTAGGACTTACCTCTTTCCACCCACCGTTTCAGAAATGGGCGATATAATACACCCCCTTGCTTCTCAGGAATTATGGGGAAGATATTCACCACATCATTCGACGAGTTCTCAAGGGCACATTTTCCAACAAAATGAGTATTTATCAAAAAGTTTTTGTATATTTCCCCATTCAACGCGCCACGAGAAAGGGGACGACCACATGCTGTCTGGTTATGCCACACCACATACACACATTCTACTGTACTCAGCTGAACACCCAACGAATGAGTTTTCCATTGATCAGTAGTGCATATTTCTAAAAATTACATTCCCATGATTAGTGAACGTGGCAGTTCTTCCCACTGCCAGTACGCAAAACAGCAATGTAACCAAGGAACCTGTGATATTTATGTCCCTGAACACTTTTTCGGCTGGTACCAACATCCTTGTGTTTGGTAAGAAAGGGGCCGAAGATTTATATCTGCGAGACCTAGAACTTTTGCTGCGTCATTGGTAACAGTCTTCCTTCGTATATGTTTTCCTGGGACAAAACTTCCAGTCTCGCGAAGTTTTTTGATGGTATTAACGAGAGAAGGACGACTTGGACAGCGCCTACATGGGAACCGCTCTGTTCTTGATACATTTTAAAGACATTTGCTATAAATTAACTGCCAGTTGACCAATTGTTCATTAGTGAATCGCATTGTACTCCTGAAAATAGTTTTGCGTTAGTAACAGTTTGACTGTGCGGATGTTAGTGATGACAAAGAAAGAAGTTTAAGACGGTTGTCCGGAAGAATCAACGTGGTAAGATGTGGAGTACTGATCTTAAGCAGTGAGGGATAATGACGGTAGCGTTTGAACTTCTCTAAGGTTTTAGATACTGCGATAATAAGTAAGCAGTTCATTTGAAGAGGGTTACACATATCTAAAAATGGCGATCACAGAAGTTGGAAGAAGAAATTTAGATACAAAGAAGGCAATTGCGAAGAAAGCCTTGATAACAGGAGAAACGACTCAATTGCTCCACGTAGAAAGGAAATGCAAAAACGCTCAGAAAAAAGAGTAAAGAAATATGTCACTTAACAAAGAAATTAATAGGAAATGCACAGATTCTAAGGCGAAATGGATGCAGGAAAAATGTGAAAAAATTGTAAAGGAAACTGTCGTCGGGAGGATAGATTCGGCATAGGGAAAAGTGCAACCAATCTTAGGGTAAATTAAAAGTTAAGGTGTCAACAGTGAGAGCGGAGGTGGATTTCCTGTATTAAACATAGAGAAGAGCACGGATAGCTCCTCTTCGAGTGGTGCCGCTGTGTGGTGACATGACAGATGAAGAAACAGAAAACGAGCTGCCCTTCTTTGAACATTTTCGATATTCTCGCTCAGACACAATGCTTACAAGATGTTGTGGGGAAAGTGAACCCAAGACTGCGTTTTATTGAAAGAACACTTACAGGACGCAACAGACTTACTACAGAGACTGCCTACATTACGCTTTCCGTCCTATTGTAGAGTACTGCTGCGCAGTGTGGGATCCTTACAAGATAGGTTAACGGAGTACATTGAAAAAGTTCAGATTAGAGCTGCACGTTTGTATTATCGAGAAATAGTTGAGAGAGCGTTACTGACATAACACAGGATTTAGGATGGACAACATTAAAATAAAGACTTTTTCGTTCCAGCGAAATCTTCTTACGAAATGTCAATCACCAACTTTCTCCTCCAAATGCGAAAATATTTTGTTGACGCTGACCTACAAGGGGGCAAATGATCATCATAACAAAATAAAGAAAAACAGAGATCGCACGGTAAGATATAGGTGTTCGTTTCTTCTGTGCGCTATTCAAGAACGGAGTAATAGGAAATTTGGTTTGATGAACCCTCCGCCAGCCACTCAAGTGTAATTTTCATAGCTGTAGATGTGTACTGCAGCAGTGAACGAACAAGCGTAGCGTAAGCAGCCTCTTTAGTTGACCTATTGCATCTTCTAAATATTCTGACAATAAAACACAGTCTCTTGTTTGCCTTCCTCGCAACATTATCTATATGATCGTTCGAATTTAGGTTGTTCGTTGTTGTAATTCCTAGATATGTAGCTGAATTGAAAGCCTTTAGATTTCTGTGATTTATCACGTAACCGAAATTTCCTTTTGCTATTTACGTGAATGACGTGAAGCTTTTATTATTTAGGCTCTATGAGCACTTACCATACCATACAGATATCTTATCTAAATCGTGTTTCAATTTGTTTTGATCTTTTGATGACTCTAGCAGACTGGTAAATGACAACATCATCTGCAAACAATTTAAGATGACTCCTCAGAGTGTCTCTAAAATCGTTTGTATAGATTAGGAACAGCAGAGGACCCATAACACTTTCTTGGGGAACGCCAGGTACCACTTCTGTTCTGCTAGTTGACTCTCCTTCAATTACTATGAACCATGACCTTTCCGACTGGAAATCACAAATCCTGTCACATAACTAAGATGATAATCCATGGGCACGCAACGTGATTATAACGGTATCAAAACCCTTTTGGAAATCTAGAAATAAGGAATGAATTTGAGATCCTATTCGATGGAAATCATTGCTTCCTGTGGATAAGAAGTCGATTGTGTTTCACAAGAACGATGTATCTGAAGCCTTGCTATAATTTATCGGATTATTCTTACTTCCTTTCTTGAGTATTGGTGTGACCTGTGCAACTTTCCAGTGTTCAGGTGCAGTTGTATACGACTGTTAAGTACGGAGCAGTTATGTCAGCATACTACGAAAGAATCTAATAGGTACACAAGGAGCGTTCAACAAAGTAATGCAACACATTTCTTTCTCGGCCAGTTTCGATTGAACAAATGCGGAATTTGTTGTAGGAGATCGTGGAATATCCTCGCTTCAACCCGATAGTTTGAAGGAGTTTCGATACGTTGCGGCGCTACACGTACCCTTCAAAATGGCCTCTGTAACAGAGTAGCGTTCCAAGCAGTGAGCTCTCACTGAGTGTCTTCTGCGGAAAACCAGGCGCTTGCACAATGTCTACGAAGTCGTGGCAATGAACAAAAGCACCACGAGTCGTTGGGCGAGGCGTCTGCCGTCATTGCATCGAGATCGCGCAAACTGACTCCAGCATAGTGGGAATTTACGGACGCTTTCATTCGAGGTGATCGACGGATCACAATCAAACACTTGCCTACACAACTGGACATCTCTCACGGTAGTGCTGACACACTCATCCATCAGTTGAGGTGCTCAAAAATGTGTGACCGATGGGTTCCTTGTTGCCTAGCAGTAGACCACAAATATCAACGAAGAGCCACCTGTGCGGCATCGCTTGTGCGTACGAGGCTGATCGTGACAATATCCACCACTTGGAACCAGAGACAAAACTGCAATCCATGTATATTTGCAGATGGGGATATTCAGCCACCAGATAATTGTTAAAATTACGAAAAGACCTTCAGCTGTCAATTATCTTACAATTCGGTACTGTTTTCAATCAATGTCTAGTAGCGAATTGTACAAAATAAATAAAAGCTGAAGGTTTCACCACGAATTTTAACAACACTGAAGTGCATGGAATGGCGCCACGCCATCTCTCCTCGGAAGAAAAGGTTCAAAGCCGCATCGTCAACCAGTAAATCATGGCGATGGTGTTCTGGGGATCATGGTGCAACGATCAACTCTGAGGTGTATTGCGCTACGCCCAGGACACTGAAGAAACGACTTCAGCGTGTTCGTCATCACAAAAATGCAAACGAACTTCTCCTCTTCCACGACAAGGTAAGACCTCACACAAATTTGCGCGGCCGAATTAAGCTCGAGTAACTTGACTGGACTGTTCTTCTTCGTCCACCCTACAGCCCAGATCTCGCACCTTCCGACTTCCATCTGTTTGGCCCAATGAAGAATGAACTCCACGGGAAAGCAGTATGTGGATGATGAGAAGTTTACTAAGGCTGCAAGACGTTGGCTCTGACGTCGACCAGTAGAGTGATACCATGTGGACATACAGGCCTCCCAGTAAGGTGATGTAAGGACGTCGCACTGAACGGAGATTATGATAAAAAATAAGGTTTTGTAGCCAAAAGAGTGGGGAATAAAGTGGTTCATTGGAATCCCGAATAAAACTGACTTGCTTTAAGAAAAAACAGTGTTGCATTACTTATTGAACGCCGTTCGTACGACTTGTTTTATTAAGTGATTTGACTTGCTTTGCTACACCAATGTCATCTGGCTCCAAGTTACATCTACATTTACATCTACATGATTACTCTGCAATTCACATTTAAGTGCTTGGCAGAGGGTTCATCGAACCACAATCATACTATCTCCCTACCATTCCACTCCCGAAAAGCGCGCAGGAAAAACGAACACCTAAACCTTCCTGTTCGAGCTCTGATTTCTCTTATTTTATTTTGATGATCATACATACCTATGTAGGTTCGGCTCAACAAAATATTTTCGCATTCGGAAGAGAAAGTTGGTGACTGAAATTTCGTAAATAGATCTCGCCGCGACGAAAAACGTCTTTGCTTTAATGACTTCCATTCCAACTCGCGTATCATATCTGCCACACTCTCTCCCCTATTACGTGATAATACAAAACGAGCTGCCCTTTTTTGCACCCTTTCGATGTCCTCCGTCAATCCCACCTGGTAAGGATCCCACACCGCGCAGCAATATTCTAACAGAGGACGAACGAGTGTAGTGTAAGCTGTCTCTTTAGTGGACTTGTTGCATCTTCTAAGTGTCCTGCCAATGAAACGCAACCTTTGGCTCGCCTTCCCCACAATATTATCTATGTGGTCTTTCCAACTGAAGTTGTTCGTAATTTTTACACCTAGGTACGTAGTTGAATTGAGAGCCTTGAGAATTGAACTATTTATTGAGTAATCGAATTCCAACGGATTCCTTTTGGAACTCATGTCGATTACCTCACCTGCCACACCATACAGCAATCGTTCCTAAATCGCTTTGCAACTGATACTGATCTTCGGATGACCTTACTAGACGATAAATTACAGCATCATCTGCGAACAACCTAAGAGAACTGCTCAGATTGTCACCCAAGTCATTTATACAGATCAGGAGCAGCAGAGGCCCAGGACGCTTCCCTGGTGAACACCTGATATCACTTCAGTTTTACTCGATGATTTGCCGTCTATTACTACGAACTGCGACCTTCCTGACAGGAAATGACGAATCCAGTCGCACAACTGAGACGATACCCCATAGGCCCGCAGCTTGATTGGAAGTCGCTTGTGAGGAACGGTGTCAAAAGCTTTCCGGAAATCTAGAATACGGAATCAACTTGAGATCCCCTGTCGATAGCGGCCTTTACTTAGTGCGAATAAAGAGCTAGCTGCGTTGCACAAGAACGATGTTTTCTGAAACCATGCTGATTACGTATCAATAGATCGTTCCCTTCGAGGTGATTCATAATGTTAGAATACAGTATATGCTCCAAAACCCTACTACAAACCGACGTCTATGATATAGGTCAGTAGTTCGATGGATTACTCTTACTACCCTTCTTAAACACTGGTGCGACCTGCGCAATTTTCCAATCTGTAGGTTCAGATCTATCGGTGAGCGAGCGGTTGTATATGATTGCTAAGTAGGGAGCTATTGTATCAGCGTAATCTGAAAGGAACCTAATCGGTATACAACCTGGAAATGAAGACGTGCCCGTATGAAGCGATTTGAGTTGCTTCGCAACCGCTAAGGTATCTACTTCTAAGAAACTCATGCTAGCAGCTGTTCGTGTTTCAAATTCTGGAATATTCCATTCGTCTTCCCTGGTAAAGGTATTTCGGAAAATTGCGTTCAATAACCCCGCTTTAGCGGCACAGTCGTCGGTAACAGTACCATCGGCACTGCGCACCGAAGGTATTGACTGCGTCTTGCCGCTTGTGTACTTTACATACGACCAGAATTTCTTCGGATTTTCTACCAAATTTCGAGACAATGTTTCGTTGTGGAACCTATTGAAGGCATCTCGCATTGAAGTCCGTGCCAAATTTCGCGAGTCTGTAAATTTCAGCCACTCTTCGGGACTTCGCGTTCTTCTGAACTTCGCATGCTTTTTCCGTTGCCTCTGCAACAACGTTCAGACCTGTTTTGTGCACCATGGGGGATCAGTTCCATCTCTTACCAATTTATGAGGTATGAATCTCTCAATTGCTGTTGCTACTATATCTTTGAATTTGAGCCACATCTCATCTGCCGGGCGAAGTGGCCGAGAGGTTATAGGCGCTACAGTCTAGAACCGCGCGACCGCAACGGTCGCAGGTTCGAATCCTGCTTCGGGCATGGATGTGTGTGATGTCCTTGGGTTAGATAGGTTGAAGTAGTTCTAAGTTCTAGGGGACTGATGACCTCAGAAGTTAAGTCCTATAGTGCTCAGAACCATTTGAACCACATCTCATCTATATTTGGATAGTCAAATCGGAAGGAATGGAGACTGTCTCTTAGGAAGGCTTCTAGTGACACTTTATTCGCTTTTTTAAATAACATTATTTTGCGTTTTTTTCTGGTGGATTTGGAAGAAACGGTATTGAGCCTAGCTACAACGACCTTGTGATCACTAATTCCTGTATCAGTCATGATGCTTTCTATTAGCTCTGGATTGTTTGTGGCTGAGAGGTCAAGTGTGTTTTCGCAACCATTTACAATCCGCGTGGGTTCGTGGACTAACTGCTCGAAATAATTTTCGGAGAGAGCATTTAGGACAATCTCGGAAGATGTTTTCTGCCTACCACCGGTTTTGAACAAGTATTTTTGCCAACATATCGAGGGAAGGTTGAAGTCCCCACCAACTATAACCGTATGAGTGGGGTATTTATTTGTTATGAGACTCAAATTTTCTCTGAACTGTTCAGCAACTATATCATCGGAGTCTGTGGGTCGGTAGAAGAAGCCAATTATTAACTTAGTTCGGCTGTTAAGTATAACCTCCACCCATACCAATTCGCACGGAGTATCTACTTCGACTTCACTACAAGATAAACCACTACTGACAGACACAAACATTCCACCACCAATTCTGCCTAATCTATCTTTCCTGAACACCGTCTGAGACTTCGTAAAAAATTCTGGAGAACTTATTTCAGGCTGTATCCAGCTTTCTGTACCTATAACGATTTCAGCTTCTGTGCTTTCTATTAGCGCTTGAAGCTCAGGGACTTTCGCAGCACAACTACAACAATTTACAACTACAATTCCGACTGTTCCTTGATCCAAGCACGTCCTGTATTTGCCATGCACCCTTTGAGATTGCAGCCCACCCCGTACTTTCCCGAGGCCTTCTAACCTAAAAAACCGCCCAGTCCACGCCACACAGCCTCCGCTACCCGTGTAGCCGCCAGCTGAGTGTAGTGAACTCCTGACCTATTCAGCGGAACCCGAAACCCCACCACCCAATGGCGCAAGTCAAGGAATCTGCAGCCAACACGGTCGCTAAACCGTCTGAGACTCTGATTCAGACCCTCCACCCGGCTCTGCACCAAAGGTCCGCAGTCGGTTCTGTCAACGATGCTGCAGATGGTGAGCTCTGCCTTCATCTCGTAAGCAAGACCGGCAGCCTTCACCAAATCAGATAGCCGCTGGAATCCAGAGAAAATTTCCTCAGATCCAAAGCGACACACGTCATTAGTGCCGACATGAGCCACCACCTGCAGCTGGCTGCACCCTGTGCTCTTCATGGCATCTCGAACTACCCTTTCCACATCAGGAATGACTCCACCCGGAATGCACACGGAGTGCACACTGGATATCTTCCCCTCCTTAGCCGCCATATCGCTAAGGGCCCCATTACGCGCCTAACATTGGAGCTCCCCACTACCAATAACCCCACCCTCTGCGATTGCCCGGACCTTGAAGGCTGAGAATCATCCTCTGAAACAGGGCAGGCAGCTGCATCTGGCTCAGCCAGAGACAGTACCTGAAACCCGTTTGTCAGACTAACCGGAGAGGCTTTCTGATCAGCCTCCAGGGACGTCTTTCGCTGCCTGCCACGCCTTGGAATGACCTCCCAATCAACCACAGGCGAGGGCTCAGCCCCACTGCGGGCAGCAACCGGGGCAACCACAGCAGCAGACCGACCTGGGGACAGACGGGACGAGGTTGATATCCAAGTCCGGCTCCCCACAGTGTTGCCAGCCTCAAGCTGCGTGACTGTAGTCAGCGCCGCCTGCAGCTGTGAGTGAAGGGATGCCAACTGAGCCCTCATCCGAACACAGCAATCACAGACCCTGTCCATTCTAATCGATGTTGAATAACAGTTACTTAAACACGAGTACGTGCCTAAATAAGGCAAGGGAAACACACAATCAATGTATGAACTAACCTGTACAAATACCTAACGACTGCACTACAATCTGCCTGAATTTAAGATTACAGTAACTAAAACTCGAAATTACACCTCCTATACTCATGTTGGCAGTTGTTCTTGATTCGATTTCTGGAATACTTACTTTACTTCGTCTTCTTTGGTTAGGGAATTTTGGAAAAACGTATTTAGTATCTCTGCTTTATAGGCACTGTCATCGGTAACATTACCGTCACTATATCAGAGGGAAGTTATTGTGTCTTGCCACTGGTGTACTTCATATACGACCACAATCCCTTAAGATTTACCCGTCTCCGGCCATCCTGATTTAGGTTTTCCGTGATTTCCCTAAATCGTTTCAGGCAAATGCCGGGATGGTTCCTTTGAAAGGGCACGGCCGATTTCCTTCCCAATCCTTCCCTAACCCGAGCTTGCGCTCCGTCTCTAATGACCTCGTTGTCGACGGGACGTTAAACACTAACCACCACCACCACCACCTTAAGATTTAGCCGGCCGTTGTGGCCGAGCGGTTCTAGCCTCTTCAGTTCGGAACCGCGCTGCTGCTATGGTCGCAGGTTCGCCTCCCGCCTCGGGCATGCATGTTTGTGATGTCCACAGGTTAGTTAGGTTTAAGCAGTTCTAAGTCTAGGCGACTGATGACCTCAGATGTTCTAATGTGTGTGAAATCTTATGGGACTTAACTGCTAAGGTTATCAGTCCCTAAACTTACTCACTACTTAACCTAAATTATCCTAAGGACAAACACACACGCCCATGCCCGAGGGAGGACTCGAACCTCCACCGGGACCAGCCGCACAGTCCATGACTGCAGCGCCTTAGACCGCTAGGCTAATCCGGCTCGGCTGACCTCAGTTGTTAAGCCCCATAGTGCTCAGAGCCATTTGAACCTTAAGATTTTCTGATAGATTTCGAGATAGAGTTTCGTCGTGGAAACTATTAAAAGCACTTCGAATTGAAATTCACACTAAATATCGAGCTTTTGTAAAACTTCGCCGGTCTTGTCATTCTTTCAAATCTGACATGCTTTTTCCGTTGCTTCTGGAACTGTGTTCTGACCTGTTTGTGTAGCATGGGGGTCAGCTCTGTATGTCAATAATTCACTTGGCATAACATCAACCAAAGGGGCCTTGCTGTGCTGGTACTGCGAACAGCAAGGGGAAACTACAACCCTAATCGGTATACTGAGCAAGCCGGGAAGGAAAGAAAAGAAACGATTCGAGTAGGAACTAAAGTCCAGGGAAAAGAAATAAAAGCTTTGAGGTTGGTGGATGGCATTGTAATTCTGTCAGAGCAGAGACACCACAGGACTTGGAAAAGAAGTTGAACGCAGCGGACAGTGTCTTGAAAAGAGGATATTAGATGAACATCAACAAAAGCAAAACGAGAATTATGGAATTTACTCGAATTAAATCATGTGATGCTAAGAGAACTAGATTAAGAAGTTTAGCACTTAAAGTAATCGATGAGTGTTGCTATTTGGGAAGCAAAATAACTGAGGATGATCGAAGTAGGGACGAATAAAATGTAGACTGGCAATGGCAAGAAAGGCGTCTCTGAGGAAGAAAAATTTGTTGACATCGAGTATATGGTTCAAATGGCTCTGAGCACTATGGGACTTAGCTTCTGAGGTCATTAGTCCCCTAGAACTTAGAACTACTTAAACCTAACTAACCTAAGGACATCACACACATCCATGCCCGAGGCAGGATTCGAACCTGCGACCGTAGCGGTCGCGCGGGTCCAGACTGTAGCGCCTAGAACCCCTCGGCCACTTCGGCCAGCGACATCGAGTACAGATTTAAGTGTCAAGAAGTCCTTTCTGAAAGTATTTGTGTGGAGTATAGCCATATATAGAAATGAAACATGGACGATAAACAGTTTAGACAAGAACGGAATAGAAGCTTTGGAAACGTGGTGCTGCAGAAGCCTGCTGAAGATTAGACTGGTAAATCACGTAACTAATGAGGAGGTACTGAATAGAATTGGGGAGAAGAGAAATTTGTGTTGCAAACTGACTAGAAGAAGGGATCGGTTGGTAGGACACGTTATGAGGCATCAAGGGATCACCAATTTAGCACTGGAGGGAAGCGTGGGGGGTAAAAGGCGTCGAGGAATACCAAGAAATGAATACAGCAAGTCGATTCAGAAGTATTTAGGTAGCAGTAGGTACTCGGAGATGAAGAGGCTTGCGCAGGATAGAGTAGCATGGAGAGTTGCATCAAACCAGTCTTTGGACTGAAGACTACAACAACAACATCAAGGGTAGAGTGAAGTCAACACCAATTATAATTGTAAAATTGTGGTACCTATTTGAAACGAGACTCAAGTCTTTGAACTATTCAGTAACTGTGTCATCTGAGTTGGGAGATCAGTAAAAGGACACAATTATTAATTTATTCTGGTTGTCATGATTAACGTCGACGCACATTTACTCACAGGAACAAACTTCAATTTCGCTACAAGACAGATTACTTCTAACAGCAACAAACACGCCACCACCAACTGTAATTAATCTATCCTTTCTGAATCCCGCAAGAACTTTTTTAAAAAGTTCAGTTGAACTTATCCAGTTTTAACCAGCTCTCAGTACCTCTAACGGTTTATGCATGAGTGCTTTCTATTAGCTCCGGGAGCTCTGGTTTTTCTCCAACACACCTAAGACAGTTTACCGCTGTAATACCTATGATTCCTATATCAAGCCCTAATGTGTGTTTGACCTGTACCGTTTGAGACTGAAACCCTTTCCGTTCTTTACCGAGACATTCTACACTAAAAAGGTTTGTATATGTACTTTACAAATTTTTTACTAATTGATTCCATGTAAATGGCTCGAGAGCCGGAAGAGGTTACTGGAGCTGGCAGAGGGCACACGGGACATAGCATATTGATCGGCTGACTCCAGGTTCATAACATATGACTTGCATTTCAACTGAAGGAGCACTGATTTCAAGCGACAGCCGAGCAGAATGGCACTCAAAGGGAGAAGACGCTGGGAGCACTTACCAACCAGGGTGAGGTGCTAGCTGCAGTAAGAGCCAAAGGGCTGCGCAAAAGCGGGTCGCGTCCATGGATCCATCTTCTGCAGCCCAAGTTATGACACCTCGAGAGATCTCAGAGGCTACCACCACTGCTGCGACCTAGTCGATACACGATGTATTCAGTTTCTGTACGACAACTCCATCGCCAATACAGAATGCTCTCTATAACGAATAATTCCGGTTGCCATAATCGTCCCCCTCCTTTCTCATCTAAAAAGCTAGTTATTTAGTGTTACTGATGAAGAATGAAGACTGAAAAAGGGATCTGATTTTATACACAAAATGGTTAGTAAAAGGCATGAGTTGTTGGGAATAGGGAAGTCAACGGAGCATAAGTTAGAGCACAGTCGATGTTTTTTTTATTGGTGTCGCTACTATATTTATTGTAATTTAATAGATTAAGACGTTTAGATCTTTTGTTCGTTCGTTTATCTGGCTCACAAGCAGCCAATCCTTAATTTCCTTCAGTTTTATGCTATCTAAATGAGAGGTCAATATGATGGCAGTAGTAGTTTCTTTGTACCTTTTGTTGCATATTTTTCTATTTATAATTGATTTTGACCCTTATAAAAATGATGGAGCCTGAAGCATAGCTCAACCAATTCTTTGACTTTTACTCACACTAATAATTGTCAGTTGTATAAGTATTTTTGTTTCATACTAAGTCATTTCTGTTTCATTCTAAACCTAAATTACTATTTTAAAGTTGCATAAGATCTCTACTGAAAATAAAATTTTAATAACATAATCAGTTATTACTTTAGTCTATTTCACAGCCTCTGATGTTATCATATAAGATTTGAGGGCTATCCTTACCTATGTGTTGTTCTCTATCTAAATGTTAGAAATTTGTATTCATTTGATGGATCTTTGTTAGTTAAGAGTGATATTATTAAGATGTTCATTAGTGCCATTTTTTATTCAACACATTCTGTATGATATCCTAGCACCTCATGCACATGAAAGTTAATTATAAGATGAGAGCTCACTGTGGAACCCTTATTTTTGAGTATTCATACTATTCTCTAATGTCTAAATGTATTTTTCATTCCCCTCAACTTATTATTGAGTAATTATGTATTCATTTGGGTTTCAGTTACAGTTTTAAGCTTGCCACTCGTGGCACACTACTACAGAATACTAGGCATATTCAGACTCAGACACTGGAATAATAGAATAGATTTTCACGCTGGTTTCATCATTTATGTCTCATATTTTTAATCAACGTGTAATTTTTCATTTATTGTAGAATATATTATCATCAGTTTGGAACTTGAAGCTTCCCAGCAGATTGAAACAGTCTGTCGCACCGACACTCGAAGTCGGGACCTATGCCCTTCGCGGGAAACTGCACTACCAACCGAGCTACCCAAACGCGACTCACGACCCGTCCTCAAAGCTTTACTTCCTCGAGTACCTTCCAAACTTCACAAAAGCTCTCCTGCGAAACTTGCAGAACTAGCATTCCTTCAACTTTCTCTGCTGGTCTTCCTGCATAAAGTATTCCACATCTGCTTTCCTACAGAGGGGGAAAGTGATGAAAGTTGGTTAAATAGCCACTTTCAACACTCAGTCTTACTTTTTCTATATTTCAGTTATTCCGTGAAGCCATTCTCGCAGTATGACTACAATCTCTCTGTATCAGTATCCACTACAAACACTATCTCTGGGGAGGTTTCTCTGTGAGATTTGCTGGTGGCATGGTCAGACCCTTCCGGGTGTTTGAGACGGTGGAAGTGTTTTCTGCTCACAAAGCACGCTCGAATATGTAGCTTTCTGTCACATTACTCTTGTGCGTGGCGTGTCCAGAGGAGGATGCGGTTGGTGCTGAATCCGGTGCACTGGTTTCCTGCTTGGTGTGATGGTTCATGTTATTGGAGCTATCAATAGGCATTGCATATCTACTGTATTATTTCGTTAATTATTCCTAAGGTACTTACATTTAATTGTTAAATTTCCATTAATTCATGTTGCGAAATGGCTACCAACAGTGCGAGTGAATTTAAGTTTCATCGGTCGTTACTTAACTTCTGTTTCTTTATGAGGACAGTAGGTACGAGGATTGGCACAGAAATCAACTTTAGACACCTAATCCAGGTATTTCAGTCACATTTTCCATCAATTTAGCTTATTAACTTATTTTTGTTGTATTCAGGTATAGAAACATTGTTAAAATGATGAGTACTTGTATTGTCCCTATCACGTGTTCTTTGTGCAGTAAGGGGTCATGTATTATTCTGTTTACTTGATTTCGCGAGTCAATTATATGAAAATCTATCGAAAAATTCTGTCTTATTTCGATTTCTCTGGACAGTTATTTGTTATTTAAGAACATTCGCGTGACGGATACTTTGTAGCCTTGACACGACTACCCAATGCAATACACAATCTTCGGCTGTACAGACTAATTATTTCTGAGATTTTCATCTCATACTTTACATCAATGATAGCAACTACCATCCTGTGTATTATATGTACTCGCTCTCTGCACGGATTTTATACCAGACAAGGTAAGTCGTGGTGCTGAGTCAGTTTGAAGAGACGTTGTACTTGACTCGACAGAAGTGTATACGTTCGATGTTTCTTATTTACATGTTACAATTAGAAACAAGGGGTCATATCCACAGAGCACAGTAACTGTCTGTAAGTCGATGTGCTCAAAAAAGCTGCTCAAACACATTTACCGTCGCTGAAATACTAGAGATGATTTTTCGTATTCACTTGAACCAAGTTTCCTCTCATGTTAAAAAAAAAGTATTATTTACCGTTGCGCTATTAAAGTAAGCAGCAGGTAAACACCATGTAACTTTCTGTAGTCATATTTTAGTCAGACTGCGTTCATAAATTAATTACATGGGTCATAAATTTACCTGTGACAGGGAACAACTTTCAGTAATCCCATTTTAAAATGAGCAGACATATTACAAATTATGAAATATTTCTATTTGCTTTTTACTATTTTATTTGTAGTGGATGCGTCTTCCTATCCTGAATTAGATTCCACGTGTGGCAATGGCGGGTTGGCGTTACCTCTCTAACGGCCAAGCCTTTGCTGTTTACTCAGTAGACGTGTGTTCAACACTTGACGGACACCATTCTGTATTACCTTGACGTCCACGTAACTGATTTTTTCAGTTTTTTATTGTATTTTGACATTTATTAGATTGTTGTTTACCGTCGTAAGGCCCTTTTCTTATCTTTAACAATTTTCTGATTATGGCTCATTGATCGAAAGCACTTACAGCACTAAATAAGCGAAACTGAGTGAATAAGTTGTAACAAAATTGCATACACTGCAGTTGTAGAGCAGGTATCGCGTGTGGAGGAGCTGTTACTCGGTACCACCTGGCAGCCTACCCCAGCATGCCCGCTCAGTCCTGTCGTTGTGGGATAGATACATTGACCTGACTCAGCAGTTATGCTGCAGCTCTTTCGAATAAATGGTCAAATCTGTTGCTTTCTGTAATGTAGCAACCCTCACATGTCAATAGGACTCAATTTGAAACTCTTTCTGCTCAGTGGACACGCCCTTAGAGAAACTCATCCTTCAGCTGAGATTTGAGTTTAGTTTAGATCTGTTAGTGAGAGAATACAGAATTTTAAGCAACAGGTGTGATATGTAAAAATTGCGTCATTTATAAGTTACAATACAGCTGAGAAGCACGAAATGCATGCAACTGTTTTGAATTGCACACATTTCCCAATATACTCAAACGTACATAAACAAACAGTAAGTCAAGTATAGGGTGTTTATAAATTAGTTGTGCAAAACTAACTTTCAATTGTGAAAAGGACAAAAAACTTACAAAAATATTTGTTGCAATACTTAATGCATTGTATCTTCAAGTTCTTTTCGCGCCTAACGCTATTAGTTCCCGACGTGGCATGCTCAAATGAGTTACTGCAACAATCAGCATGGAGTTGTATAACGGTGCAGAGAGTATGCAGAGTTGCTTAAGGCTTCAAGAATCCAAATCCTCTACTACAGTTCGGAGACAATTTAGAACTAAATATTGCAAGCCACCACTTCAATCCCTTATTAATTGATACACCGTATTTCGCGTCGTATCACATGGGACGCCTGCTCAGATCGGGCAGCAGGAAAGTTATAACGGAGGAGACATTTGTCGTGTTAAAAAAGGTGGCCACATTGAACATTTGTGAGTAAAAATTGAGTACATACTGCATTCAGTGATCTGTCGAACACTTCTGAAAGTTATTTGTCTTTCACGATTGAAGTCTACTTTCGTATAATTAATATATGAATGCACTGTATTCCGTGAATATAACGTTTCAGGACTAAACCGGGATAATGCTTCTAAATTACAAGCTGAAATCCACGATAGAACGAAAGAGTGAAACCTCACTCTGTCTATTAACGACAACTGCAACATCGAATTATTAGTATCTATGTTCAGTGAACTTGAGAAATGCTCGCTCGGAACGTTATGCATTTGCTCGCCTAGCAGGGAAGATAATTTGTGCATGGCGTGCGTCTGTTCCACTAAATGAAATATCCTACGTTAAGCAGAGGGCCTGCGTGTAATATCAGCAGCCAGTGGCAGTTTAAATCAGTCAGCCAGTGCGGTAATCGAATCAGGATTTGAGGCTTTACATAGCTCAGCGGGCAAAGCGCTCGCAGCGAACACCGCCGAACCAGCTTGGATCATACAGTGCACCTAGCTGGAACTATTGGCCCGCAGCTGCGGGCAGAGCTCGTCGCGTTCCCTACAAGACTGACAGCATCTGGGAGTGGCAGGCGGCTTTGCTGATTCTCGTGTAGCGTCTGCAATTCTACAATTCAAATGGAGAACGTAGCAGAGGAAGTGATAACTGTTACGGTAAATTGCTGAGAGGCCTCCTGTAGCTCAGATGATGTGTAGTGTTCTCACTATAAGGGTGGACCAGAAATGACAAAAAAATGTTCTGAGCACCACATGGACAAATATAGAATTGCTTCTATTATTTTCTGCTGGACGTATTATTTACAAAATAAAGAAAAAACGCTACTCATCTAACGAGACATTGAAGAACACAAGGATCTGGACATGCTGTGTTTCCACAGATGTATGACAAACCAACGTCTTGATTTGCATGAGCCAGTACTAGTAAGATATTGTAGAGTATGAGCTAACATACGCAGACGTGTGAACCATACAATTCTGATAGCGACAGAATGTACAGTCTCATGCGACAAAATGGTTCAAATGGCTCTAAGCACTATGACATCTCAGGTCATCACTCCCCTAGACTTAGAACTACTTAAACCTAACTAACCTAAGAACGTCACACACATCCATGGCCGAGGCAGGATTCGAACCTGCGAGCGTAGCAGCAGCGTGGTTCCGGACTGAAGCGGCTAGAACCGCTCGGCCACAACGGCCGGCCTCGTGCAACACGGGGAAAGTGCAAACGGAAAAAGCGGTTGATGCTTCGAGGATCAATGCTGCTTTCAACGTTGCACAAAGCGGGCAAGTTGTGCTGTTTTGCCATTCTTTTCTCCTAGTTCATGCAGACACACATGAACACTCAAAATTTCTCTTCATATATTTTGCTTTGATTGGCAATGCCATTTGTTGATGCAGAAACATGGGAAAACAATTTCGTGTTTGTAGCTGAATGCACGAAATATTTTTCCTTGTTGCGTACTCATTCTGTACAGAGAATTCAACCAAAATCCCTCTGGTGCAAGAAATTAAACATTACTATGTACCACTAAACGTGATTGTTGGTTCAACAGCCGGCCGCCGTGGACGAGCGGCTCTAGGCGCTTCAGTCCGCAACCGCGCTGTTGCTACGGTCACAGGTTCGAATCCTGCCTCGGGCATGGATGTGTTTGATGTCCTGATCTGGGAGACTTCGACCATTCACTTACGTAAAAACAACGAACCACCTACGGCCGTCCTTAAGATGTCATTTATTGTATGTCGGCCCCCGGTAAGTGAATGGCCAGCGTGACGCATTTTCAATCCTCTGGGCCCGGGTTCGATTTCCGGTTGGGTCGGGGGAATTATCTCCGCCCAGGGACTGGGTGTTATGTTGCCCTCATAATCATCCTATCATCCTCATCGACTGCAGGTCGCCGAAGTGGTGTCAAACTGAAAGACCGGCACCCGGCGAACGGCCTGCCCGACAGTGAGGCCTAGCCATACGATTAAATAAATTTATTGTTTCAGTTTCGGTGCTTCAGTACACCATCTTCAGGCCTTAACTGATCCTAAAGGGGTTAACACCACCTGTATACACGATGCATCAGTGGCAACATAAATGGTTTACGCAGACTACCTGGTCGTCTCTCCAACTACCAACTATCAACATCACAGTTACTGCGTAAACCAGTTATGCTGGCCACTGATGCATCATGTATACGTATGGTATTAAGCCCTTTAGCATCAGCTAAGGCCTGAACATTGTGCACTGAATCACCGAAACTGGTAGCCAGACAATAAATGACATCGTAAGGAGGGCTGTAGGAGTTCCATTTTCTTGCAGGAAGGATTTCGGTTACGAACCGCGGACCCAGAATACGAGTCCACTCAAGTCAATACCTAGTGAAGTTGCGACACCTCTCCTACGCCGCCGGCCGCTGTGGCCGAGCGCTTCTAGGCGCTTCAGTCCGGAACCGCGCTGCTGCTGTGGTCGTAGGTTCGAATCCAGCCTCGGGCTTGCATGTGTGCGATTTCCTTAGGTTAGTTAGGTTTAAGTAGTTCTGAGGGACTGATGACGTCAGATGTTAAGTCCCACAGTGCTTAGAGCCATCTCCCGCGTCAAATTGAAGGTCCCACCGCCGAAATTCAAGAGAGAGAATTCGCTTCCGGCATAGCATTTTCAGACCGCCAGTCACGCCCTCCGGCCAAAGTTGAACACTCTCGAGAACGTGCCGCGTCCTACCGATTCGTGGCACGTCTCAGATACATTGTTGTTTGCTGAAATTAAAGCGCCTGTACATCGATTGTCCTTGTTGTTCCTGGCTTTCCACAGGTTTCACTGGCTTAGCGTTACGTCCCTATTCCTATGAGTCGTATTTCGACTCATCTACTAGCTCCTTCGATTTCTGTACGATCTTTCATCTCACCCTATATAAGAAGAACAAGAGGGGACCCAATATCGATCCGTGTGGCACGCTTGTGTTGATTATTCCCCATCACGAAGATACCGATCCGTTGTGTACTCTCTGTATTTCTTTATGCAACACATAGTACCATTTTAGGTATTTAGGATGAAAACCAGATGTCAACAAGGTCTCTGATACAATAAAACTTGAGTTACACATAGGAGAATAAACATCTATAGGATTAGGTATCTTACTGGTTTGTCTGTGATAGATGAAAACATTTGTATTACACGCAGCAAAGTAATGCGAGACGTCGAGTGTGTCTCAGTGAAAAACCTCCCGGTACGGTTCCGTGTTCCTAAGAACAAACTGAAGCAGAGACAAAGTGTTGGGTTTGGCGTGGGACGCGTGAGTGCAGCAGCGCCAGCGTGGCTTTTAGGGGTGGCGGCTAGGCGTGTGTGGGGTGGGGTGCCGGCCGTCCAGAGGCGGCAGCCAGTGTCTGCCACCCCCGGCCTATAATTAGGGCGGTGGTGTGCGCTTTTGGCGAGCAGCGCGGCCTAATTAAAAAGAGCAGCTGTCCCTGGCCTGCAGCCGGTACGCCAGTCGGGGTGTGGTGCGGTGTGTCGAGGCGCTGAGCGCTCAACAGGTCCGCCAGCCATCCCGCTGTGAAATATTCAGCTCACACGGAAAGCTCTCTCTCGCTCTTCCAGGAGGCCGGCAGGGAAGTGAGGGCGGGGGAAATTCAACCTCTGCGGGCACTGACCATCAGCGGCTCCGTCCCACCAACGCTCCTACCGTCACCACATTTTCTCTACTGTCTATGAATATAATGAAACGTTGTGGCTCAAAGTTACGAATGCAACTTACAGCACAGCACATCACATCGTATCGCATTTTATCATTAGTAAGGATAAGGCGAAAGAAACTAATTATTATTGTGTGTAGACGGTGATGGACAGGTTTCATGAATTTTAGAACCTACATTTTACACACCGATTAAGCTAGAACATTGTGACCGGTACCTACACCTTTTCCGCAGATATCAACAGCGACTTATCGTGGCATGGAAGTGAAGACGCCTTGGTAGCTCGCTGGAGGGTACTAGCATCACATCTGCACACACAAGTCATCTAATTCCCGTAACCCTGACACCACGTTCAGTCACACCCCAGATCTGTTCCATTGGGTTCAGGGCTGGCAAGCTGGAAGGGGGGGGGGGGTGGTAGCTTATCAATTTCAACTTGCTACTGTTTTCCTCGAATTATTTCATCACACTTCGGCCTTGTGACATGGAGCATTATCTTGCTGAAAAATGTCATTGCCGTCAGGAAATATGATGGTCACGAAGGGGTGTACGTGGTCTGCAACCAGTGAACGATACTCCTTGGCCGTCATGGTGCCTCTCACGAGCTGCACTGGACCCATGGATGACCACGCGAATGTTCTCCAGAGCATAATGCAGCCGCCGCCAGCTTGTCTTCGATTCGCAGTACAGGTGTCAAGGAGCTGTTTCAAAGAGCTGTTCCCTTAGAGGACGACGGATTCGCGGCCTCCCATCAGCACAATGAGGGAGGTATCAGCATTCACTAGGCCGTACTACGCTCTGCCACTGCGCCAATGTCCAGTAACGATGGTCACGTGCCAATTTCAGTCGTAGATGGCGATGTTGTGGTGTTAACATTGACACATGAATGCGTCGTCGGGCTGAAGAGGCTCATCGTTATGAGTGTTTGGTGCACTGTGTGTTCAGACACATTTGTAGCTGGCCAGGATTAAAGTCTGATGTTAGTTTCCCCATAGTTCAACCTCTGTCCTTTTTTACCAGTCAGTACAGCTTACGACGTCCGACACCTATGTATAATAAGAGGTGGCCGACGTCTGGTCGTAGTTTCATTTCGGTTTCGCCACGTGTTAACGACCCTCCTCTCAAAACTTCTCGAAAGCCTGACGACTCGTCCAGTGTCCGAAATGCTCGTAGTGAGCCTATAGTCCATCACAATCTGTCCTCGGTTAAACTCAGATAGATCGCGCACGTTCCCCATTCCACATACGGACAGCATCCTCACTAATACTACATGCACTGTGTGTGTGTGTGTGTGTGTGTGTGTGTGTGTATGTGTGTGTGTGACTAGCGGCCATTCCACGCCAGCTGACGTTGATATCGCCTGGACGATTTTATATCGATAGTAGGTTGGCGGTCGTAATGTTCTGACTGATTAGTGTAATAGACTGCAGCAAATACTGTGTTGACGATTTTGGTCATATTCAGGCCATCTTCGAGTCATTTATAAGGAAGGACAGAAGGACAAAAAACTAACATACAATTACTACACACAATGCGTCATAAAACATTTCTCATGAAAGTATTACATACGTTGCTGGATGTGTTTGGAGGTACTAAACAACCTAAACACACACAACTTGTATTGGCTATAATTATTAGCCTAAAATGACGCAAATACTGATTTAATGTTCCAGTGGGGTGGAGAGGTGGCCAGTGGGGTGGTGAGGGGGTGGGGGGAGGGCCGGGAATCACAGCATTCCTGAATAATGCGCTTGGTGGAACGTCCCCTTCCTCGCTTGAAGACTCTACTCCATCGTGGAATACCAGCGATGAGATCATCAATCCAGCCCTGGTCCTAATTGTCCCACTCTCCAATAGAAATTGTGTGTAAGTAGCGCAGACTGCGTGGTCGTTGCTGGCGTCCAAAAACAGCTCGTTTCAAACAATTCAAACAAGTTCAGTTGTACAAACTGTGACATGGTCGCGAATATAACAGTGACCCGAAAATGTAGAATATATTTCTTTTATTTCAAGTCTGTCGTCACAAACTTGTCGGACTTCTGACTACCGGTTTTTATCAGCAATTGCTTGCTGAAACAGGTAGTCTGAGAACCGACACATTTTTGACCATAGACGTGAAATAAAAGAAATTTATTCTACGAGTTCAGTTGGATTCGTGTCTGGAGAACAGAAAGACCATTCAGTCCGCTGATCCTAGCATGCTGAAGGAACGTGCACATGGGTTATCTTTTATCAGGATGAAATTGTCACGAAGATGTTGGCAACACGGTCACATTATTGGTTGCATAATCTCGTCCCTGTACCGTAGGTTAGAGAGAGTGCCCTGAACAGCCACGAGAGGTATGTGGTGGTCCCATGTAATGCCATTTCAGAACGTCACTCCACCACCACCTTGTAGTACGGTCTGAGACACTGTCTTAGAGTCGTCTGATATTTCAGGTTGTCTCCAAACACATTTCTACGATCCTTTATTATGGTGCAAATATATCTGAGATTCCTCCATAAAAAACACCGGACCCCAGTGTTGGGGCGTTCATTCTGTATTATTTCCAGCCCATCTGTAACGGAGTCAATGGTTTTGTGGTGTACGACGTGGTGCTCGCCATGGTCGTCAGGAAGATTTCCAACATGCAATCGTTTCCGAACAGTCTGATGCTATACATGACGTACTCTAGCCTCTCTGAACGCCGAAATCAGTTCTGAGGCATTCAGACCACGATTCCCGTGATTCAGCAGTCATAGATATCGATCACCCTGTGCACCTGCGGATGACCTGTACGATGTAAGTGCTCAACACTGCCTGTCAATTCGAATCGATTTCATGTCCACACCACGGCACGGCAGGTTCGAATCCTGCCTCGGGCATGGATGTGTGTGATGTCCTTAGGTTGGTTAGGTTTAAGTAGTTCTAAGTTCTATGGAACTGATGACTTCAGAAGTTAAGTCCTATAGTGCTCAGAGCCATTTGAACTATTTTTTGAGTCCGGTGCACTTGTCGGCCAACTTCCATTGTTGACAAGTCTTCTGATAACTTGATGATGCAGACCCAGTCATTGGTTGCTATTGCCCTCAGTGGCAAGGCGGATGTTCACTCTACAGTTTGACAGACGTGTCTAATGCGAACATAGTGGTTCTTTACATTCAACTGAAAAGCTGCAATCCATTCATATACTGCGGTGAACTCCTAGGCAACACTCACCGTAACCGTGTGTATGCTTGCAGACTACATCTGGCGTTACCTTCCGATACAGGATCAGTCACAGTAAATACACATCTGCAAGACACTTTTGTTCACGTGTGTACATTAAACAGTGCGGAGATTATTACACTTAAATTGTCCGAAATTCGTGATGTATTTAACATAAAATATTTCGGTAGTGTTCCATTACCAACTTCTTAAAATTCATATGCAATTAGGGACAGTCAAAATTAATAAGCAAGTAACAAACAATCATTGCCAAGGACGTAAGATTCTTCCTTGTACAGCTCATAGTGCACGTTGAAAGTTGTAGAATAGAGTAAGTGTAGGAGAATGTTATCTGCCACCATGAGATGTACAAGAAAGGGTCTCTTATGCATGTTTGCTGCTTGCTTATTAATTTTGACTGTGCTTAATCGTATATTAATTTTAAGAACTTGATAGTGGGGTAATGTAGTCCCGAAATATGTGTTACATGAATCACGTTTTCGACAAACGATGCAGAATAATCTCCGTAAAACTGGCGTGTCATCATCTCTGTACTAATTCACGAAATAGTTGTATGATGGCTTCAGAGCAGGTAGCATTATACATGCATTATGTGGAAAAAGACATATAATTTTTTGAATTCGACTTGTATTTTTCAAGGAAACCATTAATGGGTCTGAAATATTCAGTTGAGGCACAGCAGGTGTAACAGTCGTGTCCCCCTCTCGTGCAATGTAAACATTAATGTGCATGGAACACACTTTAGTACGTAATCTATTGCTACAATCTGCGAGCTAACATCCCGTAGATGTTCGGGCTCACATGCGCTCCCTCTTCGTCGAAATGTCTTGGCTCAAACTCGTCTAGGAGTTTAACGACACGTGTCGCATTACACGTCCTAAATTAGACACTTGTGACCCTTTGGTTAAATTGTCTGTCTGGTGGAAAGTTTACTAAACAACGTTAATGTAACATATAACAACAGTAATAATAATATCGGGAGCTAAGTTAACGACCCATAAATGATGTGGGCCACACAGTTGCGATTTGGTTAGAATAATGTTTATTCAGAAAGAAAACTAATAGCGGAAGTGGTCGTATTTAGAGTTACTGTTACACTCGAGCGTATATCCACATGACACAGATGGATCATTCATAATCTCATCGCGAAACACAAGTCCTATACTCCACCTCGTTATCTAAGTGAAAAGTTATTCACACCAGGCACGCGACTGCTCACCGCTCAGAGACTAAGTCCAGCGATACCATACACCGCGTCTCCACTAGCGCTGGTGTCTAAGACCTGCGCTATACCCAATAGCCGTCCAAGGCAGCGTTTCCCGCGCGCCGAATATCATCGCTCAACTGACTAGGGCAGTTCCCTTTTCTGAAGCCGTCCATCTGATTGGCTACAGCTTATTCTTCTTTATTTTACATTTTAACTTATTTAAATATTCAAATCTTGACCACTTTCATGTTCTAAATAAAGTAACCATAATATCCATTACATAATAAACGTTGAGTTCTTTTATATAAAACCAATACAATTTCCTTCTTAGCTTGGAATGCCAGGGCAAGTAGCCTTGCACCAATGTGCTTTCTGATAAATAAATAAAGAACAAAAGTAACTATTATGCACTAAACTTTACAACAAATAGTCTGTTACCTGATGACTCAATAAGGTGTCATGCTGCCATCGTTCAGTGGTTTTGAGTGGAGGAAATGATGATCAGATGCTTAACTGAAAATATAATTTGAATCTACTATATCTTTTAAACAAATAAAGTTAGAGAGTTGATATTTACAACATCTGTGGTTTTAAGGATGCGCTTCTATATGAAATGTCGATCGTTAATATCAACCAAAGCGTTCAGATTTTAGCATTCAGGTCTTTTTTACAAAATTTGTTAATTTCACTGTAACAGTAAATCCTAAACTGTCGTAGATACGATCAATATTCAATTTTTATTGGGATCGCCATGAAAATTTATGACTGTGGCTCCATTCCCTGCATTACTACAAAATTAAATAGTTTTTCCTTTTTGGCCGATCTTAGAAGGCCATATTTAACACTGCTACGTCTCGCTGGCCACAAACGGCTTCTACATAGTTTCCCTATGATGTAGGTTCTCGTCTATCTCACTCGCACACTGCAGCGGTTGGACCTCATTCAGCATAATAGATGACTGTGAATTTCCCCATCTCGTGGCTAATCTGCGCTCTTTGTGGCACTTGGTCCTGGATGACAGCGTTCGTTTCACAATTCCCGAAGGCTGACTCTTTTGGCCGTATATTTAAATGAGAGCAAATTGCTCGTTAGCTCACAAATCTTCCAAAGTTAGAGGCTCAAAGATATTCCAAATAGTAAAACATCAAAACTCATTTACTTCCCAGTTACACCATAGGCCCCTATGTAACTGTAAAAATTCACTGCAAGTTGTGGTACTGACTATAATTGTGCATAGTGAATGCACATATACTGAATGACGAAAAATATTTTATGAGGCACTGTGTGGTGTCACAGTAAGCACTTCATGTATAATTTGTCCTTGTTTTATAAAGATGACTCGAAGACGGCCTCAGTAAGACGAAATCGTTAGTCTAAATACAGTAGTATATTCAATTGTGTATTGTACGATGCGCTTCCTATCAAACTAATAATAGTTGTTGTGGTAATTAGTTCGAAAGTTGGTTCGATGCCGCTCCCGAAGCTAGTCGGTCCTCTTCACTTATTCACAGATCGTGTCCTGTAAACGGCATCTTGTGGGCCACCCTCCAGATGCGTGGACCAAGCCAAGGCAGACATTAACAGGTCATCTAGAACAATTGCATGCTACTTCTGCAAAGCAAACTGGCAACAAATTATTAGTGCGAATTTACGTATACTGATAAATGTGGAAATTACTACCAATTAACGTATTTAACATACATTAGGAGAAAAACTGCTGGTTTAAAAAACCACAGCCCCTCCTATTTTATCACTCATCTAATTCTTCGAATAAAGCATTTGTTGTTGCTGTGGTCCTCAACTCCCAAGCAGGTTTAATGGGGCTCTCCATGCTTGTCTATTCAATGCAAGTATCTTCATCTCTGCAGAACTATTGTAACCTAGATCCTTTTGAATCTGATTGCTACGCTCTAAGGAAGAAAAAGGCCGCACCTCGTAGGAATGATCCGAAAGGGCCTTAAATCGATAGATGTGATGTACATATACAGACATACATATGATTACAGTTTCAGAAATGTTGGATGATTTAAAAAAAGAGGAAGATCTTCACAAATCGGGCAAGTCAATATCGCGTTGGTCCATCTCTGGCTCTTACGAAAGCACTTATTCTACTTGGCATTGAATGTAGGACTTGTTGGATGTCCTCGTCAAGAATATCGTGCCAAAATGTCCCCAACTGGCGCGTTAGATCGTCAAAAGTCCGAGTTCGTTTGAGGGTCTTGTCATAACGCTCCAAACTTTCTCAACTGACGGGAAATTCGTCGACCTTACTGGCCAAGGTAGGGTTTCACAAGCACACGAAGACAAACAGCAGATACTCTCGCCATATGTGGGTGGGAATTATGTTGCTGAAATGAACGCCCAGGATGGCTTGACACGAATGGCAACAAAATGTGGCGTAGACTATCGTTGGTGTACCACTGTGGTGTAAAGATTCAGCGGATAAGAACCAAAAGTGTCTTGATATGAAAAAAAAATATCTCTCCGGACTATCACTCCAGATAGTAAGGCAAGCGGAATTCGGGTTGGTATCCCACCGCTGTCCAGGGCATCTCCAAACACATCTTCGACCTGAAATCTCATTGATTTAAGTGGAACTGTCTTCAGTGATTAATCTAACTTCGAAATGAGCCCCGATGACCAGCGGACATCTTCTCCAGGCACGATTGAAATCGCCCAGCTGTGCCGTAAGCCAAGGGTGAAATCTGAATCCAGTTATATCGCTTAATCGAAAAGTTAACAACTGAGATATATTTGCACTAAACGGTACAAAATTTCGTACTGAAGTCGATAGCAAACGACTCGTCTGCTGATCCGTATTTAGCGGAACTTTTTGGCTTCTGCTATTGAGAACTTCCATCTGTCACTCGTTTTTGTATTTTTTTCAGTTTATTTCATTTGGTCGCAACTTTAACCGACTGTTTCTATTTCAGACTACAGTGGTCATATTAAGCACCACAGCTGTCACCTTTATGGAAATCTACTGTTGCTGATCTTCGCTGAAAATGCTTGTTTAAGAAAGTTTTAATATAATGAATTTTAAAAAAATGACAGATTAGAAACTTAAGAAAAAGGGGGTAGCTGCGCCTGTCTCTGAGAAAGACATTCATTTATGTTCCGCAGTAACGAATAGTATGAAATCCATTTACTAGTTTTATAAGGTACTTGCAGTCAAGGACTAGAGTTGTGCATTTAAATTATCTGTTATTTAGCACATTTAATTTTTATAAGTAGCAATCTGGATAATGATATGGCTTTTTCGCGTGTCTTAATGTCTGACCCCAAAACCGCCAATACAAACGCCTGCCTGGAGGGATAAAATGTGTCAGTGCGAACCAACTAGCGTGATGAAGTGAACCAAACATAATGACGACAGAGACCAGTGATCTTTGTAAAGAAAGAGTGCTGGGTGGAAGCAGACATCGTCAGGTCAGACGTTGAAAACTAAGATGATGTTAAGAAGAACCTTGTCATTCACGCCCATCGATCTGAGACGGGCGAGAGCCATTGCGAATTAAATTGTTCTGACGTAACGACGTAACTAGTGGCAGCACGAAACTACTGTGGATTACGATGCCATTACATTTCTTTTCCAGTGTACGTAATCAAAAGGAAAGCCTTGAAACTGGAACTTAGAATGACAGTTATTGAGCTACCTGATTCATACATTTTGAATGTTTATGTCAAGACCGTGAACAGGCACACCAGAGCATAACTGAAACTTCAGTAATGATAAAATCCGATCCAGTTGTAAATCAGTTGTTTGAAGTACGTTCTTAAGGTGCATGACGTCATCACCCATTGAAGAAATTCTCCGTATGACTAGTGGATGGTATAGACAGTCCAAGTTAGCTAATCATCCAAATACCATTTTTAAAAAAAAATTGTCAGACATTTCATATTAAGTGAGATGAATTAACTGACCTATGCTTACAGTAATATTATCTTTTATACTAGTCATTTGTATCACATCACTGGTGATTGCTCACACTACTCATAAACACGCACTGCACTGCACAGCGTTTGTACATACACCCAACCACGAACACGCTAACACACACACACACACACACACACACACACACACACACACACACACACACACTATCTTCTACCAACAGCGCCTTGAGCATACTTGCACCTTTGTGCGTTGTCCTCCCTACCCTCTCCCCCCCGCTCTTACGAAAAAGTGAGACAATACCACTCCATAATGAATGATACACTGAACTCAAGAAAATGGAAAGATTTCCTTAACAGATGGCAGGCATGGAATCTTATAGTAAGATTAAATAAGTAATGGAAATTTCTCATTATTAAATAATGTTAATTTTTCACCATTTTCTACTCTGCTTTATCTACACAGTCCTTGACTTTGCAACAAGAATTATTTAACAGGTGCGCTTCAACTAATTTTTTCAATAGTTAACTTCTAGTCGTCCCCTAAATCGCCTTGGGCAATCTGTTGTACAGTTTTATTCCTTTGTAGAAAATGCTGTTTTTTTTTTCTTGGTAAATGTAACTTTAGTTTATTTCTTGTTATGCGATTATGAATGTTGCAATTTGTGAGCTAACTCCTGATCTTGTTCATGTATGTAACAGATTGGTAGATGTACTCGTACGTTACACTTAGGATCGCCAGCTGTTTAAACAGATCTATATGTTTATGTAATATCCCTTTTGAAGTCTGTCTCCTTATCTTGTGTATTGGCCCAACAATATGGTTCCGTACTAAAGACGCATTCATATAGGAAATACGTAAAATAAGACATGGTGTGCTACACACTGATGACAGGACTGTAAGTGCTGATGACATTTTTTTGTCAGTGTATTTGCGTGTTTACTCCACTTGATGCCACAATCACTATTAATTTACAAAAATCCTATCTTAGACAGACACTCACATGACGTATCATATTATGGAGGTGGAACAGCTCGAGCTATAATCGTGGCGAGGTGCAATGTAGAATTTCATTATTCTAGAGAACACTGATAAACTTTTCGAACAGCCGGTAGCGTCAGCTCAGCAAAAGGAAAGTACCGAATGGCACATAGTCTCCCTGGGAGAGAAAAGGGCTTTTACCGGAAAAGCACCACACGATTGCTCGTGGAAAGAGAAGTAACCAAACGAGATTGGGTGAAACGGGTAGAGATGAAAGAAGTAAATGTAAAAGGACAGTCGCCAGTTTTGTATGCCACAAAGGAATGTCTCCCGCTTCCAAACAATTACAGACATCCGATGCAAGCAGGCCGATCCGGAACGCGGGTAGTATGAGTGTTTGCTTTTAGGCTCGCAATAATTTAAAATCAACGGCGAAGAGAGAACGGCCAACTTCAAAGAACAACATTCAATTAGAGAGGCCACGAACTCCATCGAGTTGTTACGTTTCAATAACCGTTTTAATTTAGACCGAGATAATGTAATTGACTTGCGAGGATGGGCCCTCAGACGGTTCGGAAATTATCCCAATGGAGAGAGAGTGCGATGGCGGTCGAATAGCGGTTGCAGATTGTCGGTAGTCACGCGCCGGCGCATACTGTGTGTGGGCCTCGAGGGCTCTCAGAGCGCTGCACAGGAGGCGCTCCGACAAGGTTTTCTGCACTTCACACTCAACGGCGAGCCGAAGGTGGAACATGGGGTGGTAGATGCCCCCACCACCTCTTCTTGCCACCAGCAGAAAAAAATAATATTCTTCGCAAATCGAACCCGCATCCTGCGCCGTTACACAGAAGAACATATGAATTCAGTATCAAACTTCCTGGCAGATTAAAACTGTGTGCCCGACCGAGACTCGAACTCGGGACCTTTGCCTTTCGCGGGCAAGTGCTCTACCATCTGAGCTACCGAAGCACGACTGACGCCCGGTACTCACAGCTTTACTTCTGCCAGTATCTCGTCTCCTACCTTCCAAACTTTAAAGAAGCTCTCCTGCGAACCTTGCAGAACTAGCACTCCTGAAAGAAAGGATATTGCGGATACATGGCTTAGCCACAGCCTGTTGGGAAGGTAGGAGACGAGATACTGGCAGAAGTAAAGCTTTGAGCACCGGGCGTGAGTCGTGCTTCGGTAGCTCAGATGGTAGAGCACTTGCCCGCGAAAGGCAAAGGTCCCGAGTTCGAGTCTCGGTCGGGCACACAGTTTTAATCTGCCAGGAAGTTTCATATCAGCGCACACTCCGCTGCAGAGTTATAATTTCATTCTGGAAACATCCCCCAGGCTGTGGCTAAGCCATGTCTCCGCAATATCCTTTCTTTCAGGAGTGCTAGTTCTGCAAGGTTCGCAGGAGAGCTTCTGTAAAGTTTGGAAGGTAGGAGACGAGATACGGGCAGAAGTACAGCTGTGAGTACCGGTCGTGAGTCGTGCTTCGGTAGCTCAGATGGTAGAGCACTTGTCCGCGAAAGGCAAAGGTCCCGAGTTCGAGTCTCGGTCGGGCACACAGTTTTAATCTGCCAGAAAGTTTCATATCAGCGCACACTCCGCTGCAGAGTGAAAATCTCATTCTGAATTCAGTATCTGTTTGAATATAGCCACGTTGTGCAACGGATATTGACTAACCAGGGGGCAAATTAAAAAGTAAAGGCAAGTTTAAACAACATAAAATCCGGATAAGTACGGATAGGACTCGCGCATTGCAGTTTCCGTACGAACTTAATTATTATACAAATAGTTCATCCACTCCAGGAATCGAGTATCTCGACAAATTTTGTCTGATATCGGTGTCGATATTTGCAAAATAGGAGAATTCAGTGATAAGGAAAATGTTAGTTCTAAGTCTAGGAGACTGGTGACATCAGATGTTAAGTCCCATTGTGCTTAGAGCCATTTGAACTGCGTTTGCGAGTATCACAATATGTCTCATAAATGGCCGCATCTCTCGATTTCATTGACGAGGAAGCTTAAATTTTAAACATCTCCAAGGTAATGTTCAAAAATGGCTCTGAGCACTATGGGACTTAACTTCTGAGGTCATCAGTCTCCTAGAACTTAGAACTATTTAAACCTAACTAACCTAAGGACATCACACACAGCCATACCCGAGGTAGCATTCGAACCTGCGACCGTAGCGGTCGCGCGGTTTCAGACTCTAGAGCCTAGAACCGCTCGGCCACTCCGGCCGGCTCCAAGGTAATGTGGACATTAGTATGTGACATAAATTGGAACTTGATAAATATGCCAATTCCTGAGATAAACAGATCTTAACAGACGGACAGATAGACAGTTGCATAACAAACGATAAATATTTTTGTGTGTTATATAATTACATATTGACAAATTTCAGAATTTCTCCTTTTCTCTCATGATTATGAGTCAACAGGAAGTCCCCTATAGGTTTTGATGACTGAACTTACAAGTATCAGAATATGTGACATAAATGGCCGTATCTTGTTATTGTATTGACTTAGAAGCTTATATTTATTACCCCGCCAAGGCAATACACTTCTCACTATGCAACATAAATTTGAACTTGATATGTCTACCCATTGTTGAGAAAAAGGGGTGATAACAGACAGGGGGACAGATAGACGTAGTCCTATAACAGTTGACAATATTTTTTGTGTGATATAATTACAAATTAAGAGTATCCGGAATATTTCATTTAGTTATGTTGTTAAACTTTTTCTTCCCAAATGTAATAATTCTAGTCCAACGTGAAGTACCCTGGAGGTTTTGAAGAGTGTTTTTTTTTCCTTTTTGTAAATAAAACCACCTTAGCTTGCTACAACTTAATTTATTTTTCCCAGGAGCGTTTCGCTTCTTTCTTGCTCTAAGGCATCATCAGCGTTATCTATAACGATACAGTTTTGTTATTTTTAGATTATCAAACAGTTCACGTCGTGGTTTTTTATGTAAATAATTAATTACTTACGGTGTGCTGTGATCTGCGATTCCTCTCATCTGGTTTGGAGGTCGCAATACCACTTTATTAGCGACACACAAACACAATTTCGTATTCCGACCTTTTTCACACTGTTCAAGAAGTTTTTCCTACTTTTTTGTGCTGTACTTTTATTCTTTTGCCACTCGGTATAGCTATTTCTTCGGGCACTGTGCTTTTAACAACGTAAATATTGTAACTTCATTACATATTTCCTCCGCTTTGGTTTGTTTCCCTATACGTAGCCATATGTAGCCAACCTAACGAAGTACATGTTCAAAACCAACTTCTGTTAATGATGTTTATATAGGGCGCGCGTTCTCGTGTGTGTGTGTGTGTGTGTGTGTGTGTGTGTGTACGAAAGAGAGAGAGAGAGAGAGACAGAGAGAGAGAAAGTGAATTGAAGAATGTATATATGGCTTTTTTTTCTTATTTTTTGTATTTTGTGTGGGGGAATGTACTAGCTGTCAGCAAGTGGTCGAAATCTTTGATGACAGCTGGTTTCACTTTTCATTTCAGAGTTCTGTGGAGGGGTTCATGGTTACGTGAGTGTAAAGATGTTGGGTGGTGTTATTATTATATTGGGGGGTATTATCATATTAATCCTTTCCGGGAGTGTTATTCTATTATTTTATCTATTATTTGAAACATTGAATTGCTTGGCATATGTACTTGATCATTCAACAGGGTTTTCCTTTCTGCTTTGGTTTTCTGTATGTGATAATTTTCTTCCAGGTTTAGGAGGTGTTTTTTGTTGTTGATTCTAATTATTTTCACGTCTTCTACTCTAGTGGGTGGTTAGTGATTAAGTTCTCTTAGGTGTTTTGCAAATGTGGACTGGTTTTTTCCATACTTCCAGACTCTCGTGTGTTCTTTGTACCTTACATAAAATGTTGTACCTGTTTGTCATCTATATATTTGACTTCACAAGTATTACACTGTAGTTTATATATACCTGCTTTGTGGTATATCTATCAGTTTTTTGTCGATTTTTCGGTATATTTTCGTGTAGAATTGTCTGTCGTGTATGCTATGCTTATTCCCTGTCTTTTGAAAGTGTTCGTGATATTATGTGCATTTTTCTGTTTGTATGTCATTGTGAACCATCTTGCATTTTGTTCATCTTTTTCTGATTATTCTGTGTAGTTGTTATGGGACTGCATGTTTGTGTTTGATTGTATTCTGTTGTTGTCCGTGGTTTTGTGCTTTCTCTTTCATTTTACTTTTAATTTTTTTATTTAGCGTTGTGACTATGTTACTAATGCAACCATAACTTTGTGCTGTCTGCATTATTATGTCCAGACTTTTTTGATAGTTTTCTTTTGTGAGTGACACTATATTGAGTCGACGGAGTATGTGCGAAAATGGTGCTTCCTTTTGTAAGTGTTAGTGGTTCGAGGACTGTGGAATGGGAATGTCTGTTGCTATTGGTTTACAGTAAATTTCAAACATATGCTTATTGTTTTGTTTTTTCATTGTTATATCCAGTTAGTTAATTTCGTTATTCTATTCTCTTTCAATTGTGAATTTTATATTCTTATGTGCCTTGTTAAACTCATATGTATTTTTTCAATTTTTGTTTGTGGTTCATCTATTAAGCAAACGTTGTCATCCATGTACCTCAGACAGTGTAATATGTTGTATTATTTTGATACTATTTCTGTGAAAATGATATATTCAGTGTCAAAGAAAGTTGTTTGACGAATGAGTTTACAAGTAGCGAAATAAGTTAATTAAATGGCTGTATTTTTTCATTGCAGTGACTTAGAAGCTTCAATTTTTTTACACTGTGGGGAGCCATAGGTGCTAATATGTGGCGTAATTTTCAAATAGCTATATCTAATTGTTCATGAGAAAATGAAGTTTTAACAGTCGGACTGACAGACAGACAGGGAGACGGACGAACAAAAAGTGATCTTATAAGGTATACGTTTTTATCGAATAATGTACCGAACCCTAAATAAACTTTTTAATAGTAAAAAAAAAAAACATTGCACCCGACATCAGTTCCTTACTCGCTCACACACAAACACACACACACACACACACACACACACACACACACACACACACACACACAGATGCAGATGCCAAATGAAAACGCGAAGAACTGTAAGTAATCACTTATTTACATAAAAAGGGAGAACTGTTTTATGATCTAGGAATAATACATATCAAAACAAAAGTGTAACATAATTGCATCATTATAGAACCCAATGATGTCTTAAAGTGAAAAAAAGACGAAACGTCTCGGGGAAAATAAAATTCAGTGCATTTATTCACAAAAAAAATATGTTCCATAGATCATTTATACATGTATTTTAAAGAAATTATGTGGGACGAGTTGTTATGTAGGACATACATGCGTTATTAGTGTTAACAGTAATGGACATGTATGTTCATTATGTTTTAGTACTATTCATGCATTCATTTAACTACACTTGAAAACTAGATTTCCTTTTCATTCACGCATCCAGTTTTGAAACAAAAATTTATCCACTGAATAAAAGAATTTGGTTAGGAGAAATGATTTCGGGTTATATTTAAAACTTGCTTTGCTATGTGTCAGACATTTTATGTACACTACTGGAAATTGAAATAAGAACACCGTGAATTCATTGTCCCAGGAAGGGGAAACTTTATTGACACATTCCTGGGGTCAGGTACATCACATGATCACACTGACAGAACCACAGGCACATAGACACAGGCAACAGAGCATGCACAATGTCGGCACTAGTACAGTATATATCCACCTTTCGCAGCAATGCAGGCTGCTATTCTCCCATGGAGACGACCGTAGAGATGCTGGATGTAGTCCTGTGGAACGGCTTGCCATGCCATTTCCACCTGGCGCCTCAGTTGAACCAGCGTTCGTGCTGGACGTGCAGACCGCGTGAGACGACGCTTCATCCAGTCCCAAACATGCTCAATGGGGGACAGATCCGGAGATCTTGCTGGCCAGGGTAGTTGACTTACACCTTCTAGAGCACGTTGGGTGACACGGGATACATGCGGACGTGCATTGTCCTGTTGGAACAGCAAGTTCCCTTGCCGGTCTAGGAATGGTAGAACGATGGGTTCGATGACGGTTTGGATGTACCGTGCACTATTCAGTGTCCCCTCGACGATCACCAGTGGTGTACGGCCAGTGTAGGAGATCGCTCCCCACACCATGATGCTGGGTGTTGGCCATGTGTGCCTCGGTCGTATGCAGTCCTGATTGTGGCGCTCACCTGCACGGCGCCAAACACGCATACGACCATCATTGGCACCAAGGCAGAAGCGACTTTCATCGCTGAAGACGACACGTCTCCATTCGTCCCTCCATTCACGCCTGTCGCGACACCACTGGAGGCGGGCTGCACGATGTTGGGGCGTGAGCGGAAGACGGCCTAACGGTGTGCGGGACCATAGCCCAGCTTCATGGAGACGGTTGCGAATGGTCCTCGCCGATACCCCAGGAGCAACAGTGTCCCTAATTTGCTGGGAAGTGGCGGTGCGGTCCCCTACGGCACTGCGTAGGATCCTACGGTCTTGGCGTGCATCCGTGCGTCGCTGCGGTCCGGTCCCAGGTCGACGGGCACGTGCACCTTCCGCCGACCACTGGCGACAACATCGATGTACTGTGGAGACCTCACGCCCCACGTGTTGAGCAATTCGGCGGTACGTCCACCCGGCCTCCCGCATGCCCACTATACGCCCTCGCTCAAAGTCCGTCAACTGCACATACGGTTCACGTCCACGCTGTCGCGGCATGCTACCAGTGTTAAAGACTGCGATGGAGCTCCGTATGCCACGGCAAACTGGCTGACACTGACGGCGGCGGTGCACAAATGCTGCGGAGCTAGCGCCATTCGACGGCCAACACCGCGGTTCCTGGTGTGTCCGCTGTGCCGTGCGTGTGATCATTGCTTGTACAGCCCTCTCGCAGTGTCCGGAGCAAGTATGGTGGGTCTGACACACCGGTGTCAATGTGTTCTTTTTTCCATTTCCAGGAGTGTATTTATACAAATGATCAAAAAACTTTTTGTTGCATATTGAACTCCTTTCTGAGCCACTGCGAGCTACAGTAATGAGCAGTTAAGGTAATTTTTTCCTCTTATGGTCTAGGTGTAGACACCGCAATTTTTTACAAGGTCCATTGTTTGCGACGAACTTCATTGACGAATTTGTGTATTCTGATGGTGTAGTTAAAGTGCCTAATTCTTCAAAGAGGCACCTACATGACGAGCGCGAGAGCATACGACGTATTATTCTAACTACTCGCTTTCGGTATTTAATATTATCTTCCTAAGTGATGAGTTACCTAGGAAAATTATTCAATTATTATAGAAAGAAATCATAACACCAAGAAGGAGTTCTGCGGCATAAGTGAAACTTGGTAGCTGCGGTTCTACAGCGGAAAGATGATGCTTATTTGAATTTCGTACCAGTCGCGTAAGAGTGGCCCCAGTAGCGCCAACTATGACGGTGCAAATCACGGTTGAGTTAAATACTGTAACAGCCGTGAGTGTTATCTGCCTTCGACATTGGACTGAGTGATTTGATGTTAGTGAAGAATGTGTTTAAGGCGATATAGACGCCATCATCAACACCTCAGTGACTTCGAAAGAGATCACGTAATAGGGCTGCGAGAAGCTGGATGTTCCTTCTGCGACAATGCAGAAAGAAAAAAAAAAAAAAAGTTCAAATGTGTGTGAAATCTTATGGGACTTAACTTCTAAGGTCATCAGTCCCTAAGCTTACATACTACTTAACCAAAATTATCCTAAGGACAGACTCACGCACACCCATGCCCGAGGGAGGACTCGAAACTCCGCCGGGACCAGCGGCACAGTCCATGACTGCAGCACCTTAGACCGCTCGGCTAATCCCGCGCGGCTCAATACAGAAAGACTTGGCAGGAATGCAGCCAATATATATGATTACTGGCAGCGGTGGTCACGGGAATATGCGGTCGCAAGAAGATCAGGCTCCAGACGGTCACGTGACACTGCCGAGAAGGAAGACCATCGTGTTCAGCGTATGGCTCTGGCGCATCGTACTACATCTGCAGCAGCAATCTGAGCGGCAGTTGGCACCGTTTGTTTGCAAGACTAGCAGTTCTACGAAGAGAAAACGTAGCTGAACGGAATTGCTTGAACAGTTCTGTAATAATTTTCTTAAAGTTGAAGTTCCCATCATTACGTAGGAGAGAGTATTGTACCTGGAGGATAATGTACCTAGAAACATACGATGTTTACTTGCCAATTTTTCAATCTGATGACTGATTTTAGAGTCACATGAAGGACTGGGCACTAGAAACGACCCCAAGCAGTTTCCAGTGTATTCTAATGATTTAGTTGTGAAAAATAAAGTTGTGTTTTGTGCAGCACTTGGAAATATTTCGAGTTCTACATATTCAAGTGCTGTATAATTAAAATGAAAAACTAACTGTAGGATATTTTTAAGTTTTCAGCTACAGTGTTTTATGATGAACAAAATTTAGTGTAATTTTAAAATTAGGTACATAATGTGGGGATGGTTCAGCCGTACTTCGTAAGTAATGGACCGTGTTGTGCCTTGAAAAGGAAGGTATCTTTATCATGCAACACAAGATATTTGCAAGTGAAGTGATTAAGCTCTTAAAAATTTTATCTGCCTTTGTTATCAATATTTGTGGTGAAACTTGCGGGCAGGTTAATACTATGTGCCAGACCGAGATTCGGACTCGGAAACTTTGCCTTTCGTGGCCAAATGCTTTACTAACTGAAATGCCCAAGAATGAACCGTCATTACGGCTTACCTTGGTCATGGCATTGTACCCACGTACCTTATCTAATCAAATTTTTGTTGCTTCCTGTACCAGCAGCATATCAACGTCAGCTGAGTATAGGAACTCTTACAAGTACTCTAGATGCAATGAGGAGGGTATCGTATTAGCGATTCTGGATGCATGTGGAGCGTTCATCTGCTGTTATTCGTTATTACATGTAACATTGATCATAAGTAGTGCTGTCGGAAACATATCCTTTTCCTGGTGTATGTTCTAGCAAAGAGATTTCCATCTTGTTCGACTGATCTTCTTGTTGGGCAGTGATCTGTTCCGTTCCTGAAATTTCAGCCATTTCTTCCTATTTGTTCTATTCATCTGCCTAGTTCTTGTGTTGGTTAATTTATGATGTGTCGTTGTTTGCTTGTCTAATATCTGAAGGAATTTTCTTTATGTTGTAATTGGCACTGGGCGGTAATCTTTCGTGTGACGAATGGTCCAATGACATGGGGCATGGTTTTGCTTGTTTTGGCTGCGTTGGATCAGATGCGTGCATACTCAATACTGGATTTCTCATGTAGTTTGTTGCTGACTGGTTTTTCTTTTTCTTTCAAAGACATTGCTAACTGCTGAGCGTCCATGTGAATCAGTCTCCTCCATCTTGTAGGGCTCCTCTTGGGGAGGTTTCAGCATTTTCTGTTTGTCACATTTGATTTTTGGGCACAGTCCCTTTGATTGGCAAATAGAGACTCGGTTTCCTTTTTTTCTAGAGTGTGCTCTGTCAGAAGAACTATAGTAGGTTCAGGGGTTCGTTCGCTTGGAACGAATACATTAGGTTCTTGTTTCTTGGCGTTTCGGTTATGTTGTCGTTGTGGAGTTGCTAACGTCCATTGTTAATTCACTCTCACGACAAGTGTCATACTGGGGAACTTGAGGAGCATGAGGCTTTGTGCGGTGGCTGCCGCTACATAAGTTAAAGGCAGCGTTGACATGGTCGGGGGTCTCGCAGCTTCGCGGGCCGATAGCTGGGCCACCCGCCGTTGTACAAACTGCGAGCGGGCGTAGCCTGTACGGCCGCACGATGCGCAGGTTCTTGGCTACCCATCATATATTAGGGTAGCACAATAACCGCCAACACTGACATATGACGGTATGTGCTTATGTAAATCTACTCTGAACTGCCTGATTCCATTCAGGGTAGCGAACTTGCGAGCGGGAGACTACTTTCCTGCAGAATTTCTTATTTAACCCCTAATCAGCATGCGTGACAGAAACTTCATTAATATTTCATCATGATGTTTGTACTTAAATGTTCCACCACCGTATTCTACAATTTTCCTACACAATTCCTTGTTTTTAAGTTTCACGTACACTATGCTACTCACAGCCGAAAAGGTGGGTACCTAGAATACCTTCTAAATAATTTTTCACAACTTCCTGTAGTCATGCCTCAGTTTCAAAGGAATTCGGTCTCTGAACTGTCTGGTCAAATACAAATTTCAGTACGTCTCTCCTATTAGGGTGACTCATGTTTGCTTCTAATACGAATCCATCAAAATAGCCTCTTACTTTCGTCACTAGATACTAGAAGCTCAGTTCCGTATTCCCACACTGACGAGAATAAGGCTATGACGAATCGAGACCTATGAGTTGTCATCTAGTGCCCACGTCGGCAGCCGTTGGAAATTACATCGAAATAAATTCTACGAACGCGAATAGCTTGATGTGAGCTGTATTAGGTGCAGATGTTCTACCGGTTGGTGGCATATGAAAATTTGTGGTATAGGGATGTAGACGTTGTAACATATGGAAGTTTTAGTCAGTCCGGGAGGCGTGCACGGGTAGCGTAATGGTAACACAACCGCTTATGTTAAGGGGGAAATCCGGGCTCGATTCATGATCCGACGTAAATCTTCATACAGGGTGACAGTTATTGAACTATATGAAACATAATTGCCTAACTTCAGAGCGGTTTGCGTTGGGACGTTCAAAGTGCACGGCTGGACGCGGGGTGTGATAGGAATTGGTATATGGACATGGTCTGGTTTCGCGATGAAGCCCACTATTATTTGGACGGGCTCCTCAATAAGAAAAATTGGCCCATTTGGGGGACTGAGAATCCGCATTTCGCGTTTGAGAAGTCTCTTCACCCTCAACGGTTGACTGTGTGGTGTGCAATATCCAGCCACGGAATAATCCGTGCGATATTTCTTGATGGCACGGTGACTACCAGCAGGTAGAACATCTGCACTTAATACAGCTGACGACGAGTTATTCGCATTTAGAGCATTTATTTCTACCTAATTGTAACATGTATCTCGACTTCGGAGCCTTACCTGCTTACAAGCAAAAAAATCAATTTCGCAGCTACATTTTTGGAGGTGATAATTAAAACACTAAGAATGCTCCCTGACTTACTAAGTGGTAACATTATTGTATATACTCATACTTAAACAGCGATTGATAAACACCGTTTTTTAAGTTTTACGTTCTATTTTTCAAAATTTATGGTAATTTTTCTTCATGTCTGCCCCTCCTCCATCCAAGAATCTAATATTAGTACACTCTTCTAGTTCATTTCCTGGAAACAGCTTTGCCTGCAGTGTCACGGTTCCTATTAAAAGCAGTGTGTCCATTTTTCTGCTGAGGCGGGCTACTGCATTTGTTTCGAATTCAGAAGCAAGAGCTACTACCTGGAAGGTAGGCAGAGTAGAGTTTAAGGCGTCTCGTGACATGCAGAAATAATTGGAGATGAACTGAACGAGGCTTGGGATGGAAATCTGTCATTGGCTACTGGAAGGAGTAATGTAGGCGTTCGTCTCAAATACGTTAGCAAAACAAAGGGATGAACTAAATGTGTGGCGAAGCGATGGGGATATCACCCCGCTGGTTTCCAATTCACTCGTGAGTGTTTTCAACGGCAAAACTTCGCTGCTCCACTAGAGGTCGTTCATGTGTATGGTTGGCATCAAGTATCAAATCTAAACCAGTGGTAGTAAAAGTTTAGATGTATTAAATCTTCGTACATGTTCTATTTTTTACGGCATCTCAGCGTTAATGACGTCATATCTCTTGAACTATGTGTCGTGCAATGACACATTTCTTTGAGCACATTCAGCGATACAGTCAGGAAAATGCATTGAGAATTTAGTAGCAAAGAAACTATATATATATATATATATATATATATATATATATATATATATATATATCGGAAGTTAAACGTGTAACACCAGCGAAATGACATGCCACTTCATTTGTTGAACTTCCTTTTTTCCCCGTTTACTAATGAAACTTTGAAGTTTACTGTATCACAAGATGTTCAGGTGTTCAGCCGCTTAGCTGACGCCGGTGCTATATATATTGTGTTTAGCCGTTTGTTCATTGTGTTTAGCCGTTCAGCTGACTTCTGTGATTTGTATATATGCTGAGCGGCTAAACACAATGAACATTTTGGGATAAAGTAAGCTTCAACATTTCATTAGTAAACGGGGGAAAAAGGAAGATCAACAAATGAAGCAGCATGTCATTTCTCTGGTGTTGCACGTTTAACAATCGGTGTTCATTTCGCAGTTAACAATTGCCGATAGAATAGTTGCTGTTGGCTCGGGGTGTTGTCGAGCTGCCAGCGACAGCGGCTAACTACGTTACGCCACATGAACGAGAACAAAGGCGGTGCGCGGGGCAAACGTTTTAGCCCTCTGGTGAGTGGACACGGCAAACAGCCGGCCCAAACTAGTGACACAGCCGCTGGCGGCGAACCAGTCGCGGCGCGCACAATCGTGCGTACCGCAGTACGAAACTTCTGGTGCTCACCTGTAGCGGTTATTCATCACCCACTACCAGTCTTTTGAATTAGCAGGTGTAATATAGTACGTAGTTTCCAAAGAGTTGGTATTTGCTCTTTGAACTGACTTACAGTCTAACCTACAGAGCAGCACATACACATCGTCCTATGTTAGAGACATCGGAATATTTCGAAACAGGTATTCTGCTTTTCCTTCTTCAACGACTTCCGCAACTGTGGCAGACTTTTCCAATGACGAGAAATAACCCATAGAAGATTTGCTATTGTTGTTTTATTTTACTTTTCTGGCAGGATGGCCTTCTGACGCCCCTAACGTCACTCTAATTCATCCACTCATTCACGCATCTTGTTTCGTAAGTCCCACAATTGAAAAAAAGTTTTCAGGCTCGTGTAGGGAATTACGTTACACATTAAGACAGAAACAGCCACTGCATGTAATGTCTGTCAAGTATACTAGCAACACGTTACGGGGAAATCGATGGTTGTTAATATCTAATATTTGAAAATGATGCAGTTATGTATCGTTACGTATAACGCTACTTACTTGCAAAGTGAAAAATCGTTTAACAGAAAAAAAAATGGCTCTGAGCACTTTGGGACTTAACATCTTAGGTCATCAGTCCCCCAGAACTTAGAACTACTTAAACCTAACTAACCTAAGGACATGACACACATCCATGCACGAGGCAGGTTTCGAACCTGCGACCGTAGCAGTCACGCGGTTCCGGACTGCAGCGCCTAGAACCGCACGGACACCGCGGCCGGCTAATCGTTTAACACGTACTATAGTGTTAGTCTAAATATTCTGCTAACTGCTTAATGAGTTACTCTTTCACTTTATTTTTAAGTATCTGGAAAGTTTTCAGTTTAATGGCCTGATGTCTCCTGCTATACGTTTTTGCACCAGAATACAGAATTCTTTTCTGAAGACTACACACAAACGTGTATTTTTAATGGAGATTTTTTATTTGTGGTATTTTGATTGAGAATTACATGCGCCCTTAAGGTAACTTGTTTGTGATTCCGCTTCAAAAAATCGAAATTTTGTTTTTCATTTTGGACAAACTGTGGTTAAAAGAACTGAATCGGCCTTCAGAAAGTTGTTTAAAACTCAGTGTAAAGTGCGCTCACACCATTTTGCGGTTGCTTTCAGAGATAAATACAGTCATTAAATTTCTGTCCCAAAACCATATCCTACACAAATGTTTTTCAAGTTGACAGTCTTGTTATACGTTTGCTTTGCAATATTCTTACGTTTTTTTGTATATCTGTGGTTTTCGAGCATTGTTTTCCATATAAACTTATCTGTAGTTTGAGTTCCTGCTATTTCGTCACTCTCGAAAATTATCATGCCTGTAATTTTAATGTGGGACATTAGCAGCTGTGAAGTTCTGCATTTGTTTGGTAATGTATGATGGGTTTCATATAAGACAATCACTGTCGGCAATCGACTCCATGCCGGCCTGAGTGGCCGTGCGGTTCTAGGCGCTACAGTCTGGAGCAGAGCGACCGCTACGGTCTCAGGTTCGAAACCTGCCTCGGGCAGGGATGTGTTTGATGTCCTTAGGTTAGTTAGGTTTAATTAGTTCTAAGTTCTAGGCGACTGATGACCTCAGAAGTTAAGTCGCATAGTGCTCAGAGCCATTTTTTGAATCGACTCCATGAGCGTGGCCGAAGCTGGAAAGTGGGCTCTTGAGGCCACCAAAGACGTCAGAATTATAAGGAGAAACAAGAAAACGAAGACAGAAGCGAGGAACATGTAAACCAAGAATATTATACAGATGGAATGTATTTCGAACTACGGAAGTCAGTCATAGATCAAATACACTTTTGAATAGAGTTTCTTGAGAATTAAATTTCCTTATGTGATTAGTTTATGCACAAAATGTCTCTTTGAACTGGAGGTCTGACTTTTTTAAGATGTTGCAGGGCACTGTTTGGAGAAAAATCTACCGATGTACTATTAACAGGAAGGAAAATAGATAATGGTTCAGCATTAAAAAGTAACCTTAATTTTGATTTGCAGGTGTAACTGTTTCTAGAATAAAAAATTGTGACTCAGAATAGATGATTCTGTCTACTTTTCAAATAGACACGTTGTTGATGTGTACTTAAAGTTTCAAGCGTTTAAGTAAGATAGTCAGCGGATAGATTCCAAGTATGAACTAGTATACAGAAATGTAATTTACTGATCTTCATAAAAAAAAGGAATTGTAATAAGTCAACATCAGAAGTAATTTGATTAACTGTATAAGCAAAGGAATCTTCATCAAGAAACGCTCCTATTTCCCTTCAATTTTCAACCTGACAAGGTTAAACGTTCTTTAGTTAGAGCCGTGTAACTTTGGGGAAATTCTTAGCATTTTCCCAGGCGTTCATAGGCAAGTTGTCTTAAGACTCTTCTTCGAGACTTGAAGTTAACAACCTTACCATAGGAATAGGATATGCATCATGTCTCTATACATAGTTTGAGTTTGGTTCTGTGAGTATTGTTTTACGGTCTATCTGTTGGGTACGTGAGGCTGATACAGAGAGCCAGTCCGGCATTTGTCAAAAAAAGTTCTGGCCGGCATGAGTGGATGAGTGGTTCTAGGTGCTACAGTGTGGAACCGCTCGACCGCTACGGCCGCAGGTTCGAATCCTACATCGGGCAGTGATGTGTGTGATGTCCTTAGGGTAGTTAGGTTTAAGTAGTTCTAATTCGAGAGGACTGATGGCCTCGTCAGTTAAGTCCCATAGTGCTCAGAGCCATTTGAACCATTTTGCACCATTCTGAAAGTGAGAGATATACTTAAATCAGCGTTGCTTACAGGAATTCATTTATTTATGGATTGACTCGGATAATACCTTCGTGGTTTTCATGGTGCGTCGTTCTCTCTCTCTCTCATTTTTTTTCCTAAGAGTGTGTATCGTCGACGTACTGCTGTGCTGTAAGTGTGCCGCGGATGACGACCAAAGGTGTTTTGCTTTGAAAAAAAAAACTCTAGACCGTCCATCCTAGTTTTTGGGGCGATTTTCTGGCTCCACATTAACTACACGAATATGTCACTGACAAACAGCAGTACAGCTCAGTAACTCACAGCACATAGCTTCCAATACTCAGAGGTTTGCGAGAGGAGTTTTAAGATTCAATTCTTGTTCGATACTATTCCCTTGCTAAGGTCTCGATCACGTGCAGTCGTGGGACAGAGTTTCCTGACTATACTCCAACGTTTCCACTAGGGTAAAAACCTGCTAAAATGTAATTAATTTATTTGTATTGTGGCTAGTGAATTGGAAGAAAACTACGGTAGGGTTGATTGACTTCTATTACTGATCGAATTCATTAACATTTCGAAGTTTTCTTCATCAGAATAGCACCGATGTGAAATCATGGGCTAGAAAAGGAGGCTCTTCGCAGGAAGCAAATATGGATCGGCGACGTTGTTTATGTACGTGTCAACATGTTCAATCACAATTGAAATCTGCCTGAAATTGCTTTGTACTGATGTAAATGTCAACACGTTCAATCACTGTCGAAATCTGTCTAAAATTGTTTTGTGCCCTGGTATCACAGTATGGGTAACAGGAGTCCTGTAATGAAGTACATGCATTAGAGTGCAAATGTTACGAACAGCCAAGAAACGGCAGCATATTTTGTGATAAGGAAGGCGGGACATTACTAGAATAGAGTGTAGCTCAAACACAGGGCGTTAGTCGCAATTCAGTGTCCAAAACAGGTAATAGTAAGTCCCCTAAAACAGTAAATATTTTTAAAAAAATAGCAAACCGTAAAAGCTCATCCACAAGAAAAACTGTTAATTGGTGAAATGTTTGGAGGTATCTTGTGCATATGCTTATCAGTAAGATGAACACGATGACGAGGCTCAAGAGCTCTACTGGCAATCAACCCATACTTCTGAATGAGAGCCGGACGGAGAACAGACCTTGAAGTAAACTCGCAGACTCAAACTCCCCTTTACCATGGCACACTAGAGACGTTGTAATCGAAACTTCCTGCCCGGTTATGATTCTGTGACGTTCCATGGACAAAACCAGAAGCTCGCCCTTCACGGACAATGCTTGTGAGCATCATATCTTTTCCTCTAACTGGTCTAAGAGTGTAAGAACACGGTCTTCGTTAAAATACCCTGCCTGAACATGTAACCTTTTATACAAAATTTTGATCCAAGGAGCAATCTGTAACGCTACCTGTCCACCGCTACATAAACTTATGCAATGGTAGGGGATGACTACACTGAAGAAAAGAAATGGGGTTCTGGTTGAATACTTGAATGGATATAAGATCACAATTGCTTCTCGAAGTTTCATAACAGGATTTGGTGAAAGTATAACTGATTTTCCTTGATGGTGGACAAATACTTTGAGGATGTGGGACTCAATCTGGCAGCATACCTGCCCACGCCAAAGCATGAAATATCATAATGATGTCGAACATAACTAGGTAAGCAACAATTAATTTCGGAGACTCAGCTGCACTACCTACCTTCTGAAATTTGCAAAGAATTGAAAAAGGCTTGTGCTGATTGCAGTTTGGCATCGTATTGATTAAATTTTCTGCTGAAGGCAGAGCTTTCATGCTCAAATTAAATACAGATTAGAAAGGGAATAAAAAAGCAAGTGGCCAATAGAATTTTTGGCGTGAATTTCATTAAGCGACTGGGGACGGAGAGTAACTTAAATATGTTTTAATGACATTCAATATTATTCAGACTTAATTAATAAGCAATAGCACATGAAATATTAAAACTGTCCTACGATGTACCACGTGGTATAAAGGTCCACGATATATGAGTACACTTACTTCATAGATGAACAGGAGAAAAACAGACACTGAGCGTTGTGCATGGACCACAATCTACCTCGCAACATCGGAAGTTAAATTTGAAAAAAATTGGAAGCACAAAGACCTGAAAACGCTGCAAACAAAATACTACACCCAGACCCAAGTGTAAGCCACCATCACACCGCAGTCCTTGGTAGCTTGTTTAATGACAATGGTCATTACAAAATAATCCCAATGCCAATACCCAGCATCCAAAGCAAGCTACCACTCCAGCCATCTGTACCAAAACGTAGAAGAAAAGAAACGAGCCTAAATCTTGGAGGAGATTCAAAAGTAGGATGCTTTGGCCACCATTCAACAGGGGTCACAAACACGCGATGCAGCTCATGCACACCAATGATTTGACCACACACACACGGTCTCAAAACTATAGGCTGGTAGATATGCCTTCTCTCAAGACTGTAGTACATTAGCAAATCGATAGCGTGGTATATAAATTCTTTGCAAAGGAATTGCGACTCAAAACTCTCGTGAGAATGAATAACTTAGAAGATGAGATTTTAATGAACGACTTTCATACTCGCATCGACTGATGTGTCCAGACACGTAACGGGAGCCGCTCTCACAGATTCACGCCGGCCAGTACCACTGTCCTGCTTTCCAATATTTGCAGATCTCCCGCGTATGTTCTTGGACTATCTGCTCGACCAGTACATAGTTTTAATATTCCGGAAAGTTGCAAAAAGCGAATGCTCCACTGCCGAGTGAAAGATTGATTCTGGACGTTGTACAGTCAACCTGGTCCTTAACGGCCCCTAGTGCGTGCTCTCGCTTTCATGGTGGGCGGTAGGCAGTTGGAGGTTAAAGATCTTTTCATTAAACGCGTGAAATGTATTCGCAGTTGCGAATACGAACCACCGTCAGCTTTATGAGGCAATGAAGTATATGAAAATCTGTGAAAGCCGGGGCTCGAACCCGGGTATCACACTTTACGCGAGCGGTCGTCTTAACCGATTTGGCTATCCCTGCATGACTGACGGCCAGCCCAATCTTCCATATGTCGTCGTTCCTGCGTCACAATCCGTACACGTACACACACTATGCGATTCTCACACAGCGGAGGATATGTTTATTGAAAATCACTGCCCGATATCACCATATAAATATGATACTGTAGCGGCTGTGTTGTTAAGAGCAACGATGTGACTTTCAATTAAAATGCCCCCCCCCCCCGGCCCCCTGTACGGGAATTTCGTAGTACTCGTAGTACGTGTACGACTACAGGCCGTGACGCAGGAACAGTGACAAATGGAAGTTTGGGTCTAGCCTTGAACCGTGCACTCCCCTAACGAGGGAAATCTCGGTTCGAGTCCCCGGTCCTACACAGATTTTCACTGTCGTCATTCCCTCATACAGCTGATTGTGTTTCGCAACTGCGTATTTCATAACGCCTGTAGTCGCCGCAGTGCCTATTCCTTTGGACATGAAATATTCTATATTTTCGTTAGATACCTATAAAATTTTGACGTACAGTATTTGCTAAGCAAATTTTATTGTATTTTTTAAATTACTTCAATTCTGCTTTATAAATTACTTTCTTACTTTAAAAATCACTAATGCAACAAATCGATTAGTTGTTAAAATTAATATTTTGATTTCAACTATAAGTGAGAAAAAGTGTAAGTATCAGCCCCAAAAAAATGGCTCTGAGTTCTATGGGACTTAACAGCTGAGGTCATCAGTCCCCTAGAACTTAGAACTACTTAAACCTAACTAACCTAAGAACATCTCACACAGCCATGCCCGAGGCAGGATTCAAACCTGCGACCGTAGCGTTCTCGCGGTTCCAGACCGAAGCGCCTAGAACCGCTCGGCCACTCTGGACGGCAAAATCATCTGCTCCACTTCGCATACCGAACATTGACAGAAACTCTGCTTGGAGTCCTTAGCCATGCGGTTTAGAAAATGGTTTCAAATCTAAAAACGTCAGAGATAGGGGCCTATGAGTTTTATGTGTCTCTATGGAAGCTTTACTGTAGATTCAAAAGCCAAGATCGCCCAAAAGCAAACGTTTTAAACAGTCTTAGCTGTCATATTCATATCCTAAATATTTTTTGTATTAGAACGTGTTCATTTTATGGTGACCTTATGCACAACTTATCAAGTCGATAAAACTCAGCCTATTATAAACTTTTTCATTGCTAAAATCTTTAAAAACGCATAGCATCTTATTGGAAATACCTTCATTCATATTGCAGAATGAGGTTTTCACTCCGCAGCAGAGTGTGCACTGATGTGCAGTGCACTTGCCCACGAAAGGCAAAGGTCCCGAGTTCGAGTCACGGTCTGGCACACAGTTTTAATCCACGAGAATGTTTCATATCAGCGCACTTTCCACTGCAAAGTGAAAATCTCATTCTGGAAACATCCCCCCAGGCTGTGGTTAAACCATGTCACAGCACTATCCTTTCTTCCAGGAGTGCTAGTTCTGCAAGGTTCGCAGAGGAGTTTCTGTGAAGTTTGGAAGGTAGCAGACAAGGTACTGGCAGAATTGAAGCTATGAGGACGTGTCGTGAGTCGTGCTTGGGTAGCTCAGTCGGTAGAGCACTTGCCCGTGGAAGGCAAAGGTCCCGAGTTCGAGTTTCGGCCCGGCACACAGTTTTAATCTACCAGGAAGTTTCATTCATATTGCTCACAGATACAATATGTACAGTGCACGCAGAACACTGTGGACGGTAGACGTGCAGACATCAGGGCACACATGTGGAGAATGATAGTGGTGGTGACGCGCCGCGCTGAGTGGCCGCGCAGCTTGGGCCGCCATGTCACGGACTGCGCTGCCCCTCCCGCCGGAGGTTCGAGTCCTCCCTGGGGAATGGGTGTGCGTGTTGTTCTTAGCATAAGTTAGTTTAAGGGGCTCCAGAAAGGCTCAAAATCATGAAAAGTTCAATTTTTACTTTTTTGCGTTTTCAGAATCTGCAGACTATTACCTTTTAATAGATATATAATTTATTCAATTCCGAAGACTACAACTATTTTTAAATTTTTTTTGAAATGTGTTCTACATGGGCGTGACCCACTGTGGCGCTCTTAAACTGCTGTCAAATGGTGTTATTATTAACGTCCGTGTTCATCAGGTACATTTTAGTGCTGTGAGATAAAGTATGTGTTGTGGCTAACCTGTGGTGGTTCAATATACACTCCTGGAAATTGAAATAAGAACACCGTGAATTCATTGTCCCAGGAAGGGGAAACTTTATTGACACATTCCTGGGGTCAGATACATCACACGATCACACTGACAGAACCACAGGCACATAGACACAGGCAACAGAGCATGCACAATGTCGGCAGTAGTACAGTGTATATCCACCTTTCGCAGCAATGCAGGCTGCTATTCTCCGGCCGGCCGCGGTGGTCTAGCGGTTCTGGCGCTGCAGTCCGGAACCGCGGGACTGCTACGGTCGCAGGTTCGAATCCTGCCTCGGGCATGGGTGTGTGTGATGTCCTTAGGTTAGTTAGGTTTAGGTAGTTCTAAGTTCCAGGGGACTTATGACCTAAGATGTTGAGTCCAATAGTGCTCAGAGCCATTTTGCTATTCTCCCATGGAGACGATCGTAGAGATGCTGGATGTAGTCCTGTGGAACGGCTTGCCATGCCATTTCCACCTGGCGCCTCAGTTGGACCAGCGTTCGTGCTGGACGTGCAGACCGCGTGAGACGACGCTTCATCAAGTCCCAAACATGCTCAATGGGGGACAGATCCGGAGATCTTGCTGGCCAGGGTAGTTGACTTACACCTTCTAGAGCACGTTGGGTGGCACGGGGTACATGCGGACGTGCATTGTCCTGTTGGAACAGCAAGTTCCCTTGCCGGTCTAGGAATGGTAGAATGATGGGTTCGATGACGGTTTGGATGTACCGTGCACTATTCAGTGTCCCCTCGACGATCACCAGTGGTGTACGGCCAGTGTAGGAGATCGCTACCCACACCATGATGCCGGGTGTTGGCCCTGCGTGCCTCGGTCGTATGCAGTCCTGATTGTGGCGCTCACCTGCACGGCGCCAAACACGCATACGACCATCATTGGCACCAAGGCAGAAGCCACTCTCATCGCTGAAGACGACACGTCTCCATTCGTCCCTCCATTCACGCCTGTCGCGACACCACTAGAGGCAGGCTGCACGATGTTGGGGCGTGAGCGGAAGACGGCCTAACGGTGTGCGGGACCGTAGCCCAGCTTCATGGAGACGGTTGCGAATGGTCCTCGCCGATACCCCAGGAGCAACAGTGTCCCTAATTTGCTGGGAAGTGGCGGTGCGGTCCCCTACGGCACTGCGTAGGATCCTACGGTCTTGGCGTGCATCCGTGCGTCGCTGCGTTCCGGTCCCAGGTCGACGGGCACGTGCACCTTCCGCCGACCACTGGCGACAACATCGATGTACTGTGGAGACCTCACGCCCCACGTGTTGAGCAATTCGGCGGTACGTCCACCCGGCCTCCCGCATGCCCGCTATACGCCCTCGCTCAAAGTCCGTCAACTGCACATACGGTTCACGTCCACGCTGTCGCGGCATGCTACCAGTGTTAAAGACTGCGATGGAGCTCCGTATGCCACGGCAAACTGGCTGACACTGACGGCGGCGGTGCACAAATGCTGCGCAGCTAGCGCCATTCGACGGCCAACACCGCGGTTCCTGGTGTGTCCGCTGTGCCGTGCGTGTGATCATTGCTTGTACAGCCCTCTCGCAGTGTCCGGAGCAAGTATGGTGGGTCTGACACACCGGTGTCAATGTGTTCTTTTTTCCATTTCCAGGAGTGTATATCGCTGGTGTGATTGTCGATTGTTTCATGTGTATTTACTCTGTCGTTATCTCGAAAATATTCGTAATTAATTCTGTTTCTTGAGTCTCTGTTTTGTTGAAGTATAATAATGAGTAAAAGTAAAGTTATTAGAAATCCTCTGAAGGCTTTTAAGAAAAGGAGAAATATTGGAAAGCCAAAGGTATGTGTTATTACTGTAAACAATAAAGACGATAACCAAGTGAGTGAACCTAACCTCTCAAGTACACCTGCCCATTGCAGTCAAAGTGGGAAAGAAAATACTTCACAGAAGAAGCTTGGTTCAATGAGTGAAAACTATGAATGTTTTATGGGCGAATCGAATGTGAATGAAATATTTGATATGTCGGTTCTCAAAGGAATTTTTTCAAACTGTGTAAGATGTATTCATTGTAGTGAAGTTGGTCTGGAACTCTCCATAATAAAGCACGTAGGACTTGCTAGTGAAATACAACTGAAACGTGATAAGTGTTCATACATGACCACCTTTTGGAACAGTGTTGCAGTAACTGCAACTGAAGTAAATGGTAGCAAAATCTACGAACACAACAACGAACGATGCTTGCTTTAGACAAGGAACGCCTTCGGGCTGCAGACAGGGCTGTAAAGAGTCTAGAAATACGAGCAAGAGTAAACAGGAGGAGGAACAAGAGGAAGCTGGAGGAGGAGTTTGCAGAGGATGAAGATAATCCATCCTATGGACCTGGAATGCACTAAAAAGTTAATCCAATCTTTGTCGCTCGATTCCCAAAACTTTTATTTTCTCATACTAATTAATGTTTTCTAAGGATCTTCCAAACATATTTGTTTCAAACTTTCAGTAAATGTTACACAGTACCTTCTGCATAATTTAACACAGCCTTTTTCCAAAAAACTGTATATTTTTGAATATATAAATAAATAATTGCAAAAAAATGTTGTGAATTTTCATTACAATTGAAAAAAAATCATCTTTAATAACTGAACTAAAATTTTGTAAAACCCCTGTGTTAAGTTGTAGCCCATATTCCAATAAATAATCTGTAAAAAGTTCAACTTCCTACCTCAAATACTTTGTGAGGAAAGATGTAATTTATAAGCGTTATTTTAACATTGCAAGTATAGGGCGTTCCGGAGCCCCTTAAGTAGTGTGTAAGTCTAGGGACCGATGACCTAAGCAGCTTGGTCCCTTAGGAATTCACACACATTCGAACATTTGGTGGGGATGCGGGCAGGCGCTGTAGAGAAAATACTGAGCACTGAAGGGGAAGTTCCGTTCTAAACTGAAGGCTATCACATTTCTGTAAATATTAAGCAGAGCCCCTTCACGCCCACACTTGCATGGCAACCATTTAAAAAGGTCTGTCACCGCTTCTTCTATTTGTATCTAGAAAGAATTCCGCCGAAAATGCAAATATTTATTTTTGCCTGTTTTCTTAACCACTTGTAACTTTCAGAGAAATGTCATGAGTGGCGAGTTTTGAATAAAACCTACACATTTCTCTTATTGTCATGTTGAAATTAGCTTCTTTTGCTAAAGCTCAGCGGAGTTTACACAATCTCACCCCAATAACATGTTGTACAGACGCTATTGCTAAATAATTCTGAAAAGGTGGTTCACAAAGTTTATTAAGTGAGGAACTGAGGAAAAGTGAGGTCAGCATCTCATGAGAAAACATATCCTCGGCACAAAATAAACGTGAAATACTTCACTTATGTTGTTCCAAACCCACTGCACTTCTTGCTTCGCCAGCTATTGATAGCCCTTAAAAATTACATATCTTCACCGAAAAAGCCTGTATTTAGTAGAATAACACGGTAGATAATGAAGTTTTGCATAATAACCATACGTCAAAATACTCTCCTCTTTGTGTGCTAACATTGGCCAAAATCTCATTCCGATATCTCAAACCGTTTATGAAATAAGAGGAATGTTTACTTCACTTTCGTTTTATCGCTGACATGGTGAGATCGCAAATGAATGCGTTACATCAGATCAGGTTTTTCGAGATCGGTGACAGAGACTTCCGCTCAAGTCGAAAGAAAAAATCAATATGTTAGCTAAATTTTACACACAGCAACATACGTTAGTGTCATGATTGCCAACAAACGAAAAATCATAGAGACCCCTATTTTTTATTGCAAACTTTTTCAAATTTCGAACAGTGTCTTACCTCCACATTAATATTATAGTAACTATGACCATAAACGAAATGATAGGAACGTCATAATGAACCTGACATATAAAGCTACAAGTAAAGCAGAAACGAATTTTTACCTAATAGTTTCTGTAAAATCGTTTCAGTGTGTGGGCGTCGGTTCCGTCATCGCCGACTGGCCTCAAGGTGGCAAAAGCTTGTCGGCCTCCCCTTCTGAACAAACGAAAGAACTCGCCCAGTGCCGTGGACGAAAACTGGTTACTGCACATCAGCCACCATACTCTGCGCGACGTATGGACATGGACTTTTGAACAAGATGCTGTGCGTTTCTAAAGATTTTAGCGATGAAAGAAGTTTATATGTTCTGGGTTTTATCCACTTGACACCTTTTACGTGAGGTCAGCATAAAATGAACATGTTTTACTACAAAAATATTTGACACCTGAAGATGACAGCTAAGACGGTTGAAACCTGTTGTCCTGAATAAAAATATTTTATGCGCTCTTGACTTTTGAATGGTTTTTAACAATTAAAACACATCGCCCTTTAGTATTCTCATAATGAGAAAACTGCATCTTTAGTGTAGAATTCGTAAAACAGTTCAGTGTACTGGGCAGTATACGAAACGTTGTTGACATGGTGGCTATCATATTAGTCACTGTGGCTGTTGATGGTCTGACAAGGTATATGGGACGATTTATCTGTGTAACCCTAACTTCTTAACGTACTTAGATATGAAATTGTGTTTCAGACGTATTACAATAAAATTAGGATAGTCTCTGTAAAAGTATGAACCACGTTTTTTTTGGGGGGGGGGGAGGGGGGGAAGGGGGGTGTCATCAATCTTGTGACTGATCTGGTTTGATGTGGCTTGCCACGAATTCCTCTCCTGCGCTAACCTGTGCAACCTACGTCCTCAATTATTTTCTGGATGTATTCCAATCTCTGTCTTCCTCTACAGTTTTTGCCCTTTACAGTTCCCTCTAGTACCATGGAAGTCATTCCCTTATGTCTTAACAGATGTCCTATCATCCGGTCCCTTCTCCTTATCAGTGTTTCCTCAGAAATTTCTTCCTCAAATTAGGGCCTATGTTTGATACTAGTAGAGTTCTCTTGGCCAGGAATGCCCTTGCTAGTCTGCTTTCGATGTCCTCCTTGCTCCGTCCGTCATTAGTTATTTTATTGCCTAGGTAGCTGAATTCCTTAACTTCATCCACTTAGTGTCCATCAATCCTAATGTTAAGTTTCTCGCTGTTCTCATTTCTCCTACTTCTAATACTTTAGTCTTTCTTCGATTTACTCTCAATCCATATTCTGTACTTATTAGATTGTTCATTTTGTTCAACAGATCGTGTAATTCTTCTTCACTTTCACTCAGGATAGCAGTGGCATCAGCGAATCGTATCATTGATAACCTTTCACCTTGAATTTTAATTCCACTATCCCTGTACTTATTAGATTGTTCATTTTGTTCAACAGATCGTGTAATTCTTCTTCACTTTCACTCAGGATAGCAATGGCATCAGCGAATCGTATCATTGATATCCTTTCACCTTGAATTTTAATTCCACTACTGAACGTTTCTTTTATTTCTATCGTTGCTTATTCGATGTACTGACTGAACAGTAGAGAGGAAGCACTACATGCTCGTCTTACACCCTTTTTAATAAGGGCGCTTCGTTCTTGGTCGTCCACTCTAATTATTCCCTGTTGACTCTTGTACATATTGTCTTCCTATAACTTACCCCTGTTTTTCTCAGCATTTCGAACATCTTGCACCAATTTACATTGTCGTAGGTTTTTTCCAGATCGACAAATCCTATGAACGTGTCTTGATTTTTCTTTAGTCTTTCTTCCATAATCAAGCGAAACGTCAAAATTGTCTCTTTAGTGCCTTTAACTTTTCTGAAGCCAAACTGGTCGCCATCTAGCACATCCTCAATTTTCTTTTCCATTCTTCTGTATATTATTCTTGTCAGCAACTTGGATGCATGAGCTATTAAGCTGATTCTGCGATAATTCTCGCACATAACATCTCTTGCAGTCTTCGGAATTGTGTGGATATATTTTTCCGAAAGTCAGATGGTATGTCGCCACACTCATACATTCTACACACCAGTGTGAATAGCCGTTTTGTTCCCACTTCCCCTAATGATTTTAGAAATTCTGATGAAATGTTATCTATCTCCCAAGCTCTTTTAAATTCTAATTCTAATACTGGATCCACTATCTCTCCTAAATCGACTCCTGTTTCCTCTTTTATCACATCATACGAATCCTCCCTTTCATAGAGGCTTTCGATGAATTCTTTCCATCCATCCGCTCTCTTCTCTGCATTTAGAAGTGGAATTTCCGTTGCACTCTTAATGTTACCACCCCTGCTTTTAATGTCACCGAAGGTTGTTTAGACTTTCCTGTATGCTGAGTCTGTCCTTTTTCGATTGCTACACATTCTTCATGCAGCCATTTCGTCTTAGCTCTCCTGCACTTCCTGTTTATTTCATTCCTCAGCGACTTGTATTTCGGTGTTCCTGAGTTCCCCGGAATATTTTTTTTTTTACTTCTTCCTTTCATCAATCAAATGAAGTATTTCTTCTGTTACAAATGGTTTCTTCGCAGTTATCTTCTTTGTACCTACGTTTTTGTTTCCAGTTTCCGTGATGGCAGTTTTCAGATATGTCCATTCCTCTTCAACTATATTGCATATGAGGTATTCCTTATTGCTAAATCTACAGCCTTGGAGAACTTCGAGCTTATCTCGTCATTCCTTAGTGCTTCTGTATCCCACTTCTTTGCATATTGATTCTTCCTGCCAAATGTCTTAAACTTCAGCCTACTCTTCAACACTACTATATTGTGATCTGAGTCTACATCTGCTCCTGGGTACACCTTTCAATCCAGTATCTGATTTCATAATCTTTGTCTGACCATGATGTAATGTAAGTGAAATCTTCCCGTATCACTCGGCCTTTTCCATGTATACCTCCTCCTCTTGTGACTCTTGAACAGAGTATTCGCTATTACTAGCTGAAACTTGTTACAAAACAGAGGTTACAGTCCTCCCTCGGGCATGGGTGTATGTCTTTGTCCTTAGGATAATTTAGGTTAAGTAGTGTCTAAGCTTAGGGCCTGATGACCCTAGCAGTTAAGTCCCATAAGATTTCACACATGTTGCAAAACGCAATTAGTCTTTCTCCTCTCTCATTTCTTGTCCCAAGCCTGTACTCTCTGACAACCTTTTCTTCTACCGTTCCCCTACAACAGCTTTCCAGTCTCCCATGACTATTAGATTTTCGTCTCCTTTTGCATACTGTATTAACCTCTCGATATCTTCAAATACTTTGTCTATCTCTTCACCTTCAACTTGCGACGTTGGCATATATACCTGACCTATCGTTGTCGGTGTTAGTCTTCTGTCGATTCTCATAAAAACAACTCTATCACTGAACTGTTCACAACAACATATTGTCTGCCGTACCTTCTTATTCATAATGAATCCTACTCCCGTTATACCGTTTTCTGCTGCTGTTGACATTACCCTATACTCATCTGACCGAAATCCTTATCTTCTTTCCTTTTCATTTCACTGACCCCTACTAAATCTAGATTGTGCCTTCGCATTTCCCTTTTCAGATTTTCTAGTTTCCTTACCACGTTCAAGCTTCTGACATTCCACGCCCCGATTCGTAAAACGTTATCCTTTCCTTGATTATTCAGTCTTTTTCACATGGTCACCTCTCCCTTGGCAGTCCCCTCCCGGAAATCCGAATGGGAGATTATCCCGGAATCTTTTGCCAGTGGAGAGATCATCACGACACTTTTCAATTACAGGCCACATGTCCTGTGGATACACGTTACGTGTCTTTAATGCAGTGGTTTCCATTGCCATCTGCATCCTCATACCGTTGTTCACTGCTGATCCTACCGCCTTTAGGGGCAGTTTCCCTCCCCTAGGACCAGAGAGTGCCTGCCCGCTCCTCCGTCCTCTTTGACAAGGCCGTTGGCAGAATGAGGGTGACTTCTTATGCCGGAATTCTTCGGCCGCCAATACTGTTTATTAATCAAAATTTAATCAGTGTCCGGATTCGAAACGGGACCGAGGACGTTTTGATTACTGATCAAAGACGCTACCCCTTTTTTTATCTCATTTTGTTCTTTATTATTCGGTGAATTTGTTCGGGGCGGACGTCCGATGACACCCATTTAGGTTCTCCGTTGATCTGTTCACGCAGTTTTTTGTTACAGAGGGTAGCTAACGCTCTAACCGAACACGCTCAGCTATCGTGCCGGCTCCCCTTGACCACGGGTGTTCCAAGGAAGATAACTGTCATAAATAGATCAGTGTTGTGTGAAGTAGTGATAGAGAAAATCTTACTGTTTTCGTTACAAACTAATAGAAGTGGTCTAATGTATCTGGTAACATCAAATGTTTCATTGGAACATTTCCAGTTATTACACTGAAATTAGACATCATAAGTGAGACATTAGAATGACAAGGGTACTTAAATTATTGCATGTGGATCTCCAAGCAGAAATTCAACTTGAACAAAAACAGCTTCTCAACCAAGACCACACTCACAAAGTCTTTATTTACGATTTGGTAAGACAGAGTTATCCTGATATGATATGTGAATAGTGTACATAAAGTGTAAAATATTACATTATGGAAAATAGAATACAGTGTTACGAAGATGATATACAGAGCGAATTCTTATACAACATGCCGTTAAAACTGCAGCCTAAGTCGTATTTTGAAATCCTGTATATGTAAAATATCAGATACAAGACAAAATAATGGTGGCAGTAAAAAATTGTTTGTGCTGAAGACACGAGATCGTTCAAATGCAAGACGATGTAATTAATATGATGTTAAATAATGAATTCAAAAGTGAAAAAATGTAGCAAACGGAGTCTGTATACATTTGTAACTTCGGTTTTCAACACTCGGTGCCTGGGAAATTGCTAGTTCCATGAACGTTCCTGGCGCAGGGAAGATGTTTCGACATGAACTATAAGTCTCCAGCTAAATCAGACGCCATATTGACAAAGTTGCGCTTTCCAACTTTTTTAATTTAAAACCGTTAATCTATGAACATGTGGTTAATGCATATACAACTGTAGATAGAATCCAGTGTAATACTTCAGTTTTGTGAGCTACTTGTGTGTTGTCTCTGAGCTGATGACAGGTGATGTTCTTCTGAGGGAGGAGGAGGAGATCAGAGTTTAACGTCCCGTCGACATCGAGGTCATTAGAGACGGAGCGCAAGCTCGGGTGAGGGATGGATGGGGAAGGAAATCGGCCGTGCCCTTTCAAAGGAACCATCCCGGCATTTGCCTGAAGCGATTTAGGGAAATCACGGAAAACCTAAATCAGGATGGCCGGAGACGGGACTGAACCGTCGTCCTCCCGAATGCGTCCAGTGTGCTAACCACTGCGCCACTGTTCTTCTAGGGAAACCTACCAGTTGCAGCCAACTTTCAGCACGTATGCAGATTGATTTTACGTGAGGAATTCGTGGCCGGCACTTAGTGGGCATCAAGATCGCACAGAAGCTTTCTAACATCGTGCGTCTAGTCATGTCTAGTTACTACAAAGCACTGTGTTCTTGTATTATCTTAGCTTCGAAACCTCCCTGCTAGATTACTAGAGTGGAAACAGTACAGGGCACACCCTTCCCCCCCCCCCTCCATGTTTAGTGTCCTCTAATTAGTGTACGGACACTTTGACCGGATAGTGTACGTGTGCACCAGTTACTGACAGTATTTCATCAAAACACTGACCCCGTCGTGTAGCCTAACGGACTGGAGGACTTGCAATTTCTCATGTATCATCACACATCTTTTCTGCCCGCGAAATTTCATTTCGTATTCCTCTTCACGATGCTCCATTTTTTTTTTCAAGCTGCATTGTTTAGTCGGCACCATCACAGAATTTATTCGTTTTGCCTAAGTGAAGTCATATCATATTGTAACGTGGCCATTTTTATATGAAACTTCCATTAACATGTAAATTTCCCTAATGAAATAGCTGTTCGGTTCAATGCTCTGTAGTTGCACATCTAGATTAGCGCTGTGTGTAGCTGTTCTTTGCTTCACTTCTGTCTTTGTTATGTAGTTGGTGGTCGTTCAGAAGACTAAAAAACTCACAAGACGGATGCCCGAGATCAGAGTGTCTGTTAAGAGGATTTTTTCACTCTAAAATTGTAGCACTTCGGGCTGGTGCCCCGTCCGCAAGTAACAAGCCTGACACTTTCGTCCTCCCCCCCCCCCCCCCCCAACCCGTGCACTCTGCAGAAGGGATGAGCAACAGCCATTCCTTTCTTGAAGGATACTTGGATTTCTTCATAAAAGTCAGTTTAGCCACATACAAAATCTCTAGGCAGGTGTGCTTCTCTCTGGGCGTATGAATGTTCGTTATGATTCCTCAGCGTAACGTCCAGTTTAAACATTAGAATACAGCCTCCAGATTGGCTCACTTTGTCATTTTCAGCAGAGTTCGCGCTTTTGCGCTGTGCTTACGTGCCGAGTAGGTCATTCGGCCTTTTTAGAATTATCTCGTGCAGTGGTAGTAATCTTCTGGCTAAAACTGGACGCCTCTGAGAGTTTGGTTGAAATATAACGGGACAGCAAAGAGTAGAAGATGGCTTAATGCTGTTACGCATTTTTTATTCATCGAAGCCGCGTGGGTAGCACCGTGGTCTGAGGCGCCTTGTCACGGTCCGTGCAGCTACCCTCGTCGGCGGTTTGAGTTCTCCCTCGGGCATGATCGTTTGTGTTGTCTGTAGCGTGTGTTAGTTTAAGTTATATTAAGTAGTGTGTACGTTTAGGGACCGATGACATCAGCAGTTTGGTCCTATAAGACCTTACCACAATACCAATACCAATACAGTCATTCGTCGGAACTCGGAACCTCCTTGTCCAGTTCTGGCAGCAGGACAGACGAGTTTCAGACGCCCCTTGAAGGTCACACTTCCTGTCAGGTTGTTTTAGAGCAATCACTTTGCTTTAGGTCTTCGTTCGGCGACGATTTTGCTTTAGGCTTTGGGCAGGGGAGATGACTGATGAGTTGTGGCTTCTTACCGCAGGGAAGATGTCTGTACTTCAGCTCTGAGTACCAAAAGGGGCTAAAATCTTATCTTGTAGCCGTTGCTGCAGCCAGCCTGTTTGTGGAAGTATTGACCGATTGGTAAGATGCCACATCGCCGCGCCCGCCGAAGTAGCCTAGAAACGAATGTAACTCGCTCCCCTCAGGAGGGAAGTACCTTATCTTAAAATCGGACATCCGTCTTATTGCTCTCAGTGTATATTTTGTTCATTCCTATCATTCCGCGTACTTTCTGCACTTAATTAAAAACTTACACAGTCAATGGCCGTGTTCGCAAGCTATTAAGGTAGCTATGTTTTATCCTCCCTAATCATCTGTGCTGTGATCTGTATTCCTTTATCATACTGTTAATGGTTCTTTTTAAGATGTCAGTAGCTGACTTTCATATTAAAGTCAGTAAATCTGTTTGTTGCTGTGTCCATTTGTTGCCATGCGTAGATGCCTCCTCCCACTAAGACAGGGTGTTACAAAAAGGTACGGCCAAACTTTCAGGAAACATTCCTCACACACAAAGAAAGAAAATATGTTATGTGGACATGTGTCCGGAAACGCTTACTTTCCATGTTAGAGCTCATTTTATTACTTCTCTTCAAATCACATTAATCATGGAACGGAAACACACAGCAACAGAACTTACCAGCGTGACTTCAAACAGTTTGTTACAGGAAATGTTCAAAATGTCCTCCGTTAGCGAGGATACATGCATCCATCCTCCGTCGCATGGAATCCCTGATGCGCTGTTGCAGCGCTGGAGTATGACGTATTGTATCACAGCTGTCCACAACACGAGCACGAAGAGTCTCTACATTTGGTACCGGGGTTGCGTAGACAAGAGTTTTCAAATGCCCCCATAAATGAAAGTCAAGAGGGTTGAGGTCAGGAGAGCGTGGAGGCCATGGAATTGGACCGCCTCTACCAATCCATCGGTCACCGAATCTGTTGTTGAGAAGCGTACGAACACTTCGACTGAAATGTGCAGGAGCTCCATCGTGCATGAACCACATGTTGTGTCGTACTTGTAAAGGCACATGTTCTAGCAGCACGGGTGGAGTATCCCGTAGGAAATCGTGATAACGTGCTCCATTGAGCGTAGGTGGAAGAACATGGGGCCCAATCAAAACATCACCAACAATGCCTGCCCAAACGTTCACAGAAAATCTGTGTTGATGACATGATTGCACAATTGCGTGCGGATTCTCGTAAGCCCACACATGTTGATTGTGAAAATTTACAATTTGATCACGTTGGAAAGAAGCCTCATCTGTAAAGAGAAAATTTGCACTGAAATGAGGATTGACACATTGTTGGATGAACCATTCGCAGAAGTGTACCCCCGGAGGCCAATCAGCTGCTGATAGTGCCTGCACACGCTGTACATGGTACGGAAACAACTGGTTCTCCCGTAGCACTCTCCATACAGTGACGTGGTCAACGTTACCTTGTACAGCAGCAACTTCTCTGACGCTGACATTAGGGTTATCGTCAACTGCACGAAGAATTGCCTCCTCCATTGCAGGTGCCCTCGTCGTTCTAGGTCTTCCCCAGTCGCGAGTCACAGGCTGGAATGTTCCGTGCTCCCTAAGACGCCAATCAATTGCTTCGAACGTCTTCCTGTCGGGACACCTTCGTTCTGGAAATCTGTCTCGATACAAACGTACCGCGCCACGGCTATTTCCCCGTGCTAATCCATACATCAAATGGGCATATGCCAACTCCGCATTTGTAAACATTGCACTGACTGCAAAACCACGTTCGTGATGAACACTAACCTGTTGATGCTACGTACTGATGTGCTTGATGCTAGTACTGTAGAGCACTGAGTCGCATGTCAACACAAGCACCGAAGTCAACATTACCTTCCTTCAATTGGGCCAAATGGCGGTGAATCGAGGAAGTACAGTACATACTGACGAAACTAAAATGAGCTCTAACATGGAAATTAAGCGTTTCCGGACACATGTCCACATAACATCATTTCTTTATTTGTGTGTGAGGAATGTTTCCTGAAAGTTTGGTCGTATCTTTTTGTAACACCCTGTATATCTATGTGAGTGATGTGGTACCCATTTCTTTCAAGTTTAATTGGACAATGCCTATTAATATTCATTTGAATAAGACGTTTTCTGTTCTGCGATGCCGGCCGGTGTGGCCGTGCGGTTCTAAGCCCGTAAGTTTGGAACCGCGTGGCCGCTACGGTCGCAGATTCGAATCCTGCCTCGGGCATGGATGTGTGTGATGTCCTTACGTTAGTTAGGTTTAAGTAGTTCTAAGTTCTAGGGGACTGATGATCTCAGTAGTTAAGTCACATAGTGCTCAGAGCCATTTCAACCATTTTTTTGTTCTGCGACAGTACTCTGTTTGCAGTTGATGTGCATGAACATTCTGTTGGGCACCAGAATTAGGTTTCGTGCGTTCTAATGTTATGCTACAACCACTACCCGTACCCCAAATATGCAGTCTGCAATGTGTGGTCAGGCCCCTTCGTCACGTGCATCCCATGTCTGTACTCTATGTGTGAGGTGGTACACGGTGATAACACCTCGAAGATGTAGCAATGAGAACGGTGATTCTCGTGCAAAAAAAAAAAAAAAAAAAAAAAAAAGGATGCAGTGATACCGGCACGCTTCCCGTCAGGAAAGCACTGAATAATTCCTACGTGTTCAGCAGTTATTGAAGCCGGGCACCGCTGTAATTCAGTTGGAGCTTCGCTGCGTTCGCTATTTTCATTTCTTCGTCGGACAATGGCGTTTTGTTTATCTTGCAAATGTTGTTTGGGGCCGGTGCGCTCCGGGCCCGACGATATACTTGTGTCTGTTTTTTCTGGCCGAAGAACAATGGCAAGGGGCCGGCCTATTGTTCCCGGTTTAACGTGCGGACCGGCCGTACAATGCCGGCGGTAATAACTGTGCAGGCAGCGGGCAGCAGGCAGCGGGCCGCGGGCCGCAGCCCGCAGCCGGAATTGCAATCGCGGCCCAGTCGGCGGTATCGGCAGCCGTGCGCAGTCGCCCGCTGCGGGCGCCGGACACATCGGGCGCCCGCGGGTAGCCACAGCACCCATCATGAGGGGCAACGAACGTGGACCCTCATCAGCGAAGCGCAGCCCCACAATGCACCGCGGTGGTGGGTGAGCTTATTTTGGGACGGGGTACCTGGCACAGAGGCTTTCTGGCAGCTGATTACGAGGACTGGAAATGGAACACAGCACTTCCGTTAACATCTATCCACGTGGAAAGCAGGAAATGAATTAGCAATTGCGAATACGAACCATCACTGGCTGTATACTACAATGATATCAATGAAAATGTGTGCCAGACCGAGACTCCAATCCAGATTTCCCGCATTACGAGAGTTGTCACTTCAACCGCTTCGGCTATCTGTGCAAGAATCACGGCCATATCGAAAATTCTAGATGTCGTCATCGATATGTCCCAACCTGCACTTGTACATTACGTATATTCCCTTGCAGGGAGCCGGCCGCGGTGGCCGAGCGGTTCTAGGCACTTCAGTCCGGAACGGCGCGACTGCTACGGTCGCAGGTTCGAATCCTGCCTCGGGCATGGATGTGTGTGATATCCTTAGGTTAGTTAGGTTTAAGTAGTTCTAAGTTCCAGGGGACTGATGATCTCCGAAGTTAAGTCCCATGGTGCTCAGAGCCATTTGAAACATTTGAACCCTTGCAGGAATGACGTATTTCTTGAGAGTAAGGAGCCTGTTATTGGTGAATAAGTACGAAATAGCTATACCTTTGTTATTAGAAGAAGTATTTTATCGTTCTTCTTAATAACACTGACACTGCTATTTCGCAAGCTGAAATCGTGGCTCTCCTTTAGAAATGAATTTGTCTAAGTTCTAGGGGACTGATGACTCCGATGTTAAGTCCCATGGTGCTCAGAGCCATTTGAAACATTTGAACCCTTGCAGGAATGACGTATTTCTTGAGAGTAAGGAGCCTGTTATTGGTGAATAAGAACTAAATAGCTATGCCTGTGTTATTAGAAGAAGTATTTTATCGTTCTTCTTAATAACACAGGCACTGCTATTTCGCAAGCTGAAATCCTGGCTCTCCTTTAGAAATGAACTTGTCTAAGTTCTAGGGGACTGATGACCTCAGATGTTAAGTTCCATAGTGCTCAGAGCCATTTTAGAAATGAACTTGAGTGTTCATAAAATATTATGAACAAGGTTTCTGCCATGAAATATACCCCTCCAGACACTGAACAAGACCCATTAACAACGCTGTATGGGTGTGAATAGAGGGGACCGTATTCGGAAGCAACACAGCTGAGATCTCGATTAGAACATGGCCTGCAAACATCTTATTACACAGCCTCATAGAGCGAAAAATTTCGGCGTTATTGCTTCAGTTTGGCAGGACAAACGTGTTTGTCATTTGTGACCTACATTTCCTAATGACCCGAAAACCAAGAGCTTTTGTTGTGGATACAATAAAATTTTGATGACGACGGCCGTGCCGCAGTGTGTAAACAGGTGTTGCGTGTACGTCGCCTGATTTAAATTGCTGAAATTTTCTTACAGAGATAATTGCAAGAGATGCTTATGTACACCATAAGAAAAAAAAAGAAAAAAACACCCCAGGAAGAAATTGCCCGAGTGGGACGGAAGTCTGTAGATGTGATGTACACGTACAGATAAACAAGTTATTACAATTTCAGAAAAATTGGATTATTTATTCAAGAGAATGAGCTTCACGAAATAAGCTAGTCAGAACGCGTTGGTCCACCTGTGTCCCTTACGCAAGTAGTTATTCGGCTTGGCATCGACTGATAGTTATTAGATGTCCTGCAGAGAGATAGCGTACAAAATTCTGTCCAATTGGTGCGTTAGATCGTCAAAATTCCGAGTTGATTGCTGGTTTCTGCCCTTAACGTTCCAAACTTTCTCAATTGGAAAGAGATCCAGCGCAGCGTCCTCGCTGGCCAAGGCGGGATGTAAATGCCAAGACAAGCAGTAGAAACTTTCGCCGTTTGAGGACGGACATTATCATGTTGCTTTATAAGCCCAGGATGGCTTGCCATGAAGGGAAACCAAAACGAGTCGTAGATTGTAGTCGACTACAGCTGTACCGTAAGGGTACCGCGGATGACATCCAAGAGGGTCCAGCGACGAAATGAAATGACACACTAACCCATTATTCCTGGTTGTCAGGCCGTGTCCTGGCGACAGACGGGTTGGTATCCCACTGTATCCCACTGATGTCCACTGAAACATGAAGTTACGCACCCACCCGAATAGCCACGTGTCTTCGTACACCACTTCTGGGATTCGTGGAGGCTCGCTGGATCCGGAATGAATCAGCCCAGCGGATCGACTATGAAGGGCCTGCTTTGATGTTTTTAGGCGGTTTTCCGCATCCAGAGATGTGAAAACCAGGTTAGCATCCCTTCTACCTCAGTTTCATGATTCGCAAACATTTAGAAAAAAACTGCCCGCTGTTACATGGATAACACTGCGCAGAGGTGGTTGGGGTACACAAAATCCGCCAGTGGAATGTAGAGGAGTCGACAGGAAGGGCTGCCAATCACATCCCGACATTAATAGCACCAAATTCGACAATAAAGCCGACCCCTTGCAGGTACGGAACGAAGACAAAAGAAGAAGAAGACGAGCTAAGAAAAGGATAGCGATCACTGATGAAATAAAAAGCGACGACGTAAGCATAACACTTTTATCGTCAAGTGTAGACTCTTAAATGTTTCGGCACTGTCTTCACACTTGCCTGCCAGAATAGCTGGTAGTTCTGTGACAGTTTTGAGAAACACAATCTAGTTGTTTCGCTCTCATTGCAGGGAGCTACCAGGAAGAGCTACGTGGTCGTCCACTAGCTCCAACCTTTTTGAGGCGCCGACAGCTGCCATGAGGCCCTGCGTTAGAACTGATAATAACGATACACTGTTCACACTTGCAGCTCGCCTAGCTCGTCGGGCTACTTTCTCTACGCCTCCCGCTTCTATTCTGGCCAAACCAGCATCCGTCCTCGCCCTTAGCGACTACTTCCTTTTTAACATGATTGTCGAGCTTGGCCATCTTCCGTGCTAATCCTTTCACTTCTTGTTCTCGCTTCCTTTCCAATGCCTTGGCTCCTTGTCCTCTCTTCTGTTCTAATACTTTCATTTTCCTGAGTATTTGAAGGAGTAAATTCGGTTTCTTCATCACTTCTGCCGGTGACACGACAGGAGATTCACGTGCACTGCTGCACTGGTGGGGGAAGATTCACGTTATCGGCCGCATCGTTCCGGAAATGGACAATAGTATCAACATATCTATTATCCTCAGCAGCTTCTTCCTCCTCGCTCAGCTCGTTAATTTCCTCCAAAGGCTCGTACAAATTTCCTTAACCCCTGCTCCCAATCATAAACGCGCTTTCCTGCTTCGTTGGATAGTGTACTATCTTATCCTCATACGAATTTTCGTCATTGTCCTGTCCATTCTCCACTGTTTTAGGGTATATTAATCAACCCCTCTTTGTTTTAATCTAGCCTTATTCCGGGTTAACTTTCAGGTGACGTTTGAACATGACGCTATAGAAATGATCCGAAAAACAACGTGCCACCTAAAAAATATATGTAACACACATATAAAACCTGCACAGTTAAATACCCATCCAACATAATCGACAATGCACTTATCGATGTCGTTTATCAGCCACAAGATAGGATGTGTTGCAGAGACCACAAAAGGGTCACACGTACATTAAATCAGTTACATCAGAATGAAAGAATCGCATGTATTAATAAATTCGCGCTTGCGGACTATTCAGTCACGAAATCAAGAAAAAGAAAAAAATGTGAAATTTTAATTAACTAACGACTGCCTCTCAGCGCCTTCCTCGTAAAGTTGTTATCAGTGATAGGATCTTCATATTTTGAAAGGGTGCCTGGTAGCGAGGCGAATCTAGTTCCCTGATTTGAGTAAAACATGTATCTCAGTGTCGTGAAGATTCACAGGCACACCCCCTCCCCCCTTGTTACACCAGTAAGCGTTGCCGACTGTCCACCAAGACGCTTGTTCTTTTAAAGCGAACTCAGGAAGACCGTGGAGTGGGAAGAGTAACCGACGTAGCAAAATAGATTATTGCGCTGGCTTGGCAGACACTCCGCTGGCACCAAGCCGCAATTCTAAGAATGCAACGATACAAAGACCAACCACCTACGTCCAGGTGCCATGGCGTCGCACCCACCGGCAGATCCCATGCAGTCCTAACTGCCTTTCTTCCGGTCGAGAGAAAGCCGAGGGAACCTTTGAAAGAGAGTGCCCCGGACCACTACTATTGTCATCTGGGCCAGCCTTCTTGGAACCCAGCGGACGCGGACGCACGCATTTTTCCAGTCCCGCGCGTCTCTCACAAAGAATGTGCACCGTCAGATCTTGGAAAATATGGCACATGGAGCAATACCCGTCACCCAATGTGGTTCTGCAAAGAGTAATTAAAGCGTTTGATACCAGGTGACCTCCTATCGTCATCCCCTGAACGGACATTTAACGAAGTGACAGAGGGCAAGTCAAACGAGTTTGATGTTGCTCATAGTGAACACGTAATGGCAGTGAAGTGCTACTGTGACCTCTCCTTCTCTTCTCTCCTTGCTCCGTTTCTTTCACTGATCTTTCCTCTTCTTCCTTCCTTCTTCGTACCGCGGCTATATCTCAGGGTTTTCAATGCAGAAATGTTGTGAGAAGGGGGCACATGTGTGTGGTGGTTCACGATATCGTATTGCTGTGAGGGAACATCACTCGTGCCTCTGGTTTGAGAAGACTGACGACTGAAGTACGAACATTTCTCAAAAGAAAAACGGGTATGTGCTCTCTTTTCTTTTAAAACTATAAAAGCGTAGCTAGTACTATCTATCGTTCTACTAAACTGAATGAGCGCGACACCACTGATGAAGTTGCAAACTCGAAAGAAGTTTATTAATACCAATTAGCTGAAATAAAAAAACTCATCCACTCCAGAAGTCACTCACAGTTAGAGTAATTAGTTTCTAATGTGTGTTTAGTGGTCATTAATACTTAAAAGATCGTTTCAATAATTCTATCTCTGTCAGTTTATGAGTTGCTAAGCAACGTATCAACAAGCTGACTATGCAGTGATTAATATTTGTCGTATCCTGACACCTAAATCACTTCTCGCTTGCTTTAAGCATCAAGATGATTACTATGCCTCTCATATAAGTCATTGATAGTTATTATAAAGCTAATGTCCGTAAATTGCGGTTAATGTTACTGAATCACACACGCGGCGATAACGCCCGATATCCAGCCGCGTGTCTTGAACTCCGCGCCGATATTTGAGAATTCGCGCGCGATTTGTTTGCACCAAAGTCGGGCCGTGGTTCGCTAGAATAATTTTTAAATCAACTGCGAAAGGTACAGCAGATTCACACTCGACGACTACTTGATCACGCACACGAGCAACACGGAAGTTTTTTTTTTCTTACAAAGAGAAACATATCATGCGTCAAAACATATTTATATCTATCTCGTTAAAACTCATTACCTATTAAATGTTGCACATAATCAAATTTTATACTCTGCAAATAATCAATAAAATTTAGAAATGAATTACATGTATAAAAATAATCTCAAGTTGATATGACGTCATGGGTCACTACTGATTTCGACTTCCCTACATTCACGTGATGCAAAGTAGATCCGACTATATAGGACATACTCATGTAATATTACAGTATATTTCTAACGACAACTGTACAGAGTTTACCACATGAGAAAGTAGGATGAGAGACATACATATATTGTATGTTTGACGCAAGTCAGACTCACTACTTAAAGGTCGATATCGCACTCTCACTAAGGAATATGCCCTCTTCGGATACTAACAGCATTTAGCAACCGTTATTCATGCCGGATACCAAACCGTTAAGGAGTTCTTGGGAGATATAGTCCCACTGCTTTCTCAAGGTAGTTTTCAGTTTTTGCACAGTTAGTGTAGGGGAGTTCGTTGAGGAAGACGTCTGCTGAGAGCATCCGAGGTATGCTCTATATGTTTTAGGCCGGTGAGTATAATGGACATTCCATGCATTCAATATCCTCACTTTCAATATCTTCACTTTCCTGTGTGGGCTGGCATTTTTGTCAATAAACAGAAATCCAGGACTTACCATACGATTAAACAGACAGACCCAGACTACTCTCCCTGCAATACCACTGTGTTGTAATGCTACTTCGAGCTAATATAAGCAACAGTGTTCGACCATTGCCAAAAAATTGGAAATTTGTGGAAAGTTCCTATGGGACCAAACTGCTCAGGCCATCGGTCTCTAGGTTTACACACTACTTAATCTAACTCAAACTAACTTACACTAAGGACAATATACGCACACATGTCCGAGGGAGGAGTCGAACCTCCCACGCGGGGAGCCGTGTGAACCGTGGAAGGCGCCCTAGACCACGCAGCTACCTCGCGCTCCGGGCCATTGTGCATAATGCCTACTCACACAATAACTCCTAGGACATACCGATGACTTTCATGAACGTTCTGTGGTATGTAACGTGTTGCCCTCCCTCTTCACACTAACTACTGATGACTGAGGATGCTGGTTGCCAGCCGGCCGGAGTGGCCGTGCGGTTCTAGGCGCTACAGTCTGGAACCGCGCGACCGCGACGGTAGCAGGTTCGAATCCTGCCTCGGGCATGGCTGTGTGTGATGTCCTTAGGTTAGTTAGGTTTAAGTAGTTCTAAGTCTAGAGTACTGATGACTTCAGATGTTAAGACCTATAGCGCTTAGAGCCATTTGAACGATTTTTTTGCTTGTTGCCCAGTGAAGTGTCAATTGTTCCAACAGAGTTGTTCCCCGAAATGAATAGGGTACATTCTCGGCATAATATACTGAAAATAAATTAACAGAGTCATTAATTCAATAGAATTGTGCCCGGAACTGAATAGGGTAGAATATCGGCATAAGCTGCGGAAATAAAAGTTATTTGAGCATTAAGAAGTGTAAAACGATGAAATATCGTACGTACAAACAATTAGTGTCTGACATTAGTGGAAAATGAGTGCTATGAACTATTAGAAAGGCTAAAAGACTGCGTACATTAGTGAACAAGAACATTGATTGCTAGTTATTAAATTTAATGAGTGACATTAATGTAGATTATGTTTATATATCATATCTACATGTCATACTTATACGTGTTCTTTATGTTTTACATTCGTCATTCTGGAGCATGGGTAGAGACGCCTTACACATCACTGAGGCGGCAGACCAAACAACGAGAGGGATTGCTGCTGTCTGTACATCGAAGAAGCAATGATGGAAATTTAAGAAAGGTTCAGGAATGGAATTAAAATCATAGGTGAAAAGATATCAATGATACGATTCGCTGATGACATTGCTGTCCTGAGTGAAAATGAAGGAGAACTACATAATCTGCTGAACGGAGTGAACAGTCTAATGAGTACAGAGTATGGACTGAGAGTAAATCGAAGAAAGACGAAGGTAATGAGAAGTAGTAGAAATGAGAACAGGGAGAGAATTAACATCAGGTTTAATGATCAGGAAGTAGATGAAGTTAAGGAATTCTGCTACCTAGGAAGTAAAGTTGTAAGTAGGCTGTTTATGTTTTCTCTATGTAAGTAGGCTGTTTATGTTTTCTCTATGTAAGTAGGCTGTTTAGGTTTTTTTATTGGTAACGCCACCTCTCTGTACGAAAATCACTGGCTGTGCTGTGTGCAGTCTGTGGCTAGTTTGCATTGTTGTCTGCCATTGTAGTGTTGGGCAGCGGCAGCTGGATGTGAACAGCGCGTAGCGTTGCGCAGTTGGAGGTGAGCCGCCAGCAGTGGTGGATGTGGGGAGAGAGATGGCGGAGTTTTGAAATTTGTCATGAACTGCTATATTTGTATATGATGATATCAAGGTAAATACATTGTTTGTTCTCTATTAATATCTTTCATTTGCTAACTATCCCTATCAGTAGTTAGTGCCTTCCATAGTTTGAATCTTTTATTTAGCTGGCAGTAGTGGCGCTCGCTGTATTGCAGTAGCTTGAGCAGCGAAGATTTTTGTGAGGTAAGTGATTTGTGAAAGGTATAGTTTAATGTTAGTCAGGGCCATTCTTTTGTAGGGAATTTTGAAAGTCAGATTGCGTTGCGCTAACAAAATATTGTGTGTCAGTTTAAGCACAGTCTTGTATAATTGTTCAAAGGGGACGTTTCATATGGCGACCCTGCCAGGATTCCTCACTGGAATCTTCTGATTTTTCTTGTAGTTTGTGTAATTGGTGTAGCTATTGTTTATTGGTAGCGCGTAATCATAGAGAGAATTTCCGTTGTAGTTGTAGTTTTTCATTGTTGTACAGTAAAACAGTTGTGGCATGCATGTAGATTTGCACCAAGTATTTCGCAGCTGCGCTGGCAATTAAGTAGACATTATTTCCATTGCTATGTTATTTTATTTTGCTCTTCAAATTGTGCTTTTCTGTGTTATCGTGTGAAATATTGTGACAATTATGGCGTGTGAAAAACGTAATACTAGGCTCCAAAGTAAACTGAGAAATGACAGTGAAGACGAAAGCAGTGTGTTAGCGCCGCAGAGTAATGAATTAACTAATGTTCAAAGTAGTAATTTGGTAAATGCGCATAGGGAAATGGAGCGGGCGGCAAACAATGGTGTAGACAGTGAAACAGGTAGTGAACAGGGAAGCGTTATCGATCGATTGGTCGGCAACAGCTCGCCTCAGGAATCGGGAATGACAGAACACAATATTGCAAATACTGCAGACTCAGGTTTTGGGTTCTCACCGTTTTCTCAAATGAGTCAAGACACATTTTCCGCTTGTCAAAATGTGAATGTTGCCGGTGCAACTTCACTGCCGAAAAGCACTGAGGAACATGTTTCAGACACCAGTGCATTTTTATTACAATTAATGCAACAAATGGGACAAAAGCTTGAAAAGTTAGACACAATGGAACAACACCAGAGACAAACACAGCAACAGTTAGACACAGTGGAACAAAATCTCAAAAAGTTAGACACAATGGAACAAAATCAGAGACAAACACAGCAACAGTTATACACACTGGAACAAAATCAGAGACAAACACAGCAACAGCTTCAAAAGTTAGACTCATTGGAACAAACTCTTGAACAAACGCGTGAAGATTTAACTACTGAGTTACATAACATTGAATCGAAATGTCAAAAAGTCTGTAATGACGTAAAAACTCAGATTTGTGAGCATTTTCAACCTATTTTTTCGCGGCATGAAAATGCATTACAGAATCACGAAGCAGCCATAAAAGAACTGCAAATTATTGTTCATGAAAATCATGAGACCTTGCAAGCTAAATTTGACTCAGTTGCATCTACCGATTCGGTTACGCAACTTGCAAAAACTCAGGAAAACTTTAAGGACACAGTAGATACTCTGAAACTTGGTGCAGAAAAACACACTGAGGAAATAAGTACACTATCGGAGAAAGTAGCCGAACTTTTGGATCAGTTCACTAAATTATCTACAAAGGTAGATGATGATCTGAATGACACAAGACCCGTAGCCTTCACTGACACAGAAGAGTATGAACAAATAAGAAAATTCAAACAAAATCAGAATCAAATTAATACACAACACCAAAGAGAAATCCGGGAAGTACAAGATCAGCTGACACAGGTAATACAAGAATTACGTATTTCAGAGGACACCCGCGCTCCAACACGGGAAGAGGGACTTAGAAACACGGAAAAGCCGCAAAACAATAACACAGGGCATTTCGGAAGTTATGAAAGAAATTGGCAATGTGCACCGAATTTTGAGTTGGAACCGCCGAAGCGACGTAACAATGACCGACATGCGACTCGCCGACATGATGGTTTTGACTATAAGCTGTTCATTACTACATGTAAATTCAAAACGTTTAAGAATTCTGCCAACGACATTCATCCACAAGCGTGGCTCCATCAATTCTCTCATTGATTTCCTCCCAACTGGTCATTGGAGCACAGGTTAGAATTTATGTGTGGCTACTTAGAGAATGAACCAGCTGTAAGAATGCGATCGGTCATTCACGATTGCCACAGTGAAGGAGAGTTTTACCATGCCTTCCTCTCAGCATATTGGTCTCAAGCCACACAAGACCGGGTAAAACATAGCATCATAATGATGAAACGTTTCGAACAATCTGAATTTTCCAGTCTTCTGAAATATTTTGAAGACATGTTGCACAAGAATCAGTACCTGTCAAACCCATACAGCCCCTCAGAACTCATCCGCATTTGCTTAATCAAACTGCCTGAACATTTACGACATATTATTTTAGCAGGACGTTGCAAAGACGACATTGAAGCTTTTCAGGGACTGTTACAAGAACTAGAAATTGACACTGACAATCGCGGGATGCGAAAACAGGAAAACAATCACTACAGGTCACATACGTCACAATTCCGTGACGACAGAAACAATAACTGGACACGACAAGGCTATTCTTACAACGCAAATCGTGACCAAAACAGACACCACCCATATGACAACCGCTGGCAGAGTAATAATAGTTACAGAGAAAGATCGCGTTTCCGTAGTAATGACTATCACAGAGACAATCAGAGAAACAGACAATATGGGAACCAAAACAATTATTACCAGGGGAGACAGAATAACTTCAGACGCAACAGTTCAGCGCGGAGTTACGATTCAGGGAGAAATTCTCCACCACGTGACCGACAAGGAAGAAACTACGGAATCTACCGACATGACGACAGACGATATAATCATAACGACAGACGTCAATTTCATCAGAACTGGCGGGATTCTAACACGGCTGGGCCCTCTCGGCAAGGCGAATTTGTAGAAGTTAGGTCTCCTAATCCCAATAACGACGCGCGGCAACAAAGAGACAGACAATGACTCGCACCGCAGGCATACACGTGCGCCGGCTGGCTCCGAGAAAAATAACATTATATCTGGTACTGCTAATGAGATTTTAATGCAACATTTTGGTTTACTTGAAAATACATTCTGGGTTTAAAGTACTTTCTGTGAGATACCAGACGACACAGTGGTTAGTTTAAGTGACAACTACACGATTTTTATCACGACGCTACTAATGAGTGACAATTTACAATGTTGCTTTTGCGGTGTATCTGTTTTATATCTGCACAGTTTTCTGAATTCTTCTGGAAAGAAAAACATGTTTTAGTAGTAACTTTTGTGGTATAGCAACAATGAGACAGCCTTTTTCGTGGCACAACATTACGTTACTGTACAGTACTTTCTTCATCATGCCAATAAGCATAATAACTATGATATCTATACGCAAAGCATTTCACTTTTGTTTATCATGAGGTAAGTACATTGGCTTCTGCAGAACTTAGCTTTCGGAGGAAAATAACTACGACACTTCCACAGAGATTATCTTACAACAAGATGCACATTTAGCGCTACAGGACATACATTTCAGTGATCAATTTTATACTTAAAACATTTATTTTTAAAGATTTTTGAATTACAAAGAAAGTTTTCCGTGATATATTTCATTCCATTGGTGTAATCTGTAACACCTGAGGGTATAATTACATTAATCCTCAGGGGGGTACACGCTTACTTTGTGTACCATGTGTGTGGCAACCACAAGGAACCCTAGCTAATATGGTATTTGCTTATACAACTTTACACATTGGTACCATATTTCTCTAACACACAAATTACACAGCTATCTGATCATTTAACTGAGAGATAAACATTTTTTTTACTACATCAGTGACACATGTTTACGCAATTACACAGTTGGGTAACTTCACACTTATGAAATGGTATTTTGTCTGTACTTTGTGAACTGTTCATATTTTTTCAGAACCATTGTGATATTATGAGAGCTTTGAATGATATATGTAGTATGGGATCACGATTTTTAAAGTACGTTTGAGGTAGATGACACTATTGAAATGAGCAGAGAATTTTTGAAATTATTGGAGGAAGCTACGACGATTTTGAGATTTGACTGAGGTCTTATGATGTTATTATTACGACGACAATGTGTATTATGCTGTTGAGATATGTTTATGATCAATAAGATGATGCTACCGTATATGAGGAATAAGAAGTATGTTGGAAACCAAGAATCGTACTTTAAGAGTTATTAAATGTGTGTAAATGTGTGACTGTATCATAATGCTGACGAATTTTTTTTTTGGACGCTGTTATATTTACAAGATTTTGTTTCTACACATTTGTTACGCAAATTTTCGACCTGTGAAATGTTTATATGAGACTGTCACTGTAGCGGAAACTGCTGTCGTAAATATGTCGGTAAGAAAGGTAAGTGACCGTGACGTAATGCATTGCGAGCGGCCAGGTGTGCCAGTTGCCTGGAGGAAAAGCCATTATTGCGAGCCCTTTTCAGCGGCACAGGTACAAAAAAAAAGGGCACGCCATTAACCTCGCTTCTGACATTCCTTTGTAGAAAGCATCGCAAAAACGACACGGTCGAACTTGAAAACATATGATTACACTAGCTCTTAATTTACGATATTTACTGAAATGCCTAATGAAATGACGAGAAATATTTTTACATCTGCACACCTGATTATGACAAGCGTCTTTCTACGAGAGTTGAGAGAGTTTCTACTAACTTATGAAATGTCTCATGACTACTGAATGATATTTTTATACTTTGCTTTTCGTAGTTGCTTATTTCACTTGATATCTGGTTTCCAGCTGTGTTGCAGCATTGCTTTTATAAAATGAAATGCATTTGCTAATGTGAACACTTTCTGTCAACAGATCTATTAAATGATAATTTTGTAATCCACATTCTTTAAAAAAAAAAGGAGCACTTGGAAAGGAAAGAACAATAAGAAGGCTCTAGTAACAGTAACTGGACACATAATTTTCTTTTCAAGTTCATGGTAATATTTTTTTATAATAAATTGTTGTGGTGCACCACTTTAATTACATAGACATTAAGATGTGAATATACACTTCCCTTATCTGCATTGTTGTTTTTACTGTAATATTTTTTCTGCTTGAGCTATGTCATGTTTACGTATAAGTTACTGCTGTTTGCCAGGCATAGTGTTACTGAATTTGACTTTGTGTTACTCTGCTAAGCCAGTTTTACTACTCATTTATTTTTATTGTTGCTGCACATTGGCTCATATTAGTTGTAATTTTGCATTTATCTGTTAATTTAGATTTGCTGCTGCTTGCTTTGCAAATTGGCATTTTTTGTCATTGATGTTTGTGTTAATTGTTTTGTGCTGCTGCATTGCCTCGTCCCTTAGTTTAGCATCTGAGCTCAGTAGATTTAAGTTAGCTTAAGAGGGGGTAGCCTCTAAGAGAATGAGTTGCGATGAATTGGAAGAAATGCATTGAGAAGTTATACGAAAAAAAGTACAGAAAACAGGTTTAGGTAGGATTTTCTTGGAAATAAATGTTGAGGTAAGAAATGTGTGAACATATAAATACAGAAAGCATGCTTAGATAGAATTTTTTTGGTGGAAACAAAGGATGAAATAAGAGGAAAGATATATGAAGTTTTGGGTTGGACTGCAGTACCAAATGTTACACTGAAAACGAACCCTGTCCTTTCCTATTGGTGTTATCCCACTATATGTTTGTGTACCCTTGTGTATTTGTTTTCTTCCTGTCTCTGTGTAGTTTCATAGAATTTTTTCTTCTTTTAATATTAAGCTACATTCACTATGATGAGGAATACTGTTATCCTCAAATATAATTGGCATTAATAATATGTTATTTACCTTATAAATATGCTTACACATTATTTATTCTGTTTAATGCTCATGTGTGAAGTTGATGTTTCAAAAGTTATTGTGATCTTTTATGTATGTACTCATGTCATAATTCCACTGATGTATATGTTAGTTCGATTCTTTTGTAAAGCCTGTACTACAAATGTTATCTGTATTATGTTTTTAATGATGTATTTTGTACCTTTGTTATTGTATTCTTATGTTATAAAATTGTAATTGTCACCAGTTCATGATATTATTAACTTGTTAGTTACATTTCACTGCACACGTTTCTGTTGGTCATAGTATGTGGACAATATGTGAGAAGTAGGGACTGTTAGTGTTTGCACGTGTGTTACTAATTCAGCAAGGGACTGGATAACAGCATTGCTGGTTCTAAGGACAATTCCAAAAACTTTGTGAGTGCACAAGTGGTGATTTATGGACTTGCTATATTCTCCGCAGGACTCTTCGATGGTGAATGTACACCTGCACAATCGCAACAGATGGCTGCTGGCCTTCTCTACAAGGACTACAGTGGGTCTGCATCTATGATGACCCACCAACGCCATTATTTCTACAAGGACTGCAGTGGGTCTGCACCTCTGGTGGCCCACCAATACCGTAATCTCTACCAGGACTACAGTGGGTCTGTTCTGTGATGACCTAACTACCAATATTCTTCAAAACGTCGAATGACTCTGCTGTGGGTTTGCTCTGTTGTGGCCCATTATCTGTCAGCATGTCAAGAGTCAGCACTGTCTTACCGTTGGAAGGACAACACTACTTCTTCAAGACTGTATGGAAATCCACTACTTCTGTGTGCAATTTCTTTTATAAATGAGAAACTGTATTTACTATTATGATGAATGATCAGGACTATCTTTATGGACTGTGAGAAAATTTTAGCTTTTGACCAACATTGTATCAATAAGTGTGTGCATTTTATATCTTTGTTACTGTAATTGTGAAAAATTTTTGTCAAATCTGTATTGGCCAGTGCCCAACACCATTTGTAAAAATTTTTTGTGGGGAGCATGGGGGCTATGTAAGTAGGCTGTTTATGTTTTCTCTATGAAAGTAGGCTGTTTATATTTTCTCTATGTAAGTAGGCTGTTTAGGTTTTTTTATTGGTAACGCCACCTCTCTGTACGAAAATCACTGGCTGTGCTGTGTGCAGTCTGTGGCTAGTTTGCATTGTTGTCTGCCATTGTAGTGTTGGGCAGCGGCAGCTGGATGTGAACAGCGCGTAGCGTTGCGCAGTTGGAGGTGAGACGCCAGCAGTGGTGGATGTGGGGAGAGAGATGGCGGAGTTTTGAAATTTGTCATGAACTGCTATATTTGTATATGATGATATCAAGGTAAATACATTGTTTGTTCTCTATTAATATCTTTCATTTGCTAACTATCCCTATCAGTAGTTAGTGCCTTCCATAGTTTGAATCTTTTATTTAGCTGGCAGTAGTGGCGCTCGCTGTATTGCAGTAGCTTGAGCAGCGAAGATTTTTGTGAGGTAAGTGATTTGTGAAAGGTATAGTTTAATGTTAGTCAGGGCCATTCTTTTGTAGGGAATTTTGAAAGTCAGATTGCGTTGCGCTAACAAAATATTGTGTGTCAGTTTAAGCACAGTCTTGTATAATTGTTCAAAGGGGACGTTTCAAAGTAATCAATGACGGACAGAGCACGGAGGACATCAAAAGCAGACTGGCAATGGCAAAAAAGGCATTGCTGGCCAAGGTAAGTCTACTAATATCGAACATCGGCCTTAATTTGAGGAAGATATTTCTGAGAATGTACGTCTGGAGTACAGCAATTTATGTTAATGAAACACGGACTGTGGGGAAACCGGAACAGAATAGAATCGAAGCATTTGAGCTGTGATGCTACGTATGAATGTTGAAAATTAGGTAGGCTGATAAAGTAAGGAGTGAGGAGGCTCTGCGCAGAATAGGAGAGGAAAGTAATATGTGGAAAACACTGATAAGGAGAAAGGACGGGATGATAGGACATCTGTTAGGACAGCAGGGAATAACTTCCATGGTACTAGGGGGAGCTGTAGAGGGCAAAAACTGTAGAGGAAGGCAGAGATTGGAATACATGAAGCAAATAATTGAGGACGTAGGTTGCAAGTGCTACTCTGAGACGAAGAGGTTAGCACAGGAGACGAATTCGTGGCAGGCCACATCAAACCAGTCAGAAGACGAGACGTTCCATGACTTAGGCGGATGGCGTTGACGTCTGGAATTCGTTTGCCCTTCGACCTAGAGACAGAGCGTGAATGAGCAAATAAGATCACTAGAAGACGTTATTTAAGAAGCGAGTGTTCGTTGATGTCAACCGGTAATTTAATCAAGAACATCGCACAGGTGTATAAGGAGCTTCGGTATAAATCAGATGAAAACCCTACGGAAGAACGTCGTCAGCTGTACGTAATCCGAAGAACCAAGCTTAACAATAGAGAGAACAAAAAATCTAAAACCACACGCCGGATGGCGTAATCATCCAAGAAACTACGTGGTGTGTGGGGCTAGGAGATCCACTGCTGTGATGGGAATGTTTCAAACTGTAAGAAGAGGTAACATGAGTCAAAAAGTGAAAACGTTGTGGCTGATTAAACCTGGAGAGACGGCATAACATATATAATTATGTTGCAAGTACAAGAAGAGGCAAAATGAACCAAACAATGGAAAAATTGTGTTGCTTAGACATTGAAGAGGTGGCACGACAAAAAAATGATGTTTATTAACCATATTCCCTATCTCTCACTGTTGCAACCGCATAGATGCCCTACAGAACCCAAACGATCACTGTGTGCAGCCACTCAGGGGCGTTGAGATGAATGGACATCGCAAAACAAGAGGCAAGACTGCAACCTTCCCAAGATAGTTAACGAAATATTTAAGACTATAAATAAATTGGAATGTGTAACTACCATAAACTGAGCTATTCAGTGATAGATACAGAGTGAATATATACGTTGTGTATAGTATCTAAACAGAAACTTATAGTTAACGTTAAACTGACTTATTCAGTACAGATATTAAGTGAACGAAATATTTAATTAATGTTAGGAAAAAATAAAATATTTAAGATTTAGATACTATTTTGACTTAAGTTATTCCGTAATGAAGAACCTACACGGAAGAGTCAAATAAACTAGTACATCTGCCTAATATTGTGTAAGAGCCCCGCGAGCACGCTAAAGTGCCGTAACACGACGTGGCATGGACTCGACTGATGTCTGAAATAGTGCTAGAGGTAACAGACATTATAATCCTGCAGGGCTGTCGATGAATCCGTATGAATACGAGAGAGTGGAGATCTCTTCTGAACAGCATGTTACAAGCCATCTCAGTTATGCTAAATCATGTTCATGTATGGGGAGTTTGGTGGCCAGTGGAAGTGTTTAAACTCAGAACAGTGTTACTGGAGCCACTCTGTAGCAATTCTGGACGTGTGGGGAGCTGCATTGTTCTGCTGGAAATGTCCAAGTCCGTCAGAATGCACATTGGACGTGAATGAATGCAGATGATCGGACACGATGCTTACGTACGCGTCACCTGTCAGAGTCGTATCTAGATATATCAGCGGTCCCATGTCACTCCAACTGCATAAGCTTTGTGTTGTGCAGTCATCAAGGATATACAAGTGGGCTTTCGGCTCCGATAGGTCATCTCGATGATGTTTCGTTGAATGGATCGTACGCTGACACCTGTCGACGGTCCAGCACTGAAATATGTAGCAATTTACTTAAGGTTTGCACTTTTGTCACGTTGAACGATTCTGATCAGTCTTTGTTGATCCAGTTCTTGCACGATCTTTTTCCGGTCGCAGGGATGTCGGAGACTTGATGTTTTGCCGGATTCCTCATATTCACGGTACACTCTTGAAAAGGTCACACGGGAAAATGCCCACATCATCGCTACCTCGGAGATGCTGTGTCCCATCGCTCATGCGCCGACTGTAACACCACGTTCAAACGCACTTATATCTTGATAGCCTGGCAGCAGCAGTAACCGATCTAATAATTGCCAGACACTTGTCTTATATAGACTTTGCTGATCGCAGCGCCGTATTCTGCCCGTTTACGTATCTCGTTTTTGACATACGTGGTTCAGCACACTTGGACATACTGCAGACGATGGGAGGTCATCGTCGGTCCCCAGCATGACGCTAATGACGTGCTTACGCAAGCATTCTCTGTGGAAACTACGGCATGATGGCGGACGGCGGCGGATGTCTGCTCAATGGTGGTACGGCAACAAGGCGACGTTTGTGCCCAGGCTGAACACTAAGGTAGCGGTCATTGGTTCGCGGTCCGATGGGGACAATGCCATAGATGCGGCGATAACTGACACAGCCTGTATGTCATCGGAAAGCCCAGCTGAAGCGACCCTAAGGCGGGCTGGCTCTAGTGGTCTATATCCTAGGTTCCATGTGCTGAAGTTGCGGAAAATCCATGTGTCGAGGCTGTGACGGAAGATCTGCAGCGGGGTCGATAGTCAGGCGTGGTGTAACCAGTATGTCGGTGAGTCAGTTGCACGGACCTGCGTGAGGTCCCTCGGGTTGACTCGCAAAACAGCCAACTTTGAAAGCGGCGACTCAGCTGTCGTTGCTGGGCCGACAGGGCATTGATCGGCAGTCAGCGGCCTGGTTTCGTTGCTGGGTTGCTTCCCTAGCTGTCAGATTCCGAGCCAGTACAGAAGTATTGTATACAAATGTAAGCAGGAGTAATACAACAGCTCGCTTATAAGGCAAGTGTAAACAGAAAAAATTGTAACATGTAATAGGAGGAAGCAGTACTACAGGGTGTAATAAAAAGCTAAGGACAAACTTTCAGGAAACGTTCCTTACATGCGGAGGAAGAAAATACCTCATATGGACAAGGATCCGAAAGGGCACATTAATCATCGGAAACATCCAGGAAAAGAACGTATCAGCACTGTATGACACAACTAATTGAAATGCGATATAGCAGTGCCTGTATTGTTCAGAAATATTAACCCGTGGCAACTGATTCGAGGGCGCGCGCACGTTCCTACTGGCACCACACGTGCGCGCGTTTCATCGTTTCTGGCCCTCGTCGTATCGTTTTTGCTAGGTTTTTCGTTCCCTCTGGAGCTGTGTGGTATTGAGTGCTATGTGGGACACGTAGATGGACAGGTGTCCCTGAGTACTCGGCGACCCGGCGAATGCAGCGAGTTGAAACAGTTGACCGTTGGGCTACGGGGGCCTGCGTTTCCCAGCAGCATTTACTGTTGCTACCGGCAAGTTGAGCGGTCAAGGATCGGTTCTCGTCGCGTGCAACCCGGTTACGACGTGCATCAGTCAATTGTGGTGTCTTAAATACACCGAGATGTATTGGACAGCTTGTTAGCAACCGCGAGCAGGAGGGCAGTGTTATTCGGTGCCTACCTGGAGTTCAGAAGATATTGGCCTCCTTGGCGTTTATTTGGAATTATGAATACTGTTCACTATGTACTATATTTAAGGACTGTTAATTCTGCCAGGTGTGAGCTGGCTGGGAATCCGGTTCCTTTATGCCTTTCAGCGATCCCTTTTCGGTCTGTGAGTGTCAGTCTGGAGGTTTTTGTAAGCGACTAGCTAGCATTTCACAATTTTAATCCAATACTTGAAATCTTTTTTGCTGTAGACCTTATGGCCATCCCTGGACGAGTTATTGGATCTGAACTGTAACTAAAGCCGTGTTCGCTCAACCTAAAGGTCATATTGCTTGTCGTCGTGCTTGTATTTGCAGTCTCTCTTACTCGTGTTGAGGAACCCTTCAGGTTATAAGTATACATTTTAACCGGCTATCTGCCACTTCGTCCATATCCCAATTATAGTGTCTATTAGTCCCTAAAAGTCCTCAGTAATGGTTTACATTGAGTTATTTAATCTTTTTTGATTATTATGTGAGTATTCTTTTATAGACTTTGTACATTGTGTCTTGTTATTGCTAGGAAGGTTAATTTGCGTTGTTTATTAGCAAGCCTCTCCTATACTGATGTTGGTTTCCATGAAAATGATCTTTACTTGCCCGTTTAAGCACTGCTCTGAAAAATTTCTGTCAAACTTATTTGCTGTTTGTTGTTGCTATACGGTAAGTTCACAGCGGTTGACGCGTTGCTGCTCTGCTGGTCCGACGCACGGGCAAATTCTACTTCTGCTTCGACGGCTTTCCCGTCATCGTACGGGACCTATGTGTTCGCAGGTGATACACGATTCTGCCGACCTTTCGTTCCAGCCTCAAGTTGAGTAGTTTATTGTCATTCTTTTGTATCATATCGAGGCAGGGGTGTCGCATGATTAGGACTTCGGTACAGTGATTTCGAAGAAGTAAATTGTTCAGAGTTTCTGTTACTGTAAGGTCCTTCTGAGCGGCTGATGAAAGCTTTTGGGCAAACTGAGTATTGAGTTTCTAGATTTCTTTTAAAAAAATAAGGATTTAATTGTAATTATCATTTTAATAGTGTTTTAGGGACCCAGTACTTTATTTAAGTACGCGATTTGATTATGTGTAACAGCCTTGTGGCTAATCAGTGAAGTATTACTGTTTGCTTTGGTTCATGAAATGTATGTATTTTAAGGTCTTTTATTTAAAGTCTGTTGATCTTATATTCAAATTCTTGTGGTATTATTTCACAGTTGTAATTCTAGTCGAGTGGACAGAGTGCCATCGCAGCTGTATTTAATCTGTGTTGCACAGCTGACATGTTCTTCAAGTATCATTTGTAATTTTATGTGTAATGGAAATATCCTTATGCATAGCGATATTAATTTAAGAACTATAATTATTTCTATGAATTTGAGAAGAATCTTTGTAACTGTTAGTTGGCTTATGATAGAATTATTATTAATAAAAAATGTTTGTTTGGGAATGGTTATTGAAGCATCTAGTTGGACCACTTTTCCGCGTGTTTTCCATAAATTAATGTAATTATTTTTATTTACACATTAAGTTCCTTAGGACCAAATTTAGGAGTAAATCTCCAAGGTCAGGAAACTTACAGTACATGAAATTAGAACATAAAAGTAAACATAGATAAAAATAAAATGTATATGAACCCGACAAAAGCGAAGCCATAAGTTTAAGTAAACGCAATCATCAATACAACAAGAATCAGCCTCATTTTTCGAGGAAAAAAATTGCTCTGAGCACTATGGGACTTAACTTTTGAGGTCATCAGTCCCCCAGAACTTAGAACTACTTAAACCTAACTAACCTAAGGACATAACCCACATCCATGTCCGAGGCAGGATTCGAACCTGCGACCGTAGCGGTCGTGCAGTTCAAGACTGAAGCGCCTAGAACCGCTCGGCAGCTCAGGCCGGCTTTTTCGAGGAACTCCTCGACAGAATAGAAGGAGTGATCCATGAGGAAACTCTTCAGTTTCAATTAGAAAGCACGTGGATTACTGCTAAGATTTTTGAATTCTTGTGGTAGTTTATTGAAAATGGATGGTGCAGTATACTCCACACCTTTCTGCACAGGAGTTAAGGAAGTCTAATCCAAATGGAGGTTTGATTTCTGCCGAGTATTAGCTGAGTGAAAGCTGCTTATTCTTGGAAATAAGCTAATATTGTTAACAAAAAATGACAGTAAGGAATATATATATTTTGAGAGACCAATGTCAAAATATCCAGACTCGTGAACAGGGGTCGACAAAAGGTTCGTGAACTTACACCACTTATTGATCCTTGTCCTGCATCTCAATTGATGGCAGAGCATGATTACATTCCGTTTGGCAGGGGAAGGGGGGTTCGAGGTGTCTATTCGTTGATGTCATTTGTCGTTCCTTTGAGTTATTGTGCTAATACATTGTCATTCCTTGATTTACTGTAGTAATACTTTTGGTCGGTTTCAGGAGGACACTACCTATCATGTATTCAAGGCGGTGCCTTGGGATTTTGCTACCTCAGAGGGAGCATTTGCATTATAAATCAAAGGTTCATGACCTGTCTGTAGAAGGTTTCGTCCTTGAAGTAGCAGCCAGGCTGCCCACGGCAGTGGACTGTCTGGTTTACCTTGTTTTGGACACTATGGGGGAGGTAGGTGCCTGTATTCCTATTATTTCAACCACGTTAGATGATATGCAACTTAATGTGTCTTTCCGGAGGGCAGCCAACCCACCTATAAGCAGTTTTGTAGGATCCTGGCGCACCTAGCACACTGGGGGAATCGCTTAATGGATTTCAGTCATATTGAACTTAAGGATTCCGAGAAGCAAGGTATTGAACAGTTACTTAACCACTAAGGGACTTGCATATTAGGACGGCATCCCTGAGTGTAGAGAGCTAGGGGTGTGGGTCGGAGCGGTAAGTTTTAAGTCCTAATGAGCTCCTTGGTGATAAGTTGTCCGGTGCCAAAGTTTGTCCCCTGATCACATCGCCAAGTTGCCCACCCCATATTTGCCTCCTTATCAGTAAATCTGAGTTGTCTGTTGATGATCTGCATCAAGTGGAGCACATGCTGGGCTGCTTGTTCAGCTTGAGTCTCATCTGCGCGTACTACACCACGTGATTCTTTCGTTGTTTTATCAATTAACAAAAGGGACACTGAGTATCTTGGTCTCTGAAACCTTGAGACGTCAGAATTCCATATGACAGCTCAGGGCACGAATTATAGAGAGAAAATTGTCAACGTGTATGCGCGATGAGTTTGAGCAATTATTGGCGGGTGTAGGCATCTTCTAAGACATAGAGCCAATATTTACAACGAGTGTGTATGGCTGTGTTGGCACTAGATATGTAGGTTACCGAAACTGCTAGTATCTCCAATAGTTTAGAAAAGGCATGTGACAAGAGGATTGGTCTCGTTTGGTGTGTGCGCGTGGCCCGATTAATTTTATGAATTTCATGATTTGCTACAGTCAATTGAGGCACTGAACTTTTCTGACGAGCAACACGGGTCAGGTGGAAGTCTACCATCGACATATTTTATTCCATGGAGTAACAAACAATGATCCGAAACTGATTGGCCGGATTACAAGCGTTGTTTCCGTTGTAGTGTGAGTGACCACCTTTTACGTAAGTGCCCTGTTGTGAGAAGCCCCAAGCGTGACAGCTGACACCTTGAGCGGCGACAGGCTTACCGTTACCGTTTTGTTGTACGCTTATTCGTGCTATGGAAAGATCTACCTTTCCTTATGTTTGTGCCCATGTTGGACTGGAACCAGATCGTTCGTTATTGGACTCTGGCAGTTCGGTGTCTTTTCTTGATTACAAATGGTACCTGGGGTTTGGTCACTTGTATAAATTGTCTCCCGTGCGTTCGTCTTCCCAGAGACGTTGTGCAGCCAGTGGGCAAGAGTTGCCATTGGTCGGCGAGGTACGCGGTAGTTCATCCGATTGTAACTTCTCATGGCCGATCAGACTTCTCATACTTAAGGACTTGGCTGCTATTTTATTCAGAGGACCAGACGAGTCCTTGACTTTGCAAGTGGTACCTTGACCCTTGAATTCTCTCCACCGGAGAAGATAACCATCTGCTTTTGTCGCTGTCCGAGCCTCATTAATTCTGTGAGTTGCCAAACTGGGGAGTTTGGCGTTCGAAATCCTCAAGAACAGGCGAGACAGTTGTTGGACCTGCTGCGGGGCTTTCTGGACCTCTTGCCTGACAAAATGAGTGTTACTAATTTTATTCGATATAACATTCGTATAGTTAATTCCGGCTCGACAGAACCTTTATCGTCTTTTAACCGTAAAATAAAAATTTTGAGACAGAAAATCAGTGCTGTGTTGCGGGCTGAGGTAATTAGGACTTCCACTTCACTGTGTGTTTCACCAACATTCCTTGTCTCTAAATCTCACGGACAGCACTATAAGCCGATTGTTGATTACGTGGCTTTGTGGTCCCTCTGGGGCAGAGTAGAAGTGAGCGCTATGTGGGACACGTAGCTCGACTGGTGTTCCTGAGTGTTCGACGTACTGGCGGTTACAGTGAGTCGTAACAGTTGACCGTTGGGCTATGTGGGCCCACGTTTTCCAGCAGCGTTGGCCTTCGCTACCGACGACTTTAGCTGGCAAGATGCAGCTCTCGACGCGTGGAACATGGTTATGAAGTGCACCAGTCAGCTGTGGTATGCTAAATGCGCCGAGATGTACTGAACGTTTTCAGCTTGGAGCAGGAGGGCAGTTTCATCCAGTACCTACCCGGAATCCTGAAACTATTGTACTGCTTCGCATTTATTTGACATTATGTATGCAGACTGTTCAGTAAATACTGTACTTAAAGGCTGTTAATTATGCCCGGTGCGGACTGGCCGGGAATATGGTAGCTTTATGCCTTTCAGTGACCCCTTTTGTTGCCGTATGTGTCAATCAGAGAGTTAATGGAAGCGACAAGCTAGTATTTTGCAATTTTAATCTGGTACTTCAAATCTTTGTATGTTGTCATTGAGTATTCTAATTTTTGTTTGTTGTAAACCTTATGGCCCTTCCTAGACGGATTATTGGATGTGAATTGTAACTTAAGTTGTGTGCGCTCAGCTTGCTTGTATTTGTACACTCTCTTAGTCCATGTTGAGGAGTCCTTCGGGTTATAGGTGTACATTTTAAACGGCCATCTGCCACTTAGAGTGTATCTCAATTACAGAGTGTATTAGTCCCTGAGAGGACACAGTAAAGGTGTACCTTAATGTATTTAATCTTGTTTTATTATTATCTAAGTATCATTCTAAATGACTTCGTATATTGTTTCCATTCGTTGCTAGGAAGGTTAAACTGCAATGTTTATGAGTGGGCCGCTGCTATACTGAAGTTTTAACAGTTGGTTTCCTTGAAAATGGTCTTTAATTGCCCATCTAAGTATAGCTGTGTATGTAAATTTCCATCAAACTTGTTTACTGTTTCTTCTTGGTAAATGTTCACAGCTGCAGTTGACGCGTTGCAGCTCTGCTGGTCCGTGTCGGGGACTCGTTTTACTTCTGCTTCGGCGGCTTTGCCGTCGTCGCGCAGGACCCAGGTGTTGGCATCTCCCATGCGATGCTGCGGATCTCCCATTCCAGCCCCAAGTTGAATTGTTTATTGTCACTCTTTTGATGTCGTGCCACGGTGTGGGTGTCGCCGGACTAGGACTTCGGTATAGTGATTTTGAGGAAGTTAATTGTTCAGTGTTCCTGTTACTGTAAGGTCCCTCTGGGCGTTTGATGAAAGCTTTTGGGCAAACTGAGCACTGAGTTTCTTGATTTCTTAAAAAAAATAAGGGTTTAATTGTCACTATCATTTTAATAGTGTTTTAGATGCACAATAGTTTATTTAAGTACTTAATGTGATTTATCTGTAACAGCCTTGCGGCAAATCAGTGAAGTATTACTGTTTGCTTTGGTTTATGAAATGTATGCATTTTAAGGTCTTTTATTTATTGAGCTTATATTCAAGTCGCTGTGGGATCAGCCCACAGTTGTGATGCTACTCGCGCGGACAGAGGGCCGTCGCAGGTTCATTTAAACAGTTAATTTAATCGGGTCGCCATTGTGCTGCAAAGTTGACATGTTCTTCGAGTCCCATTTGTAAATTTATGTATAACGCAAATGTCCTTAGGCATTGTGATATCAATTTAACAACTTTAACTATTTGTATGAACATGGCAAAAATATTGGTTACTGTTAGTTCACTTACGATGGAACTGTTATTAACAAAAAATACTTGTTTGAGAATGGTAAATGACGCATCATTTTGGACCACCCTTCCATGTGTTTTTCTTAAATAAAACACGATCCTTATCCTGGGTTCCAAATAAGAAGCGAAGTTCCTTCGGGCATGAACGCGTGTCTGAAGGAAAGGGCACTGTTCTCACTGCAGCCTTTACGACATACATGAAATGTGTTCGCAGTAGCAAATCTGACATAAATTTTCATTGCTGCTTTTGCAACACATGGCTGCTCGTTATCCATATTTCATCAACCAAATGTTCATAACGCCCTCCGTTAGGAAGGATACATGCACCGAACCGCCATTGCACTGAATGTTCTTTAAGACGACGATCAGTTTCTTCAAACGTACATCTATCAGGGCGACGTCGATCTGGAAATGTCTCTCAATATAAAGGCTGGACACCACGGACATTGCCATCTGCTAATTTGTAGAGCAAATGACTATCTGCTAAGATCACACTTGAATACTTTTCCACTGCACTGTACCTGGTACCAAGTCCGTGATGAACACTGTACAGTTGATGTTACATCCTTGCGTATTCCGTGATGAATACTAAACAGTCGATGCTGAGTGGATGTGGTAGTAGAGCTGTAAAGTTGGTTACAATGTCACACAAGCAATGTAGAAAATCATATGTCAACATTACCTTCGTTCCATTGGGACAGAAAACACTGGCAGGAATCTAATTTTTACAAGTTACTGTACAATACCAAAAGGTTATTTTGAACATTTTCATTCACAAAACCGTTTCGTGTAATGCTGCTGCTGCGTTCTGTTCCTGTATGTTTCCTGTTATTAATGTGTTTATGAAGAGAAGCTGTGCGGCATCGTCCAGAGATCACGGTGCAACAACACAGTCGGCAACGCGCACCGATACGACAGACATTAGGGGGGCTCGCTTCAATCTACAGGGAGTGGGAGAGGTTAAAGAAAAAAAAAATGGTTCAAATGGCTCTGAGCACTATGGGACTTAACTGCTGTGGTCATCAGTCTCCTAGAACTTAGAACTGCTTAAACCTAACTAACCTAAAGACATCAAACACATCCATGCCCGAGGCAGGAGTCGAACCTGCGACCGTAGCGGTCGCGCGGTTCCAGACTGTAGCGCCTAGAACCGCTCGGCCACTCCGGCCGGCGTTAAAGAAGGCACGCCCTCTTTATCAGCACAGCAGCGCCCTTGCATGGTGTTCAGTGCATAACGGAGCTTGGAAGCCCCCACTCAGTTCCTTACCTCAGCTGAAGTAATCAACATCACTGTGTAAGACTAAAGAGTTATTAAAGTCTCAGATGGAAATGTACTTTTGTAAAATCTGAACATCATACTTCAAGAGAAGAGTTTGTTAATTAGTGCAACAAGCGATGCTTTAATAGTCAGTGACAACTACAAATTATCTGGCACTCATGTGGTAAAACACTGTATAAAGTCAAGTAAGTGTTTTTAATTATTCATGTAATAAAGTGAACTAATATTTCATGCGTTATAGTTCAAATGAGCTATCTCCCAGAGCAGTCAAGGAAGCCACAGCTGCCGGCCGGACTGGCCGAGTGGTTCTAGGCGCTACAGTGTGGAACCGTGCGACCGCTATGGTCGCAGGTCCGAATCGTGCCTCCGGCATGTGATGCCCTTAGGTTAGTTAGGTTTAAGTAGTTCTAAGTTCTAGGGGACTGATGACCTGAGAAGTTAAGTCACAAAGCGTTCAAAGCCATTTAAACCATTTGAAGCCACAGCTGTGGCAAGACGATTGTAGTTTTGTCTGGTCATAACGAATAGAAAACGAGATTTAATGTGGATGATAAGCGTTTCTGGATCCATAACCATGTAACAAGTTATTCTTCTATATGCGAGGAATATTTCCTGAAAGTTTTGTACATCTGTTTGTTACTCACTGTATACGTCTTGTTAAGGCAGGCCATGGCTCAAATTTGATGCGTACTCAACCAGAAAGTTTATATTTCTACTGCCTAGGAGACTATTTGACAATCAAGTCAGTGGTGCCCTGTAAACACACATTCCAATTATCAGGCTAACGGCCCATTTGTTGAGCTGTGTTTACTGGAACCATTTTCCTTCCATAATAGTATACCTTTAACCTTGCCAGTTTGGGCTGTTACTTGTGATAAGCACTATACACAGCAGCAGCATCTGTGAACAGCCACGCGCGTCAATTCCTTCTTTTTTTCTTCTTTTTTAAGGCGTTGGCTTGTTTGTTTGCCGTAAGTTTTAACGAACACAAGAACTATAAGCCTTCTATCTTTTTAATATTTACGTGACTAGGGAAATGGTTAGAAATTGGCTGTCACTAACGAATGCTAAGAGAAAACAGGAGTGACGGTTCTGTGCTTGTGTCAGCAATCTAAACTTGCGTTATTTTCTTCTCCTGTAATACGGGGCGGCGCCGGTCGGACACGCCGCTGCTTTGTAATCGGGCAGCTGCATTATTTAGCTGCAGACCGTCTGCTCTGCCAAGTAACGGGCTCTATTCTTTCAGAAATCCCGTAATCAGGCGCGCACTGGCGCCGCTTATGCCGTTAGCCGGCGTTCAAAGTTAATTTGTACTTTGGCAGAGTCGCACAGAGCTAATGAACTGTAATCCAATAATCCTTAAATTATTCGTCTGGCACAAGTAAACAGCGTCACCAAGTCGTGCGTGACATCAAACAACTAATTCCAGCCGTACCTGCACGCAATTCAATAATGAGCGGAATTGCTGTTCAAACATTTCGCGAGCATTTCGCTGTTTCCGTCCATTGTACTGAAACAGGTGTTTAGTCGGGAGTGGCCATCCCCTGCCGTTCAACGGCCCATCCCCCAACCCCTACGAGCCCCCATCCCTTCTCCCGCTCCGTCCGCCATGGTCGACAAAATTCCATAAGAGCCGCACAATTCGATGTCGTAAAATTATTGGTTTTCCGCGCGGACGCCGTTAATGGAAGTGGGACGGAACAGGTAAACACTGCACGGTCGCCGTTGCTGGCAGCCTTTCCGATGTTGAAATACTCCTCTATGCGAATCTCACACAATGCAGTACATTAATTCTTGACTGCAGACAAAACTACGGATAAACGAATCTCTGTCACGTGCAGTCTGTATTTTACGATGTTCGTGTCCCTTCGGAAAGATGCTAAAATCTGGAACAGTACGTCGTTGTATTGCAAACGAAAACAAAAATACTTGTAGATATGACTGTAATGAGGAAAACAATGATCAAAGATAATAAACGAAATAAGATAAATAATGGGCCAATTATAAACAGGAGTCGTGCACTGAGGGTTCCGCGCAAACTTCATTATGTGTATAGACAGCGCGTCCAACCCCGGAATCGAGAATTTTTCTGTTTTCTAGACTGACACTAGGAAGATATCGGCGACAGGAATTCCAAGACTTTCGAGAATTTCTTAATTCCATATTTGAAGTCAGATAACAAATGACGAAAGAAACATTTTTTTCGTGTGTTCAAATGACTCTAAGCACTGTGGGACTTAACATCTGAGGTCATCAGTCCCCTAGACTTAGAACTACTTAAACATAACTAACCTAAGGACATCACACACATCCATGGCCGACGCAGGATTCCAACTTGCGACCGTAGCAGTCGTGCGGTTCCAGACTGAAGCGTCTAGAACCGCACGGCCACAGCGGCCGGCTTTCGGGAGGTGAGATCGTGGGTGAAGAAACTCTTCTGTTCCTGACGTTTCGTCCAGGACTGCGCTCGACATCCTCAGGGGTGCCTGTGAGGATGTCCAGCGCAGTCTGGACGAAACGTAAGGAACAGAAGGGTTTCTTGGATCACGACCTCACATCCCGAAAGGTTTGCCAGCAGCTATGCCATCCGATCGTGAAAGTCTTCATTCTACAATGCTATACGTTTTGATGAGTGATTTTCTGACTGTCAGAATATGTGACATACGTGGCGGTATCTTTTTAGTGCGTTGATACAGAAGCTAACGTTTATTATACCGCCAAAGGACGATAGACATTGGTAAGTGACATAATTTCAACTTCATGCGTCTACCCATTCCTGACGAAAAGTATTCTGAACAATCGGACGGATAGACAGACAGACAGATAGAAAGACGGACAATCAAGTGATCCTATAAGTTGATAGCTAAGGAAACAGCGACGATGAGTCCGCAGATCGTGATCTAGTGGCTAGCGTTGCTGCCTTTGGATCACGGGGTCCTGTGATCGATTCCTGGTTGGGTTGGGATTTTCTCTGCCCTGGGACTGGGTGTTTGTGTTGTCCTCATCCTTTCATCAGTATCATCATTTGTGGCAGTGGCTAGAGCGCACCGTGAAAACACTGGACTTTGTAACACTTGAGACTTTGTAGGGGCGCTGATGACCGCGCAGTTGAGAGCCCCATAAACCAAACATCACCATCACAACGACGTTACAAAATCGTGTTTAGAAATAAGAAGGTTTGCGCCAATGTGTCGTCAGGATATTTATTCAGAATAAGAATTTTCCATGCTTGTCAGCCAGAACCGCGATACACACTCGAATACCACTGGAGACACTATAACTTCTTCTTTTTTTAGTAAAGAGACAGACTTGGAACGTACAATGATGAGGCAAAACACTAGGACGGTGACTGTTGAGAGACTGAATGCCGCCTTGTGGCTTTGTAAGCATGTCACTCAAGCAAGGAAAGGATATTAGCGAAAGCATGGGCCGCAGATAATTTGCAATAAAGGGCAGATGATTACGGCGCGGCGTCTTGAAACGAGCATCACTGAAAGGTCAAGATGATCAGCTATTCGCACGCTGTTGTCATTATCATCTATGGAACATGGTTGAAGGATGGTGGAAGTTGCTAGCCATCTACGCCTCTTCACAGAATGTGGAAGTCGAAGCCTCGGCCACTTTGAAAAATGGGGTAGGCGGCGATCTGTGGCACATCGTCCGCCCCTGGTAGCTGAGTGGTGAGAGCGACGGAATGTCATACCAAACAGCCCAGGTTCGTTTGCCGGCTGGGTCGGAGATTTTCTCCGCTCAGGGACTGGGTGTTGTGTTGTCCTTATCATGATCATTTCATCCCCATTGACACGCAAGTCGCCGAAGTGGCGTCAACTCGAAAGACTTGCACTAGGCGAACGGTCTACCCGACGCGAGGCCCTAGCCTCACGACATTTCCATTTATGACATATCAGACAACAGACTACAATGCTAGTCTTGGCACAAGTATTTAGGAGTACGAGCTGTGACTATTAAATAACAGGACTGATGCTGTCAGAGAATAAGTACGCATGCGCCAGAGACGATGGACCGTTAGCTGTGAAGCATGGATCGAAGGCGAAATCTCTGGTGTTTGTAGACCAACCAGAGTGGTTCTGCTCTTTGTTTGTGTAAGAATTGTTAATACGTTTTTCCGGAAAAAAAGATAAGTGCAACATCGAAGCAACGAATTCTGATGAAGTTTCACACGGAACTTGGGAGAAATACTTCTGAAACATATCTCCAGAAGTGAATAGCGAATACTGTTTATCACATACACAAGTTTTTGATGGGTTCAACGTTTCCAAGATGGTCGAGACGAAGTTGAAAATAGCTCACCTCCGGCGCACGCTTCAACATCGAAAACGTATGAAAATATCAAAAAAGTAGGTAATCCGATTCGATAAACCATCGGTTGAGTATTCGATCGATAGCTGAAACTGTAGAAATTGACAAAAAATGTTTAAGGGAATTGTAGATAACCAATTTTACACGAGAAAGTTGTATGCAAAACTAGCGCCGAAATTTCTCACGATCCAACAAAAAGAAGACGGTGAAAATGTCTGTATTGACACTTTGAATACCAGTGAAAATGATCCCAATTTTTTGGAGAGATTGATAACACGTAACGAATCTTGGTTTTTCACTCGTGATATGGAAATGAAGAGCCATTTCAAGCATTGGAAGGGCGCAACTTCACCGAGAGCGAAACCAGCTCTCAAGATTCAAAGCGATGATGATTTATATATATATATATATATATTAATGGAATTCTGTACTCGCTGTGTTCTTGAAGGTCAAATTATTGACACAGTCTAACGTAACAGTCGCGACATTCCGTCTGTTTTCTGTTACCCACTGAGATAGCACGCTACATGCGGCCAGCAAACGACACTTGTAAGTGCAATATCGGATGAGTGCGGATACAATCGCTTACATTGATTTTTAAAGTGGTTTATACGATACAGAGCGTATGTAGAGCAATAAAACTCAACAGTAACTGACAAATAACAGAAAGTTTGCCATCATTTGGTTTCCTAAGGACCCTAGGAGGTATGCACCGGAACCTTACAGGAGAGTCCTTTTCCCATTCTATTGTAACGTCCACATATTTACTGGAGAATGCCATTCTACTTTAATAGCAAAAATGTGCTAGTAAGCAACAGCAGATCTTACGTTTTGCAGAAAGAAGTCGTGTATCTAGCAACCAACGCCATGTTTTAAAAGCTACACATTCGTCCAAATCAGTGCAGAATATAACTCCTTCATTATGTAATGTGCAAGATAAGCCACCACACCTGTTGATAAAGGAAAGTCACACAGACATTATAATAGTAGGTCAAACTAAATAAAACTGTTTCACACAAGAAAGCAATAACACAATAGTTGCTACATCTGAACCACAAACGGAAGGGATCTTCAATATATTATATATTACTTTTAAACATTACATTTACAAAAATATTCCTCTACTAGAAAGTCAAATGAAATGTAACAATGGTCGAATCATTTGAGTCCGTACAAAATTTTTTCATGTCGAGGAAAGACCCTGTCGTAATATAACAGATTGCAGCATGAATACATGATTTTAGATTACGAAATATGCTTTTATATTCTCTTCCCTTCAGTGGAGTAAGCTGCAATCATACAGATATTCGAAATTATTTCTTCATGAGCAAGTTTTAGTTTATGTCACTAAATCAGTGAGATTTGGCAGTTTTTACATTTCTTTCACGACAGCTTAGGTAATTTGATAATTTACTAATGGATGGAGCACAAAACATAACTATTTTGTTAATTAAGTAGAAAAATGATTAAAAATAATCTTTGTCCTTATAACGCATATAACTGCCTGCATTGTCGCCACTTGGAGCGCTAGTGTCACTCCAATTCTCAAACGGTAAAAGCTTTCGCACCAGAGAGTGTCGCGACTGCATGCATTGGACTGTGCAATCAATCAGTATTACTACCTTGCAATTCTCGGTCAACTAAATGAGAAAATAAGAAAACAACGACTCAAATTTTGGAAAAGCTAGTCACGAATCTGAATCAAGACGACCCACCAGCTCACCCTGAATTGTCTGTGAAGAGGTTTCTAACGAAGTACCGTGTTATACCACCCACCTTATTCACCTGACCTAGCGCCCTGTGACTTTTGCCTACTCCCAGTGGTCAAATACACATTAGAAGGAACACGATATCAGTCCTTTGAAGCAACGAAAAAGTTAAAAAGAAGGCATGTGAAATCAAGGAGTTCAAATGTTTCAAACGGCTCTGAGCACTATGGGACTTAACGTGTGAGGTCATCAGTCCCCTAGAGTTAGAACTACTTAAACCTAACTAACCTAAGGACACCACACTTCCATGCCCGAGGCAGGATTCGAACCTGCGACAGTAGCAGCAGCGCGGATCCGGAATGAAGCGCCTAGAACCGCTCGACCACAGGTGCCGGCGTAATCAAGGAGGTAACTGAGGAAACTGTCATGGAGCGTTGTAGGGATAGAGGCTGGGAGTAGATTGAGGTTAGGTTAGGTTAGTGGTGTTTAACGTCCCGTCGACAACGAGGTCATTAGAGACGGAACACAAGCTCGGGTTAGGGAAGGATGGGGAAGGAAATCGGCCGTGCCCTTTCGGAGGAACCATCCCGGCATTTGCCCGAAACGATTTAGGGAAATCACCAAAACCTAAATCGGGATGGCTGGAGACGGGATTGAACCGTCGTCCTCCCGAATGCGAGTCCAGTATGCTAACCACTGCGCCACCTCGCTCGGTACATTGAGGTCGGCAGTAACTAAATACGTGTGTTTTTTAATGTTTTACAGCGGTAGTCCCATTATTTTATAGCCACATCTCGTATATTGTTCAGTACACATTGTTGAACATGGGGCTCCACAGCAGGACGAGTCTACATGCTGTCATGTTAACACTAACGACATCGTCAATTACGAATGCAGTGGCCACTGAATCATCGATATCGGACTGATGATCAATGGAAACGTGTCACCTCGTCGGAAAAATCACAAAGCTAGTTACACCATGTCGATGGTCGTGTCCAGATAAGCCGCGCAACATGCGAATGGCTGCTCCACATATGCACCGCACAATGGGCGCAGAGCTGTGCGGGCATTATTATGCAATGTACGACATTCACCTCGGCTCCCATGGGACCTGTGGTAGTAGTCGAAGGAAACACCACAGCTGTGGACTATGTGAACGACACTGCGGACCAACTGCGTCTGCTCATGCTTGACGCCAGAATAATTCCCCGTGTAATATTACCACAATCACGCTACGTCTGTCTGAGGATCATGATAGTTGTTGCTGCGATGAACACAACACCGTTCTCTTTGTGATACATGGCATCTGAATTAACTGGCCGTTGCGTCCAGCGACAGTGCCGAGCTGTGTACGAGAGGGTGCGGTTGTCCTCGATCGACTGAAGCCAAAGGGCACACGCGGCCACGGCGGCCTACGGGCTGGGTCGGGACGCCACGAGGTCGATAGGCACTTTAACTGCAGCTGGCCGACAGAAGAGACTTTGTCTGCCGATCGAAAAACTGTGTTGCTGAATGTGGTGGGGTTCTGACACCACTGTTATATCACGATGATGATAATGATGTTTGGTTTGTGGGACGCTCAACTGCGCGGTTATCAGCGCCCGTACAAATTCCTAACCTTTGCTCAGCCTAATCTCGCCACTTTCATGAATGATGATGAAATGATGAGGACAACACAAACACCCAATAATCTCGAGGCAGGTAAAAATCCTTGACCCCGCCGCGAATCGAACCCGGGACCCCGTTGATATATCACGAGTAGTTCTGAAATAGCCACTAACTACTTGTAAGGAGGGTCTGCAGGCTGTGTGCATCTCAGCATGGAGTTGGTGAAGGCAATCTGTAAGTTGGTTAAAAGCGTGGTAATACGTGTCACTTTTAAGCTGAAGAAAGATGCTCGTTAAGCTTGGTTTTCATCGTGTTTCTCTCTAGAATCATTCAGATTGTTGGAGATGGTTGATTTCGATGTGTTTCTAATTGGGTCGTGACGTCTGACAATTAATGTGGAAATTTGTTTTGTCATAAATATTGTATGGGATAAACTACGTAATCAGTCCAGTCCTTCCACTCACCTGCCGTTACGCTACAATAGTGATGTCACGTTGATGTCTTAACCAACAAATTTGCCTTGTCTGAACCCAACTGGCCACGCCTGGGACGCTACCCCGAGCGACCAAAAATTATCGGCCAGTAATTTTCGGATACTACATAGATATATGGTACCACATAGCTCCGGAAACATGCCAAAGGCTTGTTGAGTGCATGTGCGCATATTTACTGTTGTACTGTTGACCTACACATTATTTACCAGGTGGTGATAATAATTTGGTCCATCATTGTCCACTGATTACAAATAATATCAGTTTTCTGTAAATGAACACATGTTACTTAATTACGCAGAAAATAACATTGTCTCCATGTATAACCCCAACTACAGCCCGTCTGTGATAACAGGTGAACGGTGTATTGGAGAACATATTGGTTTATGACTTTTGCAATATTTATGATAGTCTGTAAGGGTAAATACAGGTCTTCGTTGTTACCGGAAAGGGGTTTTCTATGTGCTAGATTTTTTATTGCATAACCTCGTGCCTCAATCCATCTAACGGATTCGGTTTCATTTTTTTAGCATATACAGCAATTATTATACAAAACTTCTGACTGAATGCTTCATTAAAACATTATTTAATGTAATGCAGTAACTTTTCCGATAACATAATTTAATTGAGTAGCACGAAATTTAGTTGATGTCTTAAACTTCTGGTGTATTAAAGCCATAATGATAGCACTAAATAATATACCAGTATTCACGCAAATGAGGCACGTAATCCGCTGGTATCAACAATAAGAATTGAGCATTTATAATACTACATCCGAGTATTCTTCCGTGTTTGGCTACCGTCGAAGTAGTGCCGTTCCTCGTTTCCCTTTTTTTTTCTCTGTAATTAAGAGTGAGTAACATTCAGCGACATCAGTAGAATTTTGCAATGTCTCTTCCAAACCTGAGTGAAAAATGTATTTAGTAGACAGGCAGCACATTAATTTAGGGCACAACATTTTTGTAAATTTCAGCCTAATGTGTACATGGCAACGTGTATAGAGAAACGTCGTATTTGAGGACCACATTCATAATATAGGCCGAAATCGAACATACTGTATCTGCTATAACAGACAGTTAACTTTATCGCAGGTCACGAGGCCGACTATTCCACAGTTCTTCACCTGTGTATAGTTCCTTCCGTAAAACGCGAAAGGATAAATTCTGACTTTAGAATGAAAGGAAGTAGTAGTCCACCCCTAAGACATGCTGCACTCTAGATGGATAGCTTCACTTTTCAGCTTTTATTTCTCTTCTGTAGTTGTTGTTCTGCTCTGTTGCTTCTCTGAGAAACACGGTTAACGACAATGACACTAAGCTGCAACTCTATCTTATAACTGTCTCGGGACGAACTGTTTTCCTTGGTCTGACATTGTTGTTACATCAAAGTGACTTTTATCTCATATGTAAAGTCAAAAGTGCTTCTCTTCTCTTGTACAGTTATCTTTGCTGACGCTAAACTGATTTTCGTCCGTTACACGGAACAGTGTTGCACTCACCGGAAGATAACGACAACAGACAAAATCGATAAATCATGTATATCACTATGCAGTCCTAAATACATTTTTCTCATTACCGACAGTCAAATTTGAATTTCATCCATCAGAACATATCCCAATATTGTCTACATGTATCCCTACTGATTTTAGTAAATTATTAGCTAGCTTTACAATTCTTGCTGCCTGGTTTGCGCTGAAATAAATCAGTCACTACTTCCGAAACACACACCTTCCATCCTTCTGCAAAAAGGGAAACAAGTACTATCTTCTCCTAGTAAATAGCTAGCCAAAACAGCGGTCATACAGTCGATGGGAAAAGCCGATCAGGAAGAAGCTCCTGGTTGGATTACAATGACCGCTTTATCAATGGGAAAGCATTTTCTTGTAATTCATATTACCCTTCCTATCACCTGCAGAAGTACCCTCAAATAACTGTGGAAGGATTTTAGATTCTGGAATTCTGGTTTTTCGCAGATGAACTGAGTAGTTCTCATTAAACGAATCAGTTTTCTTACCAGAGATATTGATGTAAATCTCGTTTCACTTACTTACAATGGAACATACGAAACTATCTGCTACTTGAAAATAGATTTAAAGAAACGAATTCACCAATAGTTTAGTCTGCAAAATCCGATAGTAATTTTCAGAGAAATTAAGCTATTTAGAAATAAAGATTTATCTGTTTTCAATATCAGACACAACATTTCTGTTTTGAACATATAATTAGTTTATTTACATGCGGCCGTTCGTGATTTGATATCCCAATAAGGAAATACGTCAAATTGGATAACTACTGTTTTAAAGTTTCATTAGTATTGATAAATTATAGTTCAAATTACTGTGAAGATTGTTAGACAACCATCGTTTGATTTGAAAAGGATAGAAGAGAAAATTCCTCCACACAATCTGTCTTAGAAACGAATGATATACCGACACCCAGATAATTTAAAGTGAATGTTCTATAAAAAGCTTCATCAGTGAGTAAATATGCTGCAGATTACAAAAGTCCTTTGCATGGCTCTACGCTATCTTTCATACAAGGCAGTCATCTGTCTACCAACGGGCTCAAAGGCTAGCACAATTACATGACTGAGTTAATTGTAAAGTACAATTACGTGTGTGGCAGAGGAGTAAAATGGTAAAAAAGATAAATGAAAGTGATGAAAGAAACCAGCACACACAAAAGAGAAATATACGTGTGTCAGGAAAGTGGATATTTTAAGAGCCAAACGACATATTTGTTTATGGGTGAAATAACATTCATTTGAAAAGATTAATCCGTAAAGAGGCAAGCAAAATCTAAATACAAAAAGTCTGCGAATGTTGCGGTTACACGGACGAGTTCACTGCAGCTGCCAGGAGCCGCTTTGCCCGCCGTGCTTTAAAGCCGGGTTAACACTCGTATCTACCTTGACGCTGCCACTTGTGACATTTGTAGTGGCATCGTGAGCTACTGCCACATGTTATACGTGTACTTTCACAGCTCTCAGTAGGACGTCATACGAAAACATATGGACAGATATTAATGTTACAGTGCTGGTTATAGCATGAGAGTCGTGAGATGAGTAAATATAAGGAAAACGAAAACCAAATGCTGGGTCCGAAATAGATTGCGCGGAGGGATGAAACAGCGGTCACAATCACGTTTGTAAAAGATATAATAATCGAAGACGTCAGTGCTGTCTTCTACAGCAAACCAACCAACAGCTTGCGTGTAATATCAACTGCGGACAATTCATTGTTCCAAGATTTTAGTATCCTATTCGTATCCTAAATTCCTTTTATTTCGCGTCTGAGGTTATAAACTTGTAGGTCCTCGGACTACCGGTTTCAGTCAGACGTGACTATCTCCCGATTTGCTTAATTGTATCGATTGGTATAGGCATTTCGAATAACTAATTTCGTTTAACAGCTGCCACATCACACTCGACAGCTATTTCACGCGTGCCACGGGGTTTATACATCTACATCTACATGGTTACTCTGCAACTGACACTTAAGTGCCTGGCAGAGGGTTCATCGAACCATAGTCATACTACTTCTCTACCATTCCACACTCGAATGGCGCGTGGAAAAAAGGAACACTTAAATCTTTCCGTTCGAGCTATGATTTCTCTTATTTCATTATGATGATCATTTCTCCCTACGTAGGTGGGTGCCAACAAAATATTTTCACATTCCTTGAACATGGCTGACGTTTGCAGCAACCGTATACACAAATTCGAAAAATATGTAAAAATCTGCCAACCGGTTGCATATGTTTTCTATATACCTTGACCAGGTTTCGTCACCTCTGAGGGTGACTTCATCAGAAGGTAAGGTAATTACAAGAAGAACATATCGTCAAAGATGTACAGTGATTTAAGAGCTGAGTTGCTCAAGTCATACATTAAAATATAATACATAATGTTATCCAAAAGTCAAACATTAAAACAAAAGTAACACCGGTGTGGTGTGAGGAGACTGACATTCGGAAGAGAAAGTTGTTGACTGAAATTTCGTAAATATATCTCGCCGCAAAAAAAACCGCCTTTGTTTCAGCGAGCGCGTACGGAGGCTTTCAGACAGTCGTTCTTCCCGCGAACCATACGCGACTGGAACAGAAAAGGGAGGTAATGACTGTGGCACGTAAAGTGCCCTCCGCCACACACCGTTGGGTGGCTTGCGGAGTATAAATGTAGATGTAGATGTAGACTGCCACCCCAACTCGCGTATCATATCAGTGACACTCTCATCACTTTTGCGCGATAACACGAAACGAGCTGCCCTTCTTCGCACTTTTTCGATGTCCTCCGTAAATCATACCTGGTAAGGATCCCACACCGCGCAGCAATATTCAAGCAGAGGACGGACAAGTGTAATGCAGGTTGCTCGTTAGTTGGTTCGTCGCATCGTCTAAGTGTTCTGCCAACAAAGCGCAGTCTTTGTTTCGCCTTCGCCACAATATTACCTATGTGGTCTTTCCAATTCAAGTTTCTCGTAATTGTAATTCCTGGGTATTTAGTCGAATTGACAGCCCTCAGATTTGTGCGATTTATCGTACACCCAAAATTTGTCGGATTTCTTTTAGTACCCATGTGGATGACCTCGCACTTTTCTTTGCTTAGTGCCAATTGCCACTTTTCGCACCATGCAGAAATTCTCTCTAGATCATTTTGTAATTGGAATTCATCGCCTGATGATTTTAGTAGACGGTAAATTACAGCGTCATCTGGAAACTATCTAAGGGGGTGCAGAATTCACCTGATCATTTATGTAATTCAGGAGCAGCAGAGGGCCTTGCGGAACGCCAGATATCACTTCTGATACGACTCGCTCTTTTGGTTACATATTAAGTTTATTTATTTATTCATTTAAAAATCTTTCAAAACTGTAGGATACATCTGTAGTCTGCAAATACAGGGTGTTCCACTCAAACCTCCCTGAGTTCAAGGACCCATGAGAGAAAAACCACATTAGATACGACGATGAAAAATGCACCACATTGTAGAGCATCTCCAAGAAATTATATTCCTTCGTCAGAAGTGCCAAGTATCGTCGCCAAAGTGCAGCATGGTCGCATGGGGTGAAAATGGCGACTCCACAGCAACGCGCGCAAGTAGTAGTGTCGTTTGCAGAAACAGAATCACCGATTACTGTGCAAAGAATTTATCGTCGTGTGTATGAATGTGATCCACCTGATGAGAAAACAATTAAGGAGTGGTATAGGAAGTTTCTGGCAACAGGAAGTGTTCTGAAACATTGTGGCGGTGCACGTCACGGAGTTTCAGAAGAGACAATGGAGGACATCAGACAAACGTTTCTCAGAAGGCCACATAAGTCAATTCTTCAAGCATCTAGGAAAATTGATGTTCCTCAATCAACATTGCATTATGTAGTTCACGAGCGTCTTCGTCTGTGGGCTTGCAAAGAAAAAATTCTGCAAAATCTGACGCCGAACGACAAACCACGCCGACAACAATTTGCTGCGGATATGCTGCAGCGTATTGATATGGATGCCAGCTTCCTGGAAGGATGTTTATTCCCAGATGAGGCAACCTTTCATCTATCAGGAAGGGTTAATAAGCATAATGTTAGGATTTGGGATTCGCAAAATCCGCACGTTGTCATTGAACGTGTTCGTGACAGCCTTAAACGAAATGTCTGGTGTGGGCTAATGCACGACAGGATTGTTGGACCATTCTTCTTTGCGGAACAAACAGTGAATGAGTCTGGACATGTTGGAGCAGTTTGTGTACCAAAATGGTTCAAATGGCTCTGAGCACTATGGGACTTAACATCTATGGTCATCAGTCCCCTAGAACTTAGAACTACTTAAACCTAACTAACCTAAGGACATCACACAACACCCAGCCATCACGAGGTAAAGAAAATCCCTGACCCCGCCGGGAATCGAAACCGGGAACCCGGGCGTGGGAAGCGAGAACGCTACCGCACGACCACGAGATGCGGCCTCAGTTTGTGTACCCTCAGATACAAGACTTGCAACCCAACATCATTTTTCAACAAGATGGAGCTCCACAGCATTGGTCAATGGCTGTTCGCAAGTTCCTGGATAGGAAATTTCCCAGTCGTTGAATAGGACGCGGAAGAGCACGTTCACCCTACATTACGCGGCTTGATTTCTTCATGTGGGGATTTGTGAAGAACCGCGTGTATGCGACCAAAGTGGACGATATTCCTATGTTGCGACATCGTATCACTAATGCGATTGCAACAATAACACAGCAAATGTTACAAAGAACTTGGCAATAAACTGAATATAGACTCGATATTCTTCGTGCTACATATGGTTCACATGTAGAAGTGTATTGAGGATAAATAAATAATTTCTTGCCGGCCGTTGTGGCCGAGTGGCGCAGCTGCTACAGTCGCAGGTTCGGATCCTGCCTCAGGCATGGATGTGTGTGATGTCCTTAGGTTAGTTAGCTTTAAGTAGTCCTAAGTCTAGGGGACTGATGACTTCAGATGTTAAGTTCCATAGCGCTCAGAGCCATTTGAACCATTTGAAATAAATTCTTTGAGATGCTCTACAATTTTTCATTGTCCTAAAAACAGTGTTTTTTTTTCCTGGGTGTTTGGAATCGGGGAGGTTTGAGTGAGACATCCTGCATTATGTGCACACACACACACACACACACATACACACACACACACACACACTACTACAGGAAGTTGACAGTAATACAAGCAGTAGGTTGTCGTTCTTGTAGCATCAGAAACTGCAGAAGTGTACCTGTCGCCCACTGTTTTTACTTTTTAAAGTAATGACATGAAACAAACTGAAATCGAATGGAGTACAACAGGAATTATTCCACGATAACTGAGACAGAATGCTTGTGTTTCAGAAAAACAGCCACCATGAAATAGTGGTGGAAAGCAATGTAGCGTCAGCCAGTGCAACTGAGTTGAACTTCATGTGGCACGACAAGAGTTGCAGCACTTCACCGACCCTACTCAAAACTGAGTGTTCACAGGTGAAACTTCAGTACCTCTGTAGTATGCCGTTGCCAGTGGCGTCACTCCAGCTTTGTGTGTGTGAACGCAGCTGAACTTACTGTTGTCGCTCTCGGTTGCTGTGGTGCGATCGAGCGTAGTCGGCAAGGTGTAGACGGTCTTGTCGCCTCTTCTGTCTCATGTGAAGCAAAAAGTCCACAAATCACTTTTATTTGTACATTCTAACTCACCACACCTTGCAAGGAGCGTTCATCTCGATTGAGTCACCTGGACGTGACTCATGGTGTTGCCTCACAGCTTCACTTCTGTCCGTTCCTCTCTCTTAGTGCCGTCTGAAACTTCCGTCACAGCTTGTGCTCGTCACTAAAGCCCCTGTTGTCTACGGGACGTTAAGTACGACACCTCTTCTTTCATTTCTTTCTGATTTTAGAACTGTTACCTGTAGAGAAATGGAGGCTACCAATAAATGGTGAAAAAGAGAATGTAGAGAATAAAGTAACTTGTTGCTCACTATACTCTCCAAATTTTCTAGAAGCTGTATGATGTTGTTCGAGGACCTTGATGGAAAACATACAGAAAAGTGTTGGAATTGGTAACAGCCAGTGGTAAGTTACTAAAATAACAATTTTTTATTTTTTCGGTGGGTTCTATGCTGCAATAAACAACTACGAAAGCTCACCTGTGTGTGTGTGTGTGTGTGTGTGTGTGTGTGTGTGTGTGTGTGTGTGTGTGTGTGCTTGTGTGTGTGGGTGCGTGCTTGCGTGCGTGCGTGTATGTGTGTGTCGGCACCTTCCAGACACACTACATGGACCGATTCAGTGACCCCTAAAACAAATGTATAATCTTAGGAACTTGCCTCACACTTATTCAAAGCCTAATTCTCCGCTGTGTACTTTCTCCAAGGAATAGTATTCCCACAGCATTGTGAACAGCCCCGTTCGGTTTGGAAGATAAGGAGGGGAACTGGTGGCGACTGGAACTACACTATGTGATCAAAAGTATCCGGACACCCACAAAAACATACGTTTTTCAAAATGGCTCAAATGGCTCTAAGCACTATGGGACTTAACATCTGAGGTTATCAGTCCCGTCGACTTAGAACTACGTAAACCTAACTAACCTAGGGGCATCACACACATCCATGCCCGAGACAGGATTCGAACCTACGACCGTAGCAGACATCTACCAAAACCATCACACTGCAATTCCAAACTGCATCAGCATCCACTGCAAGTACTATGACAGTTAGACGGGAGGTGAGAAAACTTGGATTTCATGGTCGAGCGGCTGCTCATAAGCCACACATCACGCCGGTAAATGCCAAACGACGCCTCGCTTGGCGTAAGGAGTGTAAACATTGGACGATTGAACAGTGGAAAAACGTTGTGTGGAGTGACGAATCACGGTACACAATGTGGCTATTCGATGGCAGGGTGTGGTTATGGTGACTGCCCGGTGAACGTCATTGCCAGCGTGTGTAGTGCTAACAATAAAATTCGGAGGCAGTGGTATTGTGGTGTGGCCGTGTTTCTCATGGAGAGGGCTTGACCCCTTGTTGTTTTGCGTGGCACTATCACATCATAGGCCTACATTGATGTTTTAAGCACCTTCTTGCTACCCACTGTTGAAGATCAATTCGGGGATGGCAACTGCATCTTTCAACACGATCGAGCACCTGTTCGTAATGCACGGCCTATGGCGGAATGGTTACACGACAGCAACATCTATGTAATGGACTGGCCTGCACAGAATCCTGACCTGAATCCTATACAACACCTTTGGGGTGTTTCGAAAAGCCGACTTCATGCCAGGCCTCACCAACCGACATCGATATCTCTCCTCAGAGCAGCACTCCGTGAAGAATCCTTTACCAGGATACAGGTTGGCTGGCAGTTTTCAAGGAGCTCTTTGCGGTGTGGGGGAGTAGCCATGTATGTAAAAAACGGTATCCCATTTGAGTCAATTGATGTTTCAAAGTACGGCACTGAAAAGGTGTTTGAATGTTGTGCAGGTGTGGTGAAATTTAACGGAGCTAAACTTCTAACTGTTGTTATTTATAGATCCCCAGACTCCGATTTCACAACATTTTTGCTAAAGCTAGAGGAGGTTCTTGGTTCACTTTATAGGAAATACAAAAAGTTACTTATATGTGGTGACTTCAATATTAATTGTATAAGTGATTGTGCAAGGAAGAGGATCTGGTAGACCTCTGTAATTCATATAATCTTATGCAAACCGCATTCTTTCCAACGAGAGTGCAAGGGAACAGTAGAACAACCATAGACAACATTTTTGTTCATTCCTCATTACTAGAAGGGCATTCTGTTAGCAAAAAGGTGAACGGCCTTTCAGATCATGATGCACAAATTTTAACTTTAAAAGATTTTTGTGCTGCAACACGTGTTAAATATAGTCATCAGCTGATCAGGAAAGCTGATCCAGTTGCTGTAGAGACCTTTGTAAACCTTATAAAGGAAAAAGAGTGGCAAGATGTTTATAGCGCTGATACAGTAGACGATAAATATAATGCTTTTCTCAAGACTTTTCTCATGCTCTTTGAAAGTTGCTTTCCGTTAGAACGTTTAAAACAGGGTACTAGCACAAACAGGCTGCCTTGGTGGCTGACTAGAGGGATAAGAATATCTTGTAGAACAAAGTGGCAATTATATCAAAACGTTAGAAACAGTCAAAATCTAAATGCAGCAGCCCATTACAAACAGTATCGTAAGGTGCTTAAAAATTTTATTAGGAAGGCAAAAAGTATGTGGTATGCAGATAGAATAGCTAAGTCTCAGGATAAAATTAAAACCATATGGTCAGTCATAAAGGAAGTTGCTGGTCTGCAGAGACAGGTCGAGGATATAGAATCAGTGCGTAGTGGGAATGTCCGTGTTACTGATAAGTCGCATATATGTACAGTATTTAATAATCACTTTCTGAATATAGCAGGTGAACTAAATAGAAACCTAGTCCCAACAACAGGGAATCATATAGCGCTCTTAGAAAAAGTGTTCCGAGACTGTTACCTGAAATGCTCCTCCATGATACTAACAAGAGGGAGATTGAGTTAATAATTAAATCACTAAAGACCAAGAACTATCATGGAAATGACGGGGTATCTAGCAGAATACTGAAGTATTGTTCTATGTATGTTAGCCCAGTTCTCAGCTATATCTGTAACTTTTCCTTTAGGAGTGGTCGGTTTCCTGACCGATTAAAGTACTCGGTAGTGAAGCCACTTTATAAAAAGGGAGACATTGATAATGTTGACAATTTTAGAACCTATTTCTATGCCATAGGTGTTTGCTAAAGTTATCGAGAAGGTTGTATATACAAGGTTACTGGAGCATTTAAATTCACATAATTTGCTGTCAAATGTTCAGTTTGGTTTTAGAAATGGTTTAACAACTGAAAATGCTATATTCTCTTTTCTCTGTGAGGTTTTGGACGGATTAAATAAAAGGTTGCGAACGCTAGATGTTTTCTTTGATTTAACGAAGGCTTTTGACTGTGTTGACCACAAAATATTACTGCAGAAGTTGGACCGTTATGGAGTAAGGGGAGTAGCTTACAATTGGTTCGCCTCTTACTTTAAGACAGAAAGCAGAGGGTAATTCTCCACAATATTGAGAGTGGTAGTGATGTTCAGTCCCAATGGGGCACTGTTAAGTGGGGCGTTCCCCAAGGGTCGGTGCTGGGGCCACTGCTGTTTCTTATTTATATAAATGATATGCCTTCTAGTATTACATGTGATTCAAAAATATTTCTGTTTGCTGATGACACCAGCTTGATAGTGAAGGATCTTGTGTGTAATATTGAAACAGTAACAAATAATGTAGTTCATGAAATAAGTTTGTGGCTTGTGGAAAATAAGCGAGACGGAACAGTTCAAGTTCCTAGGCGTTCAGATAGATAGTAAGCTGTTGTGGAAAGCCCACATCCAGGATCTTGTTCAGAAGCTAAATGCTGCTTTATTTACCATTAGAACAGTATCTGAAATAAGTGACACTTCAACACGAAAAGTAGTCTACTTCGCATATTTTCATATGCTTATGTCGTATGGCATTATTTTTTGGGGTAATTCTTCTGATTCAAAAAGGGTATTTTTGGCTCAAAAATGGGCTGTTCGAGCTATATGTGGTGTAAGTTCGAGAACCTCTTGTCGACCCCTATTCAAAAATCTGGGAATTCTGACATTGCCCTCACAGTACATATTTTCTTTAATGTCGTTTGTTGTTAGCAATATTAGCCTATTCCCAAGAGTTAGCAGCTTTCACTCAGTTAATACTAGGCAGAAATCAAATCTGCATGTAGAATGCACTTCCTTGACTCTTGTGCAGAAAGGAGTGCAGTATTCTGCTGCATCCATTTCCAATAAGCTACCACAAGAACTCAAAAATCTTAGCAGTAGCCCACACTCTTTTAAGTCTAAACTGAAGAGTTTCCTCATGGCTCACTCCTTCTATTCTGTCGAGGAGCTCCTGGAAGAGCTAAAAAATTAAGCAAATTCCAGTGTTACATTGTTGATTTTCTTCATTTAAACTTACGACTTGTCACCTGAATGTGTTTTTTTATATTTCATTTTATCTGTTTCTAATATCGTGTTATAATTTCATGTATTGACTCGTTCCATGACCATGGAGACTTCTCCTTAATTTGGTCCCACGGAACAATAAATAAATAAATAAATAAATAAATAAATAAATGGAGGGTGCTACGAACTAGTAAGCCATTTTCAGCCATGTGTCCGGATACTTTTGAACACATACTGTATGAGTTGTTTCACGACACTGGTACTTAGGAGGTTGAGACGTATGGGATACCACTCCTAAGACATCTCTATTTTTCGTTCTTTTCCTACATAATATACACGCAACACTTACCACATGTATTTTCCTTTGCCATCTAAAGTACAACTGACATTTTAGAGGTTACTACGATATAAACTCTGTGTTCAAAACCTTGCCCTTCAAGCAGTATTCAATATTTAAAATTAAGCGAGAATTCGTGTGCTCAGTATTTCGTGCTTGCTTGCCTGAAACTTCCAAGTATGTATAGTACTAACCTGTAATCAAGCTCTTTTTGTCCTTGTTTTCGATTTCCAATAGAGTGCTAAAAATAAGAGACATATTACAATATTAATCTCTAATTACTTTTTGTTATTGTTTTAATTTATAAATAGGGTGATAAAAGTAAGAGGTGTATTATGATTTTCAATTGGTATCCTCGCAAAGAGAAGTATTTCATAGGTCTGATTATTGAATAGTTTTCATTATGTAATATTTCAAGGAAGTCTGATGTTACTAACTTTGTCTGTTTGAAAGTACGAGTATTGCCAGGGTGTGTAGTCAACTGGAGTTGAGAAATATTATTTTCGAAAAAAACATCGTCATATTTACTGATATGGAAGATATTGAAACTGCGTTAGTAATGATTTCGATTTACTTAGAAAGAGACACCTGATTACAATAATCTTATTCCTTTATGCATCGTGCTCTGCTCTGCGTCTTCACTTAAACGACAAAAAAACCTCCATACATAACATTAATTATGCAGGCAACTTGGTATTCTTAGATGGCACTGATATGATAACAGTTATACCAGGATATGCCAAAATAGAAAACCACTTGGCAAGCAGCAAATATCGGTTTATAAATTTCTTCACGAGGACGCAATTTCTACCAAACGTTGCCTATAGACATTACTCATAAATCAAAACAAAGTTAAGAAAACCACCTCATGCAAATTTTTAGATTAACATCGAAGCATAAACAACAATGACCATCTAGAGATAAGGCCACATCAGTTTAACACTGCATTGCATTCTTATGCGTTGCACCAGAAACATATAGCACGAGAAAAGGCTTCGTTGTGGGACACCAAAATTAAATATATTAATGCAGTAGTCTGACCTGAGCTCTGTACGGTGTCGAGACACTAAAACTAGAGCTGGAAGGTGGCATAAAGAAAATAATGAAAATAGAAAGAAGACTGATTAGAAGCACATTTGATCCCAGGAAACAGAAACGTAATGTAACGGGCCACGACCTAACAGAGAGCTCAGTCAATGCGTGGAGAACATAAAACACACCATTTGTGACAGAAAATTGTCATTCTTTCGATACTCAGTTAGAGTGGATGATGTCAGACTCAAGAAGCTAATTCTCAATAAAATTGTGAGGTTGTAAGGACAACGAGCATGCTTTACAGAGACAATGAATCCAAAGAAACAAACATCTGCATAATGGACTCACATAACAACGATTCTTTATGGACCAAATTCCAAGTAGTTTTTCGGAAAAGAACAAAATAGAAAAGGAAAACAGCCTCACAGCATCTAACAGCTTTGAAAACAGAGATTAGAAGATATAAAACTTGTGTAGGTAAAGAGGAAGAAGAATACATGTGGCAAGAATTGCATAACACAGCCAACACAGCCCCTGTTAATCTGAACAAAGGTCTAGTAGAATGTTTCTTGTTCTGTGGCGGGATATATTACAAGACCTGCATCGCGAGTGGAAATGACTATGATTAATTTTGGACTGAAATCTGTTTTGAATATAGTTGCCACTGAAGCTGACTCCGTGCGTGTTACCGTTTATAGTGCTGCTCTGATGTAGTCAGACGCAGAGATCGCTGTTGGACAGCGATAAGTTGGATGATGCGCGACGGTATGAAGATACAGTACAGTGCAACGAAATATGTCGCAGTGCACGGCAAGAATAATCGGACTTCGTATTTAAAACAAACCAAATTGCAATTTGCAAAATAAATGATGTAATTAAGCATGCAGTAGTTCGCGGATGGCGAGGAATGATCACATCACCGAACTTATGTTCACAGCGGAAATAAATAGTTGAAAAACACAACACACTTATACACACAATTTGTGATACATGACAGGTATATCTAATAAAGATTTACTCATTGTATCTCACAAAATATGATCATTACTGGCCGGCCGGAGTGGCCGTGCGGTTCTAGGCGCTACGGTCTGGAGCCGAGCGACCACTACGGTCGCAGGTTCGAGTCCTGCCTCGGGCATGGATGTGTGTGATGTCCTTAGGTTAGTTAGGTTTAATTAGTTCTAAGTTCTAAGCGACTGATGACCTCAGAAGTTAAGTCGCATAGTGCTCAGAGCCATTTGAACCATTTTTGATCATTACTGAAGAATGCAAATATGGACGTCTTACTTTTAAGAAAACAGATGAGAGAAAGACGAGTCCGAAGAATTCGAAAGGGCCTCATTTGGTTTTATAAAAGACGAACGACAATGTAAATTGATATTACTGTCGAGAGCAGAGATGTTTCTTCACTATAATCAACTGAATCTATGAAAACTAAAATGCTACAGTTAACATAGTGATTCAACGTTATCTCTGGAATGACTATTTGAATAAATAATCTCCACGAGTAGTAATGTCAAAGATAATAAAATGTAAGGTTCTCGCTTTTTGAAAAGCTCACCAAAATAAAAGATTCTTTTAACTGTCTATAATATCCATACATAAAATGGCAATTTAATCGCCAGTAATTAATATTACCGCCTTGATCGTGGTATGTCGTACATTACAACGAAAATTTATTTACTTGTCCTCTATGGGACCGAAGCAGATGCAGAGATTTATGTTACCCGTTCTGCGTTTCTGGGGTAGCAAGCACAGGTTGTTTGACCAGGGACATATTTACTTCCTCGTAAACTATCGTATTTTAAAAGTTGTCTAAGACGTTACAAAGGCCAAAGGAACGAGAGGCCAGGAATTCAAGATAGATTGGTTTCTCTTTCAGAAAAAGCGAGGGAAATTGCGAAACTACTCGGTTTAACTAAACAGTAACTGACATTTCTCGTCAGTACCATATGATCGTTATGCTTGGACAGCAAAAGATGGCCTCCACTAGTAAACTATTGAGGATTCAAAATTAAATATTCCAAAATAGAGAATAGGGAGGAAGGTGAATGCGATGAAAGTCCGAGAGGCTTCTGTTAACATTCCCAAACCAATGAAGTCTTTTATTCTCCAGTCTGCTCCTTAAGGATTGTGGCACGTCCACTTTTTACCGTATTTTAGATGTTTTGATCTTATCTTCGCGGTGACTTGCGGGGACATTTTCATAAAATCGAATTCCGTTGTCCTTATCTTGTCCCTTGTTTTATTCGTTCGTGCTGCCTAAGTAAGTATATTCTCAACAATATTATGGTGTATCCTCCTTTTGTTCTTGTAACTAATACTATTATTCCAAACCAGTCCATGCTTAAAAGACCAAATACATTTAATGCCTTTTAGGGGAGAACTAATTAATAGTTTCAAGCAAATAAGTGCTCAGGAAATACATCATCTTCGACAACAGTTCTCCACTCATTTTACGTGGTTAATATTAGAGACATGAACTACGAATTTCAACCGGTGTCTGGCAAATTTAGAAGAGAAAGCGGAGATCAGTGCCGTTTTATTCTACAACTAACACTGCTATTCTCCTAGGAACTGACTGACGCATTATCTGCCTTGTAGGAAGGCCCTACCCTACCCAAGGCTCATCATGGGACGGTAATGGAACGAGTATGTGGGACGATTAGTGTACATAATAATGAAGCCCTGATTGTCTTCATTAGAACTAACTCATCTCGTCTCAATACTTTTTAGTTTAGCAAATATTTCTATTTAAAAATATTGTGCAATTCTACAATTTGTAAAATATCAATTTTGGAAAAGCAAGTATTATCATCTTCTTGCCATAATTGTTTTGAAAAGTTAATATTATTACAGGGAATATGTTACTTACTGAAACATGCCATCAAATATGGATGATCTTGGCATGCTTTAATAGAAAACGCTGGAGAAATTTGTACGCCTAAAAGTCCGCCATAAAAAGTAGAGGTAATACAAAAGCTCATTAAAGAATATTATCACAAAAGTTAACCAACATATCTCTATTTCTGAATAATTTCAAATTTTATCTGTAATACCTGCTTTTATAACAGTAATTAATCAGCGTTTTATGATTTTCTACATCGTTTATAGACTATTTCCACTGCGAACCTATAAATAGGCGTAGTGGAATGAACAATGACACCGGAAGTCTCAGAGAGTCGGTCGCTCTTATGGCCACACAGTCAGTTAACAATTAGTTAAGGTAAATGTGAGAGGCCTTTGTTAATATCGTTACTCGTAGAGCTATGTCAGTGTGATTCTCTACAAGTTACTAGGTGCTGGAGAGCTACAAGGTAATCGCTATTGCAGATTAATTGTTAAAATAAATTACTACTGATATAAGGAGAGAGTGTTGTACCTAGTGTTTTTTGTTGGTACATCAGTGTAGTGAGTGAGTTTCCAATCACATGAATGAATGCGCACAAGACATCGTCATAAGCAGTTTCCGTCGTTCCTACAGCTTTTGCTATTGTTAGGTATGAGGTTGTGTTTCGAGCATCATTTGTAAACATTTCGCGTTTTGTACATTTACGCTATCTGGAACATATTGTAATTCTTCATTTACAGAAATCTGTGATGAGGAAAACGCTATAATTTTTTAGAACTATTTGTATCACATGTGGACAGATAAGCTGTACTTTGCGGTGGTGTACCTTCTTGTAACTTGGAACACAGGGGGGTCTGTTAACATGCATGGAACATGCACTCTCGCAAATGAACTGAGTCTTAACAATCTTATCCGTCTTGAAAACAAATAAATCTCCATTTACGATGGAACCTTAATTCGGTCTAACAACGAGTTAGCTACAGCACTGGCCCCCTACTTTTATCACGAATCTATCGCCCAGCAGAAAGTCCAAAGCGACTGGCAAAAATCATAGGTGACTCCTGCGTATAAGAGGGTAATAGAACTGACCTGCAGAATTACAGGTCAATATCCTTCACAGTCAGCAGCAGAATCCTTAAACATCTCAGTTACAGTACAATAAATATCCTTGAGACAGAAAAACTTCTGTCCACAAATCAGCGCAGTTTTAGAAATCATCGCTCCTGTGAAACGGTATGCCCTTTTCTTACACGATATTCTGCGAACAGGAAATGAAGGGCACTCGGCAGATTCAATATTTCTAGATACCCAAAAAGGCGTTTGACAGGGTGCTCCACAACAGTCTGTTAACAAACGTAGGAGCAAAAAGAATGGGTTTCGAGGTATGTGAAAGGCTCGAAGTCTTCTTAAGTAATAGAACCCAGAAAGTTTTCCCTCGATGGTGATTATTCATCAGAAGCAAGGGTATCGTCAGGAGTGCCCCAGGGTACTATGATATGACCCCTATCATTCTCTCTATACACAAATGACCTGGCGGAGAGGGTGAGCACCAGTATGCAGCTGTTTGCTGCTACCGCTGATGACGATGCTGTGTTGATGATGATGATGATGTTGAGTGATTTATTGGGCGCTCAACTTCGCGGTCATCAGCGCCCCTACAAAGTCCCAATTTTTACACAGTCCATTTTTCTTTTTCACAATACAATCTAGTCACTGTCACAAACTATGATGATGATGAAATGATGAGGACAACACAAACACACAGCCCCACGGCAGAGAAAATCCCCAACCCGGCAGGGAATCGAAGCCAGGACCCCATGATCCAGAGGCAGCAACGCTAGCCACTAGACCATGAGCTGCGGACTGATGATGCGGTGATGCAGTGGAACGTACCGTTGTTGAGTGATTGTAGGAGGATATGATATGGCTTACACGAAATTTCTAGTTAGTGTGATGAATGGCAGCTAGCTCTAAATGTAGAAAAATGTAAGTTAATTCAGATTGAGTCGGAAACTCAATTCCATAATGTTCGAAAAAATTATTTGTAGTGTGCTACTTGATGCAGTCAGGTCGATGAAATATCCAGGAGTAACGTTGCAAAGCGATATGAACTGTAATGAGCTCGTAATGATTGTAGTAGAGAAGGTGAATTGTCGATTCAGTTTATTGAAGAATTAGGAAAGTGTGGTTCATCTGCAAAGAAAACCGCATATAGAACAGTCATGCGATCCATTTAATGCCTCTTATTCTTGAGTACTGGTCGAGTATTTGGGATTCTTACCGGGTTGGATTGAAGGAAGGGGCGCGGCGCGATATTTGTTACCAGTGTGCAACATGAAATGCTTCGGTAACTCAAATCGGAACTCCTGGACAGGAGGCAACGTACTTTTCAATGAACGCTGTTGAGGAAATTTAGAAAGCCGGCATTTGAAGCTGATTGCAGAACGATTATAACGCCACGACAGTACATTTTGTGTAACGACCAAGAATTTAAGATAAGTGAAATTAGGGCTCGTACGGAGACATATAGACGGTCCATTCTCCATTTGTCAGTTTGCGATTGGAACAAGAAAGGAAATGACTAACAGTGGTACACGTACCCTCCGCCAAGAACCGTACGGAAGCTTTAGGGGTATGAAATAGTTGTAGATGAAGATAAAAATGAAAATTTGTTTCAGTTTACCATAGCTTCTTGCTCAGATTGTATTTAACTCACTGGTCATCACGGCTCACTTCACAACCCCAAGCAGGACTGAAGACATTTCTAGTCCAGTCAAAGAGATCCCAGACCGAAGACGTGTGTGAAGACATCCCGAACGGCTGTGGGATACCGACCTGACTGTCACCCACATACGACTCGACAAGCAGGAGTGATGGTCTTGTGTGTCTTAAGAGTGTAGATGTAGTCTCAAAGTCATTTCAAATTGCTGTCATCATGTACTTATCATCGATCTATGCCGTAACAGGACTACAAACGAGACTGCGTGTCAGTAACGGTACAGAGTGAGATGGTATAGCTCGTACTGCTCGTGATGTATGTACTGTTATTAATGTTCATAGTGGCGTATAAGCGCTTGCATCTTGAGATGTGCAATAGCGCCACGCTACATTTATTTCAAGGATCAACTTCACTTTTGCAGTTTTTCGCAATGTAATAGACGTACTTAGATGCAGTAAACGCCATTCTTTTTGTGATTTTTCATGTTAATGATCGCTTAAGAAATCATACGGGGTGTCTACTAAAAAAGTTAAATAAAATAATTTTAATAAGATAAAAATAACTATTTGTTGAAAATAATATTTGCTTTCATCTTAGAATGCCTCGTAGCATTTACTATCACGAGCGTCTGCCTGTTGTCATATCCTTGAAAGTCATTTTCAATATCTGTTGTTGTTCCAGAGATACACTCCTGGAAATGGAAAAAAGAACACATTGACACCGGTGTGTCAGACCCACCATACTTGCTCCGGACACTGCGAGAGGGCTGTACAAGCAATGATCACACGCACGGCACAGCGGACACACCAGGAACCGCGGTGTTGGCCGTCGAATGGCGCTAGCTGCGCAGCATTTGTGCACCGCCGCCGTCAGTGTCAGCCAGTTTGCCGTGGCATACGGAGCTCCATCGCAGTCTCTAACACTGGTAGCATGCCGCGACAGCGTGGACGTGAACCGTATGTGCAGTTGACGGACTTTGAGCGAGGGCGTATAGTGGGCATGCGGGAGGCCGGGTGGACGTACCGCCGAATTGCTCAACACGTGGGGCGTAATGTCTCCACAGTACATCGATGTTGTCGCCAGTGGTCGGCGGAAGGTGCACGTGCCCGTCGACCTGGGACCGGACCGCAGCGACGCACGGATGCACGCCAAGACCGTAGGATCCTACGCAGTGCCGTAGGGGACCGCACCGCCACTTCCCAGCAAATTAGGGACACTGTTGCTCCTGGGGTATCGGCGAGGACCATTCGCAACCGTCTCCATGAAGCTGGGCTACGGTCCCGCACACCGTTAGGCCGTCTTCCGCTCACGCCCCAACATCGTGCAGCCCGCCTCCAGTGGTGTCGCGACAGGCATGAATGGAGGGACGAATGGAGACGTGTCGTCTTCAGCGATGAGAGTCGCTTCTGCCTTGGTGCCAATGATGGTCGTATGCGTTTTTGGCGCCGTGCAGGTGAGCGCCACAATCAGGACTGCATACGACCGAGGCACACAGGGCCAACACCCGGCATCATGGTGTGGGGAGCGATCTCCTACACAGGCCGTACACCACTTGTGATCGTCGAGGGGACACTGAATAGTGCACGGTACATCCAAACCGTCATCGAACCCATCATTCTACCATTCCTAGACCGGCAAGGGAACTTGCAGTTCCAACAGGACAATGCACGTCCGCATGTATCCCGTGCCACCCAACGTGCTCTAGAAGGTGTAAGTCAACTACCCTGGCCAGCAAGATCTCCGGATCTGTCCCCCAATGAGCATGTTTGGGACTGGATGAAGCGTCGTCTCACGCGGTCTGCACGTCCAGCACGAACGCTGGTCCAACTGAGGCGCCAGGTGGAAATGGCATGGCAAGCCGTTCCACAGGACTACATCCAGCATCTCTACGATCGTCTCCATGGGTGAATAGCAGCCTGCATTGCTGCGAAAGGTGGATATAAACTGTACTAGTGCCGACATTGTGCATGCTCTGTTGCCTGTGTCTATGTGCCTGTGGTTCTGTCAGTGTGATCATGTGATGTATCTGACCCCAGGAATGTGTCAATAAAGTTTCCCCTTCCTGGGACAATGAATTCACGGTGTTCTTATTTCAATTTCCAGGAGTGTATTTGCGCTGAAACGTTTAAGCGGACCACCCTGTATACCGCGGGACGGCAGTGCCAATGAAAGTACCCATGAGCCTTTCTATATACGAGTTTAGCATTTCTGAGTGTTACTTCACTGATATTTTATGTCATGGCATCTTCATTGATTTCGTGACCATTACCATACATGGCATTGAAGTCAATTTTGTATACTATTGGTGTTGGAAAATGATACCGAAATGCTTTGACGTACTTTAAAGACGAACGGTAGGACCTTATTGTTGGAAAGGACCTATTGTTGATAGAAATTCTGTACTACATCTTTATCCCACGATACCACAGAGAATCGAAAATGCCTACTTAAAAACTCGCTAGTCAGACATAATCCCAAGTCTACTTTTCCTGAGATATTGGAGTGTGTGGCTTACGAAAATCACACTGAATCGGGAAATGTCACAGCTGCACAGCGTCTTTCAAAAGGCAAAAATGAGAAGAAATTATAATACAGAGCACAAAAAGGAACATATTTCCATAAAAGCGAAACCATATTAAAAGGACATCCATACATAGTATCTCGTCAAAAATTCCTGTGTGTAACTGTACTATGTACTAGTGCTATTGTCTAGTGATTTAGTCTACCGTAAGTAAAACATGCAGTGGCCGTTAGGTGGTGTCAGTGGAGAAACGCTTTCTAATGCAGCAGCTAAGTTTTATTATAAGTATATAGATACCGGCTGAAAAAATTTGCTATCACAGCACAATAAATGCGAATGTGCTTCTCTTTAAAAGACTGACAGAAATATGGGGAATCACTTGCCTTAACCCTCATTCCACCTCCCTCACAAAAAAGTTTGGCATGCGAGCATATTCCCGCTCTTTTAACTCGGAACGTTCTACACCCTTTAGCCTACTCCATCTCTCTGTAGTGTAGCTTTTATACAGCGTCTCCATCTCGCTGCCGCTGTCTGTACATACAGTATATCTCTCTTACATTGTCTCCTTTTTCTCCTGTTACGTGTCTATCTCTCACAGTGTCGCTTTATTCATTCCTTTCTCTAGCTCTTCATTACCACTTCTCTGCCAATTTGACGTCTCTCTGCTCTCTGGCATTGTCTTTGTTCCATTCTTTTTCTCTGCCGTTGCCGTTATCTCTTTCTTTCTAGCTTACAGTTTGCTGTCTCTCTCTTCAACCGCGCCGGCCGCTGCGGCCGAGCGGTTCTAGGCGCTTCAGTCCGGAACCGCGCGACTGATACGGTCGCAGTTTGGAATCCTGCCTCGGGCATCTATGTGTGTGACGTCCTTAGGTTAGTTATGTTTAAGTAGTTCTAAGTTTTAGGGTACTGTTGACCTCAGATGTTAAATCCCATAGTGCTCACAGCCATTTGAACCATCTCTTCAACCACCGTTTTCTGCTCTTCACATATGTCCTTGGGGATTGTTTATTCCGCATTATCATCCCTAGACTGATAAACTTTAACACATGGGTACGGGGGATGAGGCAAAGCGGGCAAATTCATTCTTTTTAAAGTCTCCGGTCTGGGAGAGTGCTCCTCCCCTCCCCCCACCCATGGTCTCCATTTATCTCCTGTTTTCATTACCTCTGTCTCCTCTCTGTTATGCTTGCAGTGTTTCTGTCTTCATCCATCTTTCTCTCTCATATACTGCTTCTGCCTCTCGCTGACCATCGATATCTCCTCTCCTCCCACTGCTATTCATCCGTCTCTCTTTCTCTTATGCTGCCACTGTCTCTCTCTCTCTCTAGCAGCGTCAACGTCTCCTTTCTCTTTCTCTTTCTCTTACATTCACTGGTACTGCCTCATCTCTCTTCCGTAGTCACTGTGTTCCTGCTACTTTCTTTCAGCACTGAAAATGACAGGCTAAAGTTTTTGGTGAGGAAGGCGGAATAAGTGGCTGGCTCTGAGCACTATGGGACTCAACTGCTGAGGTCATTAGTTCCCTAGAACTTAGAACTAGTTAAACCTAACTAACCTAAGGACATCACAAACATCCATGCCCGAGGCAGGATTCGAACCTGCGACCGTAGCGGTCTTGCGGTTCCAGACTGCAGCGCCTTTAACCGCACGGCCACTTCGGCCGGCCGCGGAATAAGTATTGATGCGACTGGTTTACCACTTCTCTGTCGGAATCTCTTAAAGAGAAAGATATTTGCCTTTTTTCAGCTCCAGCAGGAGACTTTTTCAACTGATTCGCTAGCAACAGGTTGTGCTGCTTATATAAAACGAATCCTGTAGATCAGTAAAGTTTTGACTATTTATACACTTCGACACATTTACATTCTTTAACATATTTAAACAAAAAATAAATGCACACAATATAAAGTTAAGATAAAATCGTCCCCCGTCCAACGCCAGTTCACTTTACATTATTGCAATGCCCAAAACTTTTCGGGTACTCCAGCATACCAAAAAATTCGGTGTTTAATTGGCAGATACAAAGAATTTCATATGGCAATTTTCTGTAAAGTGCTTACGCCGCCAGATGGCACCGTCCATTAATTTGCAGGTCGAGATATCTCATTCTGAAGCGACAGCTCGTCATAAAGAATCACTGGTGACAAAATGGCAACTAGATGCGTCCTATGGTAACCTCAGAACCCTTGCGATGATCCCAGAACTCTTGTCATGCCTTTATTATGTCAGACTGAATTTTACGTGAGTATTTTACGTGCATAAGGACGGCAACTTTGAACCTCTGGATGCGGAAAAACTCTCAAGATTTTCCGGAACATCATCTTAAGAACACATGGGTAAAACTTCCGACGATTTACCACGAATAGATATTACAGACGTGACTATCCGTTCTTCGGCGGATCTCGATCAAGTATAAAGACTAATATCTAGAGAATGTTCAGTTGAAATTTGAGCCTATTTTATGGTTAGTTACTTACGTAATTGTGGTTCATGTTACAAAAATGACTAAAATGGTTTTTGTGGTTTTTTGGCATAACAGCGGTGGAATTACTTTAACGAATAAGACAAAATTATAAAAACAAGCCCGCATCTCGTGGTCGTGCGGTAGCGTTCTCTCTTCCCACGCCCGGGTTCCCGGGTTCGATTCCCGGCGGGGTCAGGGATTTTCTCTGCCTCGTGATGGCTGGGTGTTGTGTGCTGTCCTTAGGTTAGTTAGGTTTAAGTAGTTCTAAGTTCTAGGGGACTGATGACCATCGATGTTAAGTCCCATAGTGCTCAGAGCCATTTGAACCATTTCGTAAAAACAACCATAAGTTATTTTCTAAAAATATATATATAACAGCTAAAATTATGTAGAACAAGAATGATGTAAAACAAGGATGACTTTTTAATTATAATATATACCGAGGGTGTTAAAATATATAATTAAAATGGAAATTTTGACCCTGATATCTCGCGGCTGTCATATTTACTCGTGTTGTTGAAGTTGAAGCCGTGGCCAGATAAACCAGGGATTGAAACTTGCATAGAGACTTCCGGTAACAAGATCTCCGTACGATGCCAGGCCACCTAGAACGCTGCAATTTTTATCGTATTGTTTTATTATCCACTTTCCACCCAATGTATGAAAGCCGTTCGAAAGGGTTTAATATTCGGTGAGAATATTACCAACGCAACTAAAAATCTAGTAGTGCATTTAAATACGTAATATATTTGCTTGAATTTAGGTCCTAAACACAAGTGGGATTTCCAAGTCCCGTCAGGATATATTCTTTGTATCTCATGGGTTCATTATTTATTGCGTTGGTAATTTCAGCTTTCATTAGATAAAGCAATACGGAACCAGATTACAAACATCAAAACACTCACAGTGATGTCCTTTCATGTCAACACGGCCCGTATACTTAAGTAATGAAATAGGCAACTCAGCGGTTGGACAGTATGTCTTCTTTTTTTGTACTCTTAGACAGAGATATTGACTATCACAGGTAAAGAAAATCCTGTGCTACAGAAGAGTAACACAGACGTCCCGAAGTGACGCCAGTTCAGAAATTCAATGGAAAGGGTATTAATGACTGTTCAAGTGGCGGGACCTAAATGTCCAGTCCGAGCAGGAAAGGGCTATTGGTTGATGTGCATACTTCCATATTTGTTTTCGTTTCGCACAAAAGAGCATCTGGTATTCTACAGACTTGCAACATTTGTTTCAGCTTACTGTTTCATGTGTGAACTGTACTATTTAAATTGGATTGTACACGCATCGAAAAAAGGTTTGCATCACCTCGGTTCCGAGAGTTCCGGAACCTGTACAGAAAATTGGAATAGAGATCGACGTAAACATCGTTTCCGCCCTTATTACAAGCCGGGCGGTGTGGCCGTGCGGTTCTAGGTGCTTCAGTCTAGAACCGCGTGACCGCTACGGTCGCAGGTTCGAATCCTGCTTCGGGCATGGATGTATGTGATGTCCTTAGGTTAGTTAGGTTTAAGTAGTTCTAAGTTCTACGGGACTGATGACCTCAGAAGTTAAGTCTCATAGTGCTCAGAGCCATTTCAGCCATTTGCCCTTATTATTGCTCATGAAAGCCTCACTTCGTGAGTTAGGGGTCATCCACTGCAATGGTAGCCCTTGGTTGGCCTGAGCGAGGCATGTCATCGACAGTTCCTGTCTCTCCGTATCTCCTCCATCTCCGAACAGCATCGCTTTGGTTCACTCCGAGACGGCTGGACACTTCCCTTGTTGAGAGCCCTTCCTGGCACAAAGCAATAATGGGGACGCGATCGAACCGCGGTGTTGACCGTCTGGACATGACTGAACTACGGACAACAAGAGCCGTGTACCTCCTTCCTTGTTGAATGACTGGAACTGATCGGCTGTAGGACACCCTCCGTCTAATAGGCACTGCTCATGCATGGTTGTTTACATCTCTGAGTGGGTTTAGTGATATCTCTGAACAATCAAAGGGACTATGTCAGTGATACAATATCCACAATCAACATCTATCTCCAGGACCTCTGGGAACTGGGGTGATGCAAAACTTTTTCTGATGTGTGTATTTTTTCGCCATACTACGTATATGCAGCTGTAGCGCATGGCGAAGATTACAGATGATTTTTAAATGTCAATAACCAAAATATGTAAAATGGATTCAGATAATAAACCGCTTCAGTTGTATATAGTCTTATAGGTTTAATCACGACCGGTTTCGGGCGATTATAAGCCAATCTTTAGGTGAATAAGAATCACGAAGCAATTGGCCTTCACCAGACTGTGGGCAGGTGACAGCCGCATTTTTCAAGACCTAGTGGCGTAACAAAGCGGCAAGTGTGGTGGAACGTATCACAGGTGATTTGTAGCTGTCCTGCAGCCGTTGCCTTTGTATTTGTGTCTTAACATGCAGAACACAAAAATACAGGGCGTAAACTATATAAGCTGGCTTAAAAATCCTGTAACTGATTTAAAAGTCTAGTAACATGTCTCTTCATTTCCTACGATTGTCCCAGAATCTCGGGACAATGAATTTTGGAAAAGTAGACACTGGACAACGGACATGGATTAGACGTGACTTCTGGAAACATTCTGCACAGTAGACTGGGAGAATTCATTAAGTAGGATCAAAACACAACGGGGTGCCTACTCCCCGCCCCCCCCCCCCCTTCCGAGAAAGGTACACAAATGTAAGCAATCGGTTCGTGTTATCTGCCGCTGCGCATACTGACATCGCGACCGTGAATCGCAAACACGTAGGCCACAACGGCCTGCATGGTTGAGTGTAGTAATGCGCCGGTCGTCGTTACTCGTCGAGTTATCTGTGCAGACGTTATTGCAACTCTGTTAAACGTTGGGACGGAAGGGAGATTTACTGTCACTGAACTATGCGATATACATTTAATTTGTGGCGAGGCTAAAGGTGTTGTGAGGGTAGCTGTAAGAATTTATCGAGAACGCTTCCCACAACGAAGACTTTCTGCACGATCGACATTTTTTACTGTTCACCAAAGGTTTGTATCATCATAATTCTCTACTTTTACTCGATTATTTTGCAATTCATTCGTAACAAACTACAGTAGTTACTTTAATTACAGTACGTATGTATAGCCACCTCGGTTGAATAAAATTGTTGTGAAATTTACCATTGTTTCGACAGCACTAAGGCGGTCTTCATCAGAATAATAATTACATAGGTTTACCTAGAAAATATAATGACATGGCTCAAAAATTCAGTATACTTAATATGATTACTTCCATTCGATTGAACATTTTATTCCAGATGACAAACATGTTACATTTTTACACTTTAATTTTTATTCTTGTGACAATTTCTAGTTGACGAGAGCATTTTTGCTCAGATGTTTTTCACCCTTGGTGTGATTACTTGTAAGTACACTATTTTATGGATGTAATCCAATTAAGTTTATTGTATTATTGTGCGATGTCATTATATTTTCTAGGTAATCCTATGTAATTTTTATTCTGAAGAAGACCGCCGTAGTGCTGTCGAAAGCATCGTAAATTTGAAAAGAATTTTTTGCAACCGAGGTGGCTACACATACATTCTGTAATTAAGTTAACGCACGGTTGTTGGACTTCAGCGAATAACAATGTTTAAAATTACAGTAGTTATCTTTACCTTTTTACATTTCATTCTGTATTCTAAACGTATGGCCCTGGTATGCTTTCGTTTCATTATTAAATAAATCATGAGAGAATACAGCTTATGAGTGCGTATTTAAGCTGCATAGATTGAGAAATAGTGGCTCTTTAATGCCTCGCGCAGTAGTGCGTAAGTTTGGAGACCGATTACCTCAACAGTTTGGTCCCATAGGATCCTACCACAAATTTACAAGACGCGAAGAACGTACATTGGAAGCTGACGAACAAATTGTGGACTGCATCCACGAAAATCCAACTCAGAGTGCCATAAGCATCGCCCACCTATTGAGTATACTGCACACTGTCGTTCACGGCATTGGAAAGGGTGGCTTCTGCGACCTTACCACATTCAACACCGGGCGGGGTAGCCGAACGGTCGAGCCGTGTTGCACGGTTTGCGCGGCTCCCCCCGTCGGAGATTCGAGTCCTCCCTAGGGCATGTGTGTGTGTTGTCCTTAACGTAAGTTAGTTTAAGTTAGATTAAGTAGTGCGTAAGCTTAGGGACCGATGTCCTCAGCAGTTTGGTCCCGTAGGATCTCACCATAAATTTCCAAATTTTCCACATTCAATGCGTAAAGAGTTGGAATATTAAGTCTTCCCTCCATGATGAGAATTCTCAGAGTGGTTTTTGTTGCAATGTGCGCAGCTTGAGCTTGTAACCAAAGTACTCGTCACAGATGAAGCGTGTTTCACTCGCGACGGAATAACTAATTTCCATAACATACACATGTGAAGTGTACACAACGCCGCTTTTCCGTAAATGTCTAGGTGGGTATAATCGATTATTACATTACTGGGACTTACATTTTACCTGCAGGATTGATTGGTAACGATTACCTGACCTTTCTAGAGGAGACACTGTTACCAACTTTGTTAGATAATATTCTGTTAGCCGTCTGTCATATCATGTAGTTCCTCCACGATGGTGCTCCACTCCACACTTGTCCCAGAGCACGAAAGTTTTTGAATAGAAGACGATTTCCAGGACGATGGATAGGACGTTTTGGTTCACGTCGATGGTCAGCACGCAGTACTGACTTAAATCCACTGGTTTTAGTTTTGGGGATATGTGAAGGAACTTATTTACGCTGAGCAATTCAATAATGTGGACGAACTTATAAACAGGATTTTCGATGCTGCCAATACCATAAAGACAAATGTACATGTTTGTGAACGAGTGCGACAAAAGTGGGTTTGCCGTAACGAAGCATGTGTCGAATCGAATGGTGGGTATTTTGAACACTTACTGTAGTATGGATGTAACAGGAGACATAGTAATGTTTCATTTTCGTATGGTAGTGTTGTACAAAAGGAAAACACTCTATATTTAATTTTCATTGTGGTATTGCTGTAAAAAGAGGAAACAGTTGATCGCTATTAATAAAAAGCACTCCGTCTTCAGGCCACGAGTGGCCTACCGGGACCATCCGACCGCCGTGTCATCCTCAGGGGAGGATGCGGGTAGGAGGGGCGTGGGGTCAGCACACCTCTCTCCCGGTCGTTATGATGGTATTCTTGACCGAAGCCGCTGCTATTCGGTCGAGTACATCCTCAATTGGCATCACGAGGCTCAGTGCACCCCGAAAAATGGCAACAGCGCATGGCGGCCTGGATGGTCACCCACCCAAGTGCCGACCACTCCTGACAGCTTTTAACATCGGTGATCGCACGGGAACCGATGTAGCCACTGCGAGAAGGCTGTTGCCTGATCGATATTAAAAGCACAACGAATTACATGGTAACTCGTTGATTTTATGCGAAGAAAAACACATTTGATTTTAGGTCGTTGTACATATACAACGTTTACATAGCTCTGGTTCGTCCGTTGTCTCTGATCGCCGCGTCCATGCCGGTAATAGGCAAGGTCGTGTGCCCGCAGTCGACAGTGTAAACAGAAATGCGTCTACTATCAAACCTACAAACATCTGCCTTTTACGAATACAAAAATAAAGACCGTGACACAACGATGTTTCATTACACTTTTTTGTCAAGCACACCGAGATGTACCATCTGTATAATTGTCGCAGCTTGTACCGTTCACACACTACATAAGAACTATAACGCCCATGTTACCATATGGAAACAGCGCTCAAGTGGTAGCGAACTTCGAATACGAGAAGATATGACGCGCAAACCTGTAATCACGATTTTATCAGCACACGTATTACATGACGACATTTTTCACTTATACTTATGGGTGATCCTCGTAGTCGTGATGAAATGCATGCCTGAAAATCGATGACTTTTCATGTCGTACCAAAGTAATACATTAGAGAAACTTCAATTAAAAACTAAGGGTAACCTTTTGTACTACGAATCAAGATGTGCTCTTATGTCTAATAAAACCAGTTTCTGTTAATTTCTATTAATCAATATTTATTTATATCCACTCACTTGAAACCGTCCTTCTGCAGAATCATTTTGGAGGAAATTAAATTTATTAAACACACAAACTATAATTTCTTTAGACATTGAATGGAGAATAAATTTGGAGCTGAGGAAGTACACCTTACATAAGTGTAACCCAAACATCTTGTTGATGACACACTTTAAAGTAAAAAAAGATACTGCTGAAAATTCTTTACTGTTTTTACCTTGAAAGATGGGGGACCTTCGCCCTGCCAATGAAACGAGCTGTATGTTCAATATATACTTTTGTATTCGACTCGTTATTCTCAATGGGGATAAATCTTTAGAGTTGGTGAACCACAAGTGTGAAATGTAGAGCCGGTAGTATTTACGACTTGTATAAAAGATTGCTGGATAAAGTTGGAAGCCTCGTCATGCCGATCAGGGAAGCTGCTGTTGAATGTAGGGAAGTCGTGTGACCGATGTTACTGTACTGATCCGGCAATAATTATTATTTCCAGACGGCAGTACAAGATATACAGAAAATACCGTCGCCCCAGACAGTAAATACGGTTGTCATTCGAAGAAATGTTGTATAATTCTGCGTGTAAGTATCTTCTACTACTAAAGGGAAATACCCTAGTAACAGTGTTCTGAAAAGCACTACTGCAGAAAAAAGTAACACCAGCAGTCGGCAGAGAATGAAACTAATTAATAATTAGTAGTGATATCCGTAAACCATCAAAGTCCATACAAGTAAAACAAAACAACAAAATAAAAACTATTAATTGTGACGCTTCCGTTAGATATAATACAACGTTAAAGGCATTATGACATCGAATCAAAGAGACAAAAGGGTTTCCTAGAGATAGGAAGTTTGCTTCAGTCTGTGACTACGGTTCACTTAGCAGTAAAGCAAGAACTGATAATTATTGAATAACTGGTTCGCTGAAATGCCAAATCTGAAATGTTTCTCAACAAAGGGTAGGAAATGTTTTCTGCTATATTCCATAGGAGTCCTGCATTTGGAAATTTTCCATGTCAGAACACGGCGAACAGCGACAGAAGTTTAAGGAACATTATGATAAATGTCAATTGATATCCTGACCCGTTAATGTATGATTACCAAATTTCTCGGACACATCTGGGATTTCTTAGAACAGCATGAGCAGCGTAGGCAGAGGTACGAACCAAGGTTTTTAAAATCTGTGACAGCGCCGGTTGAAATTGTTTTGCGTATTATTTGCGCGATCACAATGCACCGACAGAGCAATGAGCATTATACATTTGTCATATCCTATCTGATAAGGAAAACGTAGCATTAATCAGCTTAACAGCCTGATACGCGCGCTAACGCTCCGGAAAATTCAGTACCTTTCAACGAATATAAGCGATACAGCTACAATCATTGCGCAGGCAGTATCTCTGTTGAAACCTATAATCCCTGGAAACCAGGCCACGCATCATAAATGATTCGCCAGGCTGATTAATGGGTCTGGCTGGATTACGATAATCACCCATGGTAACAGCTAAAAAGTTGTTGCCCTCATTTAGTTTCTATAGTAAATATTAGCTCAGCAGATAGCGGAAGTAATTAAATGTGGAGTTGATGTTCACAATACTGGTTCACTAAGGTATTTAATAGTTCCTGGAAATGGCCGTAGTGAGAAGCAAGAGAAGACTACAGACCTTCCCATACAAAAGTTAGGAAACTGGCTGAAATCAGAGCACACTGGAAAAATGATATAGTTTACCGCGCGCACATGGTTCACGTACAATAAAATTAACTTCATGTATACACAACCCACTTATCAAAATATTTATCGAAGAAAGCTAACCTCGTAAGAATTTAAAAAAAAACTGAAGAAAGAACTGTATAAGAGCCGTACATTGTCTTGTTTGCCATCCAGACCAGATAATGACGCTGTTATTGAGAGTACGCTATGGGAACTTCCGACATTCATAAGAAAGAAAAGTACGCCTGGAATTTCCTGAAAGTCAACACGTGTTGACCATCTAGATCAAAGAAAATTTTCTTTCGATAACGAGTTCTAGACCTCATTTTTATGCAGGGTGCCAAGTAGAAATCTGTAAAGGTTAGAGTCGGAATTACTCATCGTTCTATACAAGAACGCTAACGTCTCTATGTTTCCTTTAAGAGAGTTTGTATAACGAACACATTTCGTTACGTACAACTATCACTACATGTTTGTCTTCGTTTTCAGTCACCCGAACCTCTTAATTCTTTCGGCAACGTTGTTACCTTCTTCTGTTGAATTTACGTATGCTTGGATCCATTCTAAGCTATCTGCTAAGTAAGTGATCGTGTACTACTTGTGTTTTTCTAATAAGGCCATAACAGAGTGTTTAAAAAAACCTATCCAATATTGCAATGGTGATAGTATGCATCAAAACAAGACAAAAGTGTCTTATGACCGTGGATCTTACAAAGTATACGTTCTGACGCATGACATATGAACACGTGTTCATAGGAGGTGTTCTTGTGATGTCATTCACGGAACGCATACTTGTCCTACTACTATGACGACAACCCGATAATTAACGTTAATTATAACCGCTGGCATGGAATACTGCGAGGCAGGAACGCGTCAGGAACATGCGGTTCCGGAAATAAGCACCGTTGTTACATTGGCGCCCCGTGTCACACCAGGGGCAACTACCGTGAAGTATCGACGTAAACATTAGTTGGCTCAGGTATCTGAAATGAGTTGTTCCGTTTTCGTTGTTTGACTGTACTGTAGTCTTGTTACATTTCTGCTAACTCTGGGTGCGTACTTTTTTTTTTATCTATTTACAGGTCACATTTAATGTACATGTTATTGTGATATTTGTGTGGTGCGTTACAAGAAGTTTTCTCTCTTTCAGATTGGTACAACCTAGCAATGTAGGCCTTTTATTCCACAAGGGAAACGGCAGACATGATTTATGCTATGGTTTAGCAGATGGAATGAATCAGAGAGCCCGTAACCTGTACACCGAACGATTTCCAGCACGCAGGATACCATCTGTTAAGCTGTTCAGCCGATTTTTCCAGCGTCTTGGGGAAACAGATTCCATAACACCCAACAAAGTAGACAGCGGGAGACCTCGTTCAGTTCTCACGCCTGAAATGGAGGAACGAATTGTAGATGCAGTGGACGACAATTCTGGAACCATTGTGCAATGGATAGCAGCAGCTGAAGGTGTTTGATGTGGGTGCTACTTCATGAGCAATTGTTGTATGTGTACCAGGTTCGGCGCGTCTAGGCCCTTAGGTCATCAGACCATTCCAGAGTGCAATTCTACGAATGGTTCTTGCTGCAGTGTGGTGCAGATCCAAATTTGCCTACAAGATTCTGCTTACTGATGGGACAATGTTTACACGAGGTGGCATTGTAAATTTCCATAATCAGCATGTGTGAGCCGATGAAAATCCGCATGTGGTTCAAGAAACACGGCATCACGATCGATTCTCAGTCAATATGTGGGTAGGCATTCTTGGCGATAGGTTACTAGTTTAGTGCAGTTTAGTTATGTCATGTTACGTAGATCACTTTCGCAGTTAATAGATATTATGTGGAACAAGTCAGATTAAAAGATAAATAGGGCCATATGTGCTACCACAGATTTTAACAGGGGCTCGTTATCACCGCTTTCTGGGGAACGTATTGCCTATTTCGCTGGATGATGTGCCACGTCAACAGATGGGGTTCATCGATGATGGTGCACCAACACACTTTCTCGACGTTGTGCGTCGGCACCTGACGAGGACATTCTGGATTGGCCAGAGAGATCCCATACATTAGCCTGCTCGTCCCCGGACCAAAATCCACTAGAGTTCTGGTTATGGGGACACATGAAGCAGTTAGTCTATGCCTCTCAAATCAACGATTTGTATACACTACACAGTCTAAGCACATTCGGAACCAACGAGGACGACCTCAGAGAGTGCATGACTCCTTACACCGAAGAACAGAGGATTGAGCTTAATGGACATCATGTTGAGCACCTCTTCTGTATGCTTTGTAGGACCGACAGTTTTCAGACTTTTTTTCTTTCTTTGATGCCTACATCATACCCTGAAATATTGAACAGCTTTATTTTAAAACGCATAATATCTACCAAACGATGACATCAGTTGAAATATCACACATTAGGTAAAGATAGTTTTTTAATTACCTGATATAATTAGGGAAATAGAGACCCACTTTAGAATAAACTGATGTATGTGTAGGCGCTCTTCGTATGTAGCACACTGACTGCAAGCGGTCTCTTGCTTTATCATAAATAGATGCCCAAGTGATGGTAGAAGTTATTATTTTTGTATATAGAAAAGTATTATCTTCTCAACAATCTTCAAATTGTAAGCTACACCCTTAATTTTTATATATGAAATTGTTTCCTTAGTCTGCGGTCACTTTCAGAACAGAAATTAATCGTCAAGTTAACTAAATAAGTACGATTGCATTCTGAATTGCTGGCGTATCCATGTATCACCACCATAAAATAAAAACAGTGTATGCCTGCGGGTGTGTAAATGAGAACAAAGGCGTATTTAAGTTTACAAAAATAATGACAAGTTTTTATTCATCCTTTTATAACTACAATCGAGCTGATAATCTTTCAAAAAAAGACAAACATAAATTAGGAAAGTAATGGGCAAAGCATTCATTGGGGTGGAAACTATACAGGTTCTCCCGTGTATTAATCCCTTTTGCAATGCAATCAGACTTCGTTTACATGAACACACTGCGAGGCCCAATTCCATTCAAATGGAATCAACTACGACCAGATACACCATAAACTATGGTTCACGAAAAACAGGGAGCTGTGAATATCATTTAAAAACCCTACGCCGGTGCGGCTGTGCTTTATCCTTTCACCTTGATTAAGGCGGCAGCAGAAAACGGCACGATGTGGGCGAGGGGCGGAGCAGTAATGTTGTGACGCGTCCACTAAAACCAGCAGTGGTTAAAAATGTTTATGCACGCGTAACAGTGTCTATACGGACTAGTGACTGACGGCTGCCCGCCTCCGTAGCTGAAATTGCTGACGCACCCCTGTGAAGTGGCACTTGACTCGAAGTTAAGCCGGCTCGAGTCCTGTTGGTGGACGAAATTTTCACTGGCAGTATTTCGTGAGCAAGATGAAGAGAGGCGGTAGCATACCTTCTTGGTCACTAGCATTTGCGCCAATATCCTTGATTATATTCCGAACCTCTTCGCAGTGTCTAATGAAGGAACGGCATGCTGTACTCATTACAGATATCCGTCAGTCAGATGGGACCGTTACGCCCGACGGGTCCCTTGGTGTTATTCGAGAGAATAGGCTGTGTGCCAGTACCAGGCTCCACCATCTCCCTTCTCTCATCATCATCATAAATTTTTAGAGGCATTTAACATGCATCTTATAAATCTTTATTTGATATTCGGAAATGCCTTCACTCAAAGCCTAGACGAGCTAAATGCAAGAATGTGTTTCTTGTTTACGAAGAGAATCTTTTCTTTTTTTATGGCAAATAGTTGTTGTCCATTACTACTTTACTGCTGTTACGTTGTACCTGTTCGCATTGGCAAGTATGCGTTTCGATAAATTATGCTGCGGTAGCGTTACGAGATTGCTTCCTAAGACATAAATTATACGTTGTCGTCAGATCTGGAAGCTGGAGAGATCTGTAGAGATTGAATAAGAGTCAGTAATTGTTCTTTCCACCAACCTGTCGCCTTCTAAAGTTGTGTCCACAGCGCAGAAGAAGAGAGTTGTCGGTCGTGGGATCTTCTTCGGCAGAGGCTACTGTGCTGTCATCTCGAACTTGAACCTGTGTTTGTGCTGTTTTTCTGGGATGCAACTTGCCCCGATTAGTCTCTGTATCTACAGAGGGCAAGATCTGTAGTACTGACGGTGATGGAAGGTGACACCTCTCATTAATGTGTCCTGTTTGTTTATATTTTAAAATAAAACTTTTTGCACTGTCTTCTACAACATTCGAAACACTCGACATAGCTTTCTTAATAGTACGGTAACTTTTCTGACAACTTCCGATATAGAGTATGACATGTCCGTCAGAAACAGAGATACACGTCCGGTTCGGAAGAACACCCGAAACAGAGTGACTAGCACAGTCGAAGTACTTCGTCTCACAGGCGCGCCAAAGCGACCCGAAGGTGTCCGAAGCACTTCTGTTATAATATCGTTACTCATGTTTCTCAAAACTAGTGAACTTTAATAAACAAAGACGGTAGACTCGTTGGATAACGACGAGAGTTTGTCAATTAAAACTGGGTTAAATACAATGAAAAGCACATAAATAATTAATAAGAGAAATTAGGTGTTTTGGCGCCTAACACCTGAATGTGCCGACCAATCAGAAGCAAGTTCAGTAAAATTGGCTTCTACCTCACTCCACTTTTATACAATATGCTACTTCATGTGTATCAAGCTGCATCACGGCGAGCTTCTAGCAAGGTAAATTATTGGCAACCACAGCCAGGAATATCACTCACTAAGGTGTTCCGAAAAACATCTAATTTATAACTATGATATGCAGGAAATTCGCAGTTTACGAATTTCCATTTGTTTTACCCATTTTTCTTGATTAGCTTTTCTGTATATAAAAGCAAGCGCACAATAATATCGTTTTGCATTTTGCCGTATTTTATTTGTTGCAGTTCATATGCAACAGTCCAGTACATCGCAAAATAAAACGTACTTGAAAAACGTGAAATAATTCTAGATGTGCAGCAAAGACAAACGCACACACACACACACACACACACACACACACACACACATATATATATATATATATATATATATATATATATATATATATATATATATATATTCTTTGTTCAGCCACATGGAAAGTAAAACGTTCATGGTACACAATTATTCCTCACATCATAGGTACTAGTGACACAACTTCCTATTGAGACTGATTTAAAATTAGCACGGTGGTTTGGAAATCTTTATAATATGGAGAAACTTACTCTGACTCATACTGTTGTGCTTAAATCTTATCAGTAGATGAAAATTACGCGAAATGTGTCCACATTCAACACACCGACTAGCGTACCAGCGAAGTTATCTAGGAGTTGTCTAGTAAGTATATGTCCATACAGTCGCATAAATTCCTCCTTCGATATTGATATTTTGTTAACCTGGGCCTCGACATTTTTCAACAAATAAACCGTGTGTACGATATCTATAATTAGACCTTTGTGCTATTTATCTATGAAAATACATTTTCCTGTATTGACGTATTTTAATTTGCATCCCTGGGAGGAACAGTTATTCACTGTTGCTATTACAGATGAATAAATGCTTAAAACCAGGCAAATGTATGCAATTTTAAACCTTTGATCATAGCACAAAAAACAAACAACAAGCTTTACACCGATGACACCTGGCAATGCCTGCTTTATATTGTCGACATGATCCGTACACTATCGCCGTTTTTGAGATAAACGTTCTCTATGGCTGGCATCCAGAATTTATGACTCTCAACCTTATCTTTCTGGTAACTGGGAATAAATCTCGTATCTACGAACGAAAAATAATTCTCCTGAACAATAGTTACGATCGGTTATGATTAACATTCAGCGTCACTTTTAATGTTTGCGAGTATCTCTACACATCACATTCCTGCTCATTTTTGACGGATTATCATCAAGACGTCAGGATCACCTCTAGCTGTGATTCTTCACAGACTATCTTTCCCCATATACCATAGGATTACCCTTCTTTTTCAATAGTGAGACACTGACTGTGCAATTAAACGTCAGGATGCTTCAAAGGTATTTGCCGCAACACATTGAGACCGATCAGGTTCTGTCGTATCAACAGATCGTCATCTTACTGATGTCTGTGAGTTTCCTAGATGAGCTATAGCCTTTACCCGCACAAAGAGGAATGCTAGTACTATAAGCTAGTAATATGTGTAACATCAACAGATGATCAATGTCCCACTTACTAGTGAGACATCTAGTTACCATGCCTTAGTTAGCGAAACTGATTTCCGTCCTCGACTATACTCCGTTCATCACAAGAGTAAACATGATGTAAACAAACACAAAAGCAATGATTGGTCAGCAGCCGCAGCTCCGAAATAATGGTGTTGTTCCGCTCTTGGAAGTAGGTCCAACTTATGTATTAAATATTTTACTACTACGTCATTGCAAATGAAACTCTAACACATTCTGATGTATTAACAGCCATCAACGTTTCTCTTAATCAGTCTTTAGCTACGTAACTTTTATTTCAAAAATCGTGTACAGTCACAGTCTCGGTAAGCGCTACTTGTGCTCTGACTGTTGATATGTACTGCGAAAATGGGTGACACTTCTTCTTGCTTCTTAGTGAAACACGCGCGCGAAAGACCGTTAATGGCTAGAAACCAATTGTTCTTAATGTTTATGGCAACGTTACAGAGAAAGATGAACTTTGACATTTATGAGAAGCGCCGGTGGAATTGTAGACTTAATGTAACTTGGAAGGTCGTTGTACATAAGTCGGGCGAGTTAGGGAGGCGGTGGTTCAGAACCGGCTGTGATCAATTTTTTTTGTTCCATTTCAATAACTAAATCATACAAATATGAAATTTATCAATATGCGGTAATTAACTCATATTTAACCATCATTTTTTTTCAAGATAAATGCACGTCCTCTGGTTTCTAATTACATAGCACACGCATAATTCTGGTCTTCATTCAAATACACATTCTTAATTATCGATATATTATAAAAGAATGTTACAGATTTTGAAGTTAGGAAACGATACACAATTCAATGTTTTGGAGGAAAGTTAAAAATCAAATGCTCCTTGTTTGTATATGCCGACTGTTTTATAAGGCAGAAGGGGTCTCATACGAGCCAGGGCGATAAGCATCGTAGAAACACGGAAAACAATTTTCAAGGCGTCGAGCACTCTGTACAAATGCCGCATTTTTACAGTTGTCTCCGTACCACTGCTATTTGAACCCAATAGAACTGATCTTGAGCCGAGTTAAGGGATTTGTCGCGAGAAATAACAAGACCACTTTCCCCGGAGTCTGATATGGAAGAAGTTCAGAGATTACCAGACGACTGACTGTAATACCTTCAGCGGCTTCAATATTTAACTACAAGGCAAAATCCTAGCAGTGCTCTTGTACGCCGCACATAGGTACTACAGAAAAATTACCCTTATTAAAGTCAGAAATTTTCATCACTCTCGTTTTTAATTAGAGAAGTATGTTAGCTAAGATCGAGAGCATGTTTTTGTTCATATCACCTAAGAAGCGTATAGCCTGAGTTTTACCATTAAATCCTTTTGTTCAAAAATTAAATGACACTCAAGACAATATTGTTCTCTGCTCGTCTCTTTTTACTTCTTTACTACAACTATTCACATCACTGCAGGTCAGTTGGACCAGGTGGCTGGCCAGTGCTTTCTAAGTTAAATGCTCCGGTAAAATTGTTGTCCCGTATTATCGCTGAGTCGATGTACGCAGAACGCACAGCATAAAACGTATCCTCATTATTGTACTTGACTGTATTCGAAGACAGATTGGCTTCTGCTCCACGTGGAACGAAAACCAATGATGTTGTAGCAAACGCGGAAGAATATGTAACATAATGTTTACATGAGGTTCATTCTTATGATGAATGGAGTACAGTAATACTTGTGAAGGGGTGTAAGACGAGAGACAAGCGCGGCTCTAGACTCTCGATTGATTGACAGCTGGCGCGGCGCGAACGCGTCCCGACACAGGCGAGCATAGCTGGCGAGGAGGTGGCGTGTGCAGCTGTCTGGTCTGACCAGCAGGCGGCATATCAGGCGCTGCTTCTGGCGGAGTATACGAGTCACGAGGTAAGCCAGCTGTCAGAGGGGCTGCAGGTAGGCTGGAGGGTTATTGCCAGCGGTTTGCACCAGATAAGTGGCCCTAGCTGTTCCGCGCGTGGCGTGAGGGTGGCGCCGTGGCGAAAATTCAGAGGCCGAAAATTATTTCACAGGTGCTGCATAAATAAAATCCGTATTTATAAAGACGCTGAACAGTTTGTGGCTCCGCATGGAGGAGAGAAACGAGACGAAAAAGATCGTCTTAACAGCCATTCTTTAGGCACAATTGTACTTAAAATATTGATGGTGGAAGATATGAATGTACCGGTTACCTAACAACTAATACCTTCTAAATACTTTAAGAGATTTGTGGCGCATGAATTAATTGTAATGTTAACCGGCTGGATTTGTTGATGTAGCTTCTTAATCAAATGTAATTCGATCTATTAACATGTTTATACAACCCATAGCGCATACAGAATAAGTAATGATCAAGGAAATCATTGTTCACAACAACAGAATCAAATTATTAATGTGTATAAATAATTTACAATACATGAAGAATACTCAAAGGCCGGCTAAGACAACACTCAGAGAGAAAAGTACTAGTTACGAATCAATGATTCAATAGGAGAACATCAATGAGTGTTCAGTGGAACAACACAGGAGTATCTAAGACAAGTAGAATGTCAGTAAATCAGACCGGCTGAGTTCACTCAGGCTACTCAAAAGGGCAGGAATTAAGATATACAAATAACAGCATACAATGAAATTATACAAGACACGCGATAACACACCTCACCCCAAAACCAAATTGCAAAAATACCCTACCAAAGCACGCACCCTACGTAGAATTTAGCAGGAAAAAACCAGAAAGATACACGCTGAATGGACTATGGTACCAAAAATATATACATCCCGCAGCTGACAGTTTACCATAATGGTAAGCAATGGCTATTTAATATTCACTTGACACACTTCATTCGGCTATCCCTTTTTCAGCAGAATATACTAGTCCCAACAGGGGCTTCCTTGTGTTTGGCTCCATAATAAATAGGCTACTGAGCCAGGCCAGCTTTACCGCACTTACCATAGCAGACACACAACCTTCTAATTGCCGTGTCCGAAAAAACAAAAACCAGCTCTTAACTCTCAGTTGTACTATATTCTCTAGATCTATGGACCCCCTACCATCAGCCCTCCAGTAGTGTGCCGTTCGCTGGCCGACTCCCCCCCCCCCCCCCCCCTTCTGCCACCGCTTCACCATGATTATCTCCCTCGCGTGACGACGGTGGCCCACAACTGGACCAGCCTGCCGGTGAAAACAAACTCAGCAAGTCTGCCACGTATGGCCCCTGGCGCCAAACCGAAGACTTGTCCGCCGCCGCCCACGGCGTCGCGGCGCTGTCTCAACTTGATGATGCCGTTAGAGTTCCAGAGCGCCATCAGCTCCGTCTCGACGCTACTCTTCGCTTCCGTGTGGTGCTGCCCTCAGCGAACGGCAAAAACGTGCGCCCTCTGGCACGCTCCGAACAGCACATGAGCCATATTCGCCCAAAATGCTGGGCTGTGAGGAAACTGAAATGTGTTGTCAAATTGCTAATTCACAGCAAGGATGTTATCGAACAAAGTGTCAAATGATAGCGCTTGGACAGCACTACTGGTAAACAGCCATAGAATTTGTTTCAAAAGAATATATTTTGAATTTTGAGATAGAATGTTAATTCCAAAGCTTAAAAAACAAAGTAAATTCCATAACAACAGGTACAGCAGCAATATTAGATAATAAACTGAAATAACTATCTGTGAAGGTTTATCCTCCTTACGTAATAGTAAACAATGCTAATCTGAACTTTCACTGAAGCCGGACTTGGTGGCCGAGCGGTTCTAGGCGCTTCAGTACGGAACCACGTGACTGCTACGGTAGCAGGTTCGAATCCTGCATCGTTCATGGATGTGTGTGATGTCCTTAGGTTAGTTAGGTTTAAGTAGTTCTAAGTTACAGGGGACTGATGACCTCAGATGTTAAGTCCCATAGTCGTCAGAGCCATTTGAACCATTTGAGCCTTTCACTAAATATGATTCAAATAACTGAGAAACCATGGACTCCAGCAAAAAACTAAAGTCATCGCACAACACCTGAGGAAATCCTAATAACAATTGGCTCTGAAGAGCCAAAGAACCTGGTACATCTGCCTAATATCGTCTAGGGCCCCCGCGAAACCACAAAAGTGCCGTAACACGACGTGGCATGGACTTGACTAATGTCTGAAACTGGAGAGAACTGACACCATAAATCCTGTAGGGCTAGCCATAAATCCGTAAGAGCAAGAGGGGTTGGAGATCTCTTCTAAACAGCACGTTGGAAATCACGAACAGGATCCTTACTTATGTCTCAGAGTCGTATCTGGACGTATCAGGAGTGCCATATCACTCTATCTGCACTCGTCCCATACCACCAGCATTATCAGTCCCCTGCTGACATGCACGGTCCATGGATTCATGAGGTTGTCTCCATACCCGTACACGTCCATCCGCTCGTTACAGTCCAATGTCGGTTTCGACGGGCCCAGGCGAGGTGTAAAGCTTTGTGTCGTGAAGTCATCAAGGGTATACGAGTGTCCCTTCGGCTCCGAAAACCCATATTAATGATGTTTCGTGGACTTGTTCGCATGCTGACAGTTGTTGATGGCCCATAATTGAAACCTGCAGCAATTTGCGGAAGGCTTGCACTTCTGTCACGTTGAACAATTCTCTTCAGTCTTCGACGGTCCCGTTCTTGCAGAATATTTTTCCGGTCGCAGCGATGTCGGAGATTTGATGTTTTACCTGATTCCTAATATTCGCGGTAAACACGTGAAATCCTCGTACGGGAAAAATCCCCACCTCATCGCAACCTCGGAGATGCTGTGTCCCATCGCTCGTAAGCTGACTTCACGCTCAAATTCACTTAAATCTTGATAACCTGCCATCGTAGCAGAAGTAATCGATCTAACATCTGCGACAGATACTTGATGTTTTATATAGACGTTGCCGATCGTAGCGCCGTATTCTGCCTGTTTACATATCTCTGTATTTGAATACGCATACCTACACCAGCTTTTTGGGCCTTCAGTGTATATGTAATACATATAGCAGTGAAAAGTTTAACGTGAGTTTTATTCGTTATCAATTTTATATACAACCTATGAAAAGCATTATGTGACATTTTCTGATAAAAGGACAACGAAAAGTGATTTTTTAACATGTCAAATGAAGCGGCGAGCAATTTTTATTCCGTAGTTTCTTTAGTAATACGTACAGTGTGTGTAATTTTGTGGCTTCTGCAACGACATATCGAGGCTCTAAAAGGGCAGGGGCCATGTTCGCCTGGATGATTTCGCTTTGTGAGATCTGTGCAAGACATACGCTGATGACCCTCACGTCCGTCACGATTAAAGAGTTTGATATTTCTTGGGGACAAGTCTAGGACTTCTGCAGGAGTTCAGGAAGTTAAAGATCTTTTCGACGTTCGTTTTCATGGACTTAAGCTCTGAACATTAGAACGATGTTAGCCTTTTGAGAAATTCTGTGTTGGTTAGTCAACTTTAACTCCGAACTGCAGCGACATCTTTGGACTTACAAAATTTATGTATTGGATTGTGAGCTTCTGTTTAAAGGCGTGTGAAATTTCACTATACGTTCACAGCTGATTCTTCGAACAACAGCTCTGAATAGCAGTGTGGCGAGCCGGACGCACTGCGCTGCTGATGAAGCTCCCAAATCAGTCGATGCACTCATAATATTAAACAAGGGCTCATCAAACATTTTGGTTGCAGAACGGCACCGATCTTCTGTTAAGGACACTTATTCATTTCGTCAACATTAATCTTGTTGGCAGCTTAATCCCGTTATTCGAAATTAATAAAACAATAACATCGTAATGCGACAAGTGGGTGACGTTCGCTAACACATGCGAATCCAACAAAGTATGCTGACTGAAAAAAATCACAACACCACAAAATAATTAGTGTGGAGTAATGAAATTGCGAGAATATATTTGGGTAGGCAACATATTTAAATGATTAACATTGCAAGATCACCGGCCGATGTGTCCGAGCGGTTCTAGGCGCTTCAGTCCGGAACCGTGTTGCTGCTAAGATCGCAGGTTCGAATCCTGCCTCGGGCTTGCATGTGTGTGATGTCCTTAGGTTAGTTATGTTTAAGTAGTTCCAAGTCTAGGGGACTGATGACCTCAGATGTTAAGTTCCATAGTGCTTACAGCCATTTGAACCATTGCAAGATCACAGGTTAGTTTGTGAGCAAGATAAGCCAATGGAACTGTGAAATGCTGGTATATTAATTATCGATGTAACCGTCAGAATGTTGAAAGCAACATGGAAACGTGCATGCATTTGGTTGTACGGGTACCGGATGTCAGTTTGTGAGATGGAGTTCCATGCCTGCTGCACTTTTTAGTGAAGGCATGGGCGGTTAATGTTGGTTATGGATGATGCTAGAGTTGTCGTCCGATGATGTTCCGTATGTGCTCGAGTGGATACAGATCTGATGATCGAGCAGGTGAAGGAAACATATCGAAACTCTGTAGAACATGTTGGGTTTCAACAGCGGTATGTGGACGAGCGTTGTAATGTTGGATGACACCCACAGTAATGTTGTTCACGAATGGCAGCACAACTTGTCGAATCACCAGATTGATGCACGAATTTGCAATCAGGATGCGTGAGATAACCACGAGAGTGTTCCTGCTATCATACCAAATCTCACCCCAGACCTTAACTCCAGGTGTAGGTTCAGTGTGTCGAGCATCCAGAAAGGTTGGTTGCAGGCCCTCAAATGGCCTCCTTCTAACCAACATACGGCCATCACTGGCAGCGAGCCAGAACCAGCTTTCATCAAAAAACACAACACACCTCCACCCTGCCCTCCAAGAGTCCTCACTTGACACAACTAAAGTCGAAAATGTCGATGTTTTGTGGTCATTGGAATGCACGGTACAGGTCGTCTGGCTCGGAGCTTTTCTTGAAGTCACCGACTTGTAACAGTTCGTTGTGTCACTGTGGTGACAACTGTTGTTCAGATTGCTGCTGCAAATGCAGTACCATGCGCCAGAGCTATCCGCCTAACACGATGGTCTTCCGTCACGGTAGTGCCACTTGGCCGTCCGTAGCCCTGTCCCCTTGCGACCGTACATTCTCGTAACCACCGCTGCCACCATTTATGTACGGTGGCTACATTCCCGCCAAGTCATTCTGCACAATGGCAGAAGGAACATCCAGCTTCTCCTAGCCCTAAAACACGACGGCTTTCAGACTCAGCAAGGGGTTGATAACGGCGTCTTTGTCGTCTTAAAGGCATTTTAGACTAACGTCAACTCACCACGTCCAATCTCAAAGGTAAGTGACGTTCACTGCCTTTGAGCGCGTATTTTACGTAAACCTCGTTTGCTTCCTCGTAGTGGTGCTACTATTCCCACTCTTATGCAACTGACGCGAAATTTGAATAGTAGTTATCTTTCGGATGTAGAAAAACGCCTATCAACTTTCGTAAATTTGCACAACTCCTCCTTGGTGTTGCAATTTTTTCCGTCAGTGCATAAACATTGGTCACACAGTTCAGCACTTTTATAGAAAGAAGGTGTGGAAAGGGAGAGAATTGGTAAGTTTCAATGACTACTTCGCTCTCCTTTCCCAATATGCCAACAACATCTTGTGTTTAAGGTCGAGAATGCTCTATTTCTTTATACTAACAAACACAGAATTATTTGTTTAGGGCGTCACTCAGTGGCTTGCTCCTGCGCAAGGGCTTCTTACCGTAATGGTATAATTTCGTCCAATTTAATGCAGTATTGTATTGTATTGTATTGTATTCTAACCGGGGACCTAGAAACGACGGAGAGGCTCCGTCCCCGCCGCAGCCGCAGTGGTCCACAACCCCACGACGACTACCGAGTCCACTTCACCCCTCCGCTGCCCCACACCGATCCCAGAGTTATTGTTCGGTTCGGCCCCCGATGCACCCCCCAGGGAACGTCTCACACCAGACGAGTGTAGCCCCTGTTTGCGAGGTAGACTAATGTTGGTGTATGCGTACGTGGAGAACTTGTTTGCGCAGCATTCGCCGACATAGTGTAACTGAGGTGGAATAAGGGGAATCAGCCCACATTAATCGAGGCAGATGGTAACCGCCTAAAAACCATCCACAGACTGGCCGGTTCACCGGACCTCGACACAAATCCGCCGGGCGGACTCGAGCCGGGGACCAGGCGCTCCTTCATGCCCGGAAAGCCGTGCGTTAGACCGCACGGCCAGCCGGACGGGCTTAACGCAGTATTACTGGATTGAGACGTGCAAGTAATTAAAATCTGGGGCAGTTAAACTAACAAAAGTAATTAATTTAAGATAAGGTTTCAGTACAACAATACGCCGTACAGGACATCGGAACTATGTGCAGTAAGAACATGGAACAAAAAGGTGTGATCAGACTTCCGGAATACATTTCTCACACATAGAACAATAAAATATGTCACGGAAATGGGTCTGGAGACGCTTTATTTCCACGTTAGAGGTCAGTTTCTACAACTCTTCTGCGCATTAATCATGAGATACACATAGGAAAAGAACTTATCAACACATTATGAAACACTTTCCTCAATTAAATATTCAAAATTGCCTCCGTTAGGAAGGATACATGCAGCAACCCTCAATCACACTGAACCCCTGAGACACTGATGTATCCCTGGAGAACTGCGTATTGCCTCACAGATTTCCACAATACGGACACGAAGACACTGTGTATCTTGAACAAGATTCCGTAGACATGAACCTTCAAATTCCCCCACAAATAAAAAATTAAAAAAATAAAAAAGTACAGGGTTTAGGTGTCGAGAGCGTCGAGGCATGGGACTGGTCCATCTCTACCTATTCATGATTCACGGCATCCATTATTTAGAAGCCTGACTGACATGAGGAGGAAATCGATTGTGCATGAAGTACATGTTTTGTCACATGTCAATACAAACAATGTAGTGATTCACATGCCAACATTATCTTCGATAGATGGAACAGCAAACAGAGGCTGTGAACCTAACAAATAGTTCAAATGGCTGTGAGCACTATGGGACTTAACATCTATGGTCATCAGGGGTAGAACTTAGAACTACTTAAACCTAACTAACCTAAGGACATCACACAACACCCAGTCATCACGAGACAGAGAAAATCCCTGACCCCGCCGGGAATCGAACCCGGGAACCCGGTGAACCTAACAAATAACACTTACTGTACATTCTAACCAAACATAACCAAGATGGTATTTTGAACAGTACATGCAAGAAAACGTCTAATGTAACACTTGTACGTCCTGTGTCTATGTTTTCAGTGATTAATTTGATTATGAAGAGTAATCGAGGATGAGATCCAATGTGGAAATAAAGCGTTTCTGCACCCGTGTCCCCATAACCAAGTATTGAGGAATGCTTCCTGAATGTTTGGCTACACCTTTTCTTTACATCCTTTATACAGTTTTCCGCTAAATTATAGCAGACAAAGTGCTTAATTTTCCGACGCACGCAGGTAATCGTCAGCAGCTACTGAGTTAAGCTACCAACTTCTTTAATATTTCATCGAACTGTTTAAATTTTATGTGGCACTGAGAAGAGCTTCCGAAGAGAACTTGAACGATGTACCATGTGTGGATATTAACGTGGATCATATTAACAAGCTAACCGTCCCGCAAATAACTATTCCTTCGTGAGGAAAAAAGATCCCTCAAAATCTGGCCGTCTGTTACAAACATAAGTAAACATGTAACTCAGGTAGTTTCGTATCTACATTATTAACTGTTCTGAATATTGGCCCTGAACTCTGTATTTGCTACAAAGTGATTCCGTATAGGCAACGCCGCACGCTGAATTTAATCTGGGCTCACTGCGGCAAGTCCCGTTTTATACGGCACTAGCTGTAGTGCCCGGTGTTTCCCGGAAAGTTTATCATCTGACAAACAAAGTGATTGGGAGCGTGCCTATTTCATTCCTTCAAGTAAATTCTCGGAAATACTTTATAGTTTCTCCGTATAAAAGACAATTATTTGCGCCATATATTTTGTGGTAAGGATCTCTTAGCGTTTTTGGAGAAAACGTCTTTTATTGTTTCAACTCACTTTTCACTGTTTCAGATAGTATTGTGTTTGAGTACGACTGGAAATCTTCGAACAGTTTACGTCAGTTCAAACCCGCATCCGCCAATTTTGATTTAGGTTTTCCGTGATTTCCCAAAATTGCTTCGGGCAAATACCGGGATGGTTCCTTTGAAATGGCACGGCCGACTTCCTTCCCTATCCATCCCTAATCTGATGGGGCCGATGATCTTGCTGTTTGGTCCACAACCATCAATCAACCAATCAACAGTTTACGTCACAGTTCAGGAAACCTCGGGTGCTGTTTTTATCTTTTGATCGACCCGCAATCTAGTGACTTTTGTTGGTACTATATTCATGACTTGCCTTAGCACTGGTATGGCACTGTAGATTTTAATAACAAACATAACTGTGAAACATGGACTGAAACTTCTTCTAGGGCATATGCCGTACAACAACAGCAATTAATCAATAAATAAGAGTTTGTATTCATTTTTTTGTCAAATTTTCGAGCTTCAATCGTCCCGTGGTCTAGAGAGGGATAATGGTGTTGTATCTAAGAGGGATATTGCTGTTGTAATTTTTCTCTTGATATTAATTACAGTCGGTTTACTACGATATATTTCGTTTGTTAGGCATTTAATTTTTCGTTACTTTTCTTCATTTTTCCATTTGAACCAATAAATTCAACATAAATCGTCCAAGAACTTTTAGATATTATTGGTAACAACCTGTCGTCTTTGGATATTACGTACATGTATGTTTCAAGTCAGATTAAGCTTGGCGAGCGTGTTTCTTGAAGACATAACAAACGATTTTAACTTTATGCTATGAACGTCCGTAATTAACTGCGTGGAACGAGGGGGCTATCTGTCGTGTTGATTCCACAGCCATCCAGTAACGTCTGTAGCTTATATGCTAGGAACTGTAGATATATGCGATGATTTAGAGACCTATTAATAAAAATGGGTCGAATTACCCGATTCTTGAAAATCCCGCATCACACTCTCAATCACCATAGTCGTTATTTAAGCAGATCTCCCACTCAGAGTGGGTATTCAGCTGAATAGTAGTGCACATTGTGAAGATCGTTGGTCGATAGTTTACAAACGAAACATCATCCGAAAACAAGATCTTGCATAGAAACGCCGGATCAGTTCGCAGTTTTAGCGTAGAAACTGTAACCGATTTTGAAAGACTTTGGCATGAAGCTATTAGTGTGAAACTGTGAAGAGATTTAATTCGTTGGAATACAGTATTCCCAGACGACTTCTCTGACTCATTCATATCGTAAATTATGTGCTACCTTGACTGAACTGTTAGCTGCTATCCACTCAACAGCTGCTGTCTTTTTTTTCTTTCTTTTCCGTGCACGTACGTTATTCTACCCACTTTCAGTTCTTGTTTTTTTGTTTTGTTTTTTATGTTTACAGAACTCTTATTTAGGGCTTAGCACGATCATGATACCTTTCTGCTTGAGACGCCCTGCTAAACCCGCATGACAGGAGCGGTAGTTTAAGTTGTGGAAAGCGGCCAAAATAAGCGGCTGTCAGTTACACTCGAACATACAACCTTTTATTTGATCAAACATTACAAGAGCCAAGAAAAATTTAATGAAAACACAGCTATAGTTTTGGAACTTAATTAGGGGCTGAATGCACACTACAACCTCATGACTGAAGGGCAAGGCAACTTTAATTTAAAAATGGCTAAAAGCCTATAACTTAAAGCTCAACCAAAAACAGAAATTTAAAAGGCAAAACCTTGTCTTAAAACAGTTCCTTAATTAGGCTGAAGGCGCAAAGAATCTGATACTTTAAGGGCAAACAACTTAAATTCAAAATCGACTGAAGGCCCAAATCTTAAGACTCAATAACATTAATTGTAAAAATGCCAAAAGTCTTACGTAGAAGGGTTCATAAATTAGCCTGAAGGCCCAAACTATCTGACGCCTTAAGGGCAAAACAACCTTAATCTAAAAATCAGCTAGAAGCCATACAAGTACAAACAATAATAACAAACAAGAAAAGGCAGTACACCCAAGGGCGATCAGAAGCAGCCTGGAATTCAAGCACTAACGCTCGCTTGGGTGAGACAGGCAGTCGGCTCAACCATTGTCGACCCGACGACAACCGAACTGAGAGACAGCCAACGGACTCACCAACAAGATAACCTCTGTTTCACCCGAACAGCACACAACAGGGAGTTTAATGGAACTATGTAGAACGTATTGGTGCCCACAACTGATTATACATGAGCTGTGAAACTACTCACCTTGCTGGACAGCGACAACACGATGAGGAAAATACACTGCCTGAATTTACGTCAACGGCCATGGTTTGTAACTGGAAAGTTAACTGCCACAAGACAGAAGATTCCGTTGGTGCACTTCAATTCAAATAACCAAGTACAGTTAAACTCCACCAGAGGGTGGCTAAAATTTGCTATCTTGAATACACACATTGTTGCTCGGAGGAATATCCCAACAGCCGACAACGAACTCCAAACGACACAATGTGAACAGTCGTGATTTGCTGGTAGATTAAGTCAAAACTCAACTTTCATGTCCAGGATCAGTGAGGCACAAACCTCATAGCAATGGGAACAGCACCACACACTCTGACGCCGCATAGAGGCCACCAGCAGGCCAGCCAGACTACACGCTGTGAAGATTTCCTTGTTGCTCCACGCCAACTGACCAACTGCCCGCACACAGACCAGCCGGAAACTATAAGCGCAAGGCCAAAGATAGTCCAAGGTGCAAATATCGATACACACCGCTGCTGCCACCAGCAGAAAGAGAGGATAACAGCATAAATGCGATAATTGCGGGTGACTTAACACAGAATAGCAACCAAGGTTTAATCCAACGCATAGCATAAGCCAGCCACGGCTCACTGCTCGCGACAACAGCGCTGCTCTGTTTGGCGATGTTCACTGCAAATGAAAATCATATCCACTTTTTGTACTCTCGTAGACGCTCTGAAACTTGAATACTATCAGAAACAATTTATCTCATCACTATAACAACAGAGTACAAACAGATGAGCTTTCAGCGCATAGTTAAAGACACGAACCATAGATGAATTACGTGGTTCGTTACATTTGGTATGCCAGCGGTCTTTCCGCAGTGGTAACACCGGTCCCTGTCGGATCACTGAAGTTAAAAGCTGTCGGGCTTCACTAGCACAAGGGTGGGGGTGACCATCCGGGTCTGCCGAACGCTGTTGGTAAGCGGAGTGCACTTGGTCCTTGTGAGGCCAACTGAGCAGCTCCTTCAGGATCTCCTTGACTGAGAAGTTGCTGCTCCGGTCACAAAAACTGGTAATGGCGGGGAGAGCGGTGTGCTGACCACATGCCTTTTGATATTTGCATTCAGTGACACCCAATAAGTGAGAATGATTCGGCAGTCGGTCGGTACCGCTGGGTTTCCCGCGGTTTTTTGCATTTAGTATACTAGCACAGGCGTTTGTGGAACATCTACTGCAGGCCGGACACTGGTTTGCGGGGCTTTTACTTCTATACGACCAAATTTCGCACGTAATATAACGCTGGAGGCCTCTTATAAGGTTATTTCTAATGCCACAGACAAAAATCTTCAATTTCAATTAATTTAAATAGACGGTGTCATAATTCGACAGGTATAAATATAAAAAAGTTATTTGCATATTTCAGAAAATTAGCCACTTTGTCCACCGTGACCAAGAGAAAAACACACTTAATAGTTAGGTATCTCACAGTGTATGGTTCGTGTGGAGATGCAAAGAAAACAATACAGTGTCATAAACAGTATACAGAGGCGAATTAGTTACCTAATTTTTCGAACAGTCTACGGGTGTACTTCCGATCACACTGTCCAGTGCGCACTGTATTTCGGTGATCAGACATGCCTACATCGTCAGTTGTGCTGACGAACTGATCTGCTAGGAGCGCTTGGAGATGTATACTGCACCGCTTGATCAAAAGAATCCAGACATCTCCGTCTAATGCAGAATTGATCATTAGATATCACGAGACGCGAACCCCCGAGTATGAAAGGAGGCTGGGAGTATTGTGTTGTCAAACAGTAACAGCAGAAAGGGTCCGTCAAGAGTGGTCAATGACTTCGAACGCTGACCGGTCGTTGGATGGCACCTGAGTACCAAATTTATCACAGACATTTCAGCTTTTCTGAAACTCCTCAAGACGACTCTGGGTGATGTGATGGTGAAGTAGAAAGGCGAAGGAAACCCACAGCTAATCCAGGACCAGGCATACCGCGTGTACTGACAGACAGGGACCGTCGAACAATGCGGAGGATGGATGAAGAAAAGACGCGTGTTACCAGCGGAAGGAATCACTTGTGAGTGCAAAGTGCTATCAGCAGTCGATCTAGCTCATTGCCTTCGGGTGGGGAGTTAAAAAGAACTTAGTGTAATGGTAGACCTCGTAGTCAGTGCTTTGCTATGCTTGAGGTGGTGTAAAGAGCGATGGGGTGTTTTCCGTGGGCAGAGTGTCGTCCCCTCAATGCGCTAAAGAAAACGCACAGAACAGAAGGATATGAACATATTCTGCACCATTGTGCACTGCATGCAGCAGAGAAAGATTCGGAGTTATGGTTCTTGAGGAAGAACAGCCTGCCATCGCTTCACAAAGAATCACGAACTCCATTCAAGAGCTCAAGTCGCCGTAAGCGAAAGTTGGACGTATTCAGTATTGACATCCATTAATGGGTGTCCGGACAGTTATCATGAGACAATGCATATTGGCCGGGCGCTCCTTGGAGGTTTTTTCGCCACCGTACCTGACAATGTAGATATGTTTCATTGGGTAAATCTTGTGCCCGTTGGGCACTATGAACGGACAGTATATCCGTGGACTCATCGATCAACTAATACGACGGGAAGAAATGAAGAAGGCAGTTAAATAATTAATCATGAAGTTAAGTATAATTATATTTTACTTCCTGAGTTTTAACTAATTAGAAAGCCCTCCTCAAAAGTACGTTTCTTTATTTTTACTATCTCATCTCAGTTTTCGGTAACGTATCAGGAGAACAAATGTTGTGTGAGGCTCCTAAATTGTTCACCTCTAATTAGTTTGACCCGTTAAGGACATTTACCATCTGTTTCAGTTAGAAAAAAAGAGGCTCATGAAACAAACAGCAACACATTCACGCAACTTTTTTAATATCTGAGACATAGGTATCACTTACGTTGTTTTGCATTAAGGGATCTCTGTTTTTTTTTTTTTCCTTTTGTTTTGCGTGAGAACAGCAGATCCAGCAAAAGTTGGTGAGATAAGCGCAGTGACAAAACTATCTTGTGGATGTAGCAAGAAATCATGGCGTGTATATGTACATAGAGATTCTCGCGTTTTTGCGGCAGCCATCCGGAAGCTTATGCCACTCTCAAAGGAAGCATATACTGCGGTTTAAGAGGCAATCACATTATAGTGATTGAAAATCATTCAGCTGTCATTAATATAACCCAGTTAATTTCTTTTCACTTTGTCGATGTTCAACAAATGATCGATTATCCATAGGAATATATGAAGGTAGCAAAGGAATGTTTTTAGTTAGAAAATTATTGGAATTTCCAGCACAAATTTTAGAAGGTATATGGCACACCGGTGGAAAAGTACTGACGTCAGCTACACAGTGAAACAGATTGATGATGCAGTTAATGCACCAATAAGTCAATAAACGAATTGTTATTTATTGCTATCAAAACACTGGCCAGAAGAGAGACCTTCACACGAACAAAAATGATTAGCAGCAGCATGTTCCATTTGTAATAAGTACAACCCAATAATTATTAGTGCAAATAGATTCTGTTATTATCGGATTGGTGCACAAATTCGTAGCGTTTTGAATCTTCTCCACTGCACTGAAATGTCTCATGATGATGGAATAATCACAGTTCATCACGTCAGTCAGTTCTCGAATACAATGACGTGAATCGTTGTGAATTAATGTTTTTAAACGATTTTTTCACGGTAAATGATAACAGCCAAACAGTTGCAGAATAAAGATTTACTGAAATCCTTGAACACAGTTTCGGTATATCTAAATATACCTTCATAAGAAGAAAAAAATTCACTAAAACCACATCCTGCAGTGGAGATGTATAAAGCAATCGTGCCAAAGGCGTCGTGAGCGGTTAAAATTAAAATATCAGCTCCATCTGTACAGCGTAATTATAAAGAGATGGTCGATGGGAACACGGAATTCTATCAGTACTGATACAGATGGATGTGGTATTTTAATTTTAAACACTGACGACGCCTTTGGCGCGATTGTTTTGTGCATCTGCGCTGCAGGATGTGATTTTAGTGTGTTTTTTTCTTCTTATGAAGTTATATTTAGATATACCGAAACCGTGGTCAAGGTTTCAGTAAATCTCTATTCTGCAACTGTTTGGCTGTTATCATTTACCGTGGGGATTTTCAACAGTTGCTGCTTCAGCCATGTTTAAAACTTTTAAACGATCTTCATCAAACCCCGAAGGTCTTCCTGTACGTGGAGTGTCACTAATGACAAAACGAGCCTCCTTAAAACGAGAAAACCATTTTTTACCATGCTCTGTCCAAAGGCATTATCCCAACACATGGCGCAAATGTTTCTGGTTGCTTCCACAGCTGTCACCCCTGTATTGAACTCAGGTATATCTGGGAAATGTTGCGATTTCTCCACTTTCCACTTTCTCCACTCTCCATTTTCTAGTGTCCACAGCTCCACTTACTATCTCCAAATGACAATATATACAATACATTATGACCACTACCCATAGTGAGATTGTATGCTGACTGGTGGCACCAGGGCACGTGATGCGTAAGAGAAGGGTATACGCAGGGCAGAGACAAAAGGAGAGTCATTCTAGTGAGGATAAGCGACTCTGACAAAAGCCACACTGTTGCGGCCCAGTGCCTTGGAGCGAGCATCTATGAAATGGCAAAGCGGGTCGTCTGTTCGTGTGCTACTGTCTTGAGCATCTAAGGAAAGTCGTATAACAGTGCTGAAATCACGAGTAGAGGACAAGGAGTTGGACGTCCATAGCTCTTTACAGAACACGGGGATCGGAGGCTTGCCTGCTCTCTAAAGCAAGATGGGAGGCGCTCTTTGGCAAATCTGACGACACAGTGCTGTCACAGGTACAAGTGTTTTGGAACACACCTTTCAGCGAACTGTGTTGAACATACTGTTCCTCAGCAGAGCACCCCTACGTCTTCCCATGTTGATCCAACAACATCGCCAATTACGATTACAGTAGGCACGATATCGAGATTGGACCATGGATCAATGAAATCTTGTCGCCTGGCCGGATGAATTCTTATTAACACTGATCAAACAGGTGTTACACATAAAAGTACCAGATTCATTTACATTAATTGCAACAGTTTTTTTATAGACAACATGGTACTAATTTGTGAATGTTTGTTCCAAGGTGCCAACGCTGATAAACTTATGATGAACTCTCGTCGGAAGCGGAACAAAGGTGTCCTTAGGTTAGTTAGGTTTAACTAGTTCTTAGTCCTAGGGGACTGATGACCTCAGAAGTTAAGTCCCATAGTGCTCAGAACCATTTGAACCATTTGACTCTTGTGCAGCAAAAGGTGACACATTCTCTTACAATCCAATATGCTGCCACCTTATCTGGGAAATGACTACCAGCAGTCTTCGTTTGCTTTCATGGAACCACTGGCTCACTTCGAGAAAGGGTGCTAAAAGCAGCTGACGAGTACGCACACAGATACAAAAACGTTATGATAACATCTTCAAAGTCCGTTAAACTCGTAACAGTACCATACTGGAAATTTTTTAATTAATTTCGTTTACATCTCGATTCGTGGGGAGGGAAAATGAACATGGTTTTGTACGACTAAATGTTTAAAGGTGGAGAGGTTCTTCCAGCATGCAATATTAAATTAATTTCTCCAAAATGTACTCCGTTAGTGCAGCCCTGCCATGCTTATTTTTATTGGTAGGTGAAAAACCTTATAAAGCGACTGAAAATTCCTTGTACATATTCGAAAGCAGCCGTACACCATCAGTTGCCTGCACCAAAATTCGATGATATGGTCAGACTTTCTTATTAGATCTCAAAAATAATTATATCACAGAGTTTGTGTAATCGAGATATGCTGTTCTGGTGGCTAGAATGGAATTGCACATTTAAACAATGAAAACGATGTTGATGCCTGTATCACGGCTATCAATGAAGTTGCGAGAACGCATTGCCGTGTCTATCACGGACCCGTGGTCTCTGTACATCTGTGTCAGAACAGATTAAAAATGTCTCTAGCAGGTCAAAAGTAATTTGAGGTGAAAATGTTAGCCTCCTTACCCCCGTATTAACGTTTACTAAGTGCTCGTCACGTTACTTGGGACTGCAATAAGTTTCAAAGTAGGGTATAACGAAGACAAGTACACAGCTATGCTCAGTAGCCCATCCAGTCAGTATCTAGCTATTAATAAATATACTGTTGTTAGCGCCTTAAGCTAAATGCCTAATATTCATTACTCTTCCAAAGGAAACATGATCACATAGCCTAAAAGAAACCAGAAATCTGCATTTATTACAGAAAAGAATGAAAATGATCTGTCAAATGCACTTTTACGAGAATTTTAATACCAATGTAAGTCATTCTGACATGTGCTATCAGTTCATTACAACCTTATGTACTCGTTAATCGATTATTAATACATGGGCTACCAAAACTAAGCTGTGAATTTTAAGTTGCAGATGTGAACGTTCTTATTTGATGAATATTAAATTATATCGTTAACTGAACTAAAACGCAAAGTGACACGAAAGTGGTAGGAATTCAAAAGAGTAACTTAAGCAGATCACAGGGAAACCGGTACTTCTTGCTGTTTTCACAGGAAAGTAAGTATTAACATGACGTCAACTGTTTTCCATTAATAATACGATGTTTATGAAGAATGTGGCTCGCAGCCACTTGGCTGTTGTGAATGGTTGTTGTCGTAACCGAATATCATCGTGAAGCTGAGCATAACTACTATGGATAAAGTGATAACACTATGGTGGAATTGGTCATCTGAATAAATGAAGAAAAAGTAACTGGCTTTAGTTTACTTCGTCCATTTTACAAGCCGAACAATCTAACAATAGCATTATACAGATTTGAACGGTTAGTTTCATCCACTATAGTTTTAATTGATCCTTCATTAAAATGTGAATTCATAAACTGTCAACTAAAAATACAAGGGATCGAAGAGCCTTAGAATTACAAAAACTCCAACGCTCGTAGAAACATTGCACAGCGCATACGAAACGATATTGGCTTTATTGTAGGTCGAAGGTAGACGGACATTGTCCGTATGGAAACAGTAATAGCTGCGAAATGCGTCACGTATGATAAATGATCCGCCAAACTGATTAGTGTAACTGGCTGCGTGAAAATAATCGACAAAATTAAACGTCAGAAATGTGCTGCGAACATTTACTCTCTGTTAGAAAGTAAAACAGCTATGAGTGACAGAAGTAATTAAACGTAAAATGAATTAGTATTGATAGCATTCGGGCTCTGTTTGACGCTGTCACTTTACTACTGTTTTAAATTGCAACGGAAGAGTGACGAGTTCTGATGAATTTGCATTTTGCTCTCTCCATCTTTCTGCACAATGTGCAGTGGCCTGTATTGGCGTGCTACTCGTATATTCCACCGCGTCTTCAGAACGACCATGATATTTTACACCCACTCCTAAATCTGCACCGTGTATGGACATCATCAGTCCATCGGAACAGGCAATTGCACGACTTCCACCTTAAGCAGCTGCAAGAGTACGTCGCATGACCTGCCGTGCTCTCACGCGAACAGCGTGTATGGAACCGAACAGGAAGAGGGCAACCATGAGGGAACTAAGAGCAAATCTGTGGTATTGCGGTCTTACTAGCAGGCAAAGGCGTCTATGGTCCTGTTTCACGAGGATTACAAAGAGAAGCTGTGCGATATGCTGGGAGACAATACATACCAGATGACTGACACTGAACCGAACAAGAGAGAGAAGAGAAAGACTGTAGCTCTTCGCAAAGAACCCTGACTGCCCTCGAAGTTGTTAAGCAGCTACGAGAGAGAGCACTTGTTCCACAGAGACTTTATCGACTGCCGAAGGTTCACAAAGATGGAGTGCCTTTATGCCCCATTGTTAGCAACACTGCACCCCGACGTACTCACTCGCTAAATACACTACTGGCCGTTAAAATTGCTACAGCAAGAAGAAATGCAGATGATGAACGGATATTCATTGGACAAATATATTATACTAGAGCTGACATGAGATTACATTTTCACGCAATTTGGGTGTATAGATGCGTAGAAATCAGTACCCAGAAAAGCCACCTCTGGCCGTAATAACGGCCGTGATACGCCAGAGCTCGGATGGCGTGTACAGGTGCAGCTGCCCATGCAGCTTCAACACGATGCCACAGTTCATCAAGAATAGTGACTGGCATATTGTGACGAGCCAGTTGTTCGGCCACCATTGACCAGACGTTTCCAATTGGTGAGAGATCTGGAGAACGTGCTGGCCAGGGCAGCAGTCGAACATATTCTGTATCCGGAAAGGCCCGTACAGGACCTGCAACATGCGCTCGTGCATTATCCTGCTGAAATGTAGGGTTTCGCGGGGATGAATGGTAGAGCCACGGGTCGTAACACATCTGAAATGTAACGCCCACTGTTCAAAGTGTCGTCAATGCGAACAAGAGGTGACCGAGACGTGTAACCAATGGCACCCCATACCATCACGCCGGGTAATACGCCAGTATGGCGATGACGAATGCACGCTTCCAATGAGCGTACACCGCGATGTCGCCAAACATGGATGCGACCATCATGGTGCTGTAAACAGCGCCTGGATTCATCCGAAAAAATGACATTTTTCCATTAGTGCACCCAGGTTCGTCGTTGAGTACACCATCGCCGGCGCTCCTGTCTGTGATGCAGCGTCCAGGGTAACCGCAGCCGTGGTCTCCGAGCTGATAGTCCATGCTGCTGCAAACGTCGTCGAACTGTTCGTGCAGATGGTTGTTGTCTTGCGAAACGTCCCCATCTGTTGACTCAGGGATCGAGACGTGGCTGCACGATCCGTTACAGCCATGCGGTTAAGATGCCTGTCATCTCGACTGCTACTGACACGAGGCCGTTTGTATCCAGCACGGCGTTCCGTATTACCCTCCTGAACCCACCGATTCCATATTCTGCTAACAGTCATTGGATTTCGACTAACGCGAGCAGCAATGTCCAAATACGATAAACCGCAATCGCGATAGGCTTCAATCCGACCTTTATCAAAATCGGAAACGTGATGATATGCATTTTTCCTCCTTCCACGAGGAATCACAACGACGTTTCACCAGGCAACGTCGGTCAACTGCTGTTTGTGTATGATAAATCGGTGGGAAACTTTCCTCATGTCAGCACGTTGTAGGTGTCGCCACCGGCGCCAACCTTGTGTGAATGCTCTGAAAAGCTAATCATTTGCATATCACAGCATCTTCTTCCTGTCGGTTAAATTTCGCATCTGTAGCACGTCATTTTCGTGGTGTAGCAATTTTAATGGTCAGTAGTGTACCCGAAAGGTTTGCTTTCCCCCTGCGTCGGGAAGTATTCACATCATATTCCTAACTTCGTGGATTTTGTTGGGCCCCTTGATAGCTTTAAGACTAAGAATACCGATAACCCTGTGAGCTTCTACATTGTCTCTCTTTTCACCAGATGTCTTTACAAGAATCCTTGGAACTTACTGGCCAGATATTTGATATAGAGACGACGAATCTTTTTAGGCATGTCTTGGAATTGACAGCGGCTTTTCGACGATGTGTACTATGCGCAGGTGGTTCAAATGTCTCCAAGCACTATGGGACTTGACATCAGAGGTCATCAGTCCCCCAGATTTAGAGCTACTTAAACCTAACTAACGTAAGAACACCACACACGACCATGCCCGAGACAGGATTCGAACCTGCGACCGTAGCAGGCGCGCGGTTCCGGACTGAAGCGTCTAGAACCACTCGGTCACAGTGGCCGGCTATGCGCGGTTGGAAGGGGTTCAGTTTCACTAGTAGTAGCCAACATGTATATGGAACATTTCGAGAAATTAGAGAATTTATCCGGATTCGGAACCAACGATAAACCGCGGTAGTGGCTACATCGTTAATAAAGTCATGGAGCATGCACTTAGTCTGATTAAGAAGAGGGAGGAGATATTCTACAACGAACTAACTTCAGGGACAGGCAGAGTAATAGCAATGGTGTCACCAGCACGCGTCTCTGGATGCGATTCGAGGACGGCGCGACATGTGAGAGGAGGAGTTGGGGGGGGGGGGGGGGGGGCGGGGAGATACTGGCAGTCATAATGGACACAGTGGTGTGGCGGTTGGGAATCGGAACAGGAAAAGCACCGCGTCGACCCCTAAAATATTATGACCGTTGGACACTGATACCCAGCTGGTCACCTGAACATTTTCGTTAAGATATACACTACCTGAGCAAAAGTATCCGGGTGCTTACTTTGTCAACGTCCAAAGACTAATTTGATGCAGCTGTTCACGCTACTCTATCATGTACAAGCCTCTGTATCTCCAAATAACTACCGCAACCAACACTGTTTTTGAACCTGCTTGTTGTATTCACCTCTTGGTGTCCCTCCACTCTACCCTCCCGTTCTTCCGTCCAGTACTGAACTAGTGATCCCTTGATGTCTCAGAATCTGTACTATCAACATATCTCTTCATTTAGTCTAGTTAGACATAAATTTCTTTCCTTCCCAGTTCTGTTGAGTACAGTCTCATTGGTTACCCACTTAATCTTCAGCATTCCTGTGTAGCACCACATTTCAAACGTTTCTATTTTCTTCTTGTCTGCACTGGTTGTCGTCCATGTTAGAATTCCATACAAGGTTACACACCAGACAAATACCTTCAGAAAAGACTTCCTAGCACTTGAATCTATATTCGATGTTAACTGTTTTTCCGCTTCCGAAACGCTTTTCTTGCCACTACCAGTCTACATTTTATGTCCTCTCCATTTCAGCCATCGTCAGTTATTTTACTGCCGAAACAGCAAAAATTATCTGTTATTTATAGCGTCTCGTTTCCTAATCTCCGTAATTCCCTTAGCATCGTCTGATTTGACTACGTTTCAAAGGTGTTCTGTTGGATTCACGTAGAGACGCTAGGCAGGGCAGTCCATTTCAGTAATATTACTGTCCACAAAACACTGTCTCACAGATGCTGCCTTATGACAGTGTGCATTGTCATGCTCAGTGCTGATACAAACATCTGATAGCCTTTGAGCTGTTCCTCTACTCAACGCAGTACTCAATGCTAAGAAATGTATTCATATCCTTCGGCTTTTAGCGTTTTTGTGAGGACAATAAAGGGACTACATTCTGATGTCAAGAAACAGCCCATACCGCAGCAAAACCACATCCGTACGCTACTGTTTGAACCACACATGATGGCAGTTGTTGTTCTTTAGGACTTCCACAGTGTACAACATCATTAATCACTCCAAATCACCCGTTTTAGGTCATCCAGTGTCCAGCGGCATCTCTCTTTCCATCACCTCCAGCGTCGCTTGACAGAATTGTATGCATTATGAGAAGCTGCTGGACCACTGAACTCCTGCGAACAGTCGTTGTCCTAGCTGGACTGATGGGGGTACTTTGAAACTCACTAGTGTTTCCTTTCGCTTGTAAACCCCGCCCCCCCCCTCCCCCTGCCAAATCGGCCTACTGGATTGCAATGCAACTGATCGTGATCGCATTTGGAGGAAAGTGTACAACAGACCATTCTGAAGGAAGAATCTATTCTAAGCCTCATCCAAATACTGTCGACAATTTTTAAATGGGTAGGAATTTAGCGCAAACGCTCACGACTCACACAAGGGGGATAAGGGTGCAATGTAATATTTAATACAAGGGAAATACTGATTAGCAAAAAAAGGATAATTAAACGGTCGCTAGCCTAGGGGGTAAATGAATATCCAAAATCCTAAGAAAGGTAATGGTAAACAAAACCAAGCAAATAATCACTGGCTTGGCAACAGAAGGTTGTTACGCTTTTCCACAACACAACAGTTCAAGAGAAAAAAAAAGTGAATCAAAAAGCACTGAGCATGCTGCTACTTATTCTGAAATATTAAATTTGAAAGTAAGGTTAAATGAAGTCGTTGGTTAAATAAATGATTGGCTGTAACAGAAACTAAGTAAAGTAAAAAAGGACTTTCAGCAGTCTCAGCGTAACGTAATGCAACATATAGGAAAAGGCAAGATATTTGCTTTTGATTATTGAAAAACTGAATTGAATTCTCTTTAAGTAAACGAGCAAATGATTTTGCTTTTAATACAACAGCAATAAAATACATACCAAGGCAGCAGAAGTTAATTATTAAGCTAAACGCAGAATAAATGAAACTACTCACTATTAATTTGTGCTGTACCTTTAGTTATTAGTTTTGCCAGAGAAATCTTACGTTTCTTTAAATCACTGAAGTTAGTACTCAAAAATTGGAAATTGGGCTCAGCTTCTATTATGGAAAACAAGAATGTACAGGTACTGAAGCAGTACTTAGTTAAACAGTTTTCATATTTTTACGACACTCGGCGATTGCACGGAAGGGACAGGGACTCCGCTTGGTAATAATGTCTGAGGACAATCACAACACAGGTGACCTACAAGTTTTAACTATTGCCGGTTACTACTGAGGAAAATTACTAAAGTTTGTGAAAGAAATGCCACATGGTAATGCCTGTACAGTATTAGCTAATAATATTACGATGTTGTAGGTGTGTGGGCGACGAAGAATGCAGCCCTTCGACGATGCTGAGTTGCCGCTGTTGCTGTGCTGCTGGTTGAGAACCCTGAGTCGTCTCCAGAGCCAGGGACAGCAGTCAGAACTGCAGCTTCCTCCGCCTGTTCTCTCCTAGCGTGCACTCAATACTTCCGGTTTAATGAATTGGGTGCGCCTACACTTGCGCGATCCTAGTTGCGGGCAACAAACACTTCAGCACTTTTTCATCAGTCAAGCTTCTTTGCTTTCTCTCTGCTCGCAAGACAACGGCACAGCTCAGCCATTTCGTCGTTGCTGTCGATATATTAAAATAAAGTTACCTGAAACTGCTCTTTTTCAAACACTCTTTTCGGGCTGTACCAGTCTGCATTTTATATGCAATCTAATCCGGGAATCGCCACTCATTTCAGTTGACAAATAAAGCTCATCTATTACTTTTAGTGCCTCATTTGCTGCCCTGATTCCTTCAGCACCATCTATATTTCAGTGTGCTGCTTGTTTTACTTTTTTTGATCTTATAACCTCTTTTGAAGACATTATCCATTCCGTTCTACTGCTCTATCAAGTCCTTTGCTGTCTCCGACAGAATAACAACGTAATCAACAAACCTGAAAGTTGAAGGATATTTGCTATCGTGATCCACCGACAACGCCTGACAACATGCGTCAGCGCATTGTCATTGTATGTGCGAACATTACGGAAGACGAGCTACTCGCTGTTGAGAGGAATGTCGTTACACGTATTGCCAAATGCATTGAGGTTGTCGAACATCATTTTCAGCATTTATTGCATTAATGTGATATTTACAGGTAATCATGCTGTAACAGCATGCGTTCTCAGAAATAATAATTTCACAAAGGTACATGAATCACACTGGAACAACCGAAACAAAATGTTCAAACGTACCTACGTTCTGTATTTTAATTTAAAAAACCTACCTGTTACCAACTGTTCATCTAAAATTGTGAGCCATATGTTTGTGACTATTACAGCGCCATCTACCACAAAACGACAAAAGTTGTCCAACTAAAACTTTCATATTTCTTTAGGTACTACACGAATATGTAATAAAAAAATGGGGGTTCATATTTTTTTAAAAAATCGCAGTTTATATCCGTTTGGCAGCGCCATCTAGCGGGCCAACCATTGCGCCACATGGTTTCCTCTTTCAATCTAGACAAGTTTCGTTCTTTGTAGATTTTTCGTTTGACGCTTATTTCGTGAGATATTTCGCCCGGTCAAAATCAATGGACCACGCTGTATATTTCAAGCGGCCCCATACGCAATCAGTATGGGGACCTATAAGGTTCGATAAAAAAGTTTCCGTTAAAAGGCCGTGCAGCGCAGAATCGGCATGCCAATCGGGGAAAACCGGGTGAGCACTGAGGTAAACAACCCATAGGCGCACCAGGTTGAGGATCCCCGTTTGGTAAGACACCTCGTTGTGCTGCGTGAAGAAATCCATAACTGCCTGTTGCATATCCTCGTCCATCAAAAATGGTTCAAATGGCTCTGAGCACTATGAGACTTAACATCTGTGGTCATCAGTTCCCCAGAACTTAGAACTACTTAAACCTAACTAACCTAAGGACATCACACACATCAATGCCCGAGGCAGGATTCGAACCTGCGAGTTCCGGACTGAGCGCCTAGAACCGCATGGCCACCGCGGCCGGCGTCGACCCATCAATGCCTTTTTTAAGGGGCCGAAGGTGCGATACTCGCATGGGGAAAGAACATGACATTAGGTCGTGTGCCCGAGTGTCTCCCAATCGAGTTGGCGTAACTTCCGGCCTCCCGGCGTCTTGTGTCCAATCGCGACCAGCACGGAATTTGGTGCGTCATTCCACAACGATGGCTTTCGAGAGGCGTGCTGCCCCATACACTTTGCATGGGGGCTTAATTATATAAATATGAAATGCAAATTCTTTTTAAATTTTTAGTAGCTGTATGTCCGATTACGCTGTGTCTCGTAAACGGTTGGCCCTGACTAGTATTATTACGCAATCTGACTGCATAGAACAACAACAAAGAATGAAATGAAAATTTTCGTTAACGCAATTAATTAATTAATTAAGTCCCCAGCAACTATAAAACCTACGAAACCAAAGCACAAGTATAACTGTTCTGTGTGTGGAAGTATGACTCAACGTACACATCTGGCACGGTTCTTCTTCAATAAGACAAGAAATTTCAAATACCATTTATACCGACGTGATAAAAAAATTAGAAATACTATAATTGCGCAAGAAAATCAGAATTACACTCTAATACAAGAACACAAGCCAGATGCTTTGTTGACTGAACCTGTAATGACGCATTATTCAGGACATTGAAATAATGAGAAAAAAAAGAAAAGGAGTTTGTTACCTTCATTTATATTGATGAAAAGCACTCTAATCATTACAATATCTCCACACCGACTCGCTACTACCACATCTCAACAAGAACTGACTACTGCCACATCTCGACAAGCACTCTTCACTACAACATCTCAGCAAGCACTTACTACCACGAGTTCTCAACAAGCACTGCCCTCCGCTACTTCTCAATAATGACTGCCAGTGGAGGCGGCGAAACAAAACTCTCTGGCGCTGTGGCTCAGTGTAGCCACCTTTCAACTTTCTTCATTATCTGATGGTTGTCTTTCGCCAACCTGCGCCCATAGGCAACACACCGCGCCTGGTACATGCGGCACTCGGGGACCACAGCACAATTACGACACCTGAGGACGGGCTTATAACAGTCCGAAACCGGTAGTGTGAAAATAAAATATTTTAAAACTGAAGCGGTATTTTCAACCTCTGCAAGAAAAGAATAACAAGAGCACGTATGTCTTGTTTGGATGAATTTGGTACTAATGCCGCCTTAGTTTACATCCCCGTAATTACCGCACCACGTCCGAAAGACAGGAATGCCACACTAATCCATTTCCTACACCGGAGTCACGCTACGTTGCATAAACGTTGCAGCAACACCTTCAAATTGAAACATTATTATCGCTCCCCTCTTGATAAAAATAGAGATACTGAAGACAATTCTGTGCCTTAAAAGAGTACCACCACCGCTCACCGTGAGATGAAGGCCTGCGTACGCTGCTTGTCGGCAACACACACCCGAGTTGCATTGACCTTCCGAAATTCCGCATGTAAATCGACGGCGGGTCAAAATGATTGGCCGGGAAGCTTCTGCGTGGCGGGACCGCAGGGTACGCTCTAACTCGGGCCATTACGCCGACGTAACAGCGTTACACGTGCCATTTGCATGCTAATGCAATTACTTCCGGCAACGATTGGTGTTTTACATGACTATTACCGGGGCGCGTTTTAATGAATGCTGATTGTGATGGGCGCAGGATCCCAAGGTGAACTCTTACCTGCGCAGGCTACCTGTTCCACTTTAGGAGACTCTGCTGTTCACGCGGTTAGCATTACGACTAGCTGTTCCACTTTAGGTGCCCAAGCAGTTCCCGCGGCTACCATTACGTCTCATCCGCAGCAGCCGCCGTGAACCAAAACTGCAGTGCGGCGAACGCGGTTTGTGGAGCTGCTCTCTGGTTCAGTGATCCAAATCCATTCTGTTCCTAACACGATAGGGAGGAATGTTACCAACGCACAACGAACAGAAGAAATAATACCACTGCAGGCCAAAAGGCATGCAGAAATTTTAGATTATCTAATAATATCAAAATACACAAACGGATAAAAACGAAATACAAAAAAATGATTAATGTAGAGTAATTAAATTTCAGAAATATATTTGTCCTGGTAACATATTTAAATGATCAACATTGTAAGATCACAGGTTAATGTGTGCTTGAGATAAGCCATTGCAAATGTGAAATGCTGGTACATTAATAACCTACGTATCCGCCAGAATGTTGGATGTAAGCATACAAACGTAGATGCATTGTGTTGTACAGCTGCCGGATGTTTGTGGGTTGGAGTTCCATGCCTGTTGCATATGGTCGGTCAATACAGGGACTGTTAATGCTGTGTTTAGATGTCCCTAGAGTTTCGTCCGACGACGTGCCATTTGTGCTCGATTGGAGTCAGATGTGGTGATCGAGGAGGCCAAGCTAAACATGTCGACATTCTCTACAATAGCGGTACGTAGGTGACAGTTGTCCTGTTGAAAAATACCCCCTTAAATGCTGTTCATGACAACAGGTCGAATGACCAGGCTCACGTATGATTTAGCAGTCAGGATATCCATGAAAGTGCTCCTGTTGTTACACGAAATGACATCCCAGAACTTAGCTCCAGTGTGTCTAGCACACACGCAGGTTGGGTGCAGGTCCTCAACTGGTCTCCCTCCAACCAACACACGGCCATCGCTGGCACCGAGGCAGAACCAGCTTTCAACAGAAAACACAATAATCTTCGTTGATCCATTATGGATCGTGGGACGACGGTTGGCATGAACTTCTTGATGCAACAATTTACCAAAAGCCGTATGAGTTGTAGAAGTTTATTTTATTTGATGAACTTCTATGTGCTACCAGTCTGTGTCGCCTGGCCACCAAGAGCTGTTGCAGGACGATTGATTCACGGATCCAGTTATATGGCTCCTTCCGTGTATAGCGAATTTACGACTATGACGAGTGGGGCCTGAAGATGGCATAAATGTAATGGCGAAACTGGTAGCACATAGAAGTTCATAAAATAAAGTAAACTTCTACAAATCATACGGCTGTTGGTAAATTATTGCATCAAGAAGGAAAACACAATAGACCTCCACGTTGCCCTCCAATGAGCTCTAACTTGACGCTACTGAAGTCGAAAAATTCGGTGGTTTGGGGTCAATGGGATGCACGCTTCAGGGCGTTCGGCTCAAAACTGTCCTTTAAGTCAACGGTTTGTAACAGTTCGTTGTGTCACTGTGCTCCTGCAGATACATTATGATGCGCCAGAGCCACATGCAGAACACTATGGTCTTCCCCTCAGTACCACCACTTGGCTGTACAGAGCCCGACCTTGTTGCATCAGTACATTATCGTCACCACCACTTCCAGAAGTCGTGTACAGTGGCAATAATTCTGCCAAGTCCTTCTCAGTATGGCAGAAGGAACATCCAGCTTCTCGTAGCCCTATCACACGACGTCATTCAGACTCAGTAAGCTGCTGATAATGGTGTCTTCGTTGTCTTAAAGACATTCTTGACTAACATCAAGTCACCACGTCCAATCTGAAAAGTAACTAACGCTCAAGACCGTCACAGCGTGTATTTAAAGTAAACCTGGTTTGTATCCTCACAGTGACGCTACATATTTCAGATGTAGGAACACGGCTACCAACTTTCGTTTATGTCGCACAACTCTTTCTTGATGTAGTGACTTTTTTCCATCAGTGTACTTTTGAGAAAAAGCATATGTTACAGCGATTCACAACAATAAGGCAAATGAAAGGATCACTACAGAGAATGAAATCTACACACTTATCATGGAAAGGTTAGACATTAGGTAAATATGAGTACATTGTGCATAATTATGGAAAGGTAAGGCCGTCGCAAACACACTAATGGATTATAGTTAATCACAGATGTTTTAGCCTCCTGCCTCCTAGGTAGTGTGTAGTTTTTATTTTATTTTTGTTTTGTCAAGCGTTGACGTTGGCGAGTTGGGCCACTGGTAACGTTTTCTTCAGGTTGCACGTTTGCCGCTTGTTCACATTCTCAACGATCCCAGCAGGTCGTAGCCGCGTTGCAGTGGATTCTGTACTGCAACGACATGTGGAACAACAAAGGTAAATTAAACAGCTTTATCAATTGTTATTACTTCGAATTTTTATATGTCGTGTTTTCAAAATGTCTTCGAACTAATACGACACAAAATCTAGAGCTCGAAAGTGATGTTGCTTTTGCTAACGAACAGTTTTCTGCGTGGTGTCACCCATGATACCCCGGGATTGTATTACTACAATTACGTCTGAGAGCCACATCAGTTTATAGGAACACACTGAACTACTTAGCCTAAATATCATGCATTTGACATTAAAATTTTAAAAGTAAGCATTTTCTTACGTTGACAGAGAGCGAGGTCAAGGTTATATTCGTACTCTAATTGCCTGCAGGCTTGTCTGAAAAGTAAAGGAGGATACAAAACGTGTGAGCATCCCCAGGCCAGACTCTATTACCCTGTACACTTCTTTTATGGGCCGATTAGATCTATTTGACGGGGTTGTAGACAAGTATGCAAAGAGAGGAAGAAGAAAAAAGTGGAAAGTAAGAATGATACTAATTTTGTAGATTTAACCATAGCTACCGCATGGCTAGAATACAGACAGCGTGCTGTCCAAACTAAATGGGCAAGAATAGATATGGTGCAGTATTACGCCTTTTAAACTTGACTTTCCTTAAAATATGATCTACTCAAGAGGAGTGCTGAACAACATGAAAGCAACTAAGATGAAGATGATGGACAGCAATAGTTCAAACGTCCGAGAGATCTTCAGGCGATGCCACCAGTTGAGTCTAGATCATAAAACGCTTTACACTTGCCACACATGAGAAATTCTCAGACTCAAATGTAAGTTCACAGGATGTAAGGGTCTCACCTTCATTTGATGTACGGAATGCCATGTACTTTTATGCATCACAAATGAACCCAACTGTTTCCTGAAGTTTCTCAGAGTGGTATCATAATACTAGATTAGTTGAAGTTGAAGCTTAAATTTGTAATGTACGAAGAGCATAATGTGTTTTTCTTCTTTGATATATATTATATAACAGTTGAGTCCCCAGGTATGAAATATACCACGTGTAAAGTTTTATCAAAAATGAAAATTAAGAAACAAAAATATGTTGTGCTTATTTTATGAATGTAGTAGCCCAGTAACAGACATTCATTGAAATAGGAGATTATATGTGCCTTCAGGACGCAGGAGGACCATAGATACAGGATTATATACAAAAGTTCAATACTAATGAACACAGGATGAACATGTATTTTTCACCTTAAGACTTGTGAGTTGACTTCCACCTCCCACCAACTAAAAAAATTGGAAATTTGTGGTAAGGACTGTGCGACCAAACTGCGGAGGTCATCGGTCCCTACGCTTGCGCACTACTTAATCTAACTTAAACTAACTTACACTAAGGACAACACACACACCCATTCCTGAGGGAGGACTCGAACCTCCGACGGGGGGAGCCTCGCGAATCGTGACAAGACGCCCAAGACCGTACGGCTACCCCGCGAGGCCCACCAATTAAAAGTTTCAAAATTTTACCAAAATGAAGTCTGCAAGTGTCATAGATTGGTGCTGGAAGCGGCGCAACAGAGGATGTCGACCAATGGAATTTTTGAAAATGTGAATTGCGTATCGTTATTTGATAACCCCTCCATGCTGTATGACTGATTAAAAAATTTCGTACTTCTTCTCTGAGTGACTGCAGACTCTACTCGTTTGATAAGTAAATATGAATATTGCAAATTTGTAATGAACTCACGCCAAAGCGGATCGGTGTCACATCGAAGTGTTACGTCTTCATGCGAAAAAAGCTGAAAAATAGAATTTGTAACACAATAGATACTGCAGTGAACATGTGATCTGGTGGATTAATGATCGTACAACGCATTGTTAACTCAACATCAGTTCGTATATTAGAGATCATTTATAACTGCTGCCCACGACACCTGGTGGTTGGCCTCTTTCCTTTTTTAGAAAGAGGTGTAATAGACTGCCTCATGGTGGAACCGGTTCAAATCCTCACACTCTCAGGCTGTCAGGGACTATACCTCACTGAGAAAAGGAGAACGGTGTGCACTCAGCCCCCTGAGCCAGCTGAGCAACTACTGGTATGGGAAATGGCGGCTCTAAGGCCTGAAAAGACAAAAAGGCGGAGGGAGAGACGGCGGCCGGACAGCACAATGGTCGGCCCATGGAGCAACACCGGAAGTGAACCACGACGAAGACGGTCCTAAAGCGACACCATGGATATGGGCACCGTCGTCTGCTAAATTATAAATATGTAAATTTATTAACAACTGCACAGGTTATTCTTGTAACTGATACATTCAGGTACGTTCTGGTGCGTTTGATATTTGATGTGGGCATAGTATGGTAACATTTTGAATTTCGTAGAGTATTTGCTAATTAGTCATTTTACTATTATTTACAGTTCTGAGGCTGGTTCGTGTTAAACTGTAAAATTAATGTAATCAAGGCGGCTAATGAATCTGTTTGAAAGCCAGTGATTGAAGGTTTGTCCTCCAACGTCATTATGTCAGTTTTCGTAATATTTTTTTTTCTGTCGACTCAGCGGAAATGGTGAGATGTGATGACCTCAGTAGAAGTAAATTTACTTTATCTTCCTTCACAGTGGCCTCTAGAAATTTAATTTTGTATTCTGTGGATGCTTTCAACTTTACAGTCTATCTTTCTTCGATAAGAAGATACATCTTGTCCTAAGCACTCATCTTAGTCCTCTTACGTAAATTTTTGCCGCTGGGATCACGACTTAAGTATGTCATCGACAACCTTGAAACCCACTAGTATTTAGTCTACTGCTGCCTGAACCAGCTCAGGTGGGATGTTGGCTTCGTCCTTCGCTATGCTCGTCTGAAACCTCCAACGTGTATTAATATCATTTTGAAAAATTGTGTCATTCAGGTAGCCCCAGAGCCAGAAAACACAAGGGCTAAAATCTGTTGACCTTTCCGACCATGCACTTTGGAACGATCGGCCAAAGATTCGGTGATTCCAAATGTTTTTCGAAGTAAGAGACGGACGTCACGAGCAGTATGAGGTGGAGCTGCATTTCACATCAAAGCAGTCGAGTCCAAAGCACCTCTCTCTCTCTCTTAGAGCCAGAATCACATGTTGACGAAGCAGATCACAGTAACGTGTGCCGTTCACCCTGCGTTTCCTCGGGCCTTAATGCTTGTGTTTCAGCCCTACGTCGTCGTGCCAGTACCGACACATAGCGGTAAGTTATAACATCAACAAACTAACAACGAAATCCTGCAACCCACAGTCTGAACATCATTCCTATAGACTTGGGTACCCATATGGTAAATAGTTTTCCGTTTACATTGGCTCAAGTAGCGGAAGTTTAGTTTTAACCCCCCTGTACTATTCCTAAAAGTAAAGAAGTGAAAACTTTTAGCAGATGGAAGTAGTATGTTTAAAAACAACAAATTTGGCTATTATCTTTCTTACTGAACTGTCCCAGGAAAGCCAGTTCATCATACAGAAACCATTTCTTTGGTTTCGCTGGAACATTTCATCTCATTCCAAGCTTTCTTTCTCTTCTATTTCTCCGATATGACCCCTCATATTTTTCTATATGCTCTTGAATATTTCATTTAAAATGTCATGCAATATAGAATTCTTAAAAAAGGTATATTGCTTGATAAGATTTTTCAGGTTCTTGACAAGAGAAGAATCTTACCGATCTCTAATATTTTCCTTCCGAATCTCTAGAGGCTCCACGAGGAGAATTGTGGCATTGTGGAAGAAATATCGTTTACACTTGTCAAAAAACTTTTTCTATTTGTTTGCCAGCTCCTTCAACAGACGGACTTTTCGAACAGTCAAAGGAACTTTCGGTCAAAAGGCACTTTCCCAGCAGTGGCGATGCTGGAGCAAAATGCCCATGTACGAGGGAGAAGTTGAAAATTTTTTGCCTAAAAAATAAAGAATGACAGAAATTTCATAATACGAATTAATTTTTCATTATAATACCGCGTACACTAACACACTTGCGGCCACGCCCAGTAACTTCTGCAAACCAGTCAAAGAAAAGGTCCTCAATTTCGAGTTCAACCAAGTGTTCACAGCATCAATCGTTGGAACATCATTGTAAAATCGTCGACATTTGAGGTCTTTATTTAAGTTTGGAAAAATAAAAAGGTCTGATGGAGCGAAATCTTGAGAATATGGACGATGACATAACAGTTCGAACACGTAGTTACACAGAGTTTCCAGTGTTGCGAGGGCTTTGTGCGCTGGTGGGTTCTCCTGATCCAAAATAACCCCGCGCGCAAATTTTCCGCTCCTTTTTTTCTTTATCTGTTCTCTCAAACGGCGCTAGAGTGTGCTATAGTATGATGCATTTATAGTACGCCTTTTTGCAGATAATCCACCATAATTACCCTTTTTGCGTCCCAGAAATCCGATGCCATCACCTTCCCGGCTGCTTTTTGCATTCGGAATTTTTTTTGGGGGGTAGCGAGGGAGGATTTTTCCGTTGTTGTATCTGTTATTTTGTCTCAGGATGAAAGTGGTGAACCCAGGTTCCGTCCACTGTCACATACCTTGCAACAAAGTCGTCTTCATCCCCTTCAAATTGGCGGACGATTTGTTCACAACACTGCACACACTCCCGTCTCTTATCTGCATTCAGGTCTTTTCGAACCCACCAAGGTGGAACTTTCCGCATTCCCAAAATATCCAGAACAATGATATGAGCACACCCATGGGATATTTCAAATATGGTTTCAATGTGCTGCAAAAATGTTCCACCATCATGAAGAATCGTGAATTGCAGTCACTGCTTCAGAAGTGGCAACGGTGACAGGACTTCCGCTCTTTGGTGCATCTTCCACACTCGCTCTTCCACTTTTGAAGTTGGACACCCAGTTTTTCACTGTGGCGTAAGACGGAGCCCCGTCCTTCAGTGTATTCCGCATGTCCTCCGCATTTTCCTTGGGCGCCATTACCTTCGATTGAAGACATTCAATCACAGCACGGTTCTTGATTCTCTCGATAATAGCCATTTTGCTTACACTACGTATACGACGCATCCTAGCGCCAAAACTATCGAGGTTGGAACCGCGAAATTTGACTTCCACACTCACAAAGAGTCACCGTAAAAGTAGGTGGTGTTGTTTGTGGGAGACATTACGGTAACTATCTCGGGCTATCTAGACCGCCACAAACACACATACAATGCTTCAAATCGTAGAGGTTATTCCCTGTGAGTTTACTTTGGTTTGACATACTGCAACAACACTACGTAGGACTCAGTCGCACCATTTCCGACGCAGCACTGGTCAATGGGCGATGGCGCGGCCACAGCCACGCTTCGTCACACCCCAAACTCAAGCGGCCCCTGTCGCATAGAGGTGTCTTGTCGCAGACGCAGGCAACCATCGGATCTTAGAGAATACATCTTCACTCTAGGGAGCCCGTGCCAACAGCGTGCTGGCCTGTATAACCAGGCCAGTCCGTCCGGGCCAGTCCGTCTTCCGCATTTCACGACCCGCCGCCAGACTCTGGCCGTGTACTACGGCCGCGTCTACACTGCAGCGCTCATCTCGTCTCCATCCTGAAGGGTTATACATCTCATGTAGCCTACACCAGTGTGTAGTGCAAACCAAGGCTGCAAGAGCTATTCAGCTACAGCAAAAGTGATCACATGTCCTTTTACATTCCCATGAAAAAGATTTAATGAAGTATAATTAAAAACTCTACCATCTGGTGAGCAAAATGTATGAGACAGGCGGAATGCCCTCAGACTTCAAGAAGAATATAATAATTCCAATCCCAAGGAAAGCAGGCGATGACAGATGTGAAAATTACCGAACTATCAGTTTAATAAGTCACGGCTGCAAAATACTAACGCGAATTCTTTACAGACGAATGGAAAAACTGGTAGAAGTCGACCTCGGGGAAGATCAGAATAGACTCTCTAGAAATATGGGAACACGTGAGGCAATGCTGACCCTACGACTTATTTTAGAAGCCAGATTAAGGAAAGGCAAACCTACGTTTCTAGCATTTGCAGACTTACAGAAAGCTTTTGACACTGTTGACTGGAATACTCTCTTTCTAATTCTGAAAGTGGCAGGTGTAAAATACAGGAAGCGAAAGGCTATTTACAATTTGTACAGAAATCAGATGGCAGTTATAAGAGTCGAGGGACATCAAAGGGAAGCAGTGGTTGGGAATGGAGTGAGACAGGGTTATAGCCTCTCCCCGATGTTGTTCAATCTGTATATTGAGCAAGCAGATAAAGAAACAAAAGAGAAATTCGGAGTAGGTATTAAAATCCATGGAGAAGAAATAAAAACTTTGAGGTTCGCCGATGACATTGTAATTCTGTCAGAGACAGCAAAGGACTTGGAAGAGCAGTTGAATGGAATGGACAGTGTCTTGAAAGGAGGATATAAGATGAACATCAACAAAAGCAAAACGAGGATAATGGAATGTAGTCGAATTAAGTCGGGTGATAATGCGGGAATTAGATTGAGAAATGAGACGCTTAAAGTAGTAAAGGAGTTTTGCTATTTGGGGAGCAAAATAACTGATGATGGCCGAAGTAGAGAGGGTATAAAATGTAGACTGGCAATGGCAAGGAAAGCGTTTCTGAAGAAGAGAAATTTGTTAACTTCAAGTATAGATTTAAGTGTCAGGAAGTCGTTTTTGAAATTATTTGTATGGAGTGTAGCCATGTTCGGAAGTGAAACATGGACGATAAATAGTTCGGACAAGAAGAGAATAGAAGCTTTCGAAATGTGGTACTACAGAAAAATACTGAAGGTTAGATGGATACATCACATAACTAATGAGGAGGTACTGAATAGAATTGGGGAGAAGAGGAGTTTGTGGCACAACTTGACTAGAAGAAGGTATCGGTTGGTAGGACATGTTCTGAGGCATCAAGGGATTACCAATTTAGTATTGGAGGGCAGAGTGGAGGGTAAAAATCGTAGAGGGAGACCAGGAGATGAATACACTAAGCAGATTCAAAAGGATGTAGGCTGCAGTACGTACTGGGAGATGAAGAAGCTTGTACAGGATATAGTAGCGTGGAGAGCTGCATCAAACCAGTCTCAGGACTGAAGACCACAACAACAACAACAACAATTAAAACCATCCGTGATAAACAGCTGCAACAAATTATCTCATGTAAAGAACAGTCTGAAGATATTTCATGTAAGATCTCTGCATCAGATTCAGAACGACAAAGAAAATTATTTATTCATCCTGTACTTTGATCGCAGAAAAATATGCGGTTTGGCAGTAAACAGTTTTTGTGAGAATCTTACCAAATATTTGAGTATGTGTAGAAAGTATTCACATTTTTGGGACCACTCACTTCTCTTCCCTGAATCGACCAGCTCTGTGCAAATGAAATTACACTCTACCGACGCTCTAGTAAAAGGAGTGGCTAAAATCCTGTGCGGTTGCCTTACGAATGGTTGGAAAGCAATGTTGACTCAGTTTCTACCGGGATAGTAACATATTTCGTCTTTCACTGTGTGGCTTGTCAGCTGATGTTTCATGCCCGTTGATACAGCTCTGCTAACTGAATCTTAAGTCACGATAAAATAATAAAGCCAAAATAATCCCCAATTGATTTTGCCTCTTTCCACTTACAAGTAAAAATATCTGTCTGTGAAGTCTTTTAGAACCGTAGTCTTCAATATAAAATTTCTTGGTTAATTTGCCTTGTCAGATTCATGTAAATATCCCAACTTTGGAAGATGGAGGCTCTCGTCGAGAGCTTGAGCACTTTTCCTCACCCAGTATGTTAAAGTTCACTCGTTGACACAATCTGACGCAGCAGCTCCCCATTATTTTTCTTGCACCACTGGCTTCGAAATTGGTGTTTGTTACCCGCATCAAAGTAAGCAGAATGCTCTCACCACATTTCTCTACCAGAAGCTGAAAGGAACTAAGCTGTCATAACAGATGTCTCTGCTCTGGTGCTAAAACGAATATGATTACTAGAGGACTTCCCCACCCCCCACCCCCCACCCCCCCCCACCATCGTCTCCCGCCTGCTCCTAAGGGTTTTTCACTGTCGACGCAGCGTAGTACGAGTCTGAGCATATCACAATGGTGACCCGGGTTATACTGCGCCGCTTCAGTACTCTGCACAAGAGGTTGGCAAAGAGCCGCTCGAGGTATTTTGATACAAAAGGTACAACGCACGTTTCACTTTTTGTATTATTTGTTTCACCTAGAGCCCATAAAGAAAAACTTTTAAGATTAAGGCTTTGGGCGACGTCCATAAGCACAAAAGCACAGGCGAAGGCAACGTTTCACGTGGCTTGCATATTATAGAACTATGTGTAGTTTCTGAATTGACGTCTGTTCATTGTCAGTGTTGACAGAATGAGATAAATCTTGTGTGGATATGGAAACGATCCCACTTTCAATAGATAGGGTGAAAGGCATGAGTGACTTAAGAACCGGATTTGCTGCTGTTTTGAAAGTAAACCTTAATCGCGAGATACTTATTTACCATTGCATCATTCATTAAGAATTTGCTTTGTGCACAGACATTTCCAGAAGAAATTTGCGAAGTGCTTCAATTAATGGTTTTCATCTCTATTATAGATTAATGATTGTCAATTTAAAGAATTTTTTTGTGAAAATGTATAATAAGCGAGCAGATCTTCTGATACATAACACGATATGTTGGTTATCAAGAGGAAACATTCTGAAACGTTTAGTGCCCTTAATTATTTTATTTCAAGATAGATATTAAGTCCTATTTAAATGGGCTTAATCGTAAACTGCTGTGAAAAGAAAACACGATCTTTTCGATGTTAGAAGAAATCACATTATTTCTTTTCGCTCAAGATTCTGAAAGAGAATCTTTGATTCAGTTTCCAAACTCGTTCAAGCAACATCAAGAAAATAATTACGACACTGATATTTATTATTTCTAAACGAAACTTTTAAATATGAGGGACGATTATCCCAAACTGTTTCAGGAATTCAAACACAGCAAAGTGAATTTAGCCTTTGTTAAAGAAAACCTCTTAAAGCTGCTGCAGCGGTATTAATGTTTTTTCCTCTTTAATCCTGATATAGGCAACATGGAAATACAATTGCTGGTTTTAAAAAACAAAGAATCGTAGAATTAGAGATGTGAACGTCTTTCTGCTGATACTGAAATACTGGAGAAAACCACTGTGAACTTAGTTCACAGTTCAAGTGGTCTGCTGGGAAGGGAAGATATATTGATTTTTAACTCCTGGTATTGCATTTCTGGCATTTAATCAGCTTAAAAAACTACCGGCTGCTGCTCATTCCTTAACTGGGTCTACATTTCACGCCAACAATTATTTTCAAACGTGAAACTTATCAAGAATAAATTTAAGTCGTCTTATTGAAGATAATCTGAAATCGCGCCTAAAATTAACATACTGTCTATACTGAAATAAACTTTTCAGAGAGATGCAAGGTCATTATTCACATTAGCGTTTTACAGACAGTGTCATGATTTATTACATTATGGATTCCTTACAGTTTAATTTTATGAACAAATAATTTATTATGAACTATGACATAAAGTCTTATCCAAAGTACCTGTAGTTTAGCTAAGTTATAAAATTTTATGTAATTTTAAATTATGGAGAACTGTGGAGTAGAAGATGAGTCGGTTGTTGACAAAGACATGCTCAGATGGTGTGGACACCAGAGACGGCGAACGAAGGAAGATAGACGATACGGATGGTTCAAATGGTTCAAATGGCTCTGAGCACTATGGGACTTAACATCTGAGGTCATCCGTCCCCCAGAACTTAGAACTACTTAAACCTAACCAAGCTAAGGACATCACACACATCCACGCCCGAGGCAGGATTCGAACCTGCGACCGTAGCAGTCGCGCGGTTCTGGACTGAAGCACCTAGAACCTCTCGGTCACCGAGGCCGGCTAGACGATACGGATACACAAGACGCGTATGGGAGAGCTGAAAGGGTTTGACCTCAGCGTACATAAGCAGGTTGGGGGCGATTTTACCGGAGGTCGGCTTAGGAGTACCCTACTTAGGTTAACAATGTACCGGTAAGTGCCTACATAGTTTTGAAACTGAGGCCCTCGAGAGAAATGTCATTCGCTGTAAATATTTGGCTCTGTTGATTAATGACTTGGCCTATGACTGGTCTAAGTGATCGAAAATAATGTTCTCTCCCAACAAGGTAGATGAGTGGGCACAAATGCAACCCGCTTTGGACGCGTCAGAGCAAAGTCGATTTTGCCCACATCCAGATATTTCTTTCGAGCCATGTGTCGCGCATGTGCCGCCAGATTAGGGACAGAGCAGGTTATGCGATGCATGCGGGGGCCGCACAGTCGAGCTCGAGACAGGCGTGGACGGCAGTGGGTAGTGGGCAGTCAGCTGCAGTGAACGGAACTAGCAGCTCTTCCTGGAAGCCAGCGTGTCCTGCGCCACGTCCAGCGCCGCGTCAGTGCTCGGTGCTTGTGGCGCATCGTCGACACTCAGTGGGCGGCGCGGAGGGCCGGGAAGGGGGGGGGGGGGGGGCGGGGGCAACCGAGGCTGACTGCTCGGATTGCGCTTCAAATTGGGCCGTCAAGTGAAGTCTGTAGCTGTACAACGTACAAGCCGGAAGAGACAGTGGCATGGTGAGTTGCTAGTACGATATGCAGCAGTGAATCTTGAGCAGAGCCAAGTATTAAGGGACTCAAGAGTTGTTGTATGTATGTGTGTTTGTGTGTGGTGTGGTGTGTGTGTGTGTGTGTGTGTGTGTGTGTGTGTGTGTGGTTCAAAATGATTCAAATGGCTCTGAGCACTATGGGACTTGACATCTGTGCTCATCAGTCCCCTAGAACTTAGAACTACTTAAACCTAACTAACCTAAGGACATTACACACATCCATGCCCGAGGCAGGATTCGAACCTGCGACCGTAGCAGTCACGCGTTTCCGGACTGAGCGCCTGGAACCGCACGGCCACCGCGGCCGGCGTGTGTGTGTATGTGTGTGTGTGTGGGTGTGTGGGTGTGTGTGTGTGTGTGTGTGTGTGTTTGTGTGTGTGGGGCGGTTGCCAGATGAGACGATGGGCGATGCAGACGGGATCTGCCATAGGGACAACAACCTATTGGAGTGGTTGCGTCTTTATCTGACGGAATGCACATCGATTCCAGAGGAGGCGAAGGAATGGCTTCTGATGGCCATAAGAAGCACTACCTGTGCTTTTGCAGCTGATGATGGCAGCCTGGTGACTTCGTAAGTGAAGCGATGCACTGTGCTACGTACGAATGAGGTTTTAGTGTTGTCACTTGCGAAACAACACCCTACTTGAAAGTCTGCAAGTGCTGAGTAACGACTTGTTAGTATTGATGGTATGCAGGGCATGCAGTAGGGTGTGGTATCACGTATCGATACGAGCCTACCGGCGTCTTTAAGCTGGCAACAGAATTGCATGTTTCCGTCAGATGCCGACAGCGGTCATGCGCTCGCTGCTCCTTTTTGTGGCCTGTTCGCCTTTACTCCCCTGAGAATCTTGATGACTCTTGTTTCTTGGACTAATGGGCTATATCTTGAACTGGCAAGGAGTGCCGATGATCTATTTCTGGTTCTTGTCGATGTGACGCTTTTTTTTTTCTTCTTACTGGTGACTGAGGACTGTTCCTCGATGTTGGCTTGATACGTAGCCTAACTGCTCGCTGTGGGAATGGAGGTTTTGGATGGTTTGGTGGGACAAAAGGATAGGGATTTTGTGGTGGGGGTATGTACCGTCGCGAAGCAAACTAGCAGTCTTCTTCATTACAGCCCTTACGCTGTACATGTCCGGAAGCGGGAGTAACGGTACTTCTTCCCACTGTTCTTCCTCTTGCGCTGCTGCTTAGGTGCCCTTTCGCTGTGTGGCCTCCCCTTCGGCAGGTTCGTCGGTTTGCGAGGCCACCGTTGCGAACTCCTTCTCTCGTGCAAGAGTCATCTGGGTGGCGGTGTCTCCTCTTGTGGTGGAGTCATCTTTGGCTGAGTGAAGTTCCTGCTTCAGCACAGCAATCTGACGCTGAGCCTCGCCCAGTTCCGCCAACACGGCCGCCCTCTCTTCCGCCATGGCGGATTTGAAGGCGGACATGGCTTCTTGTACAGCGTCCTTTAGACGCCTGGAGACAACGTCTTCTGTACAAGAGACCAGCTCTTCATGTGTGGTGGCCACTTGGTTCTGCGTCTTCTTCTTGTCCGGTCCGCGCCAATTCCTCTTGAAGGCGTGGGAACGGGCTTTCGCCTCGTGTGCGCCGCCACAGTTGACGCAGGTACAAGGGGTGTCCTTCTCCTTCTTGGATTCACGTCTGTCATGTGCTTGCGCACACTTCAAGCACGCAACTGCCCCGCTGCAGTTCTTGGCGGCGTGGCCAAGACTTCGGCAGCGAAAGAACTGCGCTGCAGTCTTCTTCTTCTTGTTGCCGGGCGTTCCTGCTAGCGTGAGCAGCAACTCAGCTAGGGCTGCAGCTTTGCGTTCCCTTCCGCGTTTTGACATCTCGAGCAGCAACAGCAACAACAGCGATGCGTACCTCTCCGCAGCCTGAGCGGGAAATGGGCGGTCACGCGAGACCCACCGGACCCAATGGACACACCCAGGGTGCCACGCCTCCAGTGGCACCAAGAACGCCGTAGGCCACCGCATACAGGAGGTCCGGCAGCAGCCAGACAGCGCCACTCGCACTATGAGCCACATGGCTACGTGATGTTATGCAGGCACTGCTTAGTTACGGTTCCGACACCACTGTTCTAAAGTATGGGGCAACCAAGCAGATTATGGTGGCCTTGAAGCATTTCCAGATGCTAACATTTTGGCTTGGAAGACATGGAGTATTGCTGAGACTACAGGACTGTTGGCTAAACAACATTATGGTACTCTTGTTCCAAGCATACCATTTGTTTTGTCTACCAGAAAGAAGAAGAAGTTAAATACTGATGAGTACCTGTTTTTGTGGGCTAAAGTCGGCAATGGCAATTGTAAAATAAAAATCAACGGTGACTGTATGATTTATTATAGACAATAAAGTGTGTTTTGTCCTTTCCTTATATCTAATCCTTATCTCCCTCCCTTTTTTTATTCAAAAAATGTATTCACTTTTTGTTTTGGTGGCAGTGCCGCTCTTGGTTGCTCGCTAGGTGGGTGTCCTTGAACGGGACTTAGCGGCTGGCGAGGCTGCCGGGCGAACGCGGGCCCTAATATTACTAGGCCCGCGTTGCGCTACAATCCACTTCCGGTAGCGGCTGTCGGGCTGAGAGCCGCTTCCTCGTTGACGCTGAGAGGTGGACTCTGTTTCTTGCTGCATTATTTGCAATGAGTCTCCATACGATTGGAGGAATACAAACTAAGTAAATCTTCTGTTTACTGCACTAACTCGTTCGCTAATCATACATGCTCCTGATCAGCTTTCCTATGATGACAAATGCCACAACACTCTGCGGCCCGCTTCTCCTTGCCACTGTGTAAAAATTCATACGCAGCATAGGATGCGTTGTAATAAATAGCAGGACTGTCATTATACTCCGTGGGCATAATTAATCAAATTAAGTAGAAGGTGATTGGGCTCACAGTGAATGTGAATCAGCTGATTACTCAGTCGTTTTAAGAGTTGACTGTGTATTGAATTATTTGATTGAACCTGTCGTTCACTCCTGTGTATTAAGACTTCATTCTGTTATTGTCTTATGTGAATGAAATGTCATATACGTCATAAATAAAAACTTATCCAGACATATGCATAGTGTTGTTGGTAGCTGGTGTCTGTCGGTAGTAATAGTAGATTAAATCGTAGTTAGAAGCTATATTGCTGATACTAAAAGTAGGTTAAGAGTACTTGGGCATTGTGAGTTGTCTGTTGTCTTTTCTGGTTATGACAGCAGGGCAACCATTTTGAGGAGTGTGTTGTTACCTGGTGACCCGTCGTAGCGGCAGATTGTATTTATTGTATATTAGGTCTTGTTTCGTTATTATCAAAAGAATATTTTGTGCTTGGTTTTTTGAGCCTTACGTAAATTCTTTCTGATTAGAGAAAATTTTATGTTTATGTTCTGTTAATCCAAAATTTCTATGTTAAATGAAATAATTGTTAAATTGTGCCTAGGTCTGTATGAAGTGCAGCCCAAACGTCACTCAGCCTAGATCCCACACTAGGGTTGAAGCTGTGCAGTATCTGTCAAAGTCTGCAGCCAGCAATGTGGACTACTCCACACTAGTCGTCGGAGTGTTGTTACTCAATACGAGTAACGAGTGAGCAAATGGAATACCACAGACTAACACAAGAATACCTAAATGCATGTCATACCTTCCCACCGTGGGACAGACCCAGTTCCGAGGGGAGAAGCGAGAGCAGAAGCCGAGAGCAGAATCGTGTTAAGCTGGAAGGCCCAACGATAAGGGACTGACGGACACCCACGTCGCCAGCTAACCGCTAGGACGACACCACCCGCAAGTTCTTAGCGTGAGCCTTTTTCGCGTCTCTGTTACGTTGCAAACTTTAAAAACATTGCCCCACCACGAAAAGTATAACGTTTCTCATTGGATAGACAGAGTTTTTGTAGGCAGAGCTTAAGGTTAGCATTGAGACCCTGATTGGTCAGATGAAAACACAGCCAGATAGTCTTTTTAAACCAACTTCGGTAAATTGTACTAAGGAGAAGTTAGAGAAGAGTTGCTACCGAGACGGAGAGGTGAGCGGAGCTGTGCTGCTCGCCGCCCCCTGACGAACACCGACAAGGTAATGAACGCACGCGATGCCGCATAACAGCGCATAAAGCTTCACTCAGAACTGCAGAAGTCTCATCTGTTACATCCCCTTTTTGCGTAATACTAGTGTCGATCGTCAATTGAAGCTCATGGTGTTCACGTTTGCCACTTGGAGTAAAAATCTGAAACGCCATGATTTTTCTGTTATATAGTTATTGAGAAGACACATCAGTCACTGTAAATTTACGACAAGTTAGATAAGTAATTAAAGATAATTGAGGGTCACTGTAGACCATTCTGATAATTTGCTTTTTTGTGAAACTTAATTTAAACCTAGATTATAGATGTGATATGGCATAGGTCATCCATCGATTCATTGTAGAACTTGGAAACCCATTCAGGGAATATTCGTTCACATTTTTGTTGAACGCAGTTGGTTTTTACCATCCTGTATTAAAACATTTCCTTTTATCAATAGTGCAATTTATAAACAATGTTTTGTGAGTAGAATAAAATTTCCAATGCTAAACTTAACTGCTTTTTCGACGTTATTTTACCAGGTAACTAAAAATAGGAAAGCCTTGAACCCCTTCCACTACATTTAGTTAGTATTAAGATTCTTTTACAGGGAGTGCAGTGGAGCTGACGCTGAAATCATTAAGTACTTGGTTATATCATCGCTAGTTTCACTGAACTCTTCTGAATTCTACATGTCATGTGTGGTCTGGCGTCTCCTTACCAGCAACAGGTCCCAGGTTCAAACTAGTTAATTCCCTAAAAAACACGCTCAGAGCGTCGTTGCGCGAAAGTGGTAGGGAGGCACGATATAGAACGAACAGACACCACGCAGAATATTTAGTAAATGGCGATCCTGCAGGGATGGTAAAATACCATGATTGAAGGTCGACCGCATGCCTAACTAGGTCAGAAAAATATCCTGTTGAAAAATTTTCGTAGTAAAAAAATTTTTTTTCCTAAAGTTTTAAATACTCGAAAACAGTAGCTGGAGCGATAGATAGTAAGAAAGTGTCAGAGACAACAGCATAATTAAGTTGTAAATTTTAATATTGTTAGAATTATGTTTTCTCCTCAATGCAAGCTCACAGGTGGCGGATACATCGTTGACAAGTTGGTTCTGACCCAACAAGTAAGTGAATTGATTGTCAGTCTTGGTAGTGTCAAGTCGTGTGAACAAAAAGTTTATGAAACGCGTGAGATCGTATGAGCGCATGTTGACTCGAAGTAGGGCGCGCGAATTGCTTTTAAAACAGAAAATAAGGGATTCGGAAGGATTAGCAATGGCAGATCGAGACCTTGACCGAATTGAGGTAGAGACCCAGCATGAAAATGGACAGAGAATAGAGGACAGTACAACAGACGATGCAGTATCGCGAGAAATAGGACACATAACGCACCATAATGAGGATAATGTACGTCAAGGCACAGAAAACCTATGTCAGCATACGACAGAGGAGCAGGAAAGTAGAGAGACAGTCGATGAGGATTCTAACTTGCGTCTTGAATACGTAGAACCCATAGTACAAGTAATCAGAGCTCCCTCACCACAGAGTACAAGGAATGCGTGCAGAAACGTGTCACAGCACAGTTCAATGCAATCGGTTGCAAACCAACACTTGGGCGAAAACACAGAGCGTAGGACGTCGGAAGAAAACGCAACAGGACCCACCAATCTAACAGAATTATTACAATTAATGACGGAAACCATGACAAGATTAAAACAAAGAAATTGCGAAACAAATTAAAATTCAGAATGCAGAAATGACGAAACAAAATGCAGAAACGACGAAACAAATTGCAGAAACCACGAGACAAATGCGTGAGATTAAAGAAAAAAACCAAATAAGTTCAGTTACACCTAAGTCATATTGAAGACGAGGCAAAAGAATCTCGAGAAGTGATAGGAAACTTAATAACAGGTCACAATCCATTGAGAATAGACATTGACAAGGTACAAGCGGACGTACAAACATTGCGTAATGACATTTAGGACGAGATGAGAACATTACGTAACAACAGCCAGGGAGAAGTCAAGAAACTAGAGAAACATATAAACGAAATTACTAGACAATCAGCAGGTACAGCGGGTGAAATTGTTGAAAACAGTGTGTTACACAAACGTCTCACAAAAGCAGCGCTGAAAAGATATGATAACCGCATAGTCAAAATAGAAGCGCAAACGAAGCGACAAGTTCAGAAATTCCGAACAGAGTTGTTGCAAACCATTGAAGAGCGTAGTGAACAGGATCGAACAAGCACAGAGTCTGCAACCACATCCGTATCTGTAACAGCACCGGAAAAACAAGCAATTAACGAAGATATCATGCATTTGCGATTCCAATAACAGGCGGAAAGCAACATACGTGACAATGGAAAGCCAGGTCGCGAAGAATACAGTGCAATGCATTCAGCTAAACGTTCACAACCGATGGAAGAAAATTATTGCGTACCACTCCTACGATACTACGCAAGGGTAAGCGAAAGTTACAGTGGACAATATCCAATGGATCTACCACAACCGGAAAGAACGACGGGAGAAATGATCAGAAACAAAAGTGGCGAAGAATCGCGAATTTCATATGGAACTATGACGAAGTACGACAACGATCATTACCTCACAGTCAGGAAATTTCAACACTTTCGAGAAAGAAACTCATTACATCTACGAACTTTTATTGATCAATTCCGAGTAGGATTACCAGAACACTGGACGCTAGCACACAAATTAGACTTTATATGTGCACACATGTCAGGAGCAGTCGCAGAAACCATGCAGAATGTTGCAGCGACATGCCGATCGTACGAAGATTTCAGAGAGAAGTTTCTCTCACGATATTGGTCCAGCGAAGCACAGAACAGAGTGAAATACGAATTATTACAGAACCCATATTTTGAAAATTCAGGAGAGAAGAGTCCCGTGAAATTTTTCGAATTAATGGCAAAGAAAAATCAATGCTTAGATGTACCATACAGTGACGGAGAGTTGATTAAATTATGCGCGATGAAGCTAACATTGAAATACCAGCAATCATTAGTAGGTCGCGGAGACAATGACGTCGAAGCATTTAAAGGTATTCTAAGGGAACTAGAGTTCATATTTTCGGAAGATGACGCAAGAAAAAGACGAAGCGCACGTGAAAACGAAAGCAAAAAGCAGTGGAATCCACAAGACACAGTACGAAGAAACTATAATTACGAACAATGTGATAACTTCGCACCAAGAAACGACAATAGATTTCAACAAAGAACCGGTTATGGATTTAGAAGAGAATATGGCAATAACTATAATTCACCCAGGAACGGCAACAACTATTACAGAGGGAATAACGACAACCGGAACGGGTACTGGAGAACCAATAGACCGACAAATTATCAACAAAGAAACCACTATCAACAAGCAGAACAAGAAAAGAGAATAAAGATAGAAGAGGTGGAGGTAAGACCACCAGACCCCGATAAACGTTCGATTTGACAGATAAGCGCCCATGCCAAAGAGAATGACGCACCGACCCAGGACAATTGCAGCACCTTGAACAGAGAAGTAAAAATCTTATTACGAGGAGAGAAGAAGGAAGAAACAAATCCGCAGGGACCAGATTAAAACGAAGACAAGAAAATAAGAATATCGTGCTGGGACGAAATTAATTGGGAAAATACTGACGAGGAAGATGAATTACCAGTGGCATGCACAACGAATATAGGAGGAAAGGACGAAGTAATGAGTATTGCAGAGCTATTTCAGATGGAAACCAGGGAAAGCGAATTCAATGAGGATAATGCGCAGTCGACAGAAGTTGAAAATAAGTTACGAGTGGGCACACAACCCAACGTACATAATGAAGGAAGTTATGAAGCGATAATTAGAGCATTTAGATGCGATTATGTGGAAGTAGCGACGAAGAAGGAGAAGATATACGAGGTTGAGGAAAAAATAGAGGATGTTGAAGAAAGCGTAAATGAAGGAAGAAATAGAGAAGAGGAAATAAAAGAGAGATAAGTAGCAGTCGAAGCTTATCCTACAGAAAGTTCGAATTCACAAGGGAAATTCCTAAAAAGACTCATGTATGATTCAGTGGAGGATTCGTTGATGCAAGAAGAAGAAGAACAGGACCAACCCTTTCAAATTCAACCAATTGTGATGGCCATGGTAAAGCATATCCCAGTCAATATTGTAATTGATAGCGGAAGTGAACTGACTGCGATCTCAGAACATTTATTCATGCAGTGGAATGCCAATGAGGAATTGCCAGTTCTGAAAACACGTAAGATTAAAGTAAGAGGTCCTATTAGAAGCAATGCTGCGGAAGTTACGAGACAAACAAGGTTAACTCTTTCGTGCCAAGGTCAAAAGATCGAAGCCAACTTCGTGATTATACGTAAACTAACTGTAGATTTGATTATAGGTGCAGATTTTTTAAATGAGAGACGAGCGATAATAGATATGGGGAAAGGTAGCGTAACATTCGAGAATGTCACACTTCTCTTTGAGCAAAAGCTAAAATTAGAAGAAATACCACTTATAAACAAACAATTAAGAATGATGCGAGATAAAGAGGATGAAGAATTAGAATGGTATGCACAAAAGGAGGAATCGCCTCAACTCATGTTAGAAGTCCATAAAGAAATCGACGAAAAATTGCAAGAAGTTCAAGGTATTTCGGAACACAGTAAAAGAGAATTAGAGGGTATTTTACGAGATAAAGCAGAGGTATTTTTACCTAAGACTGGCAGTATTAAACACTTTCAGTAAAAGTTTGAAGTAAAACAGCACAAACCATTTAGAGTGCCACCCTATACAGTCCCATTAAGCTACAGGAATAAAGTATTCCAGGAGATATCTAAAATGTTAGATGACGATATTATTGAACCAGCTACCTCCACATATAACAGCCCGCTCCATATTGTACTAAAACGAGATGGGAGCATCAGGTTAGTGCTTGATTCCAGACAGATCAACACAATCATAATCACTGAGACAGAGCGCCCAGAAAAATAAGAGGAATTGATACAAAACTTCCAAGGTGCTAAGATATTTTCATCAATTGATTTACGGAGTAGTTTCTGGCAAATAGAATTGGGCCCAGAATGTAGAAAATTTACAGCATTTATCGTATTCGGTAGATGTTACCAGTTTAAACGATTGCCATTTGTTTTAAACATATCATCAGCAGCATTTATTAGGGGATTTAACACTATACTCAGTCCTGAAATTTTACAAAAAATTACTTGTTATGTTGATGATGTGGTTATAGCAGAACCCTCTTGGGATCATCACAACGACACATTAAATCAGTTTTTACAGATCATGAAAGAGCATGGGGTCACAGTAAATATAACAAAATCCAAATTTGGTAGGCGAGAGGTCAAATTTCTAGGACACATAATTTCAGAGAAAGGGGTAATGCCCGACCCAGAAAAACTAACCGCAATCAAAGAATTCTGTACTCCATATAATGAAAAAACTCTCAGAGGATTTCTAGGTCACACCGGATTCTATAAAAAAATTATTTGGATCGACTCTCTCGCAACACTACGCCTATGTGCATTGACTGGAAAAAACACGCCATGGGTATGGGATCAACAAGCCAATGAAGAATTTTTAAAAGTGAAAAACGCACTAACAACAGCACCGATTTTAGCACGTCCTGATCTAACACAAAATTTTTGTATGACCACCGATAGCGCGAAAACAGGTTTAGGAGTTGTTTTATTCCAAGAATACGAACAGGCAGGGCTATGATCATAGAGAACAATTGCATTTGCCAGTCGGGTACTCACAAAAAGCGAGAAAAACTATTCAGTCACGGAGCTGGAAGCATTGGCCATTGTATGGGGCTTCCAACGTTTTCGATGCTTCCTATTCGGAAGAAAAACAAAAGTATACACTGACCACAAAGCATTAGAATTTCTGTTATTCGCCAAACTAACTCATGGGAGGTTAGTCAGATGGATGTGAATACTACAAGAATTTGACTTCACTATTACACACATACCAGAACCAGCGAATGTATTAGCAGATGCTTTATCACGATGTCCACAGGGTGCATCCAATAACATAGGTTTGGAAGCAGCAGAAGACCAGTTTACAATGTACTATATGAAACAAGTACCTTTCCAAAACTACATTACGACAGCATTGAAAAACATAAGCAAAGAACAGGACAAGGATCCCGAAATACTAGGAATCAAACACAAGTGAAGAAGTAAGGATTTTCCAGACATTCGACAGCACTATCTCGTAAAAAACAATGTTTTATTTTTTAGATGAAATGTTGCAACGAATGAATGGTTAATTTATATCCCAGATGAACTAATTAATAAGTACATATGGTATACACATTTAAGTAATGGCCACTTTGGACCAAAGAAATGCTTTTTAAAAATAAAACAAACAAGCCATTTTCCTAATATGGAAAGACAAATTAGAACAGTATTAGTCAAATGTAAAAAATGCATGAGGGCTAAACACGTCACTTTCCAAACCAAACCACCTATGTTTCCAATAATCCCTAAAAGATTAAAACAAATAGCTGCAACAGATTTGATGGGGCCCCTCCCACGCACAAAAAATGGATATATTTTCATATTTGTCGTTTTGGAACTTACTTTTAAATATGTTACCTTGACACCATTAAAACGGGCAACAGGTCTTACTATAAGTAAAGCATTTAGACAAGATTTTCTCAGACAAGTAGGTTGAGTGGAACGAATAATTTCGGATAATGGCCCACAATACAAATCAGTGCAATGGCAGAACACGTTAAAACAACACAAAATGAAACCCATCTACATATGTAAATACAAACCTAGCGTAAATCCAGCAGAACGATCTATGAAGGACATAGGCACTTAATGCCGATTATATGCAGGTAAAAGACACAACACTTGGGATATATACCTTAAAGACTTTCAAGAAGTAATAAATGAAATGCCACATAGCACTACACTACTACCTCCAGTTACTGTACTTAAAAATATTGAACCCCCAAACATTACCAGAGAAAATGTTAGATTTCCTATTGTACCACGCAGACAGCACAAACAAGTCATAGCAACACCACTCTCCAACATCAGAAAGGCAGCCATTAAAAGAAAAGAAAGAGTAGATAAAACAGCAATTAAAAGAACATTGTCAGTAGGCCAGAAAGTATTTGTAAAAACACACCATCTCTCCAGCAAACAGCAACACAAAATACATAAGTTTTATGCTGCATACAAAGGACCTGTCATAATTAGCCGAACTGCTCGTGATAATGCTGTGGAACTAATGAACCCAAAAACAGGCAAAACCCTAGGACTTCACCATGTGAGCCACATCAAAAAGTTTGAAGATTAATTTTATTACTGGTAAATAATCAGCACACTATTTCAAGATTATATTGCAGATAAGATTGCCAGGAGAAAGAAGAATGAAGAGAGAGGAAGGTGGGAAAAAGAAAGTAGTTTCAATAATAACATCAATAGTACCACAGATTAAGGTGAAGGGATAAAGCGTAGACAGTCTAACAGCATGAAATACCAAAATGCTATACACCACGACACTACACAAAAAATAAAAATGAAACGAATTTGAGGATTTTTGTAGAAGTTAAGATTCAAAATATCTTATAATTGTAACATGGAAAGGGCGCCGAAATTTGTAAAGCTTTTTAAGAAGGCGTAAAATAATGTACTTACTAGACATACGTTAGATGACCATAAGTAAAACTTTTTGTAAGAACCATTGTAAAAACTCCAGCAAGAACGAGATGCAATGACCCACAAGTTGCAACATGAGAAGTATCAAAAAAGAAAAGGACGTAATTAGCAAGACACATTTCCTACAAGGCAGAAGCGTCGAGAGAAGGGAAAGGACAGCGAGACCAACAGAAGCCCTTGTAACTGAAGTGGGCAATAAATTTGCCCGCTAGGCGGAACCCTGCTGGGACGAAACACCCTGCAGAGATGCGCCGCTGAACGCCGAATGCTGGAAAGGTCTCCAAGCGCCCCCACTCAGTGGAGCGAGCAAAAAAACGGCCCGACGAGAAGACCGCTTGGGCAAGCCACCACTGGCAAAAAATATCTGTAAAAGTCACACTACCGCTATTATACAGCACGCTGACGCACGAAACTGAAGAAAACGTCCACAAAGTAGAAATGACATGTCCAAACAGTTTATCAAACTGTTACTAAGAGGAGAACTTCAAAGCGACTAGTTATCAATAAATATTTCCATATCCTGCCCAGAGAAGAACCAAGAATCAAGTAAGAAGCAGAGAAAAAGCAGGAAGAACAGAAGTTGAAGATTCGCAAGATTGAGACCAAGAAAGAAGATGGGTGAAGAATAGACGTCATACCTTCCCAAATCCCTATCCTATTGTAAACTAATCGTCTGCGACGTATTACAACGAAAAACGACCGCTTTCAGCGACACATAACGATGACTTTCACGCATACAAAGCCAGTAAACCATGAGATTCTGCACTCACAGCTCCATTCCATTATGGGACCTCCTAAACAGCAACACACACTTGTAAAACCAACAAGGAACGACGAACGAAGCTGAACATCAAATACTTGCCAACATCCATCTCGCTCAAGTCCATCACCTTCGTGCAAAAACATTCACCAACCTCATGCTTAAACATTCATAGGATTGTGTGAATGTGTGAAATCAAATTATGTAATGTAGGAATTGTGCAAAAGAAATGTGTGAAAAACTAAATAACTTAAGCACACCAGACAGCTAATAAACTACAAAATAACAGTCATTGACTATGGACTTAAATAAAAAATAGACTATCGATAAAAATAAGTCATTAGTTCTGAAATGGACAGTGTATAAGGAACAAAAGTAACGCATAATAAACACTAAAACTATATGCCACTTATTTTCTCCTCATAAAAAATAAAAGAATAACTATATTTTACTTATTTTCTCCTTATAAAAACAAAGAATAAAAAATTATCTTGTTGGATGTTTTCCCAGTTTTTTAACATTTGTGCCATTTGTTAGGATAATATCTCAATACTTGTGTATGTGTATTTCTTTGTCAAAGCAGTTCTTGAAAATAATTCTTATTTGTTAGTGTAACACTGTTGAAATGAGAGTCTAGAAACAAAAACTTTTTACTTGTACACGGTATTTAGAAAATGTGTTAGGAATATATTTTACTTAATTACTACATTTATAAAAACAATATTTCTAAGAAAATCGATGTGAGTTGTCTGTTGTATTTTCTGGTTATGACAGAAGGGCAACCATTTTGAAGAGTGTGTTGTTGCCTGGTGACCCGTCGTAATGGCAGATTGTATATATTGTATATTAGATCTTGTTCCGTTATTATCAAAAGAATATTTTGTGCTTGGTTTTTTGAGCCTTACGTAAATTCTTTCTGGTTAGAGAAAATCTTATGTTTATGTTCTGTTAATCCAAAATTTCTATGTTAAATGAAATAATTGTTAAATTGTGCCTATGTCTGTATGAAGTGCAGCCCAAACCCCACTCAGCCTAGATCCCACACTAGGGCTGCAGCTGTGCAGTATCTGTCAACATCTGCAGCCAGCAGTGTGGACTACTCCACACTAGTCGCCGGAGTGTTGTTGGTCATCCTGCTTAACTACCACTAGATACTGTCTCCACCAGCTATGGGTCAATGGTGTGTAAGGTGTCAGGCAAACCCAACACCTCCCATGAAATCCCTAACATGATAAGCAAATCCAGTAGTATGTCACATAGCTTCGAATAAATCGTAACATTAAATTAACCAAAGTAATACGAGTAACGAGTGAGCAAATGGAATACTACAGACTAACACAAGAATGTCTAAATGCATGTCATACCTTCCCACCGTGGGACAGACGCAGTTCCGAGGGGAGAAGCGAGAACAGAAGCTGAGAGGAGAACCGTGTTAAGCTGGAAGGCCCTACAGTAAGGGATGGATGGACACTCACGTGGGCTGTTAACCGCTAGGACGACACCACCTGCAAGTTTTTAGCGTGAGACTTTTTCACGTCTCTGTTACGTTAGGACCACCCCCCAGCCCATGTTTAAAGCTAGAGCCCTCCCGAAGAACAGTATAGATTTTACGATAACACAAAAAGGGCTACACCACCCGCAAGTTTTAGCGTGAGACTTTCTTGCATCTCTGTTACGTTAGGACCAGCCCATGTTAAAAGATAGAGCCCTCCAGAAGAACAGTATAGATCTTACGATAACGCTAAAAGGACCAAACCAGCTGCAAGTTTTAGCGTGAGACTTTTTCGCGTCTCTGTTACGTTGCAAACTTTAAAAACATTGCCCCACCACGAAAAGTGTAACGTTTCTCATTGGATAGACAGAGTTTTTGTAGGCGGAGCTTAAGGTTAGCATTGAGACCCTGATTGGTCAGATGAAAACACAGCCAGATAGTTTTTTTTTAAACCAACTTCGGTAAATTGTAGTAAGGAGAAGTTAGAGAAGAGTTGCTACCGAGACAGAGAGGTGAGCGGAGCTGTCCTGCTCGCCGCCCCCTGACGAACGCCGACAAGGTAATGAACGCACGCGATGCCGCATAACAGCGCATAAAGCTTCACTCAGAACTGCAGAAGTCTCATCTGTTACATCCCCTTTTTGCGTAATACTAGTGTCGATCGTCAATTGAAGCGCATGGTGTTCACATTTGCCACTGTAATTTACGACAAGTTAGATAAGTAATTAAAGATAATTGAGGGTCACTGTAGACCATTTTGATAATTTGCTTTTTTGTGAAACTTAATTTAAAACTAGATTATATATGTGATATGGCATAGGTCATCCTTCGATCCATTGTAGAACATGGCACCCATTCAGGGAATATTCGTTCATATTTTTGTTGAACGCAGTTTGTTTATACCATCCTGTATTAAAACATTTCCTTTTATCAATAGTGCAATTTATAAACAATGTTTTGTGAGTAGAATAAAATTTCCAATGGTAAACTTAACTGCTTTTTCGACGTTATTTTACCAGATAACTAAAAACTGGAAAGCCTTGAACCCCTTCCACTAAATTTAGTTAGTATTAAGATTCTTTTACAGGGAGTGCAGTGGAGCTGACGCTGAAATCATTAAGTACTTGGTTATATCATCGCTAGTCTTACTGAACTCTTGTCACATATGTCATGTGTAGTCTGGCGTCTCCTTACCAGCAACAGGTCCCAGGTTCAAACTAGCCAATTCCCAAAAGAACAAGCTCAGAGAGTCGTCCCGCGAAAGTGGTAGGGAAACTGGTGCCGTCCATCTGAGTGCCTTCTGCTGGCTGACTTCAGCCCTGCAGGGTGCCTACCATTCGTGTCTGTGTTCAGCAGTTGTGCTCAGGTGCCACCGATGGTTGAGTTACTGTCAAGCCGCTGTCTACCCTGTATCTCCCTGATATTGCTGGCTTGCGTCAATGTGTTCCTAACGCCCCACGCTATGTCGAGGGCCTTTGGTTTGCCACTGCACTAGGTGCCTCCTGGAGCTGGCACACAATAGGCGTCAAACGTCCCGGCCGGCTAAATCAGAATTTGCTGCTATGACATGCCTACCACTTGCGCATGTCTGACGCAGCTCTAAGTTCATTGGCGAACTCTGCTACCACTCTGGACCAAGTAGCAGTTTCATCGAAAGATACAACATACCCTATGTCTTCTTCCTGCCACCCAAAACCGCACTGTCTCTCATGTTGTGGAAAACAAGTGTACCACAGATATTAGTTTACTTTGTAAATAGCTCGTTTAGGTACCCTTAACAACTATGTTTTACAGATTATTCTATGCTAGGTGCAGCTTCTTCATTTAGCGACGACAAATAAAATTACTTGTTCGGGCACCACAACTTCTTTCCCATCAGACAAAGCAAAACAATGAGTGACAACAGTTTATTGTAAGAATCAAGAAAGCACATAATTTTTGATGATTTGTATTTCGTCTCTATTTCGTCCAAGTCAGTGATACTGAGAACCAAAGCGCATATTAGGGCCCGCCCTGGCTCGAGACGGCGGGTGATGTTGGCTCAGCAAAGTTAGCAAGTCGCTCGGCGAATTCAGCCTGTGCCGCCATACTTGAGCTGCTGACAGCCTGCCGGGCCTGCACGGGCAGAGCGGCAACCGGCGACGTGATGCTGGAAAAACACTACTCGGGCTTCGTTATGTGGCTAGCTCGCGCTATCAGCACACTATGCATGCCACTGATCGTTACACGTGAGTGGCATGTAGGTCTACATGTGGTGTCACCGCCAGACACCACACATGCTATGTGGTAGCTTTAAATCGGACCCGCGTGTCGCCACTGTGTGATCGCAGACCGAGCGCCACCACAAGGCAGGTCTCGAGATACGGAATAGCACTCGCCCCAGTTGTACGGCCGACTTCGCTAGCGACTACATGGACTAAGCATTGCTCATTAGCCGAGCCAATAGTTAGAATAGCCTTCAGCTAAGTCAATGGCTACGACCTAGCAAGGCGCCATTAGTAACATTGCATGTATCTAAAGAGTCTCACTTGTATCGCCACAATCTCCAGATGTACCACAAGGATGGATTAAAGTTAAGTATTCCAGCAGCTACGTACTTTTCTTTATAGCATTCATTACTTATCCTGTTTCAGACCTCACACCCATCTGCGTGAGCTTAGCGCGTGCCTTTCGGCTTCCTCTCATTGTGTCTAGGCTGTCTTGTCTAGACACAACACTTCAATTGTCAAATGTCTTACCATGATTAAAAGTTACAATAATGATCCGGTTTATCAGACTGAATTTTGCCTATAATTACTTTTCTTTTATTGTGTCACAGATTTATTTCATATATAATTTAGATGTGTTATTGTGCGCATGGCTCAATGAGTCTCCCTTTTGTCGCATTGTCATAGTCTTGGGGCATAATACACTCCGTAATTACGATCAAATGTCACTCCACGTAGTGACAATACCAAATGTATGATGAACTTTTATTAAGTGCCACAATACCTGCAACCTACAGTACAGCAACTATTTAGAGCTAAATTTTTTTGCACATCAGCATCGATGTACGGATCCACCATATGACCAAAGTTCTTTGTAAAAGATTGAACTCAGTCCAACTGCGGCAGTATTACGTATTACTTCACAAGAAGTTTTGATTAGTTAGTTAGTTAGTTGGTTAGTAAGTTACTTTCATGTTCCATGGATCATATGGCATCATAAATCGTCATGATATAGAACGAGCCATTTCACATTCATACTGCAAATTAATTTGTACATCTATTTGTACTCTAAACATCACCATATAGTAATTTTTTTTCCTGAAATGAAAACAAGATACACAGATTGAGTTAGCAATTCCTACCCACCACCTTTTAGATTTTACAAACATAGCAGTTCTTCTACGGAATAGGAAATGTCAAGGAGAAACTTTTTCAATTTATTTTCAAAATTTACCTTGCTGTCTGTTAGACATTTCATATCACTGGGTAAGTGGTTAAAAATTTTTGTTGCAGCGTTGTGCACCCCTTTCTGTGCTAAAGACAGCCTTAATGTTGAGTAATGAACGTCATTTTTTTTCTAGTATTGTAATTATGTACCTCAATGTTCCTTTTCAAATGTAGTATTTTCAACCAACTTCATGAGCAAATAAATACAGTGTGAAGCAGTAGTCAGAATGCCAAATACCTTAAACAGATATTTATAAGATGATCATGTGTGAGCACCAGATATTATTCTTGCGGCACGTTTTTGGGCAATAAAGACCTTCTTCCTTAAAGATGAGTTACCCCACAACATTATTCCATATCACATTACTGAAAGAAAATAAGCAAACTGTGTCAAATTACTGATTTCTCTATCCGCAAATTTTGCTATGATTCTAAGTGCAAATGTGGCTGAACTAAGTTGTTTTATGAGTTCCAAAATGTGTTTTTTCCAATTTACATTCTCATCAGTATGGACACCTAAGAATTTTTAAGTTTCCATCCTATGTATTATTTCATCACCATGTATTATACTTATCACTGGTGCAGTACCCCTAGATGGGGAGAACTGAATACGATGTGTTTTTGTGAAATTCAGGGTGAGGCCATTTGCAGAAAACCAGTCACTGATACTTTCGAGAAATTTGTTCATCATGTCTTCCTTTTCTGTATGTATAGTGAGGGTGATTACAATACTGGCATCGTTTGCAAAAAGAACTAATTCTGATAGTTGTTCTTTAGACGGTAGATCATTTACATATATGAGAAACAGTAGTGGACCTAAGAGTGAGACTCAGGGAACCCCATAAGTGATATCTCCCTAGTCAGAATTATGTCCCTGGATTCTGTTGGTTGAATTACTACTTAGTACAACTTTCTGCATTCTTTTGGTTAGATATGACATGATCCATTGGTTGGCTGTACCATCAATCCCATAAAACATCAATTTATCTATGGTTATACCATGATTCAAACAATCAAATGCTTTGGATGGGTCGCAGAAAATACCTACCGGTGCTGTTTTATTATTTAATGCTTGTAATATCTGGTGTGATGTACTGATTTCTGACATTATGTGCATGTTTCTTGAATTTTTTAGTAACCTTTCTTAGTAATTTTGAGTAGTTTTTGTAGTGTGCAACTACTGCAAAGTCTCTACTTGTTCTTGCCAAAAGATAGTTTGAATTTTCCTTTCACAGGATACTTTAATACTCTTAGTGATCCATGGTTTTTTTACATGACTGTTCAATGTCCTTTCCGATTAACTTATGCAGAAAGCTGTTTTCAATTACTGATATGAATTTATCATGGAATAAATTAAATTTTATATTGGCATTTAGTTATTTATAAACTTCATTCCAGGTTGTTTCTTGTAAACTACTCTTGAAAACATTTGCCCTAGTCATTAATGATTCTCACTTCGACTGAGGTGTATCCACACTGTAAGGAACTATGTCATTTATCCTGACTAATGGTGCATCATGATCAGAGAGAGCATTTGTTACTGGGTAAACAGTTATTTTCTTGCTTTGTGCCTCATCAAAGAAAATATTATCGGTTAGGGACCTACTGTCGTTATCCACCCATGTTGGAAAGTTAACTACTGAGAGCAAATTTTAGGATCCAAATAAAGTTTCCAGATCATTTGTCCTATCAGAATCCGTTAGAAAATCTACATTGAAGTCACCACGTACTATTAACTGCTTGCTGATGATTGACAGACAGCAGAATAAGGAGTCCAGGTTCCTCGTAAGTATTTCAAAATTTACTATTGGGGATCTATATACTACTACAATTAAAAGTGAACTGTTTGTCAGCATTAATTCACAGGCACAGACCTCTATGTGCTGATCAGTACAAAATCTACTTGTGTTCTGTCTTAATACACTCCTGGAAATGGAAAAAAGAACACATTGACACCGGTGTGTCAGACCCACCATACTTGCTCCGGACACTGCGAGAGGGCTGTACAAGCAATGATCACACGCACGGCACAGCGGACACACCAGGAACCGCGGTGTTGGCCGTCGAATGGCGCTAGCTGCGCAGCATTTGTGCACCGCCGCCGTCAGTGTCAGCCAGTTTGCCGTGGCATACGGAGCTCCATCGCAGTCTTTAACACTGGTAGCATGCCGCGACAGCGTGGACGTGAACCGTATGTGCAGTTGACGGACTTTGAGCGAGGGCGTATAGTGGGCATGCGGGAGGCCCGGTGGACGTACCGCCGAATTGCTCAACACGTGGGGCGTGAGGTCTCCACAGTACATCGATGTTGTCGCCAGTGGTCGGCGGAAGGTGCACGTGCCCGTCGACCTGGGACCGGACCGCAGCGACGCACGGATGCACGCCAAGACCGTAGGATCCTACGCAGTGCCGTAGGGGACCGCACCGCCACTTCCCAGCAAATTAGGGACACTGTTGCTCCTGGGGTATCGGCGAGGACCATTCGCAACCGTCTCCATGAAGCTGAGCTACGGTCCCGCACACCGTTAGGCCGTCTTCCGCTCACGCCCCAACATCGTGCAGCCCGCCTCCAGTGGTGTCGCGACAGGCGTGAATGGAGGGACGAATGGAGACGTGCCGTCTTCAGCGATGAGAGTCGCTTCTGCCTTGGTGCCAATGATGGTCGTATGCGTGTTTGGCGCCGTGCAGGTGAGCGCCACAATCAGGACTGCATACGACCGAGGCACACAGGGCCAACACCCAGCATCATGGTGTGGGGAGCGATCTCCTACACTGGCCGTACACCACTGGTGATCGTCGAGGGGACACTGAATAGTGCACGGTACATCCAAACCGTCATCGAACCCATCGTTCTACCATTCCTAGACCGGCAAGGGAACTTGCTGTTCCAACAGGACAATGCACGTCCGCATGTATCCCGTGCCACCCAACGTGCTCTAGAAGGTGTAAGTCAACTACCCTGGCCAGCAAGATCTCCGGATCTGTCCCCCATTGAGCATGTTTGGGACTGAATGAAGCGTCGTCTCACGCGGTCTGCACGTCCAGCACGAACGCTGGTCCAACTGAGGCGCCAGGTGGAAATGGCATGGCAAGCCGTTCCACAGGACTACATCCAGCATCTCTACGATCGTCTCCATGGGAGAATAGCAGCCTGCATTGCTGCGAAAGGTGGATGTACACTGTACTAGTGCCGACATTGTGCATGCTCTGTTGCCTGTGTCTATGTGCCTGTGGTTCTGTCAGTGTGATCATGTGATGTATCTGACCCCAGGAATGTGTCAATAAAGTTTCCCCTTCCTGGGACAATGAATTCACGGTGTTCTTATTTCAATTTCCAGGAGTGTATATGTAACAACTCCTCCTTTCCCCATATTAGTTCTGCGTGAAAAAGCTGCTAGACTGTAATCTTTTATATCCTTGTGGTTATGTGGTGCTCAGACAGGCACAGGATGTCTATCATTTGGTGGAATAAGCTAATCTTACGTTTCTGTGCATTCTTGTGGGGCTCTTCTGTTATAGTGACTTCTTTCAAAACAGGGTGGCTGAAACTGGATTCTAACCTAAAAAGAGTGCCCTTCTGACACCAGTAACCACAGGGATTTTGTATTGTGTGATAGTGGCCCTCCCTCCCGTACATTTCCTGCAAGAAGTTCAGCCAACCTATGTTTTCCTCTCCTGTTCTGGTACAGGCCATGTATAAACCCACTTCCCAATAATTGTAGCAATGGGCACTGCACTCATATGAGGATTCATTTCAGTCAGCAGTAACCTACTCAACTCAGAGTTAACACGGGTCACAGCAGTATTAACCCAAGGGTGGTCAAGGCGCTGCAGGACCTCCATGAAACTCATATTTTTGTGTGTAACTGCTACTCCTATTTTTATCCAGGTCACCCCTAATGCTGTAATTACTGTTCTGAACTCAGAAGGTTGCAATCGCAGAGCAATATGCTTCAGGAAGACTGGAATTCGAGTGGGATGACTTTGCGATATAATAAATGTGGCAGTTAAGAACGACACTTGTGTGGGAAACAGAATTTATTGTAGGGCTGCAAAAAGAAAAAAAAGATGTTTGTCCTCCAGCACGTTCTCCTTCTTTATTTATATACCGATGAATACCTGTCTTCCATTGTTCAGATTACTACTGTAGTTCATAAACTGCACTTTCATCTCATCCACAGATAGAAAATGTGTTTCCTTCGGTGCACATTTAATTTAGCGGAACTGATAAAACACCTATAGGAAGAGAAATGGAGAGTGTGGAAAACACTAGAACGCAGGAAAGGGGCGTCGTCGTGTCCTGGTGCAGAATTACTGATGTGGTTAGAACGAAAGAGAGCTTGAGGAGGAACCCGTGGGAGGGGGGGGGGGGGGGAATGCCGATGTTATTAAAAAAACAAAACAGTCTTGGACTGGACAAGGATGGGAACTGAAATCGGCTTCGCCTTTTTCAAATGCACCAGCCTGAGATTCGCCTCAACCGACTTAGGAAAACAACAAAAACTAGGTCTAGATGATCGTATGGGGGTTTACTATTCTCAAAAGCGAGCCCAATGTCTAACAGCCCATTGCCTTAAGCAAGGCGACACCTCGCTCACATTAACTATTTGTTTGTTCACTTATTCACCATGCTTCTCGTTGCTCGTTCTGTTTACAACATTAGTGTGGTAATCTTGATTAATGCTTTGGCTCTGATAATCCCTCCCGATTATAATCGCACTATTTGTTCGAACTGTAGTCTTTACCCTTTTATTTTTTTCGATATCGGCTGTGAATGTCTTGCAATACATCGATAGGCCATTTGTATCCTGGATTTATTGAAATATCGTTGTTTCACTGTCCACGATGACATTATATAGAGACTCAGGTTGTTTGTTGATCGCTAAGTGACGTCACAACGGAAAACTTTACAATAATTTTCAGGATATTTTTATCATGTTTCGTAGTCACAATGCCAATGATGGTTCGTCATCTCTAAACTCTTCTCGGCCTACAGAAAGCATTTTGAGTTTCAAAATGGCAAAATGCCTGCGCTAGCAGTTGACGTATTCCGTCGTGAACGTGAAATAAATTTGCTGTTCAACGTTTTGGTTATTCTTGATTTCAGCGCACCTGCACAAGCGGTCGTCGGCAAACAACGCTGAAGATAAACTTATATACATAAATCACCAAGGACACAGAGAACATCGCTCGCGCGAAACTCAGCTTGCCCTTCTCTCGCACAAAATCCTGCGAATCAGGGGTGAGGGGCAAAGGGCAGATTCAATTGTCCCAGATTTTCGGAAAGCGTTTGACACGGTGTCACATTGGAGACTGATAACGGCGGTTCAAGGGCACTGGATGGGTTCTCTGATAGTTAAGTGATTCTAATATGTTTTAAGTACCAAAACCCGGTATATTGTCTTGAGCGGCGAGAATTCATCGGAGACAAGGTTATTGTTAGGATTGCCAAGGAGAAGTGATAAGGATCTCCCTCGTTCACTAACTGCATAAACGATCTGATTGACACATAGGGCAGTAGAGCAGCAGTCTGTCTCTGTTTGCTGATGACATTGTAGTGTACGGGAAACTGTAGTCGCTGGGTGGCTGTGGGAAGGTACAGGATCACTTGGATGGAAATTCTATTTAGTGGGATGAATGGCAGCCTGCTCTAAATGTGGAAAAATGGAAACGTACTGAAGATGAGTGGCAAAAACACAGAAATATTTGAAGATAGTAACTGTTCTCTATAGAACAAATAGCATTCATGACCGTGCAGCTTCTCTAGAATAAATTGTTCCTTAGAGAAAAGTTACTATCTTCAAATATATAGTTTAAGAATACCCAGCCATTGACCTTCGTCTGAGCGAATGCTCACAGGTTGCCCGAACTCTTACGGAAATCGTCACCTTAGTGTGCGCGAGTAATGAGTTGCTGGGATAATATCTATTAGGTACATTACGTATGTAGATTTTGGACAGTTGGGAATGTGCGTCTCACGGGAAGCGTGCAAGGCATAAGTCCCTGCAGTCGCGCTATTCATCTGTGTCCTCGGTGGCTCAGATGGAACTGTACATTTGGTGCAAGGGATAGTGTTTTGCCGGCACGGTAGCTCAGCGTGTTCGGTCAAAGGGTCAGCTGCCCTCTGTAATAAAAAAAAAATGAGTTAATGGATCAACGACGAACTTAAATGGGTGTCTTGCGACGTCCGCCCAGTGCAGCTGGATAGAGCGTCTGCCATGTAAGCAAGAGATCCCGGGTTCGAGTCCCGCTCGGGGCACACATTTTCAGCTGTCCCCATCGAGGTATATCAACAACACCAGTCGGCCGCTGAGGGTTTCAATCAATTATCATTTACAGAAATATTTGTTTTGTAAATAAAAACGACTTCTCTTGCTGCACTGCATTTCATTTCCGTAGATTCATTTCGCCTGTTTTCTCTTTAAGGCATCATCAGTGAGATCTGCAATGATATAGTTTTGTTATGTATGATTCCTAGACTATAAAACAGTTAACGTCTCACTTTTTATGTAAATAAGTGATTACTTACGGTCATTCTTGTTTTTAGTTGGCATCGACGCTTACCCTCATCTGGTCACATAGAGGTCACACTATCGCTCTATTTACGAAACATAAGCATGTTTTTGTGTTTTATAATCTACGAATAATACCCATCAAAACGAAAGTGTATCATAACTGTATCATTATGGATCCCATTGATGATGCCTTCAAGTAAAAAAATGCGAAATGTGTCGGCGAAAATGAAATACAGTGCGGGAAGAGAAGTCGCTTTTATTTACGAAACAAATAATCCTGTAGTAGCCGAATACAGCAATAGTGGTGAGATATTCCTCACATTCACGGTAAACGAATATGTAGTAATGTAACAAAGTGACATGAAATGAAACGACCACGTAAGGCCGTTTGTAGGGAAGCTGAATGGTCACATTCGGTTTAATTGGTAGAATTCTAGGAAATTGCGGCTCGTCCATAAAAGATACTATGCGCGGAACACTTACGTGACTATTTGCTGATTACTGCTACAGTCTTTCGGATCTTTACCAGGTCGACGTAATGGAAGACATCGAAGTAATTCACATGCGTACCTCTAGATTCACTACCAGCAAGTTCGATCAAAACGAGTATTACAGAAATCACGAATTCAAACAGGAATTCCTGGAGGGAAGAATACATTCCTTTCGCGAAACTCTATCGAAAATATATACACGGTGTTTCAGAAGAGAAGGTCAATATTCAGTTATATGACAGAAATGATCATTTGAAAAGAATAGACAACTAAACATGGGCTCTGAAACGCATACCTTAAGAACTATGAGTAATTCTTGTTCTTCGATAGCCGGCCGAAGTGGCCGCGCGGTTCTGGCGCTGCAGTCTGGAACCGCGAGACCGCTCCGGTCGCAGGTTCGAATCCTGCCTCGGGCATGGATGTGTGTGATGTCCTTAGGTTAGTTAGGTTTAACTAGTTCTAAGTTCTAGGGGACTAATGACCTCAGCAGTTGAGTCCCATAGTGCTCAGAGCCATTTGAACCATTTTGTTCTTCGATGTTATGATACAAATCTCTTCTACTTCAAGCTCTTTGCTTTTCGCTATTTTGAAACACAACTCTTCTAATGAACAAGTGTTCATAACTTTTAAAGTGTGCATTTTAGAGCACATTTTTACTGAACTTTTCTTCTTGTTTTGGTTCATACTACCACTTCCCAAAACATGGAAAGCTAAGAGCCTGCAGTTGAAAACATTTTTTTCACAGCAACGAAGCTCAAGGACTGCTCATAACTCTTAGGGTATCCGTTTTAGGACCCATGTTTACTCGATTTTTTTGTTTTGTTTCGAAAGCCTCGAGGAGTGGCCGCGCGGTTTGAGGCGTCATGTCACGGATTGCGTGGCCCCTCCCGCCGCAAGTTAGAGTCCTCCCTCGGGCATGGGTGTTTGAGTGATTCTTAGCATAAGTTACTTTAAGGTAGATTAAGTAGTGTGTAAGTCTAGGGACCGATGACCTAAGCAGTTTGGTCCCTTAGGAATTCACAAACATCTGAACATTTGAGCATTTGTTTCAAATGATCATTCCAGTCATATCCCTGAATATTGGCCATCACTTCTGTATAAAATCAGCTTTAGCGACAGATTACAGTACGACCCTTTTAGCATTATCATACATCTTGCGTAAGAACCACGAAGACAAGATAACAGAACTCAGGGTTCTAGGGGAAACATTGGTTTCCTGTTCGCTCGATTTGTGAATGGACCTATCTCCCTCTCCTACACTCTACAAGACTTAATGGTAGTGGTTGCATATTTTGCTTATTTAATTTCCGCCTGTTGTATGTGTTTCAGTACAAAGCAAGAACGTGGAATTGTAACACAGCGCGAAACATACAGATAAATACCAGGTAAATTGGGCTTGAAGAAGAATTCAAACGAAGTTAAACACAAATCTAAATAAGACGACTAATGAAGTTCCGTTGACGGAGAAAATAAAGGAATATTTGGATTTAATTAGCGCTGGTAAACAAGGATTGTGTAAGAAGCAGACCTCGATTTCTTAAGAAACTTGAACAAATTTGTGCAAGCTATGGGAAACACATATATGGTGGGACTGAAAGTGGTTTTCGGCGGTCTCGATAAAGAGAGAGAGATTCGATATCCAATGCCTGAGTTCGGACTCGTTTACATTTTCAGCACTACATCACCAAAACCAAATCTTGTATATTATTAATACTACTGATACTTTCAGCATTTTGCGCTGGTTTTCCTATTTTCTTGGCTTCTGTAAATCAATTAAGGAGAATGACTGGATGGTTGCTTTGTATGCGTCACAAACGATTTCCTTTGTCGTTCGTAGCAACGTAACGCTCTGCACCTAAGTAGAACCTAAAACTGCATTTTCATTTCTCCTCTTGTCAAGTAAAATCTCCCTGGCAGTACAGGGTATCAAACACAGAACATTTGTGAGGCTGTCTTGTCAACCACGGACGGACTTAGAGGGCAGGTTGCTTACACAAAACCAGAAAAAAAGTCTACTAGACATGCCCTCTACAGTCTGGAACCGCGCGACCGCTACGGTCGCAGGTTAGAATCCTGCCTCGGGCATGGATGTGTGTGATGTCCTTAGGTCAGTTAGCTTTAAGTAGTTTTAAGTTCTAGGGGACTGATGACCTCAGAAGTTAAGTCCCATAGTGCTCAGAGCCATTTGAACCATGGCCTCTAAAATGAATACCTTACGAGCTGTGACCATTTCTCCATCTTCGGTACTGTGAAACACATGTCTTCTACTGAATAAGTGCCCATAGGTCTTAAGGTATTCATTTTAGAGCCCTTGTATACTAGGCACTTTGTTCTTGTTTTGATCCGTACTACCTTCCCCGAAAATTAGAAGTCAAAGAACCTGAAGTCGAAAATACCTATTTCACAGCATCAAAAATGAACAAGTGCTCGTAGCTCTTAAGGTATGAGTTTTACAGCCCATGTCTGCAAGATTTTTTTTCCTTACTTTGGTCTAAGGAACTCGTTCTCAAAGCCTGCGGGAGGAATTTAGTTACACTCTGTATACACTACATGATCCAAAGTGTCCGGACACTCCTATGTAATTTCAAAATTGACCACTAGATGTCACGAAAGGCTGACTCGCCGGTATAGGAGGCAGCGGGGAGTATGCTGTTGTCAGTGGAGAACCAGAAACAAGACAATGGGTGGGCCAGGAGAGCTCATTGACTTGGAACGTGGACTGTCATTTGAGTAACAAACCCATGAGGGACATTTTAGCCCTTCCAATGCTACCCAGGTCTATTGTTGGTGATGTAACTGTGAAGTGAAAACGCGAAGGAAAAGCCATAAGTTAACCGAGACCAGGCAAAGCTCATGTACTGACGGACAGGGGCCGTTGAGCACTGCGGAGGACGGTTGTGAAACGACGCATGATGTCAGCGGAAGGAATCACACAAATGAATTCCGAAGTGCTACCCCAGCATTTTCACTAGCAGAATGACCGTGTTACACTACTGGCCAGTAAAATTGCTACACCACGAAGATGACGTGCTACAGACGCGAAATTTAACCGACAGGAAGAAGATGCTGTGATATGCAAATGAATGGCTTTTCAGAGCATTCACACAAGGTTGGCGCCGGTGGCAACACCTAAAACTTGCTGACATGAGGAAAGTTTCCAACCGCTTTCTCATACACAACCAGCAGCTGACCGGCGTTGCCTAGTGAAACGTTGTTGTGATGCCTCGTGTGAGGAGGAGTAATGCGTACCATCACGTTTCCGACTTTGATAAAGGTCGAATTGTAGCCTATCGCGGTTGTGGTTTATCGTATCGCCACATTGCTCCCCACGCTGGTTGAGATCCAATGACTGTTAGCAGAATATGGAATCGGTGGATTCAGGAGGGTAATACGGAACGCCGTGCTGGATCCCAACGGCCTCGTATCACTAGCAGTCGAGATGACAGGCATCTTATCCGCGTGGCTGTAGCGGATCGTGCAGCCACGTCTAGTTCCCTGAGTCAACAGATGGGGACGTTTGCAAGACAAAAACCATCTGCACGAACAGTTCGAGGACGTTTGCAGCAGCATGGACTACCAGCTCGGAGACCATGGCTACGGTTACCCTTGACGCTGCATCACAGACAGGAGCGCCTGCGATGGTGTACTCAACGACGAACCTGGGTGCACGAATGGCATAACGTCATTTTTTCGGATGAATCCAGGTTCTGTTTACAGCATCATAATGGTCGCATCCGTGTTTGGCGATATCGCGGTGAACGCACATTGGAAGCGTGTATTCGTCATCGCCATACTGGCGTACCACCCGGCGTGTAGTATGGGGTACAATTGGTTACACGTCTCGGTCACCTCTTGTTCGCATTGACTGCAATTTGAGCAGTGAACGTTACATTTCAGATGTGTTACGACCCTTGGCTCTACCCTTCATTCGATCCCTGTGAAACCCTACATTTCAGCAGGGTAATGGACGACCGCATGTTGCTGGTCCTGTACGGGCCTTTCAGGATAAAGAAAATATTCGACTGCTGCCCTGGTCAGCACATTTCCCAGATCTCTCACCAATTGAAAACATCTGGTCAATGGTGACCGAGTAACTGGCTCGTCACAATACGCCAGTCACTACTCTTGATGAACTGTGGTATCTTGTTGAAGCTGCATGGGCAGCCGTACCTGTACACGCCATCCAAGCTCTGTTGACTCAATGCCCAGGCGTATCACGGCCGTTATTACGGCCAGAGGTGGTTGTTATGGGTACTGATTTCTCAGGATTTATGCACCCAAAATGCGAACATGTCAGTTCTCGTATAATATATTTTTCCAATTAATAACCGTTTATCATGTGCGTTTCTTCTTGGTGTAGCAATTTTAATGGCCAGAAGTGTAGTTACATGATTGTAGTCGCTGCTAAGCGACGCTTGAGGCAGTGGAAAAAGCGAGGCCGCTGGAAATGAATGATCTGCAGTGATGAATCACACTGTACCCTATGGCAGTCCGACGAAAGTGTTTGAGCTTAGCGAGTGTCTGGAGACTCTCACCTGCCATCACGTGTGGCGCCAACAGTCAAATACACAGGAGGTGATTTTGTAGAATGGGAGTGTTTTTTTATGGTTACAGCTCGTTCCTCTTGTCGCACTTAGCAAAGGGCTAAATCTGGAAGGATGTGAACCAATTTTGCCGCATTGTCCACTGCGTTCAGAGTAGAGGTACAGTTCTGAACGGCGACAGTATCACCATGACAAAGCACCCTGTCATTAAGCAGCTTCTGGAGGCAATGATTTGTGGAAACTAAGATACTTGGAGCGGACAAACCTGACAAGAGTTCCGACTCGAAAAGGGAACTGATTTGGCATGGGTCAGAAAGTGGACTTCCCTCCAGACGGCAGCATCCAAGATCACTACCTTCGGTGCTTTGGCTCTCGAGGAAGAATGGGCTGCCATTCACCCACAGACATTCAAAAGCCTGACTGAAAGTATCTTCAGACACATAGTCAGCACGGTCTCAGAAAATATCGTTCTTGTGAAACACAACTAGCTCTTTATACTCAGCCGTGCGGTTAAAGGCGCTGCAGTCTGGAACCACAAGACCGCTACGGTCGCAGGTTCGAATCCTGCCTCGGGCATGGATGTTTGTGATGTCCTTAGGTTAGTTAGGTTTAACTAGTTCTAAGTTCTAGGGGACTAATGACCTCAGAAGTTGAGTCCCATAGTGCTCAGAGCCATTTGAACCATTTTTTCTTTATACACATGAAGCAATAAGTGCTATCGACAGGGGATGTCAAATTGTTTCCATATTTTTGGATTTCCAGAAGGCTGTTCCTCACAAGCGTCTTCTAACCAAACTGCCTGCCTACGGAGTATCGCCTCAGTTGTGCGACTGGATTCGTGATTTCCTGTCACAAAGGTCACAGTTCGTAGTAATAGACGGAAAGTCATCAAGTAAAACAGAAGTAAATCCTGCGTTCCCAAAGGAAGTGTTATAGGCCTTATATTGTTCCTGATCTATATTAACGACATAGGAGACAATCTGAGTAGCCGTCTTAGATTGTTTGCAGATGATGCTGTCATTTGCCGTCTTGTAAAGTAATCAAATGATCAGAACGACTGGCAAAATGATTTAGTTAAGATATCTGTATGGTGCGAAAAGTGGCAGTTCACCCTGAATAAGGAAAAGTGTGAAGTTATTCACATGAGTACTAAAAGAAGTCACACAAATCTGAAGGCTGTAAATTCAACTAAATACTTAGGGATTACAATTACAAATAACCTAAATTTGAACGGTCACATAGATAATATTGTGGGTAGAGCAAACCAAAGACTGCGATTCATTGGCAGAACACCTAGAAGGTGCAACGGGTCTACTGAAGAGACTGCTTATACCATGCTTGTCGCCCTATTCTGGAGTATTGCTGTGCTGTGTGGGATCCGCATCAGGTGGGACTGACGGGTGACATCGAAAAAGTACAAAGAAGGACAGCTCGTTTTGTATTATCGCGAAATAGGGGAGATAGTGTCACAGACACGATACGTGAATTGGAGTGGTAATCATTAGAACAAAGGCGTTTTTCGTTGCAACAGGATCCTCTCATAAAATTTCAATCACCAGTTTTCTCCTCCGATTGCGAAAACATTCTGTTGGCATCCACCTACATAGGGAGAAATGATCATAACAAAAAATAAGAGAAATCAGGGCTCACTCAGAAAAATTTAAATGTTCGGTTTTCCCGCGTGCCGTTCGAGAGTGGAACGGCAGAGACATCTTGAAGGTGGTTCATTGAAGCCTCTGCCAGGCACTTTTTTGTGACTGGCAGAGTAACTACGTAGATGTAGATGTAAAGCAGTCATAAAGTCGTAGGGTGGACACACACGATATTGATGTCAAATAATAGGTGTCCGGATACTTTTGAAGACATACCACAGATGACTGACAACTGATGATGGCAACGTGGTGGCTTGCCGAAATATTGTGCCCGTTAGACACTAACTCCCGGCTGTTCAACCGTGAACTCTTTCATCAGAAAATCACTAGTTCTTCTTAGTCTCCTTAAAATGACCATCCGTCTTCGGCTTCTTAATTTCATTTTCTTCATATTTTTCATTGACTCTCTCTAATAACAATTAATTTCAAGACGAATTAAAAGGAACCAATCACTAATCATGCAAGGGAAATATCTGGAGAAACCTCAAGGACGACTCGATAGTACATGACGGATCAACAGGAGAAACAATAGCCATATTCCTCTTTGTTACTGAACGTGACTATCTGGCCACCTACATCCATAAAATCTCCATGTCGTCGTCTGCAGGATGTGTTCTGCGTTACAAGGCTGGTTCGATCATGAACAAAGAACGTTACTGTATGAAGTTAAGAGAGTGTAATTCAGACTAAGAGGGCTGTACTAGGAAGCGAGAAGGCTAATGAAGAAAAATAAAGTTCCATAACATTAAAATAAAAATAATAATAAACATCTATTTTCTACTTGTTATGATTTGACCCACCCTTTACGTCATAGACATTCACTTCATACTCGTAACTGAAATCAGACGCTGTCTGAAAAGAACATATTTACTACATTCGTTAGATATTTATATGTGAACGATATTGAGTTTCTGGAATTAAGACCCCTTTTCAGTGCTGCGGAGTAAAAATGTGATGGAGTATGACATCCGTGGCAGCGTAATGAAGTCATCCATATTCACGAGGCTTTGCGTGTACCTGTCTCTCAGGAAGATTCACACACGCAGCAAAACATCCACTCTTTATCATCAGAGAACTAGTGCATTACAAAGATATTACTTGTAAAGGGAGACACTGCGAACCTCACGAATATGTAAGATGGCTACATCAAAGCAAAAAAGACGGGAGATATTCTGTTCCAGTAGACGCAGATTACATAAAACTAGGAAATAAGAGCAAAGTCTTTACATGGATTTCTGCTCGCGCAGGAGACCTAACTCACGCTCTGACTTCGATCATTCTTAGAGTTGCGTGCCTGAATCTGTGGAAACGGAACCCTTACAGGATGGCTTTGTTGTCTGTCTACTTGTCTGTGTGACCGACTGTTACGAACCGTGTTCCTCAGGAACGAGTTGAGGTATCAAATTCAAGTCACATACGAAGGTCCATGGTCCCTTGACGGTGAAGAAAATTGTCATTTCAGTAAAACGATACAGCAGTTTATGTGACATACTTTGATACTCGAAAACTCAGTCATCAAAATCTGTAGTGTACTTCCCACTGACCTACAGTCATGAGAATTGGCAAGAAGCGAGATTTCACTGCGCAAGGAAAGGGAAAAATATCCGAGAATTCTTAATTATAAAACACGAAAAACGTATTTTTTGTGATTTATTATTCGACTTCAAATTTGATGTTAAAACATTCTCGAGAGTCAACATTCTCGAGAGTCTTGGAATCCGTGTGACGGATATCTTGCGAGTCTCAATGTCCATAACAGACAATAATCGTCAATATCCTGGGCTCTCGAAATGGATAAACAGTCACTACACATAATTAAGCTTGTACGAATCACTGTGTGTGCGAATCCTACTCGCACCTGGCAAATTTTTAATTTATAAGTCCATAGTCGCAGTGTTTCAAAAGTCATCATTTATTACAGATGAAAGTAAGTAATAGCGCTGTTGTCTAAGTACAGAGTTCGGGAAAAGTGGAAGGTAATCTGTGCCGCGTTGCGATTAGTAATCCGAATTTTACTCTTAAGATCGTTCCGCACTCACCTTGCAAAAGTTAGTAATCCACGTTATAATGGCGGTAATAAAGTACCGGCACAGGCTTGCGCGGCCTACAGAGTTTCGGTTTTAATTAATATCGCTACTTTGTGCGTCAGGCAGCTTTGGGCGGACAGGCGGTTCGCGCCGCTGCTCTTAGAACCCACGTTAATACTGGCGGCTATGAGCAGACCTGGGCTTGCGGCAAGTGAGAATGACGCAGGTAAAATACGGGCATTATCCCCAAACGCAGCTACGCTCATAATAAATCACACTCGCATATTTCACAAATGTGCTTCCACTTCGTCTCCCCATAACCCGCACTGTTGGCCTGTATAATGAAGATGTCAAACAACAGAAATGATATTCAAAGACAACAATGTCGCTGAAGTAAAATAAATGTCGTGTGACTAGCGCCTCCCGTCGGGTAGACCGTTCGCCGGGTGCAAATCTTTCGATTTGACGCCACTTCGGCGACTTGCGCGTCGATTGGGATGAAATGGCGATGATTAGGACAACACAACACCCAGTCTCTGAGCGCAGAATATCTGCGAACCAGCCGGGAATCGACCCCGCGCCATTAGGATTGACATTCTGTCGCGCTGACCACTCAGGTACCGGAATCGAACGTCGCTGAAGTCACCGCTAATCATGATGGTCCCCTGGACGTAAGAACCTGCGGGGAATGGTTCTGAACGGATGTGTAATCACCATGGAAAGCGGTGCGTGTCCTGCAACGCACTGCCATTGTTAAGTTTTTGTGGAAGGACGTTCCATTCCACCATCAACGCTGTTGGTAGCTGCTGGATGCTCGATGGTGCATGTGGACGTGGTGCAGTTGGTCTCCCTAATGCATCTCACACGTGCTGGATGAGGTTTAAGTCGGTGGAAGGGGAAACAGTCCTTTCGCAGAATATCTCCTTGTTGCAAGAGGTCCTCCACATGTTCGATGCGGCCGAGCATTGTCGTCAGTAAGAATGAACTCATGGTCGAATGCACCCATGAATAAACCTCACATCTGGAAGAAAAACAGTGTCACAATAACGTTAACCGGTGAGTGTAACGGGCTCAAGGATTTGAGAAGAGCAGAGGTACTGCACCAAAGAGGAGAGGGGTCCGTGCTCTTCTCGGATGAGAGTTGGTTCGCTCTGAACAGTGATTCTGGACGTACACGTACATAGCGAGAGCTTGGAAGACGCAATGCACTTAGAAACATTGTCGAACATGTTCGTTTTCTTGGTCCTGATGTTGTGGTGTGGGGAGGCATAATATTGTATGGGCGTACTGACCTCCAAGTCTTTGAAAAGAGTACAATCACCAGTAACGTTATGGTGATACCGTACTCCTTCCCTATGTGCCTTTTTTCATGGCTGCATTCGGCCCGAACTTCACTTCTATGAATGAGAAATGGTTCAAATGGCTCTGAGCACTATGGGACTCAACTGCTGAGGTCATTAGTCCCCTAGAACTTAGAACTAGTTAAACCTAACTAACCTAAGGACATCACAAACATCCATGCCCGAGGCAGGATTCGAACCTGCGACCGTAGCGTATGAATGAGAATGTGTGATCTTATCGAGCTATACATTTGCAGGAACTCTTAGAACAAGAGGACATTCAGCGGCGACGAACTGCCTCCCTCTTGCCCCGCTTAAATCCCATAGAGCAGGTGTGGGATGCTTTGCGGTGATATATTCCAGCACAACCACAGGCGTAAACCACCATCCAGCAGCTGTCAACCGCGCTTGTGTAGGAATGGAACGCTCTATCGCAAAAACTCCTTACCAATCCTTTCGCAAGCATGGGAACACGTTGGAGAGCAAGCATTTCCGTCTGCAGTGATCACAAAATCTAGTGAGAACTATGTCCCAGCGTTTGTAATGTCCAGAGTACCATTAGAAATCGCAATGACTTAGTTGTAGTTATTGTCTTTGAACAAAAGTATCGTTTTTGTTCGTCAAATCGTGTGTTTCTTAATGTTACATTCAGTGCTATAACGCACAAGTTCTTTCTAAGCACAGTCCAACTTTTGTCGAGCTGTCTCACTCGCCAATATTATGAGAAGGAAAGTTGCTACTCACCATATAGCGGAGATGCTGTGTCGCAGACAGGCACAACAAAAAGATTTTCACACTTAAAGCTTTCGGCCAATGGCCCTTTGTCAACAACAGACACCCATAAGCTGACATACACACTCACGTAGACGCAACTCACTCACACGACTGCAGTCTCAGGCAACTGAAACCACACTGCGAGCGGCAGAACCAGTGCATGATGGGATTGGCGACTGGGTGGGGTGGGGAGGAGGCTGGGGAGGAGGAGGAGGAGGAGGGACAGTATGGTGGGGATGGCGGTCAGTGAATTGCTGCACATCTGTGAAGACATGGGGGAATGACCTCCATGGTATTAGAGGGAGCTGTAGAGGGCAAAAACTGTAGAGGAAGGCAGAGATTGAAACACATCCAGAAAATAATTGAGGACGTATGTTGTAAGTGCTTCTCAGAGATGAAGAGTTTAGCACAGGAGAGAAATTCGTGGCGGGCCGCATCAAACCTGTAAGAAGGCTGATGATTAACAAAAGAAAAGGTATGGAGAGCGATCTGGAGATCCTCTGTATCACGGCTATCTTGCTGAATGATTACGTTCCGAGACTTAATCCTTACCACAGGAGAAATGTAACCTCTGCTTTCCAAATCACCAGCTATGCGAGCCAGAAGTGATTCTTTTGTGTACCCAGTGGCAACACAGACTATAACGATAGGTGCTGCAACAATATGACGATGAAGAAAGAGTTATGGCATCGTTCGTTCTCCTTGGAGTTTCAATCACTACGCTATACGCGGAACCTATGAAGAAATCGTTGTTCCATTCTTGTACCGATTGTTTTTGTCGGGCGCTCCACTGTTGCGCGCCTCATTCTCCTGTCGCGACAAGCCAAGCTAAAGCAACGATCGACGTACTGGGAGTGCGTGCTACTTCAAACGTAGTTGCGCTGTCTGAGTAGGTAACTGTACTGTTACCGGTAAGCCCACTTTTTGACTCAGAGAATCTACGTGACGTGGCAGCACGCTCACGCATTGCCATGCTAACAATACATTTGTGGTCCCCAGCGTTGGTCGCGTTGCGGCTGTTGGGACCTTTGTGTGCTGAGTTTGGCATTGAGCCCATTGATTCAGTGTTTGCGTCATAGTAACGTCACCACGACCAAAGGTGAGCAGCTGTACCACAGAACTATGGACCATGCTGTCGACAAGAAACTATCCTGACACTGGAGGTATGAATTAAACAACGCCTTCAGTCACACATTTTCGTGTTTTATTAACTACACGATGCATTTCGAACACTGTGGGTCCATCGTCAGGTGTAATTTGTCTTAATACATGTTTCTTTTCTTCTCTTGAATGAGGTGAAATTCATATTCCTGTCACGAAAAGGTTTAATGTTATGTTATGAATTTCGTGAGACGAACGCGGAAAATATATCTTTAGCACTAAGAATAAATTCATCTTTGATAACACCATGTACAAAAACATTTGTGAAGTGTTTATAAACAGGTGCGTGCAAATGTACATCTTGAATGAAGAGACATGTACTAAAACGATGGGGAAAAGAATGTTTTGCCGGTGCTAAAACGTTAAAACTGCTTTCCTTGGATTATGTGGTAAGTTTACACTGTTCATTTTCCACTATTTTGCACATATTTTCCGCGTTCGACTTACGAAATTCATTACCTGACATTAAACATTTTCGTGACAGGAATATTCATTTCACCTCATTCAAGAGAAGAAAAGAAACATATATTAAGACAAATTACACCTGACGATGGACCCACAGGGCTCGAAATGCATCGCGTAGTTGATAAAAACGAAAAAGTTGTGCCTGAAGGCGTTGTTTAATTCATACCTCCAGTGTCAGGATAGTTTGTTGCCGACAGCATGGTCCATAGTTCTGTGGTACTGCTGCTCGCATGGTCGTGATGTCGTTACTATTACGCAAACACTGAATAAATGGGCACAATGCCAAACTCGGCATACAGGATCCAAACAGCCGCAACGCGACCAACGCTCGGGAGCACAAACGTATTGTTAGCATAGCCATGCGTGAGAGTGCTGCCACGTCACGTACATTCTCTGAGTCAAAAAGTGGGCTTACCTGCATCATTACAGTTACCTCCATAGACAGTGCAACTACGTTTGAAGAAGCACGCACTCTCAGCACTGCGATCGTTGCCGCTGATTGCCTTGTTGCGACAGAAGAATAGCTCTGAGCACTATGGGACCTAACTTCTGAGGTCATGAGTCCCCTAGAACTTAAAACTACTTAAACCTAAATAACCTAAGGACATCATTCACATCCATGCCCGAGGCAGGATTCGAATCTGAGACCGTTGCGGTCGCTCGGTTCCAGACTATAGAGCCTAGAACCACTCGACCAACCCGGGCGGCGAGGCAGGAGATTGAGGCGCGCAACAGAGGGTCGCCCGACAGCAACAATAGGTACAACAATGGAACTACGATTTTTTCATAGGTTCAGCGTATAGCGTCGCTATTGAAACTCCAAGGAGACCGAACGATACCATTATTCTTCCGTCATCGTCGTACTGATGCAGCATCTATCGTTATAGTCTGTGTTGCCACTGGATACACAAAACAAACACCTCTGGCTCGCACAGCTGGTAATTTGGAAAGCAGACGTAACATTTCTACTGTGGTAACGATTAAGTCTCTGAACGTAATCATTCAGCAAGATAACCGTGATACAGAGGATGTCCAGATAGCTCTTCATACCTTTATTTTCTATCATCAGTCTTCAGACTGGTTTGATGCGGCCCACCACGAATTTCTTTCCTGTGCTAAAGTCTTCATCTCAGAGAAGCACTTGCAACCTACATCCTCAAATATTTGCTGGATGTGTTCCTATCTCTGTCTTCCTCTACAGTCTTTGCGCTCTACAGGTCCCTCTATTACCATGGATGTCATTCCCTCATGTCTTCACAGATGTCCTATCATACTATCCCTTCTCCTTACCAGTGTTTTCCAAATGTTCCTTTCTTCTCCTATTCTGCGCAGAACTGCCCTATTCCTTAGCATATCAGTCCCCCTAATTTTCAACATTCGTCTGTAGCACGCCATTACAAATGCTTCGATTCTCTTCTGATACGGTATTCCCACAGTCCATGTTTCACTACCATAAATTGCTGTACTCCAGACGTACATTCTCAGAAATTGCTTCCTCAAATTAAGGCCTATATTTGATATTAATAGGCTTCTCTTGACCAGGAATGCCCTTTTTTCCATTGCTAGTCTGCCTTTGATGTCCTTCTTGCTCCGTCAGTCTTTGGTTATTTTACCGCCTAGGTAGCAGAATTCCACAACGTCATCTACTTCGTGACAATCAGTCCTGATGTTAAGTTTCTTGCTGTTCTCATTTCTACTACTTCTCATTACCTCCGTCTTTCTTCGATTTACACTCAGTCTAGTACTCATTAGACTCTTCATTCCGTTCAGCAGACCATGTAATTCTTCTTCACTTTCACTCAAGATAGCAATGTCGTCAGCGAAACTCATCATTGATATCCTTTCACCTTGAATTTTAATTCCACTCCTGAACCTTTTTTTTATTTTCATCATTGCTTTGTCGATGTACAGATTGAACAGTGGAGCGAAAAAACTACATCCTTGTTTGACACCCTTTTCAATACGAGCACTTCGTTCTTGTTCGTCCACTCTTAATATTCCCTCTTGGCTGTTGTACATATTGTATATGACCCGTCTCTCCCTATAGCTTACCCCTACTTTCTTCAGAATTTCGAAGGTCTTGCAGCATTTTACATTGTCGAACGCTTTTCCCCGGTCGACAAACCCTATGAATGTGTCTTGAATTTTCTTTAGCTCTGCTCCCATTATTAACCGCAACGTCATAATTGCCTCTCTCGTGCCTTTACCTTTCCTAAAGCCAAACTGATCGTCATCTAGCGCATCCTCAATTTTCTTTTCCATTCTTATGTATATTATTGTCAGCAACATGGATGCATGAGCTGTTAAGCTGATTGTGCGATAATTCTCGCACCTGTGAGCTCTTGCCGTCTTCGGATTTGTGTGGATGATGTTTTTCCGAAAGTCAGATGGTATATCGCCAGACTCATACATTCTACACACCAACGTGAATAGTTGTTTTGTTGTCACTCCCTCCTACGTTTTTAGAAATTCCGATGGAATGTTATCTATCCCTTATGCCGTATTTGATTTTAAGTCCTCCAAAGCTCTTTTAAATTCAGATTCTAGTACCGGTTCCCCGGTCTCCCCTAAATCGACTCCTATTTTTTCTTCCATCACATCAGACAACTCTTCAATTTATTCTTTCCACCTATCCGTTCTCTCCTCTGCATTTAACAGTGGGATTCCCGTTGGACTCTTAATGTTATCACCCTTGCCTTTAATGTCACAGAAGGTTGTTTTGACTTTCCTGTATGCTGAGTCTGTCATTCCGACAATCATTTCTCTTTCGATGCCTTCACATTTTTCTTGCAGCCCTTTCGTCTTAGCTTCCCTGCACTTCCTGTTTATTTCGTTCCTCAGAAACTTTTATTTCTGTATTCCTGAGTTTCCCGGAACATTTTTGTACTTCCTCCTTTCATCGATCAATTGAAGTATTTTTTCTGTTACCCATGGTTTCTTGGCAGTTACCTTCTTTGTAGCTATGTTTTCCTTCCCAACTTCTGTGATGGCCCTTTTTAGAGATGGCTATTCCTCTTTAACTGCACTGCCTACTGAGCTATTTTTTATTACTCTTAAACTTCATCCTACTCTTCATCACTACTGTATTGTGAATTGAGTCTATATCTGCTCCTGAGTACACCTTACAATGTAGTATCTGATTTCGGATTCTCTACCTTACCATGATGTAATCTAACTGAAATCTTCCCATATCACCCTGCCATTTCCAAGTATACTTCCTCTTCTTGTGATTCTTGATCAGAATATTCGCTATTACTAGCTGAAACTTGTTATAGAACTCACTTAGTCTTTCTCCTCTCTCATTCCTTGTCCCAAGCCCATATTCTCCTCTAACCTTTTCTTCTACTCTCACCTCCTGAATAAGCTTGGCGAAAACTGCGGTTATGACTCACCAGCAACCACGATTGCTTAAATATGGCACAAAGTTGAAGCTGTGTGGGATGATTTACGCGTATATTCAGTGCAACACGACGACCAGCTGTCATATGGCAATCGTTGTTGCCAATGTGGAAGTTCTGTGTACTAAACTTTGCTTTACATGTACCCCCAGATCATCTCAAACTGAATCATGTGTTCCTTCTACTGTGCTGTATACTCAGAATAAGTACAATTCGTATGATGTATGTATGCAGACTAAAGTGACAAATGAAAATTTGTACCAGAGGCAGGATTCGAAATCGGTTCTCCTGCTCACTAGGTAGATATGGCAACTACTACGCTACTACAGCTGCCTCCTCAGGTCAAATCCCCAAGTGAGCTGAGATGTGAATAGGAATTTGGATTGAGGACAAAGCCATTTGGATTGGGGAGGGAGCCTTAGTAGCGTAGTCCGTGCAATTGTGCAAAGTCACTGTGCCAAGGAGTCGTAGTCGTTCGCACATCTGCCTAGTGAGCGGAATACCCGACTTCGAATTCTGGCCTTGATACTAAATTTCATTTGTCGCTACTGTCTGCGGGTCACATCATAGATGTCGGAGTCTTCAAAAGGTCTCTGGCATCACATAGATTCAAATATAATTTCTTTATTTGCTTTCCATATTGGTGTTGTAGTTATAGTGACCAACGGTGTAATTATTCATTTTCGGACTCTTTGTGATTATGATAGGGAGAATGTTGTGACTAACAAAAAAAAGTCCAGGTAAAGGGGAGTAGGACTTGCGCACCGAGGGATCCGTAAAATCTTGTTTATTTATATACACACAAAGTAGTTCATCCATCCCTGGAATCTAAAATATGGACGATTTATTGCCTGTCGCCGATATCGATACTGGCATGCGATCGATTCCGGAAACTGTAAGACTTTAATTTTTCAAGATTAAATTTTGTGTGTAATTTCGCAACTGGTGTTTTCATTTATTTTATTTATTTTGGAGTTATGATTACATGCTGTGTTAACTGGCATTTGCAGAAGTGTTAACTTCTTCCGCTCTCGTCCCTGTTGAGATTACTGTTAAGATTTAACGGATGTATCCACAGAAGAAAAAGGTACAATTGGCTAAAGGGTTACTGTTGTTACGCAGTTTTCTGATTGTTCTGCGCAACGCTTCAGTGGATACTTTATGCGATATCGAAACTTCGTTCCAACAAACGGGAGCACAGTGCTGCATCAGTTACCAGTATTGCTTTGCTTTGAAGCATTGTAGGTGCTCTAAGTGTTGTAGGCAAAGACCGTCAGCGCCATATTCGGGAGGTTCCATGGCTATCACCGCTAGATATGGAAACGACCCGCCGCGCGGAGTGGCCGCGTGGTTTGAGGCGAAATGTCACGGATTGCGCGGCCACTCCCACCGGAGGGTCGAGTCCTCCTCCGGGCATTGGTGTGTGTGTTGTTCTTAGCATAAGTTTCTTTAGATTAGTTTAAGTAGTGTGTAACTCTAGGGACCGATGACCTCAGCAGTTTGGTCCCTTAGGAATTCACGCACATTTGACATTTCTTTTGGAAACGCCACGTTCTCTCAGTTGCAGTTGACTTCATTTCATATTAGCTCAGCCAGTTTGCACCAAATATTTCTAAATTATCTCAAAGACGTTTCTCATCGATCATTATACCTATTACTGAAAACCATATCAAAATTCCTACAATAGTTCCTGAAATTTTGAACAGTTTACAAAAGCAATGTAAGTCTGTACTGCCAAAAAAATTGTTTTGTGTGATATAATTACAACTTACCTATTTTTGGATTTTTTTTTTGTATTTCTACTGTCAAACCTTGCCTTTGTCATTTTTTTGATTTTAGGTCAGTGGGAACTATCCAATAACCCTACAGGTTTTGATGACTGAGTTTCCGAGTATCACACTATGTGATATTAATGGCCTAACTTTTGGTTGCATTGACTTAGAACCTTAATGTTTTTACAACCACAAAGAACCGCAGACCTCAGTAACGTGACAATAACTTCAACTTGACGTGTGCTCGTTCTTTAGAGAAAGGGGCTCTCAAAATTCGTGTAGACAGACAAGCGGACAACAATGTGATTGTGATTCTGCTACTATGGAAATTGTAATTCTTGAATTTCCGTACCTCAATCGGTAAAAAAGGAACCCTAATAACGACAATTTCCACAGCAGCGGCCACATTGTTTTCAATATACTCATTGAGAAAAAGAGAGAAAATAATAGTGCTATAGCTTTGTTATGCTGGAGAAAAAGAGTAGGTTCTTCGCACATTCTTCCCTGAAAGCCGGCCGTGGTGGCCGAGCGGTTCCAGGCGCTTCATTCCGGAACCGCACTGCTGCTGCGGACGAAGGTTCGAATCCTGCCTCGGGCATGGATGTGTGTGATGTCTTTAGGTTAGTTAGATTGAAGTAGTTCTAAGTTCTAGGGGACTGATGACATCATTAGTTAAGTCCCACACTGCTCAGAGCCATTTGAATCGTTTGAACCTCCCCGAAATGAAAATTCGATGTTATTTGGAATTCACAACCAAACACTTGAAAGAGTTCAGCTGACACAGTGCTGCATAAATTTTTTAAATTTACTTTATAAATGTTATTCACAGTATTTCTGTATTACTTTCATTGTTTCATTTACGTTATTAGTAGTACGTTCATATAAATAGGAAAAATGTCTATTTATACAAGACACAGGTCAAAAAACTGAATTGTCTTACGACCGGAAATTATTATCAGTTTGTTTCTTCGCGATCTTAGGAGATAAAAAGAGTAACGTTATCAAAACGATGTCTGTTCCAATAAAGGGGTGGTCACATGCGAGAATTCAATAATTTCACTTTCGTGCGCTGTGTGTCTCGTTACAGTATGTGCCAGAATAGAGTGTAGCATTGTGACTGTTTCAGTCCTTCCCGGTGGATCTGTCGATTCATAGCTCTCGCGCCAGCCGCATGCTCACGCTTAGTAAATCCCACAATATTTCTTCGAGATAACTGCTAGACATCTCTGTCATGGAATGCGATAACAGAACTGCAAACTCCTCGAAATATTCTTAATTTATAATCCCCTTCGCCGCAGTCCTAGTTCATTGGTATTTGAATAACAAGAATGAAATTATACAATAAACCTTGAAGTAAAATTTCTGATTCTCGCAGCAGCTGTTGCCTTATTGTCATCCAAAGCATTTTACGGCTATAGCAGGCAGCTGACGTCACATAAAAGTATTGGTCGCAGTTTATGATCAGAAGAAAGAGGAATCTGACACATTTTCCCCCCAGAAGTATCACTACAATGAAAAGGTAAGGGGATTTGATGCATGTCTGTCGTTCTAACCTTTTGAATTCAGTCATGTTCATAACGTGACGTATTTGTGTGTGTTGTTGTTTTGTTGTCTTCAGTCTCGAGACTGGTTTGATGCAGCTCTCCATGCTACTCTATCCTGTGCAAGCTTCTTCATCTCCCAGTACTTACTGCAGCCTACATCCTTCTGAATCTGCTAAGTGTATTTATCTCTTGGTCTCCCTCTACCATTTTTACCCTCCACGCTGCCCTCCAATGCTAAATATGTGATCCCTTCACGCCTCAGAACATGTCCTACCAACCGGTCCCTTCTTCTCGTCAAGTTGTGCCACAAACTCCTCTTTTCCCCAATTGTATTCAATACCTCCTCATTAATTACGTGATCTACCCATCTAATCTTCAGCATGCTTCTGTAGCACCACATTTCAAAAGCTTCTATTCTCTTCTTGTCCAAACTATTTATCGTACACGTTTCACTTCCATACATGGCTGCACTCCATACAAATACTTTCAGAAAAGACTTCCTGACACTTAAATCAATACTCGATGTTAAATTTGTGTGCACAGCCATAAAAATATTTTTAGAATAGTACAAAGGGGAACGTCGGGTAGTATCGGAAAGTTAAGCTTTCTCGAAATTATAATTTCTTCTGAAGGTTGTACTGGAACATTCATCATACTATACACTACTATAATACATTACTTAACAAATGGCTCTGAGCACTATGGGACTTAACTAATGATGTCATCAGTCCCCTAGAACTTAGAACTACTTAAACCTAACTAACCTAAGGACATCACACACATCCATGCCCGAGGCAGGATTCGAACCTGCGACCGTAGCGGTCGCGCGGTTCCCGACTGTAGCGCCTAGAACCGTTAGGCCCCCAGTACTTAACAGAATTCTCAAATTTCATGTCATAAGAATATACGCCCGTTGATACTTTTAATAATAATTTTCCACCCCATTTGCATTTTTGCTCGTTTAAATTTTTGGTGGTTGTATCGAACATGAAATTCTAGAGTGTAGAAAAGTAAACTTTGTAACAAAAAGTTTTAATTGGTTCGCAAATGGTTGTAAACGTAAAGCTAAATTAAGTAAAAATTATACATCTTAGTACAAAATTGCAAGTCGGGAGATAACTGACTCAAATTAGCAAATATTAATAACTAAATTATCAAATATGAAAATTCGAGCAGAATAGGTCTAAGCCACAATATTATTTTGGCCTTTAATGCCATTTTTGTCACACGTAAGGATTTTTGAGCTCTATGTAGACTCAAACCTCGTGTTCTCACAAATTTGACACTTCTTCATGGTGTCATTGATATATTTGTTTCCTGTTAATCAATGGATGTTCTCGAAAAAATTTGTTGTTTCATAAAACAGGTTTCACGAGAGACTGTTTGTTTTCTAGCAAATATTAAAATATGTAACGCAGTGTACTTTGCAAGCTGAGGTGGCCGAGCGGTTCTAGGCGCTACAGTCTGGAACCGCACGACCACTACGGTCGCAGGTTCGAATCCTACCCCGGGCATGGATGTGTGTGATGTCCTAAGGTTAGTTAGGTTTAAGTAGTTCTAAGTTCTAGGGGACTGATGACCTCAGAAGTTAAGTCCCATAGTGCTCAGAGCCATTTGAACTGTATTCTTTTCGCTCCCTCCCTTGATTGTCGTTCCGAACTCTTCAAATTTTTCTAAGGATTATATCGTGTCATTTTTGTCCCATTTATGTAGTAATAGTTCCGAATTTACCTTCTAAAGGAAAAAAACAGTAAATGTTTAAGATTCATATTCAAATGGTTCAAATGGCTCTGAGCACTATGGGACTTAACATCTGAGGTCATCAGTCCCCCAGGACTTAGAACTACTTAAATCTAACTAACCTAAGGGCATCACATACATCCATGCCCTAGGCTGGATTAGAACCTGCGACCATAGCAGCCATGCGGTTCCAGACTAAAGTGCCTAGAACCGTTTGGCCACTGCAGCTGGCTAAGATTCATGGTGTCTGTTTTTGCCAGTTCAAAAATAAATGGCTTTGTCTGATAGAACCCGAATGTACTGCTGCAGTAGCTCAAAATTTTCATTGTCATTATATGGGCTAGACATTGTCACAGCCTTCAGTGTAATAACAGTTTTACGTAAAGATACAATTCAAATGTAATATAATTTGCGTGTAAACAAAACATAACACTCCAATGTTAGTTTTGTGCAAAGAAAAACACACTAGAAAGAGATAACTTGTTATCACTTGTAATGCCACAACGAAGCATAGCCAAGGCGCAGCAGTTGAGTAAGTGAACGCGTATGCCATCTGTTGGGTAGTTGCGCACACAAAAGCACAGGTTCTTCCGCCTGGCAGCAGTCAAATGAAATAGCGCTACGAGTAAGGCAGTATCTGAAGAGTGCTGTGCTCGGACGACGAAATGAAGAAGCATTAAACTAGGATAATATTATTATGTATAGTAAAAATATTTTTACACCATGTGACATCGGATTTGGTAATGTTATGGTATGTCCATTTGTAAACAGAGAACTTGGCATAGAGGAAATTAATGTTTAAATGTGAGGGAAATCCCCGAGAATGCGGAAGTGCAGGTTGACACGTGAATTTGGCAGTAGAGGGAGATGTGTTCTGGAAGTGTTCAGATGCAGAACAGAGATTACGCGACGCGAAAGTGACGGTTTTAGTATAGTACGGTAACGTTGCTTATAGACAGTTAAAAGTGAGCTTACAACAAACACGAAGTGGATTTATGGTGTGTCAGCAAGTCAAATGGACAATAAGGCTTGCATGATGGAAAATTTCGATGGAGACGGCTTGTGAGCGATATAGTTGCTGTTCCCGCTCAAAAAGCACATGGCACGGCTTGTGGAAGTCTGCGTAATTTACGACGGACTGCAGCGACCAGCATCAAGGTATGAAGTGACCAGTGTCTGCAGTTAATGTTGCAATGTGATCTTACTACCATATGAGATCCATTGATGAGCTCACTCCAGCACAAGCAACGAACTAGTAGTTATCGTACGACAGTGTTTTTATGAACAGTGCATTTTATACCGCCGCTATAACAAGTACATTTATCCGTAACGAACCAGTTTATGTATTTATCACGTCGAGTTGACTACAGTGTAATGTCTGAGTGAAATAATAAGTTTGTGATTCGAAGTACATTCCACGAGTGTCATCAATTATTTACAGAAAATAGTTCATTATTATCCTAAATCCATCACTGTGTGTGCATCAAAGCTATATTACGTGAGTATCGGCGTATTAATGCAACAAGAGGGTATAATCGGAGTTAACGCCGAAAATTTCCAACAAACGCCGGATTATACAACTGACAGAAGACGCCAGGTACTGTGCCACATTAGTTACAGTTCAACTCGATGTGGTGGCTTTTCAGTACTTTATCAACGTAAAAACTCATTCAGTTTCATTAGAACAAAATGATTCTAAAGTAATGTGTTTAACATCTCTAGTAACCATCAGTTCTACAGTGTTAATTGATTACTCAATTAAAGAATTTATTGCCACCACAGAACTCATTGTACCTTCAGTACAATGCAAATTCAGTAACATTAAAATCATTACTGACAGTTTGTGTAGATCAATCTAACTTACAGCAAGTTCAAATGTTTATCATATATGTGTATATATTGTGTTACGTAAATGTTGTTCTCCTGCTAGGCGTGATTAACGTACACCAGTTAGTGCATTCTGTTCAGTCACTTCAAAGAGGTTATTTTTGTTAATGAAAATCAATATTCATTTAACATTCGATTTCTTGTACGCCATCGCCAACATTTATTCAGTAAGTCCGTGTAGTAGTCTGAACTACATAGCAAAGGTATTCAGGCTTATTACACGCGATAGCCGCTTTCCAGACGTCCGATGCCGCATGGTGTAAAGATATTACAGTACATTCGCATAGTGGCATGGCACACTCTGAAGCGCAGTGTTGTTTTGATTCCAAACAAGAGTGAGTGCTCTCTTTCCTCCGGACTTTACACTGCACTGAGACTGTAGGTGCTTGCCCTAACGCTACAGGGAAAAAATTCTGCTCTAGTGCATGCCACGATGCAAGAAAGCTCGCTGCTGCAACCCAGCCGCGCACATTTTTCGCAGCACCGGAGAATACATACGTCAGATGACTGCACTTTCTGAGCATTTCTTTCTTCCCGTAAATGTGCGTCATGTGCCATAAGTCCGATGGATGGTGAACAGTGAAAAGGAACGGTACAGCTTAATGACCAAAAGTGGAGACCTATAGTTGGATAATTAGTACAGGGTTATCGAGTACCGCCCAGCTACCAGAAGCCCCCGCTATCTGTCTCGCTAATAGCATCCCTTATGTCCGTTAATGACAGCCCAGAAGGAAGTTGTACCCCAAGTTGTGACGACAAAGTAGGAACTTGGCGGGGCCGCTGGCTGGGGTCAGCGGCTCCCCACCGACACCCAAGCCGCGCCCGCCCACTATCGCAGCCCAACCCGGCCCACGGCGAACAATTTGCCTGCGGGCTGCGGGCGGCGGCTCGACACGCCACGTGCCGTGATCCATGCCAAAGTGGCCCACCCAGGGCCTTCCTGCAGTCTGACGGCCGAGTCACGCCACCGCTAAAGCTGGTCACACGCCGGTTCACAGCCTTGGGCGTTTACATTTAGCCTCGCGGAGATCCTATCTTTTACTTCTTTTGGAGGGAATTTATTAACTTAATAGCAGACTTTTCATTTACGGCACGTCATTTGAACGAGTAACAGCAAATCCAGCACAAATGCGTAACGGAAAGCTCGCAACAGAGCATAAGGCGTTTCTTAAGAGCGTGGGCTTCAGAGACCAGAATCCAATTCGTTAATATAACTCTTAGCCTGTGACTGTGTCCTAATGTGATAAAATTACCAACTACTCGCCACCATTTTATACATACAGGGTGTCCGGAAAGTCTTTCTCTGATTACATAAATTGATGACTCAGGCTAGAAGTAAGATACAAATATGATAAGATAGATAAATAAGATACAAATATGAAACTTGTGTCGAATTGTTTACAACTATCAAAGTTTTTTTTCTGTTTTAGGTTCGCAGTACGTAAGTAGTGGATGAGGTGCAGTGCCCAAGAAGCCCTGTTGGTACCATGAGACACGATCACCAGCCACAGTGCAGAGACACTTCCAGACAACATTTGGAAGGAATCCACCTGACGTCAAGAGCATTAAAGCCTCGTACGAGAAGTTCAAGAACGCAGGATCGGTTGCTGACATTCCGAGGTCTGGTCGACCAAGAATCTCAGCAGACAGGGTGGAACCTGTAAGGCAGTCTTTTCTGCGAAGTCCGGAGAAATCGGTGCGCAGGGCCTCACGTGAATTACAGATGCCAAAAAGCTCTCTCCAAGAGATTTTACACAAACGTTTATTGTTTCGTGCATACAAAGTGCAAATCGTTCAGGCCTTGTTGCCCAATGACAGTACACGTCGATATGACTTTGCGGTCGAAATGCTATCACGTATTGCCTTTTCCGACGAAGCGACCTTTTTTGTCAATGGAGTAGTGAATCGCCATAATGTGCGCATTTGCGATTCACATCCCCTTGGCGAGGTCATGGAGTGCACCAGAGGCAGTCCAAAGGTGAATGTTTGGGACGCGCTATTGCACGATCGAATTATCGGGCCAATCTTCTTCGCTGAGGCTACGGTCACATCTGCAGTGTATCTGGACATGTTGCAACTGTATGCTGTTCCTCAGCAGCTTCAGTATCACCCCAATGTCTTGTTTCAGCAAGACGGTGCACCGCCTCATTGGGGTTTGGACGTCAGTGCCTATCTCGATTGACCTTCCCTGGGCGATGGATTGGTCGTGATGGGCCAACGGTTTGCCCTCCACGTTCTCCTGACATAACCCCATTAGACATCTTTCTATGGGATTATGTCAAGGACGAGGTCTACCGAACACGTGTACCAGATCTTGAAACCCTGCGGCAACGGATAACCACATTCGTTGAATCGATCCCTCCAGTGATGTTGGCTAATGTGTGGACAGAAATTGAATATCGCCTAGATGTGCTACGTGCTACCAAGGGTGCTCATGTGGAAGTTTACTGATGTGTGAAAAAAACTTTGATAGTTTGTGAACAATTAGACACCAGTTTCATATTTGTATCTTACTTCTAGCCTGAGTTATCAATTTATGTAATCAGGGAAAGACTTTCCGGACACCCTGTATTGTGTCTCAACTGAAAAATGAAATGATCGTATGACATTGATGATATTCTTCTCGGGTGTACAGCCGGATCATAACGTCATCTTGACACTATATTTCCACGGTCCAACTGGCCGCCATCTTCAGCTGAGAGTGCTGGTACACGATCTTGTCGGAACTGACTTCTCTGCGCAAGCGGCGGCCCCTATGTAGGTCGCAGAAGGTCCACACCGCGTGCGCGAGAATGTGCCGTAACTGCCCTCGAAGCGCAAGTAAACATACCGCGTCGCCAGTAGTGGAAACAGGCGAAATCGAGATATCGGTTTCAAAAATTAGAACTTATTCCGACGATCGAAACACAGACCCGTTGTTTTTTCAATGTCTGATAACACTGGGTTCCAAGTCTTACTTAAAAGGTAATCCTTGTCTCTATTAATAAGATTATCAGATAAACGAATCTCTATGGATTATTTAAAACACAGCCCCAATATCGAGATACAGGGGCAACCATTTGTAGCTCGTCATACAGCATTCTAAGTCCCTCGGTGAGACAGTGCTCCACCACTGCAGATTTCTCAGGTTGAAGCAACCGTGTGTGCCGCTGGTGCTCCTCAATGGTCCGGATTGTCTAACCAATACAAGACTTCCCACAGTGGCAAGGGATCTTGTACACACCGGGCTTCCTCAAACTCAAGTCATCCTTAACAGAGCCAAGAAGCGCTCTAATCTTGGCTGAAGAATGAGAAATACTTTTGTAAATGATATCTTTTTAAAGTTCTTCCTATCTTCGGGGAAATGCTCCCAACAAAAGGTCGAAAAGCCACCGATTTGCAGGTATCTTCTGGTGGTTCAGGTGAAGGTCCCAACTGGAAAGCACTCACGGATCTGTTTATCTGTATAGCCATTCTGCTTGAACACAGCCTTAATATGGTCCAATTCTTGTGTCAAGCTTTCTCCATCTGAAATGGCATAAGCTCTTCGCGCCAACGTCCGCAGGACCCCCGTACGCTGGAACGATGGATGACAACTAGAAGCATGCAGGTAACGGTCCGTGTGCGTAGCCTTTCGACAAACACTGTGTCCCAGTGTCCCATCATCCTTTCTGTAGACCAGAACAACCAGAAACGGAAGCTTTCCATCACTTTACACCTCCATGGTAAACTTGATGCTAGGATGCAGGGAATTAAAATGATCTAGGAGGCGGTTAAGAGCTTCTCTCCCATGAGGCCAGCCCTCAAACGTATCGTCGTCGTACCCCCAGAAACAGGTTGGTCTTTAAAACTAGTCTAAGTCAGTTCTGGCGAGATCGTGTACCAACACACTCACCTGAAGATGGCGGCCAGTTGGATCGCGGAAATATTGTGTCAAGATGACGTTATAATCCGTCTGCACACCCGAGAAGAATATTATTAATTATTACGCCGGGAAAGCCTTCGTAATCACGTCATATGACACTGTTGTCCTGGAGCTCCCATTCGGCTTCGGCCGCCAAGTGCAAGTCATATTTCAGTCGGCACCACATTGGCAGACTTGCGGCCGACGATGAGGATGAGGTGATGATGAGGACAACACAACACCCAGTCCACGAGAGGAGAAAATCTCCGGGAATCAAGCCCGGGCCCAGTGCTAGAAAAGCAATTCACGTTACCACACAGCTAAGCAGGCGGACTTTCTGAAGTAGATGCGTCCTCATGTATTTCCGAAATGCAACAAAATGTAAAAAATGCAGCTGGCTAGGCATGCACCTACGTCAGGGCTCAGGCAATGGGCAGGAAAACAGAATCCCTACACGTAAACAAACAACGCTTTCAACAGCAAGTTACGTTTTTACGGTTCCGTGCCTCGGTCTATAAAAACGGCTTGCTTTCTTGTTCGTCTGTCTGTCTGTCGTTTTATCGTGAACCAGTAGGCATATCACATTCAAGTAGACGTCACATACTAAGGTCTATGGTCCCTTGCCACTGTAAAAATTTTAAGCTTCTAAGTCAATGGAATCAAAAGATACGGCCAAATACAGTATGTGACTAAAAGCATCCGGACACCCCCAAAAACATACTGCCAGGTACTCCATATCAGCGACCTCAGTAGTCAATAGACATAGTGAGAGAGCAGAAAGGGCGCTCCGAGGAATTCACGGACTTCGAACGTGGTCAGGTGTCACTTGTGTCATGCGTCTGTACGCGAGATTTCCACGCTCATAAACATTCCTAGGTTCGCTGTCTCCGATGCGATAGCGAAGCGGAAATGTGGAGGGACACGTACAGCATGAAAGCGTACAGGCCGACCTCGTCTGACAGAGACCGCCGACAGTTGAAGAGGGTCATAATGTGTAATAGGCAGACATCTATCCAGACCGTCACACAGGAATTCCAAATTTCATCAGAATCTACCGCAAGTACTACGACAGTTAGGCGGGAGGTGAGAAAACTTGGATTTCACGATCGAGCGGCTGCTCATAAGTCACACATCACTCCGGTAAATGCCAAACGACGCCTCTCTTGCTGTAAGGAGCGAAAACACTGGACAATTGGACAGTGGAAAAACGTTGTGTGGAGTGGCCTGCACAGAGTCCTGACCTGAATCCTACAGAACACCTTTGGGATGTTTTCGAACGCTGACTTCGCGCCAGGCCTCACCGACCGATATCAATACCTCTCCTCAGTGCAGCACTGCGTGAAGAATGGGCTGCCATTCCCCAAGAAACTTTCCAGCACCTGGTTGAACGCATGCCTGCTAGAGTACGGTGTCATCAAGGCTCTGGATGGGCTAACTCCATATTGAATGCCATCATTACCGATGGAGGGCGTCACGAACTTGTAAGTCATTTTCAGTCAGGTGTCCGGATACTTTTGATGGCATAGTGTATGTCACATATTTTGATACTCGAAAACTCACTTTTCAATAGCTATACGGTACTTGCCATTGACCTAGAATCGTGGAAGTAGTCGAGAAGCACGGTTTCACAGCGCAAGTAAGTGGAAAAATCTGAAAATTGTTAATTTGTAATTATATAACAGGAAAATAAATCTGTTGTTGTTTTTCATCTGTCTGTCTGTTTGCCGGCGCCTCAGTTACGACCCGTTTTTCCCTTGAACACACTGACGTTTCAAGTCCAGATTTATGTTACTAAGATCTGTGATACCTTAGGAGTAGAAGAAAATTAAGCTTCTACGTCAATTCAGTCAAACGATGCGGCCATTTATCTCACATACTTTGAAACGCCCAAATCCACTCATCAAAGCCTATAGGGTACTTCCAGCTGACTTACCTAGGAAGCAGGAGGCCTGAGTTCATATCTCGCTCCGACACAAATCTTCAACAAATCCTCATTGATTTGATCAATACACGCTCCCAGCCAATGTCTGCAATTCTTTTGTGTCTTAATTCGTAGTGGCTGCTGGATCAAAATGATGTCTGTTCTTTCAGACATGTCCGAAAGGACAGACACTACATATTTATAATGCAGGAGAGGACGGTCAGTGATCAATTCAGTGCGGATGCATACCAAGTTTGAACTCCTCCGGAAATCGGCGAAATACCGTGAGTAATGTGGATAGTGGGCAAGGGGCACTACTTTAATAGTGTGTCGACTACAGAAGTAGTTTGTGGATCAGATGAGAATTTGGGTCTGATGGGAGGCATGCTAAGGTAGTCTGTGCAATTGCGTTGACCACCGTGCCGGGCGGCACAGTGTTCGGCGAATCTGCCGACTAAGCAGGAGGCCCGGTTCGAAGCCTGCTCGAGCACAAATTATCAACATGTCGTCACTGACTTATTCAATGCCAGCTCGCAGCCAATGCCTATAATACCGCTGTGTGTTAATTGTGTTTTTCAGCTTGTGTTGCGATTCAGAAATATATGAGCCGGCAGATTTAGATGGGACACCCTCTACGCAGGGTGTCACATATTTTCTCGGTCATATTGAAATAGGTGGGACCACAACCGATTATACTGATATAGAGAACCAATGGTCGGAAATGGTGTGTTATGGAATATACAGCGTACATCGCATAACAACAATGCAGTTCGTAGTAACTGTTCAAAGCGACGACCATCAGTCTCAATGTCTGTACTGCAATGGTGCATGCAGTTCTTCCGCACTCTCACAAAGATCCTAGTGTCTGTTGCACACTGAAAAAGGCGGCGGGTGGTTAACAGTGTACACAACTGACCACCCAACACATAGTGTACACAACTTAGCCCATAGCAGATTGGTTCAAATGGCTCTGAGCACTATGGGACTTAACATCTATGGTCATCAGTCCCCTAGAACTTAGAATTACTTAAACCTAACTAACCTAAGGACATCACACAACACCCAGTCATCACGAGGCAGAGAAAATCCCTGATCCCGCCGGGAATCGAACCCGGGAACCCGGGCATGGGAAGCGAGATCGCTACCGCACGACCACGAGCTGCGGTCAGCCCATAGCACCTCTGTCATATGACGACCTCATGCATCGCATCGGCGCATTAACATCTGCTGCACTCACACCACTATTCCTGGTGTCAGTTGTCCATTGCATGAGAAAGCGTGTGATGTGTCCATGGTGCGGTGTATTACTGTGCACAGTCCATGGTACGTAGTCAAAAATGGAACGTTATTCGCCACAAGAGTTGGCAGTCAGGAATTTTATGTACGGTCTGTAGAATGTAGTGCCTGCAGAGTAGTTCGAATGTAAATAGAACGCTTTCCAAACAGCCGTCATCCTAATGGTAAAAATGTTACCTCCAAGGATACCAGCTTACGAGACACGAGGTCGTTCACGCCACAGAGAACCGGTGAAGATTCCCGTCAAAGACATGTCCAAACACGAGACTTTGAGTAGATGGTGTTAGATCGTGTGGATGATCAACCAACAAAACGCATCCATTAGCTTGCCCATGAAATGCACACTTAAAAGGATACAGAGCGGGGAAAACGGGTGGAAAAAGTAATACAGATCTATTATATGGTTCAAATGGCTCTGAGCACTATGGGATTCAACTGCTGTGGTCATCAGTCCCCAAGAACTTAGAACTACTTAAACCTAACTAACCTAAGGACATCACACACATCCATGCCCGAGGCAGGATTAGAACCTGCGACCGTAGCAGTCGCACGGTTCCGGACTGCGCGCCTAGAACCGCGAGACCACCGCGGCCGGCAGTTGTATTATAAAAAAACGTGTACAAGCACTGAGATCAACGGATTTTCGAACTTCGTAAACTTTGTATTGTTCACATATAATGCCTCATTCATTTGTAACGGAGTTTTTAAAAGGTGCAACAGTCTGGAGGAAGGACAATCCGCAAGCCACCCACATAGGTGGTCACCAGAAACGATTCTCTATCAAAGATCATCTAATAGGACCTTACTGGTGTTCCTGCGAGGTGTGCTGGCACAGTTCTTGGAGAATGAACCTCTTGTTTTCGGCGAAAGGGAGTGGTTTCAGCCTGACGATGCGCCAGCCCACTTCAATATAAATGTCCACGAGGACCTGAACAACATGTACCCTCACCATTGCGTTCGATGGGGAGGTCCTGTCCAATGTCCAGCGCGATCGCCGGATATCACACATCTGGTCTTTTCCCTTTGGGTTACGTAAAGAAGTTGGTGATGCATGCATTGAGACTGGTGGTTATCACTTGGAACAATTAATGTGAGCTATGTTGTTGTTATTCGTTGTACACTTTTTATGTCCCTAACACAATAAATATGCATTTCCAACCATTGATTCCTGATCACAGTATAATCAGTTGTGGACCCACTGTCACTTGTTTCAACTTGGCCCAAAAAAGTTTGAACACCCTGCATACAGGGTGGTCAGGAACACTCTGATTTTGTGCTGAGAAATGAATGTTAACGAAAAATTCCATACTTTGTGCCGTTGACGAGTTATTCAACATTGAATGCAGCCAATAAGGTCGGCACGCGCGAAGATTCAGACAGCCTGCTAGAAACAGTGTTGCCAAACATGTTCTTCGTTTAGGTTCCTCAAGCCAAACAAACATAGCTTTTACTCACTTAGCTTAAATGTATCACCTCCGAAAAAGGAAAATTTGCTGATAATGAGCACTTGAACAAACGGTGGTTCACGGCCAAACAGAAGTCTATGCATTATTATATTCAAACGGATGCAGCGCAACGACCTGGTTGGCATACATCAATGCTAAACAATTCTGAAACGACGCTACGCATCGAATTTCTTTCTTAACAATTACTTCTCAGCACAACCTGCCCTACATCCTTAAAAACTTTTCAGACTCTTTTGAACCATCCTGTTTATATTGGGCGTCCCCCCTACGTGTCGTCAAGCGTATTTTCCTTGGTGTTTCGGTAAACATTCGTAATTTCGTATTTACATTGGTTAGCTGGATTCTGCCCAAACTAAATCTGCTTATCTCGACTTTAATGCGACGACCAGTGCTGTCGAAAAGCATCTGTTTGTTATTCGTTACAAAGAAAATGATTTTAAAGCGGAATTTCACATGCCCATTCGACAGAGTGGTTCAAATGGCTCTAGGCACTATGGGACTTAACATCTGATGTCATCAGTCCCCTAGACTTAGAACTGCTTAAACGTAACTAACCTAAGGACATCACACAGATCCATGCCATAGGCAGGATTCGAACCTGCGACCGTAGCAGCAGCGCGGTTGCAGGACTGAAGCGCCTAGGACCGGTCGGCCACCGGCGACAGAGAGGTCCCAAACTGGTCAGTGCTGTAATTTTTTTTCTATTATACATTGATGATGACAGTAAAACACGGAGATTAACCAGCACTTCAGCAGCGACAGCACTACCGTGGACCGCATGCAGCCGTGCTGCAGAGCCCCTGCTGGAGTATCGCTTATTCTCTGTGTTTTGATGTCCTTATTAATCAATATCGATAAAACGAATATCGCTACCTCGGGAGAACTCTTTTAAATGGGCACGTGAAATTCAGCTTTTAAAAATCTTTTCTTTTGTAACGGAGCCGGCCGAAGTGGCCGTGCGGTTAAAGGCGCTGCAGTCTGGAACCGCAAGACCGCTACGGTCGCAGGTTCGAATCCTGCCTCGGGCGTGGATGTTTGTGATGTCCTTAGGTTAGTTAGGTTTAACTAGTTCTAAGTTCTAGGGGACTAATGACCTCAGCAGTTGAGTCCCATAGTGCTCAGAGCCATTTTTTGTAACGGAAAACAAACTGACACAACGGGCGTCGCATGAAACCAGTCATGAGCAATGATTTTTTGAGCTGACGTCAGCTATACATTGCAAACCGAATTGCAAAGGTCTCCCGAAACATCAGAGAATATGCGCCCGAAGTCTCTTAGGGGGGACACCTTGCATATAACGTCAATCGTTTGAGCACATCACGACCAGCTCACACGTACAAAAGATATTATTGAAATAGTAGTTTCTTTTGAAACGTTAAGTATGTATGTTTCGGCTAGCTTTGGGCTAATCCTTCTGTTTTGTTCCTTTCAACAATCTCTACCACTTCTACATCGATCGTGTTTCATCATTTCTGTCACGGCCCCCACCCCACTCACTCTCTCTCACATCCCCCACCCCCCTTTGTCATTGCTCTTTATTTCACCCTTATTCCCCATTATTTCTCCATCGACATATGCACTCCGCAACTTTATGTAAATACACAGATCGTCATTAAAACTGAAAAACCAGGATGGTCATCAAGTAACGAGATTCTTTTACTTACTAAGCATGTTGCAATGTAAAGAAGCAAGTACGTAAAGACACCAACCTGTTTAAGGACAGGTGCTGTAAAATACGAGGGCGTGCTGAAAAATAATGCCATCGAATATTTTACTGTAAAAACTCTTATAGCTTTTTAAATAAAACAACCTCTAGTGACATTCTATATCTTTTATTCTCCACGTCTACATATTTACTTCTCAACACAGTCACCAACGCGACGAACACATTTCTCCTAGCGATAGACAAGTTTGTTGATACCATCACTGCAGAATATTTGTTGGAGTCATAACACCACCTGCGCTTCCAGCGCTTCATCACTATTAAAGTTCTCGAAGATGTTCTTTAACTAAGTCAAAAGACTTCATTTTTGCGACCGAGGGATATTATTGCTTTAATTTTACTTTGTAAACGGTCGCTAACAACGCAGCTATGTTCACAACTTTAAGATTTCTGCCTGCCCAAGCATCCAAGGCTGCCTCTAACCACAAGGATTTAAAGAAAAAACTGCTAAGTACAGGTATGGCCATTCAGTTTTTATAATCAATGTGAAAAAAGGGGGCTAGTCCCTAATTACGTAAAGCCTATATTAACTTCGCAAAATGTAAGAAAGATCCCAAGTTTTGTAAACCTGTAGTTAAAAATCTCATTTCTGATCATGTTAAAAAGCTATATGATAAGAAATACGTTATCAATAAAGAGTCATATTATCTATATTTAGAGCTCGCAATTATCTACCCTATTAATTATAATTTTAATGTTGACGATTTCTCGATACAGATTAAGGAACATTTAGAAATTTGTAAACAAGGCATACTGCGTAAACACGAAAAGAAGCTTAGTAAACTTTCTTGTCTGTTTCCTGCTGAAAAATGTTTTCAAAATACTTTTAAGAAATGCAGTCATGTGTTTTATAAAAGAATTTTAAATAACACTAACATTACTTTTACACAGTATGAAACTGTCTTACTCGAAAAATTCCAGAAGTACAATGTCACGCCCAATTTGGCAGACAAAAGCGTAATAGAAAAGATGCTTGTCGATCTAAAAACTGCCCTTCGTTGTATAAAAATGAATAATTCATGTCAAACTAGAATTGCCTTTGACGTAGCTAACATTCTCAGTAAAAACACAGCCTGTTTTCAAAATGTTACGAATAACAGTAGGAAGTTCGTTAAATCTATTAATAACAAACTTAAAGAAGTTGATGCTTTAATATCAAAGTCTGACAGAGGTTGCTCTTTGTTTCTTGCCTGAAATTCTGAATACATTTCTAAAACATTAGAATTTTTTATCGAAGATAATATTTCACAACTGCATGAGGATCCGATTCCAAAATTGCAAAAAGAAGTCAGGTCAGCTATCAGCGTCGCAAAATTTTTAATCCAACCTTTCCATAAGAAAATGCTTATCAACATGAACCCTCAGCCCCCCAAAACTTCGTTCTCATTTAAAATTCCTAAGTGTAACCATCCGATACGCCCGATTTCTAGTAGCATGAATACCACGTTCTATGATTTAGCCGAATTTCTGCATAAAACACTGAAAAATCTCTCGTTTTCGAGAACAATTATTCCAGCCCCAATACTGACGCCTTAGTCCATAAAATAAAGATTTAGAATGCAGCCCAGATATCAAGTTGTTTTCACTATACATCAAAAATCTTTATACAAACGTTCCCGTACAACAAACGCTTAGGATCGTCGAAAAAATTTACGCCATTTCAAAAAAGAACTTCAGGTAAACAAATCACTGACTTTATGGATCTAATTACAGTCGTAGTCAAATACAACTATTCTGAATTTAATGAACAACTGTATCAGCAATCTGTCGGTCTCGCTATGGGAAATCCGTAAGCTGGTATCCTTGCTGACATTTTCATTAACTCTCTAGAAGAAAAGTTCTTCAACGGCTTCTCAGCTACAGTGGTCCTAGTTCACATATGTCGATGATATTTTAGTCATCTACAAAGGACCTGTTGATGGCACTGACAGTATTTTCAATCTCTTTAACGAACTTCGTGAGAAAATATCCTTCACCAGCGAACTCGAAAACGAACTCCGTCCATTGAATTTTCTTGACTTGACGCTTACAGTAGGAGAAAATAAAGTCTCATTTAATGTTTTTCGTAAAGAAACATATACCGATCATATCATACCGACCTACTCCCCTTTGAAAATCTCTGGTGTCTGTAAGATTTTTTGTGACACCTGCTCTTCTTACAAAGAACATCTTTCAACGAAAAATTTGTCTTTTGCCAACCACTTTCTGATTACAGGTCACGCGCCTAAAGCTGTTCACGATATCACCATTTTGCACACTGAGATGAAAGGGCGTAGATTAGATGTACTCTAATAATTACAAATTTTTAAACGTCTTTCTCGAAATGACGGCCTCATTCTTAATGAGCAGTTGCAGTTACGTAATAAAGCTTCTTCAACGTTATAAAGCCTTTACTTGATATTTGATTTCGTGTTCCCTCGTGCAGTTACCGAAATACTTTTTCTGTCTAAGTCAATTCATAATTTTTTGTTCATTAGATGGTTTATATTGACTACATTTCATATTATAACGTTGTTCTACTCGCTGAGTTATTCAGCTCCCTTTGAAATTTTGTAGTGGCGTTTCCATCCTTTAAGCTGTACTTATAAGCTCTTATGTAGACAAATTGTTACCATGTCTGCTGCTGTCAGATAAAATATTGCCTCTTACTTCATATATTAAATAATGTTCCCTTCACGTCGAAGGTTCGAGCCCTCCTTCGGAAATGGCTGTGTGTGTTGTTCTTAACATAAGTTAGTTTAATTTAGTTTAAGTAGTGTGTAAGTCTAGGGACCGAAACCTTGGTAGTTTGGTTCCTTTGGACTTCACACACATTTAAACATTTTCTGAAATAATTTTCATCATAATATTCGTCTGTCTATATTTTGAATATTAAGTAGCCTGTTTGTATTTACGGCTGGTAGATGTCACTCTCGGTGCAATGTTCTCCAGCCTGCAATTGCTAACGCGGGCGCCTCAGTCTGATGCTACCGTACCTTGACATGTGTGAGCAGCCCATAGTGCTTTGCCTTCTATGTTTTCTAGCTTAAAATTTTGTGACTAAAGCTTTATCGCTTGCTATTTATTTATACGTGAAATATAAGTATTGTTTCTTTTTTATACTATTAGTCAATACTTACAGTTAAAAATTTTTTCCTACAATTTTATACTTATGTTATAGGCCAGTCTGAGTGTTTAACTTCTCATGAAGTGCCAAAACCTGGGTCAAAAGACTTCATCTTGGCGATTGAGGGCTGTTACTGCTTCAATTTTACTTTGTAAACGGTCGCTGACAACGCAGCCATATTCAAAACTTTATGTTCTTTAACTTTTGGAAACAAACGAAATTCCAAAGGGGGCCAAGTTGGGACTGTATGGAGGATGATCGATGACAGTGAACACACGGTGGCGGATTGTTGTACATCTCGCAGTGCTCCTATGTGGCCTACATTGTCATGCTGAAAGAGAGAGTGATCCTTGTGTGGACAAGGTTTTCTGAGGTTAGGAATTCGATTACAACACAGTGTTTCTCAAGTATCGACACAGTTACGCAAAAGCCGCCATGTTACACGCTATTATTCGAAGCCCTATATCTGCAGAATGTTGCAACATCCGTCAACGAAGCAGCAAAGTCGACCGAGCAGTATGCAGGATATTGATAACAGAATAACGTATTTGGAGGCATTACTCTTCAGCACCGCCGGCCGGAGTGGCCGAGCGGTTCTAGGCGCTACAGTCTGGAACCGCGCGACCGCTACGGTCGCAGGTTCGAATCCTGCCTCAGGCATGTATGTGTGTGATGTCCTTAGGTGAGTTAGGTTTAAGTAGTTCTAAGCTCTAGGGGACTGATGACGTCAGATGTTAAGTCCCATAGTGCTCAGAGCCATTTTTTTCTTCAGCATTTCCTCATAGTTCAGATCTGCTTGGGTGGTCAGGCTGGGGCAGGGATCAGAAGGACATAATACAACGGAATGCTAATGTCAGAATAGCGCTGGGCTCCCCATATGGCACACCACAACAGCTGCCACATTCTTGCAGGCCCGTCTAAAACGTCTAAACAAACTAGGCGAATCACACCTCGGCATTTCAACTATGTCTGTCCTGTTTGAAAAAGTGTCCTGTCATATTAATGTGACCACTTGTCAAAAGCCTCGGTAACCACCTATTGCAGTGCGGACCACTGAGAGACGTGCAGGGAAAGAGTTCTAACGTTCGGGAAGATACCGTCAGGGATGTGGAGCCATGCCGACTCCAGTGCCGTGGTCAGTTGAGTTATTTTTCTCGGTTGAGGATCTATGACGCCAACAGGCCGACCGAGATGGCCTCCCAGATTTTCGACAGGTTTTAAATCCGGTGAGTTTGTTGGCCAGGAAAGAACGGTAAAATGGTCCTGTGCTCTTCGAACCACTCACGTACACTGTGAACCGTGTGACACTTGCATTGTCCAAATGACAGATGCAATCATGCCGAGGAAAAACTAACTGCATGTAAGGGTGAGCATTGTCCGAAAGGATCGATGCATACATGTTTTGATACACTGTGGCTCCTAGAATGAGGAAATTACCCAGGAAGTGCTACGAAAACATTCCGAAGACCACAGTGCTGCCTTCCCGGGCCTGGACTCTTCCGACGATGGGAGCCATATACACAGACGGGCATCTGTCCGATGGAGCATAAACGTGATTTGTCTGAAAAGGCAACTTGTCGGCACAGGGTGGACGTCCGGTTGCGGTATTGGCGTGCGAATTCCATCCTTCGCCGCCGATGAACAGCAGTCAGCACAGGTTGATGAACAAGGTGCCTGCTGCGGAGGCCCACAATCAGCACAGTACGCTGAACAGTCGTTGAGGATATGCTGCTGGTGGCCCGTTGATTCATCTTGTCGGTCAGCTGCAGTTCCACATCTACTAGCCCCTACACATCTCAACAGGCTTTGTTCACTCCCATCATGCATGTCCCGTAGTGCACAGCACTTGTCTCGGTGCCAGTTTTGGACAACGCCGTTTCCTCAGGCGGCCGGCCGCTGTGGCCGAGCGGTTCTATTGCTTCAGTCCGGAACCATGCTGCTGCTGCTACGGTCGCAGGTTCGAATTCTGTCTCGGGCATGGGTGTGTGTGATGTCCTTAGGTTGGTTACGGTTACGTATTTCTGAGTCGAGAGGACTGATGACCTCAGATGTTAAGTCCCATAGTGCTTAGAGCCATTTGACCCATTTGATTTTTTTCTCATGCACCGTATACCTTAACGTAGGCAGCAAGTGAACATTTTACAAACTTAACCGTTTCGGAAATGATTTCACCTTTGACCCGAAAGGATCGTGTCTTTTTGGATATCAGATAACTCGGTACGTTTCCGCATTATCACAATGACTGCATTGCTTTCCGCGTCCCCGACACGATTTGTACAACTTCTACTGCTACTGCTGCCGCATACCGTCTGTGAGTGGTTATGCGTTGTTCATATTAATGAGAGTGGACCGTCAATGAAGAATAGTTATTACACTCACTGCATTTAGACAAAGGGGTTCTGGGTTCCAACAAGTAAGTTGGAGAGTTCAATTACTCTTAGAAAGTTGCAGTTAACATAAAAATAAAATTAAATGCTAAAGTGGCTCGGAGGACGATGTGAGCTCCTGTTTGGTTTACACAAACACAGATAATGTGAGTCCGTCAATAGATGGGAGAGACTGGAAACCTGCATTTCTTACTGAGTCCTCGTGAGTGTCGACGTCCAGAGTATACGCCAGAAGATAGGTCTGAGTGTAGTGCAGCAATGGTACTGCTTCCCTATCGAGGGTCAGTTCGTGGTTTAGTTAGTTTCATATAGTGCATAGCATATTAGTTTCATATAACGTATTAGCATATGGTTTATCTTGAGTTTCAGGAGATAAATTTGTCACCTCTTTGTTAAAATAAGTGACTAACATAGTTTTTTAACCTCTGCTTCCTGAAAGCAATAGTTAATGGGATATAATTATTATTGTTGTTGTGATCTTCAGTCTTAACACTGGTCTGATTCAGCTGTGTGTGCTACTCTATCGGCACAAGCCTCTTCATCTCCAAACAACAACTGCAACTTGTGTTCTTCTGAATCTGCTTATTGTATTCACCTCTTCATCTTCCACTACGATGTTTACCTTCCACTTCCTTCCACTACTTGTGATCGCTTGATTTCTCCGAATGTGTCCTATCAGCCAACCTCTTCTTTAAGTCAAACTGTGCCACAGATTTTTTGTCTCCGTAGTTTTCTTCACTGCCCTCTCATCAGTTATGCGACCTGTCTATCTAATCTTCAGCCTACTTCTCTAGCACCGCATTACAAAAGTCTCTATTCTTTTCCTGTCTAAGCTATTTATCGTTCCATGTTTCACTTCTGTACAAGGCTACATTCCAGACAAATACCGTCAGGAAGGACTTCCTATCACTTAAATCTATTACATCTCACGATTAAATGAATAAACTGTACTTTCATATTAATAAAATATAGTGTTATCTTGATCCATTTATTTCCTGGTTTGGAATCGGTGATGATCTTGCCGTTTTAATAATCCCTGCTGATGTTGTTTGCCTGATGCATGCAGAGTGTTGAGTGTATCCGCTGCACAAGAGGGCACACAGGTTGTAATATAGCTGTGTGAACAGCATTACACATCCAGTAATAGCATCACCGGCATATTCTTTCGTAGTATATAATATACAAGGAAAAACATGTCATTAAATCTGTAGGCACTTCGGGAGACTATAGAGTATGGTATTTAGTACACCTTAATGCCACTTCTTCTGGTAACAACGCGCTAAATCAGTTAGTTATCGAGTCGAAATGAGATTTAATGATATGGGTATGCCGTTCGAAGATGCTTCAACTCGGAGCCAGAGTTAATTAACTGCAGTGGCTGCAGAGTGCAGACTTTCCAGTCTCTTAGCATCCTTTGACCAGATGTTTTCAGTGAGTGAGAGATATGGAGAACTTACTGGCCACGACAACAATCTAACACCCTCTGTATCGATACAGATAAGGGCAACACGGATAACATGCGATCTTCCATTATCCTGTTGAAAAGTAACTTAATGGAACTTTACAACGAGTGCTGATGAGCTAACTGGCTATTCAAACCAGAAGTAATTGTATTGTGTGTCAAATGGCACTCGATATACCATCATTCTATGTCTAGCACTCGTGTGACAGTGACCGATGCCAGCAGGTAACGTAAGTTCTCCCTGCAGAATGCAAACATGGATATGCCAGCATAACTGCCTTGCAGTCTTATAATACGGTTCACAATATTATATTTTTTTAGAACTAATGTTTTGTAAGAAGTGAGACGTACGCCAGCCTGTATGTTTACCTTCATTTGCTTAGTTTTACTTATATTTTGGATTATTTTATTGGTTCAGTCTATGTGTTCTCTGAGTTGCGAGACAAGGTCTCTGCGATTGTCACGTGCTTGTTTCCTGCATCTGTTACAACGTAGGTATGTGTAGATAAGTATTTGCAATTATTACTGGCATCTGTCTAGAAGTTATGAACATCCAAGCTACTCTCTTTCAAATCTGACAACTTATGGTCTACAACGCCACATGTTGGTAAACAAATTTCGTATTTTATTCCTTAAATCAAATGACTGTATTATAATCGAAACGCAGTGATTTTGGTAACTTATTTAGAACTGATGTTAAATTATTTTGTTTGCGAATGTTTACTCTACAATATGTGATCTCTGACGACAAAAAAAGTACAACATATGAATACATATTTCCGCCAACTACTTCGGTTTTCATGCATACAGTATACACTAGTATTGATTTCATGTGATACATGTAAAGGAAATTAACAGCGGTAAAAGTATATATAATTTGTGCCGCTTTTTGATGTACATAACCTCGGTAAACCCATTAAAAGTAAAATCATTATCACAATTCGACCTTAAAAAACGCATATTATGATTTTTAGGTTTTGACATTTGCTAAAACTCAATGCAAACAATATCTTACTGTTTTTAGCATTTTATCATACACTGAAGCGTCAGAGAAACTGGTATACACATGCGTATTCAAATACAGAGATACGTGAACAGGCAGAATACGGCATTACGGTCGGCAACGCCTATACAGGGTGAGTAGCTAACTGTTGCCACCAAAAATAACTCCCGAAAGTATGACAGGAGATGAAAAGTTTGTGGGACAAAAGTTGCATGGGACAACGGGGGCCAGAACATAACGTTGGTTTTTTGTTGCTAGGTGGGGTCGCTTCAGAGTTATGAAGGTCAACTTTGTTTCTTTAAGTGGGGTGCTATAGTTTGGTACTTATCTTCTGATAGCGGCTATCGAGACGAATCCACTGATGTGTAACAGTGAGGTCTTTGAAGGTCAACGAAGGTCAAAAAGGTGGCATGAACGTCCATTTACAGAAGGTGTTCGAAGTGATGACGATTGGTATCTATGCAGTACTGCAATCTTCTAGTCACGGATTGAGTGGTAGTCCTTATCACATCGGCACTTGCCGAAGCACATGCTATGACGATTCTCTCGCATATCTTCAGGTGTAGCTGGAACGTCTTTATAAACAATGTCTTTCACGAATCCCCACAGGAAAAAATCCAGAGGTGTCAAATCTGGCGAACGAGCCGGCGACGACACATCCCCTCCTCGTCCAATACAGCTATTTGGGAATTGTCTCTGCAACCCATTTCTAGCCGTCAGTGAAAAATGTGCTGGAAACCCATCGTGTTGATATCACATTCTGTTCCTTGTTGCTAAAGGTATTTCTTCCAATCACGGACCTAATGTTTCTTGCAGGAATGTGGTGTACTTCCTACCATTAGTATTTCCTTCGATGAAATATTGGCCTATAATTCTGTCCTCCAGGATTAACGCTGGATGTTCCATAAGGCTCTTCGAGGCCGATGCTGTTGTGTACAGAGAACGCGCAACGCCAGAAAACTGTACCGAAATGCAGGATCACGTGCAGAGGATAGCCGTTTCTTGTAGGGACAAGTAGCTGACCGTCAAATATACAAATGTAACGCACTGCGCATGCATAGGCAGAAAGACCCTTCTATTGTCTGATCACACGACTTCAGAACAGCCACTGGAAGCAGTCACATAGAGGGATTTAAAGTGGATCAACCGCATAACACCAGTCGCAGGAAAGGCAGATGCCAGACTGAGAGGCAGAACGGTATTACTCCTGGTTTCATGGTGTTGGGAGTCACCGGATGCGATGGACGAAAGTCTAAGCTCACTATGGTAGGTCAGGAATATCCTACTTCCTCCTATCTTAGCTTTCATGAGACAGTAACGCTTGTCAATGTTCAACAGGTTGTTGCTCTCTCACACGTGACCCGTTCCTCTATAAACTGTTTAGGTGATGTTGAAGTACTTTCGTGGCCACCAAACCCCAAGGTCTGTACCCGATAGGGCATGTATGGGATCAGCTCGGACGTAAACTTCGTCCGCATGCCAATCTCCAGGATCACAAACTACTTATAACAGTCTTGGGCCAGATCGCCTTGGGAGAATCAGTTTTGTGACGTCCTTCAACCAAATCAAAGCCTCTATCCAGGCCAATGGGTTTATCCTGTCAAATTTCTTATAAATTTGACTCGATTTTGTAGTCATTGAAATAACATGAAATATCCTCTCAACTCCTGAAGCTTGAGTTAGCTTTCTCGTCCCCTTAGCGTGCTTTACTTATCAGGCAGTATACACTGAGGTGACCAAAGTCATGGGAAACCTGTTAATGTCGTGCCGTACCACCTTTTGCCTTTCGTAGTGAAGCAGCTTGAGGTGGCAGGGACTCAGCAGGTCTTTGGAAGAACTCTGCACAAATATTGAGCCATGCTGCCTCTATACCCGAGTTTCCAGTGTAGGATTTTGATCAAGAATTTACCTCTAGATTATGATCCATAAATGTTCGATGGGATTCATGTCATGCGATCTGGGTGGCCAAATCGTTCACTCGAATGGTCCAGAATGATTTTCAAACCACTCATGAACGGTTGTGGCCCCCTGTCTTGGCTCATTTTCTTGGGAACACGAAAACCATAAATGGCTGAAAATGGTCTCCAGGTAGCTGAGAATAACTATTTCCAGTCAATAATTGCTTCAGTTGGACCCGAGGACCCAACACATACCATGTAAATACACCCCACACCATTACAGGGCCACCACTGTCTTTCACAGTGTCATGTTTACAACCTGAGGCCATTGCTGTGAGGGTCTGTACCACACTCGAAACATACCATCAGATCTTACCAACTGGAATGTGGTCTCATTTGACCAGGCCACTGTTTCCCACTCTTCTAGGGTCCAACCGACACTGTTACGAGACGAGAAGAGGAGCTACAAGCGATATCGTGCTCGTCGCAAAGACACTCGCGTAAGTCGTTTTCTGAAGTAGCCCATTACCGCCAAATTTTCCGCACAGTCGTAATGGATACGTTCGTCGTAGTCCAACATTAATTTCTGTGGTAACGTCATGCAGTGTCCCTTATCTACCATAACATCGCTGCTCTCGGTTGTTAAGTGAAGGCCGTCGGCCACTGCACTGTCCGTGGTGAGAGGAAAAGCCTGAAATCTGGTATGCTCGGCACTCTCTTGACACTGTGGATCTCAGAATATTGAATTCCTTTAACGATTTCCGAAACAAAATGTTCCATGCGTCTAGCTCCAACTACCACTCAGCGTCAAAAGTCTGTTAATTCCCGTCATGTGACCATAATCACGTCGTAAACCTTTTTAGATGAATCACCTGAATATGAATGAAAGCTCCGCGAAAGCGTTGCCCTTTTATACCTTCTGTACAAGGTTTTACCATAATGTGCATATGAGCATATGTGCATATCGCCGGCCGAAGTGGCCGTGCGGTTAAAGGCGCTGCAGTCTGGAACCGCGAGACCGCTACGGTCGCAGGTTCGAATCCTGCCTCGGGCATGGCTGTTTGTGATGTCCTTAGGTTAGTTAGGTTTAACTATTCTAAGTTCTAGGGGACTAATGACCTCAGCATTGCTTTAGCAGATGTCAATATCTTCTTCAAAGAAGCAAAATACCATGATATGTCCAAATATGTCCAAAAATTTACACATTGTATGATCAAACAGCATAAAAATAGACTCTATTTTGACTGCGTAGAATCTCTTATAAAATGTGAAAATTAGCCCATTTCTTCTACATACATTAAAACTTTGTGCCACGTAGTTTCAGATGTATTTTATATATATAGGGTGTCCCAGCTATCTTGTCCACCCAAAAATATCTCTGGAACAATAACAGCTATTGGAAAACGACTTTCACCGGTATCAATGTAGGGCTGGGGCCCATGAATGTACATATTTGGAAACATTCTAAAACGAAAGCATATGTGTTTTTTTAACACAAACTTTTGTTTTTTTTTAAATGGATCTCCTGTATTTTTTCTTCAGCAATCCATAGCACGACAAAGCACATACACAATGGCGTTGATTGCATCGCAATATTCCCATTACATCCCGAGATATTGAGACGCGAAGTTGACGCTTGAAACACCCGACATGCGCTGCTAGCGCACGTCCTGAGGCTCAGGCGTGAATCCCATGCTGCCCGTAATCGCGATGTGATTGACATGTGTAATCACACCACCATACTTATCAAGAGGTCCGAAACGAATAATACGGTCTGCTGCCATCCTGCATTAACGTCGTACATTCCAGCAGGTATTTATCCCATAGGCTAGGGGTGATGCGGTTCTATAACATATCTGTGTACCGCAACATTAGTCACAAAGTTAACTTCGCTTATCGTTAATCCGTTACTAAAAAGATAATGCCGTTCAATGTTAAAACTTTACTTTACTGTAGATCTAGCGCAAGTGACAGTTAATCATTCACTCTTAATAGTAAAATTCATGTTGATGGTTTAGTGAAACGGGCAAGTGGACTAAAAGTTTTACCGTTGTTTAGGCAAAAATGTTTTGGTTTGGGATGTTCAGGTAGGACATAGAAGATGAATGTAAACATGTTTAACCAATTAGTTTTATTATCACATAATTATCAATGTTATGTTTATCTAATGCGTTAAACGACAAATTGTTGCAAACAAATGTTTCTTAACGTCACTGGGTAAAATGGCCCTTTGTAGAAACTTCCACTGTGATACCAGCACTACATACTAAACATAGCGTTCACATCTCATGCTCAAAGTGATGCCCATTGGCTTGCATACATAGGGTCACTCTGCGGATGAAGGATGCCCTACTTCGTGCTACTGTTTCCTCTTTGATGGTTGTACAAGCATCAATAATGTGTTGCTTCATGTCCTCTGGTGTCGTTGGTTCATGTTGGTAAACAGTGTTGTAAGGTCCGGAGATCGGGCAGGCCACCTAACTGGCCCACCTCGTCCAATCCACCTACCAGGGAATTTACGGTTCAGAAGTCGTCGTGCTCGTAAGGCGTTATGTGCAGGTCATCCGTCATGCTGATACCACATGACCATTCTCCGGTTCAGAGGTACGGTGTCCAAGAGAACAGGAAGATTGTGTCGTATAAATCTGGAGTATTGTCTGCCATTTTGGACACCATTTATAAAGAAAGGTCCGATAATGGTATCTCCAATCATCCCACACCAAACATTAACTTTCCACGGACGTTGATGCTCTACCTGACGGAGCCATTTTGGATTGTCTGCGGACCAATAATGCATATTCCTCATATTGACAATTCCTTTGTTGGAGAATGATGCCTCGTCGGTAAAGAGAACATGTGTAAAAAAATTTGGATTAGTCAGAAGTTTTTGCTGAGCCCATCGGCAAAATGTTACCCTATTACGGAAGTCATTTCCATGAAGATCCTGGTGTAAATGAACATGGTTAGGATGAAATTTATGACGTTTAAGAATACGCTGTGCACTTGATTTCGACACACCGACTTCACGTTCAATTTGACGTGTGCTGATTCGAGGATTCACAGCTATGGTAGCGAGCACAGCAACTTCAGCACGTTCATCTGTGCGAAGTCTTGGATTTAAGCTTCCCGTTTCACGTAGACGAGATGTGAGACGACCAAACATCCGGCGATCTGCCTGAACAGCATTTCGTCCACCTGCAACAGGGTACAGTACAGGTATGTAGAGTAGGGTAGAAAACAGACATATTAACTTAATAATCATAATGTTCGTTAACAGTACTATCAACAAACAAGCAATCTCATAACGTATTTCCCGTCAACGCACATTCTCCATAGATCAGCAGCATTTCTACCATATCTTCATGTGTGTACATTATACTGTACAGTATAAATTCCACAACACAACGTTTATTCACAATGTGTACTACCTCCGTGCCGTCACTAGATTACTCTGATGCACGACTACACTGGCAAGCGGTGTACTGCACGCCAAAGCAACAACAAATGGGATGCTCGGAGGGTGGTGGACTACAGGAGTTTGCATGGGTCGCAAATCATAAACAAGGCGACTAGGTAACTGTGGCAGTAGTGGGAACTACGTTGGACACTTGACTAGGTAGAGCCAGGCCCTGCGCAACCAGCACAATGGGTCATATAACGCATTAGATAAACCTTACTTTGGGTGTGCAGGATAAATAAGACAATCTGACGGGTGTACACCGATCGGTACTGGTTCATATTGTGTACGTAGATACGTAAAACGTGCAAGAGGGAAACCATTATGTGCTTATGAGAGTTGATGGCAGCAGACCGTATTATTCGTTTCGGACCTCTTGATAAGTATGGAGGTGTGATTACACATGTCAATCACATCGCGATTACGGGCAGCATGGGATTCACGCCTGAGCCTCAGGACGTGCGCTAGCAGCGCATGTCGGGTGTTTCAAGCGTCAACTTCGCATCTCAATATCTCGGGATGTAATGGGAATATTGCGATGCAATCAACGCCATTGTGTATGTGCTTTGTCGTGCTATGGATTGCTGAAGAAAAAATACAGGAGATCCATTTAAAAAAAAACATAAGTTTGTGTTAAAAAAACACATATGCTTTCGTTTTAGAATGTTTCCAAATATGTACATTCATGGGCCCCAGCCCTACATTGATACCGGTGAAAGTCGTTTTCCAATAGCTGTTATTGTTCCAGAGATATTTTGGGTGCACAAGACAGCTGGGACACCCTGTATATATATACACACTTTAGTTATAGTTTTTATATGCTTTAATGGATGTTTTTACTGCTGGCACGAAAGCTTGCCAAGTACGTAGGCGTGTTTCAGTTACTGTAAATTATGAGTCTGTCAGTCTCTGTTTACAATATTCGTATACAATATGTACATTTTTGTACATACTATGGCATTATGCTTCTATACAGAACATATTGACATCTTCTAAACCAGTGCCAGTGTATGTAACAAACTTCTTATACTTTATATAAATGTAGAGCCAAGGTCTAAAGATTTATTACATACCTAATTTTGTAGGCTTATGGAGATGACAAGTCTATTTGTCAAAAGCGGTAAAGCGAAATAAAACTATTTTTACAACTGACGACTAAATCTTATTCTGAAACACATATGGTACTACAGCTGATGAAAAATAACATCTACATGAAACATTAATCCTTGAATGCAGTATGCAAACGAGAGTGGCGAGTTCTTTGATTGACCAGCTACAAGGAGGGAGACGCGCGACCCGGTTGCCGGTGCGGCAGGGTCGCCGGCAGCCACTGCAGGGGACGAATCTGTCGCCCGGAGCGGCGAGCCTGGTGGCAGCGCCGCGTCCCTCAGGCTTATGAAACTTTAATTGGCGCCGCCCGCTCTGAGCGAGCGCTGTAGCCGGCGCCGCCCCCCAGCGGCGAATCAGTTGAGCAAGAAGCAAACTTTGATGCCCCCAAATCCGGAGCCACTCCCGCTTATGGCTAATAACGTAGGCTCCCCCAAACGGCTGCTACTCTGGAAAGATACAGAAATACTATTAGCTAAGCGCGAAATGACTCGCAGGAAGTACTCGGAAACGACCTACTTCGTTTGTGGGTCCAGACTTCATTAATTTCCTTCGCTTACCACGACAAATACGGAGAATCTAAAGTGGTATGGGTAAATACGTTCCTTTAACTAGCAGGAAACCAAATTACTGAGCTTTAACGTATTAAACACGATCCTAGATACTACACTCCTGGAAATTGAAATAAGAACACCGTGAATTCATTGTCCCAGGAAGGGGAAACTTTATTGACACATTCCTGGGGTCAGATACATCACATGATCACACTGACAGAACCACAGGCACATAGACACAGGCAACAGAGCATGCACAATGTCGGCACTAGTACAGTGTATATCCTCCTTTCGCAGCAATGCAGGCTGCTATTCTCCCACGGAGACGATCGTAGAGATGCTGGATGTAGTCCTGTGGAACGGCTTGCCATGCCATTTCCACCTGGCGCCTCAGTTGGACCAGCTTTCGTGCTGGACGTGCAGACCGCGTGAGACGACGCTTCATCCAGTCCCAAACATGCTCAATGGGGGACAGATCCGGAGATCTTGCTGGCCAGGGTAGTTGACTTACACCTTCTAGAGCACGTTGGGTGGCACGGGATACACGCGGACGTGCATTGTCCTTTTGGAACAGCAAGTTCCCTTGCCGGTCTAGGAATGGTAGAACGATGGGTTCGATGACGGTTTGAATGTACTGTGCATTATTCAGTGTCCCCTCGACGATCACCAGTGGTGTACGGCCAGTGTAGGAGATCGCTCCCCACACCATGATGCCGGGTGTTGGCCCTGTGTGCCTCGGTCGTATGCAGTCCTGATTGTGGCGCTCACCTGCACGGCGCCAAACACGCATACGACCATCATTGGCACCAAGGCAGAAGCGACTCTCATCGCTGAAGACGACACGTCTCCATTCGTCCCTCCATTCACGCCTGTCGCGACACCACTGGAGGCGGGCTGCATGATGTTGGGGCGTGAGCGGAAGACGGCCTAACGGTGTGCGGGACCGTAGCCCAGCTTCATGGAGACGGTTGCGAATGGTCCTCGCCGATACCCCAGGAGCAACAGTGTCCCTAATTTGCTGGGAAGTGGCGGTGCGGTCCCCTACGGCACTGCGTAGGATCCTACGGTCTTGGCGTGCATCCGTGCGTCGCTGCGGTCCGGTCCCAGGTCGACGGGCACGTGCACCTTCCGCCGACCACTGGCGACAACATCGATGTACTGTGGAGACCTCACGCCCCACGTGTTGAGCAATTCGGCGGTACGTCCACCCAGCCTCCCGCATGCCCACTATACGCCCTCGCTCAAAGTCCGTCAACTGCACATACGGTTCACGTCCACGCTGTCGCGGCATGCTACCAGTGTTAAAGACTGCGATGGAGCTCCGTATGCCACGGCAAACTGGCTGACACTGACAGCGGCGGTGCACAAATGCTGCGCAGCTAGCGCCATTCGACGGCCAACACCGCGGTTCCTGGTGTGTCCGCTGTGCCGTGCGTGTGATCACTGCTTGTACAGCCCTCTCGCAGTGTCCGGAGCAAGTATGGTGGGTCTGACACACCGGTGTCAATGTGTTCTTTTTTCCATTTCCAGGAGTGTATATTTAATCGTCTTTTACATCGCCTTAAATTTTACTTTGACAATTTCTTTCTTAAATTATTTACGTTGCTCTCTTTCACATTTTCATTTACCTTGTTTCTAATCAAAATATATTTCAATATTTATATAACAACGTTTCTATTCTCTTATTTCTCTCACTTCTCAGATAAGTACGATTACTTATTGAAATAGCCGATATACTTACACTGAAAAGCCAACGAATCTGGTACACCTGCCTAATATCGTGTACAGCCTCCGCGAGCACGCAGAAGTGTCGCAATACGACGTGGCTTGGGTTCGACTAACGTCTGGGCAAGCGCTGGAGGAAATTGACACCATGAATCCTACAGGGTCCATAGATCCGTAAGAATACGAAGGGTTGGCAATCCATTCTGAACAGTACGTTGCAATGCATCCCAGATATGCTAATAATGTTAATGTCTAGGGATTTTGGTGGCCAGCGGAAAAGTTTAAACTCAGAAGAGTGTTCCTGGAGCCACTCTGTAGAAATTCTTGACGCGTCAGGTGTCGCATTGTCCTGCTGGGATTGTCCAAGTTCGTCGGAAAGCACAATAATCATGAATGGATGGAGGCGATCAAACACGATGCTTATATACGTGTCACCTGTCAGAACCGTATATAAATGTATCAGGGTCCCACATTACTCCTACAGCACACGTCCCACATCATTGCAGAGCCTCCACCAGCTTGAACAGTCACCTGCTGACATGCAGAACCTATGGATTCATGAGGTAGTCTTCAAATCCGTACACGTCTATCCGCTCGATAAAATTTGAAACAAAAATCGGCCGACCAGGCAACATGTTTCCAGTCATCAACAATCCAATGTCGGTGTTGACGGGACCAGGCGAGGCGTAAAGCTTTGTGTCGTGCAGTTATCAAGTGTACACGAGTGGGCCTTAGGATCCGAAAGCCCATGTCGATGATGTTTTGTTGGATGGCTCGCTCGCTGACACTTTTTGATGGTCCACCTATTAAATCTGCAGCAATTTGCGGAACGGTTGTACTTCCGTCACGTTGAACGATTCTCTTCAGTCGTCGTTGGCCCCGTTCTTGCAGCATCTTTTTCCGGCCGCAGCGATATCGGAGGGTCGATGTTTTATCGGATTCCTGATAAGGTACACTCGTGAAATGGTCGTACTGGAAAATCCTCATTTCATGGCTACCTCGGAGATGCTGTGTCCCATCACTCGTGCGCCGACTGTAACGGCACCTTCGAACTCATTTCAATCTTGATAATCTGCCATTGTAGCAATGGCAACCGATCTAACTACCGCGCCACACACTTGTTGTCTTATATAGGTGTTACCAACCGCAGCACCATATTCTGCCTGTTTACAAATCTCTGTATTTGAATACACATGCCTATACCTTGCCCTACTTACTTCCTTCTCTATTGCATATCTGACCTTTCCTTCTGAGTTCCTTTAGGCACTTTGTCTTCAAAATGTTTACCATACCAATCCTTTTTCTTTTTCCTTTAGTGTTCCACCCTACCTTTAGAAATTGCTGTGTGCACAGATGTGGATATATCTTACAGCTCACTGTTTGGTATCTGAATCTTTGGATATCCACAATCCGTTCTTGATAACACTGTTGCTAGTGTCACAGTCTATTCAGAGCAGAACAGCTTCCTCTGTGGCTTGAAAGAGTGTGCCCACTATGACAAGATATGAATCGCAGAGTTCCACAGGCATCTCTCACCACTCATCTGTTTCTTTCAACCTCTGTCCTCCATGAATTACGCCATGACATTTTGTAACAGCTATAACCACTGATGTAATGTTAATAACACTTCTTCGTACGCATTTTCAGTTGTATTCATTTATAGCGCAATTGTTTCTCATATTTTCATTGATTTCGAGACGGATTACATTTCTAATCTTTGCAAGGTATGATAAACAAAATACTGTCTGTTATGTTTTGGTGAAAATTACAATATTTAGTCTATTTACCAGCCTTTTTTTCCTTTACGATAAATTTTTTTTTTGTTCGTACTGTCTACCGATTATCCAGTACAGCTGCAGTTTTTTGCTGTATTTGTTTCGCTTTGTTTACGATAAATAATTAACGTTCTTTTTATGATAACTGTTTCGATTTGCTATTGTTATCGTCATATTTTCGAAACCACGTGTAGCAGCTTCTACTCGCGATATATGTCACTCAAATGCATTTTCGGATCTTAGTTTCTATTTTTTCTGGAGCATCAGGTTTTTCGCTTTTTTTTTTTTCTTTTTGGATTTCCAAGAGCGTATCGTGGTCTACACTGTAACTGTAGAGCTGTCTTTACGCTATTTAATTCCGCCTCTTTTCGGCAAATACTTCTTGTGGAACCTTTTACGATATGCTACTGTAAAGCAGACACATTACAAACTCCGTATCACGGTCTCCATTTGAGTTTTATAGCTCAAGAGCATTTGCCGATATTGGCTGCCATATATTCACGACAAATAACATTTTGATTCGCACTGTGTGTGGTGACGTCCATCAAGGATCTGGAACATGTTTCCTTTCCAAGCAGAGTTTCACTTATTTATATGTGACTGATGATAATAGTTGTAATTCGAAGTATTTATATACGATGCCGCTGAGAGTGAAAACATAAATTTGGAGCACGTGTGTTTGAAGACGAAACCAAAACACTCTAAATAATTCTGATACACAATTTACTTATTTCGAGACATAATTCATTGACCTCCACACACGCATTTCCCAGTTCGAAAACAGGCTGAAGTATTTTGACAATAGTATACTCAAAGACAAGCGATAACGCAGCACCACCATTAAAAGCGTCCAGTGTAACGAAAACAGCCAAGATAGAAGATATACTTTTTCGTTCGAGCATTACCTTTCCTATGTTGCAGATTTTAATTGTTTTTCCTTCTCTCGACCAATTACATCAACTGCTGACATTTCAATGTCCGTGCAACTAGTGCATCATAGCAGAATCTTTCTCAGTGAAACAATTTCGAATGACGGAATCCAGCAATTTATACGTGTTATACACTCTTTCAGTAGCAGTGTGACCACTGCAGTGTGGTTATTTGACATTGTTCCGAATGCTGATTTTATGTTAAAATTCAAACTTCTTAGGATTTTTCTTCAGATTGATGTAATTCTCTCTCGAATTCTGTGAACGCTTCCCACGTTGCTCTCCGTATCCCCGTTCCTGCACCATTTAGCCGACAAAGCTTTTTGACTGCGACTAAATCCTCTTTGCTTCGCAGCAACACGACTATTGAACGACGGTAGGTATTTCACGTCCCTAAGAACCTACTGGTTCATATATCAATTAATCATATTCTAGAAGAAATAAGAAAGAAATTAAACAATAAAAGAAAAAAATCTTAATTTGAGAAGATGGTGAGAAACATATGGTGCGTTAAGTCATGTAGAGATGCTCAGAACTTGACAATTATAAAGCAGCGTACTCAGTTATTACAGTGTAACTAATGTAAGATGGGGTCATACCTGACGGTGTTTGAGATACTGCTGGTAGCAACTGCTTCAGTCATTACTATATTAATAAAATGCTAATAAAACACCCACCCTAAACAAAATGAAAATTTTAAATTTATAAAAAAATACCCTGCTTTCATAGCGTTTCCAAGTCATTCTCTGTCGCATATTGTCTTATAGGTCATCGACCAAGTAGTTCAAGTCGATAAACCGAAGTCTCTCTCAACTACAGATACTGTTACGACCTGGTTAAACATACATCCAAATTTATGAGAAACCTATGTCGCCATCATCTGATATCAAGTTCTGTTCCTTACTTCTGGGAATAGCGAAAACAATGCACGAAAATTTGTGTGTCTTGCGTAGTGCATGTTAATCAAAGAAATCATTTTGAGAAATTCACGAAAATTTTCTCGACAAACAATGACTTTCTTTCCTGTGGCAACCTCTTCATCTCAGAGCAGCGCTTGCATCTACTGCCATCTATTATTTGCTGTATGCATTCCAGTCAGCGTCTTCCTCTTCAATTTTTGCCCTCTAGATTCTCTATACTATGGGAGAGTGTTGTCCTCTGAAACCAATTCAGACCTTCGTCTCTAGTGAAACCTTTATTAGAATTTTAATGTATTTTTACTTTTTTGGAAAATATTGGCAATCACGTTTTGTGTGCTACAGTTTCTCTTATGAAATTACTCCGGAAAAGTAACGGTTTTCCAAATGTGAAAAAATTTTCCGAGGTGCAACATGGTCTTGCACCTAGAAACATAGACTCTATTTAAAAAAATTACAATTCTGTATTTAATTGCCTGTCTGTTAGATTTTACTCTATTAACCATCAGAAATTAGTAAGCGACAACAAATGAAGCATTGTCAAAAACCAGTTACAAGTTAAATAAGCACTGAAATAGAAGCAATTGCAACCTAGCACATATTTTCGTTTTCAAGACAGGGAAAGCGGTTAACTGATAAAGGAAACTCAGTTCATTTGGCAATGTCGCATGATCCATGATAGAAGACTTTCTTCCGTCTCAAGATAGAAGATTATGTACGAACGACAAGTACGGCTTCACCGTCCACACGTTGTGTAACTAGTTCTAAAATAAAATTCTGTAGCTGAAGAATTAACAATATCTTCCAAACAGCTTTAATAACTGTGTGCTACACAAGACTGAAATGTGTAGAACGGAAAAACTTACAAATGCCCGCACAAAGCACAATCTCAGGTCACAGGAAGACAAAAATTATAGACAGTGAGGAAAGCTATTCATGGCAGTCTCTAGCTCGTGCTCCTTCATGTGGACACCATGTGTTCCTATGTGCACTACTCTCAAGGCCAACACTTTCACCTGCCATGAAAGTTATTACTTACTGTGTATCTGAGATGGTGCACTGGACTCGAATTCAGCAGGACGATGGTTCAAAACCACGTCCGGCCGTCCTGATTTAGATTTTCCGTAATTTCCCTAAATCTCTTCAGGCAAATGCCGGGATGGTTCCTTCGAAAGGGCACGCCGACTTCCTTCCTCATCCTTCCCTAATCCGATGGCATCAATAACCTCCTCATTTATTATCTCAGTGATTCGCTTCATTTTAAGTATTGTTCTATAATGCCATGTTTCATATGCTTTTCTTCTTTTCGTGTTTAACCACAGGCCATGTTGTTCTCAGAATTCCCATCCTCAAATTAAGGCAAATATTTCATACCAGTAGAATACTCTTGGCCAGGAATACCCACTTTTCCTGTGCTTTTCATGTCGTCCTTACTTCATCCGGTACGCATTAACTTGCTTCCAAAATAGCAAAATTCTTTCACTGCGTCTACTACGTTGCCCTCTGTTGAAATGATGTTTATCGCTAATCTCATTTCTGTTGCTCATCATTTCCTTCGTCTGTCGCTCAGATTACTATATTTTCGCGAATCTAGTGCGCCCTTGTTTTTACTATACGAAGTACTAGAAACTGGGCACATTAGATTCGAGTACAAACTTGAATCGTTCACTGGTATTCCTTATCCTACGTGATCTGAAGCAGCAAAGCATTTATTAAACTGTAGCAAGAAAATATAGGACTGGTATCTGTGAATTAAAGGAAAGGAGACGTAAATCGGCTAAGAGGTTGTTGTTGTTATGGTGGTCTTCAGTCCTGAGACTGGTTTGATGCAGCTCTCCATGCTACTCTATCCTGTGCAAGCTTCTTCATCTCCCAGTACCTACTGTAGCCTACATCCTTCTGAATCTGCTTAGTGTATTCATCTCTTGGTCTCCCTCTACAATTTTTACCCTCCACGCTGCCCTCCAGTACCAAATTGGTGATCCCTTGATGCCTCAGAACATGTCCTACCAACCGATCCCTTCTTCTAGTCAAGTTGTGCCACAAACTCCTCTTCTCCCCAGTTTATATTCAATATCTCCTCATTAGTTATGTGATCTACTCATCTAATCTTCAGCACTATTCTGTAGCACCACATTTCTAAAGCTTCTATTTCTCTCTAAGAGGTTATCAAGTTAAAAGAGGCGGCCTATATTTCCAGTTCTCAATTCTATTCGCAGAGCAAAATCTGTTACTGCCACGACATGAAATTTTCTTTAGTTGTCGGTTCCAATAGAACGTGTTGTCTTTATTTGTTTTCGTTTGCTCGTTGAAATTTAGGTACTGTTCCGTACATTACAGCGCATTATTGTACTTGTCAACCCCATGTCATTATTGTTGGCCTACTACAGTACTTCCCATTGCGTTTGCATTAGGTATTCACGAAATGGAAGGCAAGCAGAGAAGAATACTGTATAAAGCTACTGTCAAGTGTAAAGTAATTCTTTATGCAGAAAAATTGGTAACAGAAGGGCAGGAAGAGAGTTAAGTATAGCTGAGAGTAACGTTCGCTTATGGAAGAAACAGAAATTGGGATTATTTGCAATTACCACAACTAGAAAGAAATTCACTCGACCCCGCAAAGGAAGACATCCTGACGTTGAAGTAAATGTTTTGAAATACGTCCGAGGAAGGAGGAAGAATGGGCAACTTGTGACTTGTGATACCATAATAAAAAAAAGCAAAAGAGGTGGCTGTAGCTGTTAATATACCGAAGCAGGAGTTTAAATCTTGGCGGGGATGGACTGATGACTTTATGAAACGAGAGGGCTTATCTTTGCGGCGCCGTAGAACAATATGCCAGAACCTTCCACAGGATTTTGAGAAGAAACGTCAAGAATTTCAGCAGTATGTTATCACACTTCGGAAAGAGAAGAACTTTTCGATATGCCAAATAGGCAACGCTGATGAGACTGTAATTAGGTTTGATATGCCGCGTATTACACGATTGGCGAGAAGGGAAAAAAGAAGTCAAAACATCTGGGTGTGAAAAGCAGCGCGTAACAGTAATGCTGGCAATCACAGCAGTTGGGAACGAACTTTATTCTTTGTTAATCTTCAAGCGAAAACCAAGCCCCAACCTCCAAAAAATGAAAAGCTATTCCCTGATGACGTCACTGTTCGAAATCAAGAGAAGGAATGGATGACTGAAACTTTGATACTTGACTGGCTTAGAAACGTGTGGGAACTCCATCCTGGTGGTCTTTCCAAGCAACTGTCAATGATTTATCTTGATGCATTTCGTGGTCATCTCACTGACGACGTAAAATAGAAGTTCCACTGCCTACCCAGCGACCTTGTTATTATTCCTGGAGGAATGACTTCTGTATGACAACCCCTTGACCTTAGTATACACAAATGTTTCAAAGGTTAAGTTCAGAAACAGTGCGTAAAATAGTTTTGCGAACCACATCGTGAACTGACTCCGATAGGAAACATTAAACATGCTGCACCCTACATTATTGCGCACTGGGTTTCGGCTACCTGGAAACGTATCGAAGCATCAGTGATCGTAAAATCATTCAACAATTGCTGTATTTCAAATTCTCTGGATCGTGTGACGATGTTGTGCTCTGGAATGACACCGAGGATGGCGGGGAAGGAGGAAATGAATCTGTTTCTGATGTAGACTCTTCCGAGGACTCCAGTAATGATGAGTAACGCCTGTGAGTTACTGAATGTTTCTTTGTATGTCATGTAGGTAACCAAGTTAAGTGTTGTTTTTCAATAATTAAAATGTCACTTATTGTAATTTTGTCATATGATGACATGGTTGGAGACCGTGGCTGTTATTTGAAAACAAATGTTGATGGTGTTGAGACAGCAACCAGTCACAAATTTATTTTAAGTTCTCTTATTCAAAAGGTACCATTACCAGTTTAGAATCATTACAATTCATCGTCAGATGGCTTTCATGCTTTCATTAGAACATGTGGTGCGATTTTTACTGATTCGTTGTGAAATATCGCTCTGGAGTATTTGTTATCATAGTTTTCGTCCAAGAAATGATGTTCGTAGTTTTCACAAATTTGTGTGTGCGGCTTGACACAGTCACGTCGATTAAATATTTAGGTGTAACATTGCAGAGCGATATGAAGTGGGACAAGCATGTAATGGCAGTTGTGGGGGAGGCGGATAGTCGTCTTCAGTTCATTGGTAGAATTTTGGGAAGATGTGGTTCATCTGTAAAGGAGACCGCTTATAAAACACTAATACGACCTATTCTTGAGTACTGCTCGAGCGTTTGGGATTCCTATCAGGTCGGATTGAGGGAGGACATAGAAGCAATTCAGAGGCGGGCTGCTAGATTTGTTACTGGTAGGTTTGATCATCACTCGAGTGTTACGGAAATGCTTCAGGAACTCGGGTGGGAATCTCTAGAGGAAAGGAGGCGTTCTTTTCGTGAATCGGTACTGAGGAAGTTTATAGAACCAGCATTTGAGGCTGACTGCAGTACAATTTATATTTAGCGGAAAGACCACAAAGATAAGAGAGATTAGGGCTCTTACAGAGGCATATAGGTACTCATTTTTCCCTCGTTCTGTTTGGGAGTGGAACAGGGAGAGAAGATGTTAGTTGTGGCACGAGGTACCCTCCGCCACGCACCGTATGGTGGATTGCGGAGTATGTATGTAGATGCCGATGTAGAATATAGTGAAATCGACGAACATCATTTGTTGGACGAAAACTATGAAAACAAGAACAAATACTCCAGACCGACATTTCACGACAACTAATCAATAAAACACGCACCACATGTTCTAATGAAAGCAGGAAAGCCGTCTGACGACGAATTGTAATGATTCTAATCCGGTAATGGTACCTTTTGAATAAAGGAATTTAAAATAAATTTGTGGCTGGTTGCTGTCACAGCACCATCAACAAGTAACACTTATGACAGTAACGAGTAACTTAAAAATAAATTATTGTTGTTTTTTATGGTACATGTATGCATTCACTATTATTTGAAATAATGTTAGCATTATAAAATAAATTTCAAGAATACAAAAATACCCTACCAGCGATGCTCCAAAATTCCTTTTTTTGTTAATTTAATTTTAAAAATTGGGGTGCGCATTAGATTCTGTGCTCAAGGAGGCTGTTCATTCAGTTCAACGGGTCCTATAGTTCTCCCTCACATCCCCTGAGGACAGCTACGTAATCACCGAATCTTCCCACTGATAAGCTTTCACCTTGACTATTCCTTCCCAGCCCTGAACCTGTCTTTCATTCCCGTCGTTACTTCTCCGTTGTACAGGCATCTTAGACTCAGAGCTTTTTAACCCCAGTACTTCTTCTTCGTCTTCCATTCTTATTTTTCCGCCTTGCTTCTCAAACAAATAGTGTATTAGCAGTATTTTACTTCAGCTTACACCTACTTTTTTCTGAGAATTTCATGAATTTTGCATTATTTTAGATTTTCGAAGGCTTTTTTGGATCAATAACCCTCCAAACCTCTAAACGAATATCGATTTTACGTAAGCCTTGTACCTGTTCTGACAGTAACTAGATCTGCCCGTTGTACACTGAAACCGAAGTACAGACAAGGGACCTGGGTAAGTTGAAAGAACCAGAGGTTGCTGAGAGCTTCAGAGGAGGTATTAGACGATGGATGACACAACAAGGAGAAAGGAATATAGTACAAGGCGAATGGGTCGCTTTGAGAGATATAGAGTGAAGCCACCAGAGGACCGAAGAGGTAAAAAGACTAAGCCTAGTAGAAATCCTTAAGTAACACAGGAGATGTTGCATTTAACTGATGTAAAGAGAAAGTATAAAAATGCAGCAAATGAAGCAGGCGGAAGGGAAAACAACCGCCAAAAATTGAGATTGAAAGCAAGTGCAAAATGGCTAAACAGGAGCGACTAGAGGACAAACGTTAGGAATTAGAAGCATATTTCAGTAGGGGAATGATAGATACTGCCTACAGTAAAATTAAAGAGATCTTTCAAGAAAATGAAGATCTCAGACGGAAAACAAGAAGTAGGCAACGAAGGGAAACCTAAAAGGTAACAATAATAATGAGCGTATGGCACTGGTGGCCGGGAGACCCCTCGCGGGGAGGTTCTGCCGCCGCTCCAGAAGTTCTTTAACGCCACCGCGGCGACTTGCGAGTGAATGAGGATGAAATGATGATGAAAGACAAAAAACACCCAGTCATGTCGAGGTAGAGAAAATCCCTGACCTTGCCGGGAATCGAAACCGGGACCCCGCGCGCGGGAAGCGTGAACGCCACCGCAAGACCACGAACCGCGGACCACCTAAAAGGTAGAACGCGTATATACAGGGTCCAGGCAAGGGAGATGGACTTGAAGGCAATATTATAGAAGTGGAAGAGGACGTAGATGAAAATGAGATCGGAGATATGATACTACGAGAAAAGTTTGACACAGCGCCGAAAGACCTAGGTCGCAACGATACCACGTGAGTAGACGACACTCCATCAGAACTACTGATAGCCTTGCATCTGGTGTGCAAGACGTTACGAGACAGGTGAAATACACTCAGACTTAAAAAAGAATGTAATAATTCCAATTCCAAAGACAGCAGTTAGTTGCTGACAGGTGTGACTGTAAACGAACTTTATGTTTAATAAGTCATAGTTGCAAAATAGTAACACGAATTATTTTCAGAAGAAATTATTTACAGAAGAATGGAAAAAATGGAAGATGGTGACCCCGATGGAAAATAGTTTGGTCTCCGGAGAAATGTCGGAACACGTGAAACAATACTGACCCTAGGCCTTATCGTATATAATCCAAACGTCTTCGGTCCCGGGTTCGAATCCAGCCGCCGCTTAAATTTTGATTTATAATCAGCACTAGCGGCCGAAGACTTCCGGCATAAGAAGTCGCCATCACTTTGCCAACGGTCTTGTTAAAGAGGGCGGAGGAGAAGACAGAGGTTCAGGGCACTCTCTTGTCCTATGGGTGGGAAACTGCCCCTGAAGGCGAAAGAATCACCAAATATCAAACGCATGAGGATGCAGAAGGCAAAGAAAAACCACTGCATTAAAGACACGTAATGTGCATCCACAGGATATGTGGCCTGTCATTAAAGAAGAGTCATGATGATCTCTCCATTGGCAAAAGCTTCCGGAACAGTCCCCCAGTCGGATCTCCGTGAGGAGACTGCCAAGGGGGAGGTTAACACGGGAAAAAGATTGAATAATCACCGAAATAATAACATTCTACGAGTCGGGGCGTGGAATGTCAGCAGCTTGGACGTGGTAGGGAAACTAGAATGTCTCAAAAGGGAAAGCAAAAGCTCAATCTAGTTATAGTAGGGCTCATTGAAGTGAAGTGGTAAGAAGACAAGGATTTATGGTCAGATGAGTATAGAGTAATATCAACACTAGCAGAAAATGGTATAACGGGAGTATAATTCGTTATGAATAGGAAGGTATGGCAGAGAGTGTGTTACTGTGAACATATCAGTGATAGGGTTACTCTTATAAGAATCGACAGCAAACCAACACCGACAACGATTGTTCAGGTGTACATGCCGACGTCGCAAGCTGAAGATGAAGAGAAAGAGAAAATGTATGAGGATATTGAAAGGGTAATACAGTATATAAAGGGAGATGAATATCTAATAGTCAGTTGTAAGGGCAGGAGTAGAAGTAAAGATTTCAGGAGAATATGCTCTTGGGACAAGGAATGAGACAGGAGAAATATTAATTGAGTTTTGTAATAATCTTCAGCTAGTAATAGCGAATACTCTGTTCAGGAATCACAAGAGGAGGAGGTATGCTTGGAAATGGCCGGGTGATACGGGAAGATTTCAGTTAGATTACATGATGGTTAGACAGAGATTCCGAAATCAGATACCGGATTGTAAGGCTACCCAGGTGCTGAGGAATGAAATAACTAGGTAGTGCAGGGTAGCTAAGACTAAATGGCTGCATGAATAATGTGAAGAAATTGAAAAAGAAATGATTGTCGGTAGGACTGACTCAACAAATAGGAACGAATACATTGAAAGCCTCTACGAGGGGGAAGATTTGTCTGATGTGACAGAAGAAGAAATAGGAGTCGATTTAGAAGAAATAGGGGATCCGGTATTAGAATCAGAATTTAAAAGAGCTTTGGAGGACTTAAAATCAAATAAGGCAGAAGGTATGGGTAACATTCCACCAGAATTTCTAAACTCGTTGGGGGAAGTGACAACAAAACGACTTTTCACATTCATGTGTAGAATGTATGAGTCTGGCGAAATACCATCTGACTTTCGGAACAACATCATCCACAAAAATCCGAAGACGGCAAGAGCTGACAAGTGCGAGAATTATCGCACAATCAGTTTAACAGCTCATTCATTCATGTTGCTGACAATAATATACAGAAGAATGGCAAATAACATTTATGATGCGCTAGATGACGATGAGTTTGGCTTAAGGAAAGGTAAATGCACGAGAGAGACAATTCTGACGTTCCGGTTAACAATGGAAGCAAGACTAAAGAAAATCAAAACAGGTTCGTAGAATAGATCGACCTGGAAAAGGCGTTCGACAGTGTAAGATGTTCGAAATTCTGAGAAAAATATGAGTAAGTTATAGGGAGAGACGGGTCATGTACAGTATGTACAGCAGCCAAGAGGGAATAATAAGAATGGACGACACAGAACGAAGTGCTCGTATTAAAAAGGGTGTAAGAAAAGGATGTAGTCTTTCGCCCCAACTGTTCAATCTGTATATCGAGGAAGCAACGTTGGAAATAAAAGAAAGTTTCAGGAGTGGAATTGAAATTCAAGGTGAAAGGATATCAATGATACGGTTCGCTGATGACATTGCTATCCTGAGTGAAAGTGAAGAAAAATTGTATGATCTGTTGAATGTGGTGAACAGTCTAATGAGCACAGAGTATGGATTGAGAGTAAATCGAAAGTAGTAGAAATGAGAACAACGAAAAACGTAACATTAGTATTGACGGTCACGAAGAAGATAAAGTTAAGGAAGTCTGCTAGCTAGGCAGTAAAATAAGGAGGACATCAAAAGCAGACTATCACTGTCCAAAAGGGCATTCCTGGCCAAGAGAAGTCTGCTAACATCAAATATCTGCTTCAATTTGAGGAAGAAATTTGTGAGAATGTACGTCTGGAGTACAGCATTGTTTGATAGTGAAACATGGACTGCAGGAATACCTGAACAGAAGAGGATCGAATGTCGGAAATTAGGTGGACTGATAAGGTAAGGAATGAGGAGTTTCTGTGCAGAATCGTAGAGGAAAGGAAAGTATGGAAAACACATGAGGAGAAGGGACAGGATGGAATGACTTCCATGGTCCTAGAGGGAGCTGTAGAAGGCAAAAACTGTAGAGGAAGACAGAGATTGGAATACATCTAGCAAACAATGGAGAACGTAGGTTGCAAGAGATGAAGAGGTTAAGCACAGGAGAGGAGCTCGTGGCGGACCACATCAAACTAGTCAAAAGACCGATGAAAAAAAAAAAGCATAGGGTAAGGAAAGGTAAACCTACGTTCGTAACATTAGTAGACCTAGAGAAAGATTTTGACAATGTTCACCGGAATCCTCTCTTTGAAATTCTAAAGATAGCAGAAATAAAATACGCGGAGCGGATGGCTGTTTACAATATGTACAGGAACCAGACGGCATTTGTAAAAGTCGAGGGGCATGAAAGAGAAGCGTGAGTTGACATGAGACAGGTTTGTAGCCTACCCCAATGTTACTGAATCTGTACACTGAGCAAGCAGTAAAGGAAACCAAAGAATAATTTGCAATAGGGTTTAAAGCCCAGATACAAGGTAACAAAGATGGGGTTTTGCCGATGACATTGTAATTATTGTCAGAGACAGTAAAGGAATAGGAAGAGCTGTTTAATTGAAAGGACAGTGTCTTGAAAGGAGGATATAAGATGATCATCAACAAAAGCAAGACAAAGATGCCAGAATGTAGTTGAATTAAATCACGTGATGCTGAGGGAATTAGATAGGGAAACGAGGCCCTTAAAGTAGTATGTGAGTTTTGCTGTTTGTGCTGCAAAATATCTGATGATGGTCGAAGCAGAGAGGATATATAATGTAAACTGGCAATGCCAAGGAAGGCATTTCTGAATAAAAAAAGTTTGCTAACGCCGAATATAGGTTTAAGTGTTACGATGTCTTTTCTGAAAGTATTTGTATGGAGTGTAGCCGTGGGTGGAAATGAAACATGGATGATAAACAGTTTCGATAAGAAGAGCTTTTGAAATGTGATGCTGAAGACTATATGAGTAGGTCACGTAAATAATGAGGAGGTACTGAATAGAATTGGGGAGAAAAGAAGTTTGTGGCACGAACTGACTTGAAGCAGGGACCAGTTGATAAGACACATCCTGAGACATCAAGCGATTACCAGTTTAGTACCGAAGGGATATGGGTTTGTTGGCGGAAGGAGGGGGGAGGGGGAGGTGGAGGTAAGTGTGTTGTGTTTGTGTAGGGGGTGAGGGTGAAAATCGTAGAGGGGGACCAAGAGATGAATACTGTAAGCAGTTTCATAAGGATGTAAGTTGCAGGAGTTATTTGGAGATGAAGACGCTTGCACTGGATAGAGTAGCACGGAGAGCTGTGTCAAACCCGTCTTTGGACTGAAGACCACAATAGAAACAAACATTAATTATTCATCATCTATCAGGACATCAACTTTCTGCCAGTTATTCCGTGTATAATTCTTGCCAGAAACATGAAGACCACAAACTGAAGACCACAATACAAACAAAGCTCAATTATTTGTCATCTATCGACTCAATTTTCTTCTTATTATTCTGTATATCATACTTGTTAGGGACACGAATGCAAATCGACACCCATTTCATCTTCTGTCAGGTCAGCAGGTAGACCCTTCCCCTCGTGGACGTATCCAATACATTGCACCCATCTGTTTGGTCTCTCCACTACGTTTAACAGCTGAATTCCTTCTACACTTTTAATTTAACTGAAAGCTATTTTTTTTTTTTTTCTATACGCTAAGTATGTTCTTCCTGTGATAGTTTATATTGATTCCTTCACAAGTTTCCAGCAACCATTTCGCTTTAACATGGCTGCTCTTCATACTGATTTCACTCCTGAGTGAACAATATCGCCATACTTCTTTCTTTACCTTATTCCGTTTATAGATCCACAATGAGGGATTTCTCGAGGTCGAAAACGCTGAAGCCAGTTTTCATTTACAAATCAGTAGAACAGTTATCACAACTATGTAAACGTATTCATACCGATATTTTGGATATTTACAGCTATTTTTCCTCAGTTGCTGCTTCAATTACATCAGCCATGTAGTCAGGAAAATTCCGTCTTTTGCAGCTGAATGTTTGGTTAGAAATAAAATAAACATTCGCTGCAAAAGACGGAATTTTTCTTATCTACATCCACACTGAAGTACAACAGTGTAAATGTGGGGCTGCTGTAACCATTTCATCAAATGATCTTTTACGTACTATTGTTCTCAGAATGCAGGTACCACGATACCACCACCATCAACTACATCGTATCGCCATCGGATTAGTTGTGTATAATGCTAGTCTGTGACTTGATTTGATCTGATTAACATAGGCAGACAAAATCAATAGTGATCCTAGCGCACTGTTTCCCGCACCGATACCCTTAAAAAGTAATTCCTTATTAGACACAATTTCTTCAGGTTCATAATGATCCGAATATTCTGTGTCTTTTGCTCTCTAACACTTCGCATTGGAAGATTAGATGCGGTACGGTTTCATCCGACTTTCTGCATAGTATGCACTTAGAGGCTTCTTCCTCTTCACCCATCACGTGTAGGTGTTTCTTAAGTTCCCATGGCCAGTCATGTGACTTAGACACACTAAAAGCACCGCTGTCTGTGCACGATGATGTATATACCATTTGCAAGGTTCTATCTCGTTTGCCGCCCTACTACTTGTTAGTTCGGATGGGGTGGCATCTGCCCCTGTCATGAAAAATTGCTCCTGTCATGAAAAATTCTTCTACATATCAATGTTTAAGGTTTTGCGAAGTGTAGCAGAGAAAAAGTAATTATTTAATGCATGTAACTTCAGCACAGTCATACATCCTAATATGCAATGGTGGTCATTCTGGCTAGGGATCTATAAAATTATGTGAGTTCAAAATTATTATGCTTCCTCACCAAGAATATTCAATGCTTATGTGTAGAATTATTGGCAGCCGAAAATGAATTCTCAAAGCTCATGAATCAGAGCATTGTGCTATCCTCGTTTCCGTGGTTTACCTGCTGCATTATAAGCGTATGATGTGAAATGGCAGCTATGTACAAGTTATTAATTCACGATAAATTTCCAATCCACGAGCTCTGAAAAAGATTACAGGAATCCCCTACATCAGTAATAAAGAAGAAGAAAACTTCGACTATATAATATTTTCGACCCTCCGGTACAAAACTAACCAGCGGAAAATTTCGCCTATCGAAGTACAAAGAAGAAGAATATATTCCTCTCTAAAAGAATCTGACAAAAAAAGGGGGATCCAGTTGCATCAATCCTTACCTCGCCTTCTTTTTGACATACGTACATACTCGTGTTCTTTTAAAATTCAATACTCTAAATAATTTTATTCAGTCTCTCTCTGTGGTTAAGTCATCATACCCATCTCCCTCTCATCTCACTTCCACTGTGTACGTGTGTCTGTCACCCGCTGTCTCCTTTGTCTCCAAATTAGTTACGGTACATCCCATTGCTACTGTCTTCTGTCTCACTTACACTGTCTCCTTCTGCCTTTTTTTCCCACTGCCACTATCTCCATGATGCCCCTTCAGCTGAAAGATTATGGAGGCTCTAACTTATGTTTTCCTTATACTCACGTGATTAAAATTTCGTTCCAAAATGCGCCGACCCCAGGGCCTACGTTTTCGCCTGCATGGGAGGATCCAGACCCCCAGAGCCTACATGTGATCTCCACTCATCTGCTTTTCACTTCCACTGTCTGCTCTGTCCTTTGGTCCCATTGCTTCTAGTTCCATTCGTCTACGTTTCTCTTTTACTGCCTCAGTTTCTCCCTGACCATCAATGTCTCCTATCTCTTTCACTTTCATTGCTATTGTCTTCATCTACCTCCCTTTCATTTTCACTGCCACTTTCTCTCTTCCACCATTACTGCATCATCTCTCTTCCTCTCCCACTGGCAGTGTCTCCTCTCTCTTCTATCTTCCCTGTCTATCTGCTACTCTCTGTCAGTAAAAAAGAGGCGAATAGCCTCACATACCAAAATGTTTGGTGCGGAAGGCGGAATGAGGATTGAGCCCACTGGATCCCCACTTTTTTGTCAGATCCTTCTAAACAGAAACGTGTTCTCCTACAGCTGGATGTGCTGCTTCTCTGAACCGAATTTTGAAGACAGTAAAGTATTGACAATTTTTTTATGTACTACGACACATTTATATACTTATACATACACTGACGCGACAAAGAAACTGGCATAGGCATGCATACTCAAAGGCGTTGTATGTATGTAGGTATAGAATAGCCGAAACGCATAAAATTCGCGCAGTCCAATATATTGCAGGTGCATTACTACACTGAACAGCCAAACAAACTGGTATATCCATGCGTATTCAAATACAGAGATATGTAAACAAGCACAATACGGCGCTGCGGTCAACGCCTATGTAAGACAACAAGTTCAAATGGTTCAAATGGCTCTGAGCACTATGGGACTTAACATCTGAGGTCATCAGTCCCCTAGAACTACGTAAACCTAACTAACCTAAGGACATCACACACATCCATGCCCGAGGCAGGATTCGAACCTGCGACCGTAACAGTCGCGCGGTTCCGGACTAAGCGCCTAGAACCGCTAGACCACCGCGGCCGGCAAGACAACAAGCGTCTGGCGCAGTTGTTAGATCGGTTACTGCTGCTACGACGGCGGGTTATCAAGACATAAGTGAGACTGAACGTGCTGTGTGCACGAATGATGGGAGAAAGCGTCTCCGAGGCAGTGATGAAGTGGGGATTTTCCCGTACGACCATTTCACGGGTGTCCCGTGAATATCAGGAATCCGGTAAAACGTCAAATCTCCGACATCGCTGTGGCGGAAAAAGATTCTGTAAGTACGGGACCAACGTCGACTGAAGAGAATCGTTCAACGTGACAGAAGAGCATCCCTTCCGCAAAGCCGGCCGAAGTGGCCGTGCGGTTAAAGGCGCTGCAGTCTGGAACCGCAAGACCGCTACGGTCGCAGGTTCGAATCCTGCCTCGGGCATGGATGTTTGTGATGTCCTTAGGTTAGTTAGGTTTAACTATTTCTAAGTTCTAGGGGACTAATGACCTCAGCAGTTGAGTCCCATAGTGCTCAGAGCCATTTTTTGAACCTTCCGCAAATTGCTGCAGATTTCAATGCTGGCCCGTCAACAAGTGTCAGCGTGTGAACCATTCAACGAAACATCATCGATATGGGCTTTCGGAGCCGAAGGCCCACTAGTTTATGCTTGATGACTGCACTACACAAAGCCTTACGGCTTGCCTGGGCCCGTTAACACCGATAATGGACTGTTGATACTCGAAGCATATAGCCTGGTCGGATGAGTCTTGCGTCAAATTGAATCGAACGGATGGGCGTGTATGGGTCTAGAGACAACCTCATGAATTCATGGACCTTGCGTATCAGCAGGGGACTGTTCAAGCTCGTGGAGGCTCTATAATGGTGTGGGGCATGTGCAGATGGAGTGATATGGGACCCCTGATACGTCTAGATACGACGCTGACTGGTAACACGTACGTAAACATCCTGTCTGATCACTTGCATCCTTTCATGTCCAGTGTGCATTCCGACGAACTTGGGCAATTCCAGCAGGACAATGCGACAACACATACGTCCAGAATAGCTACAGAGTGGCTACAGGAACACTCTTCTGAGATTAAACACTTCCGATGCCCATCAAAACCCTCCAGACATGAACATTACTGAGCGTATCTGGGATTCTTTGCAACGTGCTGTTCAGAAGGGATGTCCACTCCTTTGTACTCTTAGGGATTTATGGACAGCCCTGCAGGATTCATGGTATCAATTTCCTCCAACACTACTTCATACATCGAGTCCATGCCACATCGTGTTGCGCCACTTCTGCGTGCTCGCAGGAGCCCCACACGATATTAGGCAGGTGTACCATTTTCTTTGTCATATAAACACTAAATAAGTATGTATAGCATAATATTAACACAAAATCGTTTGCTTTACGTTGCTCATCGATCGCAGTTCACGGAAAAATCTTGACGCAAGATTTCTTTCTTCCAAGAGTAAAAACGTTATTAGAGATATTTTCGTAAATTTGTAGTCTTTTCAGTGTTGTTTACTTTTAGAAAATCATTTTCAGTTCTTCTCAGGCACGTTAAGACCCTTTTTAGCCCATCTTTTGTTACTGCAGTAACGCTTAGGGTCAATTTGTATAGTCTTGAAAAGCCCATTATACAGAGACAGCACGCCATAAAGTTGTATAGGCGAAAAAATGCTGACAAAAACCGTTGTTTGCTAAATTCATTGTCCTTGTGATGACCCTGGAATCCATTTAATGTGTTCAATAGTCGGCTGAATTTACATATACGCTTTAGACTCGACAGTGAGACCATATTTTACGTTCATAAGAACGGTATCTTTGAACCGCTACATTTTTGTAACGGAAAAGATATAGAAAAAAGTTACAAGTTTTCCAGAGAACATCATCATAAGAACATATGGTAAAAATTTCGACGATTTGTCATGAACAGAAATTATAAAAGTAACCATCCCTGCAACTGATACCTTTAGTACCAAATAGCATGGTTTTGACGGTGCCTCTTGATAATAGATTGTCGGACAGATATAATGGTGTTTTTAGATGAAAATTTAATGTACACTAAAAATTTGAGTTATTTAGATTGTTACCTATTTAGATAATTGAAGACTGCGAGCTAACATCCCAAAGATGTTCGGGCTCAGATGCGGTTCCTCTTCGCCGAAATGTCTTGGCTCAAACTCGTCTAGAGGTTGAGCCGCACGTGTCGCATTACACGCCCTAAATTCGATACTTGTTACCCTTTGGTTAAATTGTCTGGCTGATGGGAAGCATGGGAAATACACTCCTGGAAATTGAAATAAGAACACCGTGAATTCATTGTCCCAGGAAGGGGAAACTTTATTGACACATTCCTGGGGTCAGATACATCACATGATCACACTGACAGAACCACAGGCACATAGACACAGGCAACAGAGCATGCACAATGTCGGCACTAGTACAGTGTATATCCACCTTTCGCAGCAATGCAGGCTGCTATTCTCCCATGGAGACGATCGTAGAGATGCTGGATGTAGTCCTGTGGAACGGCTTGCCATCCCATTTCCACCTGGCGACTCAGTTGGACCAGCGTTCGTGCTGGACGTGCAGAGCGCGTGAGACGACGCTTCATCCAGTCCCAAACATGCTCAATGGGGGACAGATCCGGAGATCTTGCTGGCCAGGGTAGTTGACTTACACCTTCTAGAGCACGTTGGGTGGCACGGGAAACATGCGGACGTGCATTGTCCTGTTGGAACAGCAAGTTCCCGTGCCGGTCTAGGAATGGTAGAACGATGGGTTCGATGACGGTTTGGATGTACCGTGCACTATTCAGTGTCCCCTCGACGGTCACCGGTGGTGTACGGCCAGTGTAGGAGATCGCTCCCCACACCACGATGCCGGGTGTTGGCCCTGTGTGCCTCGGTCGTATGCAGTCCTGATTGTGGCGCTCACCTGCACGGCGCCAAACACTCATACGACCATCATTGGCACCAAGGCAGAAGCGACTCTCATCGCTGAAGACGACACGTCTCCATTCGTCCCTCCATTCACGCCTGTCGCGACACCACTGGAGGCGGGCTGCACGATGTTGGGGCGTGAGCGGAAGACGGCCTAACGGTGTGCGGGACCGTAGCCCAGCTTCATGGAGACGGTTGCGAATGGTCCTCGCCGATACCCTAGGAGCAACAGTGTCCCTAATTAGCTGGGAAGTGGCGGTGCGGTCCCCTACGGCACTGCGTAGGATCCTACGGTCTTGGCGTGCATCCGTGCGTCGCTGCGGTCCGGTCCCAGGTCGACGGGCACGTGCACCTTCCGCCGACCACTGGCGACAACATCGATGTACTGTGGAGACCTCACGCCCCACGTGTTGAGCAATTCGGCGGTACGTCCACCCGGCCTCCCGCATGCCCACTATACGCCCTCGCTCAAAGTCCGTCAACTGCACATACGGTTCACGTCCACGCTGTCACGGCATGCTACCAGTGTTAAAGACTGCGATGGAGCTCCGTATGCCACGGCAAACTGGCTGACACTGACGGCGGCGGTGCACAAATGCTGCGCAGCTAGCGCCATTCGACGGCCAACACCGCGGTTCCTGGTGTGTCCGCTGTGCCGTGCGTGTGATCATTGCTTGTACAGCCCTCTCGCAGTGTCCGGAGCAAGTATGGTGGGTCTGACACACCGGTGTCAATGTGTTCTTTTTTCCATTTCCAGGAGTGTACAAAGTTAATATAGCACACAATAAAATTAATAATAATATCGGGAACTAAATTAACAAACCATAAATCATGCAGGCCACACAGTTGCCATTTGGTTAGAATAATGTTTATTCAGAAAGCAAAGTAATAGTGAAAGTGGTCGTATTTAGAATTACTATTACACTCGAGCCCAAATCCATTTGACACAGTTCGATCATTCACACTCTCATTACGAAATACTAGTTTAATTTCCACTTCGTTATCTTCGCGAAAAGTTAGAGTTCACACTAGGCGCGATACCACACAACGCGAAATTTTCTAAGTCGTTTCACTTCCTAGCTGCCCAAAGTCCCACCGTCCGCTTTCGCGTCTACATCCCAAATGTAAGTATCCTTTGGTGTCTCAGGTCGAATTGTCCCGTTTGGTGTCTAGACCAGAACTGTCCCTCTGCCCGTCCCCGGACGCGTTTGCCGCGCGCTGCACATCTTCGCTCAAGTGACTAGCGCAGTTTCCTTTCCTGAAGCCGTCCATCTGATTGGCCACAGCTTATTCTACATTATTTTACATTTTAACATATTTAAATAATCAAAGCTTGACCACTTTCAAGTTTCTAAGTAAAGTAACAATAATACCTATTACACAATAAATTTTAAATTCTTTCACATAAAACCAATAAAATTTCCTTCTTAACTTTGAATGTCATGGCCAGTAGCCTTGCACCATTGTACTTTTAGATAAATAAATAAAGAACAAAAGTAACTATTATGCACTAAACTTTACAACAAATATAAGGCATCAGGCTGCCATCGTTCAATGTGTTTTGTGTGGAGGAAATGATCTGATGCTTAACTGAAAATACTGATAATTTAAATTTACTGTATCTTTTAAACAAATAAAGCTACAGAGTTGATATTTACAACGTTTGTCATTTTAATGATGCAGTTCTATACGAAATGTCGATCGTTAAGATCGACCAAAGCGTTCAGATTTTAGCATTCAGGTCTTTGTTATAAAACTTGTTAATTTCACTTCAACAGTAAATCCTAAACTATTATACATATGATCAATATCCAAGTTCTATTTGGATCACCATGAAAATTTATGGAGGATGGCAGATTAAAATTACTGTGGCTTGATTCCCTGCATTACTACAGAAGTAATAGTTTTCATAAATGTTTCCCTTTATAGCCGATCTAGGTCCACCATATTTAACACTGCTACGTCTCCTTGGCGACAAAAGCCTTCTACTGGGTTGCTCTACGATGTAGGTTCTCGTCTGTTTCACTTGCACACTACATCGCTTAGGCCTCAATAAACAATAGAGGCCTGTGAACTTCACCATCTCGTGGTGAATCTGTGCCCTTTGTGGCACGCGGTCCTGGACGACAGGGTTCGTTTCACAATTCCTGTAGGCTGAATCTTTCGGTCATATATTTAAATGAGAGCGCAATGCTAGTTAACTCACAGTCGCATAGTGTGAAAACGGCTGAAAGCCAGGTTTTTTGGTTTTATGTTTAAGTACTGCATTTTTGAATATCTGGGTCTCGGTAATGGATGATGATATCGAAAAAGTTTACAAAGTTCTCCGAGAATTATAACATTTGTTAAACATTTCGACGATCTGCCATGAATAGAAAATTTAGAAGTGACCACCCTCACAACTGGTACTTGCCGTACGCAAACATTGTAAAAGAATGTCAAATGCGATGTTTAAAAACATTAAGATATATACACATATATCTTTTGCAAATGAAAACTATTGAATTGCATAATGGAAAATTAGTTATGAGAGATACTTCGCAAGTATGTAGAATAGTTGTATGAAGATCGTCAAACGTTAATAAAAAATAAAACAGGAAGTTTTGGGTGCAAAAGATCTTCAAAATGACGACGGACACATCTTGAGAGATCATAATTTTTGCAAAGAGTTGCATAGCACACTGAGGAAGATCCCAGAAAATATAACGGCCAGAAGTCTACTTTTCCCACTCACCCAAATTCTAGGGATGTTAACTCGCTGTTTGGTGTGGCACTCTGTTAACAAATCATTCACATTTAGAGACGTGGAGGACTCATTTTCTTGCTCTACCTGATTTTTCACTCTGTTTCCAAAAGAAACCGACCAAATATTGAATGTTACATCATTCCATGACAGTGTAGATGTTTCTTTTAGTTTTTTATTTCTGTTATGTGGTTTCTTTGGTAATAAATTATGTGATTAAGTTGCTCTCAGTAAGCAAATAACACGGTTGGACTTTTAAACAAGTAAGTAAATTTTTAAGTGTCGGATTTTTGTCCATTCCGTGACCACTGCGACGCCATCTGCAGCCATTGGTACGGGTGCAATGTGGCGAGTAATTGACTCTGTCTGTAATTTTCAAAATTGGCGGTTTCAAAGAGTTTTCTAGTGCGCTTCTGTGAACTAACTCGTTATTAATAAATGTATGAAGCGAGTCAGTATTAAGTATCGATCGGAAGCGTCTGGCAATTTGTGCAAATAACCCACCAGTGAACGATGCATCTAGAATAACCCGTATCCTGTCTAACACGCAACATCTGATGCAATGGCCAGTACACGGTCACGCATTGCTTATACGTAACACGTGATACAGCGATGGAGTAGAGAGCACCTCCCTTTAAGTTAGGTTATGCCAGGAACCTGTGACAACTTAAGTTCTTATAATCCCAAACGTGCGGTCCAAACAATTGTGGTAAGACTCTTATATGTCATAGGTTCTTTTCGGTGTTTGAAATATCTGTATACGTGATATCTATTCGCGTCTTGCACGAGAAGATCAAAATTTATTTTGTGTTGCTTAACGTTTATCTCTTTAGCTACTCTCTCGACACATGAGGATCTTGCTTCACTGCATTTCTCCTTACATTTTTCCTTGCTAATATGAAGTACAATCGTTCCACTTAATGTCTATTGCGCCTGCTGATTAATATACTACTTCTAAAAGTGGAGAGAGAGGTCTCTTATTTTCCATTCCCTTCTCAAGATGTTCCCACAAATTGTCCTGCAAACTGCCGCCCGGTAGCTTTCGTATCCACATGTCCTAGAATCTTAGTACATATTCCGAGCTCAAACGTAATGAAGTACCTGGAACTGAATGATCTCCTACATGCTAATCAGATGGATTCCCAAGACATCGGTGTTACGAAACTCATTTCACGCTTTTCTCAAATAACATCCCGAAAACCATGGATCAAGACAGTAAGGTAGATTTAGTATTTCTTACATTCCAAAACGCATCAGATTGAGTACCATACTTACGCAAACAATACATTACTGGCCATTAAAACTGCTACACCAAGAAGAAATGCAGATGATAAAAAGGTATTCATTGGACAAATATATTATACTAGAACTGACATGTGATAACATTTTCACTCAATTTGAGTACATAGATCCTGAGAAATAAGCACCCAGAACAACCACCTCTGGCCATAGTAACGGCCTTGATACGTCTGGGCATTGAGTCAAAAAGAGCTTGGATGGTGTGTACAGGTACAGCTGCCCATGCAGCTTCAGCACGATACCACAGTTCATCAAGAGTAGTGACTGCAATATTGTGACGAGCCAGTTGCTCGGCCACCATTGACCAGACGTTTTCAATTGGTGTGAGATCTGGAGAATGTGCTGGCCAACATTTTCTGTATCCAGAAAGGCCCGTACAGGACCTGCAACATGCTTTCGTGCATTATCCTGCTGAAATGTAGGGTTTCGCAGGGATCGAATGAAGGGTAGAGTCACGGGTCGTAACACATCTGAAATGTAACGTCCACTGTTCAAAGTGCCGTCAATGTGAACAAGAGGTGACCGAGACGTGTAACCAATGGCACCCCATACCATCACGCCGGGTAATACGCCAGTATGGCGATGACGAATGCACGCTTCCAATGAGTACACCATCGCAGGCGCTCCTATCTGTGATGCAGCGTCAAGGGTAACCGCAGCCATGGTCTCCGAGCGGATAGTCCATGCGGCTGCAAACGTCGTCGAACTGTTCGTGCAAATGGTTTTTGTCTTGCAAACGTCCCCATCTGTTGACTCAGGGATCGACATGTGGCTGCACGATCCGTTACAGCCATGCGGATAAGATGCCTTTCATCTCGACTGCTAGTCATACGCGGCCGTTGGGATCCAGCACGGCGTTCCGTATTACCCTCCTGAACCCACTGATTCCATATTCTGCTAACAGTCATTGGATCTCGACAACGCGAGCAGCAATGTCGCGATACGATAAACCGCAATCGCGATAGGCTACAATCCGACCTTTATCAAAGTCGGAAACGTGATGGTAGGCATTTCTCCTCCTTACACGAGGCATCACAACAACATTTCACCAGGCAACGCCGGTCAACTGCTGTTTGTGTATGAGAAATCGGTTGGAAACATTCCTCATGTCAGCACGTTGTAGGTGTCGCCACCGGCGCCAACCTTGTGTGAATGCTCTGAAAAGCTAATCATTTGCGTATCACAGCATCTTCTTCCTGTCGGTTAAATTTCGCGTCTGTAGCACGCCATCTTCGTGGTGTAGCAATTTTAATGGCCAGTAGTGTAGTAAGTACGATCGTATGAAGTATCAAGGCAAATGTGTGTCTAGGCAGCGGATTTCTTGGTGTGGTTGACGCATTATCTCATCTTTAATGAAGAGTCATTGAAAGATCTAGGCGTAACTTTCATCGCGCCCCAGGGAAGTGTGTTGGGGCCTCGCTGTTTGTATTGTCTGTTAAAGTCACTGCGGAAGCTATTAGTGGTGACCTTATGCATTTCGCAGATACTGCAGCAATCGTTAATGAAATACTGACAAAAGAAGTTGCACAAACATTCACTCAGATCTCGATAATATTTATGGGAGTGACAGATCGCCAACTACACTATGCAACACAATCAAATGGTCACTTTTTTGAATCCTGCAACTGTCTGGTATTGCGACACAAAAACTTGACATTTGGCTCAAAGGTGTCTCAAGTCTTCCTCTGTAACGATTCAAAAGCGTGGCGTCCTGTGACATCACCCCCGAGCTCGGCGACGCTTCAATGAGTTGTCGGCAACAGCGAAAAAAAGGGCCGGAGCTCAGAAGTTCATGTGAGGTGGAAGGTGGGTTAAGGATGTCACACTGACCCAAATTTCACCAAGATTCTTCCCAGCGCCATTGTGAATGCGTCACACGATGGTAATGTCGTCACAGCCCATCGTACCAATGCTTAACACTACTATTCATGATGATGTCTATGCTATGGAAGACAGAAACGCGACGCCTATCGCATCGTTGAAGTCTCGCAGTTTTCTAATGCGCGGCCGAGGTAAAAGCTTCCGACACATCGCCTTTCAGAATGGACACGAAAAGGCCTCAGGATGGAATGAAGGGCTTCAATGAGACCACCACTTTCCTTGGGCAGTTGATTCCCATACTTTTCGCTGTGTGAAAGACGGTTCGCAGTGTGACGACGTTCTTGACAACCTTTGAGACTGCCAACACCCTCCCCGGTGATTCAACCCTCCTCTAAGGACATCGTGTGCCAGGAACCCACTCAACGTGACCGCACCTCCTTTGAACGAACCGCGACCGCAATTTCCGCTCTGGTGTTCAAGGTGGAACCACGAAGGACCGTTCAAAACGGTGAACCGAACCGAAGCAGCAAAGGGTATTTATATTTTTCCTCCTCTTCTATTTCGGTCCTTCCCTTTGGCGTGATCACGGGGAAGTGTGACATTGACAAGTGTATGGATAAAACACCAAGGGGTACCTCTAAGACCGCCCCAGTTCCGTAGCAGTGCCCCCCCCCCCCCCAACCCCCCGCACAACATTAATCGGCACTTTGAAAGTGTTCCTATACAGGGACAGCTACTCACTGATTCCTAGATGACAATGTAACAGGCATCCTTTTCAACACCCCCTAGCTTCTGCATGTGGCCAGGAGGCGCTAGTTCAGTGACGCAGCGCCTTTCAGATCAAGTGGTGTCTAAATAATTGCCTGTCACATCGGCTCCTAGAAATTAGTGAGTCGTTGTCTCTGTATATGAATATTTTTGCTGTTTCATTTAAGCATGTGTCAATGTCGCACCACTCTCCCACCCATCGGGATGACACCGCAGAAGTGCATGTAACAGAAGGACTGAAAAAGCATATCACCGCTTGATGCTTCGGATGACGTTCAGTTTTCGTCGAGTGGTTTCAATGCTCCTAGTGGTTCCACACTGTACACCAGTGCGAAAATTGCGGTCTCGCTACATTCCAAAGAGGAGCGATCATTTTCAGTGGGGTCCTGGCTCACGATGTCCTTACGGGAGGACTGAATCGTCCGAGAAGTATTAGCAGTCAGTAGTGTCTAAAGTTGCCATCCTATTGCTCATCGCACTGCGAACCGTCGTTTTCGACTGTGAGATGTGTGGGAATTGACGCCTGAAGGAAAGGGTTTGTTTCAATGATAACCTTTATGCCACCTCCTGAAGCTTTTTCGTGCAACTTCCGAGGGGCGGTGTGTCTGAAATGTTTTCCTCGGCCACCGATAAGAAAACTGCGTGATTTCATGGGTGTGCGTCGTAGCTGTGACCTCCATCGTAGACCCCTCAAGAGAAAGGTGAAACCTGCGTAAAAGGCGTGTAACGACTTTCCCACCGTGTGATACGTCCGCAGTGGCGATGGGCAGAATTGTGGTGAAATTTTGTGCCGACGTGACATCATTAACCCACCTCACGCTTCACACAGACTACTGAGTTATGTTCATTTCTCCCGCGCGTGTCGACAACTTGCAGGGGGCGTCGGCGAGCCCGAGGGTGTCGTCTCAGGGCGCCACGCTTTTGTTCCATTACAGAGGAAGTTCGTGCACGACTTTCAGCCAAATTTAAAACTTCTGTGTCGCAGTGTCCGAAAAAGTGACCCTTTAATTATGTTGAGCAGTGTACTTTCAAATCTTCAGCAGTGTAAAATCGTACACCTCATAAAGCAAAATTGCGTAGTATTCTGTGACTAAATTATCAGGAAGCCACAACAGCAGTCGGCAAATTCATGGAAATATCTAGTTGTCACAGTTAACAGGAATATGAAATATACTGCAGGAAAGAAATACTACACCTGAAAAGACGACGTCGATTTTGATCCGATGACGGCATATGCCAAAAAAAATGTTCAAATGTGTGTGAAATCTTATGGGACTTAACTGCTAAGGTCATCAGTCCCTAAGCTTACAGACTACTTAACCTAAATTATCCTAAGGACAAACACACACACCCATGCCCGAGGGAGGAGTCGAACCTCCGTCGGGACCAGCCGCACAGTCCATGACTGCAGCGCCTTAGACCGCTCATCTAATCCCGCGCGGCGGAATCTGCCAACCTGAGAACAGTAGATGTACTGACTGATACTGGTTTCAGTACGGTCCGCTAACAGACAGGGTAGTCACATTGTTACCAGAACGCCATCTGTGTCTATCCTTCACAGGGAATGCTCACAAACAGAAGGACTAGTGCGGTGCGAATTTGTGAAGAAAGTAGGCAGCCATGCCACGGAGATGCACTCTTGCTGCCTACAGCCAACTAAGCGAGTCTGAAAGGGGTCAGATTGTGACCTTCCTAGTGGCGAGATGGTTCTTTCGGAGAACTGCCTCACAAATTGTAAGTCCTGGTGTCAGTGGTTACGTAAACATTCGCACACACATTGAGGACTTTCTGGGGGACCGTGCAGCACAGACGCCAATCAGGATCATCGTATTGTAAGGGCAGCAGTGTAAGATTGTACGCCAGCCACAGTACAGGTAAGAGGAATTGTGAGCCCAGATGTTTCAACAGTTATTAGCAGTGGGACTGCGGCCGCACACACACCTCTATCCCGTATTCCACTCAAGTCACAGCATCGACGTGCACGGCTCGGCTGGCGCCATAAGAGTATCAGTTTGAAGATAGAATGGTATGCCATGGTCTGTAGCGATGAAAGCAGATTCTCCCTTGCATGAAAGCGATGGTCGTTTCCGCTTGCGACGTAGACCTGGTGAGCGTTCTCTAGTAGAGTGAATTCGTCCAAGACACACTGGCCCCAACGTAGGGCTTATGGTCTTGGGTGCGTTAAGCAACAGCTCTCGCTGACATGTGGTGTTTCTGGGCGGACGCTAATCAGCGCTCCATACGTGCAATATGTTGTTAGGCTCCTTAATTTGCCGTTCTTGCAACAGGGAGGTGATGTGTTGTTCCAACAGGATAATGATCGCCCACACAATGCCCGTGAAACTCAACGTGCTCAGCAAGACATGCAGGAACTTCCTTGGACAGGAGATATGAAGAGAAGGGAAGTGACTTTTGCGACTCGTTAACCAACAACTCTTACAGAATTTCATGAACAGGTCAAGTAGGCATGGCATAACGTATCCCAGAAACTATTTCCCATCTGTACGATCGACTGGCTGCCAGAGTCAGCGCCTGCATTGTCGTCCATGGAGGCTATGCCAATTACTAATGTGGGTGTTTCATCAAGTGTCAACAGCTGATACCTCAGAACCACGTGCGTTAGTGATCTGCAAATATAATCGTTTCATGTAGTCAATATGCACTGTCGCAACAATAAATGTGTGTGTGTGAAATCTTATGGGACTTAACTGCTAAGGTCATCAGTCCCTAAGCTTACACACTACTTAACCTAAATTATCCTAAGGACAAACACACACACCCATGCCCCAGGGAGGACTCGAACCTCTGCCGGGAACAATATATCTTAAGTGTACTGGAAACCTCTAAAAGGGTGTTCAAATGGCTCTGAGCACTATGGGACTTAACATCTGTGGTAATCAGTCCCCTAGAACTTAGAACTACTTAAACCTAACTAACCTAAGGACATCACACACATCCATGCCCGAGGCAGGATTCGAACCTGCGACCGTAGCAGTCCCGCGGTTCCGGACTGAGCGCCTGAACCGCTAGACCACCGCGGCCGGCCTCAAAAAGGGTGTTCAAATGGCTCTGAGCACTATGGGACTTAACATCTGTGGTCATCAATCCCCTAGAACCTAGAACTACTTAAACCTTGCTAACCTAAGGACATCACACACATCCATGCCCGAGGCAGGATTCGAAGCTGCGACCGTAGCAGTCCCGCGGTTCCGGACTGAGCGCCTGAACCGCTAGACCACCGCGGCCGGCCCCTAAAAGGGTGTATTAATTTTTTTCGGGTAGTGTAGATCGATCACATAGGCTCGGTCGTAGGTAAAACAGCTGGCAGACTTTGTTTCACTGATAGAATACTTGGAAAATTCATATTGTCTACAAACAAGAATGCTTAAAACCCTCGTACTATCTATCCTAGAATTTTGCTCACTTGTGTGGAACGCCGTATGAAACAGCACAGACGATATTGAATATAAAAATACGCGCAGTACGAATGGCCACACATTTATTCGACCCATGGTTAACATTATTGCGTCCCCTACTGTCGGAGTCAGCCGGCACACAAACAAGGAACGAGAGAAGTTACAATGGCCAGTGGCAGAAATCCCAAATGATATATACATTACACTTTAAGTTTAACTAATCACTTTCTTTCTAAAAATAAAATAAACATAACTTAACTTGCTTCCTACGCCTCCTACATGCAAGTAATTTTGACTATCACTACTCCCACGCCTACCACAGTACAACTTGATGTGCCAACTAGCTCTGCAGATGATGAAGAAATTGATGAAATGTATGAAGAGATAAAAGAAATTATTCAGATAGTGAAGGGAGACGAAATTTTAATAGTCATGGGTGACTGGAATTCGATAGTAGGAAACGGAAGAGAAGGAAACGTAGTAGGTGAATATGGAACGGAGGTAAGAAATTAAAGAGGAAGCCGTCTGCTAGAATTTTGCACAGAGCATAACTTAATCATAGCTAACACTTGGTCCAATAATCATAAAAGAAGGTTGTATACATGGAAGAGGCCTGAAGATACTTGAAGGATTCAGATAGATTATATAATGGTAAGACAGAGATTTAGGAACCAGGTTTTAAATTGTAAGACATTTCCAGGGGAACATGTGGACTCTGGCCACAATCTATTGGTTATGATCTGTATATCAAAACTGAAGAAACTGCAGGTCGGAATTTAAGGAAATGGGGTCTGGGTAAACTGACAGAACCAGAGGTTGCAGAGAGTTTCACGGAGAGCACTAGGGAAAGATTTACTGGAATGGGGGAAAGAAATACAGTAGAAGAAGAATGGGCAGCTTTGAGGGATGAAATAGTGAAAGAAGCAGAGGATCAAATAGGTAAAAATACGAGGGCTAGTAAAAATCCTTGGTTAACAGAAGATATATTGAATTTAATAAATGAAAGGAGAAAATATAAAAATGCAGTAAATGAAGCAGGCAAAAAGGAGTACAAACGTCTCAAAAATGAGATCGACAGGAAGTGCAAAATGGCTAAGCAGGAATGGCTAGAGGACAAATATAAGGATGTAGAGGCATATCTCACTAGGGGTAAGATAGATATTGGCTACAGGAAAATTAAAGAGAAATTTGGAGAAAAGAGAGCCACTTGTATGAATATCAAGAGCTCAGATGGAAACCCAGTTCTAAGCAAAGAAGAGAAAGCAGAAAGGCGGAAGGAGTATATAGAGGGTATGTACAAGGGTAATGTACTTGAGAACAATATTATGGAAATGGAAGAGGATGTAGATGAAGATGAAATGGTAGATATGATACTGCGTGAAGAGTTTGACAGAGCACTGAAAGAAATGAGCCGAAACAAGGCCCCCGGAGTAGACAACATTCCATTGGAACAACTGACGACCTTGGGGGAACCAGTCATGACAAATCTCTACCATCTGGTGAGCAAGATGTACGAGACAGGCGCAATACCTTCAAACTTCAAGAAGAATATAACAATTCCAATCCCAAAGAAAGCAGATGTTGACATATGTGAAAATTACCGAACTATCAGTTTAATAAGTCACGGCTGCAAAATACTAACGCGAATTCTTTACAGACGAATGGAAAAACTGGTGGAAGTCGACCTCGGGGAAGATCAGATTGGACTCTCTAGAAATATGGGAACACGTGAGGCAATGCTGACCCTACGACTTATTTTAGAAGCTAGATTAAGAAAAGGCAAACCTACGTTTCTAGCATTTGTAGACTTAGAGAAAGCTTTGACAATGTTGACTGGAATACTCTCTTTCAAATTCTGAAGATGGCAGGGGTAAAATACAGGGAGCGAAAGGCTATATACAATTTGTACAGAAACCAGATTGCAGTCATAAGAGTCGAGGGCATGAAAGGGAAGCAGTGGTTGGGAAGGGAGTGAGACAGGGTTGTAGCCTATCCCCGATGTTATTCAATCTGTATGTTGAGGAAGCAGTAAAGGAAACAAAAGAAAGATTCGGAGCAGGAATTAAATTCCATATAGAAGAAGTAAAAACTTTGAGGTTCACCGATGACATTGTAATTCTGTTAGAAACAGCAGAGGACCTGGAAACGCAGTTGAACGGAATGGACAGTGCCTTGAACGGAGGATATAAGAACATAAACAAAAGCGAAACGAGGATAATGGAATGTAGCCGAATTAAATCGGGTGATGCTGAGGGTATTAGATTAGAAAATGAGACGCTTAAAGTGGTATATGAGTTTTGCTATTTGGGGAGCTAAATAACTGATGATGGTCGAAGTAGAGAGGATATAAATGTAGACTGGCAATGGCAAGGAAAGCATTTGTGAAGAAGAGAAATTTGTTAACATTGAATATAGATTTAAGTGTCAGGAAATCGCTTCTGAAAGTATTTGTAAGGAGTGTGCCCACATATGGAAGTGTAACGTGGACGACAAATAGTTTGGACAAGAAGAGAGTAGAAGCTTTCGATATGTGGTGCTGAAGAAGAATTTTGAAGATTAGATGGGTAGATCACTTAACTAATGGGGAGGTATTGAATAGAAAAAGAGAGAAGAGAAATTTGTGGCGCAACTTGACTAGAAGAAGGGATCGGTTGGTAGGACATGTTCTGAGGCATCAAGGGATCACCAATTTAGTACTGGAGGGCAGCGTGGAGGGTAAAAACCATAGAGGGAGACCAAGAGATGAGTACACTAAGCAGATTCAGAAGGATGTATGTTGCAGTAGGTACGGGGAGATGCAGTCGATGCTTTAGACCTGCCCAAAGAGTCCTTCAGATGCTGCAAAACGTGAAATGGCAGACGCTTGAAGATCGAGGAAAACTATCCCGTGAACGTCTACTTACAAAGTTTTAAGAACCAGCTTTATGCGAGGATGACTTCCGGAGGGACTACCAAGACAGATTAATTACAGTGCTCATAGAAACGTTTCAAAAAATATTGTCCCGTCACCCATACGTGAACGAAATGGAAAGGAAAGCTGGTCACCGGTGCAGTTGGAAGTACCCTCCTCCATGCATTTCGGTGATTTGAGCCGTGTAAATGTGCATGTAGGTGTGGATGCTCACAAACTGACACTTGTCACCAACAAGCTCAATTCATTGTCCGACTTCTTTAATATAGTTCAATCGTGCACCGTGGATGAACCACTTCTGCTTATTATTTCAACAGATTTGGTTACCGAACAAGGAACATCAACAGAAACAAATCAAATGATTGTAAAACATAAACTCGGCAGCTGAATAAGCATGTGTTGTATACCGCACTACTATAAACTGCAAGTGATTTTAGCCTTTGTCGCGGCACAATGGTATCGTTGGACAGTTCTAAGGCGGGAAGTGTTGAATGAATAATTTTAAGCCGGCAGTTGGCTTTGTACATTTGTGCCTCATCTAAGGAACTGATCGCTGAAGGTCTTCTTATTGTAAAAAACAGCAGAGATAACTTGACGAGAAAGTATTATTATGGCGTAGCACACGTGACCCACAATTCCCTTTATTACTTTTTCTTATGCCTCCCTCCCTGCCATCATTTTCTCTTTCTCTATTGCCTTTCTTACAATTAAAGTAATTTTTGAAGCTCTAATTAAATCCTTGTTTTGTGCAATGTACTCTGCTTCAATCCTCCTAAACTACATCCGAAATGAACCAGTACTTCTCCAATGTTCTCTCTTTTAATTTCCTAAAGACACGGCAATTTTCCAAAACACCAGTCTGTCATTTGTTAAATGGAATCTCATCTTAATGCATTATTTGTCCTGCTCCTCGTAGCTCTCTTGTTGTTTGACACATGGAACTGGACAGCATGTAGCACCGGTTATATCGGCAGCACTTGGCATAAAATTGAGATAAAAGCGTTTATAAACTGCTAGCGTAAGACTAACATAAAGATTGTAATTCATAACAGGAGTTGGCTTCCTTTTATTACATGTAGTCAACAATGACAAAACCTGAGTATCTTCTGGTCTGCACATATTTTCAACCTATGATTTTAAAGGTGTTGAATAAAGAATGAGTTAAAATTTATCAACATTTTTGTCCTGATATTAACAAGTTATTTAAAACGAGTCATGTGTAATAATACAATGAAGGAAAGATACTCAAGGTTCCTGAAAACAAATTTCGTTTAAGAAAATAAAACTGAGGTAAGTGTATATATATATGCTTTTGTAGATATGTCGAAGAGGTAATTCACGTGTAAGAGTAGATTCTTGCGCAATCTGAAAGAAAATAATGTTTTTTCGTAAGCGAAAGTAAAAAGCCTTTGCTGCTACAAAATTCTGGATACGTTATTCAAATCTTAATTAAACACTACGTAGCCAAAAATATGTTATTTATCTTGGATCCGAGTGAAAGCACAGAAAAAAATCGATACATTTGTTTACAAAAAGGGAAAAGTCTTTCGCGACACTCTTGCATCCACAGGAAATATCTTGGTTTTAATTTCGTAAGACGTACTCTTTCGTTTTCTGCTCCTGTCGAATCTAACCCAACACACATTCTTCTTTTTTAAAGAAATTATGGATCTCTTTTTTCCATCAAGTTGTGATACACAGTGTTAGTAAAATGACAATAATAATAGCAACAAGAGATTTGGCTTTGGCCGATTCACATTGCAGTCTACAGCGAATATGAGCAACTATTCATAAATGTCCCGAACAGTAGATCTAATGTCTTCCCAGCTAAGTGATGCCTGTTTTAAAATTGAACATATAGAGTTGTGCCCATATTTATGGGTTCAAACATTAATATCAATGAATTGCTCTCCATTAAGAACAACATAGCAATGGCTGCATAAAACATCTTCCCACACTATCGGTATACATGTATGCTGAATAGTTTTGGTCGAAAATGTATAATCCTCCCCCCCCCCCCCGGTTAACAATAGAGATATTTGCACTCCCACCTAAAAAAAATGCTTGAAATAAGACCTAGAACGTCTGTGCATTAGCAAATAGAAACCTTCATTATCTCGATGGGGAATGTGACATAAGCGGGTAGTAATTAAAATGGTAAAAATTTCGTTTGCATGAAAATCGTATGCAAAGGACGCTTTGGAGTTTCAGCCGCAGTGCGACGACAGTCTATGGCCTTACATAAAAATTAACCGAGAACTATTCTGAAAAAGCTCATGAGTGATGTGTAATACAGAAACAAAATTTTGTCGTTATCTCAAAAATTGACGTGATAGAGCAACCTGTTTTCAGATTTGAAATCTGCACGAAAAACTGGATTAGTAAAAATAAAAATAATGTCAGACATCAATAGCTTTTCCTTCGTTTCGTTCATAACGGACACTGTGACATAATCCATTTGTATTTTCTGGTCTTATTGTCGTTTTAGGTCGACTGGGAGCACTACATGCAACATCTTATCCATTCCTTCAGAGAGGGGGTCCTTTGCCCTCCACATCCTAAATTTTGTTCACGATAAAACTTGGCTTTGTTGTACCATAACAAACGGCTTCGGCTACAACATCAAATTGCTTGAAATATCTTTCTCTTTCAATACCTGACTTATATTTGTTCGACACCATAGCTGGGTAGCCAGCGCGCTGATTGCCTTGCGCTGGCCCCAGGTTGCACTCCCGAAACTGCCAGAGGTTTTTCCTTGGTATGAGTATGGGTACGGAGTGAAGACAAACACGTGAGTCCAAATAAGAAGTTACGCCTTCCATTAGTAGCGATTCTACACTCAGGAAACTGGGCAAAGGCTTGGAGAACGGTGTGCTGGCCACATAGTCCTTGACACCGCGTCCGATTACGTCATTGGCAGAGGATGACACGGCGCAGAGGATGACACGGCGGTCGGTGGGACCCGATTGCCTCATCAGCGCCAGCAAGAGTAAACTTCTTTATTTTAATTACATTTACTCTATCTGCTCTCGTACAGTCATTCGAGTTTTCGCTTTTGATTTCGTTTTTGAAAATTATGCCAGACACACGATTGTGGTTGAAATGAAAACCTCGAAAGTGCAATAAAATTCATCAGAGGCGTACTAAAGTTTTAACAGATTGGTGTTTTTCTTGTGTTTTGATAAATGAGTGATGGTAGATAACCTACTATTCTGTAACAAAAAAGAAAAATCAAATACGACGATGTGTTGATTAATATAAATAACAACATCAACAAAAATGAATCATTTACTTTTAAATACCTTACTTTCATAAAATCTAATGTCAGATTTGTATTCTACTAATCAACTGCAAACACTTGATATTCATATCAGCAACATATGGTTCAATTTTCATTTCAGCTGTTTCATAATGATTTTTGTTTTTTGGGTGTTTTTAGTTCATCGATTCCCATGTAAATCTGGCTCAATCAGTACATTACAGACAAAAATTGCTCTCCAACACGACCAGAAGGCTGCGAGACGTCCTGATTTCTATTGGGATGCCTGAATCTATACTTAATACTATAAATGCAGAAGCGTATTTGTCTGTTACCTTTGCACGACAAACCTACCGAACCGATTTTAATGAAATGTGGTACAGAGACCACTTTGACGCTGAGAAGAAACGTAGACTACTATGTAAAGTGACTAGTAAATGATATTTATTCATTTGAAAAATCTACCGCCAGTTAAAGAAAAATATTTACTTTGTGAGAAAGCTATTTACTCTTTGAATTTTGAACTTAATCATAATTGTGAAAATGATTTTATTTGTTGATATGTTCTACGAATACGATTTAAGATAATAATTACTATCTTCGACCTGTTCAATCTATACTTCCATACTAACGTTATAAATGAGACAGTAACTCTGCCTGTTACATTTTAACAATGAAATGATTGAACTAATTTCCAATGATGGAGATAGCTTGAACTCCGAGGATGAAAACAGGACACTTTAGAAAGGAAAAAAGAAATAAGTTGTAGTATGAAGTCGGGAATGGAACATATTTTTTTTACGTCAATGAACATCAACAGTGTTAAAAATTATTAATGCATAATGTGTATGCAGTATAACGCATAGCTACTTGAGCAGCACGATGTATAGATGCGCATAGATGCGCTATCCTGCCCGCGGCTCTCCATATGCACTGCTCGGCAGTGACGTGGTACTTGCTCCTGTATCATACAGGGTGATTCAAAAAGAATATCACAACTTTAAAAATGTGTATTTAATGAAAGAAACATAATATAACCTTCTGTTATACATCATTACAAAGAGTATTTAAAAAGGTTTTTTTTCACTCAGAAACAAATTCAGAGATGTTCAATATGGCCCCCTCCAGACACACGAGCAATATCAACCCGATACTCCAACTAGTTCCACACTCTCTGTAGCATATCAGGCGTAACAGTTTGGATAGCTGCTGTTATTTCTCGTTTCAAATCATCAATGGTGGCTGGGAGAGGTGGCCGAAACACCATATCCTTAACATACCCCCATAAGAAAAAATCTCAGGGGGTAAGATCAGGGCTTCTTGGAGGCCAGTGATGAAGTGCTCTGTCACGGGCTGCCTGGCGGCCGATCCATCGCCTCGGGTAGTTGACGTTCAGGTAGTTACGGACAGATAAGTGCCAATGTGGTGGCGCTCCATCCTGCTGAAATATGAATTGTTGTGCTTCTTGTTTGAGCTGAGGGAACAACCAATTCTCTAACATCTCCAGATGCTGTAGTCCAGTTACAGTAGCACCTTCGAAGAAAAAGCGACTAAAAACTTTATTGGCTGAAATGGCGAACAAATGTAGAACTAAATGAAACTTTATAGCTCCCTTAATTCTCCGACAGATAGTGCTTAGCTCTGCCTTTTGTCGTTGCAGAGTTTTAAATTCCTAAAGTTGTGGTATTCTTTTTGAATCACCCTGTATATTGAGGCAACTGGGTGAGGGGGAGGGGGAAACAAAACTACTGATATGCAAGGGCAGCTGCGAGTACCTTCCATAAAAGTGGCCTTGAGCGAAATTTGAAACTGTATAAGAATTTATAAGAATTCGGATCTCCGGCAGGGAACTGCTGAGGAAGGAGACCAAGAGAAAATGATTACCAACGAAAGGGTAACTTTACACAAGTCGGGGTGTAGAATGTCAGAAATTTGAACATGATGAGCAAGCACGAAAATCTGAAAATGGAAGTTCTAAGGTTTAATCTAGATGTAGTGTAAGTCTCTGAAATGAAATTAAGACGAGGATTTCTGATCAGACGAGTTTGGGGTAATATCTACAGCAGCAGAAAATGGTATAACGGAAGTAGTATTCGTTATACATACGAAGGTAGGACAGAAAATTAGGTAGAGTGAACATTTCAGTGATAGGGTTGTTCTCATCAGAATCGACAGCAAATGAACACCGACAGCAATAACGCAGGTATAGATGCCGATGCTGCAAGTAGAAGATGAAGAGGTATAGACAGTATATGAGGATTTTGAACGGATAATTCAGTATGTAAAGGGAGAAAAAATCTAGCAGTCAAGGGCGATTGGAATGCGCTTGTAGGGGAAAGAACAGGAAAAAGCGTTAAGGGAGAATATGGGCTTGGAAGTATCACTGAGAGAGGAAAAAGATTAATTGAGTTCTGCAATAAATTTCAGTTAACATTAACGGATATTCTGTTCAAGAATCACAGGAAGAGGAGGTAGACTTGGAAAACGTCGGGAGATATGGGAAGATTTAATTTACTCGTTGATTACATCATGGTAAGGCAGAGATTTTGAAATCGCAGACTCCGCTGTAAGGCGTACCGGGAGCAGAAATAGACTCAGAGCAAAATTTAGCAATGATGAAGAGTAGGCTGAAGTTCAAGGAACAAGTCAGGAAGAATCAATAATCAAATAAAATAGATACGTAAGTACTAAGAAATGAAGAGATACGCTTCAAGTTCTCTGAATATCTCAATAGGCAGTTCAGTTAAAGAGGAATGGAAGTCTCTAAAAAGAACAATCACAGATTCCGGAGAGAAAAAGGCAGGTGGAAGGAAGGTAAATGTGGGGAACACACAGATAACAGACGAAATACTTCAGCTGATCAACGAAGGAAGGAAGTACAAAAATGTTGAGGGGTGTTCAGGAACACAGAAATACAAGTCACTTAAGAATGAAATAAATAGGAAGTGCAGAAAAGCTAAGGCGATATTGCTGAATGAAAAGCGTTAAGGAATCTGTAAAGAAATTATTATCGGAAGGACTGACTCATCATAGAGAAAAGTCAAGGCAACCTTCAGTGAAATTAAAGATAAGGGCTGTAACACTAGGAGTGCAGTATTAATTCCACTGTTAAATGCAGAGGAGAGAGCGGATAGGTGGAAAGAGTAAGATCAAATAAGGCAGAAGGGACAGAATTTTTAAGATTACTGGGGGAACTGGCAATGAAACCACTATACACGTTGGTGTATAGAATATGTGACAATGGTGATATAATTTCACTTTTTCCATGTGCAACTAATTTTCCTTGTGGATAAAAATACAGCAGGCAGCGGTCACATACTGCAAATGAACTACGACAAGCATTAATGCTACTTTATACAAGCTTTTTATGCAGTGAAAATGACGTTTGTCTATATTAACAACCAGCAATATTGATAGATTTATAATGTTTCTCGCAATGCTGCTTTGTGATATGCTGCGGTACAGATCAGAATTCTATTTCAACTCTCTTGTCTTCCACAATCATCCATTCATTACTTCAATATTGGCTGTCATAGACATTTACAGATATGTTTTTGTTATGTTTTTCAATAATGTGCTCACGTTTTTCCTCTGAAGGAAATAGCATGTTAGCGAAGTTGAATTTGTGTGGATATAATCAAAAATTAGACATGTGCCCTCTATGCTTCTCTTTTTTTTATTCTGGCTAAGACTGACGATCTGATTCAAGCATTATCCTTGGTCTTAACGTTTATGACTAAATCTTTATCTCGTAGCACTTTGGACAATTTTGTACTCAGTCCTGTAACAAATCTTTTATTTTGTTAGCATTAACATGTAGTTGAACTATTTCTTTCAGCACCAAACTTGAATCTCTCTCTTGAAAACTTTCAAGTTCCTTTGACGACTTACCAGTAACATTAGTTAGGTATCATTCATCACTAACTTGACATGACATTAAACTAGCATTCTTTATATCGAGATACGTCAGGCATCCAAGAAATGTTAGGCTCTTTAATGTCAACACTGTTACGTATCATACCTGTACGTATATGACTGATACATGTGCAGCCGACAGCAACCCATACCAGATCATCCAATTAAAGCATTTTGGTGATGGTTCACCCAATGTTATTAATACAAAAATGTCTTACTGTCGGTAACGATATTAGTCATGATGTTTAGCCTTCTACGTTGATTGGATGCTAGTCCTACAACCGTTGCAGATTATCCACTGCTCGATTACTTCACTATGTAGTCGATCGGCTGTATTTTCGACAGTCGTTGCTCTGTCTCCACCTAGTTGTACAGTATGCAGCAGTGATTGAGAAAAATTATGCATTAGGAAAGACACTGTAATTGCATTCACAGATACGACAAGGTATGAACAGGCAGAAACATGTATAACAAATGCCTGAAGTAGAAAAGAAAAAATTAAAGGTTCTTTGCGAACGATCTACATAGGCAGAAACTTTCAGGAAGAATCATAAGCAGTTGAAAGAGGGAAAATTGCTAACAGTAACGTATATTTGAGACCTACATTTTTTAAAGTTGTTGCAAGAGTCTAGTTTTCTTCACGATTGATTATTCTGATGGCAGCCACTGCTGTTCTTCAACCATTGCTGCAGTTTGATACTAAAGATGCCAGTCAGTACAGGGTTTGCTACAATGAGTAAATAAAAGCAAGTCTTGCTTACAGCAAATAATCAGTAGGTGTAAACATTACATTTTTAAAAGTAATGACTTTCACCTTTTGAAGAGTTGATGGTCGTGTCTGATATGGAAAAGGTAAATATCAGTGATTATAAACTACCTGCACATATGAGTAGAGAGAATAAGGTGAGAGGAGGAGTTGCCATATACACTCCTGGAAATTGAAATAAGAACACCGTGAATTCATTGTCCCAGGAAGGGGAAACTTTATTGACACATTCCTGGGGTCAGATACATCACATGATCACATTGACAGAACCACAGGCACATAGACACAGGCAACAGAGCATGCACAATGTCGGCACTAGTACAGTATATCCACCTTTCGCAGCAATGCAGGCTGCTATTCTCCCATGGAGACGATCGGAGAGATGCTGGATGTAGTCCTGTGGAACGGCTTGCCATGACATTTCCACCTGGCGCCTCAGTTGGACCAGCGTTCATGCTGGACGTGCAGACCGCGTGAGACGACGCTTCATCCAGTCCCAAACATGCTCAATGGGGGACAGATCCGGAGATCTTGCTGGCCAGGGTAGTTGACTTACACCTTCTAGAGCACGTTGGGTGGCACGGGATACATGCGGACGTGCATTGTCCTGTTGGAACAGCAAGTTCCCTTGCCGGTCTAGGAATGGTAGAACGATGGGTTCGATGACGGTTTGGATGTACCGTGCACTATTCAGTGTCCCCTCGACGATCACCAGTGGTGTACAGCCAGTGTAGGAGATCGCTCCCCACACCATGATGCCGGGTGTTGGCCCTTTGTGCCTCGGTCGTATGCAGTCCTGATTGTGGCGCTCACCTGCACGGCGCCAAACACGCATACGACTATCATTGGCACCAAGGCAGAAACGACTCTCATCGCTGAAGACGACACGTCTCCATTCGTCCCTCCATTCACGCCTGTCGCGACACCACTGGAGGCGGGCTGCACGATGTTGGGGCGTGAGCGGAAGACGGCCTAACGGTGTGCGGGACCGTAGCCCAGCTTCATGGAGAGGGTTGCGAATGGTCCTCGCCGATACCCCAGGAGCAACAGTGTCCCTAATTTGCTGGGAAGTGGCAGTGCGGTCCCCTACGGCACTGCGTAGGATCCTACGGTCTTGGCGTGCATCCGTGCGTCGCTGCGGTCCGGTCCCAGGTCGACGGGCACGTGTACCTTCCGCCGACCACTGGCGACAACATCGATGTACTGTGGAGACCTCACGCCCCACGTGTTGAGCAATTCGGCGGTACGTCCACCCGGCCTCCCGCATGCCCACTATACGCCTTCGCTCAAAGTCCGTCAACTACACATAATGTTCACGTCCACGCTGTCGCGGCATGCTACCAGTGTTAAAGACTGCGATGGAGCTCCGTATGCCACGGCAAACTGGCTGACACTGACGGCGGCGGTGCACAAATGCTGCGCAGGTAGCGCCATTCGACGGCCAACACCGCGGTTCCTGGTGTGTCCGCTGTGCCGTGCGTGTGATCATTGCTTGTACAGCCCTCTCGCAGTGTCCGGAGCAAGTATGGTGGGTCTGACACACTGGTGTCAATGTGTTCTTTTTTCCATTTCCAGGAGTGTATGTCAAAAATTATGACTGCGTAGAAAGAATAGATACAAAAAAGTTTTGTCTAGAGCAACATATAGAAGCATGTGCCTGTCAACATAAATTGAAGGAGGGCTCTTTTAAAATTGTAACAGTATATAGGTCCCCTTCAGGAAAATTTAATTTATTCCTGGAAAACTTGGATACCTTGTTGTGCTATCTGTCAGATAGGGGAAAGCAAATTATTATTTGTGGGGACTTCAGTGTTGATTCACTGAAAGAGTGTAATAGAAAGAATGACCTGGAAGTCTTGCTCAGTTCTTTCAATTTGACATCTGTCATTAATTTTCCTACTCGGATATTAAAGAACAGCAACACTTTGATAGATAACACTTTTATAGACCAAGATAGGTTTAAAAACATAAATTCTTCTCCTGTTGTGAATGGCCTTTCTGATCATGATGCTCAGCTAGTTACAGTATATGGCATAGCTCCATTCCGTAATTCAAAACTACCCTCCAAAGTTGTGTGTTCAATTAATGACTAACAAATAGAAATTTCAGAGGAAATCTTCAGCAGTTAGACTGGGATGAAGTGTACAAAATATAGCTTATTTCATGATACACTTGTAAGAGAATTTGAAAACTGTTTCCCCAAGAAAGTAGTTAAATCTAATTATGAGAAACCATCCAAAATACCTTGGCTTACTAAAGGAATAAAAATATCTTGTAACCACAAAAGGGAACTGTATCTAACAACAAGAAAGAGTAATGACCCAGAAACAGCCAAATATTATAAAAACTCCTGTGCTGCATTAAGAAAGGTTATTAAAAAGTCCAGAAGCATGTGCTTCATGTCTGAGATTAATACCTGTGATAAAAAAATCAAAACAATTTGGAATATTATTACAAGGGAGACAGGGCAACCAAGAGTACAGGATGATGGCATCACCATCAAAGCGAATGGAAACTTGATAAACAACAAGCCGGAAGTCAAAAACATTTTGAATAATAATTTTTTTAATGTTGCAGAGAAAATTCATTAGAAGAAGCAAGACAGTTAATGGAAGAGGCCTCACCCACACCATTTGATACAATCGAAATTCCACCCACCTCTCCTTCTGAAATTAGGAAGATAATAAACTCTCTCAAGAATAAAAGCTCACATGGAATTGACAAATGGGATTCTTAGCCACACATGTAATAGCTCTCTGAAGCAGGGTATTTTCCCAAATAGACAGAAGTATGCCCTTGTTAAACCACTGCATAAAAAAGGGGATACGCCTGATGTCAACAACTACTGCCCAATCTCTCTTCTGACTGCCTTATCCAAAATTCTTGAAAAAGTAATGTATTGTACAGTATCTTCACACATTTGAAAAAATAAAGTTTTAACAAAATGTCAGTTTGGTTTCCAGAAGGGTTTTTCAACGGAAAATGGTATATATACTTTCACTAATGAAATATTAAATGCTCTGAGTAACCAGAAGCCACCCGTTCAGATTTTTTGTGATCTATCAAAGGCTTTTGATTGTGTAAATCATGAAATACTTCTAGGTAGGCTCACGTACTGCAGTATGAATTGGACAGTGCTCAAATAGTTTAAATCATACCTAACTGGAAGTGTGCAGAAAGTTGAAATAAGCAGTTCACATAATATGCAAAAAACTGATGATCTATCAAACTGGGGAATAATCAAGAATGGGGTGCCGCAAGGTTTGGTCTTGGGTCCTCTGCTGTTCATAATATATATTAATGACTTGCCATTCTATATTCACGAAGATTCAAAGCTGGTACTTTTTGCCGGTGATACAAGTATAGGTATCACACCCAACAGCCAAGAATTAACTGGTGAAATTGTAAAGGATGTTTTTCAGAAAATCATTAAGTGGTTCTCTGCTAATGGGCTGTCATTAAACTTTGACAAAACACAGTATATACAGTTCCACACAGTAAACGGAATAACACCATTAATAAATACAGACTTCGATCAGAAATCGGTAGCTAAGGTAGAATATTCAAAATTTCTAGGTGTATGCATTGATGACAGGTTGAACTGGAAAAAATGCACTGAGGATCTGCTGAAACGTTTGAGTTCAGCTACGTATGCTATTAGGGTCATTGCAAATTTTGGCGATATACATCTCAGTAAATTAGCTTACCACGCCTATTTTCATTCTCTGCTTTCGTATGGCGTCATATTCTGGGGTAACTCATCATTGAGTAAAAGAGTGTTCATTGCACAAAAGTGTGTAATCAAAATAATTGCTGGAGCTCATCCAAGATCATCCTGCAGACACTTATTGAAAGAGCTAGGGATCTTCACTGTAACCTCAGATTATATATGTTCAATTATGAAATTTGTTATTAGCAATCCGAACGGATTCAAAAGTAATAGCAGTGTACATGGCTACAACACTAGGGGGAAGGATGATCTTCACTAATCAAGGTTAAATCTAACTTTGGCTCAGAAGGGGGTAAATTATGCTGCCACAAAAGTCTTTGGTCACTTACCTAATAGCATCAAAAGTCTGACAGATAGCCATATAGCATTTAAAAGGAAATTAAAAGAATATCTTAATGGCAATTCCTTCTACTCATTAGATGAATTTTTGAATATAGTAAGTGGGTAATTTTCGCAACCCTACAAAAAAATATATAAAGTGTCATGTAATATTTTCTGTAATCTAATATCTTGTATAGACACCTTTTATTAACCTGACACGTTCCACATCATTACGAAGTGTCGTATTCATAATCTATGGAACAAGTATTAATCTAATCTAATCTAAACAAAGAAAAAGAATTTACATGAAAGTTGTGATTGTTCAGCAACGTAATTTCCCACGAGTATCTCCTCACAATTTTATAACTCCCCTCCCAGCTGCATCATCAGTTGCTGATGTCTGCATTGGGGGAATTTCTTATTCCACAGTCTTGTTAATTTCAGACAAGCTAGAACCGGGAGAAACACATCGTCAGGGAGTTCAGACTTGCCAGTGACTCACTGGCATGCACGTCATATTGCGTCACAGCAACGCAACATTTATGAGGACAAGGAAAACACTCTGTCACCGCATTTAGTATTGCCAATGCCTTTATGACGTGTGTCATATTAAGCCAAGCTGACAGTCAAATGCTACTTCGAAATCAGCAAAAGCCGTCCCGTGCATTCCACAATAGTTTATAGAGATATCAAGCATTATTTTGTTAAGCATAAAATATATAACTAATATATATCCATAGTATAGTTTATAGAGTTTCAAGCATTATTTTGTTAAGCATAAAATATATAACTAATATATATCCATAGTATACTCATTGATTACGATAAATAATGCAGCATTATTAAGATATTCAACAAATCGCTCCGAAAACTTTTGAACGTAGAGCAAAATTCAGGTTGTATGGATACCTTTGGACATTATTCCGATACTTTTGAACATGGCAGGTTACGTTACTGTGGCAGAGTAGTGGCGGCAGTCAACATATCTCACAGTGTGCCCCTATGTACACCCTGACCTGTGTGTCAGCCAGCTGTCTCGTTTGGAAGATGTCATGCGCGTGCCTCGTACCGTCTACTGCGTACAACGTGAGCACTGTAAATTTTTTCTCCAGAGCATCTTATTGTGTCTGCAAATCCATGTTGTATCGTTTCGAAATGTCGCTGGATAACTGATGTACCTGAGACTTTGTTCAGACAATATCATCCGCATTTGCGCCTCACAGTGCATATAGCATTAACTGCGAGGCATGTCGATCATCTCGTTATTAGAACTTCAAAATGCAACCTTAAAAGCAGAAACCACAACGCACAGAAAACGGTATGTGAGAATCAAGAGTATTACAAATACTTAAAAAAAAACATAACACATAGGTTCTCACATGTTCTCTAAAAAATTGTGTACATTGCCGTTCATAATTTGTTCCCGCAGCACCAGGTCCACAATCCGCCTGCTTACATTGTTTCTGAAGCAACAAAGGAGCAAATTAAAACTTCATGACTAGATGGATCAGAAGTCATTCTGGCTGCAATTCTTTGGTTTGTTACTTTCAGTGAACCGTATTTACATACATTGGCTCGATGTGAATCGAAAATTGTTTGTATTGTAGTCTGGAGATGATCCTCGTAAACCGAAATTAATTACTTGGAATAAAATATTGTGGTCCATAACTTCAACAAATATGAGTTCCAGTTTATAATCGCTGTAAAAACGAACTACTGTTGGGAATGAGGTCAAATTTGAACGTAATCTGAGACGTCCGGCACGATTGTCTCGATGCAGGGTCACGCGCTGCTGGTGAGGCTCTTTTAGAAGAACGATGACAGCGCCCAAGCAGCTCTACGGAAGTTATGGACGCTTAAGATTATGTAAAAAGGCGGTGGTCCGATGTCTGCGAAGGGTCTGTAGAAAATGATTTCGAAATTCGAAAAGACAGGTTCTTGTGGCAGAAGGAAGAACATAATTGATCCAACGTTAGTTCAGAACGTGACCACAGCATGGCAAGAGCAGTCGAGCAGTTGTGTGCAAACTGGCGGTGCATAGGAAATTGCCCAAACTTGGGACATGCCTGTGAGCGCGGTGCACAAAATTCTACGAAACATCCTTCGTTCCTATCCATTCAAGGTTATCGATGTTCAGGAGTTGCTTCATGCCGACCTGACAGTGAGACAAACAATTTCTCTAGAATTTCTTTTATTTCGTGTAAATGAACGACCATGGGACTTGGACAAATGAAGCCCACATCCATCTCCAAGGAAATGTCAATACACAGAATTGCAGAATATGGAAAACAGAAAATACACTAAGAGAGCCTTCTGTCCAATAAACATCATTCCAAGCCTTCAACAGCGTGGTCGTGTACGAAGGATTAGTTGTAGGCAAGATGGCACTCCTGCACATATTTCCCTGCCAGTGAAGCAGCCGCAGCAGAGGCATTTTGGAAATGATAGAATTGTCTGCAGTCAGTTCACTACAGCCCGGACGTCCTGATCACCTGACTTGACCCATGTGTCTTCTGGCTGTGGATTTATCTGAAAGGTGCTGTGCTCAGTCCTCTGATTACAAACGTAGCCAAACTGAAGGCGTGTGTTGCGCAACGCTTCCTGAGCCTGACCCCTTGGACACTACAATACGTTCTGGACTATGCAGTTTCTCGATTCGGCTTGTGGCGGACAACGGTGGGCAGGGTATTGAATATGTCTTCTTCATGTGTCAGAACAGTTAAAAATCGATTTACTGTTGGTTTTTATGCGGTTTTAGGCCTCGGGGAAGTTAAAAACCGATTTGGTACGAACCTGCCGTGGTGGACGGTCTCACCCAACTAGTAATGACACAACTATTGACTACCAAAGTTGAGCGGTCATACACTTCGCACAGTGGTTTAACGTGCAACTAACACTACAGCCGTCGTATTGCGAATCATCTGTTATTTGTAGCCCGTATGCATGTACATGTACATATTACCCGGCCACTGTGGACTTCTGCTGTGACCATGTCGCAACTGGAGACAGGTGTGACCCTCCATCGCAGCGTCACCAGGAGGGAGATGGGCACACTTCGGATAGTTCCGTGATGTTCTCGGAAATCCAACGCGCGAAACTGGCCGCCTGTCCCCATCACAGAAGAATGTGGAGAAGCGAGATCGTATCTTGTAAAATCCTGCTTTTTTTTGCGGCGTCTGTGATATGTGTGTGTAACCGGTGCGTTAATGTAATTTGGACACTTAATACGTAAGTAAGTACTTGTGCTAAAATAAATTAAACCAATTAGCATTCGATACTACACGGTATGGGGACATCTTGCCCACCAGGATGAGCAAAGTGATGAGGCCAGAGAGTAGTAGTGTAGAAATTTGTACTTTTGGGATTTGCTTCTGCACAGTTAGCACAGGCAGTACTATATACCTGATAGGACTGGAATTTTTTGTGCAGTTCCTCTGCACCATCAACGTACATTTCCGTTGCGCCTTCAGGGTTGGTTAGCATGATTATTCCAAGGATCGTATTAGGAATTTCAACAAAGTACAGCGTACACTTCATTACAGAAACCACCCCTGAGGTCGTCAGTATATCCACTGCGATTTAAAATAGTGCTTTTATTAAACATTTTCATTTGAAGTGTTGGACTGCCTCAGAAATCAGAAGAGAATTGGATGAAGTTGGCGTGGACTCTGCACCATCATCGAAGACCATTTACTTTTACATTAATGAATTTAAAAATGGTCGGACAAGAACCAGAATGGAAGAACAGTCCGGTCGTCCAATTGAGGTCACCCACAAGGGTAACCGTTAACAAAATCCATCATACGGTAATGGAAGAGCGCCGAGTAAAAATTCGAGAGACTGCTGAGACTGTAGACATCTCAGCTGATCGAGGGCGTAATACCCTGCACGGAGAATTGGTTATGAAGAAATTGTGTGGAAGGTGGGTACCACGATTGTTGCACGGAGAATTGGTTATGAAGAAATTGTGTGGAAGGTGGGTGCCACGATTGTTTAAGTCGACCAAAAGTGCATTCAGCGCAATATTTCATCGTAACATCTGTCGATGCTTAATCTCAGTTCTAAAGACATTTTGTGCCGATTTGCGACTGTTGATGAAACTTGGACCTATCGTTACCACCAGAGTCAAAATAACGATCAAAACACTGGGAAAAAGCTAGTGAGAGTGTATCGACAAAGGCAAGGATACTTTGTGAGCCGGAAAGCGGATGACCACCGTTTTTTGAGATTTACATGGAATAATCCCCACAGATTACTCGGAAAAAGGTAGAACCACAACGGGATCCAATTTTATTTTATTGTTGGATCGTCTGAAACTGGTGTTGGGGGGAAAAAGACCAACGTTGACACGCAAAGAAGTGCACTTTTACCAAGATAAGGCACGAGCCCACACATCAGTGATTAATAGTGTTGAAGGTGCATGACTTCAGCTTTCAATTGTGTAAGTAGGCTGTCTAGTTTTTTTTATTGCTAACGCCACGTAGCGTTCTTTATGAAAATCACTGGCTGTGCTGTGTGCAGTCTGTGGCTGGTTTGCATTGTTGTAATATTCGCCATTGTAGTGTTGGGCAGTTGGCTGTGAACAGCGCGTAACGTTGCGCAGTTGGAGGTGATCCGCCAGCAGTGGTGGATATGGGAAGAGAGATGGCGGAGTTTTGAAATTTGTAACACTGGATATCATGAACTGCTATATACATTATGACTTTTGAACACTATTGAGGTAAATACATTGTTTGCTCTCTATCAAAATCTTTCATTTGCTAACTATGCCTATCAGTAGTTAGTGCCTTCCATAGTTTGAATCTTTTATTTAGCTGGCAGTAGTGGCGCTCGCTGTATTGCAGTAGTTCGAGTAACGAAGATTTTTGTGAGGTAAGTGATTTGTGAAAGGTATAGGTTAATGTTAGTCAGGGCCATTCTTTTGTAGGGATTATTGAAAGTCAGATTGCGTTGCGCTAAAAATATTGTGTGTCAGTTTAAGCACAGTCATGTATAATTGTTCTAAGGGGACGTTTCATACGTCGACCCTTAGCCGAGGATACCTCACTGGAATCTTCTGATTTTTTCTAGTAGTTTGTGTGATTAGTGTAGATTTTGTTTATTGCTAGCGCGTAATTGTAGGGGGAATCTCCTTTGTAGTTGCAGTCTTTCATTGTTGTACAGTAAAGAAGGTGTGGCACGCACGTAAATTTGCACCAAGTATTTCACAGCTGCGCTTGCAATTAACTAGATATTATTTTCAGTGCTATGTTAATGTGTTTTCTTATTTTTGCTCTTCAAATTGTGATTTTCTGTGTTACCGTGTGAAATATTGTGACAAAAATGGCGTGTGAAAAATGTAACACTAGGCTCCAAAGTAAACCGAGAAATAATAGTGACGACGAGCGTAGCTTACCAGTACCACGTGTAATGAATTAACAGACATTCAAAGTAGTAATTTGGTAACTGTGCATAGGGAAATGGAGCGGGCGTCAAATAATGGTGTAGACAGTGAAACAGGTAGTGAACAGGGAAGCATTATCGATCGATCGGTCGGCAACAGCTCGCCTCAGGAATCAGGAATGACAGAACACAATATTGCAAATACTGTAGACTCAGGTTTTGGGTTCTCACCGTTTTCTCAAATGAGTCAAGACAAATTTTCCGCTTGTCAAAATGTGAATGCTGCCGGTGCAAATTCATTGTCGAAATGCATAGAGGAACAGATTCCAGACACAAATACATTATTATTGCAATTAATGCAACAAATGAAACAAAATCAGAGACAAACACAGCAACAGTTAGACACAATGGAACAAAATCTTCAAAAGTTAGACACAGTGGAACAAAATCTTAAAAAGTTAGACACAATGGAACAAAATCTTCAAATGTTAGACACCACGCTTGAACAAACACGTGAAGATTTAACTACTGAGTTACATAACATCGAATCGAAATGTCAAAAAGTCTGTAATGACGTAAAAACACAAATTTGTGAGCATTTCCAACCTATCTTTTCGCGTCATGAAAATGCATTACAGAATCACGAAGCAGCCATAAAAGAACTGCAAACTATTGTTCATGAAAATCACGACACCTTGCAAGCTAAAATTGACTCAGTTGCATCTACCGATTCGGTTACGCAACTTGCAAAAACTCAGGAAAACTTAAAGGACACAGTAGATACTATTTCAACACAAATGGACACTCTGAAACTTGGTTCAGAAAAACACACAGAGGAAATAATTTCACTATCGGATAAAGTAGCCTACCTTTCAGATCAGTTCACTAACTTATCTACAAAGGTAGATGATGATCTGAATGACACAATACCTGTAGCCTTCACGGACACTGAAGAGTATGAACTAATTAGAAAATTCAAACAAAATCAAAATCAAATCAATACACAGTACAAAAGAGAAACCCGGGAAGTACAAGATCAGTTGGCACAAGTAATACAAGAATTACATATTTCAGAGGACACTCGCGCTCCAGTACGGGAAGAGGGACATAGAAATACGGAACAACCACAAAATAATAACACAGGACATTTCAGAAATTATGAAAGAAATTGGCAAGGTGCACCGAATTTTGAAATGGAACCGCCGAAACGACGTAACAATGACCGACATGCGACTCGCCGACATGATGAATTTGACTATAAGCTGTTTATTACTACACGTAAACTCAAAACATTTAAGAATTCCGGCAATGACATTCATCCACAAGCATGGCTTCATCAATTCTCTCATTGTTTTCCTCCCAACTGGTCATTGCAGCACAGATTAGAATTTATGTGTGGCTACTTAGAGAATGAACCAGCTGTAAGAATGCGATCGGTCATTCACGATTGTCACAGTGAAGGAGAATTTTATCATGCCTTCCTCTCAGCATATTGGTCTCAAGCTACACAAGACCGAGTAAAACATAGCATCATAATGATGAAGCATCTCGATCAATCTGAATTTTCCAGTCTTGTGAAATATTTTGAAGACATGTTGCACAAGAACCAGTACCTGTCAAACCCATACAGCTCCTCAGAATTCATCCGCATTTGCTTAATCAAATTACCTGAACATTTACGACATACTATTTTCGCAGGACGTTGCAAAGACGACATTGGAGCTTTTCAGGGGCTGTTACAAGAATTAGAAATTGACACTGACAATCGCGGAACGCGAAAACAGGAACACAACAATTACAGGTCACATCTGTCACAATTCCGCGATGACAGAAGTAATACACAACAAGGCTATTCTTACAACGTAAATCGTGACCAAAACAGACACCACCCATATGACAACAGTTGGCAGAGTAGTAATAATTACAGGGAAAGATCACCTCTCCGCGGTAGTGACTATCACAGAGACAACCATAGAAACAGACAATATGGGAATTAAAACAATTATTATCAAGGGAGACAGAATAACTTCAGACGCAACAGTTCAGCGCGCAGTTACGATTCAGGGAGAAATTCTCCACCACGTGACCGACAAGAAAGAAACTATGGAATCTACCGACATGACGACAGACGATATGATCGTAACGACAGACCTGAATTGCATCAGAACTGGCGAGATTCAAACAGAGCAGGGCCCTCTCGACAAGGTGAATTTGTAGAAGTTAGGTCTCCAAATCCCAATAACGACGTGCGCCAACAAAGAGACAATAGGCAATGACTCATACCGCTGGCAGCCACAAAACGTACTTCTGAAACAGACAACGGAGCTGCCGTAGCTAGTAATTACGTAAGAATGGAAGACATTAGGGACATGTTACTCCAGGAGCACGACGTAAAACATAACAACATTGCATATCCTGTGATTCACATTACTGTAAATGACGTAAAATTAACGGCATTACTTGACTCTGGCAGTCCCATTTCAGTAATTAGTGAAACAGCTTTTAGCAAATGCAATAACTCGAACGATTGTCCCACACTTCCGTTACGTAAGATTAAATTACAAGGTGCAATCTTTGGAAAAAATGTAGATGTAAGCCAACAAACCAACTTAGAATTCTTTTGTCAAAGCCACAGCTTCTCTATGAGCTTTCTTATTGTTCCATTATTGTTGACGGAAATTATATTGGGAGCAGACTTTTTGAATGAATACAAAGTAATCTTAAACTTTCACGATGCTGAAATAAGTTTAGAGAAAGAAGTTTGGTCAATAGCTTTGAAATTTGAAGATTGGCTCTCAAACCATGACGAGGAAATAAATCGGCTTTACCTTCTGTTAGACAACAGTACGGAATTTTCTACAGAACTAGACACTAACAATCACTCTGCAAGTACTGACAGGGATGATATCGATGGCATGTTTGAAACTAATGAGTTAATTCAGAATAAAATTCAAACAATTGAGAATTGTAATGACACTGATAGGCAAGACCTTTTTGAGATTTTACAAGCACATTCCACAGTTTTTACTCACGAAACAGGAACTATCAAGGGATTTCAATACCAATTTCGTGTTCGTGAGCATACTAAATTTTGTGTTAGACCATATGTAATTCCAGCACATTATAGGGACTGTGTTAGAACATAAATACAATCTATGCTTGACGAGGGCATTATTGAGCCTGCAGTAAGCTCATACAACAATCCATTACATGTTATTGACAAGAAAAATGGATCGATCAGGCTTGTCTTAGATTCGAGACAAATCAATACTATCATCATTCCTGAAACAGACAGGCCGCAAACGTTAGAAGAACTTCTTCAAAATTTTAATGGTGTAAAAGTGTTGTCTTCTATTGGTTTCAGATCCAGCTTTTATCAGATCGAACTTCATCTAGAATGTAGAAAATACACAGCTTTCCTTTGTTTCGGCGTTTGTTATCAGTTTCGGAAACTTCCTTTTGGTTTGAACATTTCTTCGGCAGAATTCATTCGCGGGCTAAATTCCATATTACCTGAGTTCTTAAAACGTCACATCACCTTATATGTGGACGATATTCTGATAGCAGAAGCCTCATGGGAACAACACAATCGCATCCTCAACAGCGTGTTACATATTTTTGCAGAATCTGGAATTACAGTTAACTTGGAAAAGTCTGAATTCGGTAGGACAAAGGTGAAGTTTTTGGGACATATTATTTCTTCTGAAGGCATTCAGCCGGATCCTGAAAAAATAGAAGCAATCAGAGCCATTCCAGTTCCATCCACAAGAAAAAAACAAGTCCGCAGTTTTCTAGGTCTCGTAAATTTTTACCGTCGTTTTCTGAATATGCAAATTCTTGTTACACCAAAACTTTGTTCGCTCACTGGAAAAAATACTATTTGGAACTGGGACGAACAAGCACAGTTGGAATTCAATTCTTTGAAAGAATCACTACTTAACGCGCCAATACTAGCTTATCCAGATCTGTCACAAGATTTTTGCCTTAGCACGGACTCTTCTAAAGTCGGTCTTGGTGCCCATTTATTTCAAGAAGCCATAGAAAATGACACTACCGTTCAGAAAACCATTGCTTTTTCTAGCCGAGTGCTAACAAAATCTGAAAAAAATTATTCCGTTACTGAATTAGAAGCTTTAGCTATCGTTTGGGCATTTAACAAATTCCGTTTCTTTCTTTCTGGTAAGCACGTAAAAGTATACAGTGATCATCGTGCATTACAATTTCTTATGTCTTCAAAATTAAATCATGACAGGTTAAAACGTTGGACATTGTTTCTGCAAGAATTCCACTTCACAGTATTCTACATTCTCGGCAAGGAGAACATTGTTGCGGACGCACTGTCACGCGCACCGGCTGGGCTTGAGAAAAGTAACACAGAAGGCAACCTCGAGAAAAATTTCAGTATTATTTACATTCAGAAAGTCGCCTTTGAAAACTTCATCACCACATCTTTAAAGGACATTGCTCATGAACAAGATAAAGATCCGATTTGGAAAGACATCAAAAGTAAATGGCATGAAAAGACACACACTCAGATTCGGCATTATTACCTGGTTAGAAACAACATACTCTTCAAACGCTGCACTGTTGATGACAAGCTATGGGTAGTTTGCATTCCAGAAGATTTTGTTAATAAGCTCATTTGGTACATTCATTTCAGCTACGCACATTTTGGTCCACGAAAACGTTATCATATTCTTCGAACGACTTGTTATTTTAACAATATGGAAAAGAGAATTCGAAGAGTCTTGTCTATTTGTAAACTTTGTCAAAAGGCGAAACCATCTACTATCTCTCATCGTGCTCCGCTGTTTCCTATCATTCCTTCTAAATTAAAAGAATTTGCTGCTGTTGATCTCTTGGGACCGCTTGTCAGAACATCTAATGGATTTTCGTACGTTCTAGTCGCTGTTGAACTTACTTCAAAATTTGTTTCTTTCACACCGTTACGTAAAGCCACTGGACGGTCTGTATCCAACGCCTTTGTTAAAAATTTCTTACGTGAAGTTGGACACGTTAGTAAAGTCATTTCAGATAACGGACCGCATTTCAGATCTGCTGTTTGGTCACGCATGCTTCGGAATCATAAAATCAGACCTGTTTTTATTTCGTTGTACTCACCACATTGTAACCCCTCCGAACGGATTATGAAAGAAATCAATAAGCTTTGTAGACTTTATTGTCACAGAAAGCATCAGCATTGGGACAGATATTTACACTTATTTCAAAATGTGCTGAATGAAATGCCTCATGACTCCACTGCTTTACCACCTACTCTTGTACTGAAGAATGAAGAACCACCGAACAGAATCAGAGAGCTTGTACCTTTCCCGAATACTCGTAAACTTCGACACAAAGACATAATTGATTTGGCTATTATAAATATAAAATCTGCAGCAGACAAAAGGAGAAAACTACACGGTAAAGCAAATGCGAAGAAATTATATATTGGTCAGAAAGTTCTCATTAAAGCTCATTCATTGTCACATAAGAAGAAACACTTGAGTCACAAATTCTTTCTAGTTTACAATTGACCTTACAGAATCCGACGTATATCACATGTTAATTGCGTTGAAGTTGAAACTCTGCATACTAGGAAGAGTAAAGGTTTACACCACATTGCACATGTAAAACCGTTTATTGAAAGTTAATCTGCTTTTTAACTTTGTCTTTGCCATAAAACTTTTCACTTCACATTTCTAGTATGCATTGTCAGACTTAGAAACTGTTACCATGCAACAATGTTTGAAGTTAAATATCCAATCAAGAACCAAGAGAACTTATTTAAACAGCAATTACAAATGCATTGTTATAGTGAACAGACGACACAGTGTTATTGTGTGTGTACATTCTTGCTTGTTAGTTGCATGATTACGTAATGACTATAAGGCTCACATACTTAGAACGTATACTGGTACTGCTAATGAGATTTTAATGCAACATTTTGGTTTACTTGAAAATACTTTCTGGATTTAAAGTACTTTCTTTGAGATACCAGATGAGACAGTGGTTAGTTTATGTGACAGCTACACGATTTTATCACGACGCTACTAATGAGTGACAATTTACAATGTTGCTTTTGCAGTGTTTCTGTTTTAAATCTGCACAGTTTTTCTGTATTATTCTGGAAAGTAAAACATGTTTTAGTAGTAACTTTGTGGTATAGCTACAATGAGGCAGTCTTTTCCGTAGCACAACAATACGTTACAGCACCAGTACTTTTTCATCACGGCAATAAGTGTAATAACTAAGATATCTATACGCAAAGCATTTCACTTTTGTGTATCATGAGGTAAGTACATTGACTTCTGCAGAACGTAGCTTTCGGAGGACGATAACTACGACACTTCCACAGAGATTATCTTACAACAAGACGAACAGTTTAGTGCTACAGTACACATATTTGAGTGATTAATTTTCTACTTAAAACATTTATTTTTAAAGATTTTTGAAGTACAATGATACAAAGGTTTTCCGTGATACATTTCATTCCATTGCTGTAATCTGTAACACCTGAGGGTATAATTACATTAATCCTCAGGGAGTACACGCCTACATTGTGTACCATGTGTCTGGCAAACACAAGGAGCCCTAGCTAATATGGTATTTGCTTATACAACTTTACACATCGGTACCATATTTCTCTAACACATAAATTACACAGCTATCTGATCATTTAACTGAGAGACAAACATTTTTTTTTTTTTTACTACATCAGTGACAAATGTTTACGTAATTACACAGTTGGATAACGTCACACTTATGAAACTGTATTTTGTCTGTACTTTGTAAACTGTTCATATTTTTTCAGAACCATTGTGATACTATGAGAGCTTTGAATGATGTATTTGGTAACGGATCATGATTTTAAAGTACGTTTGAGGTAGATGACGCTATTGAGATGAGCAGAGAATTTTTTTTAATTTTGAAATTATTGCAGAAAGCTACGACGTTTTTGAGATTTGACTGGGGTGTTATGATATTATTACGACGATGATGTGTATTATGCTGTTGATGTATGTTTATGATCCATAAGCTGATGCTATAGGAGGAATTTGATTATGCTACATATCAGTTATGATGAAATATTGTAGAAGTGTCGACGATATGTATATGTATAATAAGGTAAGGAATAATGAGTAGTGGTTAGGGACTCTGATTTGTGGAAAAGGTTGTTGGAAACCAAGAATCGTACTTTAAGAGGTATGAAATGTATGTAAATGCGTGAGTGTATTACAATGCCAACGAAATTTTTTTGGACATTGTTATATTTATAGGATTTTGTTTCTACAGATTTGCAACGCAAATTCTCGAACCGTGAAATTTTTATATGAGACTGTCACAGTAGTGCAAACTGGTGTCGTAAATATTTCGGTACGAAAGCCAAGTGACCTTGATGTAATGCGTCTTGAGCAGCCAGCTGTGTCAGACGCCTGGAGAAGAAGCCATTAGTGTGTGCCTTTTCAGAGGCACAGGTAAAAAAAAAATTCCTTTGTAGAAAGCATCGTAAATACGACACCCTCAAACTTGAAAACATGATTACACTGTAGAGTTCTTAATTTATGATATTTACTGAAATGAAATGATGAGAAACATTTCATGTCTATTGTCTTGCTAGTTGAAAGATTGTTTACTGCATTATGAAATGCCATATGGCTAGTGAATGACGTTTCACGCCTTGCTTTGCCTATTTTGTTTAATATCTAGTTCCTAGCTGCACTGCAGCATTGGTTAAAATAAAATTTTATAGATGTACTAATATAAATATTTTATGCCTACAGATCCAGTAAAAAATAACTTTATGATGGATGTACTCCAAAAAAAAATGAGGGAGCACAAAAAGACATTTCCACTTCACAGGAATTGCATACATAATTTTTGTCAGTGACTTGGTAACTTGTCTGCTAGAACAAGTTAGAGTGATGCATCACTCTAGTGTTAAGATGTGACATAGGTATTAGACATGGCCGTCTTTACAGTAATATTTTTTCTGCTTGAGCTTTTTCATGATTAGATATAAGTTATTGCATTTGCTGCTGCTGTTTGCCAGGCATAGTGTTATTAAATTTCACTTTGTATTAGTCTGTTAATCTAGTTTTACTACTGATTTATTTTTCTTGTTTGCTGTGCATTGCCTTATATTAGCTGTAATATTGCATTTGCTTTGATAATTTATGCTGCTTGCTTTGCCATTTGTATTTTTATCATTGCTGTTTGTGTTAATTGTTTTGTGCTGCTGCATTGCCTCGTTCCTTAGTTTAGCATCTGAGCTCAGTAGATTTAAGTTAGCTTAAGATGGGGTAGGCTATATGAGAGAACGAGTTGCGATGAATTGGAAGAAATGCATTGAGAAGCTGTAAGAAAATGGTTTGGCCAAAAAAAAGTATTTTGAAAGAGGATATGAGCAAAAAAGTAGGGTTTAGGGGCAACAGGTTTACGTAGGATTTTCTTGGAAATAAATTACCTGTGCCTCTGAAAAGGCACACACTAATGGCTTCTTCTCCAGGCGTCTGACACAGCTGGCTGCTCAAGACGCATTACATCAAGGTCACTTGGCTTTCGTACCGAAATATTTACGACACCAGTTTGCACTACTGTGACAGTCTCATATAAAAATTTCACGGTTCGAGAATTTGCGTTGCAAATCTGTAGAAACAAAATCCTATAAATATAACAATGTCCAAAAAAATTTCGTTGGCATTGTAATACACTCACGCATTTACATACATTTCATACCTCTTAAAGTACGATTCCCTGGTGGCCCACCAATACCATACTCTCTACCAGGACTACATCACTTCCTCTGTGATGACCTACCTACCAATATTCTTCAAAACTTCGACTGACTCTGCTGTGGGTTTGCTCTGTTGTGGCCCATTACCTATCTGCATGTCAAGAGTCAGCACTGTCTTTCTGTTGGAAGGACAACACTACTTCTTCAAGACGGCATGGAAATCCACTACTTCCGTGTGCATTTTCTTTTACTGCTCAGACTTCGAGAAAAACACTGCGATTTTACTGTGATGAACGATCGGGACTGTCTTTATGGACTGTGAGAAAATTTTAGCTTTTGACCAACATTGTATCAATAAGTGTGTGCATTTGATATCTTTGTTATTGTAACTATGAAAAATTTTTTCAAATCTGTATTGGCCACTGCCCAAAACAATTTGTAAAATTTTTTGTGGGGAGCATGGGGGCTATGTAAGTAGGCTGCCTAGTTTCTTTTATTGCTAACGCCACGTAGCGCTCTTTATGAAAATCACTGGCTGTGCTGTGTGCAGTCTGTGGCTGGTTTGCATTGTTGTAATATTCGCCATTGTAGTGTTGGGCAGTTGGCTGTGAACAGCACGTAGCGTTGTGCAGTTGGAGGTGATCCGCCAGCAGTGGTGGATATGGGGAGAGAGATGGCGGAGTTTTGAAATTTGTAACATTGGATATCATGAACTGCTATATACATTATGACTTTTGAACACTATTGAGGTAAATACATTGTTTGTTCTCTATCAAAATCTTTCATTTGCTAACTATGCCTATCAGTAGTTAGTGCCTTCCGTAGTTTGAATCTTTTATTTAGCTGGCAGTAGTGGCGCTCGCTGTATTGCAGTAGTTCGAGTAACGAAGATTTTTGTGAGGTAAGTGATTTGTGAAAGGTATAGGTTAATGTTAGTCAGGGCCATTCTTTTGTAGGAATTATTGAAAGTCAGATTGCGTTGCGCTAAAAATATTGTGTGTCAGTTTAAGCACAGTCATGTATAATTGTTCTAAGGGGACGTTTCAATTGGTTCCTCATTCACCCCATTCACCAGACTTAGCCTCAACTGACTTCTTCCTGCTGCCTAATCCGAAAGTTTGGCTTGCTGGGAAGAAATTTTCATCAAGTGGTGAAGTGATAGTTGCAGTCAACGAGCATTTTTCAGAGTTTGGCAGAACCTATATTTCCGATGGGATGAAACAGCTGGAGGACTGATGGACCAAGTGCACATCTTTCCAAGGATACTATGTCGAGAAGTAAGGAGAGTTGTTTACGAAACAAACAGTTTTCTAGGTTTTTCCACAGTTTTTTCAAACTATCCTCGTACATCTTGTATAGTTGCTTACGCTCAAAGATAAGAAATATGTAACTACTGAGCTTCAGTCTTTCATTCTAGGGAATTCCCTTCTCCGATGATTTCTTCAGTTAGCTGAATTCAGTATAGGTGTTCTTAGCATAAGAAACATGATCTATATAATTTTTCAGTTTTCACCTTGCAGCAGGTAGGTGTTGACCGCTCTCATCGTCTTCCAGTCGCAGCGGCTCTTCCCCTGACGACCCTCGGCTGGTCACGGCGAGCCGCTGCCGCGGCGGCGGTCAGCCAGAGCGTGGAGCGCACAGTCTCGTGCATTATTGAGCGCGCATGTCGGGGTCCGCCCGTGACGGCCTTTTGTTCGCGCCGTGTCGATGTAGCGCTTCCTCGGGGATGTGTTGTTAGCCTCTAATCACCGCTGCACCGCCGCCGGGTCCACAGATAATTAACCGAGCATTGGCACCACAGCTCTGGGCGACGCACCCTCTCCATTAAACAGCTGCGCCACGTACCTTTCCAGTGTGTGTCACCACGTTTCCTACCGTACTGGACGATCAGCTTAGCAGGTATTCCATTGCACCGATTAGCTTTCCAAGTGACGCTTGTTACTTGCGCCGTATCGTGTACAGGGTAGGCGAGAAGTCGCCGTACCGCTGTAACCCGAGTATGGTAGATATGTTACTTCGTATCACGTGTTGGGATCTGTTGTTCCAATTCATGTTTACATGTTTTCACAGTTGCATTCGAGTTTGAATTTATAGACTGATGTGCGCGGCTATAGTTAATCAGTTGAGGAAGGCTTAGTGACAGTTGTGTGGGCGCACGAACGACAACACACGGGCCAGACAATGAGACGGATTATCGCAGCATTCCAGGAAAGATTTAATGAGATTCCACGGCGAAAGACAACACTTGTGGATTGTGGAAGACGTGCTTGCACTTTTGGCAGTGTTAAAGACAGGGTGCAGATGGAAGGGAGAAGATAAAGAATAAACATGTAACTGAGTCTCTGATTTCATTTACATCTACATCTACATACATACTCCGCAATCCACCATACGGTGTGTGGCGGAGGGTACCTCGTACCACAACTAGCCTCTTCTCTCCCTGTTCCACTCCCAAACAGAACGAGGGAAAAATGACTGCCTATATGCCTCTGTACGAACCCTAATCTCTATTATCTTATCTTTGTGGTCTTTCCGCGAAATGTAAGTTGGCGGCAGTAAAATTGTACTGCAGTCAGCCTCAAATGCTGGTTCTCTAATTTTCCTCAGTAGCGATTCACGAAAAGAACGCCTCCTTTCCTCTTTGGACTCCCACCCGAATTCCTGAAGCATATCCGTAACACTCGCGTGATGATCAAACCGACCAGTAACAAATCTAGTAGCCCGCCTCTGGATTGCTTCTATGTCCTCCCTCAATCTGACCTGATAGGGATCCCAAAGTTTCTGGAACTATGGATGATTCATTCAACAGAAATAGCTTCACACATAGAGCAAGTCAATAGTGGGTCCAGATTTGACTCTTATGCAAGCAGTTATTCGTACGAGACTCCCCGGACAGCGGTGGGATACGAACCTGGCTGTGGCCCACCATACGGTCTGACAGCCAGGAGTGATGGTCTGGTGTGGCGCTTCATTTCACAGCAGGACCTCTTTGGTTGTCATCCGCGGTTCCCTTATAGCGCAGCAGTGCCTCGAAGATAGTATACGCCTCTTTTTGTTCTCCTTCGTGGCAAGCCACCCTGCGCTTATATTTCAGAAATATAGTGCCCGCCCGCACACGACGATAGTTCCCTCGTCATTTTGACGATCTAACGTGCCAATTGGACAAATATTGGCAAGATAGCCAACAAATCTGTCAATCAAAGCCAAACGGAAAGAACTGTTTGCATTGTGGCACTCCTATTAAGGAAATAGGAGTAACCCATTGAATTACATACCCATATCACTGACTTCAATTTGCAGTAGGATTTTGGAGCATATACTGTACTCGCACATTATGAATTACCTTGAGGAAAATGACTTACTGTTGCATAACCAACACTGATTCAGAAAATATCGTTCTTGTGCGGCACAGCTAGCTCTTTATTTCCACCAAGTAATGAGTGCTCTCGACAATGGATCTCAGATCGATTCCATATTCCTAGATTTCCAGAAGGCTTTTGATACCGTTCCTCACATGCGATTATTAATCAAACTGCGTTTATATGGAGTATCGTCTCAGTTGTGTGACTGGATTCGTGATTTCCTCTCAGAGAGGTCACAGTTTGTAGTGATAGACGGTAAATCATCGAGTAGAACAGAAGTGAGTCCGCAGCTCACGGTCGTGCAGTAGCGTTCTCGCTTCCCGCGCCCGGGTCCCCGGGTTCGATTCCCGGCGGGGTCAGGGATTTTCTCTGCCTCGTGATGACTGGGTGTTGTGTGATGTCCTTAGGTTAGTTAGGTTTAAGTAGTTCTAGGTTCTAGGGGACTGATGACCATAGATGATAAGTCCCATAGTGCTCAGAGCCATTTGAACCATTTTTAGAACAGAAGTGATATCTGGCGAAGGTAGTGTCATAGGCCCTCTGCTGTTCAGGAACATAAATGATCTAGGTGATAATCTGAGCACCCCACTTAGATTGTTTGCAGATGACGCTGTAATTTACCGTCTAGTAAAATCATCAGACGATCAATTCCAACTGCAAAATGGCATAGAGAGAACTTCTGTACGGTGCGAAAAGTGGCAATTGGCACTAAACAAAGAAAGATGGGAGGTCATCCAAATGGGTACTTAAAGAAATCCGATAAATTTTGGTTATACGATAAATCGCACAAGTCTAAGGGCTGTTAATTCGATTAAATATCTAGGAATTACAATTACGAGCAAATGAAATTGGAAAGACCACATCGATAATATTGTGGGGAAGGCGAAACAAAGACTGCGCTTTGTTGGCAGAATACTTAGAAGATGCGACAAATCCACTAAAGAGACAGCCTACATTACAGTTGTCCGTCCTCTGCTGGAATATTGCTGCGCGGTGTGGGATCCTTACCAGGTAAGACTGACGGAGGACATCGAAAAAGTGCAAAGAAGGGCAGCTCGTTTCGTGTTATCGCGCAATAGGGGTGAGAATGTCACTGATATGGTACGCGAGTTGGGGTGGCAGTCACTGAAACAAAGGCGGTTTCCTTTCTGGCGAGATCTACGCATATTTACGAAATTTCAATTACCAACTTTCTCTTCCGAATGCGAAAATATTTTGTTGACAGCCACCTACGTAGGGAGAAATGATCATCATAATAAAATAAGAGAAATCAGAGCTCGAACGGAAAGATTTAGGTGTTCCTTTTTCCTACGCGCCATTCGAGAGTGGAATGGTAGAGAAGTAGTACGAAAATGGTTCGATGAACCCTCCGCCAGGTACTTAAGTGTGAATTGCAGAGTAACCATGTGGATGTAGATGGCCAGTCGTGGACCAACGTATTACTGACTTGCTCAATTTGTGAAGTTCTTTCTCTTGAATAGATCATCCAATTTTTCTGAAATTGTAATCATTTGTTTTTCTGTACATGTAGGAATACATCAATTCTCTCAACTTCCGTTCCATTCGGATAATTCCTTGGTCGTGCATCTTTTTTTCATTTTTTTTCCTTAGAGTTTAGTTAGGCACAGTACAGTTCAAACTATTAACAAAGTGTTGTCAACCACAATTGTCTATGGCAGTCTCATATACGACTGTTTACTAAACCCGGTGCTAACCCACTCCAATAATGCACCCTCGTACTGCAATGCATACTTCTAATAAAACAATCGTTACATATGCGACCAGAGTTTACTACGTCCGCCACGTGTGAGTATATGACCGTTCACTTTCGCCATCGCCACCCAGTTCTCACCAGCAGTGACAAAGCACATACTGCCTCAAAACTTTCAACCAGTCAGCGTTCAGGAAAATCATTACTGCCTTAAAATGGTCAGTTTCACTGGATTGTGAAATTGTAATTCACGTCGTTACAGGTTGATTCATACTAATTTGCCAAAAGATGTTACACATCCCCCTCCTCTAATTTTTTTTCAAATTTTAAAAGCTCTTGCTATTTTATCGAAAACTGCATAAAATACTGTGCATAAAAAACAGGCTGACTCTTACAAAGAAGGAAACAGCAACCATCATCTTCAATAGTGGCTGGTTGTTGATTAACCAGTATCATCAATAGTGTCTGGTTGCTGATTTCTTCTTCCTAAGAATCAAGCTGTATGCGAGAAATTCTTGCAGATAATAAAAATTTTGAAATATGATAAGCAATCTCCTTCATTTAATCTTGATCAAGTTGAGCATCGTAACCGATACCAATTGTAAGGATTAATGAAAACCATGTGAGCTGTATTATTACACATTGACTGTGCTACACCCAGTTTTGTTCTTGGAACATCTTCAGATTAAGCGCAATTAAACAAAACAGGGTATTAGGCTAAAGCTACAGCACCTCAGCGAATGAAATAAGCAACTCACACTGGCAACAGTCTTGTACTATATATTCACCGAGTGCTGCGTAAGTCATGATGTAAATGGTCGGATTGTCGCATGTAGTGTTAAAAGTCTAAATCCAGAAACAATAATCCTAACCATCCTGCAGAACGCCTGGCGGAAGTACGACGAGTAGGAACAGCATGCCGCATACAGCAAACTGTCCCGATAGGGCCGTTCCAAGAAAGAGGTAAACATCTAAACATAGTACTTTTCTTCCACCGAGTGCGATGCCAGTTTTGTCGGGATGACTCTGTGGTTGCTGTGCAGAAGCCCTGTTCCGGTACCAGTGGAATCTTACCACGACCGAGTTGCTGATTTCTCAATGTTGGTGTAGCATGTTCTCTTTCGTCTATGGTCCCTGGTGGATCTTCTTATCGTCGACTGTGTTTTATTAAGTTGGGTCACTACATCAGCGCCGCATGGTTTGATATGTGCACCTTCAGTAGTGGAATCTGAGCCTGTTTACTCTGAAGCATTCTTAATCGGAATGGCTGTTAGTAGGCTGTCTACATCGGCACAGGTTTGAATATTTACGGTAACATTCTCTGCGTATGTGTGTGTGGCTTGCAGAAGTTGGTTTTCTGTTCTCGGGGCATGAATTTTCGACACTGTGCACGTAGATAGTCTACTGCTCCACACATCGCACAGGTGCATGGCTGACCCTCGTTCAGAATGTGTGCCGTATAACTACCGATGTTGCGATTTAAATTTTTCTTACACTTCCTCTTTTGACCGAGTTTCTAGTCAATAGTTAACACAAGTTTTTCACATATGGAAGAACTACCTTCAGATAGTGTCTGTGGCCGGAATAAGTTACTACGCGCGAATGGCGGAACAAACAGCCATGTGTAAGGCTTCCTTGTTCGTGTCGACAATACAGGCAAAACGTGCAGGAAAAACACGCCACGTTCGCTCAACGACATTGCCGAAGAGGGTGACAAAATGACCGAGAGAAAAATGTGTTTCCAAAGTTTTAAACTCTTTTCGGTTGGTTCATTACAGGAACATTTAACTGATTTTGCCACAGATGTGTCCTGTTTACGCGAATCAGATTCACAAAATTTTTATAAAGGGATCACTTTGCTTTGGAACAAATAAAGTGAACACATTTAAGGGGAAAACGAAACGAAATGAGGCGTTACAGGTTGAGAAAACAGGTGCTGTTATTTCAGTGATTACAAACTCAAATGAGATTTAGGAAGGACTTGGTAGTATGATCCCACTTATCGCTAAGACGTGGCACCACTTCTGGGATGGCCGGAATCACTGATTCGGTTGCTAAAGTGCCATAAAGTCATTGTATCTTCTCCTGTCGTGACGTACCACTGTAATGTCAGAGTTCCCTCAATTACTATTATCCGTGACCTAAAGTCATCTCCGGTATCTCCCATCACCAACACGCAAGAAGAAACACCGTTGTGCCTCTCTAAAGTACTGGAAGAATGGGACCTGTCCCCAGGAGACCGCCTTACTCGCCGACGATTGTCATCCGGTGTAGTGCAGAACAGCTATTCATCTCTGGGCCCAATGTGACGCCATTCATCAGCAGTCCATACTTGTTGTCAAGGCATCATTTCAGACGTAGCCGCGGGTGTTGTGGTGTTGATGGCAGTCCATACATGAATCGGTAATTCCTTAGTTGGACTGCTGCAGGTCTCCTATCACTGGCGCGAGATGACACTACTTGTACTCTGACAGCAGGGGCAGATGTGAATGGTGTGGGATAAGCTTGGTGCACAATACGGTGATCCTTCATTGAGGTTATCAGACGTCGTCGATTGGAACCCTGACGACAACTATGCCTTCCTCACTTTCTCATGTAGTCATGGTATGTACCAGTGTCGCACAAATCTTGCTATTGCAGGATTGTCGGCCAAATGGGGACCGACAATGAGTCCGATTTCGAGCTGCGCCAAGTGTCGTTAACAATGTCTCACACGACATCGCACCATCTCCGTGTCTTTTACTGTCATCACTCATCTCTCGCTGTTCACGTCCATTATATACGCTACCAGGCCTGTTAACAACACTACACACGAACAACACAAATGAATTCTAGTAGCCGTTTTACCTGTCACAGACAGCTCCAACTCTAATCTTTTGTATGTAATATAAATGAAAAGGTTTGTGTGTCAGTATGTTTGTTACTCCTTCACGCTGAAACGGCTGGAAGGATATAGAAGAAATCTAGAATGGAATTCCTAATCGGCCTACTGGATTGCGATATAACTGACCGTGATCGCATATGCCTAATGAAATCTTACAGTGAGTCAGGCTACCGTTGTCGAAGGAAAATAACACCGGCTAGTGGAAGAAAAGTGTACAACAAACCCTTGTGAAGGAAGAATCGATTCTAAATCTAATCTAAACATTGATGATAATTTTGGAATGGATGGAATGTAGTGCAATCGCTGACGAACAACACAGGGGAAAAGGGCACCACTTATTACTTAGTACAAAAATACTGATAATAGAAAAAATATTGATTAGGTAAAAAGGGGATAATTAAATGATTGCTAGCCCAGTAGGACAATGAATCTCCAGGATCTTAAGAGAGGTAACAGCAAAGACATTTAAGCAAACAATCACTATCGTGTCAAAAGAGGTTTGTCACGCTTTTGAACAACACAACAGTTCACGAGAAAATAAATGACTAATAATGCACTGAGTTTGTAGTTACTTATCCTAAAATACTATATTTTGAAAGCAAAGTTAAATGAAGTTGCTGGTTAAAAAAATGATTGACTTTAATTAAAACTTTGTTTTGAAAAATATGAATTTCAGTAACCTCATTGTAACGTAATGTAAAATTTAGAAAAATGCAAGCAGTTCACTTTTGATTATTGAAAGACTGAATTGAATCCTGTTTAAGCAAATGAGCAGCTGATTTTACTTTTAATACACACATCAAAAAAGTTTTGCATCACCCCAGTTCCCAGAACTCCTGAAGATAGACGTTGACTGTGGATATTTGTATCACAGACACAGTTCGTTTGACTGTTCAGAGATGTCACTAAAGCCTTCCAAAATATGTACACAACCATGCATTAGCAGCGCCTATTAGACGGAGAGGGTCCGACAGCCCATCAGTTCCCGTCATTCCACTAGAAAGAAGGTACACAGCTCGTGTTATCTGTAGTTCAGCCACGACCAGACGGTCAATAACGCGGTTCGATCGCGTCCGCGTTGTTACTCTGTGCCAGGAAGGGCTGTCAACAAGGGATGTAACGGAGTGAACCAAAGCGATGTTGTTCGGACTTGGAGCAGATACAAAGAGACAGGAACTGTCGATGACAAGCCTCGCTCAGGCAGCCCAAGGACTACTACTGCAGTGGATGACCGCTACCTACGGATTGTGGCTCGGGGGAACACTGACAGCAATTCCACTATGTTGAATAACGTTTTTTGTGCAGCCACAGAACGTCGTGTTACGGCTCAAACTGTGCGCAAAAGGCTGCATGACGTGCAAGTTCACTCCCGACGGCCATGGCGAGGTCCGTCTTTGCAACTACACCGTGCAGCGCGGTACAGATGGGCCCAGCAGCATGCCGAATGGACCGCTTAAGACTGGCATCACGTTCTCTTCACCGATGAGTGTCGCATATGCCTTAAACCAGACAAACGTCGGAGACTGTTTGGAGGCAATCCGGTCAGGCTGAACGCCTTAGACTCGCTGTCCATGCTGTTTTGGGGTGGCATTATGTGGGGCCGACGTACGCCGCTGGTGATCACGGAAGGCGCAGTAACGGCTGTACGATACGTGAATGCCGCCCTTCGACCGATAGTGCAACCATAATGGCAGCATATCAGCGAGTCGTTTGTCTTCATGACGACAATTTGCACCGCCATCGTGCACATGTTGTGAATGACTTCCTTCAGCATAACGACATCGCTCGACTAGAGTGGCCAGCATGCTCCCCAGACATAAACCGTATCGAACATGCCTGGGATGGATTGAAAAGTGCTGTTTACGGACTACGTGACCCACACAACCACTCTGATGGAGCTACGCTGAATCGCCGTTGAGGAGTGGGACAATCTGGACCAACAGTGCCTTGATGAACTTGTGGATAGCATGCCACGACGAATACAGGCATGCACCAATGATAGAGGACGTACTACTGAGTATTAGAGATATCGGTGTTTACAGCAATCTGAACCACCACCTCTGAAGGTCTCGCTGTATGATGGTACAACATGCAATGTGTGGTACTCACGAGCAATAAATAGAGCGGAAATAATGTTTATGTTGATCTGTATCCCAATTTTCTGTACAGGTTCCGGAACTCTCGGAACTGTGGTGAAGCAAAACTTTTTTGGTGTGTTTATAATAGCAATAAAATACATACCGAGCAACCAGAGGTCACTCGCCAAGCTAAATACAGAATAAATGAAATTGTGTACTTTTAGTTTGTGCTGTTAGTTTTTTCAGTGAAATGTTACGTCACTTCAAGTGAATGAAGTTAATACTCAACATTGCAAATTAGTTAAGCCTGTGTTATGTAGTTCAAGAACGAACAGTTACAGAGGCAGAAAGGTTAGACTGGAACATATCATTAGCAAACGAACAAAACTGGCATAATTAGTTAATCAGTTTTCATATTTTTACGACACTCGGTGATGATATACACTCCTGGAAATGGAAAAAAGAACACATTGACACCGGTGTGTCAGACCCACCATACTTGCTCCGGACACTGAGAGAGGGCTGTACAAGCAATGATCACACGCACGGCACAGCGGACACACCAGGAACCGCGGTGTTGGCCGTCGAATGGCGCTAGCTGCGCAGCATTTGTGCACCGCCGCCGTCAGTGTCAGCCAGTTTGCCGTGGCATACGGAGCTCCATCGCAGTCTTTAACACTGGTAGCATGCCGCGACAGCGTGGACGTGAACCGTATGTGCAGTTGACGGACTTTGAGCGAGGGCGTATAGTGGGCATGCGGGAGGCCGGGTGGACGTACCGCCGAATTGCTCAACACGTGGGGCGTGAGGTCTCCACAGTACATCGATGTTGTCGCCAGTGGTCGGCGGATGGTGCACGTGCCCGTCGACCTGGGACCGGACCGCAGCGACGCACGGATGCACGCCAAGACCGTAGGATCCTACGCAGTGCCGTAGGGGACCGCACCGCCACTTCCCAGCAAATTAGGGACACTGTTGCTCCTGGGGTATCGGCGAGGACCATTCGCAACCGTCTCCATGAAGCTGGGCTACGGTCCCGCACACCGTTAGGCCGTCTTCCGCTCACGCCCCAAAATCGTGCAGCCCGCCTCCAGTGGTGTCGCGACAGGCGTGAATGGAGGGACGAATGGAGACGTGTCGTCTTCAGCGATGAGAGTCGCTTCTGCCTTGGTGCCAATGATGGTCGTATGCGTGTTTGGCGCCGTGCAGGTGAGCGCCACAATCAGGACTGCATACGACCGAGGCACACAGGGCCAACACCCGGCATCATGGTGTGGGGAGCGATCTCCTACACTGGCCGTACACCACTGGTGATCGTCGAGGGGACACTGAATAGTGCACGGTACATCCAAACCGTCATCGAACCCATCGTTCTACCATTCCTAGACCGGCACGGGAACTTGCTGTTCCAACAGGACAATGCACGTCCGCATGTATCCCGTGCCACCCAACGTGCTCTAGAAGGTGTAAGTCAACTACCCTGGCCAGCAAGATCTCCGGATCTGTCCCCCATTGAGCATGTTTGGGACTGGATGAAGCGTCGTCTCACGCGGTCTGCACGTCCAGCACGAACGCTGGTCCAACTGAGGCGCCAGGTGGAAATGGAATGGCAATCCGTTCCACAGGACTACATCCAGCATCTCTACGATCGTCTCCATGGGAGAATAGCAGCCTGCATTGCTGCGAAAGGTGGATGTACACTGTACTAGTGCCGACATTGTGCATGCTCTGTTGCCTGTGTCTATGTGCCTGTGGTTCTGTCAGTGTGATCATGTGATGTATCTGACCCCAGGAATGTGTCAATAAAGTTTCCCCTTCCTGGGACGGTGAATTCACGGTGTTCTTATTTCAATTTCCAGGAGTGTAGAAAGGAAACGGATCCTGCTTGTTAATAATGTCACAGGACAATGTCATCACAGTTGCCCTTCAAGTTTTAACTATGTAGGTTATTATTCAAGTTAGCCTTAGATTACGTAAAAAATTCCAGTGGGTATTTCTTCTACAATGTTAGTTATATTTTGTCACTTAACACCCTGATGATGTTGTAGCTTGCGAACGATGAAGAATGTAGCCGACGACAGCGCTTAGCTGCCGCTGTTCCTACTGCTAGCTGGGAACCACGAGTCGTCTCCAGAGCCACGGATAGTTATTGGGCAGGCAGTAGTTAGAATTGCAGCTTCCTCCCCTTGTCTACTCCTATCGCGCTCTGAACAGTCACAGGTTAACGAAGTAGGTACACCTACACTGGCGCCATCATAGCTGCACACGCGTCTGCGGGAGCGTTTCATGACTCAGGCGGCTCTGATTCCTCTCTGCTCGCAGCGCGACAGCGTCTCAACAAGCAGACATAAAGAACGGCACAGCTACTGCCATTTCGTTGCTATCAGTACATTTAAACAAAGTGCCCTCGGCTATTACGTAGCAATTTACAATATTTACATTATAATTACTTGCACAAATAAATACACTGTTACACCCATTACACATTAAACATAGTTTCTGTAACAAATCCTATAGATTCATAATTAGAAGTACAGTCCAAGTTAGCAACGGGTATTAAACGGTGAAAAATTTTGGATCGTGCAAAAGGTATTTCATCTGCATTTTCGGTGTTACAAGTTACTCTTAGGAAAAGCTAATTACTCGTTGAATTTTTAAGTGTACCATATTTGTGACATTGCTTTTATTGTTTAATACACCCTACATAATACGATTCAACGTAATGAATGCAATGCTTTCACAGTCTCAAAGTGTTTGAGACACACGAGCCCGTTGCATTTCAGCATCTGAACGTCAAGCGTACCTTAAAGCTTCTGAGACACTTCAAGACTCACAACGACAGTGTCATTTAAGTGCTGTATATCAGACAGACATCGTGTCCATACATATGGGACGTGGTAAGCTTTAAGTGATACTGGATTTCATTATGATATTCGAGCGTGTACGCTGGTACCAAGCAAATACGTGAAGGCATACCATAAAATCTGCGCTGCTGGACGGATTTAGAAAAGTTTGGAATGGAGATAATCTTTACCCGGAATTAATACATACGCTCCCTTTTACTCCGAAAAAAAAACAATGTTCCCAAGGGATTGGTCAACGTGACTACTGTTCCCTTGGGGTGGGTAACGTGACTAAAAAGCCATCCATGAAAGTTGTCAAATGTATGCATAAGTTTAACTTAGAAACATGAGATTAGTTTTCTCCTTAACGAGTTGTGAGTGACATGTATGCCGTCAGCTTCTCCCATCGGCTCTAATTTTCTTTTTTTATCCTTTTTTGTGTGTGGTGCGGTTTCCTCAGCCGCAAGAGGTTCACGCCTCAATACCTACAAGGGGTTAAGATTTATAATGCGCGTGGATAGTGAGTTTCGGCGTTAGCATTTCTTTATAAATGACTACTGAACCACATTTAATTACCACGGGGTGCAGCTAGTCATTAAATATCTTCCGATGGTGTGTGCGAGTATGAAGTACATTTGACCGTGTCTTCTGGGTGCTTCACTTTTCTGGTCATGCAGTGTAGTTGGTTCCGTCTTCTTTCGCCTTTTTGTGAGCTACAGAGAAGTAGCAATTGCTGCGTAAATACCGGTTTGCTTAACAAATAGCAGAGAATTTTTTCACATTTTTTCATTTACCCATACGTCGGTAGACCAAAGCAGCATGTAGCACGCAGTCTGTGTGCCAGTGCATGACTGACTTTGGAAGGGCAGGGCAGCTTTAGCACCAGAACTGCCTATTTAGACCCAATGGCGGACCAAAATACGTAGCTATTAGGTCTTGATTAATTCTATCTGAGATGCCAGATGAGATACTCGCAATAAATTACGTTAAGAGCGAAGAGATGGCTGTTCGTAAGAGAGCGCCCTACAGGCAGTAAACTGGAATGTCTCACCACGGCTTTACGGCCTTTGCTTCCGCTATTCGTTGTTATTAGCACTTCTGCAGACACGTAACGTATTACCAGAAAACTGGAAGACAGGAGCGACGTTTATTTCCTACAGTTAGCTTTACTACAGCATTTGGTATTTAACTGATCTTGCTCCCTTCTATTGGGAAGCAATTTGAACTGCAAACATAAACTCACTGAACAAATAATTGTCAACTCACAAGGTCGAAAACATTAACCACTTCATGTTCATGTGGATGGAGTGAAAAATTCAGCAGTGGAAACTAAAATAATCTTCAGTATTCATGGATGTTGTGAAGTGCTGTCCCTTATTCGTTCCCTGCGTCTAACATGGTGCGAACCGCAAATATGATGGAGTTTAAAAATAGGTTGATTTGCATTCTGAAGTACCGAAGGTCACCTTGATTAACGTATCTCTAAACTTGCCGAACAAAGTTTCCCGAGAACAGCATCGTCTTTCTTCTAAAAATACCCACTCCTATTACCGTTCTAGACGGGCTAAATAAAAAAAAAAAGAATGGCTCTGAGCACTATGGGACTTAACAGCTGTGGTCATCAGTCCCCTAGAACTTAGAACTACTTAAACCTAACTAACCTAAGGACATCACACACATCCATGCCCAAGGCAGGATTCGAACCTGCGACCGTAGCAGTCGCGCGGTTCCGGACTGCGCGCCTAGAACCGCGAGACCACCGCGGCCGGCACGGGCTAAATCGACGTGGTGCGATCGTAAAAGACGTTCATTCTCCCTGTACTTTTGTAAGTGGTTGTCCGTCATCGTCCCATTTCATATCGCTTCTTAGTATAACCCCTGCATGTTTAAATGATGTGACGTTCTCTACCTAATCACCATTGGCATCTCTATCTATTTGGTGGGCCTAATCTTGCAATTAACAACATTTAAAGAGCACTGTCTTGCAGGATAATAGTTACACATCAAACGGGCTAACCCTTTCGCTAGTTACCATGGCAACATTCAGGTGTTACTATATATCAGAGGCAAATATTTTAGTCACCGTATTTTAATTCATCTGAAACAATGCTTTCAGCGCTAGAATCAGCCAAGAGGTCGTATCGCGACTGGGTCAACACTGACGTCTAATACACCAGAGCACGCCACCTGCTAACAGAGATCGTGGAGGCGTTACGACGAAAGTGATAACATTTTTCCGTGACGAAAAGGCGAAAGAAGCATCGACATCGATCAGTAATTGCACTTCCCTGAGAGTGTACTTCTTTATCAGATGGTAAAGAGGTTTGTTTCTGCTGAGTTATCCTTCAAATTACTGTTAGTTAGTACATGGTAACTTTCAGGCGCTACCTGGGAAGACTATCAAATTTCATCTCTACAAGAAAATTCGTTCAATTACGCTGATGTAATAAAACAAACTATGTCAGGAATTATTAACAGTAAAATTAAGGAAGGCATAGTTTATGGAACGGAAGTAATAAGGAGTATGCCATCAACATGGAGAATACTAGTAGTAGAATAATGTGTCATCAAAGATATAGTGGCGAAGGAATTTACTCCAGCTTTATTCAAACCACATTTCACCGCTCTGTAGTAAAAAAAAAATCTTCTAAACAAGCATGGCTGAAAGAACGTGACTTCGCTACTCTCGGCAATGAATCGGCGACATAATCAATGCCACACAACTATTTTCCGCTGGAAGATGAGCCCCGAAAGTACGAACAGGTCTATGTCAAATGGTACAACTAATAGCTAGTCGCTTACCACAGTAGGACTGGAGTAAAACACTAGCACCGACTGTTATTGGTACAGTGATACATCCCTCGTCAGTTCATCCCGAAGGAGGAGTCGGAAAAAAATGTCATACGCTCAAAATCTTAAACCTCCAGAATGCTAAGAACGTCTTACGGTGATTATCATGGAAAATAAATGGAAAATATTGGTTGATAGTCCACGTCCTCATCGATAAATGCTACCCTGCCTAGCCTAGTTCTTCTTTCTGTTGACTTTTACCGTGTCTCTTCGCGTCGTCGCCATGATAATCTGAATTTGGCAATGTTGGTGTTAGATGACGGCCAGATGCCACTCCTGTCGCCACTGTTTCCTCCGGGAATTGTGTGCTCCATCTATCTGAGTCTAATTATCCCCTACCAGACTGTGAAAACGTTTCTCGAAATGTCTGCGAATCGTTTAACTAAGGCGAGACATCTGTACCACCACTGTATTTAGTTAGCTGGATGTGAAAAACCGCCTAAAAACCACATTCAGACTGGCTGACGTATCCGCCGGTTGAATACGATCCGCGGCCGGCGCGCCTTCATGAATCCAGAATGTGGTGTGCTAACGCACATGGCTATCTGGTATCACGATATAACTATATATGTATGGGTGGGGCCACTTATCACAGGATAATTACATATTTTTATTTTTGTAATTATATATTTTATGATTTTGTTGGGGTGGCTTTAAATATTGTGGGCTAGCATGGACTTTTAATTAACTTATACCGCGGTAACACTCGTACGGACATCGGATGCCACGAAGTACGTACGATATAATTTTCTTTAAACACAACGCGTGACTCACCGCCTTCTAATAAATAGTCTGCGTGAGCGCTGCCATTTAGAAAAGAAAATATGTGTATTCTTATGCAAACTGTAATTATTAATGTGGGTCTCAGGGGCTACTGGTTATTTATGTTCCAAATGTCACAAACATTAACTGAGATATTGTCGAGCTTATTGAATGTAACGATTTTCAATACTTCTTGTTCATTATTTGCAAGGTAAAACTGGAGAGAATCTCATCTGCCGTTAGGTGGCCAAAATGAAACATACTGAACTCATTCAGTGCCGTGAATTTTGTCAAATGAAATCTATCATTATTCTTTTTAACTTCGAAATTAATGAAAGATCAAAACTGAGAAGTCTCTCGCACTTGCATTTAATATTATGACATGAGATTTTAATTAAATAATACATTCAGAGTAATGGTTGACTAAATCCTGCTAGGGGAGATGAGCTCCCTTCTCTACGAAGTTCTGTAAAAAATTTGTTAATTGTAATTAATGGTTAGCGCACATGAGAGGTGACAACTAAGTCAATAACACACACTTTCTAATAACAATTATAAGTATATTTTACTAAATTACAACCAAACGTACATTAAATATAGCCCGCCCGGTTGGCCGTGCGGTCTAACGCACGGCTTTCCGGGCGGGAAGGAGCGCCTGGTGCCCGGCACGAATCCGCCCGGCGGATTTGTGTCGAGGTCCGATGCACCGGCCAACCTGTAGATGGTTTTTAGGCGGTTTTGCATTTGCCTCGGCGAATGCGGGCTGGTTCCCCTTATTCCGCCTCAGTTACACTATGTCGGCGACTGCTGCGCAAACAAGTTCTCCACGTACGCGTACACCACCATTATTCTACCACGCAAACATAGGGGTTTCACTCGTCTAGTGTGAGACGTTCCCTAGGGGGCCCACCGGGGGCCGAACCGCACAATAACGCTGGGTTCGGTGTGGGGCGGCGAAGGGGTGAAGTGGACTGCGGTAGTCGTCGTGGGGTTGTGGACCACTGCGGCTGCGGCGGGGTCGGAGCCTCTCCGGCGTTTCTAGGTCCCCGGTTAACATACAATACATTAAATATTATAAAGCGTTACAATGGCATCCTACCTCTAGACGAAACAAAAAGCAGGAGAGCTGGTTCAGTCAAAGCATTGCCTCTGATCTTCATGGCCTATGTTACACAGAGATTATACTGAAAAACTGTGTTTTGTAAATTACAGCGATATTTGTGCTTTGTTAATAACTGAACGTTCTTTACTATTTGTTATACATCGCGCAGACGTACTTAGTCTTTAGATAATTTACGTTTCACGCGTCCCATAGCAAAAACTTCTTTTCCCATTTATGTGACGTACCGTCACACTGGGTGGGTGCTATTCTGCATAGTAAAACTAAAAGAAAGATTCTTTGTGAATGAACGATACTATTCTGTTTCATTATGGATCATTTCGAGTGAAGATACGAAAGATAAATTAAGAAACATAAGTGTGTGTATAGGCAATTGTAGGGAAGCAGCCTACTCACGCTGTAGTAAATTCACATCAGTTTCCGTTGTGTGCCAGCCAGTCTGCTGTAACTAGCTCTGACGTCATAAATGTTGCGCAATACCTTAAAAATCAAGCAAATGAACTAAAACTTTTCTAGCATGTCAGAAATAATACTAAATTAATGTGTGTTAAATATCAGTTCGATAACTTCAGCCATTTCCGAGATTTGGACGTTTTTCTGGAAAAATCATTGGCGCAACAGAAAAGAGCTAGAGACTTCAAAATTTATATTTAGATTCATCTTTCATAATGATTTAATAAAAACAGTACTTTGGATTTCACAAATTAAGACTTTAGTGGAAATTCATGATTTTCTGGTTTTCGTCTCAATACTGAAGGAAGCAAGATAGATTAAGTAGGCTAGTAAATAAGGCTAGGATGTTTAGATTTAAATAGGTTGGAGGTCCGCTATGATTATGAAGATGTGTAAGTTTCTTTTTAATACCTATAAAATTATAGCGATAGCGGATCTCAACAGGGCCAGTTCAGAGCTCATCTAGTGCGTGCAGGGCAATTAAATTAATTCTCTCGCCTAAAGTATTTAACTTAGCCACGTCGAAATTTTATTATCAATACTTACCTGCGTGCTGAATGCACGTTTAAATTAAGAGCTTCTTCGGCCATCAGCCAAAGAAGCTATAAATTATTATGTAACTTGAAGTGGTGCGTTACTAGCCCAGCGGCTAGTCGGGATAGCGGATTTGATCAGGCGTTCCCTCAGCCCTCCGCACCGCGGCTTTATGTATAAGAACACTGAGCGAGGAAGCAAGGCCCCAGTTCTCTCCAGACGCTGAATGACACGCCATCTGTGTCGGTAGTCGCGTCGCATCAGTGTATCTGCTACAAACAGCCTCGGGTGCCGTATTAAGTTACTAGAGATATGCGGAACCATGAAAACATTTCATGTGAAGTGTTAATTCTGGGGTGATTTTCATTATCTAGCTTCAGTTTGCGTATTGTCGTATTTTCACGTGCCGTCGCGGGACAGTCATTCTACCAAATATTTAGCGTGGCGTTTGATGAAATATTTTCATCAAATTTTGGCGAGCATTCTTTTTAACATTTAATTCGGACATTTATAGTTGCATCAGCGGATTAGACTCTGAACTGTTCTGTTAGTTTGGTTGTAGGGATACTTGTGGTTTTTATTAGTGAATTTCAGAATATACTCAACTATTTTGGAAAAACCGTTTTTGATTAGAAATCCCGGACAATCTCCTAATTCCTCAGAGCTATAAGCTGCAGCTATAAGAACATTCTCAGGTAAAGTGGGCACTAGGATATCTATTTACTGGCTCCAAGTTTTATTAAATCACTTTCTGGGGGTCACGGAGTAAATAGAGAGCCAGTGTTGAGAACGGCAAAAGACAGCAATAACAACATTCTAAAAGCTAGAAACTGATTCAACACGCAAGCATATATCCAGCAATCAGATATTAGTTTACAAACTCATCCGCCGCCCCACATATGGTGCATCGGTCGGGAAATGTTTCTACAGTCAACAAATATTATTACAAACTTACGCATCCGCCGCCCCACATATGGTGCATCGGCCGGGAAATGACTAAGTGAAAGTGATTTTTAACTATTCGGATTCGCGAGTGAAATGCGACACGCAACTGAGTACAGAACAGTGAATGTGTTACGTGTGCATGTGGACGACGCAATTGGATTAACAACGCATCTGGATTGACGGAGCTGGCACTGAGTCTAGCGGTGCTGCCGGCATCGCGAGAAGCCAGTCTCGCCGCACCGCAGTCGTCCGCTGGAGCAGCCGACGCAGAGCCTGCAATTGCGGGCCACGCAAACACACAACAGCCGTCGGAGAGCCGTCTGCAGTTCAACGTGCCACGTCGCATCAGGAATCCTGGTACGCCGCGCCGGCAACGCCATACGTCGTGCAGAAGGAACTAAGTTAAGTGAAAAGCTGTTAAAAATTTTACTAACCTGCACTAAAAGACTGTTGGCGATGGAACCGCCAAAAGAAACTGAGGTTAAACTTAAATCAGAACCTATGTCTGTTGAGGGAACTGTAAATACAGACAACGGTTCAAGTGTAAATATGCTTGAAAGTAGTAATGTTAAAGTGAAATATGAAGTATTGTCTCCTGACAGTAGTGTGCGAAGGGGTAATGATTCAATAATAGAGACCCCTGTAGTAAAGCGGAAAGTAGAAATGGTAAATTTATTGGATGATAGTTTCTCTGATGAATTAAAAATGAAACAGTCTTCAGAGATGGTAGAGTGTAAGAAGGAGAAGTTAGATACGACTAATCAATCAGAAGTTTCAGTTAGTTTTGATGATTTTGGTGTTGGAGCTAGTTTTTCGTCACCTGAGTGTGATAAAAAGCCAGCTCGTGAGCAACCCAAAGATGCTGGGGCTGTTGATTTAAATGTTATATTACAAGCAATAGCTGCCAGCAATGCTGAATTAAAGTCTGAAATGGTGGCCAGTCAAACAAATTTTAATAAACGGTTTGAGGCAATGGACAATAAATTAGAATCCAATAATGCTGAATTAAAGTATGAGATTATGGCCAGCCAAACTAATTTTAATAAACGATTGGAGGTAATGGACGATACCTTCAAGGCTGGTTGCAATAAGTTGAAAGCGGATCTAGACAGTTTGAATTGTAAAATTGATTGCAATCATGAGGATATTAAGAAAAAGGTTGCTCAACAGTTTTCTGAAATGTATAAAACAGTTAAATCCGAAGTTGCTGAGGTTCGCAAAGACTTCCAAATGGAAGATGCGAAGCTGGAGCACAAGTTAACAGAAAAGATCGAGGCAGAATCTGAACTGTGCTCAGATAGATTTAAAGATGTTAATATAAAAGTAAACATATGTCAAGCAGAAGTAGAAGCAATCAAAACTGACACTACTCATATTGTACAAAGAGTAGATAATGTTGAAATGAAAGTAGAAAATATCAGTACTAACATTGCTAACATTGAGAGTAAAGTAGCTTCAGTAACTTCTGGTAATGGTAACATACAACAAGTGGTAGCTGCAAACGCCGCTTTTATCGGGTGTCGGCAGTTCTTGCGGTTTGATCCAGATAAAAATATCCACCCGCTAGATTTCTGGAACGATTTTGAAGATGTGATTCCACCAAATTGGTCTGAACGAGAGAAAATCTCGTTTATTAGAAGCCATTTAGCAGGTGACGCCATGCGTTGGTCAGCTGATGTTATGTTAAAGTGTAAAACATTAGCGGAATTTAAAACAGCTTTTATTAATGAGTATTGGTCTAGCAATAAGCAAAATGAAGTGTTGAGAGAATTTTGGAGTGGGAAACGCTTCAATGCAGGCAAGGAATCAATTAAAGAGTTTGCTAGGTCATGGATTTCATGTTTGTCACATTTGGCGGAAAAGCTAAAACCAGAAATGATTATACTAGGTCTGGAAGCTAAACTGCCATGGTACTGGCAAACTAGAATTATATCAGCCCCTAGAGACAATCTGGATCGTTTCATTGAGTATTTGGAACGTGTAGAACGTGTTGCTGCCAATGAGGAGCAAGCACGTAATAACCGAAATGCCAATAACAATAATAGTAATTTTAGGAACGAGCAAAATGGCAATGTAAACATCAGAACAGTAGGTGTTCGCCATCCTAAGAGAGGTAGGAATTGGGGAAATAATTATCAGAACCAACAATGGCGTCCAAGGGATAATAATTTTGTTCCAAACAGAAATATGCTTGTAAACAACAGTACGGAAAGTAATGCTGTGCCAGTCAACTATAATGAAAATAAAGGAAACAGTAGTAGACCTAGGCAGGAAAACTAGTTCCCGTCTATGAGGACACTGGCGCTCACCAGGCGGTTACTTTTCCTAAGCCAGTAGTTAAGGGAATGGGTAAGACAGATCAGAATACTCAAACTGAACAGATGGATGAAATGTCGGTAGCACCTAATGATACAACAGAAATATTAGATCACTCACAGTATTTGATAGATACCGTGTTAGAAACGCTTTCTAAGTGGGAAGAGAAAGAGAAGGCGCAGCAGTGTAACAGTAGGGATGAGCTACAAAATACTGAATTGACAGGTGAAGAAGCAGAAGAAATTCATGCTTATATTTACGATGAGGATGATGTGCTCTTATCTAAAGTGCCTGTGCAGGATGTTGATAATGTACTAATAGATTTAGGACAGGAGATAAGTAGGAATGTAGAGGGTAGGCTGTTTGGGGTCAATGAACCCAGTAGCTGTGACCAGTTGTCACTTGAGAAGGAAACCGACGATAATGGTGAAAGTGGTTTAGCTGTAACTAATGTTATGCCCGGTCTGGAGGCGCAGAATCGCTCAGACTATAGTAATTTGGGTCATGTTCGGCAAACTAAATGTAATGAAGTCGTGCGGTGTTTCGATTTAAAATTAATAGACAGACTGGAAAAGGCAGCTGAAAATGTAATTCAGGAAACCCCTACACACTGTGACCTAAATGTAATGAAGACAGATGTTGATCACTTTAGTTGGAGACAAATCCAAAAGGAACTACTAGATGAACGTGAGGAACCACCTGTACAACCTAGAATAAGCCACCCTATAATAATAGTGAATATGTTGGGTATCAATGTACGTTGTCTCTTAGACAGTGGAAGTGAGGTGAGTGCAATATCTCAGTCCTTCTTTGATGCATTACCTGGTAAAGACAAACTTACTGTAATAAGGGTATCAGGACTAAGAATAATTGGTGCTACTGGCAAGGTGTCAAAAACAGTAAAGCAAGAAGCTTTGCTACCCTTTAACATAAATGGTAATGTAATTGATCATCCATGTTTAATTGTACATAATCTCAGTATTGAGGTTTTAATTGGCATAGATTTCTTGTCGAAATATCAGAGTGTTGTTGATTTTGAAAGAAGCCAGTTAAAAATGGTCTTGCCAATAACCGGAGTAATTATAGTACCTTTTAGTGATAAACATGTAGTAACTGATGATGGAACTTGGGAGCTGCCTATACGAGTTCTGAAAAATAGGAGGTATTGGGACGAGGATGTTAATCTTGGTAACAGTAAGCTGAACACAGAAGAAGAAGAAGAAGCAATTATTTTAGACAAAATAGAAGCTAAATTGCAGGAAATCTATAAGATTTCAGCCAATCAGAAGGAAGAACTGAGACAGGTTCTAAAAAGGCATCATAAAGTATTTTCAGATCGACCTGCCAGATTTATAGGTAGCCAATGAATGCTGTAGGGAGGAGGTTGTTCTTTAACCTCTACACAGTGTGGCAGCTGTGCAGTCCCAGCTGTGTGAGATCTTTTTCCCTTTCAGGTCTCACTCATTCTTCCTCTTTCCTATCTACAAAAAAATTTCGACCTTTACTTTCCAACATTAAATTTTCCGGTATGATTATCAGTACAGCGTTAAACCAATGAATGCTGTAGGGAGGAGGTTGTACTGTAACCTCTACACAGTGTGGCAGCTGTGCAGTCCCAGCTGTGTGAGATCTTCTTTCCATTTCAGGTCTCACTCATTCTTCATCTTTCCTATCTACAAAAATTTCGACATCTTCTTTCATACATTAAATTTTCCGTTATAACTCTTCTTTACAGCATTAAACCAATGAATGCTGTAGGGAGGAGGTTATTCTGTAACCTCTACACAGTGTGGCAGCTGTGCAGTCCCAGCTGTGTGAGATCTTCTTTCCCTTTCAGGTCTCACTCATTCTTTCTCTTTCCTGTCCACAAAAAATTTCGACCTCTTCTTTCCAGACATGAAAATTTTCTGTCATGGCTATCAAGCCATGAGTTATGGAACCATTCTATCCACCGATTAGTGAAAAAAAAAACCTAATGTGACAAACCTAATAGTGACAAACAATAGAGAAGTATGACGTAATTAAGATATAAAATGTATATGAGTAACAAGTATGTATAGTACCCTGGTAATATACTAACTACAAAGTGTTGTTTTATTGAAAATGAGCCACCAACAGTAATCTAAAAAGATATATGAATTCATGTACAAGCAAGATCTGAAGTGGTAGTGAAACCTAGTGTATGCATTAGAACTAACTAATAAATAGTAAGAAAGAGATTCCTTAGTGGTATGAAAAATATGCAGATAAGTTGTAAGATTAAACTCACCTGATGTAGCAAGGAAAGGCAGTGTAATGGAATTGAGCAGTGTTTGTGGTTGAGACGTGAAGGACACGTCCCTGAAGTATTTATAAGGTTGGAGCTGGCCATTATTTTAGTGTAGTGTGTGACAGGATACACCTACACATATTGAGGTTATGAGTTGGAGGCGTGAATGCGACCATAGGTACCCTTATGTTAGATGAGACAGAGCAGCTCATGGTGTCCTATAGGTTTAAGGAATTTAGCATTACGCTCGTCCATAATTACTTGATGCACTTTAGTGGTAGGTCTGAGAGAGACTACCTGAGGTTTCAGCGTCCGATCGAGTGGAAATGGATTGCCACGTGAGCAAACTAATCAACTGCAATACACTATGAATATGAAATAAATGTGCTATCCTATGCTTTAAATATTAATAGAGTGAGTGTTAAATAAGTTCATACACTAGCAAAGTAAATAAATAACACACTGACAGACGTGAAACATTAATTTTAGCTCAGCATAAATACACTTCAAAGTAAGTAAGTACCTAATTGCAGATGTGGAACTGACAACAGCAGTGGACCAATAAGTGGATTTTGTAGTCAACTAAACGTAGTGTGTTTTGAACACTTACAACTGTACTATTACCAAAAGTTACTCACATGTACATGGAAGCTGAGAAGACAACCACTAATCATACTCATACTATCTCTAAGAATAAAGTAATCAAAGATGAGTCAGTTAAGTAAATAAAATGCAGATTTGTCAGGAATGTACCGAGCATTGGTTCAGTGTTCCGGCCCAGAACTAATAAATTCAGATTAAATATGATTTATGGTTGTATGCCTTAGGAGCATAAATTTTCTCCAGTACGTGACTAACGGCGTTTTGAGCCATTTGTTTACCGACTTTATGACAATTAAGTAACCACGAGAGTAAAATTAAAAAGGTTCTGTTAACTTTGTTCCAGCAACATACTGAAGGATAAAATGTATATATCCCCATTTCATTGTGACCCACCCTTAGATATTAAGTGAACAGAGTCTGAGGCACTCTTTTTGTTTGTTCTACAGGACAAACCAGATAATGGCAGCCTGGTAGCTGCGTGAAAGCGTGGAGTGACTTGGACACAACTCACAGTGACCCCTCCCCTTTCCCCCATGTAATTTAGAGAGAACGTGAAGGACGCACACCATAGCAACTTCCCCTCCTCTACCCTTGTGAATGGAAGTGTAGGACGCCAGCCAAAGCGGCTACAACCACGTGTGTAAAAATTATTTGTGAACTTTTCTTTCAGGTTTAGAAAAGACTGCTAAGAGATAAACATCTGTTTATGTATCATGTTATTTTCTTTGAATTTGTGTATGTAAAAATGTATTTAATGTATTTAATGGATCTAAGATTTTCATAATTTTTCAATTTGTATGTGTTTGTTTGTCTAAGGCAATATGTATGCCAAAATAGTTCATTGACTTTGCTTAAAATTTTGAGTAATGACATTGTTTAAAAGGCAGTGAACATGCCTACAATTTAAATAATTAATGTAGGTAATCAGTTTTTTTTTAATGTTTCTACAGGTTTATATTTCAATTTTGAATTTTCATAGGGAGTTAAACTGTACTCTTGCTTCCCTTTTTGTAATTAAATTATTTTTTACATTCATTAACATTCATAAACAAAAAATTTAAGTAGAGGGTGATGTAGGGAAGCAGCCTACTCACGCTGTAGTAAATTCACATCAGTTTCCGTTGTGTGCCAGCCAGTCTGCTGTAACTAGCTCTGACGTCATAAATGTTGCGCAATACCTTAAAAATCAAGCAAATGAACTAAAACTTTTCTAGCATGTCAGAAATAATACTAAATTAATGTGTGTTAAATATCAGTTCGATAACTTCAGCCATTTCCGAGATTTGGACGTTTTTCTGGAAAAATCATTGGCGCAACAGAAAAGAGCTAGAGACTTCAAAATTTATATTTAGATTCATCTTTCATAATGATTTAATAAAAACAGTACTTTGGATTTCACAAATTAAGACTTTAGTGGAAATTCATGATTTTCTGGTTTTCGTCTCAATACTGAAGGAAGCAAGATAGATTAAGTAGGCTAGTAAATAAGGCTAGGATGTTTAGATTTAAATAGGTTGGAGGTCCGCTATGATTATGAAGATGTGTAAGTTTCTTTTTAATACCTATAAAATTATAGCGATAGCGGATCTCAACAGGGCCAGTTCAGAGCTCATCTAGTGCGTGCAGGGCAATTAAATTAATTCTCTCGCCTAAAGTATTTAACTTAGCCACGTCGAAATTTTATTATCAATACTTACCTGCGTGCTGAATGCACGTTTAAATTAAGAGCTTCTTCGGCCATCAGCCAAAGAAGCTATAAATTATTATGTAACTTGAAGTGGTGCGTTACTAGCCCAGCGGCTAGTCGGGATAGCGGATTTGATCAGGCGTTCCCTCAGCCCTCCGCACCGCGGCTTTATGTATAAGAACACTGAGCGAGGAAGCAAGGCCCCAGTTCTCTCCAGACGCTGAATGACACGCCATCTGTGTCGGTAGTCGCGTCGCATCAGTGTATCTGCTACAAACAGCCTCGGGTGCCGTATTAAGTTACTAGAGATATGCGGAACCATGAAAACATTTCATGTGAAGTGTTAATTCTGGGGTGATTTTCATTATCTAGCTTCAGTTTGCGTATTGTCGTATTTTCACGTGCCGTCGCGGGACAGTCATTCTACCAAATATTTAGCGTGGCGTTTGATGAAATATTTTCATCAAATTTTGGCGAGCATTCTTTTTAACATTTAATTCGGACATTTATAGTTGCATCAGCGGATTAGACTCTGAACTGTTCTGTTAGTTTGGTTGTAGGGATACTTGTGGTTTTTATTAGTGAATTTCAGAATATACTCAACTATTTTGGAAAAACCGTTTTTGATTAGAAATCCCGGACAATCTCCTAATTCCTCAGAGCTATAAGCTGCAGCTATAAGAACATTCTCAGGTAAAGTGGGCACTAGGATATCTATTTACTGGCTCCAAGTTTTATTAAATCACTTTCTGGGGGTCACGGAGTAAATAGAGAGCCAGTGTTGAGAACGGCAAAAGACAGCAATAACAACATTCTAAAAGCTAGAAACTGATTCAACACGCAAGCATATATCCAGCAATCAGATATTAGTTTACAAACTCATCCGCCGCCCCACATATGGTGCATCGGTCGGGAAATGTTTCTACAGTCAACAAATATTATTACAAACTTACGCATCCGCCGCCCCACACAATCACTGTACCCCAAGTTTCATGTTCAAAATGTTCAAATGTGTGTGAATTCCTAAGGGACCAAACTGCTGAGGTCATCGGTCCCTAGGCTTACACACTACTTAAACTTTTAGACTTAAAATTTGTGCATCATGATCTGAAAGGCCATTCACCATTTTGCTAACAGAATGCCCTTCTAGTAATGACGAATGAACAAAAATATTGTCTATGGTTGTTCTACTGTTCTCTTGCACTCTCGTTGGAAAGAATACGGTTTGCATAAGATTATATGAACTAAGGAGGTCTACCAGCATCCTTTTCCTTGCACAGTCACTTATACAATTTATATTGAAGTCACCACATATAACTAACTTTTTGTATTTCCTATAAAGTGAACCAAGAACCTCCTCTAGCTTTAGCAAAAATGTTGTGAAATCGGAGTCTGGGGATCTATAAATAACAACAGTAAGAAGTTTAGCTCCACTAAATTTAACCACACCTGCACAACATTCAAACACATTTTCAGTGCAGTACTTTGAAACATCAATTGACTCAAATGGGATACCGTTTTTCACATACATGGCTACTCCCCCACACCGCAAAGAGCTCCTAGAAAAGCTGCCAGCCAACCTGTATCCTGGTAAAGGAAGCCTCTGAATTATCTCCTTATTTAAGAAGTGTTCAGATATACCAATAATTTCAGAGTCAACATCTATAAGCAGTTCACTAACTTTACCTCTACTGCCTTGTATGTTTTGATGAAATATACTAATTCCCTCATTAATCGGATACCTAAGCTTTGTCGAAAGTGGTTTCTTTGTTAGAGATACTTCCCTTAAGCAGGAATACCTGTCAGCTGACTTCAATCTAAAAAAGGTAAAAACTCCCTCTCCTGTGCCAATTTCTTTATCTCAGAGTAGCCCTTATATCCAACGTCCTCAGTTATTTGTCGGATGTATTCCCAGCTCGCATTTCCCCTACTGTTTTATCCTGTACACGGCTCTCCAGGTCCACGGATGGTTTCCTGTCAACCTGGTCGTTCTTATTGCCATGCTTCTCAATAAATTTATATCCTCGGTGATTCTGCCATGAACCTTCTCATTTCTATTTACCATCAAAACAGTCCACCCAAACTTCAGCACAACATTTTAAACGCTTTGATTCTCTTCTTCTCAAGTTCCCGACAGCCCGTGATTGATTTCAATACAGTGATCTGTGCCGAACGAACATTCTCAGAAATTAATACCTATCTCTGATACTAGGAAATTTCTTTTGTGCAGGAATATCCTCTTTACGCCTGCAAGTCTGTTTTCTGTGTCATTCTTGCTTCGTGCGCCACGTCTTATTTTGTTTCCAATGTATCAGAACTCCGTCATTCATCTACTTCGTGGTTCCCAGTTCTTATATTAACTTTTTCGATAACTCTTTTCTGCTACTCCCGATTACTTTATTGTTTCATCTGTTTAATTTCAATCCATATATCAACGAACTGTTCGTTCGATTCATCAGATCTTGCAGTTCTACCTCGATTTCACTGAGGATAGCTATGTCTTAAGAAATCTTACCATTGACATTCTTTCATGATGAATTTTAACCCCACTTACAAACCTACCGTTGCAGTATAGTACAAAAAGTGACTGAAACAAATACGACTGAAGACGAAAATAATCGGCTCTTTTACTCAAATACTAACTCACCGCATTTTGTGATGGTCCCCTGGAAATTTGAAAGGGTGGGACATGGTTCTTAATAGGGTGTGTGGTCACATTGTAAGCTCTGCAACGTGCTCCTATGCCGGCCACAAGAGTGATAAGATGTTCTTGTGATAGAGGGTTCCATTCCTCCAGCGGTGCGCTTGACAACTGCAGGATGGCCACTGGTGCATGTGGACGTGCCACAGTACGTCTCCTCAACCCATCCCACTCGTACTCGATGGGTCTCAAGTCTGGAGAACGAGCAGGCGAGTGCATTGCTTCTTTGGTGTACACATTAAACGGTGGCCGCTGACGGAACCGCAACCGCACCCACTCTTACTCTTCCTCGTCCGACTGAACTGACGTCCACACATGTCTTTCTTCAGGTCGCCAAAGATGTGAAAATCATTCAGTGAAAAATAGGGGCCGTACAGAGAATGTTTCAGTGTTTCACAAACAAGTGGCCGAAGTCTTCATCCGATTAGCAGTCGGGGGCGGGCGCAGAGGATGCATCCTCTGCTCGTCGACTTCCTTGAACGTGGAACCACATTCAATGCCCTGCGCTGTGAAAACAGTTTGCAGAAACTGGGACGCGCCATAGAGCCAAAACGTCCAGGAATTCTGTCGGACGGAAACATCCTTTTGCACGATAACACCTGCCCCATACTGTCAACAAAGCGAAGGTTACGCTATGCTTAAGCGAAATACCACAACATGCTCCGTACAGCCCTGATCTTTCACCCAGAGATTTTCACATATTTCTCGGCCTGGAGAAACATATTCCTGGACGTCGGTTTCAGTCGGATGAGGAAGTGCAGGAGTTGGTGCGGTTGTGGATCCGTCGCGTTCTGCGAAAGAGAAATTGGTAGTCTCGTCTCCCAGTGGGATAAATGTCTTAAGAAGTGTGTGGCGATTACGTTTGAATTTCCTTTGACTAATTCTCATATACCTGATTATCTGCTTACTGGTATTTCTGGCCACGTGGACTGTGTCTATGCAACCAGGTAATATTTGCTCGCCTGTAAGGATGATTACTTGTCGGAACTAAGGTTAACGTTTCAGTAACTGACAAAAATTTACTTGAGAAGGCATCGTTAATATCTGCAATAATTCTTTCTCAGTTGTTACATTACGTTCGAAACTGACACTTGTCCACAGAGGAAATTTCACCTCAATAAAACAGTCGGTAGCAAGTATGTTTTATATTTGTTCTTCCTTTGGCTTAAGTTTTGTATTAAGGGAACAAGCGCGAAAATATTAATAGTGTGACGCTGAGAATCATATCACAACTTGCAGCCAGTACAGTATGATTTCGTGTTTAGAATACCGACACTCAGCGCTTTGTTATGTTCACAGGTATCTGAACCTCTTTTTCAGTCACTTGATATAGCGATAATTTAAACGTATCCAGCAGAACTGGAGAAGCTGCTGCAGCACCTTTAGAACGTCTTCGATGCAAGAAAGGTTAGTTTCTAAGTTCGTGAATTTCCTTAGACAGGTCGTTCATTGCCAAGTGTGAAACCTCCCCGACGCAATTGCTTCCATAACCGGAAATCTTAGCACCTCTGCACTGCGAATCTTATTGCTAGTAATTAGTAACATAAGGAAAGTTTAATAAAGCACTCCGTTTTCAGGTCACGAGTGGCCTACCGGGACCATCCGACCGCCGTGTCATAGGAGGGGCGTGCGGATAGGAGGGGCGTGGGGTCAGCACACCGCTCTCCCAGTCGTAAGACGGTATTCTTGACCGAAGCCGCTACTATTCGGTCGAGTAGCTCCACAATTGGCATCACGAGGCTGAGTGCACCCCGAAAAATGGCAACAGCGCATGGTGGCCTGGATGGTCACCCATCCGAGTGCCGACCACGCCCGACAGCGCTCAACTTCGGTGATCTCACGGGAACCGGTGCATCCACTGCGGCACGGCCGTTGCCAAAGTTTAATAAATCCAATGATTTTCCAGAGGTAGTTTCCACTCACATTACTGGCTGGTCTATTTTTCCGTCCACGCCTCGAAGAGATAATGAAAAAAATGAAATGATCGTATGGCATTGCTGGCCGGGACGTTCCATTCGGGTTCAGCCGTCAAGTGCAAGCCTTATTTCATTCGGCGACACATTGGGCGACTTGTGGCCGATGATGAGGATAGCCCAACACTCAGTCCACGAGCGGAGAAAATCTCCGACCCGGCCGCGAATCTAACACGGGACCAGTCCTTTTTTTTTTTCTTTTTTTGATCGTTGTGCTTGGTCGTTTCGGACGTCACATGACATCCCCGTACAAGTTCGATGTTGATCTTTTCACTCAGTTTCTTTTTATTACAGAGGCCAACCAGCTCTCTGACCGAACACGCTGAGCTACCGTGCCGGCAATGATGATGAAGGACACACAACACCAAGTCCCCTGTCGGGAATCGAACCCAGCCCCCCTGCGTGATAGCTAAGCAGGCGGACACTTAGGAGAGATAAAAATCGTGAAGGTTCGAGACAACTCTTGAAGAATCGCAACTTAAAGAGCCACAACTGGTAAGTGCGCAAAATGAATAATGGGACAGTGTGTTGTTGAAGTCATTATGTCATTTGAAACGGATGACAAATAAATGTGATGTACACTGTGAGCGAATAACAAAAATTCCATTCTCCTCGTGCCCGTCCCATACACCGAAATGTTCTGCCTTGAAGTTGTTGACAAAGACTTGCGAGAGTCTGTTATTGGTCTCCCACGCCGCGTTTCCTGGCATCAGAGTTCTGATGGCAGACGGACCTGTAGCGTAGCCCAAGATGTAGGTTAGGCTGGAAGGGTCGTGCTTTTAGACAGTTTAGGATGTGCAATTGGAAACTGTGCAAAGCACTGATCTTGCAGTTAAAACTTGACATCGGGAGTAATGTAAGTATAATACCTGAAAGGACACAAAAGTTTACCTATGTATTGTATATTGAAAAAAAGATATCCGTCTTGTGAATACACTGTTATTAAACATTTGGTAAAAGTTACGTAGTGGACCTCTGACCGCGTTTTTAGTAGATTATGTACGAAATATGTGCGTAATATACATCAAAAAACTCATCGTAGACTTGTTCATTGTCTAATATATCTTTCCTGAAATTATCTTGCAGTTTATGTTTTTGTGCTAAAATGTGCTTTAAGAGTGCTTAAATGTCGCACAAATGTAAACATTAGGCTACGTTAAAGGTCTATCTATGTCCATAACCTTTGTTTGGCATTCACATTTCTTGGCTTCACAAATTCCCAACCGAATTATCACCTTTCACCCTAACCTTGACCTCGGACGTTGGTGGGAAAGGTGGAGGGAATGAGGTGTCCAATATCTCACTCTAGCCAAATATATCAGTCTTACTACCAGTTAAAACATAAAGTATAAAATTTTTCTCAGAGCAGATTAGCTTCTTGGCTCATTTCTAGGACCATAAGTCTGTTACACATCCATAGCGTGAGAGAGAACGTACTTAGAAAGAATAACGAACTTCTGCCAACAGATGGCACATGGTGTAGAATGTTAAATACTTCCCTGAGTTGGTTCTAGTGACTTCTAATTGCGACTTGTTACTAAAATCACCGGAGCTGGTTGGGTTGGGGGGGGGGGGGGGGGGGAGGGTTCCAATCAGCGACGTCATCGGTCCAACCGTGTTAGGGAAGGATGGGGAAGGAAATCGACCGTGCCTTTTAAAAGGAACCATCCCGGCATTTGCCTGAAGCGATTTAGGGAAATCACGGAAAACCTAAATCACGATGACCGGATGCGGATTTGGACCTTCGTGCTCCCGAATGGGGGTCGAGTGTGCTAACCACTACGCTATCGTAGCAGTACACACATTTCACAGAAATACATACGAAATTCAGCAACCAGATGGCACACGGCGTTGAATATTAAATGCTACTTGCGACTTATAGTTGTGACTGAAATCGCAGCCAGGTTCTTTAAGGTTGTTGTTGTTCTCAATCATTTTTATTTGTAACACATATGCGATTTCTAGCCCATCCCTGCTCCCATGGATCAAGCGAACCTCTGGCTGTACAGGTTGCACCTGAACGGTATCAAGGATGGGTCACACGTGTGTATTTTAAGGAATCGCCAAAAAAGTCACAAATATCATATGATAATCATATGATACTGTGAAAGGCTGCTACTTTCAAGACATTTATTAACACACACGAGTTGCACTAGAGCAGGCACACACGCGATAGGCCCAGGTGTACGTTAGGTTACAGTACGGAGAGCCTAAAGATCCGGATCACATACAGTTACAGTTTTAAGAGCCATAGTGTCGGAAGATCCGACATTTCACCTTTGAACCTTTCACTGCGCTACGACAACTGCACTGGTGTGCTTTGGACCATTCGTATCAAGAAATACTCAAACATAGTACCGAAGGTGCCTGAAAGAAACACGAATTGAAACTAACAGAACTGACGCTTTTATGCAAAGACAATAACTTCACTGAAGCCACCGCCATTTGTTATGGTACCCTGGATATTTAAAAAGGTGGGACATTTACTCTTAATAGGGAGTGTGATCATCATGGAGAGCAACGCCATGACAGGTGGACTATCAAACGATCGTATTCGAACAATGTTTCTGGACGCATAAGTGTTCGCGCCTCTCGCCATTCGAGGGTACGCCCAGAATCAATGCTCAGAGTAAATTCACTCTCATCTGAGAAGATCACGCGACCCCACTCCCAGTTGGCCCAGTCTCTACGATCTTGACACCAACCGAAACGGTGCCGTCCAAGTGTGGGTGACAAAAGAACACAACGTAATGGTAGTCGGGCATAGAGACCCTCTCCATACAGTCTCCGTGCCACAGTGCAGGATGAGATGGCGTGCCTTAGAGTCCCATTAAATGTGGCTGTAATTGCACCTGCTGTTTGGCGTGGCTCTCTTATTGCCAGATGCACAATGTAGCGGTCATCAGTTGCTGTTGCTAAGTGATCAACTACCTACTCTCCTTCGGAAAGCTGTGCCTGTGCACGAGGAACAATGCTGTAAGTGGTACCAAATTGTGGGCTATACTAGTCACACTTCGTCCTTCTTGCCGTTGCCCTATAATTCTTCGCTGTGTGAAGTCGTCCGTATGTTCTCTCTGAGCTGTGTTGTAATGAAGAACACCGCGACAGTGCACCGTAACTGCTTGCTGATCATCTTATATTATCTTTTCCCGTTTCTTCAGTTGCCTGTTGTTGTGGGATCAGCCCCGTTTGGAGCTACTGTGACGCTGATGTGACGTCCATCTTCCTGTGTACGAGTGGGAGGTCTTCGGTAACATGCTCCCGCGCATTCATTCATTCCCACGAGTAGTTAACATGTTATGTAACTTCATCCAGCTAATAAGATTTTCTCTGGCTTCCAGCCGCGTCAGTTGGTTAAAATCTCACGAGCTTTCCACCGAGCTCTCCTCAGTCATTGTCAAGTGTTAAGAATGACTGCTGTGTGCCGTGGCCGCGTCGTTATATAGCGGCACTGCTGGGTGTGACATCACTAGTGGTCTCTTTCTATCCATATAGGGTAATGTTTCCATCCCCCGTCCGTCGCGCCCGTTTTAACCTCGCGATGACCGCGACCCAGGCTGTGCTGAGATGCAAACCGCCGTCCATGTTCATGGTGTTTTCAGAGGTTTTTATTTCAGTAGCTTCTTTTATGACGCTATCCCAAAATCCATCAACTACCTACTCTCCTTCGGAAAGCTGTGCCTTCGTCCTCATAACGACAGATGTGTCGACGAATAGAGTTCGCTATCCATTTTCTAAGGCGTGTTCTGCCACGGCTGATTTTTCTGGATAGCGTAGGCGTAAGCACCTCTCGTGTTCCGTCCGGCGTTGCTGCACAGTGCGTACTGTTTGGCCGACGTAGAAACAGCCACACTGACACGGTGTCTTGTACTCTCCAGGCGTTCTAAGCCCTAGATCGTCCCTCATAGGCCTCATGAGCTGTCGAATTTTTGCTGGGGTCCTGAACACTGATGAAATGTTATATCTCTTCAGGAGCCGGCAAATCTTTCCCGACAGTGTACCACAGAAAGACGAAAACACAAGTTTCTTGCTTTCTTCTTCGGTGGTGTTCTCTCCTCTGTTGGTGTGTTTCTTGCGCGTCACACCAGATATAGCCCGTGACACCAATCCGTGGTTGTACCCGTTTACCCGGAAGACTTTTCGGAGGTGGCTCAGTTGTAGTGGCAGACTTTCAGCGTCTGAGACGACTTTAGCGTGCTGGACGAGGGCATTCAGAACGCCACGTTTTTGTGCCGGATGGCTATTGAAATAAAAACCTCTGAACACACGATGAACAAGGACGGCGGTTTGCAGCTCAGCACAGCCTGGGACCCGGCCATTGCGAGGTTAAAATGGGCGCGACGGACGCGGGATGAAAACATTACCACATATGGCGAGGAAGAGCACTAGTGACGTCACAGCCAGCAGTGCGGCCATATTAAGACGCGGCCACGGCGACACAGCAGTCAGTCTTACCACTTGACAATGATTGAGGAGAGCTCGGTGGAATGCTCGTGGGATTTTAACCACCTGACGCGGCTGGAAGCCCGAGAAAATTTTGTTAATTCATATCGCCGCGAAACCATGCATTCATTCATCTAGCTAGTCATAAAGTTTGTCAGTGCAATAATCTCTTACGACTCAGTATGATCCAACAGACACTCGCACGAGAATCTGCCGTCTCAGTATAAATGAGGCCAGTAAACCGGACACAATGGTGATATTTGTAGGGGTAATGTTATAGTGTCAGTTAAAAGTATAAGGGCGTATCCATTTCCCTCGACATATACTACTGTCTTCGAAAGTAGAAGTATTTCCAGAGGTATACTGCAAAGTGCACACGTTGATACATGAAAGATAAATGTAGTTTTGTAAAGTTAAACCCTTCGCAAAGGGTCAGCACAGCGTAGCGACGTATGCTGGAGTCCTATGGACGGTCGTGGAATGCCTCCCGGAGTGTAGAACCAATGTAACCGGACAGCACCACAGGACGTGGTAAGGACTCACACTGGAGCGACGGCAAACACCGCGCCGTCTGGAGGTCCCCCCGCGGTCCTGAGTCGTAGTGGGCAGATAACGCAGTGCCTGTTGTGGAGGCGCCATTCATGTGGGCCTGGCGGGCGACGGTGCAAGTCTCCGCTCTACCCCGCAAAGCTCAGAGCGGAGCGTAATCCGACCGGAATTCGCTGCCTGAGCGCATTAAATGCCAGAGTTGTTCCATTGTCAGGACGTGGCTTCTACCGGCGGAATAGCTTTCTTCTCGTCGTCAAATGGAGATTTACCGCTGTCGGTGGCTGCGTTATGGATGAAAGCCTATAGCACAATTATCATACCTTAATTTGCATTGGTATTTTCATATTCATTGCTAATACAATCACAATACTATTTTGTTTTAATATAAGAGAGAGTTCATGTAGCTATTTGGCGTCCATAGATTGTTCACAGCTCCCAGCATTATGAAGTCGATCGGGAAATCATTTTCTATCACAGTTTTTCCGCATTGGAAATATCTATTTCTCCTTGCATTTGGCCACGAATGTTACGTGACCACTCGAGGCCCCTGTCTTCGAATATCATATGGAAGAAAATTCCACGGCAGTTTTAGCGCAGTTATCATTTCGGGTGGCTACGCGTCAGCTATTCGCCCAGCCAATGAAAGCGGTTAGATGTCTTTCAGATTTTAGGATTAAGCTGTGTTTCAAAACTTCAAAGGTATGGGATATTGCAACACTTCTATTTGTTTTTGACCGTTGTAAGAGACTTACTAAAAAAAAGATTCAACCGAGAGTGTGACGGGGCGAGCCGTTAGCTCCACGGATGCACAGTAATTAAACATTTGAGATTTACATGCAGTAGAGAACAAATTACATTTCCTTCCACGAAATTTTGGGAGGCCTGCGGAAATATCGTGGCACCAAGTGACAGATAACCGGCACTTCGCTCGAGACTTTTACGGTGACATCATTGTAACTACTGCCGAATAACAGCATTGAAAATGTAATTCGTGAAATTCAAAACTCTCCCGGCGTATACACAGTTCCATTAAATTTTCGGAGGAATTGTCTGTCACTTGATGCTGAGATGTAGCGCAGTTCACCCGAAATTTCATGGAATAATATGTCCGGCGGGAAATTTTTTAATTTTACTAATTATATTTTCATTCCAATGATATGGCAATATTTTAATGACGTCTCAGTGAAAAAAGGAGGGTGAGTGGTAGCTCATCAGATGAGAGGTTTCTCCGCTAACGAGGTCACGAGCAATATCGGTCGACCTGGTCCTAACGTGTTCCAATGTTTGCTGCCGAAGAAATTTTCGTTAATATTGGTCGACCTGGTCCCAACCTGTTCCAATGTTTGCTGCCGAAGAAATTTTCGTTAATATTGATCGACCTCGTCTTAACCTGTTCAGATGCTTGATGCCATAGAAATGTTCATTTCCTGTATTTGAACACGAAGCAAGGAGAGACACAGACGTACTTCGACTCATCGTCTCATTCTGTTCTGCAAAACGTCCGGCGTCAGATTCGAAAATATAAGTTCGGTACAGGAAGGAAAATTCTAATAGTCAACTATCTGGCACTCAGAACAATTGACAGTGTTAAATTCTTGTCCGCCATATTCAATAAGAATTGCGGCTGTAAATCTGTTACACTGAGGCCTCAACATGCACTGCGGAAGGAAATGTTTGAAGTTGGCAGATCAACCCTTACGAAACACTGGTATAGGACAGGTAAATTTACACTTCAGTACATTAGTAAACCTATGTTGGCTACTTAAACCTATGTTTGTTACTTTCCTAACCAGGTATGACTCTATTCATGAACTTGTGGTATAACCGCATGATACATTTTTTTCACCCTACCCTACATGTACAACGGCCGCCAAATCACGCCTAGCAATAAAAGGCAATTCGTAAACATTTTTTCATAGACTTAAATCGATTTTGTAGCCCCATATTATGTCGAGTCCATGTACACTAAAAAATAAAAAATCCACGACACATCCCGAAGGAATTGTCCGAATGGGATGGAAATCTGGAGATGTGATGTACATGTACAGACAAACAAATGATTGCAATTTCAGAAAAATTCGAAGATTTTTTCAAGAGAAAGTGCCTGACAAACTGAGTAGCTCAATAACGCGTTGGTCCATGTGTGGCCCTTATGCAAGCCGTTATTCGGCTTAGCATTGACTGATAGAGTTTTCGGATGTCCTCCTATGTGATATCGTGCCAAATTCTGTTGCGTTAGATCATCAAAATCCCGAGACGATTGGAAGTCCTTGCTCATAACTCTCCAGTCTTTCTAAGTTAGGGGGAGATTCGGCGACTTTGCTGCGCAAGGTAGGATTTGGCAAGCACGAAGACAAACAGTGGAAACTGTCGCCGTTCGCGGTTGGCCATTATCTTGCTGAAATGTAAGCCAGGGGTGGTAATTCATGAAGGGCAACAAACGGGACGTAGAATGTCTTCAGCGTACCGCTGTGCTGTAAGGGTGCCGCTGATGACAACCAAAGTGCTCTTGCTATAAAAGAACAATACACCTTCCCGGAATATATTGTTACCGCCAATCCCAGATGTCAAAAGTTCGAAGTTCCAACATTGTTGAAACTGATGCGTATGAAAGCAAATTCTCCCCAAGGCCTATACCCTTTACCGGATTCTACGAATATGTCTTTAATAATATGTGCATATACAAACAGACCGATGACGTTATAATAAGCATGGGAGAAGAGTTCATTATCTAGAAGTTAATGTCAAATGGTTATAGTTGTGATGATGATGACGATGCTGATGATGATGATGTTGAGGTGCTAATGTAATTTACGCTGTCTTACAGGAAGTTGTATTTTTACTTTTGACGAAAATTTAATGCAGTCATGCATCGTCCGTTAGGCTCTCGCATACTGTCTCTCTCTGTCTCTTACATACTGCTGCAGCTATAGAGAACAGGTACACACATACTCGGTAAGCCATCGAACAGTGCTTGGCGGAGAGCACTTAGAACCCGTTTTAAATTTCTGTCTTCTTCTTCTATTCGCGTACTGAGCGAGGAAGAAATGGCTGTTACGTGCCTCCATATGTGACCTAGTCTGTATGCTGCTCTTATGATCCTTACGTAGCACAAATCAAGATGGTACAAGAATTGTTTCACAGCATTCGTTGGACCCTGATATCCTAATTTTAAATTACAGGTTGTCACAATAACAGTGTCACCTTTCTTCCACGTATTCTCATTTCAGTTCGCATGTTTCTTACACTTTTGCATTAGCTATATCAACCTGTGACATTTGAGGAACGGATCTCTTGTTTCATTCCATATCTACTGTCACACCTACTTGATAAGGCATCCACACTCTACAGATAATACTCTGGAATCGGTGGCATTAGTATATTGTTTTCGATTCAGTTTGCAGATGCACTATACTTTCTCGGAACTCTTCCAACAAATCCAAGTCTCTTCTTCGTCTTACGTATTAAGTATTCTATGTGCCTCCCCATCCCCATTTCACAACGCATTTCATAACGATTTTCCGTATTACTCCTAAATACTCAAACGATTTGACGTGCTCCAATTTCACCAACAATCCTGGAATCCTATACAAAGAGGCATTCCACATATAATCAGAGTTGCCATCCGTTACACTAGCTGGAAATTGTATCCAAGTTGTTATATCGTCCAACGCATACTTTCCCCTAGACAAGCGTTTTTTAATGTTCTAGATGTGTGGAATCCTGTTTCGTGTCCACTTTTCCTTGTAATTCTTCGTTCATTTCTGTAGTACGTTTTTAGTACAGTATTCTGTAAATATATTATTTGCAACAAAAAGGTATTACTTCAAATCATATTTATTTGTTTCAGTAAGTGATTTCAAAATTAACACAAACCTCCTGAAAATAACTTCAATTTAAAATAATATAATAAAACTTTCAAATTTTAATGTGATGAGTGGCCCTGGTTATTACTCGGGCAGATGTTCCGCACATTAAATTTAAGGTTGAAAGTTGATTTCTCGTGACAAATCAGCATCAAGCCTACTGTGGTATTTATTCTTTGTCGACACATGAGCTATCTATCCTGCTTCGAACGCATATGTAATTACAAATGTCAAAAGTACATATACGACCTTTTACGTACATTGGGGATATTCGTCCTTTAAATTACATCAGAATTCCGTTAAACAGCATTAATTTAAATTTGTCTTACAAAAACGAACCCGATGTCAGTACAATAAAAGTTTTATATGCTTCTGCTGACATGATTGGAGCTCGTGTATTGACAATAAATGGCCTTTTAATGCACAATTTTGTTGTATCTAATCTTGTTAAGATTTAAAAAAACTGATTGAAAGCTACATTCAAAAGTTTCAGGTACTGAATAACTGCTTCAATAAATGTCTCTCCTATTTCGTCCTTGTCCTCTTCTAGGAAGCTCTTTATTGTAGGTAAGCATCAAATTCATTTCAGGGCCCTTTGGTCTCTGATAAACAAAGCCTTATTTGCAACCGTTGTCCCATTCGTACCCATTACCCATATTAGCAAGTGGAAGTGAGGGTTAGTCATTATTCCACTTTTTAACTGCGTATACACTTTAATTAATATTCCTTTTCTAGTTACTTTTCTGAATATCATGAAACGTAGGCAGATATGTTTCGTGGAACCATTCAATGATCTTCTGGAAATCCCTGGCTCTGTGAAACACAGCTTAAGGAATATCACCTAGCACAAGATCATCGTCACTGAGCAGTCTCATAAATCGTAGATTAAACCCACAACTCCTTAATGAACCGCGAAATTTTGATTATATGACGATTCCGATTACTATTTATAAGAGATAAGCCGAGATGATGACTTTGGCGGCATTTGCCATGGTACACATATGTGCTCAGTTTGTAGTATTGTCATCTCATATCAAACACATGCCTTCAGACGAAGGTTTGTTACGGTCTCGTTCACATAGATGACAAAATACGATTGTGAGGCGCATTCCGCCTTCCATTATGAGTGCATTTCCTCCAGTGTTAACACATACTTGAAACACTCTTAAAAACAACATAAAAATTAAGTCACTTTGTACAATACTTCGAATATGCTTCTACATTTGAAATAATATACGTCAGAAAAATTTCTCTGTTGGTACTGGGGGATTTTAAAATGAGTAATTATATACTGGAATCGGTGAGTTATATCATGAAATTCTTCGATGTGCATCTGATGAAAGGCACGAAATAGCCAATCACTCATAGCAAAACGTACATGCATTTTATGTAAGCCAGAATATCACGATAATCTGTAAGCCTATGTTGCCTTACGTCACTACCCCTTGTTAAACAAACGTATCGCGCTTCGAAAATGTAGAAACATTCAAAATCCTATGAAGTGCAGAACTGTCTAATTTTCAACGCTCCACAGTTATGATAACTGCATCATCCATCGCACCACTTATTTCTCTCTGCTCATTAAGAACTCAGTCTTTGTTCCCTAAGACAAATCTTTCGGGTGTACATGTTTCTTCACCTCAAAAATATTGAATGATCTTATCAGCCAGAAGCGCCTATACTCATTCAGATTGCGAGCATAAATGTCGAATATTCTTTACTTAGTGGTCTCAGACAAGGTACGAATACGCGACAACAAATCTTTCAGTAAAATACCATCTGGATTATGCTTTATCGGGTTTCTTTTCGGGAGGTTATAACTCGCTCTACGTCAGTTTGATGATCTCAACTTCAAATTATCATTGGTATTTTTGTACTGCACTGATTATAATATGGCTTAATTTCCTCGGTATTATCTCGAGACAGAACTGGAACTGACACACAGAAAGAAGTGTAACGCACTTTTTCTGGGGCAACAGTTCCATTTGTTTCATGAACATAAGACGGTAACATTTTCAAAATTCACTTATCCGTACAATCACAAACACAAAGAGAAATACTGATGTTAAAAAATTAACACTTTCTTTAGTATTCCCCATGAATGAAAGTTTCAGAATTCTATCGACAGACTTATCATCGAAGTTACACTATCATTTCTGACGGTGTACTTCCTAAGCTTCACGATATTCCATCTATTTAAAGCAGCAGACTGACTTTGTATGGTTTAGGCGATGAGAAGCAGTTTACGTCCACCAGTTCGTATGATTCATTATGTGGGGCTTACACAGGTGGGCGTACGTTCGGTAGGAAGAAAACCATTCAGCTTTCCCTACTAGCGGAATGAGGTTGAACGCCCACGTCCCTACCGTAAAAAGGTTTGCAATGGATTCCGTAAATAGCCTGTCAGAAAATACCTTAATGCGTCCATTTAAGAGATTCGGCAACGAATCTAATGCTTAAATTTTTCCGCTAGCCCCAAATGTTATTCATGAGGTTTCCGGCAAACGTAATAAATATCCGAGACCCCGTACTCGTATGAGAGTCAGACGGAACTATTGGAACTAGTTCAGTCATAAACTTGGAGTGCGAGCGGCCAAGTTTCCATCTACCTGCTACGAGTTCAAACATCGGGGCTAGCAATTTCCAAAGTCTTTTTACAACTTGTCTCCGTTATTTGCCCGTACTAACAGCGCACCATCACGAGTACAATGGATTTAATAACTTTTTTCGAAAAACCAGAAAATAAGCAACATAAAAAATAAACTGAGTAAAGAGATAAGAGTGCGAAATATGAACATGATGATAAACGTGACGATGATAGCGATGCTGATGTTATACACTCCTGGAAATGGAAAAAAGAACACATTGACACCGGTGTGTCAGACCCACCATACTTGCTCCGGACACTGCGAGAGGGCTGTACAAGCAATGATCACACGCACGGCACAGTGGACACACCAGGAACCGCGGTGTTGGCCGTCGAATGGCGCTAGCTGCGCAGCATTTGTGCACCGCCGCCGTCAGTGTCAGCCAGTTTGCCGTGGCATACGGAGCTCCATCGCAGTCTTTAACACTGGTAGCATGCCGCGACAGCGAGGACGTGAACCGTATGTGCAGTTGACGGACTTTGAGCGAGGGCGTATAGTGGGCATGCGGGAGGCTGGGTGGACGTACCGCCGAATTGCTCAACACGTGGGGCGTGAGGTCTCCACAGTACATCGATGTTGTCGCCAGTGGTCGGCGGAAGGTGCACGTGCCCGTCGACCTGGGACCGGACCGCAGCGACGCACGGATGCACGCCAAGAGCGTAGGATCCTACGCAGTGCCGTAGGGGACCGCACCGCCACTTCCCAGAAAATTAGGGACACTGTTGCTCCTGGGGTATCGGCGAGGACCATTCGCAACCGTCTCCATGAAGCTGGGCTACGGTCCCGCACACCGTTAGGCCGTCTTCCGCTCACGCCCCAACATCGTGCAGCCCGCCTCCAGTGGTGTCGCGACAGGCGTGAATGGAGGGACGAATGGAGACGTGTCGTCTTCAGCGATGAGAGTCGCTTCTGCCTTCATGCCAATGATGGTCGTATGCGTGTTTGGCGCCGTGCAGGTGAGCGCCACAATCAGGACTGCATACGACCGAGGCACACAGGGCCAACACCCGGCATCATGGTGTGGGGAGCGATCTCCTACACTGGCCGTACACCACTGGTGATCGTCAAGGGGACACTGAATAGTGCACGGTACATCCAAACCGTAATCGAACCCATCGTTCTACCATTCCTAGACCGGCAAGGGAACTTGCTGTTCCAACAGGACAATGCACGTCTGCATGTATCCCGTGCCACCCAACGTGCTCTAGAAGGTGTAAGTCAACTACCCTGGCCAGCAAGATCTCCGGATCTGTCCCCCATTGAGCATGTTTGGGACTGGATGAAGCGTCGTCTCACGCGGTCTGCACGTCCAGCACGAACGCTGGTCCAACTGAGGCGCCAGGTGGAAATGGCATGGCAAGCCGTTCCACAGGACTACATCCAGCATCTCTACGATCGTCTCCATGGGAGAATAGCAGCCTGCATTGCTGCGAAAGGTGGATATACACTGTACTAGTGCCGACATTGTGCATGCTCTGTTGCCTGTGTCTATGTGCCTGTGGTTCTGTCAGTGTGATCATGTGATGTATCTGACCCCAGGAATGTGTCAATAAAGTTTCCCCTTCCTGGGACAATGAATTCACGGTGTTCTTATTTCAATTTCCAGGAGTGTAGTTACAGTGACCCATTTCAAAGGTATGCTTCTTTTTTTTTAGGGTGACGCCGGTTACTTAGTTAATTTCGTGTCTCAGAGGTAATATTCCTATTAATATTATCGTCTAAACTGTGTGAGTTGTATTATTGTTGCACACATTTCTTAAAATATGTAGATTTCAATACTATTTGTACCTTCACTCACCAGTTTTATAAACATCAAATAACAACATAGCAGCGACTAATATTTTCTGCGAGCTGTTTGACTGTGTGAATTACAATATTTCTCCAGATAAACTGATGTTTTACGATAGTGATGGTGTTGCCAACTAGTTGGTAGGATCATATTTAACCAGAAGAATGTAGAAAGTTATTCTTAGCAACGGAACAATGTAATCAGGGAAGATTCTTCTGACTGAAGATAAATCACATGTAAGGCTAACCACCGCTCCATCTTAGGTCCGCTATTGTTCCTCATATATGTGAAAGATGTTGCGTCTGATATATAGCAAGCAGGATTAGTTATTTTTGAGGATGACACTAGTACTTAACTAATCAAAGTATACACACAGCAACAGGAGAAATAGTAAATAATTTTCTTATAAGTATCATTGACTGGTTTTCTGTGAATGATCTCACTCTCAGATTCTAAAACACACAACGAATTCAGTTCTGCAGGTATAGAAGTACTGCACCAATGATAAATGTAACACTTGAGAAGGAAATAACAAATATGGTGGTTACTTCGTAATTTGTACGTGTCATTGAAGAGAGTTTAAACTGGAACAACTTAGTTCAGGCAAATTTGCGCTTAGAATCATTGCAAATCTTCAGGAGAGACGAATCACTAAGGTGGCGTATTTTGCATATTTTCATTCAATACTATCATATGGAATAATGTTTGGGTAAGCCATCTTTAAGAAAGAAAGTCGTCATTGCTCGGGAACGCACTCTAACAATAATATGTAGTGTTTACCCACTATCATCTTGTCGATTTTTATTTAAGGAGTTGGATATTTTTAATACTGCTTCACACTGTATTCATTCCCTCATCTAGAATGTTGTAAATAATCAAATAGAACAATGTATATAAATGCAATACCGGAAGGAAAAATGGCGTTCATTACTCCGATTTAAGAATGTCTTCAGCGCAAACGTGGATGCACAGTGCTGCAGTCAAACATTTTTATCACTTACCCAGTGACATGAAGTATCTGACATACAGTAAACTAAAATTTAAAAGCAAACCGAAAAAGTTTCTCCTTGACAATCCTTTCTAATCCGTAGAACTTTTGTTTATTTTTGTAATGTGCAAAAGGTGGTGGGTAGGAACTGCTAACTCTCAGTTGTACAAAAAATAAATAAAATAAAAATAAAAAATATACTTATATACGGTCAGTCTATTGCCACATTTACTAATTGATTTGTGATGTGAATGGTAGATTACTCGTTCCACATTTAACATAACAGCTTAACATAAGTTTAAATTTTTCGATTTAATCTTTTGATGCAAAAGTCGATGTAGAAATAACGACTTTTCCGTAACTTTCAAATACATAATGCCACCTAAAAAAAAGTGCATAAATAACCATCTACTAAAAACTATAATTTATTACCATTAATGTAAAACGTGTTAAATATGACGGAAATATTCTTAGAGTTCATAATATTGTTTTAACATTTTGAAACTAAAGGCACACAGGGCGGAAATTCACTTCGCGTTTTATGTCCGATTCTTTGGATAAGCTTGAAGAGCGCGCCATATGGCAAGCAGATATAGAAGAGGTGGTAGTCGAAGACAAGTATTCAGTATGTACAGACGTGGATCAGTGTCACGGCCGGGGAGGTGAAAGTGAGAGAGCCCGTACGGTGTTTAAGGAAGTTATATTTGGTGTGACTGTGGTATTAATGTTGCAAAGTCGTCTCTCAAAATCAGGTTGGTGAAATGCACGATTTTCTGGTTACATTCTAAGACGTAATTTTGACTCATGTCTACTTCAAGATCAATGGCTCATGCTGGTAACGTGGTTCGCTAAAAATGATTCCATCAGCTTTAAGACGTGAGAAGTTTAACAAATTACCAGCCACCAAAACTCTGCAAAGGAACTACAACACCTTCAGCAATCAAGACGAGAATGTTTTAGTCAATTTAATTGTGCTTATAACTGTGAAAGGGTATTACAGTCACCTACTATTGTGTCGTTTTTGAATAATTACGTAATTCAAAAAGTTTAGTACATTATTTCTGCAATGGGCACTTACTGAAGTCTACCTCCTGGTCTTATATATATATATATATATATATATATATATATATATATATATATATATATATATATATATACACTCCTGGAAATGGAAAAAAGAACACATTGACACCGGTGCGTCAGACCCACCATACTTGCGCCGGACACTGCGAGAGGGCTGTACAAGCAATGATCACACGCACGGCACAGCGGAAACACCAGGAACCGCGGTGTTGGCCGTCGAATGGCGCTAGCTGCGCAGCATTTGTGCACCACCGCCGTCAGTGTCAGCCAGTTTGCCGTGGCATACGGAGCTCCATCGCAGTCTTTAACACTGGTAGCATGCCGCGACAGCGTGGACGTGAACCGTATGTGCAGTTGACGGACTTTGAGCGAGGGCGTATAGTGGGCATGCGGGAGGCCGGGTGGACGTACCGCCGAATTGCTCAACACGTGGGGCGTGAGGTCTCCACAGTACATCGATGTTGTCGCCAGTGGTCGGCGGAAGGTGCACGTGCCCGTCGACCTGGGACCGGACCGCAGCGACGCACGGATGCACGCCAAGACCGTAGGATCCTACGCAGTGCCGTAGGGGACCGCACCGCCACTTCCCAGCAAATTAGGGACACTGTTGCTCCTGGGGTATCGGCGAGGACCATTCGCAACCGTCTCCATGAAGCTGGGCTACGGTTCCGCACACCGTTAGGCCGTCTTCCGCTCACGCCCCAACATCGTGCAGCCCGCCTCCAGTGGTGTCGCGACAGGCGTGAATGGAGGGACGAATGGAGACGTGTCGTCTTCAGCGATGAGAGTCGCTTCTGCCTTGGTGCCAATGATGGTCGTATGCGTGTTTGGCGCCTTGCAGGTGAGCGCCACAATCAGGACTGCATACGACCGAGGCACACAGGGTCAACACCCGGCATCATGGTGTGGGGAGCGATCTCCTACACTGGCCGTACACCACTGGTGATCGTCGAGGGGACACTGAATAGTGCACGGTACATCCAAACCGTCATCGAACCCATCGTTCCACCATTCCTAGACCGGCAAGGGAACTTGCTGTTCCAACAGGACAATGCACGTCCGCATGTATCCCGTGCCACCCAACGTGCTCTAGAAGGTGTAAGTCAACTACCCTGGCCAGCAAGATCTCCGGATCTGTCCCCCATTGAGCATGTTTGGGACTGGATGAAGCGTCGTCTCACGCGGTCTGCACGTCCAGCACGAACGCTGGTCCAACTGAGGCGCCAGGTGGAAATGGCATGGCAAGCCGTTCCACAGGACTACATCCAGCATCACTACGATCGTCTCCATTGGAGAATAGCAGCCTGCATTGCTGCAAAAGGTGGATATACACTGTACTAGTGCCGACATTGTGCATGCTCTGTTGCCTGTGTCTATGTGCCTGTGGTTCTGTCAGTGTGATCATGTGATGTATCTGACCCCAGGAATGTATCAATAAAGTTTCCCCTTCCTGGGACAATGAATTCACGGTGTTCTTATTTCAATTTCCAGGAGTATATATATATATATATATATATATATATTTATTTATTTATTTATTTATTTATTTATATATAAAGGCTCCATGCGAGTTTATACCACTTACAACATCATAGCAGTATCAAGAATGTCCTGACAAGGTTTGTTTGTCTAGTCTCTAAATAATTGTTTCACAGTTGTTTAAGATATCTAGTATTGTTTCATCTAAACACAATTTTCGTTTTGCAGTTTTGCTGATGTGCTCCAAAGTAACGTAACAGTTTCTTCAGTAATTCGTTTCAAACTTACGTAAAGTCTGAAATGTGAAGATGGTAGGTATTGTGCTATGTAATAATTTCACAGTTCGCATCTATCTTGTCTGTAAGTTAAAAGTAAGTTCCATAAAAGATAATTGAGTTCATTTCAGTAAAATGAAAATTATAGCTGAAATATTGATGTTAAACCGCTCGTTCAGAGATGGCAACCAAAACCTTTGCAGAATGACAGTCTTTATAGAGGGATTGTCATACGATAAGGTAATACCGGTTCTCTTTGAGTCTACGGATCTGTGCTGTGTTGAGGATAAAACCAAGTAGTAAGGAATACAACGCAGGAAGGAAGTGCAGTGAAGTGTACTTTGTGTCTGTTGCAAATTTATAAATCGGACCTCTTATCCTCATCACGCTGTGGTGTAGAAGTGAGTGATAGCCTTCACTATATTGCCGGCCGAAGTGGCCGTGCGGTTAAAGGCGCTTCAGTCTGGAACCGCAAGACCGCTACGGTCGCAGGTTCGAATCCTGCCTCGGGCATGGATGTTTGTGATGTCCTTAGGTTAGTTAGGTTTAACTAGTTCTAAGTTCTAGGGGACTAATGACCTCAGCAGTTGAGTCCCATAGTGCTCAGAGCCATTTGAACCATTTGAACCTTCACTATAAAGTAAATGGTCAATATTGGTTTAAAGTGTTTGGGGTACATTAAAAATCCTATTTTGTTCTTAAGTGCAGGAAAACGCCCGTACTCGACTGAGTAATCAAAAACGTTAGCGGTGCTGCAAATCGTGTATGACACGAATGGTTGTTTTTGTGACAGCACATGCGCAGACGAACCACCGGCCGTACCGGCACAGATACTGAGTAATGAGTGGCCCATTCTGCGAACAACACTCAGCAAGCTGCACTGTGATTTCCAGGCGTTAACAGTATGATTCTGTACAGTGGCTCACACTGCTAAAAATAAAAGCAAGTAATTGACATTAACTGGTATTTGTTCCTTCCGTAACGTTTGACAGACGGTGAGTTGCAGTATAGTGCCGACACAGGTGAGCACACTCGCGAGGAGGCAGCATATTGGAGCTTTCGCGTCAGAGCAGACGATACCGGGACCACGAGAAATACGGGCCCCGCAACGAACCTGTGGCGTCACACTAGCCGCCTTGCGCGCCACAAATCGCGAATGCTCACCTCCGTGTAGGGCCCATGGATAGTCAATACGTCAATGAAAAGGTACGCACTAAAGGTCTTAATCTTGTCGTGTATTATCGAGGGCTGGCATGAGTTTAAATCCACAGTTAAGAATTATTAAACTATGAAATAGTAACTTGCTCCCACCAGGGACTCGTAGCAACTGTAGTGTCACGTGCTTTGACACACGCTGCAGGGCCCGTGTGTCTAGTTGGCCCCAAGATGATACCTGGGCCTCTGCTATTTGTAGGATGTATAAGCCATGAAGTAAACAGCGGCTGTCAGAAGGGCAGAAGGGAAACAAGATTTAGCGCGAGTGGCCGGTGCGAGGCGGTATTTAAATGGTGGGTGAGTCGGGGGAGGGAACTAGAAAGCTGATATGGCGGCAACTCATGACTGCAAAGTATTTCACGGCCACGGCATGAGTAAACAACCTACATACAGGAAATAGCACCACATTAAAGAGGTAAACAAGGCGTGTAAAATCAGTACAATTTGAATGACCAGAATGTGGATTCTGATGATTAAAAATTATAAATCTAAAACAGTTTGAAAAATAATAAGTAAAACTGCTTCAGGGTACAAAAAATCAGAACAGCTAAATGTACAGTTCTCTTATGCTTAAATAGTTAAAGGTGAATAACGATAATTTTAAAATAATGAGATACAAATCATTTACGACCTTAAGCAGCCCAGCCATGTTACTAACGTTCCGTCTTCAAAGCTGGTGAAATTCTGTATCAGTCAGCGGGGGCCAGAGCGATACTGCGGGCAACTCTATCAAATGGACAGGTAAAATTCCGATTTAAGGATAATTTCATTTGTCATGGGAAACATTGGGCGCCACATGGAAAAAGTGATGAGCTGTGTTGGTTTGGGCTCTCCCCAGCTACACACTGCAAAAACGATATTGCAGATACCTGTGGAAACATCAGGGAAAAGGCTCATGACGACTCTTAGGAGGCACACCCTATAAAATACCTGAGGTCGCGGAAGTATAATGTCAATCGTTAGTACTAGAAAAATCCACGCGTAACCAATGAGAGACATTATACAAGATTTATCTATAAAAACAATCGAAGTGACGAATATCAACTTGTCAAATCGGTATCCTTAGCCGAGGCCTCTAACACAAGCCTGTGGGGTAGCATTCAATTCGGAGGTAAGTCGGTTCGAATACTGTGTCAGTATTTGGCCGGAATGGAGAGGAGAAGTGGTGGAGTAAAGTTCCTAATCACTTCTTTCCTCCAATATACTGGGCTACACTCCTAACGTTTCCACAGTATCTCAAAAAGTGGGGACATGTGACACTGGTTCTTGCAATTTGAGAGGGACAGGCTACGCGCTGGCACGAAACTGCAAATATCTGCGGAAATATCACTTCTCTTATCGCTACCATAAAACACAAAAATAACACTACACTACATATGCCCGTTACCCTCACTTACACTCCACAAATACGTGTACGACACAACTCTCAGATTTCCGCAAAGGAAGGGGCAACTATGCGAAGGGGAACACCCTTTCCGACAGGAGGCAGCATTCAACCCTTCTGATATCCCAGCCAACAATGTTATAAGACATTTGCGTTTATTTAACGTGTAATGGATACCAGCGCTTAAATGCGAGTTATGTAAAATGTTTTTGTATGTATTTTTATGGATAATAAGTATATACAATGCATCTTTTTAGTTTTGCAACGACAGATAGACGGCTGTTTATGCACGGCAACCATGCTGGCGACAGTCGGTAGGCTGAACGTTCTCATCGTTGCAAGACTGATCTGTGTGTCCGGGTCGTCAGTCGCAACCAGAAGTTTTCATGCGATAAGTGCGTGAACCTTTTCAAATGTTGCGTGAGGTCGTGGAATGAGTAAAGTTTTCCACTGACTGTTTAGTACACCATAGCTCAGAAGAGCGGTGTTGTGTTAAAGACTTGTAAAATTACTACAGAATTTTCAGAATTAAGAAAAGTTTTTCGCAGTAGTGTGGTTTCCAAGACTTGGTGACTTCTTGATTAAGCTTGCCAATTAGTCCGTTGCTGCAAACAAAGCAGTTACGTAAGTGTGAAATATTATTTATAAAACAGTATATGCATTGTGTCAAAGACATTTTAATTCGGCAGTAATACCCTGTCCAAATTTAAGTTTAGAAGTTACAGAACAGTAATCAGGCGAGATGACGGCTGTTTGTCCATTCTTTAGAGACCTATATAGCCCACAAATTCTCAAACCCGGTTACATACTCCATTAAGCCCTTTTGCACGATTTGTTAGCATAAAGAAAAAAGATGAACGTAAACCGCACAAGCAACGTCATCTCTTCGTAACTATTGCAACTAACATGAACTTGAATCTACTTACTGTAGCCAAGACATGGTGTTCTTTTTAAATTTATACCCTCTTCCATCCCTCCCTTCCTCCTTCCCCCACTCTCTCTCTCCGTCTCTCACTCACTCAGACACACACAAAAGCTTCCCTCCATTAACCAGGTGGCCATTCCTTGATAAGCTAGGAAGTCCTATCAATAGATCCCTACTTTCAGTCAAGCTGTGCAATAACTTTTTTCCTCTCCATTCGAATCAATACCTTTCCGTGAATTACCTTATCTACTTATCTAGTCTGCAGCAGTATTCTGTAGCACCATATTTCAAAACATTTTGTTCTCTTCTTGTGTGCACTATTTACTCTTCGCCTTTCACTCATTTATAAAGCTACAATGCAAAGAAGTAGTTTCAGATAATTCTTTGTAACATTTACAATTACTTTAGATGTTAACATATTTTTCGTTTTCAGTAAATCATCTCTTGCTATTACCAGTCTAAGTTTCATATTTTCTCTGTTTCTACCACCTTCAGTTACTTCGGGGGCAAATAACAGAAGTCTTTCATTGTTTTCAGCGTCCCATTTCCAGATATAAGTCCTTCGTCATCACCTGACTTAATCCGATGACACTCATTTACGTTTTACTTTTATGATCATCTTACAGATTTCGTCCATTCAACTGATCTTCTCAGTCCATTGGCGTCACTGACAGAATTACAGCTGAGGTCAATGCAATGTACAGGCATTTCGAATGATTTCGGATCAGTTAATATCTAGCATTGAAGTTTTTATTATTCTCCCTGAACTGTAAATCCGTTCCCAAACTTCTATCCAACTACCTTCACTTCCTTCCTTATTTAAAAATCTGAATAACATTATGGGGTGGACTGAATAACATAATGAGATGAACTGAAACAGCGTATCAGTCCTTTCTCAATTGCTGCCCCTTTTTCACGTCCTTCGACTCTTAAAACTTCAGTCTGGTTTCTGTAGATGTTATAAACAATCATTCAGTCCCTGTATTTTATCGCCGTTAACTTCAGACTTGCATAGAGTGTAATTAATTGAAAAGTGACAAAAGCTTTTCCTTGATCAGCATTATTGTTACTATTTTATGATTGCTATTAGTTTTGTAGGTATAATTTCAGTCGTGTATCTATACTGCCTGTAAACGTGTAAACGGGTCTTTGTCAAACTATGTGTACTCAAAATGTAAAGTTTAATTCTGGTTGGTATCTGATAAAGAGGGATTATAGATTGCAATAGTTTTGGCTCTTGCAGCCACGATTTTGTTGATATGTGAGTAGTAGCAAGTAGAAGACGCCACAAAATTTGTTGATCGGCGCTTTCGACCAATCTAAGCTGTTACGTGGTACATGACACTACAATTTAGCGCGCATTTGTTTTAGCTGATGTGGTACCAGCAGAGAATGCTACGCACTGAGGTATCGCTTGTGCACAGAACCTATAATTTCAACATTATATATTGCTTAAACAAGACATCGTCCAGGAATTTGCAAAATGGGAAAATGTTTCACGCTACATAACTTACATAATGAGTTTCACATTAATTTATTCAGCAGGATGTATTTATTAAAGTAATCTCTGTACTACACTTAATAAATAAGAAATGATATGCATAGCCGGAATTATGAGTTGTAGGGCTGTCAAGAGCAATGCTCCAGAATATGACCCGTGCTGGCAGTTAGCCCTGATGTGCTCGGCTGGCCAGCATCACTGAAGCTGCTTCTTCGTGAGAGTGTGCAAGTAATCTACAACAATTACAAATCAGGACTGTAAAGTACAGGGGGTTTTCAATAAGTAATGCACTGCATTTTTTCTGAAAGAATGTTGGTTTTATTCAGGTTTACGTTACACCATGTATTCCCCCCTCTTTTGGCAACAAAACCCGTTTTTTCCAACATAATCATCGTTCGATGCGTCGTCCTTACGTCGCCTAACTATGAGGGGCTGTATGCCCGCATGGTACCACTCTATTGGTCGACGTTGGAGACAACGTTCTGCTGCCTCAATAACCTTACTATCATGGACATACACTTTCCCACGAAATGCAGCCTCCATTGGGCCAAACATGTGGAAGATACGGGCTGTAGGGTGGATGAGGAAGAACAGTCCAATGAAGTTTTTCCGCCTGCGCAGACCTGTCTATGGCCTAGCGTTATTGTGGAGAAGGAGAAAGACGTTTGTATTTTTGTGGTGGCGAACACTCTGAAGACGTTTCTTCAGTTTCCTGAGGACAGCACAGCACACTTCAGGGCTGATCGTTGCACCACGAGGGGACACATCAATCAGAACAACTGCTTCATAGTCCCAGAAGACCGTCGCCTTGACTCTACCGGCTGCAGGTGCGCCTTTGAACGTTTTCTTCGGATGAGAGCTAGTGTGGCACTACTCCATGGACTGCTGCATCTTTCCCGGTTCGAAATTATTAACTCATGTTTTACAGCCCGTGACGATGTCCGACAAAAAACTCTGACGATCATCCAAGTAATGGGCAAGCAACGCCGCACAGACAGTCCTTCGTAGCTCTTTACGGTCTTCTGTTAGGCGGCGAGGAGCTCAGCTGGCACACAACTTCGAGTTTCCCAACTGGTGGAGGAGTGTGCCAGTAATACCAACAGAGACGTCAACTTGTGCAGCGATGTGTGTGAATGTGATCCGTCGATCACCTCGAATACTGTCTGATTGCAAGAGTCACAGCTGTCTGCTACCGGAAAACTCAGTGACAAGTCTCTGTTTGGAAAGCACCTACGTTACAGACACAGTAGCCGTCAGTCTGCGTATAGCTCCGCCACATATCGGAACTTCATGGTACGATAGGAGCTGAAGGGGAAATGTTTCACTATGTCCCACAACTATTTCAGCATTTTTTCAATCCAAACTGGCCGAGAAAGAGATCAAGTTCCATTAGCTATTGAATGCTCCTCGTATATTCATTTGTTCACGAAAATTATTTTTGTAACACATGTGGATTGTCTTGCATGTGGACTGTATTATGTGTCTCGTTGTGGCACACGACTTCGTGGTTGTAGTTTTAGCGTTTTGACCAGCACTAATATCGTGAATAAAATAACTGTTATAATTTCAGAAATTCCGACTCCGTTACGTAGCGGTCAACCTACGCCTGAATATCCGTGTGATGTGTAGCAGCAATGCATTTCAACCAACTGCACCCGATCAAAATCCGACATCTCACTTAACACTGTGCTACGACAAACTACATCTACATCTACATGGATACTCTGCAAATCACATTTAAGTGTCTTTCGGAGGGCTCATCTAACCACCTTCACAATTCTCTATTATTCCAGTCTCGTATAGCGCGGAAACAATGAACACCTATATCTTTCCGTACGAGATCTGATTTCCCGTATTTTATCATGGTGATCGTTCCTCCCTAAATAGGTCGGTGTCAACAAAATACTTTCCTATTCGGAGGAGAAAGTTGGTAATTGGAATTTCGAGAGAAGATTCGGTCCCAACGAAAAACGCCTTTCTTTTAATGACGTCCAGCCCAAATCCTGTATCATTTCTGTGACACTCTCTCCCATATTTCGCGATAATACAAAACGTGCTGCCTTTCTTTGAACTTTTTCGATGTACTCAGTCAGTCCTATCTGGTAATGATCCCACACCGCGCAGCAGTATTCTAAAGGAGGACGCACAATCGTAGTGTAGGCAATCTCCTTAGTAGATCTGTTACATTTTCTAAGTGTCCTCCCAATAAAACGCAGTCTTTGGTTAGCCTTCCCCACAACATTTTCTATGTGTTCCTTCCAAATTAAGTTGTTCGTAATTGTAATACCTAGGTATTTAGTTGAATTTACGCCTTTTAGATTGACTGATTTATCGTGTAACCGAAGTTTAACGAGTTCCTTTTAGCACTCATGTGGATGACCTCACACTTTTCGTTATTTAGGGTCAAGTTCCACTTTTCGCACCATTCACATATCTTTTCTAAATCGTTTTGCAGATTGTTTTGATCTTCTGATGACTTTATTAGTCGATAAACGACAGCGTCATCTGCAAACAACCTACGACGGCTGCTCAGATTGTCTCCCAAATCGTTTACATGGATAAGGAACAGCAAAGGGCCTATAACACTACCTTGGGGAACAGAAATCACTTCAGTTTTACTCGATGACGTTCCGTCAATTACTACGAACTGTGACCTCTCTGACAGGAAATCACGAATTCAGTCACATAACTGAGACGATATTCCATACGCACGCAATTTCACTACGAGCCGCTTGTGGGGTGCCGTGTCAAAAGCCTTCCGGAAATCCAGAAATACGGAATCGAGCTGAAATCCCTTGTCAATAGCACTCAACACTTCATGTGAATAAAGAGTTATGTTTCACAGGAATGATGTTTTCTAAACCCATGTTGACTGTGTGTCAATACTTGGAGAGAAAGCGCCAGATAAAAAAATAAATAAAAAATAAAAAATTAAAAAAAAGGTTCAAATGGCTCTGAACACTATGGGACTTAACATCTGAGGTCATCAGTCCCCTAGAGCTTAGAACTACTTAAACCTAACTAACCTAAGAACATCACACACATCCATGCCCAAGGCAGGATTCGAACCTGCGACCGTAGCGGTCGCTCGGTTCCAGACTGAAGCGCCTAGAACCGACGCCAGATCAGTACAATTTACAGAACTTTGGAATCTTTTCCTGTGAGTTTAAATCTAACTGCGACCTGGGCACAGAGTGTAATGTCGGTACAAAAGGGGCCGGAACGGCGGACACAGTGGTAAGATTTGTAAGGAGTAGGTTCTTACAAATTACCGTCGTAAGATGCGTGAACAAGGAAACAGCTCAGAGATTTAATGCGTTCTTATTGAAGGCAAGTTGTGGAACTACAGTAAGCACCTGTTTGACAGTGTACTCTGTGATGCTATTGCCACACGGACAGCAGTGCTGAGGAGTAAGCTGCTAGCTGTGGCAGCATTACGGAGTGCTGGCGACGGACGTCGGTGTGAGCAGGCAGGAGGACATCCCCTGCAGCGGGAGCAGCACCCACAGCAGCGGCGCGGCGCGGGCAGCGGGCGGTGACCGGCACAGGCGGCCCGGCTGCGGCAGGCCCGGGATCTGCGGGCGGCATTCGTGGCTGTCAGTACGCGACAGACATAGTGGGCAACAACGTGGGAATATCAAAAAACACAGCCCATTACCACGCCTAATGCGGCGTAGGAAACCCGTCGGCATTCAAAACAGCTTCCAATCGTCTCAGAATGGATAAACACGGTTTCATTACTGTTTTCAGGGGGATCTTATACGATACCTGAATATAACAAGGGTAGAAGGACGGATCCTCAAAATTACAGACAAATATCCTTAACATGGGTTTGTTGCAGGATTCTCGAACATATTCTCAGTTCAAATATAGTAAATTTCCTTGAGACAGAGAAGTTGCTGTCCATGCATCAGCACGGCTTTAGAAAGCATCGCTCCTTTTTTCACATGATATCTTGCGAACCATGAAGGAAGGGTATCAGACGAATGCCATATTCCTTGACTTCCGGAAAGCGTTTGACTCGGTGCCCCACTGCAGACTCCTAACTAAGGTACGAGCATAGGGGATTGGTTCCCAAGTATGTGAGTGGCTCGAAGACTTCTTAAGTAATAGAACCCAGTGCGTTGTCCTCGATGGTGAGTGTTCATCGGAGGTGAGGGTATCATCTGGAGTGCCCCAGGGAAGTGTGGTAGGTCTATCTACATAAATGGTCTTTTGGGTAGGGTGGATAGCAATGTGCGGCTGTTTGCTGATGATGCTGTGGTGTACGGGAAGGTGTCGTCGTTGAATGACTGTGGAGGATACAAGATAACTTGGACAGGATTTGTGATTGGTGTAAAGAATGGCAGATAACTCAAAATATAGATAAATGTAAATTAATGCAGATGAATAGGAAAAAGAATCCCGTAATGTTTGAATACTCCATTAGTAGTGTAGCGCTTGACACAGTCACGTCGATTAAATATTTGGGCGTAACATTGCAGAGCGATATGAAGTGGGACAAGCGTGTAATGGCAGTTGTGGGGAAGGCGGATAGTCATCTTCGGTTCATTGGTAGAATTTTGGGAAGGTGTGGTTCATCTGTAAAGGCGAGCGCTTATAAAACACTAATACGACCTATTCTTGAGTACTGCTCGAGCGTTTGGGATCCCTATCAGGTCGGATTGAGATGGGACATAGAAGCAATTCAGAGGCGAGTTGCTCCATTTGTTACTGGTAGGTTTGATCATCACGCGAGTGTTACGGAAATGCTTCAGGAACTCGGGTGGGAGTCTCTAGAGAAAAGGAGCCGTTCTTTTCGTGAATCGCTACTGAGCAAATTTAGAGAACCAGCATTTGAGGCTGACTGCAGTACTATTTTACTGGCGCCAACTTATATTTCGCGGAAGGACCACAAAGATAAGATAAGAGAGATTAGAACTCTTACAGAGGCATATAGGCAGTCATTTTTTCCTCGTTCTGTTTGGGAGTGGAACAGGGAGAGAAGATGCTAGTTGTGGTACGAGGTACCCTCCGCCACGCACCGTATGGTGGATTGCGGAGTATGTATGTAGATGTAGATGTAGATGTAGATTCTTCCTGCATAATAGTGGCAAGTTCAGGTAACGATGATGGAACTGGATAGTGAACACGCAACAAAGGCTCGATGATATTGAGACCTAGTGATTGTGGTGGTCGGGACAGATGCAACAGTTCATCCTCGTGCTCACAAAACCATTTCTGGACGACGGGAGCTGTGTGAAAAGCGACCCCATCGTATTGGAATGCAGCATCACCGTTGGGGAACTAACACTGTAACACGGGACAGGTCATATCAGACAAAATGGTCAACTATCCTTGGAAGTTATGCGATCTCGCAGAGTAACTATGGGGCCCGTGGAACGCCACGTTATGACTGCCCGTATCATTCACCTTACCCTCCACATTTCACTCTCGGGACGTAAACTCGGCCAGAACTTGAGAGTAGAGTGAAACAAGACTCATCTGATCAAATGGTGTTTTCAGTTATCGACTTTTGCATCACTGATTGGTTGTCCTGGAATTCCAACACGCCCTACAATTCCCTGTTTGTGGCACTCCCTTCGTATTTTTTGGTGCTCACAGGCTTCGCGAGTGCAACATTTAGTTCTTTAGTGACTGTCTCATCTGTCGTCCTCTTACTTTTTTGTCACAATCCTCTTTCACTACCGTCCGTCACAATCACTCAGTATAAATTCTCTTTTGCGTTGTGACATAGCGGACGATGTTTCCCCACTTTCCTAATACGCGGAATAAATCTCCTATAAGGTGCCCCTTGAAACACCAGACACTTCACCTACCTCGGTTACGGAAACACCCATCATAAGACCACCAACAATTTTTGCACTGAACTCCGACATAATGGACTAAAAACGGCATAGAACAGCATTCTGACACTCGCAACTTACCGAGGACACTGCACAGGAGCCATACGTGGTCAAATACAACTGCACAGTCTGCGTGGTTGGCTAGGATCTGCAGTCATGTTCAAGCATTTTCAAGTTTGCATTTCTCATGGTGTTTCTACATTTTTGTCAAAGTCCTGTTGCATGCTCAGATGTGCTATGAGTTCTGTGGTTACCACTGTCATTCTTGTCTCTCTGCACCAGACAGAAGCTTACAGGCACCCCGCACACGAATGCTTAACTAACATATAAGTGTGGCTGCAATAAGAATTTTTCGTGTTGTACCTTATTATTAATATTAAATTATTTATTAATTAAATAAAAAATATATTTGCCTCTATTTAAAAGTTTTATTCTGTAGAACATTTTAAGAATTATCGTTCTAACAAAGCTGACAATTACGTCTTTTTCAAATTTAGTTTGTAGCTTTTATTGACTTTTCATGATATTCAGGTTTTACTCAGTAAAAATCTGGTGGAAGTCTCAGCTGCCTGAGTCGTCTTTCAAAAGGGTCAGCACTAGGAACAGAATATTTGAAGAGTCGAAATATCAAACGTTCTAAGTGCCAAATCTCACCATCGTCAAGAGAATCAAGAAACAATATATCGATTTTTGTACATAACTTACTAGCATCCAGAAACTGAGAACATATTTTGACATCACAGAATTATGTTTGTCACCTGGTCACTGCGAAAAATAGGCAAACTATAACATAGATAAGTTATTAAGAGCGTCCTAAGTGCCATTCTAGGCCACTGACTGGTTCTAAGTGCCAATAAGAAAGATTTCGTTTCAAGTGCCATTAATACAGATGCACTATTTTTCATTTGTGGTTTATTTGTTATCATACAAGTAAAGAAACACAATAGTAACGTTTTAACTAATTGAAGAGTAGTCAAGAAAAACGTTTTGTAATTTAATACAAGAGAATAACAAAATTAAATTCAGAAGAAAACACTTTCAGTACATCTGTTTCATACGTATCCTTTTCTTGGGATCATAAGTTGCAAAATTTACTGTAGGAGTCCCTGTGCTATTGTGGAAAAAGTAGTGACATTGTCAACAAGTCTTTCCAGGTTGCAAATGATAAATATGTGTCATTTTCGAGATGAAGCCCAGCATCGCATATCTTAGTCATGGTCTTTCTACTATTGAATAAACTGACATTTTTCCGTTCTTCTGTTTCAGGGTGGGAATTCTTACTAGATATTTAAGATGGATGAGTACGAGACTTTTGATCGTCCTGCCTCTGGAGAGCTTACACACCTCCACTGACGACAATGTTATAGCAGCATCTTTAAAACCGTTGGAATTACAGGGATCTGGTTTATAATTCTATCTAACCCAACAATTTTGTGTCAATCTTAGCGACCAAAGGCCTTGTTTAGCTTTCTTCTCTGTATTTTGTAAAATCTTTCATCCATTACAAAAATGTTTTATTCATACAATCCAAAGCTTGCATACGCTCTCCTTACCACACAAACCGTCACCAACTACATGGATGAGATGAAAAATTACGCTTCATCTAATAAATGTTTCAAACACTTTCTCTATGCTTTAACTCTTGGAGCAAGTATAGTGACATACAACAACGTATCAGGAACACAGTAGCACTGAAAACGCTTTTAGTAAAAAAATGATGGAATGAATGACATTTCTACTCTTCATTTCAATAAATTTATGGCAGTGTTTCTTTTCGTACTTACTAGTAATATATTTACCTCCAGAAATCTATATAAATAAAAATTACATGCTGTTCGTTGGTTAGCGCTTCAATTGAGAACGGCTGGACCGATTTGGCTAATTTAAAGAAAAGAATGTTCGTTACAGTGCGAATAAAATTTGTCGGGAGAAAAAATTAGGGAGAGATAAATTGGAAAAGTTGCCCAGAAAATTGGAAAATTAAGGAAAACCTGAAAATATTTTTATCTGTGGGGTTTTTGTATGACGTAGATATCATAACTCACGCATCGAAAATTGTCTCTGTTAACGTTTGTGGCTACGGATATGCGTAATTCTTTTCTTTTTTTTGGAGTCCAGAAAAAGTTTTTAGAAAAAAAACTTCGGGGCAATTGCAAATGAAAGGTGGAAAATCCGGATGAACTGCAAAACTCATAATTCTAGCATGCATTCTCGATAATAACTGACGACAAGAGCAACGTATTTGGCAGATTGTTTTTTTCCTTAGTTCGTTGTGCTTCCGGATTGGAAATAATTCAACTGAATGTTTCCAATTGGAATAAAAAGTCTGGAAGATCGGGAGAAAAATCTGGGAAAACGTATTCCAAACTAAATTAAAATAAAATCACAAATTGTTTTTACTTTTGTGTTGTTTCGCGATCTGTCCAACAAATTTATTTATTTTATTTCTGTTCCATTTCCATTTTATTTCACTATTACGTGCTAAAATGTCATTTGACAGCTGATTGTGGAATTGTGAACGAAAGCAATTCGTAACATAGTGACGAAAAATTGGTTCAGTTGAACCGTGACTTACCTACGAAATACTATGATTTTTGAAGTGACGAACTATTATACACTAACAACAAAGTGATGTCACAGTAACCGAAACGGAACGAAGCATTTCTTTGTTTTAATTGTTTACTTGAACATCGATCTTGCAATCGTAATCTAAATGTAAGTAAAACACCTTGAGATTCATTGTGATTTCACGTTTAATGGAAGAAAATAAATCATATCGTTGACATGAAATTATGACTCAGTTTACATGAGACTCAAATTTTGGATCGAGATAGCATGGTTCCAAGTCGATCGCATACCAGGCACGTCACACTTTTCCAGCATTTCAGCTTTGTGATACAGGTGTAATTCATCTCACATGTAAAATTTCCTCTTTGGGTACTTTCGAAGCACTCCTCATCAAACTGAATATCCATTACCACACTCGGTAATAGATAAAATGGTCACTCAAAAATACGCATTTTTCTCATTTTTACCTTGTTTGCACATTTCTAATAGTTTTCCACTGCATGAAAAAACAATCACAAACAAATTTTTATTGAATTATGCGCAAGACAAAGACTGTCGAGCCCGCAAGTTTCTTATGATTCTTCACGGTAGCTTCATTTTTGTGCGCAAAGTTTCCTCTTATTTGATTATTCACGGAAGCTTCATTTTTGTGCTCAAAGTTCCCTCTTATTATTAGGCTCAATCATATAATAAGGCTCCAACTGGCGTATCGGAGGATGACTGTACAACTCATTTTTGAAATGTCTTTCATTATCGGACTCAGCGGAACGTTAGCAACACAAAAAGAATCAGTAAGCACTCATTTACAAATTCTGACACTGCAAGACTAAATATTGCACTACAAACATATTCACATTTCTCACTATCGATAGCTTCGTTGCCGGCAGCGGTGGCCATGCGGTTCTGGCGCTGCAGTCCGGAACCGCGGGACTGCTACGGTCGCTGGTTCGAATCCTGCCTCGGGCATGGGTGTGTGTGATGTCCTTAGGTTAGTTAGGTTTAAGTAGTTCTAAGTTCTAGGGGACTTATGACCTAAGATGTTGAGTCCCATAGTGCTCAGAGCCATTTGAACCATTTGATAGCTTCGTGGCATAAATGTGTCTCACTATGGAAAATGTACTCATAAGTAAGGATAATCAATGTGCGAGCTGTGTGCTCTACAGGAGTTCATGGCGTGGGCAATGCTTTGATTACTCGTCGTGGGCTCGTCTTCTACGTGAGTAAGGGTGTCTTCTTCAAAGGCGAAAGTGTGGTGCGTCTGTGGAGCACCACAATCAACCCTTCCAGTAGCGAACGTAGCAGTTACAAGCAGGCATTTTTGTTGTTGGGTGAAAATAGTACGTGATGTAGTAACTATGACACGGACTGGCGACGGCACCCACTTCTCAGATTGCGTGCATTCAACGAAGCTGGGAATACCCGATCTTCAAACGTATTTTACATCCAGCACGCTTATCTTGTTCAGATTTTGTGTACTAAGTCGCTTTTACAATCCCTAGTACCCTCTGACAGTAATTGTGAAACACCTCCATAAGCCGAGCAGAGGCGAATTGGGTTTCACGAAAACGACTATACGGGCCATTAATGTGGAAGCCCACTGACATAAACGCCTTCGAAAAACATCAGATTTCTGTGGCCCAGTGCCTGGGATCGACCATCTCGGAAATGGCGTTGGTTTCCGAACTGCACGCATCACAGAACGTGGGGATCGGAAGCTTGTCCGCTCTGTAAGCCAGGATAAATGACGATCTGTAGCACAACTGACGGCAGAGTACAATGAGGATGTACGGACAAGTGTTTCGGAACACAACGCGCATTTATTGAACATGGCGCCCCACATCAGACGACGCCTATGTGTTCCCATACTGAGCCAACGACATCATTAATTAAGACTGAAGTGAGTACAAGATCGCGGAATTTGGTCAGTGGGAACGTTTAACTTGGACTGATGAATCATGTCTGTTGTAACTCCAGATCGATGGTCGTGTCCAGGCGCATCGTCGTCCAGATGAATGCCTGCTCGAACAATGCGCGCACCATGGACGCAGGCCGGCGGGGGCAGTATAATGCTATGCGAGACATTCGTCTTGACTCCGTTGGACTTGTGGTAGTAAAAGAAGCCACGAACATTAATGCTGATCAGCTGCACCCGTTCACGACTGATGTCTTACCCGACGGCAGTGGAATCGTTCAGCAGTATAAATATCGGTGTCACAAGACCAGAAACATGTTGAAATGGTTTGAGAAGCGCGGTTGTGAACTCACGTTTACGACTTGGTCAGCAAACTCGCCTGATCTGAACCTGACGAAACGCATCCGTCGCAATACCGGACTCCGACTCCACATTACGGTCCAGTGGATTGTGGAATCCACTGGACCGTAATTTACGGGATTTTCGTGACCCTTGAACAGACATGTGGTGCCACATACCTCTGGAAACATAAAAAACACTTTTCCAATACGTTATAGGAATAATTGCTGTTGTACTGCGTTCTGACGTTACAGCAAAGGGCTATTAAACAGGTGGCCACAATGTTTTGCGTCATAAGCGTATTCATTATTTAAACATAGGAGATTTCCCTTGTTAGTTATTGTAACGAATTACTTTCCGCTAAATTCCCGTGACTTGGTAGTGTCCTTAAGTTATGCTCTTATAATGAAATTATTCGATCATTCTAGATTCTTGCGTCTTTGCCTTGTGGATAACCGTTTCATGGATTGGTGGTAAAACGATTTTCAGATAGCGAGTGATTAAAGAAAACGAACAAGATGTCGTAAGACTCATAGCGTCTGACAGATAGCTTGCTGACTCGTGACACCATAAGAAGATCACACGACCCCGTGATCGTTTTAGCGGCAAATTCAAACGTAATGTACACAAATCTGTGCAAACAACCTAGAATTTCCTTCCTGTCATAGATTTATTTATATCCACATTGAGGCAGACGTTTGAGACATACAAACTAGCTGGCTGCTGTTTTGTGTTTCTCAGTACGTTGATTACACCAACACATGAAGAGATACTCAGAGCAGGTCAGAGCTTTGCTGAGGCACATAATAATGGCTTACATCATCGACTAGGAAATGACATGATTCAGTTCAAGGTTTAGTATTACGAGTTTTTAAAAGATGATGAGGAAAAGGCAAAGTTATTAATCAGGAGAGATGGATATAAACTCCTCCTTGGCAAGAATATGCCTTGCAGTTAAGGTAACCAACAACAATGAGAAGAGGAAATTTTCAATACTGAAGGTCATCAAGAAAAGGCTTCAAACGTCCGTTCTAGAAGATAAGCTCAGCGAACTGAGTTTGTGTAGTATTCAAAATGATATTTCGAGGCAACCAACCTATGAAGGTAATATTAGCAGTTTCATAAGAATGAAGTGAGGACATAAACCATTTAGCCGGGAACATTATTTTAAACTCGCATTACAAGGCAGATTGCTTGGTAAAGTTTTGTCTTTGATTTAAATATGAGTAAATTTTATTTGGTTGTTATGTTTCTTTTATTGTTTTGCATTTGCCTAACAAAGTTATTTGCTTATAGTTACAACATCCTATTTATGATATTTAGATGGTTTTTGCTTCAAAAATATTATGGTTCTTAACGATGTTAATAAATTTTGCAGCAAGTCTTACTGATTTGAATTATTTTCATTCTTTGGTTACACTGAAGTCATTAATCGTACGTTTGGAACTTCACTTTCTTCCTGCGTATATCACAAGAACGCACCCGAGTCGCGTCTTTGTGAACAGCAGATATTTCGACAGATTTATACCCTGGCATTTTGAGGACACAAGTGGATCCATAGAAAGGAATTTAAACCCCGGTATGTACCGTGTATGCCACAAAGGCTACACATGCAAACACACACATATGCACTCACGCACGCTCGCTCGCATCATAAACACTGGCGCCAACACACAATCAACCATTATCAACGCCAGAAGTTATCGAAAGTGAACATTAATGAACAACAGGTGAGGTGTAAAAGCTGCATGGGATAACGAAGGCCATAATACGACGTTGGTTTTTTGTTGTTAGGTGGGGTCGCGTCAGAGACATGAAGGTCAACTTCGTTTTTTGAATGAGGTGCTGTAGTTTGGTACTTGTTTTCTTAGTTTGGTAAGTATTTTCTGATAGCGGCTACCGAGACGAATCCAGTGATGTGCAACAGTAAGGTCTTTGAAGGTCAACGAAGGTCACAGAGGTGGCATGAACGTCCATTTAGAGAGTGTTGCAATCTTGTTATCATGGATTGAGTGGTACTCCTTATCACATCGGCACTTATCGAAGCACATGGACCGATAATTCTCTCTCGCATATCTCCAGGTGTAGTTGGAACGTCTCTATAAACAAAGTCCTTTACGAATCCCCAAAGGGAAACATCCAGAGGCGTCAAGTCTGTCGAACGAGTCGGCCACGGCGCGTCTCCTCCTAGTCCAATCCAACGATTTGGGAATTGTCTCTGCAACTCATTTCTAGCCATCAGCGAAATATGTGCCTGACACCCACCGTGTTGCAACACATTCTGTTGCTCGTTCCTAGACACATTTCTTACAACAACAAACCTTGTAGGAATATGAAGTACTTCTTTTCATTAAGATTTCCTTCGATGAAATAGAGGCCTATAATTCTGTCCTCCAGATTCCCTAATCATACATCCACCTACCACGATTTTTGGTGTGGAACTTGCCGCAGCCAACGTTGATTTTCAGTTGCCTAATATGCAAATTATGCAAATTGTTGTTGTTGTTGTGGTCTTCAGTCCTGAGACTGGTTTGATGCAGCCCTCCATGCTACTCTATCCTGTGCAAGCTTCTTCATCTCCCAGTACCTACTGCAGCCTACATCCTTCTGAATCTGCTTAGCGTATTCATCTCTTGGTCTCCCTCTACGATTTTTACCCTCCACGCTGCCCTCCAATACTAAATTGGTGATCCCTTGATGCCTCAGAACATGTCCTACCAACCGATCCCTTCTTCTGGTCAAGTTGTGCCACAAACTTCTCTTCTCCCCAATCCTATTCAATACTTCTTCATTAGTTATGTGATCTACCCATCTAATCTTCAGCATTCTTCTGTAGCACCAAATTTCGAAAGCTTCTATTCTCTTCATGTCCAAACTATTTATCGTCATGTTTCACTTCCATACATGGCCATACTCCATACAAATACTTTCAGAAATGACTTCCTGACACTTAAATCTATATTCGATGTTAACAAATTTCTCTTCTTCAGAAACGCTTTCCTTGCCATTGCCAGTCTATATTTTATATCCTCTCTACTTCGACCATCATCAGTTATTTTGCTCCCCAAATAGCAAAACACCTTTACTACTTTAAGTGTCTCATTTCCTAATCTAAATCCCTCAGCATCACTCGACTTAATTCGTCTACATTCCATTATCCTTGTTTTGCTTCTGTTGATGTTCATCTTATACCATCCTTTCAAGGCGCTATCCATTCCGTTCAACTGCTCTTCCAAGTCGTTTGCTGTCTCTGACAGAATTACTATGTCATCGGCAAACCTCAAAGTTTTTATTACTTCTCCATGGATTTTAATACCTACTGCGAACTTTTCTTGTGTTTCCTTCACCGCTTGCTCAATATAAAGATTGAATAACATCGGGGAAAGGTTACAACCCTGTCTCACTCCCTTCCCAACCACTGCTTCCCTTTCATGTCCCTCGACTCTTATAACTGCCATCTGTTTTCTGTACAAATTGTAAATAGCCTTTCGCTCCCTGTGTTATACCCCTGCCACCTTCAAAATTTGAAAGAGAGTTTTCCAGTCGGCATTGTCAAACGCTTTCTCTAAGTCTACAAATGCTAGAAATGTAGGATTGCCTTTCCTTATTCTAGCTTCTACGATAAGTCGTAGGGTCAGTATTGCCACACGTGTTCCAGTATTTCTACGGAATCGAAACTGATCTTCCCCGAGGTCGGCTTCTACTAGTTTTTCCATTCGTCTGTAAAGAATTCGCGTTAGTACTTTTCAGCTGTGGCTTATTAAACTGATTATTCGGTAATTTTCACATCTTTCAACGCCTGCTTTATATGGGATTGGAATTATTACATTCTTCTTGAAGTCTGAGGGTATTTCGCCTGTCTCATACATTTTGTTGACCGGGTGGTAGAGTTTTATCGGCACTGGCTCTCCCAAGGCCGTCAGTAGTTCTAATGGAATGTTGTCTACTCCCGGGCCTTGTTTCGACTCAGATCTTTCAGTGCTCTGTCAAAGCCTCCACGTAGTATCATACCTCCCATTTCATCATCATCTACATCCTCTTCCATTTCCATAATATTGTCCTCAAGTACATCGCCCCTGTATAGACCCTCTATATACTCCTTCCACCTTTCTGCTTTCCCTTCTTTGCTTAGAACTGGGTTTCCATCTGAGCTCTTGATATTTATACAAGTGGTTCTCTTTTCTCCAAAGGTCTCTTTAATTTTCCTGTAGGCAGTATCTATCTTTTACGATGCGTTAAATATCCAGTTGTTCTCAGTTTGTCATACACATATTTAAACGTACAGCGTGCAGAGTAAGTACGTTGAGGATATCTTTCAGCGTATATGTCTCTAGTTCTCACTGAATTTCGTTGGCATTCTCCATAAATGAGAAGCATGTCGACTTGTTCGTCGCAGGAATACATCCTTCACATTCGCTTGATTCGACAATACTAGCCTTACCGTTCCTATTAGTGTTGTATTGCGAAACCGTCGAATGGCGTTTGTGTGTCAGTGGCACGTTAGATGCATACGCCGTATTCGGCGAATATTTACTATTGGCACGATGTTCGAGAGAGGATGGTCAGAGCATGTGCTTCGATAAGTGACAAAGTTCTAAGGAACACCACTCATTCCATGATAAGAATATTGCTGCAGTACATTGATACCAATGGTCGTCACTTCGAACACCTTCTGCAAATGGATGTTCATGCCGCTTTTGTGACCTTCGTTGACCTTCAAAGACCTTACTGTTACATCATTGGATACGCCTCCATAGCCGCTACCAGAAAATAAGTACCAAACCATAGCATCCCATTTCATAAAACAAAGTTGACCTTCATATCTCTGACGCGACCTCGTCGTCGTATATGTATATGTGTGTGTGTGTGTGTGTGTGTTTGTTTGTGAGTGCTGAGTTTCGGAATTCTTCCGGCATGCCGAGGTTTTGAATTTCATTGCACAGCGCTCTGTCGTGGCACTTGTGCCTTCTGTAATAAACGAAATGGTGCCTTTATCTGCAGCGTCATTTTCTGGGTTGTCAAAGGCCTTTCCTACCAGAACACCCTCCGCCTCGAGCTACTTCCACGTTTCGGTCCACCCCTGCGTCACAATGACTGAGACCTTGGATAGAGAACAATCTTAGAAGACTCCAAATGACGGAAGAATGGAACAATGTTACTTTTTCTGCGTGATCAGCCACCAGACTGCAATTCTTAAACCCCGTGGAGACAGCCATTCATGGTCGGACAGCTGAGTTATGTTACACCTTCCAGCCTGTGTCGAACGCTGCCGTGACGGGAAAGAAGAACCTACGCTGGAACTGCGACCACCGACATCAGGCATCGACCTCTCCCATGGTGCTTGACCGCTCGTGCTCAGTCCTGCACTCAGCCGCCGTAGCAGGTCCATTCGCTGGGCTCCAGGTGCCTTCACATGTTCTGATACTCGAACTGTGGTCTTCCCATTTCTGCATCACTGGAGCCTTAAGCAGCCAGCTATAGCTATAGCCCTTGTGCGGAGTTTGGGACCTTGCCGTCACTTGGCCGTCGCCTTTTTTGGTACAACAGCCCTCGTGCAGCATCGGCGGGCATTCTGTACGCCAGCGTATCTGCATCGAGTTTTCGATATTCCCCAAGAGTAGACAAAATTTTCCCCAAACATCTTATACCTAATTACACCTCTAAACTATTACGTGTTATTAATGTTGGAAGCTTGAAGAGGTGGAATTATGTGCTCAGAACGGTAAAACTACCGTACATATCACAAAATTATGGCACATTAAGTACATTTTCTTTTAATTTGTAAATACAAACAATAGGCAGATCAGAAAAATAAAGAAACCTACTGTAGAGGTGGCATAGTTGCTTTCTTCATGCTTTTTTCGTTGCTCTGTTGATTTACCATTAGCAAAGCACTTACGCCTCGTTTCGCAACTCGACATATCCGTCCACTATGCTATTGTGAACACATGAAACGCATGCTTGTGTATTGTACTAACATCTACTGAAGGCTCTTCACCGTCAATTTGTCATTATATTACATTTAATTATAACAAATCATACCAATACCGAAGCGTTTCCGGGAGATCGTCAGTATTTCAAACAGGATATATTTATAGGACATTTGTTGCAACAAAAATCCCGTAAATACGAGCTTCAATTAAAACAATGAAATCCAACAAGGCGTCTCCTAAGAACCGGATAAACCATGGACGTCTATAGACCTCCCAAACTGTCGAAACTTTGCAGGTATAAGTCATAGTGACATCACGGACAGGTATAACTGTGGTGAGCCTCAAGTCCTCCTCGAAGTGGGTAAATGGGTATCGTTTAATTTGTAAGAGGAGGGGGGAGAGGGGGGGAGAGAGAGAAAGAGAGAGAGACAGAGAGAGGGGGGAGGGAGGGAGGGAGGGAGGAATGGAGAGGGGAGCGGATTGACATGTAGTGAATATATAGAAAACTAAGTAACTGTTAGCACGCCCGGCTAGCCGTGCAGTCTAGAGCACTGCTTCCCGAAGGGGAAGGCGTGCTCGTCCCCGGGACGAATCCGACTGGCGCATTAGTGTCGAGGTCCAGTGTGCCGGCCAGTCTGTGGATGGTTTTTAAGGCGGTTTTCCATCTGCCTCGGCGAATGCGGGCGGTTCCCCTTATTTCGCCTCTGTTGCACTATGTCGGTGATTGCTGCGCAAACACTGTCTCCATGTACCGTACGCGTACACCATAATTACTCTACCAAGCAGACATTGGGGCTACACTCTGGAATGAGACGTCCCCGAGCGCAGGGGTGGGGAGCGCTTGGGTCTAAATTGGGACTGAATCGCACAATAACCCTAGGTTCAGTGTGGGGCGGTGGTGAGGTGAGTGGACTGCTGTAGCCTGTTGTGGAGTTGTGTACCACTGAGGGCTACGGCGGGGACGAAGCCTCGCCGTCGTTTCAAGGTCCCCAGTCCAATACATACATACATACATGTATGTGTTTATCTGTTTCTGAACTGAAATGTGAGGCACAGCATTAGCAGTAAAGCTAGGCAGATAACATAATCTCCAAAAATTTCTCCGAGGTTTTCGTTCCCACATAAGTTCTCCCAAAGAAATATTTCACCAAAACCTGCGAAAGAAAGCAATCTTCCATCGCTGACGTACGTGCTGCCACTAACAACTATGGCGGTGGGAGGAGAATGCGCCGGAAGACACTGTGGTAGCGCATCTGCAGCACTCTTCGAGGTTCTAGAGACCAACATTCGTGGCCAGGAAGACTGAATGATTGCAAATCATAAAAAATAAAGGGCATTTATACCGTCAGGATACTACTCCCACGCCTGTCTCCAGTACAGAATAACTCTGCCATTCAAAGCCATCCCGATATCACGTCACTACTGAAAATGAAGGAGCGTGCACATATCGGCGGTTGTCTAAGACATTACCTACTGCATTCCCACAACGTTCGAAAAGTGATAAACTTGTAGACCTGAAGATATATTTTATTCGTTTAAATTAAAAACTTTAAATGCCACATTATGAGATTTTGATTACGAGGAGCGTTCAGTAAGTAATGCAACAGAATTCTTTTCTGAAAAATAGTTGGACCCTATTTTTCAACATAATCTCAGATTAATGCAACAGCCTCATGCCACCTTACTAGGAGGGACTGTATGCACTCATGGCCGACGTCGGGGCCAGCGTCTTGCTGCATCAGTAATCCTCCCATCATCCACGTACTGCTTCCCGTGTGATGCATCCTGCCTTAGCCCAAACACGCGGAAGTCGGAAGATGCGGGATCCGTGCACACTCCTTTGAGTACCCCAACTTGTGTACGAGTGTGTCAGCACTATCAACAGGGACCTCCGGTTGAGCAGCGATGTTTCATTATGAGGTGTCTACATCTACATCTACACCCATACTCCGCAAGCTACCTGACGGAGTGTGGCGGAGGGTACCTTGAGTACCTCTATCGGTTCTCCCTTCTATTCCAGTCTCGTATTGTTCGTGGAAAGAAGGATTGTCTGTATACCTCTGTGTGGGCTCTAATCTCTCTGATTTTATCCTCATGGTCTCTTCGCGAGATATACGTAGGAGGGAGCAATATACTGCTTGACTCCTCGGTGAAGGTATGTTCTCGAAACTTCAACAAAAGCCCGTACCGAGCTACTGAACGTCTCTCCTGCAGAGTCTTCCACTGGAGTTTATCTATCATCTCCGTAACGCTTTCGCGATTACTAAATGATCCTGTAACGAAGCGCGCTGCTCTCCGTTGGATCTTCTCTATCTCTTCTATCAACCCTATCTGGTACGGATCCCACACTGCTGAGCAGTATTCAAGCAGTGGGCGAACAAGGGTACTGTAACCTACTCCCTTTGTTTTCGGATTGCATTTCCTTAGGATTCTTCCAAGTCAATCACCTAGGATGAGAGTATTCCCACGTTACGACATTGCAGGAGTCACAGTTGTGTGCATCCGGCAGGCACGGGGGAGACGGGCAAGTTCGCGCGACGTTGCAGTGGTGATGCCAGACGCCTCGCCCAATGACTCACCGTGGTTTTGTTCGCTGCCGGGCCTCCATAGTCATTCTGCAAGCGACTGTAAATATGTACGATGCTCTGTTTTCCAGTCAAAAGAAACTCAATGACAGCTCTCTGCTTGAAACGCACCTTCGTTACAGAAGCCAGATTGAAGGCCGCCTATCCGAACTTCATGAAACTACAGGAATATTCCAAGATGTCGCAGAAAAACTTGCAATTTTTTTCATTAGAAACTGGCCTAGAAAAAACAATGTGTTTTATTACTTACTGAACGCCCATCTCGGAAGATTTCTGGAAAGTGCTGTATTTGTGTGGTAGTTATGCGCCCGCAGTACGTGCCGAGTGCTGACACACTGTACGCACCCTGGCCTGCAGCCACGGGATGGCGGGGTAGATGTTGTGGGCCAGGTGCGTCTGGTAGGAGTGCGAGCAGGGCCGGAAGACGGAGCACCAGCCGACTAGCAGGCGGCGGCAGCTGATCCAGACTATGGGCGGCGCGCCGCACGGGTAGTGCCGCGGGTAGGAGCGCGCGCACGCCTCGGCGTCGGCCAGCCCGAACGCGGCGCACTGCTCCTGCGGCATGGCCAGCACCGTCTGTGACGTCAGCCGGCGCTCGTCCGTCACGGGGGTCGAGCCGGCCGCACGGCACGCCAGCCCCTGCGCCGGCAGCGGGCCGTCCGCCAGCGGGATGCTGCTCACCTGTCGGGGCAGACGCACCACTTCCTCACTGTCACCTGCCGTGCTACGAGGTCCCACACGTAAGAAAACTGACCGTTCAACAATTCTTTTTGAAAGATATATACACTGAAGCGCCAATGAAACTGATTTGGGCATGCGTATTCAAATACAGAGATATGTAAAAAGGCTGAACACGGCGCTGCGGTCGTCAACGCCTATATAAGACAACAAGTGTCTGGCGCAGTTGTTAGATCGATTACTGCTGCTGCAATGGCAGGCTATCTAAGATTTAAGTGAGTCTGAACGTAGTGTTATAGTCGGCACACGAGCGATGAGAGACAGAATCTCCGAGGTAGCGATAAAGTCGGGATTTTCCCGTACGACCATTTCACGGGTGTACAGTGAATATCAGGAATGCGGAAAACATCATATCTCCGACATCACTGAGGCCGGAATAGGATCCTGCAAGAACGGACGAACGACGGCTCAAAATCGTTCAATGTGACAGAAGTGCAAACCTTCCGCAAATTGCTGCAGATTTCAGTGCTGGGCCATCAACAAGTGTCAGCGTGCGAACCATCCGACAAAACATCATCGATATGGGCTTTCGGAGCCGAAGGCCGATTCGTGTACCCTTGATGACTGCACAAAACAAGGCTTTGCGCTTCGTCTGGGCCCGTCACTACCGACATTAGGCTGTTGATGACCGGAAACATGTTGCCTGGTCGGACGGGTCTTGTTTCAAATTGTATCGTGCTGATGGACGTGTACGAACGTGGAGACAACCTCATGAATCCATGGATCCTGCATGTCAGCAGAGTACTGTTTAAGCTGCTGGAGGCTCTGTAACGGTGTGGGGCGAGTGCAGTTGGAGCGATATCAGACCCCTGATACGTCTAGATATGACTCTGACAGATGAAACGTATGTAAGCGTCCTGTCTAATCATCTGCATCCATTCGCGTCAATTGTGCATTCCGACGGACTAGGGAAATTGCAGCACGACAATGCGACACCCTACACGTCCAGAATTGCTACAGAGTAGATCCAGGAATACTCTTCTGAGTTTAAATACTTCCGCTGGCCACCAAACTCCCCAGGAATTAACATTATTAGCATATCTATCATTTATTGCGACGTGCTGTTTAGAACAGATCTCCACCCTTTCGTACTCTTGCGGATTTAAGGACAGCTCTGCAGGATTCATGGTGTCAAATCCCTCCAGCAGTACTTCAGACATTAGTGGAGTCCATATCACGTCGAGTTGTGGCAGTTCTGCGAGCTCGCCTGGGCCCTACACGATATTAGGCAAGTCTACCAGTTTCATTCGCTCTTCAGTGTATATAGCCTATTGTAAACTTCCTTCCTTCATTCCTTCCTTCCTTCCGATTTAACACGAGGAACACAACGCCAATTTTACTGTGCTTTCGGTTGAAGCGGCAGTCCCGCATTACGGCGATCACTATATGGGCACGTAATGGTGCACTTACCATTCAGCAACCCATGCTATAGCGGCTGGCTACTTGCCACCTAACATGCAGGCGTTACCTTGGAAGAAGTTCGCTCACAAACTGACGCCGAGTACGTAAAATATAACTCCACCATTTCACAATTCTTGAGTTGGAGTATAAACGGACGTGGTAACGCACGAAGACAACGTCCAAGTAACGACCAGTTACAGAAAGCTTACATCTATGGGGATTTCACGATTCATGCTAGACACTTCTCGAAGTTGTTGAGGGGACTTAGTAGATAAAGTTTTACGCAGGAACCCATGCCCGGAAACGTCATCCAACGATGCTATAGAGCGTTAAAGTTATAGCTGCTGGCGCGTGTAAATGTATGAGTATACAGGGTGAATCCGTGATGATGTTACAAACGTTCTAGGATGCCAGAGATGGATAAATGTATCATTTTGAGGTAAGGTCCCTGTACTGGGAACGAAAGAGTCATAAGTTGTAAGCAAAAACTGTTATGATACATCTAGCAGTGGAATATATGTAATGGTATTGTTGTTGCTAGGACTATAGGACAGGCAACTTTCATATGTTATGGATGGAAAAAAAAAACATGAAAAAATATCTAGTACACATGAGTTCTAAAATCGATATCCTAAGAGCTATGAGCCCTTATTCACTAGAGGAGATGGTTTTCACGATAGTGAAGTGGTCACAACCCTTAAGGTATGCATTTTAGTGCCCACGTTTATAGGACTTCTTGTTTTGGTTATTAACACCAGCTCTGAAAATTGCCTACCTACAATCGCAGCAAAAACACTACTGGTATCACGAGCGAATCGTATCATTGATATCCTTTCACTCTGAGTTTTAATTCCACTCCTGAACCTTTCACTCCCATCGTCGCTTCTTAGATATACAGATTGAACAGTAGCAGCGAAACACTGCATCTCTGTCTTACACCCTCGTAAACCCGAGCACTTCGTTCTTGGTCGCCCAGTATTATTATTCCCTTTTGGCTCTTGTAAATTACACTCTCTCCCTATAGCTTACAACTATTTTTCTCAGAATTTCGAACATATTGCAATATTTTAAACTGTCGAACGCTTTTTCCAGGTGGACAAATCCTACGAACGTTTCTTGATTTTTCTTTAGTCCTGCCTCCATTATCAACCGCAACGTCAGACTTGCCTCTCTGTGCCTTTATCTTTTCTAATGCCAAACTTATCGTCATCTAACACATCCTCAATTTTCTTTTCCGTTCTCCGGTATATTATTCTTGTCAGCAACTTGGATACATAAGCTGATTGTGCTATAATTCTCACACTTCCGGCTCTTGCAGTCTTTGGAATTATGTGGATGATATTTTTCCGAAAGTCTGGTGGTATGTCGCCAGACATTCACTATTCACCAACGTGAATAGTAGTTTTGTTGCCACTTCTCCCAATGATCTTAGAAATTCTGATTCCTTTTGCCTTATTTGATCTTAAGTCCTCCAAAGCTCTCTTAAATCCTGATTCTAGTACTAGGTGCCCTATCTCTTCTAAATCGGCTCCTGTTTCTCCTTCAATCACATCAAACGAATCTTCCCCCTCATAGAGGCCTTCAGTGTACGCTTTCCACCTACCCAGTCTCTCCTATGCCTTTAACATTGGAATTCCCGTCGCGATCTTCATGTTACTAGCCTTGCTTTTAACTTCACCAAATATTGTTTTGACATTCCTGTATGTTGAGTTGGTCCTTCCGAGAATCATTTCTTTTTCGATTTCATCACATTTTTCCTGCAGCCATTTCGTCTTAGAATCACTGCACGTCCTGTTTATTTCGTTCCTCAGCGATTTGCATTACTGTATTCCTGACTTTTCCTGAATATTTTTGTACTTCCTTCTTTCATCGATCAACTGAAGTATTTCTTCTGTTATCCATGGTTTCTTCGGAGTTACCGTCTCTGCCTATTTTTTCTTTCCAACTTCTGTGATTGCCCTTTCTAGACATGTCGATTCATCTTCAACTGTACTGCCTTCTAGTCTGTTCTCTATTACTGTATCTACATCGTTATAGAGCTTCAACAGTATCTCCTCATTCCTTAGTACTTCCGTATCCCACTCCTTTGCGTATTTATTCTTCCTGACCAATATCTTAAATTTCAGCCTACTCTTCACCACTACTATATTGTGATCTGAGTCTATATCTGCCCCTAGGTACGCCTTACAATCCAGTATCTGATTTAGGAATCTCTATCTGACCATGATGTAATCTAACTGATATATTCCCGTATCTCCCGGCATCTTCCAAATATACCTCCTTCTCTCGTGATTTTTGAACAGAGAATTCACCATTACTAGCTTAAGTTTGATACGGAGCTCAATTAGTCTTTCTCCTCTATCATTCCTAGTCCCAAGCCCACTTTTTCCTGTAACCTTTTCTTCTACTCATCCCCCTACAACTTCGTTCCAGTCCCCCATGAGTATTAGATTTTCGTCTCCCTATACGTACTGTATTACCCTTTCAATATCCTTAAATACTTGCGATGTCGGCATATATACCTGAAATATCGTTGTTGGAACCAGTTTGCTATTGATTCTGAGAAGAACATCCCTATCACTCAACTATCCGCAGAAACAGACTCTCTGCCCTACCTTCCTATTCATAAAGAATCCCACTCCCGTTATGCCATTTTCTGGTACTGTTGATGTTACCCGACATTCATCTGACGAGAAAGCCTTGTCTTGTTTCCATTTCTCTTCACTGACCCCTACTATATCTAGACTGAGCCTTTGATTTTCCGTGAATGCACGTTGTGTGTCTTTAATGCAGTGGTGTCCATGCCTTCTACATCCTCATGCCATTGATCATTGCTGATTCTTCCGCCTTTAGGGGCAGTTTCCCATCCCAAGGGCAACAGAGTGCCCAGAACCTTTGTCAACTCCTCCGCCGTCTTTGACAAGGGCGTTGGCAGAATGAGTATTTGGCGACCAATGCTGAACATTAATCAAAAATTAACGGGTGGCGTGTTTTAAACCCGACAACGAGGACGTTTCGTGTATTAATCAAAGACCCTACTGCTAGACCACGGGTGGCCTCTCTACACATACATACATACAGTTACAGCCGTCGGCGCCCATAACTTTGACGCTCTGTAGCGTCAATGGACGACGCTTCCGCACATGGTTTCCTACGTAAACCTTTATCTACTAAGCCCCATCAACAATCTGTAGAAGTGTGTAACACGAATTTTGAAACACACTGTACATCAATACTTGTAAGTCAAGTGGCAGTGTGTGGCAGAGGGTACTTCCGGTACCACCAACTACCTGTCGGTAAGTCCCTGTATTAGCTCTAATTCTCGAATTTTTTCATCGTCATAATTTCCATAGATGTGTGTGGGAAGAAGTATTACGTTGGCCCACTCTTCCGGAAAGTACTTTCTCGAAATTTCAATATCAAACGCCTCCGTCATGCATAACGCCACTCTTGTTGAGTAACTCTGTAACGCTCTCGCGCCCACCAAACGACCTCATGTCGATATGCGCCGCTCTTCGTTGGACCTTCCCTATCTCTTCCATCAGTCCTACATGGTAAGGCCCACAGACTGATGAGTAGGGTCAAGAATCGGACGAACAAGCGCTTTCTAAGCCACTACTTCTGGATGAATTGCATTTCCTTACTATTCTTCGTATGAATCTCAGTCTGGCGTCTGCTTTTCCCCACTACTTACTTTATGTGGTCATTCCACTTAAGGTCGGGCTGGATAGTTACTCCTCGATATTTCAAGGCATAAGCCGTTTCTAGCAAATTATCATTAATAGTGTAGCTCTAAGGTAGTGGATTCCTTTTCTTAATATGTGTAATATGTTACATTTATTTACGTTCAGGGTCAGCTGCCAGAGACCGCACTAACAGAGTTGTATAATAGGGAATAGTTTCACAGAAATTATTTTCAAAAAGCACCGATGCACGTAGCAGCAGAAATAATTCGAGGGGAAGACGTGGCTTCATTCTCGTGGCAACCATCGCAATATTTTGTATTTCACATGTGCCCATGGTGCAATAGTGAGTGGTGAAACTGTGCAAAAGGTCTCTCTATTCGAACACATCAGTGAAAACAAATATTTATGCTGCACAAGCAAAAATGGTTTTCAAATGTTTGAATCAACAATGATAGCGGTTGTTTGCATTGATTTCGTCGATGTGGTTGGTTAAACTACTATCCATATATTTATATTGGTCCCAAGATCCACTGTTTATTCAAACATTCCCGTCAAAGGTAATGAGTAAAGACCATTTCGAAATTCTGTCGAGAATGCTGCATTTCTCAGACAATACAAAAGCTGATGCTTTGGGTCTTCTTTCAAAAGTTCGAGTCATCATCGACGAAGTGAACAAAAATTTTAAAAAATATTATGATGCTGCCGAAATACTATATATCAACCAGTCTCTAATATCGTACACCATTCCAAGGACGCATTATATTCAGGTAATATTTAAAACAAAAAAGACGCAAGTATGCACCATAATCTTTAAATTGTCCTGCGATAGCGGATACTGCTGTTGTTTTCAAATTTACGCCACAAAAGTACTTGATATCTAAAATGCTACAGCAACAAATGTTGTGATGACGTTGTGTAAAGATGTGTTCAATGAAGGCAGTACCGTATGTTACGTATCAACAGTTGACGTAGCAGTGTAGATATGGCAAGCAAACTCTTAATACAGACACGCAAAGAAACTGTAACGACCATACTGAAACGCGCGGAAGTGATTGAAAAAGAGAATAGTGAAGGAATTTCGGTCCTGAAATGGAAATACATAAGAGACATTTCGGTTATTTTCACCACACATTCGAATGAAATGGGAAATGAGAAACAAAATGAGGGATTATCGAAAAACAAAAATTTTTAGTGAATGTAAAAAGGGAGAAAACTGATATCTATCGTCCTGATACTAAGAGTGCATATAGCAGTCCATTGAGGAATACAGTAAAATGGTACCTAAAATCAGCATACGACAATTTTTAATAACACTGTCGTGAATGCGTTATATGCATTCCAAGATGTGACGGAATAGACAATGCCAATCACAATATCTCGGAAAAAGTTGGCAGATGCGTTCATACAGCATTCACATGAAAGAACTCCAGGCAGTGTGGATGCAAGAAGAAGCAAATACCGTGGACACAAGAAGAAGCAAATAATAGTTGGAAAAAAGAAGGAAGATCGTACAAAGTTTGTGGGTATTATTCTGGATGTTACAAGACAAACACAAAAATATTCGGGCGCGCTACGGATAGAAAATTAACTCAGCATGTGGGTTACATTTTGCAAAGCGTGCAAATCAAAAACACATCTTTGTATTCATTAAAATTACAACATTGTTTTTTAACCTTGATACTGCGGTCCCAAGGCACAGATGTCGACCAAACCAAAAGTGCACTGTCGGTCCTCAAGGACTGACTGCATCCAAACGAAAAGTACATTGTTTGACCCAGGAGACTGCGGCGACCAAATGAAGACTCCACTCTTAATACCATCGAACTGACGGCGCTGGTAACGTGTTAATGGCCAAGTATGATTTTATTCTGTGTCCACCAGTGCCACGAATCATCAGCACCTACTATCAGCCCTTTCATTTGCTCTAAATCCTCACAATAGATTGAAATAGTTTCCATAAAACGACTAGCTTAAAAAGCAATTGATCACCAATCAGAATTCTTGCCCGTCTATCCAGAGGTTCTTTGTTGCAATTTTTCTGTGTCAACTGTTAGTGCTAGTTTATACAACTATGTTTCCTTCTCTCATTTTCTGTATTAGAGTGTTCAGTGTGCAACATGGTAAGAGGGGTAACGAGTAGTCTTGCACTATTATCACCATCACTACTTGCGATAAGAGGCAACGGTACTTCCGCTTTGGTAATACCGGTTCTTGTCAGATCACTTTATGCGCTCTCGGGCTTGGATAACTCTTGGATGGGTCAACGTCCGTGTCTGCTAAGCACTGTTGGCAAGTGGGGTGCACTCAGCCCTTGTGAGGCCAGTTCAGTAGCTACTTGATTGGGGAGTAGTGACACTGGTCATGGAAGCTGACAGGGTGAGCGGTGTGCTGACCACTGGCCCTTCCATATCCGCATCCAGTGACGCCCATCGACTGAGAATGACTCGGCGGTCGGTCGGTTCCGTTGGGCATTCCGGGGCCTGTTCGGACGGGGTTTAGTATATTACCTATGACACCTTTAGGCCCAGTGTGGTGATGGGCAACATATCGACTAGTGAAACGGGCTCTTACAAAAGGCCCAATAGGATTTCAGTAAGCAACAAGATAGTGGAGAATCGTTTGGGTCTTATGAATAAGACTCGCACCGACATATCTATCCTAGAACGCAGGGACCCATCAGAAAGGAGTCAGCCTTGTGGATGCCTTGTCCTAGAATTTCTAACTAGTATGGCTTGTAAACCTAGCGACCTTGCAAGACCTTATAAAATGCCTTCCTGAGGTTGAGCGAAACAGCTCCAGACCTATGCTTCACATGCTTTCTTCCTCACATAATTGTATGTGCTTAACCATGCGCCGGGATGCCGGGTTGAATGGATTGTGCTATGCAGTGAACTGAGGCCAAACAGTCCGGGCATATTTATTGCGCTCCACGTTAGGAACATGCTAGACCCTCGTATATAACGAACTGTGGAACTTTCTTCAAAACGCTCTGTAATGAAATGGAACGATAGTTTTTTGGGGGGATGAAGTTTCCGTTAGATTTATGTCAAGTTGGTGTGTGAGCAGTTTTTCAGTTATTACAAGCAGTAGGTCATATACATATATTGGTCATGGTACAGAAGATTTAACTGATCGAAGTTTGCTGACCAGTTGGAGCGTAAGTGGGTGTCGCGGGGACCGAGGCGAGAGGAGGAAGGTATCCGGTCGGCCACTGAACGTAGCCGCTTGGACTTCCCTCCGGGAGATAGAGGAAAGCTGCTGCGTAGTGAAATTCTCACTGTGTCTAAAACTCAAATGCTTAAATTCACCAAAAACATTCAAATCGCTAAACACAAGAGCTACAAAAAAATCAGATAGTACTGAAATCGCTATAAAGAGACGAGACGATTGCTATAAAATTATTAACATGTTCATACCATACTTATCAATGAAGATATTAGCATCTGTATGTGTAATAGTTTATAACAACAGTAACAAAAGTAACAAATAGATTCGAAACTCCATCTTTTAGCGTCTGAGGTATGCAATAAATTGAACACACTTAAAATACGTATAAACAGATAATTTATTATAAATAAAATTAAATTGTGTTTGCTGACTGCCAGAAAAAGAATTCTCTAGAGTTACACGAAAAGGTTAGCTATTGCATAATTTGCTTATACATTGTGTTAACATTCATTTTTATTTAATGAGAAATTTGTGGATTAACATTTATGGGGAAGTTAAACAACATAGTGTACAACTTGAAGGAGAAAATAAAGAGCGTCAGTTGACAGGTAACTGCTGTTTCGGTTTGTGCAGGATATAATATATTATTTTATATGAGTACCTTAATAAGATGTAATTAAATGAAATGATAGTTAATACTGTTCAGACATGCTTACTGTATTTATTTGAAATATTTGAAAACCTATATAGAATTCTGTTTGGAATGTTGGCCAGGAATGCACTGATTCTTTTGGCTAGGGATAACAGTTGAGCAAGGAGCAGACAGAGCATGTGTAAAGGTCTTTTCATCACTGTTCTTGATTGCGTATTCTAGTAATAGCCTGTACAGCTTATGAACAGTGTGTGTTAGAGTATTAGCATGGGGTACAACTAGATTAGACTTAGTCATTTCACTATATCAGTTTGCAATTTGATAATGTTTATTCATTGTGAGTTAATATAGACTTATAAATACCAAATGTGATGTTCAGATATACTTGAAAGCACTCCGTCTTCAGGCCACGAGTGGCCTACCGGGACCATCCGACTGCCATGTCATCCTCAGTGGAGGATGCGGATAGGAGGGGCGTGGGGTCAGCACACCGCTCTCCCGGTCGTTTTTATGGTATTCTTGACCGAAGCCGCTACTATTCGGTCGAGTAGCTCCTCAATTGGCATCACGAGGCTGAGTGCACCCCGAAAAATGGCAACAGCGCATGGTGGCCTGGATGGTCACCCATTCAAGAGCCGACCACGCCCGACAGTGCTTTACTTCAGTGATCTCACGGAAACCGGTGTGTGCACTGCGGCAAGGCCGTTGCCTCAGATATAGTTGAGTGAACTGTTAAATGTTCAGCATTTCATCAGGTCAACTTTCTGGTGCACTGCACAATGTCAATGGCATATGTTAAACGTTGGTTGTATTCGTTCTGCTTGGTTTCATGCCACTGTTATATTAGATCACAATACAAAGTATTAGCCTCTGTAAGGCCACCACACAGTGTGACGTGTTTTCTTGAGGCAAATTAAACTGAGATTAAATATTCTGTCATTGTTAGAGTACATCCTTATCCCAGAGGAATGTTCCTGTTTTATATTTCACATTTATTAGTGGCGTGTAATATATTCATTGACTTTTCCTTAGTCTTGGCTTATATCATTCAAAAGCTTTCATTACTCCACAATACAACGGTGCACAACGACATCCTTAGACTAGTAGTAGTGCCACTAAATGAATCCACGCTTGTGTTCTTGCCCTCCTGTTGTTGGATAGTAACAAACCAGTTTTATTTGAGGATTAATCTCATTTCAGTATTTTGGATTGAGAGTAAGTTGAACAAAGAAGAAAGTAATGAGAAGTATCAGAAATGAGAACAGCGAGAAACTTAACATCGGAATTGGTGATCATGGAGTAGAAGAAGTCAAGGAATTGTGCTATCTAGGCAGCAAAATAACCAATGACCGATGGAGCAAGGAGGACGTCAAAAGCAGACTAGCACTAGCAAAAGGGCATTCCTGGTCAAGAGAAATCAACTAGTATCAAATATCGGCCTTAATTTGAGGAAGAAATTTCTGAGAATGTACGTTTGGAGCACAGAATTGTATGGTAGTGAAACATGGATTGTGGGAATCGAGGACTGAAAAGGTAAGGAGTGAGGCGGTTCTGAGCAGAATCGAAGAGGAAAATAGTATTTTGAGAACACTGACAAGGAAAAGGAATAGGATGATAGGACACCCGTCAAGCCATCAGGGAATGACTTCCATGGTACTAGAGAGAGCTGAAGAGGACAAACACCGTAGAGGAAGACAGAGACTGGAATACATCCAGCAAATAACTGAGGACGTAGGTTGCAAGTGCTACTCTGAGGTGAAGAGTGTGGACAGGAGAGAAATTCGTGGCGGGCCGCATCAAGCCCGTCAGAAGACTGGTCTTGTAATTATCAGGTATTAATAGAAGTGTATCCTTTCAAGTTGCAAGGCAAACCAGGAAACTAAACTGTTTATACACACTTTTGAGATATGTGGTTGCTAGAAGGCGATATTGCTTTTTACGAGGGCTGCATTTTTTTTTTTTTTTTTTTTCGACACTGACCCGTCACGAAATTAAAGCCACCGTAAAACTCTCGCGAAGCTAAGCGCAGGTGTATTGTGCAGTGTCGCTATTAAGCCCTTACATCGTGTGACTACGCACTTTACAATTCAGAGCGCACAGTGGGTAGAGCCAGTAAAGACGCTTAGGAAATAGTGTCTCCCACGAAGCGTAAAGTGGACACTCAGGTGTTCAGCCTGATTTCCATCAGCCCACATAACGTACCTGTCATGCGTGTACTTCACCACGGGAATGCTTCACCGCACATTGCAAGGGCAACAATGACGCTCCTGAAGCGTTTTCGATAGGAATTATCTGATCAGCCACCATACAGCCCGGACTTGGCTCCCTCTAATTTTCATCTCTTCGCTCACATTAACCGCGGGCTATGAGGACAGCATTTTGGCGCTGACAGTGAGCTGCACATCAACGTGGGCGGAAATAGTAGGTGGTTGCCTTGCATAACGAGGATACTGGGAAGGTGGTACAGTGCTATATCATATGTGTAAGAGAGAATGGCGACTATGTAGAGAAGTAGCCGGAAGGTTTAGCTAAATGTTGCAAATAAAACATTTTTTTTATTTTCATTGTGGCTTCTATTTCACGGCCGACCGGAAGTTGAAAGAATCAGACGTCTGACAATGAAAGCTTTCACTATGGGATGTCTTAGCTGCTGATAAGTCTTCAGGGTTGTACGGTCCTGGTGCATGGCATTTTTTCGTTGCTGCCAGACGGCAGGATTCAACGAAATCACGACCACCTCTGAAGATGTCCAACACATCTCTGGATGAAACCTTAGAAATGAAAACGTTTCATGAACGACCGCCAAACAACCAGCAAAATTTAAAAGGAGCTCAACTTGCTTGTTATGCTTCTAGGATCTTGGTGAAGGTCAGAACCTATTGTTTCTTAAATATGTCGTTTTTGTTTCTTGCTTAATTTCGATCATTTGAGGCACTCGTTCTATAACTTCCGTCTAGTACGACCCCTGAAGAGTTTTCGATGTGACTGATCAGTGGTGAGCTGTTTGTTGTACAGCGGAGTTATTGAATCCATTTTTATGCGCAATATTTCGACGATCGATCGAACAGTCTTCTTCATGTGCTACAAGCTGTATAATTATACGAACTCGCTGCACGGACTGCGGACTGCAAGTACGCACAATAACACGGCATCTGAAGAAGAGGACTGAGTCGCCCTTCGAAATATCGTGCAGAAAAACTGAGCCGACGACTCTGAAGTGCACTCAGAAGTACGCTGTTTACCGTATATTACAGTCTACGTCCGTCGGCATGTAAGTTTACACACATTTATACGAACTTCTTTCGTGAGTGTTACCTAAACGATGGCGAAAATTGGTTGACGAAAAGTGGCCGATAAAATAAACTTATTGATCAAGTCTTTCATCGCTGCGTGGTAGGATATTTTCGCGTTAACAGTTGTGGGAAATAGAGTTTTATTAACCGTTAGGTACTAAATACTCTATTTCTGATTAGTGAACACTCACAAAATTTTCCCTCACTTTCACATGAAAACGCTACACGCAGACTGTTGGGGTTCAGAAATTCCGTCCCGAGGGTAACCGGGTGCGATAGGGAGGGCGCTCGGCAACCCCTTAAACTAGCAATGGCAACATTCATTGATAACAGTGCCAACCGTGGTCCGATGCGCAAAAGGAAAGGAGAAGAGATGTTAAGTGCTCTGCCAACATGTTATTCTTTAGATGATAATTAAGCTTGTAGGAAGGCCTGACACTTCTAACAATTCTCAAAAGCGAGAGCAATAACTGTGAAACTTGTTACCCCATACTGATGTTCGCTTTTCTTACAAAGTATGATTGCTTAGAAAATCAATACTTTTAATTAAACTTTAGACCAATAAAGGGGACATATGTTATAGTGTTACTAAACCACTCCGTCTACAGGCCACAAGTAACCCATCGGGATCATCCGACCGCCGTGTCATCCTCAGTGGAGGATGCAGTTAGGAGGGGCGTGTGGTCAGCACACCGCTCTCCCGGTCGTTATGATGGTATTCTGGACCGAAGCCGCTACTATTCGGTCGAGTAGCTCCTCAATTGGCATCACGAGGCTGAGTGCACCTCGAAAAACGGCAACAGCGCATGGCGGCCTGGATGGTCACCCATCCAAGTGCCGGTCACGCCCGACAGCGCTTAACTTGGGTGCTCTCACGGGAACCGGTGTATGCACTGCGGCAAGGCCGTTGCCTATAGTGTTGCTAAAGCTTCGTAAATTTTTCTACTCGTTATTTCATTCAAAGAACGTCGTAATGTGTACTTTACGCACTAGTTAATGCAATTTTAAGCGCTCTAATGGTACGTCCCATACGGAGTAAGTACTAGACGTTCTGTTTTATAGCCTATCCTAACGGTACCAGATTGGCGGATACCGCGGACTGGTAATACTGCAATCGTAAATTTTACGAAGGTTTAGTAGGTTAGGGTTAACGTCAATATTTCCCAAACTGTATGTTTCTGATGATTATTCACTGGATCACTTTCGATTACTGTATTTGTTACACTTATTTCTAATTTCTTATCATCGTGCACGTATTATTCACCTGTATCAACGACCTACGGCAGTGAAATTTTCATACGTTGTACCACACGATTCTATTATATTGTCCATTAATGTGCTAAAATAATGAATGACACCACAGCAGACGTGTTATTCTCATGTGGATAATGTGCCGCAACATACATTTAAGGGGAAATGTATTGGTTTCTTAGCTGGAAAAGCCAACTGCATTTATTTTTTCAGTCGCACTCAAAAAGCCTTCAGAAGTGACCACAACAAGGCAAAACTAGTTGACGTAAAATATTTCGCAGGAAACATGAAAGCAGAGGGTCAAATGATATGACTAAATTTGTTCTCACTGTTTGGGTGACCTCATTTTCAGTCGTATGAAGTCAGAAGCCCAAGTGACGTGGTCGATGCGACAGGCCAGCTGGCTAGGGTCGGCAGGGGGGTTTCCGTGTTTGCTGGAGAGCGCCCTCCATGAAATCCATAGAATGTGGCTTTGAAGTAATCAGCCGCAGTCCAATTAGGCGGACGAGTGCCCTCTACAGACCAATGAAAACACAAGTTCGCCGCGTTGCCAGTACGGCTTTTGTTGCCACATTTAGTTTATCCACCACATCGTCACCGCAAATATTTACTATTTGTACGAATATTAATGCGACTCACGGTACTGTATTTCTCTTTAGGGGACATCCCCAACGCAGGTGCAAGAATGACATCTTGCTTAAGTTTTCCACTCGACAAATAACGAAAATTTAGAAATGGTTCGCCGCGGAAACGATTACTGTCAGCAGACGTATATGAGCATTGGGCACCGCGGTCATCGTCTGTTTCCGTAAAAGTCTTTACCTTGGCTAATGACGTTGACAAAATCCAGATATCCATCAGCGACAGAAAAGGAAGGAGACGATTTCAACCACTCTAAATTATACATTTTTAGAAATAATTTTCAGTAATCCATTAAAATTATTGTTGGATGTAAGGTCCGCCAGTTATGCAAAACACCGTTTTTTCCAAGTTCCCAAACATGTTTCAGCACCTGTGCTCAATCATCAGTGGGTTTCTGTTTTATTTAATCTGTAATGTGAAAACTTTTACTAAATGATAACAAGATTATATGGATATTTAGTTCAAACAACAATTTGTTTCTTTTAGGTAATACCTTTACATTCGGTTTGCATGGTTTTGCAAACCACTTGTAAAAATTTCTCGTCAACATCATCTGGTTGCAGATGACAAGCTATCTGTAAGAAATAATGCGCAAGTGCTCACACCCTGTCAGATCACCTGCATCCATTCATGTACATTGTGCATTCCGACGGACTTGGGCAATTCCAGCAGGACAATGCGACGCCCCACTCGTCGAGAATTGCTACAGAGTGGCTCCAGGAATGCTCTTCTGAGTTTAAACACTTCCGCTGGCCACCAAACTCCCTAGACATGAGCATTATTGAGCATATCTGGGACGCCTTGCAACGTTCTTTTCAGAAGAGATCTCCACCCCCTGGTGTTCTTACCGATTTATGGAAAGACCTGCAGGATACATGGTGTCAAATCCCTCCAGCAGTACTTCAGACGTTAGTCGAGTCCATGCCACGTCGTGTTGCGGCACGTCTGCATGCTTGCGGCGACCCTACACGATATTAGGCAGGTGTACCAGCTTCTTTGGCTCTTCAGTGTATATATTTTAGTAGCAGACATTTTACGATCGACACACTATTCCCACATTCACGAAACAGAAAATTGCGATGAGAGATCTTTTTTAATTATGCGATTTACATGTTTCTGTTTTTGATTCACGTATGTATTCATTGATATATTCATTGACTATGTTTTAGTACATATTTAGCTAATTTCAGTAACATAAGCAATAAGCAGTGACAAAGATTCTAAGTCAAGTCGGAAGAAAGTGGGCTCCCATTACGCTGTCTTGCAATAGGCAGCGTAAACTATTAAGGCAAAATCATTTGATCTAGTTCTGAATTGTGGACCTCAGAAAGAATTACGAAAAAATATGTTAGAGCAAATATTTATCTTTAACAATTGAGCAACAATCAACCTTTCTCTGCTCTGTAGGTGCTGAAACGGGCGATTTCCAAAGACAAAAATCGTCACTGTTGGTCAATCGCAAAAGATAAACACAAGTTTTCTCGGACTTTCATTTAGATATTTTTGAGCTCTACTATCTGGTTCTCGTAACATGTCGTCGCTCTTACGTATTACGTAGCGTACATCAAGACAGTTCACTGCCGGAAAACATTTTTACTCAATTTAGCTGGTGAAATTTAAACTGCTGAACAGACTTTCATGGAACATATCTAAAACCATCCCGATTAAAGCAGCTTTCAAAAACAGTATTAAAATCGGCCTTTTAGTTTGGGAGCTGCGATACATAGTACACGTAAAAGGACAGACATCATCATTATTGGTCAACCGTGAAAGATAAATATATGTTCTAGTGGACTTTTATTTAGATCTTTTTCAGCTTTGCAGTCTGGTACTCCGTAACTTTACGCAGCTCTTATGTATTACCTAGCGTATATCAACTTGTATTTTCGGATTTGTTTAATACCATACACACTAAATATATTTATTCATGTAAATATCTGTACGTGAACTCAGTACACACTTTCGCTTTTATGTTTTGTGTAGACGTCGTATTGTACTCGTGCCTGTGTTTACTGGGAGACAGGAATACACATAGTTCATAACGATATACAAACCATCAAGGCTAATTCACAAAGGTGATCTATAGCATCCGATATATGGTGATTTCCATAACTGCTGTACATCACGTTCATTAAATCAAATATCAGAGCGATTGTGTTTTTGCTGACGCCGCGTGGTTCAAGCTTTGTCGGTAATCGAATACAAGTAAAACAGCTCAATTTTGTGTTCCCTCACTTTTTCACGGCGCGACTGGTTAATAGTGTGCTTCTGGATGGTCTGTCGAGTTGTTGTTTCTATTCTGAACACAATATTTTTACGACCGATCCAGCCTTATTCTTCAGTTTTGTGTTAAACGTACTTACTGGCTGGACTCCAACCAGACAACAACTCGGAAGAACACCCAGACGCTCAGATCTGATTAATACTGAGTTAATTAACATTGTTACATTAAAACATTGATTAGCTGAACGCCAATGTTTAAATCCAGAAACAACTGTTACATACACAGTGAAAGTGACTGACATATATGAGCAAGCTAAAATTTTAAGTTATAGGAAATAAGTAGTTATTGTTAAGTACTGTGCTTACTGCCATCTATTTCCAGAAACAGATCAGTGAAGCAAATATAAGTAGTATTTACATACGAAAAGAAATGTAGTTCTGCGAAGGGCTCATTTTAATACTTGAGCTTCTCTCTCCACTGCAATTGCCATAAATTTCTAGATATGTACGTATGTTTTAAAACGAACTAACTAACTAACTCTGCTCTGAGGACCTACATTTAAATAATTCTAACATTAAAAATGACGTTCCTGGTTGAAACAATTAGAACCTGTTCTTAACACCTTCAATGAAGTTTTCAAGAAGAGAACGTGAAGAATATTTCAGAACTAAGTGTACCGCCATTTCAGTGCACAGTGGGGTGCACAAAACACGAATTTCGCTAGGGAACCACTGGTTGAGGCATTAAACATGATCGTAACAGCTATTGTTTGCTGCTCGTTGGCGTTAGTGGCACAATCATATTAGTAGCGGAATGTACACTGAGAAATTCGATAAATGCTATCGAGAGTCGTTGACGCTGCGCTGTTACCCGCATCAGCCGGAGCCATAATGGTTTGTCGCTATTGTCTACAAATCACTGAGGAGGCAGACGGCCCTGCGCCGGCAGCTGACAACCTCTATCACAGAGTTCTGCATATTGTTCGGGGCTCGTCGAAAACGTTTAATTCCTAGTAGAAAGCACATCGAGTGAAGTCACTCCCCATTATATTTCATATTTTGTGCAAATACTCGATGCAGAACAATGTATAATGGCAGCTGATCATGCACTGAACCTCCTAAGTTAGTGAAAAAAAAAGAGAGCTTTAATTGGGGAAAATTTGGGGTAGTTGACATAGTATTTCAGTATGTTGCAACCTCATCAGATCTACACAGAACTACCTATCTACTGGTGACACGTTGTAGTAGAACCGAGCTTACTAGCGTACTTTTTTATGTAAAAATTTAGTTTTTGGTAAATTTCCAATGTTTAATACAAAACTGTCAGTTTCATTTGGGTAGTTATGAATTTTATGACTGATGAGGCATTTTGCATTAACTTTCTCTATTTTGTTATATTCGTTTCATTCGATACAAAGTTTATGTCTAACACCAAAGATACTGAACGGACGGCAGTGTAATTGGCCAACGCCGTAATGATATCTGTAAACATAGGCCCCCAGATGAGCCTTCTGACTCTCGTTTATCCAATCCTGTCACATACGAGCTACACAGAGATTCTAATTGCCCCGTACAGGATGCTGATGTACTGAAACTAATGAAGATGGTGATTACTTAAGGATAATCGAATGAGTTTGATCCGTGACTCTTGGCAACATCTGTCCTTTAATTATGCACGGAGGAGAAAGGGTTACAACACTATTTTGACTTTCGTCAGCAGACGTCTGAGTAGCTTGAGTCAGAAAAAAGTCCCGAAACTAAGTCCGAAATCTCAACACACACCAGTTAAATTGGGAATAAGATCTGCTGTCTAAACTGCCAAAATATCGTTGACAAGAGGATTTAATTTCATAAGAGCAGAATAAGTGGGTGTCAGAAGCAAAGTCGAGAACTGTTGAAGTGTATCGAACCCAGATCAGAATACTCCGACAACTTCGTACAAATTATAACCGAAGTCTCTGTTGAAACAATCCCCAGGTCGTGCAGGACTGAGTATATACCCTAGTCTCACGCAAGAGAAAAACGACGTATATGAAAAGTGTTGCAATCGATGTGATAAAACTCCCGTCTCCATAGAAATGGTTACAGCTTGGGAGAAATTACTGTCTGCTGTAAGTGACCAATGGCGCTGCACTGGGATGGAGACAGACGAAAGCATAAATATGACTCAGAGAAGTAGGAAAGCTTGAGGATTTATTAATAACATGTGAAATGACCCAATTATAAGAGCTCCTTAAGTAAATGTAATCATACAGTAAGCCAGGTTCTACTAAATGGCAAACCCAGATTAAAGAAGAATGTACCTATGTCTGACCTGAAAACTGATGAAACGAGGGAAGTAAAATATAGGATACACATTTCTTCATAGACCCAAGCCACTGCTCTTCGTTGTCAAAACGTTTTGAAAGAACAATTATGAACACGGTATGTGGGTACGTAGACAGTTGTCTAACTGAAGATCAGATCAGTTTCCACCCAGAGAAATTCTGCGTGAGTCAGTGTTCGAACTGATTCAATTTACGGAGGACGATTTTGAGAGCGCCCGCTCAAGCGGAATGGTGTTAATGATTAGTCTCTGACATACGATATTGAAAAGCTGAGAACTCTTCTTTCAAAAGCACATCGGATGACAAACAGCAGCAGACTGGTAGAAATTCTTAGGGCTCTGCTATTCACCAGAAGACAATTGGTCGAACTGCAACACAAGGGAAGAAGATGACGAACAGTTGGCCGCAAGGTAGTATAATTTCGCCGCTCCTCTGTAATATGTACACGAAAAGACAAAATCTTTTATTTACTTGGGTGACAGTGCAGCTACATGCCAGATAGTATCTAATAATGACTTTGGGAAAGGTCTAAGCGAAGAACTCGTGATCCTGACAGACGATTACAATGTGAATAAACGAATTCCGATTCATAGTAGAATTAAGGTGTGTCCTTTCTATTCTTAAAAACATGGAGTCAAGAAAGTAATAAATATCGTCTGGAATGAAACGTGTATGGAAAAATTGTCCCCACCCAACATACATGGCATGACAGTCGAGGGAACCTTGGCGCTTGAGAAACAAAATCAAAAATCCGAACACGGAATTGCGTACTAAAAATAATTTGAATTCGCAAAGTGCGGGGCAAATGCGACCATCTTACTGTCCACAGCACTCGCCACGTGTTTGTCGGTCCCTGAGTATGGATACCCTAGTTCTAAGACATGCCAAGAATACTGATGCGGTCCTTAATGATAACTGCATAACGACAACTGGTTGCCTAAAACCAATTAGAGTGGATCATTTGTATTCATTACCCGATACTACTCCACTGAATATGAGAAGATAATTCCTGTGTCACCCTCTATACAACCATCAACCCGTACCCAAACGACTTAAATGTAGACCAAGTTTTATGAATTCAGTGAAGCCGTTTGAAGTGTCCTTGAAATCACTATGGTTACAAGAATCTCCAAACGTTCTTAAGAAAGTGGAAGTTAAACCCTCGGATTCTTATTTCCACAGACGGTACTGGAAAACTTCGGACCCACTTTGTGTGGGCACGGGGAGATCAAAAGAACTTATGCCCTAATACGGCTACATAAACACATATAAGTGCCAGTGTGGTGAAATTCAGACCATGGAACACCTTCTGAAAAGTATGTTAGTGGGCGCGCCAAGAGACTGCATTAAGGAGGGCCTTACGCAATACACTGAGACTGCTGGACTACACAATAGCTTTTGTATAAGCGAAATATGATACCTTTTTAGCGTTTGTACATATGCTGTATAATCTACATTCGATTATTTCCAGAACATTCGTAAAACCACGTGAGACTGTTATAAAAGTCCTTTGAAATGTTGTTCTGCTCGCTTGAATATCCATTATGTCGTCAATGTTTTCACGATTGGTGCGAATTTCTGCACTTCGTTGTTAATTGGTATGTTCATATGGATAACATCGAGTTTCGTCATCTGTGATGATTTTTAACAGAAAAGAAATGTACAAGTTGTGCGTTGCAGTCAAATCGTATTCTGGAGAATGATTTGAACAGTTTCCCGAGATGTTTCTGCACTGCTATGTGTGACACAAGAACGTTGTTTCACTACGGTCTCACGTCCACCTGCTTACAATTGACTGGTCGAATACAAATTTGTTGGGTACATTTCAAGCTGCTACCGTAGTTATACACCAGGAATAAAATCAGTCTTGGAACTTTTAGGATGGACAGTGCATCATCTTATCGTACAGCATCAGCAGCACTATCAGATCCATCAATGATGGTTTCATTGATAATAGGAATGCACCATCACCGGTGATTGCAGCCGAATGGAGGACAACTTGGGCGGTAATTTCTCTTTGCGTACTCAACAGCAGGACACTCAAATATAGAACTCATGTCAAAGACCAAGAAACCGCTTTCATGATGGGCGGTTAACTTATGAATCCGGTCACATCACCTTAATGTCAAGAAATGGTTTAACAAAGCGTTATTAATCGGGATGAACAAGTGACATTGGTTAGTATGAATGGCAAGTAGAACCCGTACAAAGAATCCCTTGAGTGCAAGGCCGTAAGTTCAATCTTTAGTCAGGCTCATTTGAATGTGTTGCGTTAACAATTGTGGCAGGAAAACTATTAGCTGCTAATGACTTACAATGAGCGTCAGAAGGGCGACAGAAAATCAGTGTCCGGAGGTGCAGAGATCGACTTTCTATGGGATGTACGAGTATGTCTTACACTTCACAAAATGGACGTCGTTGACATTCAAAAACTATTCAAAACAAATCATTAGCTTGCACCCTGAACACCGAATGGGAACTGGCGTGCATAGCGATCATGAAGACTCGCAAGATCAAGAACTCCTTGGGAGTTAACAACAGTGCAGGATGTTCAGCTAGGTATCCCCTCTTAAAGAATACTCAGAGAATATATTGGTGTAACAGTGATCAAATGATTCAAATGGCTCTGAGCACTATGGGACTTAACTTCTGAGGTCATCAGTCCCCTAGAACTTAGAACTACTTAAACCTAACTAACGTAAGGACATCACACACATCCATGCCCGTGGCAGTATTCGAACCTGCGACCGTAGCGGTCGCGCGGTTCCAGACTGTAGCGCCTAGAACCGCTCGGCCACTGTGGCCGGCTGTAACAGTGTTGAGAACTAATAGAATGTGATGGCACGCAAGCAAATGCGAAACAGTCTGTCGGGGAGCTTATCTTGAAACTGGCTATCCTTTAAGGCGTAGCTCCAAATAGTGCGAAAATACGTTTTATAGGCACGGAAAAAACAAACATCCAGAGGCTGAATTTTTCCAGTGGTTCCAGTTGGTATGAACTGCAATGTCACACACTTTTAGGGAGGGATAGTTCGCTCTAAAGTAGTACGAGTTTTATACACAGAATCAAGAAATAGCAAGTTATTTTGACCAGCTATTGGCCGAAAGCAGTGCTCGTACCATAGTTGTAGCTCTTTTACACATATACCATCTCTTGCGTCCTTTGACGTTAATACACTACTGGCCATTAAAATTGCTACACCACGAAGATGACGTGCTAAAGACGCGAATTTTAACCGACAGGAAGAAGATGCTGTGATACGCAAATAATTAGCTTTTCAGAGCATTCACACAAGGTTGGCGCCAGTGGCGACACCTACAACGTGCCGACACGAGGAAAATTCCAACCGATTTCTCATACACAAACAGCAGTTGACCGGCATTGCCTGGTGAAACGTTGTTGTGATGCCTCGTGTAAGGAGGAGAAATGCGTACCATCATGTTTCCGACTTTGATAAAGGTCGGATTGTGGCCTATCGCGATTGCGGTTTATCGTATCGCAACACTGTTGCTCGCGTTGGTCGAGATCCAATGACTGTTAGCCGAATATGGAATAAGTGGGTTCAGGAGTGTAATACGGAATGCCGTGCTGGATCCCAAGGGCCTCGTATCACTAGCAGTCGAGATGACAGGCATCTTATCCGCATGGCTGTAACGGATCGTGCACCCACGTCTTGATCCCTGAGTCAACAGATGGGGACGTTTGCAAGACAACAACCATGTGCACCAACAGTTCGACGACGTTTGCAGCAGCGTGGACTATCAGCTCGGAGACCATGGCTGCGGTTACCCCTGACTCTGCATCACAGACAGGAGCGCCTGCAACGGTGTACTCAACGACGAACCTGGGTGGACAATTGGCAAAACTTCATCTTCTCGGATGAATCCAGGTTCTGTTTACAGCATCATGATGGTCGCACCCGTGTTTGGCGACATCGCGGTGAACGCACATTGGAAGCGTGTATTCGTCATCGCCATACTGGGGTATCACCCGGCGTGATGGTATGGTTACACGTCTCGGTCATCTCTTGTTCGCATTGGCGGCACTTTGAACAGTGGACGTTACATTTCAGATGTGTTACGACCCGTGGCCTTACCCTTCATTCGATCCCTGCGAAACCTTACATTTCAGCAGGATAATGCACGACCGCCTTTCTGGATACAGAAAATGTTCGACTGCTGCCCTGGCCAGCACATTCTCCAGATCTCTCACCAATTGGAAACGTCTGGTCAATGGTGGCCTAGCAACTTGCTCGTCACAATACGCCAGTCACTACTCTCGACGAACTGTGGTATCGTGTTGAAGCTGTATGGGCAGATGTACACGCCATCCAAGCTCTGTTTGACTCAATGCCCAGGTGGATCAAGGCCGTTATTACGGCCAGAGGTGGTTGTTCTGGGTACTGAATTCTCAGGATCTATGTACCCAAATTGCGTGAAAATGTAATCAGACGTCACTTCTTGTATAATATATTTATAATGAATACCCGTAGTAGTGTATTCCCTACTGCCCTTTCAAGATCTAGCACACGAGAAAAAATCGTAGGGGCAGAGCAACTCTAACTTTGTACAGCACAATAAATAACTTTCCAGCCAATTTATCATCGAGATTAACACTCGCCATAATTGTATACGAATGCGTTAAGGCATCGATGTTACACGATTCCGATACAACTCTCTTTGTAGCTCTATGTTCCAGAGTTCCTTTCATATGAATTTCTTCTTCAAACCCCGACTACCCGGAGTCGAAAACAAATTCCTTACTGAACGTTGAGAGAAGTTTGTTTATCTCAATTCAAATTTTCGGGATGAATCCGTACTTCGCTGTGCAGCGTCAAGTTGAGAGTTTGAAATTTCGTTACCCTGCGTCTTCCAGTTCTGCAGCGTTGTTAGATCTTATGCATCCATTCACTGCTTTCCTCGAAACGACTGTACTCTATGTCGCGCGCAATTTGTTGTTCACAATATAGTAGATCACTATCAAGCACATCCCTGAAACACACAAACATCAGCTTTTTTTAACAAGCGTGCCTTGTCCTCCCTTGAATATCCGTAGCTTTCTTGTGCCCCACACGTTCATGTTGCTGCTGATTTATTTTAAATCTGTTCATAGTTGTTTCTACCATGTTTCCGATGACCTTCGATGTGCGTAATCATGTTTAGTACCCTCTCCTTGGACAACGATTGTCCTTTACTACGTTTCACTGGAGACCAGATTTGTGGCTTCCTGTCTGACAGCAATGATTGTCACTAAACCCACCCCAAGAGCCCGCCTGGTGTGGCCGTGCGGTTCTAGGCGCTTCAGTTTGGAACCGCGTGATCACTACGGTCGCAGGTTCGAATCCTGCCTCGGGCATGGATGTGTGTGATGTCCTTAGGTTAGTTAGGTTTAAGTAGTTCTAAGTTCTAGGGGACCGATGACCTCAGATGTTGAGTCCCATAGTGCTCAGAGCCATTTGAACCATTTTGAACCACCCCAAGATGTAAACAACCACTCATGAGCAGCGCCTATTAGACGGAGGGGATCCGACAGTCCATCAGTTCCAATCATTCCACCAGGAAGTAGGTACACGGCTCGTATTGTGTGAAGTTCAACGGTTCGATCGTGTTCGCATTGTTACTTTGTGCCAGGAAGGGCTCTCAACAAGGGAAGTGTCCAGGCGTCTCGGAGTGAACCAAAGCGATATTGTTCGGACGTTGAGGTGATACAGAGAGATTGGAACTGTCGATGACATGCCTCGCTTATGCCGCCCAAGGGCTACTACTACTGTGGATGACCGCCACCTACGGATTATCGCTCGGAGGAATCCTGAAAGCAACGCAACCATGTTGAATATTGCTTTTCGTTCAGCCACAGGACGTCGTGTTGCGACTCTAACTGTGCGCAATAGACTGTGTGATGCGTAACTTCACTCCCGACGTTAATGGCGAGGCCCGTCTTTTCAACCACGACACAATGTAGCGCGGTACAGATGGGCCCAACAACATGCCGAATGAACCGCTCAGGATTGGCATCTCGTTCTCATCACCGATGACTGTTACATATGCCTTCAACCAGACAATCGACGGAGACGTGTTTGGAGGCAACCCGGTCAGGCCGAACGCCTTAGACACATTGTTCAGCAAGTGTAGCAAGGTGGAGGTTCCATGCTGTTTTGGGGTGGCATTATGTGGGGACGACGTACGCCACTGGTGGTCATGGAAGATGCAGCAACGGCTGTACGATATGTGAATGCCATCCTCAGACCGATAGTGCAACCATATCGGCAGCATGTTGGCGAGGTAATCGTCTTCATGGATGGCAATTCGCACCCCCATCGAGCACGTCTTGTGAATGACTTCCTTCAGGATAACGACATCGCTCGACTAGCGTGGCCAGCATGTTCTCCAGATATGAACGCCAGCGAACATGCCTGGGATAGATTGAAAAGGGCTGTTTATGGACGACGTGACCCACCAACTACCCTGAGGGATTTACGCCTAGTCGCCATTGAAGAGTGGGGCAATCTGGACCAACAGTGCCTTGATAAACTTGTGGATAGTATGCCACGACGAATACAGGCATGCATCAGTGCGACAGGAGGTGCTACTTACTGGGTATTAGAGGTACCGGTGTGTGCAGAAATCTGGATCACCACCTCTGAAGGTCTCGCTGTATGTTGGTACAACATGCAATGTGCTGTTTTCATGATCAGTAAAAAGGGTGGAAATGATGTTTGTGTTGAACTCTATTCCAATTTTCTGTACAGGTTCCGGAACTCTCGGAACCGAGGTGATGCAGAACCTTTTTTGATGTGTGTATATGGCTCGACATCTTTTTCAGTATCACTTTCTCTTTCTTCCTAAGCACGTACCATCAGCATTGTATTCCTCAAGTACAGTACACTGACAGCAGAGTCGAGTGTATACAACACCGCACATTCCACTGACTCATATTGCAAAAACGCTACTAGTTCATCTGCCACGTTTTCCTCACTCTCCGAAACTCCTTGGGTTTTTCCCTGATTAAATGTCAGCTTCAGTAACTATTGTTGTACATATAACATAGTGTTTACATTGTCTATCGTTGCCATTGCACTGCTTTGCATCAACACCACTAGCACTGTAGAACTGTTGTGAGTTACTCGTCAACTAACCAGTTTAACTGCGTTCCCTAGCCCCGTGCTGTGTTCACCATTGGACTGAGTGCACACAGAATACCATCGCCGGTAGTTGCGCAGTCGGCAGGGCACTCGTGAGGAGAGCGGTAGTAGTGGGGCTTTTTGGAAGTTTGCGGTAAGGTCTTATGGGACCAAACTGCTGAGGTCATCGGTCCCTAAGCTTACACACTACTTAATCTAACTTAAGCTAACTTACACTAAGGACAACACACACACCCATGAGCGAGGGAGAACTCGAACCACCAAAGGAGTAAGCCATGTGGTGGGGGTTACTGGCAGGCGCTGTAGGGGAAATACTGAGCACTGGAGGGGAAGTGCCGTTTTAAACTGTAACCCGCGCTCGCATTTTAGTACTAAGTGGGGCACCTTCACGTCCACACTTGCGTGGTGGCCATTCAAAAAGATCTGTCACTTCTCCTTTGGTTAGTGTCAAAAAAGAATTGGGCTTAAAATGCAGCGATTTATTTTCACCTGGCTTGTTAAGCAATTGTAATTTTCAGAGAAGAGTCATTAATGGCGAATTTTCATGTTACCATGTTAAAATTAGCTTGTTTTGCCAAGACACAGAGGAATTTACACATTGTCGCCTCACTAATATGTTGTGCAGACGCATTTGCGGGAGAATTCTGAAACAGTGGTTTATTAATTTCATTAAGTGAGGAACTGAGAAAAAGTAAGGTCAGTAATTTACGAAAAGTCACCTCTTCAGTAAAGATTAAATGTGTCATGTCTTCACTTATGTTGTTCCAAGTCACATAACATTTCTCGTTTTACCAGTTATCGATGCTCTTAAATATTACATTCCTTTATCGAAGACGAAATGATGGCACATTATCAACAACAAGAAATATAAAGCTATAAGCAACTGTAAAATAATGCCCTAACATTTGAAATTCTTATGAATCAGGCGTGGCGGCAGGTAAGGAACTAGCACAGAGGTGTTTTGTCAGGGCAACATCAGATGAGTTCATTCCACCCGAAAATGTAGAGGATATGCTCACGACAGATTGTGACGACATGTTGGGTAAATCTATAGAACTTGTGTTCGAGGAAGATTGCTCAACAGTTCCACTGTTTGCGTCTGCATGTGTGTCACAGAAGAAAAACACAATGACAGAGAGAGGTCATGCAGGTACGGAGCCACATATACACAGCCAGTCTTCCTTCTGTTCACAAGAGAATGGAATATTTCAAAGAGGGGCTAGTCTTTTTACTTTTATTTCTTGATTCATTCATTATAGCGAGGTTAGGGCCATCAGGCGACCTGTTACATGCAGAAAAGCATTCTAAAGTTGTATATCCGGCTCTATTCATCACCTGTCTGTCGTATATTTGCAATATGTCACTTATTTCGTATAATTTGTACGTAGAATAATAAGCAGAGATGTCACAGGAGTTAAAGCACACAAATTTTTAGGTAGGAATTGCGTCGGAAGCTCAGTCAGTGCCAAAGGGATGCAGTTGAAAAAATACTAAAAAAGCAGCTGTCTGAATTTGACCAGGCACTGCTAATAGTGACATTGTTGAATCAACATAACACCTCTGTGAGCTTTAAGCGACTGAGACGAGATATAGAGTATGTAGGCACTGTTCATAGTTCACAGAATTTTAACTAGAAGTCAGAGGTGGAATTTTCCAAGCCACTGCGAGTTGCTAAAGGCTTGGGAAGTTTTGAGAGGATTTTCTGCCCTCAAATGTTAAGAGGGGCCATTGTGTGGGGCTCACTTCACCTGTTTTGGGAAAACCTGTTTTTTTCCGGTATCAGGGTGAGGAAAATGATAAAGGGTAGCGGTATATTAATTGTCGGCTGTTCAAACGTATGGAAATGGTAGCGGTATATTAATTGTCAGCAGTTCAAACGTATGGTGAACGATGATACTCCTTAGGGAAATGGCTGCAAGGGACAGAAAAGGACACCAGGTGCACTCGGAGCGTATGCCTAGTGCTGAAGAGGCTATTCCATTGAGGGAATAGGATGCAATCAACTGCAGTTTGTGGCGCACATTGGAACAAATGAGGCCTGTCGTCTGGGCTCCAAAGTCTTTCTTTGGTCATTCCAGCGACTGCCAGAGAAGGTTGAGAAGACCTGACCACTTAAAGAATGTCCACATCGACACTTGTATCAATGACCATGTCGCGGTTGTGGCAACAATGATTACCAAAGAACAAAAAACAACTAAAACAAGCAGAAAGACATATATGTTCAGAAAACTAGATAAATATTCAGTAATTTCGTATCTCAATGAGTAACTTAAACTTTCAGCACAGGTCAGGAGCACGTAGAGAAACCCTGGCTCAAGTTTAAAGAATAGTTCACCACGTACTGGATTGATATGTATCTAGTAGAACAGTTCATAATGGGACGGAACCTCCATGATATACAGTCACTTTAAAGAAACTTCTAAGGAAACAGAGGTTACTGCATAATAGGTATAAAACAAAGCGTAGTGCTATAGATAGAGGGATGCTAAATGAAACATGTTTAGCTGTCAAGAGAGCAATGTGTGATCCCTCGAATGACTACCGTAGCAGAATATTGTCAAATGACATTTCACAAAATCCAAAGAAATCCTGTAAAGGCTGTCAGTGACACCAAAGTTAGTGTGCAGTTGCGAGCTAACATCGCAAAGATGTTCGGGCTCACATGCGGTTCCTCGAAATGTCTTGGCTTGAACTTGTCTAGGGGTTGAACCACACATGTCGCATTACGCGCCCTAAATTGGACACTTGTGACCCTTTGCTTAAATTGTCTGGCTGATGGTAAGTTTGCGGAATTGTATGAACCATTCAAAGTTAATATGACATATAAACGGGAAAAACCCACCGTGGTACAACAACAAAGTTAGGAAACTACTGCGAAAGCAAAGAGAGCTTCACTCCAAGTTTAAACACAGCCAAAACCTCTCAGACAAACAGACGCTAAACGATGTCAAAGTTAGCGTAAGGAGGGCTATGCGTGAAGCGTTCAGTGAAGTCGAAAGTAAAATTCTATGTACCGACTTGACAGAAAATCCTAGGAAGTTCTGGTCTTACGTTAAATCAGTAAGTGGCTCGAAACAGCATATCCAGACACTCCGGGATGATGATGGCATTGAAACAGAGGATGACACGCGTAAAGCTGAAATACTAAACACCTTTTTCCAAAGCTGTTTCACAGAGGAAGACCGCACTGCAGTTCCTTCTCTAAATCCTCGCACAAACGAAAAAAATGGCTGACATCGAAATAAGTGTCCAAGGAATAGAAAAGCAACTGGAATCACTCAACAGAGGAAAGTCCACTGGACCTGACGGGATACCAATTCGATTCTACACAGAGTACGCGAAAGAACTTGCCCCCCTTCTAACAGCCGTGTACCGCAAGTCTCTAGAGGAACGGAGGGTTCCAAATGATTGGAAAAGAGCACAGGTAGTCCCAGTCTTCAAGAAGGGTCGACGAGCAGATGCGCAAAACTATAGACCTATATCTCTGACATCGATCTGTTGTAGAATTTTAGAACATGTTTTTTTCTCGTGTATCATGTCGTTTTTGGAAACCCAGAACCTACTCTGTAGGAATCAACATGGATTCCGGAAACAGCGATCGTGTGAGACCCAACTCGCTTTATTTGTTCATGAGACCCAGAAAATATTAGATACAGCCTCCCAGGTAGATGCTATTTTCCTTGACTTCCGGAAGGCGTTCGATACAGTTCCGCACTGTCGCCTGATAAACAAAGTAAGAGCCTACGGAATATCAGACCAGCTGTGTGGCTGGATTGAAGAGTTTTTAGCAAACAGAACACAGCATGTTGTTATCAATGGAGAGACGTCTACAGACGTTAAAGTAGCCTCTGGCGTGCCACAGGGGAGTGTTATGGGAGCATTGCTTTTTACAATATATATAAATGACCTAGTAGACAGTGTCGGAAGTTCCATGCGGCTTTTCGCGGATGATGCTGTAGTATACAGAGAAGTTCCAGCATTAGAAAATTGTAGCGAAATGCAGGAAGATCTGCAGCGGATAGGCACTTGGTGCAGGGAGTGGCAACTGACCCTTAACATAGACAAATGTAATGTATTGCGAATACATAGAAAGAAGGATCCTTTATTGTATGATTATATGCTAGCGGAACAAACACTGGTAGCAGTTACTTCTGTAAAATATCTAGGAGTATGCTCGCGGAATGATTTGAAGTAGAATGATCATTTAAAATTAATTGTTGGTAAGGCGGGTACCAGGTTGAGATTCATTGGGAGAGTCCTTAGAATATGTAGTCCATCAACAAAGGGGGTGGCTTACAAAACACTCGTTCGACCTATACTTGAGTATTGCTCATCAGTGTGGGATCCGTACCAGATCGGGTTGACGGAGGAGATAGAGAAGATCCAAAGAAGAGCGGCGTGTTTCGTCACAGGGTTATTTGGTAACCGTGATAGCGTTACGGAGATGTTTAGCAAACTCAAGTGGCAGACTCTGCAAGAGAGGCGCTCTGCATCGCGGTGTAGTTTGCTCGCCAGGTTTCGAGAGGGTGCGTTTCTGGATGAGGTATCGAATATATTGCTTCCCCCTACTTATACCTCCAGAGGAGATCACGAATGTAAAATTAGAGAGATTAGAGCGCGCACGGAGGCTTTCAGACAGTCGTTCTTCCCGCGAACCATACGCGACTGGAACAGGAAAGGGAGGTAATGACAATGGCACGTAAAGTGCCCTCCGCCACACACCGTTGGGTGGCTTGCGGAGTATAAATGTAGATGTAGATGTAGATAACAACAGGAATAATAATATCGGGAGCTAAATTAACGACCCTTAAATGATGTTGGCCACACAGTTGCGATTTGGTTAGAATAATGTTTATTCAGAAAGCAAACTAATAGCGAAAGAGGTCGTACTTAGATTTACTATTACACTCGAGCGCATATCCACTTGACGCAGTTCGATCATTCACAATTTCATGGCGATTTACAAGTCAAATACTTCACTTCATTAACTACGCGAAAAGTTAGAGTTCACACCATGCGCGCGGCTGCTCACCGCTCAGAGACTAAGTCTTGCGATACCACATTAAGGGAAATTCTCTAAGTCGTTTCACTTCCTAGCTGCCTAAAGACAGACTGCCCTCTTCTGTGTCTCAATCCGAACTGTGCCCTTTGGTGTCTAGACCACAAATGTCCTCTGTCCGTCTCTGGCCGCATCCCACGCGTGCTCAACTGACTAGGGCAGTTCCCTTTCCTGAAGCTGTCCATCTGATTTACTACAGCTTAATCTACATTATTTCACATCTTAACACATTTAAATAATGAAAGTTTGACCACTTTCACGTTCTAAATAAAGTAACAATAACATCCACTACATAATAAACGTTAAATTCTTTTACATGAAATCAAGACAATTTTCTTCTTAGCTTTGAATGCCACGGCCAGTAGCCTTGCACCAATGTGTTTTCTGCTAAATAAATAAAGAATAAAAGTAACTATTGTGCACTAAATCTTACAACAAATATTCTATTACCTAATAATTCAATGTGTCATGCTGTCATCGTTCAGTGTGTTTTGTGTGGAGGAAATGATGATCTGATGCTTAACTGAAAATACTGATAAGTTAAATTTACTATATCCTTTAAACAAATAAAGTTGTAGAGTTGATTTTTACAACATTTGTCATTTTAATGATGCGCTTCTATATGATAAGTCGATCGTTAAGATCGACCATAGCGTTCGGATTTTGGCATACAGGTCTTTCTTACAAAACTTGTTAATTTTAATTTAACAGTAAATCCTAAATTATTATAGATATGATCAGTATTCGAGTTTTAGCGGGATCACCAAGAAAATTTATGGAGCATGGTAGATTAAAATTACTTTGGCTTCATTCCCTAAGTTACTACAGAATTAAATAGTTTTCATAAATGTTTCCCTTTATGGCCAATCTTGGGTCCGCCATATTTAACACTGCTACATCTCCCTGGCCACAAACAGCTTCTACGGGGTTTCCTTATGATGTAGGTTGTCGTCTCTCTCACTCACACACTATAGCGCCTAGGCCCATTCAGCACAATAGACGCCTGTGAATTGCCCATCTCATGACGAATCTGCACTCTTTGTGGTCCTGGACGACAGGGTTCGTTCCACAATTCCTGAAGGCTGACTCTTTGAGTCATATATTTAAATGGGAGCTAAATGCTCGTTAACTCACACAACGCCTAGCTAGTGAGACAGGAACTGAATTTGAGGGTAGCAAAGAAAAAGCTGAAATCCTTAACTCCATTTTCAAATGCTCCTTTACAAAGGCAAACCCAGGAGAAACCCGCAATTTAATCCCTGTACCACTGAAAAGATGAATGATACAAGTGTTATTGTCAGTGGCGTTGAGAAACGGCTGAAATCGTTAAAATTGAAAAAAAGCTCCAAGACCCGATGGAATACTTGTCAGAGCCTGAACTGAATTGACAGCTGAATTAGCCCCTCTTCTCACTATAATCTATCGTAGATCCATCGAACAAAAAACCTGTGCCCAGTTCTTGGAAAAAAGCACAGGATACACCTGTCTACAAGAAGGGTAGCAGAAGTGTTCCACGAGACTACTGTGCAGTATCCTTGTAGAGTCTTGGAGCACATTCTGAGCTCAAACATAATGATTATCTTGAACAAAATGACCTCTTCAGTGCCAGCCAGTACGGTTTTCGAAAACATAGATCATGGCTAACTCGCACTTTTCTCACTTGACATACTGAAAGCTTTGGATCAAGGCAATCTGGAAGATGCCCTGTTTCTTGATTTCCGAAAAGCATTTGACTTAGTAGCTCACCTACGCTTATTGTCAAAAGTGCGATCACATAGGGTATCAAGTGAAATTTGTGACTGAATTGAAGACTTTTTGGTAGGGAGTACACATCATGTTATCTTGTATGGAGAGTCATCGTTAGATGTAGAAGTAACTTCGGATGCGCCCCAGGGACGTTTCTTGGGACCCTTGCTGTTCATGTTGTATATTAATGACCTTGCAGACAATATAGACAGTAAAATCAAGCTTTATGCAAATGATGCAGTTATCTACAATGAAGTACTATCTGAAACAAGCTGCATAAATATTCAGTCAGATCTTGATAAGATTTCAACATGGTGCAGAGATTGGCAACTTGCTCTAAATGTTCATAAATGTAACATTTTGTACTTCACAAAACGAAGAAACGTAGTATCCTATGACAATAATATCAACGAGTCACTATTGGATCGGCCAGTTCATACAAGTTACTGGGTGTAACACTTTGTGCCGGCCGGGGTGGCCTAGCGGTTCTAGGCGCTACAGTCTGGAACTGCGCGACCGCTACGGTCGCATGTTCGAATCCTGCCTCGGGCATGAATGTGTATGATGTCCTTAGGTTAGTTAGGTTTAAGTAATTCTAAGTTACAGGGGACTGATGACCTCAGACGTTAAGTCCCATAGTGCTCAGAGTCATTTAAATCATTTTTTTTTTTTTTTGTAACACTTCGTAACGATATGAAATCGAATGATTACAAAAATTCAGTCGTGGGTAAAGCAGGTGGTAGACTTGGTTTATTGGCTGAATGCTGGAGAAGTCCAATAGTCTATAAAACAGATTTCTTACAAATCACTTGTGCCACACATCCTAGAATATTGCTCAAGTGTGTGGGACCCATACCATATAGGACTAATAGGGGGTATTGAATGTACGTAGAGAAGGGCAGCACGAATGGTCACTGGTTTGTTTAATCCATGGGACAGGGTCACAGAGATACCGAAGGAACTGAAATGGCAGACTCTTGAAGATAGACGTAGACTGTATCGAGAAAATTCATTAACGGAGTTTCGAGAACCGGCTTCAAATGATTACTCTAGGTATATACTACTAACCCCTACGTATCGCTCACACAGGGACCTTGAAAATAACATCAGAATAATTACTACACCCATAGAGGCATTCAAACACTCACTCTTCCCACGCTCCATACAAGAATTGTACATGAAGAAACCCTAATAACTGGTACAATGGGATGTAGATCGTTGTCCTATGGATATGAAATACTAAGGGATGAGTGACCAATGAGAACCGGAACTGAGACACATACTAAAACAGGAGCGGCGAGAGAGAGAGAGAGATATATATATACGCAATGGCAAAGAACAGTTGTAAGCGATGCCCTGGCACAATATTGACTAGCATGTTGCGTACTATTAGCTGGGAACGAGAAATAGACAGTGGAAAGGGATGACAGCATGAAGACAATTCACTCTGATTTCCAGATCTTCACTTAGTTGCAGGCTGAATATGCAACTTGTACTGATATGCTGCAAGACGCTCATGGGGCAATGAGTCCTATCAATAGAGAAGCTGCCATGGTAACTTCTGATCTTTAAACGTGGATACTTTTCTTTATCTAAAATATTAAACACGTATATGCAATGTACATTCTGATATGAAAAGCCGCTGAAAATTTAAGTTAATCCGACAACTGAATCTGTCACTCTTCAGGGGAGTGTGTGCTGTTTCGAAACACCCTGACATACTCAAATGGTATGCCGGACTGCGACTGAGAGCCTGAATCTTTGTCTTTCACTCACAATGCTCTTCTCAACAGAGCAATCCAGGCACTTCAAGGAATAAGTAAATCACCATGTCAGTCGCTATTTAAAAATCGTTTAACTTTGACCCTCGGTTGCACTCATAAAATATAACAAGTTGACAAGTTCGGGGAACCTTGTGGAGCATTTTGTCACATATCAAAAAGTATCAGCAACATGTGGCTTTGGATGAAGCTTCGTTGTATTGTGCTAACAACTACAGATACTTCAAATATTATTGTAATATATTGACAGGGATCAGTGCTGAACTGAGCCCACTACTCATCATAATTGTAGAAGTAAACAACCAACTGTACTTCCCATTCCTGTAACAGTAGGTATATGATGCGTAGTGTGTTGACACAAGCACTTCAATAACCAACTGCGAGTTGTTTGTAGTAGTTTGTCTTCGCCGTGCAACGATATAATATACCGCTCCTAGTTTAGCTATTGAATGGTCTCTACATGAGCATCTTCAAAATTTTGTTTAACATTTAACTTAATGTACCCACATTTAGCGCCTCAATTCTGGGCGCAAACTATAAATTACCAAAAAAAAGTAAAGACTGAGCAGCTGAGTATATCTATAGTGCTCACAAGGTATATTATCTTTACTTTACCCACATTTTACTAAGATGCTCGGTAATTATCGGAGGTGCACATGCACATTCAATTCATCTATGTGCAGTATGTTAGTGTATACTGTACATCCTTTCTTCCTCTCACCTGATGAATGAAAAGCGTGAATGAGAGTGTACAAGGTAAATTTCAGTATGTACATCTCTGGGGGTAAAAGTAGTCTGCTACTGTGGCAGAGTAGCCAACCCTATGAAGCGCGCACCAGGTAGCAAAGAGGTTTCTATTCAGCTTGGGCGAAGCTCTTGTACAGGTTGGCACCACACAACAGGGACCTCTCCGGGCACTTCCGGAGGATCCGGACTCGCGGGTTCCAAAAGAGGTCGCTCGGGAGTCGGCAGTGTTCCGGGACATGGGAGACGAGAGACGGACGACAACAGTTAGTGTCAGTGTGCCTATTCATACTTATTTCATTATCTTATTTTTGTAGATTTCAGCTCCAGTTAAAATCAACGTCCTGGTTTCATCGCTCATTGCTCATTGAGCGGTATACGGAATTTTTCAGGTTAATTCCGGAACATTATAACCAGTTGCACTTGGCCACGCATGCAAGCCACAGTTCTGCTCTACCTCTGTTCAAACACGCATATTCGTGCTCTATCTTCTAATTTCAGTCTGATTTAGTTCGTTGGTGATCTCACGAGTGTAGTATAATTGAACAGATTTCTGAAACGTCGCTACTATCGATTCCAGTTCGTAATTTAGTTTCCACCTGTCTTTGTTGTCTCAACACGTGTTAAGTACGAATCTGAGAGCCGTAAGTTCGCAGATCGTGAGTCACAGTAATATATCCTGTCCAGTTTGGTCAGATATTCTTAATTTTACCACTCATTTTATGCTGAATTTTTGTTTGTGACGAACACGTGTTCGCGGATTGTGAGAATCGCTACATGTCACTGTTACTGACTCACGGGGTAAAACTTTCAAATTAGTTCCATAATTTCTTCTATGGTGCAACATTTAACAGTTTATTCGTATCGATGAATTCTTGTTCACTTGCTTCGTGCACTCAAGCCAAGGGAACGACCGTCTGCCAACCACATGGATACTGGTGAAGTTTTTTCTTTATTCTTACATTTTTCCTTAATATCTATTAAATGTGTATGTGTGCGTGAATGTCACCATTGAAAGATTCCTCTGACCCTTCCAAAATTAAAATTAGTGATAAACCGAAGACGCAGTTGTAAATGTTATAACAGCAGCTATCACCCATTTATTAATCGGTTAGCTTATTAGTTTGTTCAGCTGTTCTTGAATAAATGTTACATTTTTACCAGAGCACATGCTTACATATTCCCTCGCAGACTTCTATTTTACGTACTACTGCTATCCGTTGTGCCAGTATGGCCAAGTTATTTATTTAATATTTATTTAACTATCACAACTGACCAGATCCGGCACCTCAGTTCATCTAAATATCAAAGGTTTTTCTTTCATGTACATCCGGATACCGTCTTCCCACCTTTCATCTTAATATATACCTCATTTTTACGGACACCTTTATCAAGAGCATTGATCCCCAACTAAATCTTTCATCGAGAGATTCCCTTCACCATATCGACACAGTAAAGACAGAATCCTCAAATGGAAGCTATATGAGAAGTGAACCAATTATAACTAGACTTTGAATAATGTAGAACGCTTTATGACTAAAGGACAACTGGATTGGTGTTTTCCAAAAGGGCTCAATGGGCTAGTCTCGATAGAATGGCACAAATGTGTTGTAGAATGAAATTGTTGTCAAAAAATGTGTGTGAAATCTTATGGGACTTAACTGCTAAGGTCATCAGCCCCTAAGCTTACACACTACTTAACCTAAATTACCCTAAGGATAAACACACACACCCATGCCAGAGGGAGGACTTGAACCTCCGCCGGGACCAGCTGCACAGTCCATGACTGGAGCGCCCTAGACCGCTCGGCTAATCCCGCGCGGCCAAATTGTTGTCCTTAGAACAACCGTCCCTTGTTTCTGCAGGGTGAACACCACAAAATTTCAAACTTCTTGTCAGATTGAATTATGTATCGGACTGCTACTCGTGTCCGGAAAGGGACCTTTAGCATAGTTAGATGGATCTTCCCCAGAAAGAAAAAGAAAAAGAATGTGGGTATAGGCCCTTTACAAATGACCGATTGAATTACTGACGCCGGCGGGGTAGCCGAGCGGTTCTAGGCGCTACAGTCTGGAACCACGCGACCGCTACGGCCGCAGATTCGAATCCTCCCTCGGGCATGGATACGTGTGATGTCCTTAGGTTAGTTAGGTTTAAGTAGTTCTAAGTTCTAGGGGACTGATGACCTCAGAAGTTAAGTCCCATAGTGCTCGGAGCCATTTGAACCATTTCGAATTACTGACTGTTGGAGAAAAATAATAACAAAGTAAACGCATCTAGTCACCTTATGCTCTGCAGTTTTGGCCCTAAAGGATGTGCAAAATCATTTACATCAATTATATTTTGGAACAACGCTACTTTTGCAACTGAGATTGTAAGTAGGCTGTTTATGTTTTCTCTATGTAAGTAGGCTGTTTATGTTTTCTCTATGTAAGTAGGCTGTTTAGGTTTTTTTATTGGTAACGCCACCTCTGTATGAAAATCACTGGCTGTGCTGTGGGCAGTCTGTGTCTGCTTTGCATTGTTGTAATACTCGCCATTGTAGTGTTAGGCAGCTGGCTGTGAAAAGCGCGTAGCGTTGGGCAGTTGGAGGTGAGCCGCCAGCAGTGGTGGATGTGGAGAGAGAGATGGCGGAGTTTTGAAATTTGTCATGAACTGCTATATTTATATATGATGATATCAAGGTAAATACATTGTTTGTTCTCTATTAATATCTTTCATTTGCTAACTATCCCTATCAGTAGCTAGTGCCTCCCATAGTTTGAATCTTTTATTTAGCTGGCAGTAGTGGCGCTCGCTGTATTGCAGTAGCTTGAGCAGCGAAGATTTTTGTGAGGTAAGTGATTTGTGAAAGGTATAGTTTAATGTTAGTCAGGGCCATTCTTTTGTAGGGAATTTTGAAAGTCAGATTGCGTTGCGCTAACAAAATAGTGCGTGTCAGGTTAAGTACAGTCGTGCATAATTGTTCAAAGGGGACGTTTCATATGTCGACCCTTAGCCTAGGATACCTCACTGGAATCTTCTGATTTTTTCTTGTAGTTTGTGTATTTAGTGTAGCTTTTGTTTATTGCTAGCGCGTAATTGTAGAGAGAATCTCCTTTGTAGTTGCAGTCTTTCATTGTTGTACTGTAAAACAGTTGTGGCATGCATGTAGATTTGCACCAAGTATTTCGCAGCTGCGCTGGTAATTAACTAGATATTATTTTCAGTGCTATGTTAATGTATTCCCCTATCTTTGCTCTTCAAATTGTGCTTTTCTGTGTTATCGTGTGAAATATTGTGACAATAATGGCGTGTGAAAAACGTAACACTCGGCTCCAAAGTAAACTGAGAAATGACAGTGAAGACGAAAGCAGTGTGTTGGCCCCACCATGTAATGAATTAACTAATATTCAAAGTAGTAATTTGGTAACTGTGCATAGGGAAATGGAGCGGGCGTCAAACAATGGCGTAGGCAGTGAAACAGGTAGTGAACAGGGAAGCATTATCGATCGATCGGTCGGCAACAGCTCGCCTCAGGAATCCGAAATGATAGGACACAATTTTGCAAACACTGTAGATTCAGGTTTTGCGTCCTCACCGTTTTCTCAAATGAGTCAAGACACATTTTCCGCTTGTCAAAATGTGAATGTTTCCGGTGTACATTCACTGCCGAAAAGCACTGAGGAACATGTTTCAGACACCAATGCATTGTTATTACAATTAATACAACAAATGGGACAAACACAGCAAAAGCTTCAAAAGTTAGACACAATGGAACAAAATCAGAGACAAACACAGCAAAAGTTAGACACAGTGGAACAAAATCTTAAAAAGTTAGACTCATTGGAACAAACTCTTGAACAAACACGTGAAGATATAACTACTGAGTTACATAACATTGAATCGAAATGTCAAAAAGTCTGTAATGACGTAAAAACTCAAATTTGTGAGCATTTTCAACCTATTTTTTCGCGGCATGAAAATGCATTACGGAATCACGAAGCAGCCATAAAAGAACTGCAAACTATTGTTCATGAAAATCATGAGACCTTGCAAGCTAAATTTGACTCAGTTGCATCTACTTAAAGGACACAGTAGATTCGATTTCAACACAAATGGACACTCTGAAGCTTGGTTCAGAAAAACACACTGAGGAAATGTGTTCATTATCAGAGAAAGTAGTTGAACTTTCGGATCAGCTAAATAATTTATCTACGAAGGTAGATGATAATCTGAATGACGCAAAACCGGTAGTCTTTAATGACACAGAACAGAGCGAACAAATTAGGAAACTGAAACAAAATCTGAATCAAATTGATACGCAACACCAAAGAGAAATCCGGGAAGTACAAGATCAGCTGACACAGGTAATACAAGAATTACGTATTTCAGAAGACACTCGCGCTCCAACACGGGAAGAGGAACTTAGAAATACGCAAAAGCCACAAAATAATAACACAGGGCATTTCGGTAATTATGAAAGAAATTGGCAAGGTACACCGAATTTTGAGATGGAACCGCCGACACGACGTAACTATGACCGAGATGCTACTCGCCGACACGATGATTTTGACTATAAGCTGTTCATGACTACAAGTAAATTCAAAACATTTAAGAATTCTGGCAACGACATTCATCCACAAGCATGGCTCCATCAATTCTCTCATTGTTTTCCTCCCAACTGGTCATTAGAGCACAGATTAGAATTTATGTGTGGCTACTTGGAGAATGAACCAGCTGTAAGAATGCGATCGGTAATTCACGATTGCCACAGTGAAGGAGAGTTTTACCATGCCTTCCTCTCAGCATATTGGTCTCAAGCCACACAAGATCGTGTAAAACATAGCATCATAATGATGAAACGTTTCAAACAATCTGAATTTTCCAGTCTTGTGAAATATTTTGAAGACATGTTGCATAAGAATCAGTATCTTTCAAACCCATACAGCCCCTCAGAACTCATCCGCATTTGCTTAATCAAACTGCCTGAACATTCACGACATATTATTTTGGCAGGACGTTGCAAAGACGACATTGAAGCATTTCAGGGACTGTTACAAGAACTGGAAATTGACACTGACAATCGCGGAACGCAGGAGCACAACAATTACAGATCACATCCGTCGCAATTCCGCGATGAAAGAAATAATAACTGGACGCGACAAGGCTATTCTCACAACACAAATCGTGACCAAAACAGACACCACCCGTATGACAACCGTTGGCAGAGTAGTAATAATTACAGGGAAAGATCACCTCTCCGCGGTAATGACTATCACAGAGACAATCAGAGAAACAGACAATATGGGAACCAAAACAATTATTATTACGGGAGACAGAATAACTTGAGACGCAACGGTCCAGCGCGCAGTTACGATTCAGGGAGAAATTCTCCACCACTTAACCGACAAGAAAGAAACTACAGGAACTACCAACATGACGACAGACGATGTGATCGTAACGACAGACCTGAATTGCACCAGAACTGGCGGGATTCAAACAGAGCAGGGCCCTCTCGTCACGGTGAATTTGTAGAAGTTAGGTCTCCAAACCCCAATAACGACGCGCGCCAACAAAGAGACAATAGGCAATGACTCACACCGCTGGCAGCCACAAAACATACTTATGAAACTGACGACGCAGCTGCCGTAGCTAGTAATTACGTAAAAATGGAAGACATTAGGGACATCTTACTCCAGGAACACGACATAAAACATAACAACATTGCATATCCTGTGATTCACATTACAGTAAATGATGTAAAATTTACGGCAGTACTTGACTCTGGCAGTCCCATTTCAGTAATTAGTGAAACAGCCTTTAGCAAATGCAACAAATCGAACGATTGTCCCACACTTCCGTTACGTAAGATTAAATTACAAGGTGCAATCTTTGGAAAAAGTGTAGATGTACGCCAACAAACCAACCTAGAATTCTATTGTCAAAGCCACAGCTTCTCTATGAACTTTCTTATTGTTCCATTATTGTCGACGGAAATTATACTGGGAGTAGACTTTTTGAATGAATACAAAGCAATCTTCAGCTTTCACGATGCTGAAATAAGTTTAGAAAAAGAAGGTAAGTCAATAGCTTTGAAATTTGAAGATTGGCTCTCAAACCATGACGAAGAAATTAATCGGCTTTACCTCCTGTTAGACAACAGTTCGGAATTTTCGACGGAACTTGACGCTAACAATCGTTCTGCAAGTACTGACAGGGATGATATCGACGGCGCATTTGACACTAATAAGTTAATTCAGAATAAAATTCAAACAATTGAGAATTGTAATGACACTGATAGGCAGGACCTTTTTGAGATTTTACAATCACATTCCACAGTTTTTACTCACAAAACAGGAACAATCAAGGGATTTCAATACCAATTTCGTGTTCGTGAGCATACTAAATTTTGTGTTAGACCATATGTAATTCCAGCACATTATAGGGACCGTGTTAGAACAGAAATACAATCTATGCTCGACGAGGGCATTATTGAGCCTGCAGTAAGCTCTTACAACAATCCATTACATGTTGTTGAGAAGAAAAATGGATCGATCAGGCTTGTCTTAGATTCGAGACAAATCAATACGATCATTATTCCTGAAACAGACAGGCCGCAAACGTTGGAAGAACTTCTTCAAAATTTTAATGGTGTAAAAGTGTTGTCTTCCATTGATCTCAGATCCAGCTTTTATCAGATCGAACTTCATCCAGAATGTAGAAAATACACAGCTTTCCTTTGTTTCGGCGTTTGTTATCAGTTTCGGAAACTTCCCTTTGGTTTGAACATTTCTTCAGCAGCATTCATTCGCGGGCTAAATTCCATATTACCTGAGTTCTTAAAACGTCACATCACCTTATATATGGACGATATTCTAATAGCAGAAGCTTCATGGGAACTACATAATCGCATCCTCAACAGTTTGTTACGTATTTTTGCAGAATCTGGAATTACAGTTAACTTGGAAAAGTCTGAATTCGGTAGGTCAAAGGTGAGGTTTTTGGGACATATTATTTCTTCTGAAGGCATTCAGCCGGATCCTGAAAAGTTAGAAGCAATCAGAGCCATTCCAGTTCCATCCACAAAAAGACAACTCCGCAGTTTTCTAGGTCTCGTAAATTTTTACCGTCGCTTTCTGAATATGCAAATTCTTGTTACACCAAAACTTTGTTCTCTCACTGGAAAAAATACTATTTGGAACTGGGACGAACAAGCACAATTGGAATTCAATTCTTTGAAAGAAGCGTTACTTCACGCGCCAATACTAGCTCATCCTGATCTGTCACAAGATTTCTGCCTTAGCACGGATTCTTCTAAAGTCGGTCTTGGTGCTCATTTATTTCAAGAAGCCATAGAAAATGACATTACTGTTCAGAAAACCATTGCTTTTGCTAGCCGAGTGCTAACAAAATCTGAAAAAAATTATTCCGTTACTGAATTAGAAGCTTTAGCAATCGTTTGGGCATTTAACAAATTCCGTTTCTTTCTTTCTGGTAAGCACGTAAAAGTATACAGTGATCATCGTGCATTACAATTTCTTATGTCTTCAAAATTAAATCATGACAGGTTAAAGCGTTGGGCATTGTTTCTGCAAGAATTCCGCTTCACAATAGTCTACATTCCCGGCAAGGAGAACATTGTTGCGGACGCACTGTCACGCGCACCGGCTGGGCTTGAGAAAAGTACCACAGAAGGCAACCTCGAGAAAAATTTCAGTATTCTTTACATTCAGAAAGTCGCCTTTGAAAACTTCATCACCACATCTTTAAAGGACATTGTTCATGAACAAGATAAAGATCCGATTTGGAAAGACATCAAGAGCAAATGGCATGAAAAGACACACACACAGATTCGGCATTATTATCTGGTTAGAAACAACATACTGTTCAAACGCTGCACTGTTGATGACAAGCTATGGGTACTTTGCATTCCTGCCGATTTTGTTAATAAGCTCATTTGGTACATTCATTTCAGCTACGCACATTTTGGTCCACGAAAATGTTATCATATTCTTCGAACGACTTGTTATTTTAACAATATGGAAAAAAGAATTCGAAGAGTCTTGTCTATTTGTAAACTTTGTCAAAAGGCGAAACCATCTACTGTCTCACATCGTGCTCCGTTGTTTCCTATTATTCCTTCTAAATTAAAAGAATTTGCTGCTGTTGATCTCTTGGGACCGCTTGTCAGAACATCTAATGGATTTTCGTACGTTTTAGTCGCTGTTGAACTTACTTCAAAATTTGTTTCTTTCACTCCGTTACGTAAAGCCACTGGACGATCTGTATCCAACGCCTTTGTTAAAAATTTCTTACGTGAAGTTGGACACGTTAGCAAAGTCATTTCAGATAACGGACCTCAATTCAGATCTGCTGTTTGGTCACGCACGCTTCGGAATCATAAAATCAAACCTGTTTTTATTTCATTGTACTCACCACATTGCAACCCATCTGAACGGATTATGAAAGAAATCAATAAGCTTTGCAGACTTTATTGTCACAGAAAGCATCAGCATTGGGACAGATATTTACACTTATTTCAAAATGTGCTGAATGAAATGCCTCATGATTCCACTGCTTTACCACCCACTCTTGTACTAAAGAATGAAGAACCACCAAACAGAATCAGAGAGCTTGTACCTTTCCCGAATACACATAAACTTCGACACAAAGACATAATTGATTTGGCTCTTAAAAATATAAAATCTGCAGCAGACAAAAGGAGAAAACTACACGGTAAAGCAAATGCAAAGAAATTGTATATTGGTCAGAAAGTTCTCATTAAAGCTCATTCATTGTCACATAAGAAGAAACACTTGAGTCACAAATTCTTTCTAGTTTACAATGGACCTTACAGAATCCGACGTATACCACATGATAATTGCGTTGAAGTTGAAACTCTGCGTACTAGGAAGAGTAAAGGTTTACACCACATTTCACATGTAAAACCATTTATTGAAAGATAATCTGCTTTTTAACTTAGTCTTTGCCATAAAATTTTTCACTTCACATTTCTAATATGCATTGTCATACTTAGAATCTGTTAACATACAACAATGTTTGAAGTTAAATATCCAGTCAAGAACCAAGAGAACTTATTTAAACAGAAATTACTAATGCATTGTTATAATGAACAGACGACACTGTGTTGTTAATTGTACATTCTTGCTTGTTAGTTGCACGATTACGTAACGACTATCAGGCTTACATACTTAGGACACATACTGGTACTGCTAATGAGATTTTAATGCAACATTTTGGTTTACTTGAAAATATATTCTGGATTTAAAGTACTTTCAGTGAGATACCAGATGGCACAGTGGTTAGTTTATGTGACAGCTACACGATTTTATCACGACGCTACTAATGAGTGACAATTTACAATGTTGCTTTTGCAGTGTTTCTGTTTTATATCTGCACAGTTTTTCTGAATTCTTCTGGAAAGTAAAACATGTTTTAGTAGTAACTTTTGTGGTACAGCAACAATGAGATTGTCTTTTCCGTAGCACAACAATACGTTACAGCACAGTACTTTCTTCATCACGGCAATAAGCGTAATAACTAAGATATCTATACATAAAGCATTTCACTTTTGTTTATCATGAGGTAAGTACATTGACTTCTGCAGAACTTGGCTTTCGGAGGACGATAAGTACGACACTTCCACAGAATTATCTTACAGCAAGACGCACATTTAGCGCTACAGGACACGCATTTGAGAGATTTTGTACTTAAGTCATTTATTTTTCAAGATTTTTGAATTACAAAGAAAGTTTTCCGTGATATATTTCATTCTATTGCTGTAATCTGTAACACCTGAGGGTATAATTACATTAATCCTCGGGGGGGTATACGCCTACTTTGTGTACCATGTGTTTGGCAACCACAAGGAACCCTAGCTAATATGGTATTTGCTTATACAACTTTACACATCGGTACCATATTTCTCTAACACACAAATTACACAGCTATCTGATCATGTAACTGAGAGATAAACTTTTTTTATTACATCAGTGACAGATGTTTACGCAATTACACAGTTGGATAACTTCACACTTATGAAATTGTATTTTGTCTGTACTTTGTGAAATGCTCATATTTTTTCAGAACCATTGTGATACTATGAGAGCTTTGAATGATGTATTTGGTATGGATTCATGATTTTTAAAGTACGTTTGAGGCAGATGACACTTTTGACATGAGCAGAGAATTTTTTTAATTATTGGAGGAAGCTACGACGATTTTGAGATTTGACTGAGGTGTTATGATGTTATTTTTACGACGACGATGTGTATTATGCTGTTGAGATATGTTTATGATCAATAAGATGAGGCTACCGTATATGAGGAATAAGAAGTATGTTGGAAACCAAGAATCGTGCTTTAAGAGTTATGAAAGTGCGTAAATGCGTGACTGTATCACAATGCTGACGAATATGTTATTTGGACACTTATATTCATAGAATTTTCTTTCTACAGATTTGCAACGCTAATTCTTGACCTGTGAAATATTTTTATGTGAGACTGTCACTGTAGCGGAAACTGGTGTCGTAAATATTTCCGTAAGAAAGTTAAGTGACCACCTGCACGTAATGCGTCGTGGGCACGCAGCTGTGTCAAACACCTGGAGAACAAGCCATTAGGGTGTGCCTTTCCCGAAGCACAGGTAGAAAAAAAAAAGAAAAAAGGCAGGCCTTTATCCACGCCATTGGCATTCCTTTAGAGAAAATATTGCAAATGCGACACCCTCATTACTTCCATTAACCTTGCTATTGACATTCCTTTGTAGAAAGCATCGCAAATATTACACGCTCATTACCTGAAAGCATATGATTACTCGTACTTTGTACTAATTACTGCAATGCTAATGAATTGATGGGAAATATTCGTACATCTGCACACCTGATTATGACAAGTGTCTTTCTATGAGAGTTGAGAGCTACTGACTTACGAAATGCCACATGACTATTGAATGATATTTTTATGCTTTGCTTTTCGTAGTTGCTTATTTCACTTGATATCTGGTTTCCAGCTGTGTTGCAGCATTGCTTTTATAAAATAAAATGCATTTGCTAATGTGAACACTTTCTGTCAACAGATCTATTAAATAATTATTTTATGATCCACATTCTTTAAAAAAGGAGCACTTGGAAAGGAAAGAACAATAAGAAGGAACTAGTAACAGTAACACATAATTTTCTTTTCAAGTACATGGTAATATTTCTTTTTACAATCAGTTGTTGTGGTGCACCACTTTAATTACATAGATATTAAGATGTGAATATACATTTCCCTTATCTGCATTGTTGTTTTTACTGTAATACTTTTTCTGCTTGAGCTTTGTCATGTATAGATATAAGTTTTATATTTTTTATATTTTTTATATTTGCTGCTGCTGTTTGCCAGGCATAGTGCTACTGAATTTTAAATTGTGTTACTCTGTTAAGCTAATTTTACTACTGACTTATTTTTCTTGCTACTGTACATTGGCTCATATTAGTTGTAATATTACAATTGCATTGCTAATTTCTTAATGCTGCTTGCTTCGCAAATCTGCGTTTTTTTCATTGCTGTTTATATTAATTGTTTTATGTGATGCTGCATTGCCTCGTTCCTTAGTTTAGCATCTGAGCTCAGTAGATTTAAGTTAGCTTAAGAGGGGGTAGCCTCTAAGAGAATGAGTTGCGATGAATTGGAAGAAATGCATTGAGAAAACAGGTTTAGGTAGAATTTTCTTGGAAATAAATGTTGAGGTAAGAAATATGTGAACATATAAATACAGAAAGCATGCTTAGATAGAATTTTTTTGGTGGAAACAAAGGATGAAATAAAAGGAAAGATATATGAAGTTTTGGGTTGGACTGCAGTACAACAAACCCTGTCCTTTCTTTTTGTGTTATCCCACTATATTTTTGTGTACCCTTGTGTATATATGTTCTTCCTGTCTTTATATGTTTACCTCAACAGACTTTTGTTGTAGAATTTTTCTCATACTCAGCTACATGAACTATGATGAGGAATACTGTTATCCTCAAATATAATTTGCGTTAATAATATGTTATTTACTTTGTAAAGATGTTAGACATTATTAATTCTGTTTTGTTTTAATGCTCATGTGTAAAGTTGATGTTTCAAAAGTTATTCTGATCTTTTATGTATTTACTTATGTCATAATTCCTGTAACACTGATGTATATGTTATTTCTATTCTTTTGTAAAGCCCCTATTACTACAAACGTTATCTGTATTGTTATGTTTTTAATGATGTGTTTTGTACCTTTGTTATTGTCTTCTTATGTTATAAAATTGTGATTGTCACCAGTTCATGACATTATTAACTTGTTAGTTACATTTCACTGCACACGTTTCTGTTGGTCATAGTATATGGACAATATGTGAGAAGTAGGGACTGATAGTGTTTGCATGTGTGTTAATGATTCAGCAAGGGACTGGATAACAGCATTGCTGGTTCTAAGGACAATTCCAGAAACTTTGTGAGTGCACAAGTGGTGGTTTATGGACTTGCTATATTATCCGCAAGACTCTTCAACGGTGATTGTGCACCTGCACAGTCACAACAGATGGCTGCTGGCTATCTCTCCAAGGACTACAGTGGGTCTGCATCTTTGATGACCCACCAGTACCATTATCTCTACAAGGACTACAGTGGGTCTGCATCTATGATGACCCACCATGTCATTATTTCTACAAGGACTGCAGTGGGTCTGCAACTCTGATGGCCCACTAATACCGTAATCTCTACCAGGACTGCAGTGGGTCTACTCTGTGATGCACTATCTACCAATCTTCTTCAAAACGTCGAATGACTCTGCTGTGGGTTTGCTCTGTTGTGGCCCATTACCTGTCAGCATGTCAAGAGTCAAGACTGCATGGAAATCCACTACTACCGTGTGCATTTTCTTCTACTGCTCAGACTTTGAGAAAAACACTACTATTTTACCGTGATGAATGATCAGGACTGTCTTTATGGACTGTGAGAAATTTTTAGCTTTTGACCAACATTGTATCAATAAGTGTGTGCATTTGATATGTTTGTTATTGTAATTATGAAAAATTTAATCAAATCATTATTGGCCACTGCCCAAAAATATTTTGTAAAATTTTTTGTGGGGAGCATGGGGGCTATGTAAGTAGGCTGTTTATGTTTTCTCTATGTAAGTAGGCTGTTTATGTTTTCTCTATGTAAGTAGGCTGTTTATGTTTTCTCTATGGAAGTAGGCTGTTTAGGTTTTTTTATTGGTAACGCCACCTCTGTATGAAAATCACTGGCTGTGCTGTGGGCAGTCTGTGTCTGCTTTGCATTGTTGTAATACTCGCCATTGTAGTGTTAGGCAGCTGGCTGTGAAAAGCGCGTAGCGTTGGGCAGTTGGAGGTGAGCCGCCAGCAGTGGTGGATGTGGAGAGAGAGATGGCGGAGTTTTGAAATTTGTCATGAACTGCTATATTTATATATGATGATATCAAGGTAAATACATTGTGTGTTCTCTATTAATATCTTTCATTTGCTAACCATCCCTATCAGTAGTTAGTGCCTCCCATAGTTTGAATCTTTTATTTAGCTGGCAGTAGTGGCGCTCGCTGTATTGCAGTAGCTTGAGCAGCGAAGATTTTTGTGAGGTAAGTGATTTGTGAAAGGTATAGTTTAATGTTAGTCAGGGCCATTCTTTTGTAGGGAATTTTGAAAGTCAGATTGCGTTGCGCTAACAAAATAGTGTGTGTCAGGTTAAGTACAGTCGTGCATAATTGTTCAAAGGGGACGTTTCAAGATATATTGTAGAGTCGCTAAGTGGCTCCCATTGAACGCTCCAAGCGTCTCAAAACGATGAGGGAACAAACAAAATGTGGCATAATTGAATGTGCATGTCACTGGAGAAATGAAAGTGTCTGTGCACTTTACCACTTTACGAGAATCAGTTACGAAATGGGGCACCAATTACGTACCCACTGAGTACAAAATTAAAATAGCACATCGTTAAAAGAGGCGACAATAGACAGCGCTGGTCAGGCGACATACTTTTCATAGGAAAGGTGTTTTTTCCATCTGCGCAGCGAGATGAAATGACAAGCAGCACTGTTTCCTCTTGGGAGTGTAAGTGTAGCTAAACGTTTTGCTCTCGCTTTCGGCCTGTGGCTGTGTTTTAATAAACGCCACAAGAACTTTTGTTTAGTTTAATGAAACCGCTAATGTAGACCAATTAATTGGAAATTAAATTCATTGATTCAGAAAATTTTAATCAGAACCACTCTCACAGAGCAACAAATTTTTATGAAGCAAAATATTTGCTAAAAATCAACTTACAGTTAGACTAAACGAAATTTTTCCATCGACTGAGACAAAAGACGGAAAAAACTCCCAAAAGCTGTTATATGACCACTTTATACAACACAAAATCGGTTTCCCCTCTTTCTCCTCTCGCAAGGCAAAGTGAGTGCACTTTGTGAGACATTTCTGAGAAAAAATGATTTGTGACTCGGGCTGTTGTAAACAGAACTTCAACTTCTTATTTTACTATCAAAGTTTAATTGAGTGTGGAGTTAAATACAGTCAACCCTGCGGTGCATGATTTTCTCTGCAGTGGGTCACTTCTTTTGCGTTTCAGTCACGAGGTTGCAAACGCATGCAGGGCGCCACAGCAGTAGGGAATGCCCGCTGCAGTGACTGTGTGCATTTGCACCTTTAAGAGTGAATGAAAACGACAGATAAATGGCCATTAACCGCTGTCCACTGTAGTGGACACCAAGCGCCACAGGGTTACATAATCATGACCATCAATGGAACGGAAATAGGTCACCTGAACTGTTCTTGTGTGTTACAAAGAAAAAGTATAAAATACTTCAAGCTTCTTACAATCTTTATTATTTAAGAAATAATAATAATATAAAGAATGTTTTAATCTAGTCAGCACTAAAAGCTACTCTACAAACAGGACATTGTTATGAAGAACTCAGAACAAACTCCATCTTTACACACACAAAAGTTATAATAAATTTTTAACATGAACCATTTTCTGGGTATGTACCTTTGGATACTAGATTGCTAGGTATCACACGAATATTAACTTCAAATGAAGGTCACATGATCTAGCGTCAGTCAGAGAGGTTGGTTAGATCCAAATCCCAGTTTTGTGTTCATTGAATGGCTTTAAAACACATATACTAAAGATAGTTGGAAGAAACCAGACGGAAAAGTTTCAGAATTTACTTCCGCTGACTTTGAACGTCCGATATCTGTCTTCTGGTTCATCTCCTTAATTGGATATATTACCAAGTACACTTGTCATTTCTGAATCTTCTTGCAATTTTCTCTAAATTCAGATACGGCTAAAATGTTATCAGTACAAAAATTAACGAAATATAATGAACTATGGTAGTGCTCTAAAACAACGTGGTGCCTGTTGAGACATGTAGAAGTCTTATCGGTATGACCAATACTGTCTGTCACATTCCTGAACAAGTAATACATTCCTCTCACATATCTTGTGGAGCGCGAAATCAATGGAGGGGATACTAAATTTTAATTTTCTTTTCAAATTCTAGGGACCTACAGCTAAAAAAGTGGAATGTGTAAGGCGAGCATACCTATATCCTAAAAAAAAGAAGAATCATAATGAAGGAATTATCTGCATCGGTCGGAAATCCGCAAATGTGGTGTACATGTACATACAAACAAATGAATATAATTTCGGAACAGCTGGATGAATTATTTAAGAGAAGGAGGTTCTCCAGACAGGTCTTCGCTGGTCATGGGGGCTCACTTCAAAGCAGGACTCACCACTGAAGACAATTCTACTCCAGTCAATGAAATTCCAGACATATGATATGTCTGGAGACGCACCAGACAGCGGAGGGAGACCAACCTGACTGTTGCCCGCCATACGGCCCAACAACCAGGAGTGATGGTCTTGATTGCCGCTTCATTTCATAACACGATTCCTTTGGTTGTCATCCACGGCTCTCCTACAGCACAGCGATATAATACGCCCCGTATCGTTGCCCTTCACGGCAATATAAAGCCCGCTCGTACACGGCGAGAGTTTCTACTGCCTGTCTTCGTGCCTGCCAAGCCCTACATTGGCCAGCAAGGTCTTCGGAACTCTCCCCAATTGACAACGTTTGGCGCATTGCGGGCAGGGCCCTCCAACCAGCTCTGGATTTTGACGATTGAACACGCCAACTGGACGGAAATTGACACGATATCCTTCAGAAGGGCACCCAACAACTCTATCAATTAAAGCCAAGCTGAATAAGAGATTGTACAAGGACCAGAGGTGGACCAGTGCGCTTAACTTGCTCAATTTGTGAAGATCTTTCTCTTGAATAAGTCATTCAATTTTTTCTGAAATTATCCGAAATACGCAAATTTAACGAATTCACTTTGATAAAAAAAAAAAAAAACTCATCCAACCTGACTCACCCACTTAAAAGAGAACACCAGTCGCTTTGGAGTGATGTAGATGGTGCAGAACGGGCACCTGGCGTTCGTGTGACCGTCCACCGCACGGAGCATTAGGTCATGGCAGTGAAGTAGTGTGTATGCGCCAGCCAGTTGTGTGGTTCAAATGGCTCTGAGCACTATGGGACTTAACTTCTGAGGTCATCAGTCCCCTAGAACTTAGAACTACTTAAACCTAACTAACCTAAGGACATCACACACATCCATGCACGAGGCAGGATTCGAACCTGCGACCGTAGCGATCGCGCGGTTCCAGATTGTAGCGCCAGTTGTATGAAATCAGCACAGTGACAGTGGGCCAGTGTGGGGACGTTACAGAACTGCATAAACGAGCTATCGTGTCTGGACGTGCTCCTGGTCACACCGTGAACGAAGTTGCCCTGTTGCGTGGTGTATCAGTACAGACTGTTCAAAGTGTGTAACACTCGCAGTGATGTAAGACAGCGTAAGAACAGTCGTTGCAAAAACGTACTGACCGGTTGTTTCAGCCGTACACGGCAACAGTCAGTTGCGGTATTGGCGTGCGAATTCCAGCTTTCGTCACCGATGAACAGCAATCAGCATAGATCGATGAACCATGAGCGGATGCCCATATGCAGCTACTGTACGTTCGCCTAACGCTCCGGTTGCGGAGAGCCCCATTTTGTCACGCACGGTGAATTTTAACCAGGGCGGCACTCGAACCGCTTACAAACTTTCCATTTCGGAAACGCTTCCACTTTTGGCCTGAAATAAAATGCTCATGCCCTTTTGGACGTCAGACAAATCATTCCGTTTCTGCATTACGACAACGACTGCACTCTTTTTCGCTCTCCCCCGCCCCACCCCCCCCCCCCCCTCCTCCCCAACACGCTTTATATACATTACACTGCTAGTGCTGCCACCAGCAGTCTGTGAGTGTTTATTGCACGTTGACATCGAATATACGCTGTGGTAACATTAATGTGATTGGATTGTGTATCTGGGGTCGAGTACTTCTCACACAGCTCTTCCTCGGAGCGGTACATTAAGCTGGATGACTTCAATAGGCCAAACACATAAATTGGTACGAAGCTGATTACGGATGTGTGATGTGGTTCGACGAGTCTCAGTTTGAGCTCTTTTCAAAGCATGCGAGACATCGAGTGCACCAACGGCCAATAAGTCGTTTAATCACTAGTGTGTGCAGTGTGTAATTCAGGTCATAGGCAGTTATGTGATGTTTATCGGTACTTTTCGTAACTTGAGTTTGCTGCACTATTCAGGTTACCGTGAACACGAAGCGTGATGTTTATTTCAACTCTTGATCTCGACCCTTCCGCTAAATCACACGACCGTAATCCCACAGAAAATGCATGGTGCTATTTAAAATGTAGCTACCAACATTCCACAGTTTGGTAGCTCTACAGGAGATAACATCGATGCGTGGCTCCTGCTGTATATGTGATACATGAAGAAACTTTGGGACTCTCTTACTCGTCGAACTGAGATCATAATCAAGTCTACCATCGCAGTTGCATAATACAGGAACGATGAACACTAAGGCCATGGTTTACCTCCTAATATCGTGTCGGAACTCATTTGTCTGTGTTAGTGCAGCAACTTGATGTGACATCGACTCAACAAGCAATTGGAAGTCTCCTGGAGAAATGTGGAGCCAAGATGGGTCTACAGCCGTCCATAACTGCGAAATTGTTGCTTGTAATGACTTTTTTGCACGAACGGACCTGTTAATTATGTGCCACTCACATTCGATGGGATTCATGTCGGGCGATCTGGGTGGCCAAATCATTCGCACAAATTTTTCAGAATGTCATCAAACCATTCGCGATCAGTTGCGATCCGGTGAAAAGACGCAGTGTCATCCACAAAAATTCATATGTTGCTTGAAAACGTGAAGTTCATGAATAGCTGCAGATGGCCTCCAAGTAGCCGAAGGTAACCATTTCCAGTTAATTGTCGGTTCAGTAGGACCGGAAGACCCTGTTTATTCCATGTAAACACAACCCACAGTAATCATAACATGTAATCTTTCAAGGCCGGCGACTTCATTAATTAAAACTTCCGGGCTGAATTGGTGTGGTCCATATATAAAACTTCTCCTTCCTGACGTTTCGGTGCCTACTGCGGGCAACATCTTCTGAGGTGAGTCGGCGACTGGCTGCTAGCCGCTGGAGGTCCAGCTTATATAGAGCGCTTAGATGGCGCCACCACTCATCACGTGCTTTCGACTTTAAAACTATCTCTGATTAGTGCCATATCTCTCGATTACAGGTAATCGATTGTCATTTCGGTGGTACAAAGTCGACCGCCATATCTGGTCTATTTTTAATCGTTCTTCTTTTTTATTGCTTGCCTGTTACCACTGACAACACAACACAAACGCCGCTGCCTTGTTTACAGTGAGAGGTAATGCCTGTAATGTGGTATTCTCGGCACACTCTTGACACGTGGACCTCGGAATACTGAATTCCTTAACAATTTCCAAAATATATTTGTCATGTCTCCAGCTCGAACTACTATTCCGTCATCAAAGTCCGTTAAATTCCGACATAAGGCTATAATCACGTCGGAAACCATTTCAAATGAATCACCTGAATACAAATGATTGTTCCGCCAATGAGCCGCCGTTTGGTAGCTTGTGTACACGATACTACCGGCATCTGTATATGTGTATACCGCAATCCCACCATTACATCAGCTGAGCGTATACTGCGGGTGACTAATTTTTGCCAGTTGTGTTAGCACATGTTGTTGCATAGTTTTAACAGTACCTTATCAGAGGAATTGTACCAGAAAGATTAAACTGCATTTCATTCCTTTAGACAACATCCTGTTTCAGTTATGTTTAACCAAGTCCATGTCTCAGAAGGGCTGCTGAGCGATCTCATCCTCATGCTGAACTTACGTATTGCTATATTGTAAGTGATAATGCCATCCTTATCTGCCTTGCAATAATTTTGGAACTCCACACTGAGGCCTTAAACAGGCTTCGGAGCAGGCACCATTCGCATTCGAAAATACCTTTTACTACCACAGTAGTGTCTAGTAGTCATCAAACGTTTTTGCTCGAAGCCAATATTGACATTGTCAGGTGGCACTTAGGGTCACATATGTACCGGTCTTACTATTAATTGGTAACCTTCAATACATTACTATGTTATGGGCCTCGAATGCACTAGCTGTAGCAATGGCGTGATAAAATGGTCGCTATTCCCCAAGGACTGATCGTTAAAAGTGGCACCATTCGGAACAATTTGTATAAACTGTGGTGTGTTTCAGACGGCTGCCAAGCTCAACGAGCTATAGTTACGTCCTGAACTGCCGTTGGCTTTAGTGTGTATGAATAACTTTGGTAACTAAAAGTATTTGTATTTTTATTTAAAAGCGTTACTGAGCTTGAGTTGACGCCGTGATAAAAGTTTGATGAATTATGTAAGCTCTAGTTTCCTTCTACTGACTCCACTATATGACAACAGTCTTGCTTCAGTGTTCCTTTCTACAAATAAGTGCCACATTAGAAGATGACCAACCTTCTAATCAGAATTCAGAGTCCATGTTATTTCTATGTCAAAATTTATATTTAGTCATTTATTGTTTACTTAGCCTAACTAGATTAGATCCGTAAGTCCCTTTCTTACATTTGACCATGAACAACACCTGTCAAAGACGTTACAAAACATTCACAGGAATAATAATAATATACTGCAGCAGCTGATCGGTATCAGCCACACACGCCGTTGAGGTGTGCACACAATATGCTGTGGCCACTAGATGCGCAGTCGGCTGGCGAAGCATAGCGAGAGCGGCATTGGTGGGGGGGAAAGGGGGGGGGGGGGGGTAGCTCATTGTGCTGTAGGGGAATGCTGACCGCTTGAGGCGCAGTGCCGTTCTAAACTGACCATTCAAAAAGATCTGTCACCTCCAGTTTGGTTAGTACCACAAAAAAAAAAAAAAAAAAAAACCGCCGAAAATGCAGCGATTTATTTTAGCCTGTCTTGTTAATCATTTGTAACTTTCAGAGAAGAGTCATGATTAGTGAATTTTGAGTAAAACACATTTCTCTGGTTGCCATCTCAAAATTTGCTCCTTTTGCCAAAACCCAGAGGGATTTACACTGTGTCACCTCACTAACATGTTGTGTAGACACACTTGCGAGAGAATTCTAAAACAGTGGTTTATTAAGTTTATTAAGTGAGGAACTGAGGAAAAGTAAAGAGTCAGTAGCTTATGAAAAAGCACATCATCGGTACATGAAAACGTGTAATGTCTTCACCTACGTTGTTCCATAACCCATTGTATTTCTCGTTTCACCAACTATCGACGCCCCAAAAATTACATTCTTTCACCAAAAATAGTCTGCAGTTATTGTAATAATATGGTAGATAATGAAGTTTTACATAGTAACTATATGGTAAAATACTCTCCTCTTGGCGTGCCATCACGTGCCAAAATCTCATTTCGATATCTGAAATCGCGTATGAAATATTGCAACTGTTGTGGATATTTCAGTCTCGCCTTACCGCTATTGCGGCGCGATCACTAGTAACTGTGCTACATTAGATCAATTTTCTCGAGATTGGTGGCAGAAGGATACCTCTACCCAAGTCTAAAGAAAAATTCAAGGTGATAGCTAAATTTCATACGCAACAACATATTATGTAATGCACGAAACTCAAAATCATCTCGACCTCTGTTTTCCATTACACACTTTTCCGAATATTGCGCACTGTCTCACTTTCATGTAAATATCGCGATAACTATGACCATTAACGAAATGATGGGCGCATCATCATGAACCTGACATATAAAGGTTTAAGTAAAGCAAAAATTAAGTTTTTTACCGAATAGTTTCTGTAAAATCGTTTGAGAAATACTGCATGGTGCGCGCCTCGGTTCTGTCGTCGCTGACCGGCCGAAAGGAGGAAAACACTTATTGGCCTCCGCTTCCAAACAAACGAATGGACTCGCCCAAATCTTTGGACGAAAACTGGTCACTGCACGTCGGCAACCGTATCCTACGTGAGCTATACTGGTAGACAAACAACAAAACATTACCCCTCTCACATCCTCTACTCCCGCAGTGGCCACGCTACTTACTCCTCTGAGCCTAAGGCAAGCAGTCATATTTACTTATCTAACGGCGAAATCACCAGCGTCACTTAAAATTAAACATACCTTAAAATATTACTGTCTCTGTAAGTACTTTTATTTATTCCTGAGCAGAGAAACTACACTTTTAAAAGCTCTTAAAGGTAGTTGTCTTTTGTTGCAACTTTATAGATGAATGACTCAGAACCGCGAAACCGCACGAATATTTCATTCGGGCCGCGTGCGAACAGCGGACCGCAGTTTGACGACCACTGGTCTAGATTGCTCAGTCACGGTCAGTGGACCAACAGACCATAGCTACCCAAATGTCTCTGCCGGAGAACGCACTTTACGCCCGAAACCTAACTCAGGTATTCGTTTGAGAAGCTGAGCGATTTTTTTTAGTAAAGACTGTTATGAAATTTGATTATCCATCATGTATGGCTTCAACTATCGGAATAAAACAAAAATATCTGTATTGGTCGATTGGTAGAACAATGGAGGCCCTTCTGAACACTGATGACAACCGCATGGCAGACTGAGAGAACTTATCCCGGTATCATCAGTTTACAAGTGTGTATGAAGGTCAAGAAACGATCGTTTCAGAAAATTACCGTCCTGTCATACCCCAGACATTATACACCGAAGCGCCAAAAAAGCTAACATAGGTATGAGTATTCAAACACAGAGATGTGTAAGCACGCCGAATACGGCGCTGCGGTCCGGAACGCATATAAGAAAAGAAGTGTCTGGCACCGGTTTTAGGTCGGTTACTGCTGCTATAATGCCAGGTTATCAAGATTTAAGTTATTTGAACTTGGTGTTATAGTCGGCGCACGAGCGATGGGACACAGCATCTCCAAGGTAGTGATGAAGTGGGGATTTTCCCGTATTACCATTTCACGAGTGTACCGGGAATATCAGGAATCCGGTGAAACATCAGCTCTCCAACATCGCTGCGGGTGGAAAAAATCCAGCAAGAATGGGACCAACAACGACTGAAGAAAATCGTTCATCGTGACAGAAGTGTAGCCCTTCCGCATTTTGTTGCAGATTTCAGTGCTGGGCCAAGCATCCTGTCTGATCACCTGCATCCATTCACGTCCAATGTGCATTCCGACGGACTTCGGCAATTCCAGCGGACATTGCAACACCCCACATGTCCAGAGTTGCTACAGAGTGGCTCCAGGAACACTCTTCTGAGTTTAAACACTTCCACCGCCCACCAAACTCCACAGACATGAACATTATTGAGCATATGTGGGATGCCTTGCAACGTGCTATTCAGAAGAGATCTACACACTCTCGTACTCTTACGGATTTATGGACAGACCTGCAGGATTGATGGTGTCAGTTCCCTTTAGCACTACTTCAGATATTAGTCGGGTCTATGCCACGTAGTGTTGCGGCACTTCTGAATGCTCGCGGGGCCGTACACGATATTAGGCAGGTGTACCAGTTTCTTTGCCCCTTCAGTGTAGATGGGCGGCTTATAAAGCAAACGTGCATGTCACCGAAACAGTGAGAACGTACTGGTTCCTGGTAACGGATCACTCAGCTCGGCTTGCGCTCACTCACAAGCTGATATTGCCCCTTTAGCCTTCACTATCGATGCTGGTATTTGCTTTCTCGTTTCCATTTCGTACGGCGGCACATTGGTAACTGTTAAATTTACTCACACGCCGCACCAAGGATTTTTCAGTTTTCATTTTAACCTATCCTTTTCCCCTTAACGATGTGAGAAGTCGCTAGGAACGACACGGATTCCATATTAACAGTATGCCTCCTTTCCCCCGGCTGGGTAATTGGAGTACTTCAGGGCAAGCAAGTAGCCGAAGTGGCACCCAGTAGAAAGATTTGGGGCAGGCCGTTGAACCACATGAAACTATTATTATTATAGTAAAATCAATACCAAGCAACGTACTTACCATTATACATAAAGTAGTTTAGAGAATATTACATATTTCAGTGTTCACTTCAAGTAGTGGGGCTGCACTTAAAATTGCGATTTATAGAAATCTTCTCCTGCGTGAAACTCTTTATTGGTTTTATCAGTCTTTTCACAAAATATGTTGGTAATCGGTTGACGGGAAGTTGTCACTTCTCCTTCGACTTCCTTGCACGCAATTTACTTCCGAACTATTATACATAGAAAAAATGTTCAAATGCATATTGATTCCTAAGGGACAAAACTGCTGAGATCATCGGTCCCTAGACTTACACACTACTTAAACTAACTTTAAACTAACCTATGGTAAGAACAACACACACGCCCATGCCCGAGGGAGGACTCGAACCTCCGGCTGGATGGGCCGCGCAATCCGTGACATTGCGCCTCTAACCACGCGGCCACTCCACGCGGCTCTTCTACCTAGAAGGGAGCTGTTAAAGAATCAGGAATGTTTCGAGTTGTAATTCGAGATTTTCTGTGTTTTCAAGACGTCGTTGCAGCGTGAATGCAGAAGACAGTAGTCGGAGAGCACTCTGTATGTTGCAGTGAGCTTAGCAAGTGTTTAGCTGAAGCATTACAGAGAGAAAATACACTCCCGGAAAAAAAAAAAATGGTTCAAATGGCTCTGAGCACTATGGGACTCAACTGCTGAGGTCATTAGTCCCCTAGAACTAAGAACTAGTTAAACCTAACTAACCTAAGGACATCACAAACATCCATGCCCGAGGCAGGATTCGAACCTGCGACCGTAGCGGTCTTGCGGTTCCAGACTGCAGCGCCTTTAACCGCACGGCCACTTCGGCCGGCTACACTCCTGGAAATGGAAAAAAGAACACATTGACACCGGTGTGTCAGACCCACCATACTTGCTCCGGACACTGCGAGAGGGCTGTACAAGCAATGATCACACGCACGGCACAGCGGACACACCAGGAACCGCGGTGTTGGCCGTCGAATGGCGCTAGCTGCGCAGCATTTGTGCACCGCCGCCGTCAATGTCAGCCAGTTTGCCGTGGCATACAGAGCTCCATCGCAGTCTTTAACACTGGTAGCATGCCGCGACAGCGTGGACGTGAACCGTATGTGCAGTTGACGGACTTTGAGCGAGGGCGTATAGTGGGCATGCGGGAGGCCGGGTGGACGTACCGCCGAATTGCTCAACACGTGGGGCGTGAGGTCTCCACAGTACATCGATGTTGTCGCCAGTGGTCGGCGGAAGGTGCACGTGCCCGTCGACCTGGGACCGGACCGCAGCGACGCACGGATGCACGCCAAGACCGTAGGATCCTACGCAGTGCCGTAGGGGACCGCACCGCCACTTCCCAGCAAATTAGGGACACTGTTGCTCCTGGGGTATCGGCGAGGACCATTCGCAACCGTCTCCATGAAGCACGGCTACGGTCCCGCACACCGTTACGCCGTCTTCCGCTCACGCCCCAACATCGTGCAGCCCGCCTCCAGTGGTGTCGCGACAGGCGTGAATGGAGGGACGAATGGAGACGTGTCGTCTTCAGCGATGAGAGTCGCTTCTGCCTTGGTGCCAATGATGGTCGTATGCGTGTTTGGCGCCGTGCAGGTGAGCGCCACAATCAGTACTGCATACGACCGAGGCACACAGGGCCAACACCCGGCATCATGGTGTGGGGAGCGATCTCCTACACTGGCCGTGCACCACTGGTGATCGTCGAGGGGACACTGAATAGTGCACGGTACATCCAAACCGTCATCGAACCCATCGTTCTACCATTCCTAGACCGGCAAGGGAACTTGCTGTTCCAACAGGACAATGCACGTCCGCATGTATCCCGTGCCACCCAACGTGCTCTAGAAGGTGTAAGTCAACTACCCTGGCCAGCAAGATCTCCGGATCTGTCCCCCATTGAGCATGTTTGGGACTGGATGAAGCGCCGTCTCACGCGGTCTGCACGTCCAGCACGAACGCTGGTCCAACTGAGGCGCCAGGTGGAAATGGCATGGCAAGCCGTTCCACAGGACTACATCCAGCATCTCTACGATCGTCTCCATGGGAGAATAGCAGCCTGCATTGCTGCGAAAGGTGGATATACACTGTACTAGTGCCGACATTGTGCATGCTCTGTTGCCTGTGTCTATGTGCCTGTGGTTCTGTCAGTGTGATCATGTGATGTATCTGACCCCAGGAATGTGTCAATAAAGTTTCCCCTTCCTGGGACAATGAATTCACGGTGTTCTTATTTCAATTTCCAGGAGTGTATAAACGTTCCAGACAGCCACTTGAAACGTGGTGACAGACATTCTGAACTTGAGTTGGGGAGGAGCACTGCTGTGATCACTCACATGGTATACAGAAATAACTTTTCGTTGTTGACTGAAACCACTGAAGGCAAATGGACATAATGTTTATTAAACTATAACATCACCATCTGTCTTTGCTATCTATACGAAAAGTTAACTAGCGCTCCGTCTCTAATAATCTTTACATCGCCGCTGCTATTGCCTGCGTTCTAGTCATGCGTTGTAGATTTGTTAACACTGGTGAGCTGGAAGATTTACAATGTCACGTAAATATTGAAGGTGAGGTCTAGTTTCGTAGCGTTAAGGCAAGACGTACAGAAAATTTGTGTTACGTTAAATCCTAAAACGTGCGGTTTTGGGGTATAGATCCGAAAATATGCGTTTACATACATCGCACTTTAATTAAACGTTATATGCACTACGAATGCATCTGTTACGGTTTAGCAACGCAAAACAGCCCAAAGAAACTAGTTGTGTGCCAGTATGAAACTATTAGAGTCTGTACTGGAGCATTCAGATCGACTCCAACTAACCCTTTGCTGGTATAAGAAAATGAAATGCCGCTATAACTACACAGGAGATACACCGCCAAAATTCCGGTTGAAAAGTTTCTCTATCCTAAACGATAATTTATTAACAAAGGATAGAGATCTCGCTACTAGGTGTTATGCAAGCAGGTATTGGATTCAGAAGAAACTACCATCCTTAGCCTCGTCTTTCCGTGAATACGTCGCCACTCCCAAAATATAAGCTGCATCAGCAAGCCCTACGCTAACAACTTAGTGAAACTGAATATCAAGACCCACCTTCCATTCATCCAAGATACACTGAATGAGAAAGTTTTAGCAGCATGCCCGTCCTCAAGACAGATTTACACAGATGGGACTACACAAATACAGGAGACAGGAAGTGCATTCTTAGAAGGCAAGACTAATGGAGGAGCAAATTAAAGCTCCCTGAAACTGGTCTACACTAACTGCATAACATGCAGCGATTTTGTATATTTTAAATACACAAAATAAGTGGAAGAAGAAACGACCACAATTTTATCACGTTCACGCTCAGTATTGATGCTGTTAAATGCTACAATGTCAGCTTTACCGAAAAGTATCTAGTATATCGTCTTAAGGAAATAATTCAGGAGATTTCCCTTCTACATAAGACGATCATCCTGTTTTAGTGTGAAGGTGGTCAGTGGTATAAAGGAAATTGAGATTTAGACACTCTGGCCAAGGAAACTGCGTACCCTCGTTCAGTGAAATATGATAAAAGTGCGCCCAGCGATCTTCTTCGCACTACAGGACTACAATCGCGGCCCGATGGAACGGAAACCTCAACAGTCTTACGAAACTAAAGGCAGATACTATGCTGCAGTGGAGCCTAATCTCCCATCACGTCTTGGTACCAAAATTGCAGATACAGTAGAAACTTTATAGTGACAACGGCACGCCCTTGATCAAATCATGAGTGATTCTGAAGACGTCTCTGCCGCCTCAACATGATCACATCTTCTTCCTGTGAAAGTAGTCATTGAGAAAGATAGTAATCACATTTTCTTCGGCTCGACGGAAGGTATCAAGAAACTACGAAACTAATACAGCACCTGATGTCCTCTGGAAATGCGTTACCAAGACAAATTAGAACTCCCTTACCATCAGAAGAGTTGCAAGTGTATAAACTCATATACGATTTTCCAACGGAGGGTCAAATAATAATATAGGAAAATGGAATTTTTTAAAATTTTCTTTACATTACAATATAGTACATATTTTAATCTCCTTATATCATTGATTTAAGTTTACTTAAAATGGATGTAACGAATAATTAGTGATTTCATGGTTCTGAGGCTCGATGTGTGGGTAATACCAAAGGCCATTAATAAAGTAAGAACATAAAAAGACAAAAGAGGAAAAAAAACACGCTAAAACCTGTATGACGGCAGCCATGTACCGCTGACTTAATACATTCAGTAAGGAACAAGTAATATATTCACGTGATTCACAACTGCCTACCTATTTAAATTGCAGCTGAATATTATAGGACGCGGTAGACATTTCAAATACTTGAAATTATGTTTTAGATGAAAATATGAGAAAGTTTTTGCTGTACTTGCAAACGAAAAGGCAGGTGAGGGACATTCATTTTTCAGACCGTCAGTGTACCACGATTCGGACGCCCAATCAATACAAAAATGAACGACCACGCAGCTGTAGCTACTGCGATTTATGGAATTTTTTTCTGTTCATAGCGCTAATTTACAGCGCTCCGAAATATACAGGCCGTTCATGAATGCTTGGCATCTGGACGCCGCTTCGCGCCATAGCCAAAGTTATCGTAATTGTGCTTTCAAAGCAGCAATAATTTTTAGCTCTCTGGAATTAGTGCGCGTGAAAATATGCTGGATATTTATCATCCCAGCAGGTTTCTGTGTAATAATATAAATTTAGAGCGTGTTATTAAAAATACGGACTAGAGGCGGACTACGAGTCTAACAGATATTCACAGTGGGGGAACGGTGTCGAGTCAGCGTGAACTAAATGATAAATAAATAAAAAAGATATCAATATGTTACTGAATAGGCATACGTGACCATCAAGTAAAAATCAACACCTAACGTAAATTGAAAAGTAGTTCTAACACATCTGACAGCATTATTGTTTACTCTATAAGATGTATTATCACCCAGGAAGCCTGAAATGCCACAGAGCTATGTTGCAAAACTGTGTTCGCTTGATAATTTAATCCTGAATTTTAGAATGTGTAACCTCCGGCGTAAACACTGTCTGAAAACGAAACGGAAAAAAGTAAAAATTATTGGCAGCTCATTTCTGTTCACGATGGAAGTACTACATTTGCAAATCGTGCACAATTGTGTCATGAATTTGATGACAGTTGAGCGATTTTTCCGTTGAAATAGAAACATTGATTGAAAGATCCAGTACAAATGGTGAGTCAACATCACTTAAATTTGTGAATACTGATAAGGAGTATCAAGCACTGTTGTTTATAAAACTGTTAATGACGGGTTCCCACAATGACACAGGGTTTCAACCTGAAATCTCCTTGATTTACAATGTTCTGGGTGACGAGACTACTGAGTGGATTTCAAAAACGAAGTATAATGGCTGTAGATGTTTCTCACGTTACGTAGGACGCGGAAACGGCTTGAAACAGGTACATTTATAGTTAGTTTGGCCTTCCGTATGGTGCTATTAGTGGCCTTTGTGCTTTACTACCGTGGACCATGTATTTACCTCATTATAAGTGATCAATCTGAGGAGCTACTTTTAGTGTTTCTACTTTTACATAACACGTGTGAAGGACACAATAAGTGTATAAAGTAGTGAAACAGCCGAAATTGTAGAGCTGCGAAGAATATAAACAATAAAGTTATTCTAATCCAAGTTGCGACAACCAGTGTGGTAGATTATTGTCATTCTCAAAAATATAATTATTTACCACGTATACATTAATAACAGCAATGTGTGGCCACAACAACAGTATCCATATCGGAACATTAAACTGTGCATGTACAGATTATAACCCATTAAAAAAGAGGGACAGACCTATGTTCGGCCCAAAAAATTGAAACCCAGGCTACGTGCTTCATCAGTCTGAAGAAAGAAGCTCCAACAGAACAAAATAAAGCCTTTATAAAAGTGGTTCAATGTACTGCATTTCCACATGAAATCTTCCCGATTTTCAGATGCTGTTTAAAAAAAGCTGTGAGAACATAGCTGTTTGTGGTATAATATAAAGTAATCCAAAAAGCTTTTCTACAAAACTTCACCATGGGCTTCTTTCGCAAACAGTAAAACGTCTAGACGATAGTCTATCTCAACCCATGTGGGCACAAGAATGACTGGGGTGACGGAGGCTATTGCAACAACAACTCTTGTGCGTATATCGCCATAGGCACGGACGGGTGAGGCATATACAAAGTCCCTCACGTAGAAATGCATGATGAAACGGAGATAGTTTATGTCCAGTGATCCAATGATTGATCCATCATTCCCTATCTATCATTGTTCAAATGTTTGGTCCAGGAAGACGCGAACATGTAAACTCCGGTGTGGTGGTGCATTCTAGCGCTGGAAGATAATATTTGGATGAAGGGGTACAGCTAAGGAACAGAAAATTTCTTAAGCATCTCCATAAAAACGGTTCCTGTTGCTATAGGCTCGATGATGGTTCAAATGTCTCTGAGCACTATGGGACTTAACATCTGAGGTCATCAGTCCCATAGACTTACAACTACTTAAACCTAACTAACCTAAGGACGTCACACACATCCATGCCCAAGGCAGGATTCGAACCTGCGACCGTAGCAACAGCGCGATTCCGAACTGAAGCGCCTAGAACCGCTCGGCCACAGCGGCCGGCTTGGCTCGATGAAAAACGAATGTGCTGTCGTCTTCAGCACGTATCACAGAGTCACCTTTTCGCTATCTAACTTGTTCACGAAAACAAATCACACTCGCCCATGGCATCAGCCCGCTTCCTGCAGTATATGAGTGACACCACCTACCTAGCTACGCATCACACCCTACAAATATCCTATGGCTCCCTCCAACGCCAGTAGAATCTCCTGGTTGAATGGTGTAATACACGGGAACTTGAGGTAAATACATAGAAGAGCCAACCCACTACCTTTGGTCGCACCACTCCGCTTTAACGTCGTCCGGAATTCCATCTCTCCATTTGCAATCAACTCATCCTTCTGAATAACGAAATAAACCATTTGAACAAACTTTTGACAGGAAACTAACACCTCCTTGTCATCCACAATAAAACCTCTAGTTGACTAAAACTAGTACAAATACTATCCGAGCGTACCTGCAGTACATCCCTCCATCGTTATCCTCACTTATAGCTAGCTCCTCATCCAGTTTGTGCCAGCACTGGCTGGATTTCCGTCTCCCCTAAATTCTACAAGTCCCCTCAAACACTGGAAAGACATGTACTCCGCCTCGCATTCTGCAGCCGCCTTCATTACCCAACCAACATCCTGTAGTAGCTCATCTACATTCCATACTTCCTCTTCAAGGAGTACCTTCAGACATCAATAGAAAAATACCGTCCTGGCACTCAATATCCTGCCCAAATATTACTAACCCACGTACCCTGCTGCGCCAATTCGTCCGCATCCCATCTTCATAGATCTTCTCCTGCCGGAGCTTCAACCAGCTTCCACTACTCCACCATGAAATCCGTCCGGAGATACATCCTTCTTCCCGTTCTTCGTCACAAACCTCCTCCTCACGTTATCCTCCTATTTTTTTCTACCTCCTCCCTGCTTCTGTTCAATGACTTTTAGTGGCTATCTGCGATTCTACAGGTGTCCCTAATCACACTCATCATTCCACTACCATCACGATCAATATAATTGTCATGCATCACCAGCATCGCCATCACACCAGAGCATCGTAACGCTATCACCAGCGATCGTATTTTAACGTCGAAGTAAAATCATAGAAAATTATCCACCAGTATGCATCAAAAATCGTTTATTGTCATTTCTGAGCTGTTTATATATTTTAAAACTTCATTTGATATTTATAACGTTTCGTTGACGAGCGGTTTTATCCCCCTGCCAGCCCGCCCGATCGTGGGAACCTGAAATACGGATTAAGAATAAATCAGTCGCATCTTGCAGCAGTAGCCACTGTAACAACCGAATATGCTGAAGAGTTGCTTCGAAGATATAATGTAGGACTTAAGAAAGCTTCCCCCGACGTCAAACCCAAGATCGAACAGTTCCTATTTCTGCCGTGTTAATGTTGGAAACCAACTCTTAAGTCAGGTGGCTGAGGGCAAAAGGCCGACTTCCTGTCATTATACTCTATGTGAAGTCGAGGAGACAGTTACACATTTCCTCATTGACAGCTCGAATGAAACATTGGTTTTAACTATTTGACGACATTCGTATTAGTATTACATATTTAGTATTATAGGTAGCCTAATTTCTCCGTTACTCTCAGTAATAATGTGTGGTGATCATTCTTAGAATTAGGCAAGGGAAACGGCAACATGCAGTTTGAAACGTTGTATTGTCCATTCATTCGTTTTACGGGCAACAGAATAACAGCCGTTCAGTGAACTCCCGCATTTGCATTGCAAATTATTTACTTTACCGGGTCGACAGGAGTAGAAGGAAGTAGTCAGTTATGAGTTCGGCAGGAGTTGTGTAGTTTTTTTAAGAACCCTTAAAAATGCTTGTGAAATGTTTCATTAGGGTTTAACAAGAAATGATACAATTTGTAGTTACAATGTCCATTTTCTTAAAAAATGAACGTTTAGGTTTTATGACAGCTGCCTAATCCACTACAAACACGGAAACAATTTCAAGATAACTACGATTGTTTGGCAGAAAAGGTATATGAAACAGAACGCTCGCGTGTTCATTAGATATTACCATACCCTCTTCTCAAAGTTTTCGTCATTACTCAATTTCTTTATCTGGAGAGCAACGTATTTCTACCAAGTATAATTACCCTTATCACTCAGCTTGTAATTTTTATTTGTAATATTTAGAATCAACTAAATACACTGACGGAAAAAAATCGCAGCACCAAAAAATAATTAATGTAGCGTGCTGGAGTTCTGCGCTCTTAAGACAACTTTGAAGCTGAACTTACGGATGTTAGTATACAGTTTCTCGATCAGAAATAAAGAAATACTTGAACCAACATTTTTGTAAATTTAATAATGTATTAAAGTTTTTGAAAACATTAAATGGTTATTATAGAACCTCTAAAGTATTTTTAAAGCTACATCTAAGGAAATTGGTATTTGACTTCTCGTTTGAAAAAAAAAGGATGTGGTTCATTCTTTTTGGATATCGACGCCTAAGAGGATGAAATAATTGATTAAATGTTTCATGAAAATATTTCTTTATGAAAGACTTTCTAAAATTAAATCTACCAAATTTTAATTTGGCATCTGTGTTTCAAAGAAAACGTACGCCTCTCGTTGTTTTTGAAGAATTCAATCCCTAAGGACGTGAAATAGGGGGTGAAATGTTTTATGAAAATATGAAAATATGAAAAATATGAAAATATGAAAATATGAAATTATGAGAGTGTTTTTAAAGTTAAATCTTCGAGAACTGATAATTGGATTTTAAGCTGGAAGTGAAAAAGGTAAGCGTTTCAGTGTTTCTCAGCCCCTAAACGAGTGGAATAGGGGATGGCAAAGTGGTATGAAAAGCTCAATCCGCGAAAACATTTGGCGTCTATGTTATAAATAAGAAAATACGTGTTTCACTGTATTGGGAAATTTAGCTCCTCCAATGGAGTGAAATAGGGGACGAAAATTTTTAAGAAAATATTTCGGTATGTTAAGAAAAAAGCTAAATCCATGAAAACTGGTATCTGCCTTCTTGGTTAGACATAAAGAAATAGGTGCTAGGGGGTGAAAGTTTCTATGGAAATATCACCACAAGAACGCGAAAGACGTGATTAACAAAAATCTTGGACTCCAACTATCAGAATGGCTCTTCGGTCAGACGCACATTTAAAGAAGGACACGCCTTAGAAGTCTTAATTATCGTGAAAAGTTTAGAAGGTGTTGCAGTTCGTGATATAAACCAAAGAAAAGTACGCCAAACTGACTATGTCAGAATTGCGTATAAAAGGAAACGGCTCATTTTTACATTACTTTTTCAGTACGCCCGATGAATGTTTATAAAATTATTTTTGATTAATTACCACGCAAACGCGAGCGAAGCAGCTAGCTTTAAGCCAGTCTTCGATACGAGAGGAGCGGAGCGGATTAGAGAAACGGATGAACGCCACCTGGTAGACTTTCGGAAAGCTTTTGACACCGTTCCTAACAAGCGACTTCTAATCAAGCTGCGGGCCTATGGGGCATCGTCCCAGTTGTGCGACTGGATTCGTGATTTCCTATCAGGAAGGACACAGTTCGTAGTAATAGACGGCGAATCATCGAGTAAAACTGAAGTGATATCAGGTGCTCCCCAGGGAAGCCACCTGGTAGATTTTCGGAAAGCTTTTGACACCGTTCCTCACAAGCGACTTCTAATCACGCTGCGAGCCTATGGGGCATCGTCTCAGTTGTGCGACTGCATTCGTGATTTCCTGTCAGGAAGGACGCAGTTCGTAGTAATAGACGGCAAATCATCGAGTAAAACTGAAGTGATATCAGGTGCTCCCCAGGGGAGCGTCCTGGGACCTCTGCTGTTCCTGATCTATATAAATGACCTGTGTGACAATCTGAGCAGTTCTCTTAGGTTGTTCGCAGATCATGCTGTCATTTACCGTCTAGTAAGGTCATCCGAAGACCAGTATCAGTTGCAAAGCGATTTAGAAAAGATTGCTGTATGGTGCGGCAGGTGGCAGTTGACGCTAAATAACGAAAAGTGTGAGGTGATCCACATGAGTTCCAAAAGAAATCCGTTGGAATTCGATTACTCGATAAATAGTGCAGTTCTCAAGGCTGTCAATTCAACTAAGTACCTGGGTGCTAAAATTACGAACAACTTCAGTTCGAAAGACCATATAGAAAATATTGTGGGGAAGGCGAGCCAAAGGTTGCGTTTCATTGGCAGGACACCTAGAAGATGCAACAAGTCCACTAAAGAGGCAGCTTACACTACATTCGTTCGCCCTCTGTTAGAATATTGCTGCGCGGTGTGGGATCCTTACCAGGTGGGATTGACGGAGGACATCGAAAGGGTGCAATAGAGGGCAGCTCGTTTTGTATTATCGCGTAATAGGGGAGAGAGTGTGGCAGATATGATAAGCGAATTGGGATGGAAGTCATTAAAGCAAAGACGTTTTTCGTCGCGGCGAGATCTATTTACCAAATTTCAGTCACCAACTTTCTCTTCCCAATGAGAAGATATTTTGTTGAGCCCAACCTACATAGGTAGGAATGGTCATCAAAATAAAATAAGAGAAATCAGAGCTCGAACAGAAAGGTTTAGGTGTTCGTTTTTCCCGGGCGCCGTTCGGGAGTGGAATGGTAGAGAGATAGTATGATTGTGGTTCGATGAACCCTCTGCCAAGCACTTAAATGTGAATTGCAGAGCAATCATGTAGATGTAGTTGTACTGAGAAGTGCTACGGCTGCGGGGCCCCGTGACGGCTGCTGCCTCATCTCCATCTGGGGGCAGGCCGCTCGTTTCGCCGCAGGGCGCGGGGTGTATAAAGCGGCGGCACTCACGTTCTCGTTGAAGTCGAAGCCCATGATGAGGCGCACCCCCCGCAGCCAGCCGAACGGCGTCCTCAGCACGGCGTCGGCCTTGCGCTGCTGGCCCTGCTCGCGGTCCGCCATGTCGCGCACGCCCGCCACCGCCACCAGGCCCTGCGCCGACCGTGGAGGCAGAATAAGGGGAGATGGCGCTGCAGACTTACGCTGCACGTTGTTTTGAAGCCAGTGCGCGGGGTCTGCCGCCATCTTGGATCCCCCGAAACATTAGCAGACGAGTGTTTACAATTGCTTCTTGTTCGTTACTTCTGTCGTGTTCACGCGATAACTGTTTTACATAGTAAATGTTACACTGTTTAAGTGAACAACACAGCATAAGGAACGCAACTTCAGACTTCTTCTGGTCGTAAATGCGTATCCGATACAGTAATACGACACGAAAATATGAAGCTTCTGGTCTCAGTACTGTAATTCCTTTTTGTTTAATCACTTCGAATAAGCGAGAAGGGAAGTATGTGCTATGGAAAGCGTGCTTTCGTAATCAATTTCTATTCACTTTCGTTGTGTTTGTGTCGATAATTGACAAAGCCAGAACTCCAAAAGCAATGATTGATAGTTTAGAGGCACCGATTTATATTCGATGCATTTCCAAGTCAAATGCAAATTTTAAATGTTCAAATTTGCAAGAATCTTACCTTATTTCCTTTGATGTCCCTTAGATGTATGCAGGGATGATATAAACAATCCAGCTGTCATATCAACAACGTGAAAGATTCGTTAAATTACGAAGGAAAAGAACTGAATTTAACATTGTCATCCGCATCGTAGTTTACACATCGGCTTTGTTTTTAAATTGTACCTACCAAGTGACATTCAGTGTGGCAAATAACAGCAGTTTACAGGGTAACACGACAGCACAGTGATTAATGTAATCATCTAAGTAGCCTGGACTTAGATAGGGAACTTTGTTTTAACAAATATGTAACCTTTTAAGTACTTATAATTTAACAACTGTAACAGGTGTTCCACACATTTTACTGAAGATTTAATTAACTACATATAGTTACATTACTTTGATATTAAATTATTGCATTTTAAAACATTAGTCCTCATTTCCTGGATATTTCTTGCCAGGACTTTTCAGTTAATTGGGAATAACCAAACAATAAAACGCCTCTTTGCGTTGGATTGATAGGAAATCTAAAGTCAAATCACAGAAATAAAACCATACTGTAAAACTTTACAGTGCATCAGAATTTCAAGTATATATAAGAAAATAGCGCTTAAATAAGTCCACTTACGAATGAAATGTGATTTGTTTAAACTTTAGACTACAATCAGAGCGATTAGTACACCCGTAAGGGACGTAAGCCGGCATTTTTTATCAAAACACTTCACGACTACACGGTATCAAACCACCAGAAGCGAATGTTTTGGGGTAGCTAACATGGCGGATCTGCATTTGGGTCGGCTTCATGTTTGTGACGTCATGACAACTCTTCTTTTTACCTCCATGGCGCCGACGCCAACACACCATCACCTCAGCTGCCTTCTCCATCTTCGTCACCGCCAGCGACCACTCAATCTCATACGACGTTTATTAAAGACGTACCAGGGAGGTATGATAAGTCTAGTAAATTTCCACGAAAGGATGGAACAATTTTGTTGTGCCTTCACCGTTGGTAAGCTTGATTGTTCCACAAATCGTATACAGAATTTCGACTTTGTACTGAGTACCGTTTATTGTTGACGGCCGCCTGTATTGGTCACTGCGTGGACTGCGGCTGAAGATGCAGGAAGGCGAGTTTCGTGCTGTTGTTGAAGATTTTCATTGTTGGACTGCCGCACAAATCAAAACAGAACTGGATGAAGTTGACGTGGACTCTAACCCCATTGAAGACTAGTCACTTTTGGAATACTGAATTTAAACGTGGTCGGACAAGCACCGAAAGTGAAGCGCGCTCCGACCATCCAATTGAGTTGACCACAAAGGAAACCATTGATAAATTCCATAAAATGATAATGCAAGACCGCCGAATAGAAATCAGTGAGATTACTGAAACTGTAGGCGTCTGACCGGAGCAAGTACATAACATTCTGCACGGAGAGTTGGCTATGAAGAAGCTGTGTCGAGGTGGGTGCCGCGATCGTTCTCCGCTGACCAAAGGTACATCCGGCACATTTCCATAGAATGTCTGGCGATGTTAAATCACAATCCGCAGGTCGTTTTGCACCGATTTGTGACTTCTCATCAAACCTGGATCCATCGTTGGAAGCCAGAGTCAAAACAGCAGTCAAGACAATGACAAACGCTTTTGAAAGTGCACCGAAGAAGACGAAGACCATTTTGTCAGCTGGTATGGTGATGGCCCTGTTTCTTTGGATTCCTAAGGAATAATTCTCATAGACTACTTGGAAAAGAACTGAACCAAAACTGGACCGAATTATATTTCATTGTTGGATCGTCTGAAACTTGTGACGGCTAAAAAAAGACCAACGTCGGCACGCAGAAAAGTGCTCCTTCACAAAGATAACGCACGAGCCCACACATCAGTGATAATAGTGGCGAAAGTGCTTGATTGGGCTCTGAATTGGTTCCCCATTCACACTATTCTCCAGAGGTAGCCCAAGTGACTTCTTCCTGTTGCCTAACTCGAAACTTTGGCTTGATGGAAATAAATTTTCATCAAACGATTAAGCGATAGATGCAGTCAACTAGTATTTGACACAAACTATTTTTCCGATGAGATGGAAAAGCTGTAGCATCGCTGGGCCAAGTGCATACTCTCAAAGGAGAAGTAAGATGAGCTGTTGACGAAACAAACCTTTTTTCCTTGCTTTTTTACCAGACTTATCAGACTACCTTTACACTGCCTGACAAAAAGAGTGAAGCACCTGTAACGAGAGTAGGAAACGAATTGAAACTTCACTGCTTGAAAGGGTATGTGGTGTTATTTCATCGATTACAAAGCCTAGTCAAATTTACAAAGGACTTGGGCGTATGAGCTCACTTGCCAGCATTACGTTACGACTCTCTGACCTGTGTAGATGCACTGGTTCGATTGGGATGAACATCATAAAGCCGTCGTAACCTTCCTGAGGCGAGCTAGTAGACAATTATTGCAACTGGTATTTAATATCCTCAGACAGAGTTCACAGCGGAACTGGTCCTACACGTGTTATGTTGGGGACAGACATGGGGACTTTTCTGACCTTGGGCGTACGACCATAATACGAAGGTAGTTCATGGAGACACTTTCCCTGTGTAGACGAGCATTGTTCTACTGAAAAACACCATCATTATGTTGTCGCATGAGACATAATATATTGGGATGTAAGATATCCGTGACGCACCACTGTGCCGTCATAATTCCTCCAATCACTAACAACCATAACCTGGAGACATATCCGATGTGACCCACAACAAGACACCAAGAGGAACACCGCATGCCTGTCAAAAACACTGGGTGAATGGACCTTCCCTCAGATCGCGGCCATACTCGCCGACCATCGTCCTCCCTGACAATGCTAAACTGCCATTTTGGAAAGAAAAATATGTTCCATTGTAGGCTTTAATGCTCTTTACTAATGGTGCGATCGGACGATTTCGCCGTTTATGTCATTTTCAACCACATGATTTGTTGCAGTATACGTGACACATAAATCAAATTACTGTTCCAGATGTGACGTCGCTTTTGCATAGTCCACACACAACACTGTATATGGATCAAACCCATGCCGTTGTAATACACGACTACATGACAAAACATGTAACCTATGAGTTTGCATAGCGACTGGTTACAGCTAACATGGATTTTCATGTGATCGAATAATATACTGACACGGTTTTCATCCACAAACAGTGTTGCATACCGACTGCACAAAATGTGCCTTCATATGTGGAATCATAATTTTCTTTGTATGCCACGTCTGTTGTAATAAATCATGTAACGGTTATCCACATTAATAAAGAATATTACAGCATACGATGGTCCATGTTTTCCTTTACAAAAGCTTTAGACGCTGTGGCCCCAAACCAAACTAAATTGTAACAACTGCGATTCATCGCTGAACACATTGCTATGTCATTCATAGGCACATCATGCTTCCCGGTCACGGCACCAATCCAAACGCAGCTCTTTGTGTTGTGATGTTGACTGCAACCTACGCGCGCGGCAGCAACTCCATAGCCCGGCTGCTGCTAGTGGCCGTTCAGTAGTGCAGGATGAAACAGAATACAGCACAGTGTCAGCTATTTGTTCCTGGTTTGGCAGGCGCAGCTGTGAAGCGGTCGCCATGTGCTTGGTCCCAATACGACGATCTTTCCTCGTGCTGCCGGCCGAAGTGGCCGAGCGGTTCCAGGCGCTATAGTCTGGAACCGCGCGACCGCTACGGCCGCAGGTTCGAATCCAGCCTCGGGCATGGGTGTGTGTGATGTCCTTAGGTTAGTTAGGTTTAAGTAGTTCTAGGTTCTAGGCGACCTCAGCAGTTAAGACCCATAGTGCTCAGAGCCATTTGAACCATTTTTTCCTCGTGCTGATCAGATGTGGTTGACAGGAACCATGACGACGAGATGCTTGCCCTCACTTTCCCAAGCAGCGTCACAGCGGTTCACTGCCACATCCAAATGCCCCGCAAATCTATAAGGGTCATGCAAATTAAACCCAATCACTAGTGTAAAACAGTGGTAACGATTTTATTAACACAAAAGTGTAGTTATACACAGTACACATACTCGAAAATGGTCGCCAAAACTGTTGGCACATTTATCCCTTTGCGACACTAGCCGGTCGATTCCATCCTTGAAGAAGCTAGTAGGCTGCTTTCGGGCCCAGGCCTGGACCAAGTCACGCACTTTGTCGTCCGCAGCGAATCGAAGTCCGCGAATAGCTTGTTTTAGAGGTCCAAAGATATGAAAGTCACACAGCGAACGGTTGAGACTGTACGGTGGATGTTTCAGCACTTGCCACCGAAACCGCTGCAATGTCGTCTTCACCGCATTGACTGTGTGTGGGCGGGCATTATCATGCAGGAGGATAACGCCATTGGATAACATGCCTCGGCGTTTCGACTTGATGTCTCGTCTAAGGTTCTGTAAAGTGGCTTGATAACGCTGGGCAATCGATGGTGGTTCCCGTTCCAGGAACTCGATAAGCAGTGGGCCTTTGCCGCCAAAAAAGAATGACATCATAACCTTACCAGAACTGGTGCGCATGGCCTTTGGTTTCTTTGGAAATGGTGAAGTCGCATGTTTCCACTGCTTGCTCTGACGCTTGCTTTCCGTTTAAAAATGCTGATATGTTCCGTCACCTGTGACAATATACGAGAGAAAGCCGTATTCCTCCTCATGATAACGTTGCAGATGACTCAAAGACAGCCGCGTGGGATCAGCCGAGCGGTCTGTGTCGCTACAGTCATGGACTGTACGGCTGGTCCTGGCGGAGGTTCGAGTTCTCCCTCGGGCATGGGTGTGTGTCTTTGTCCTTAGGATAATTTAAGTTAAGTAGTGAGTAAGTTTACGGACTGATCACCTTAGCAGTTAAGTCCCGTAAGATTTCACACACATTTGAACAACGCCATTCGAGTACTGTGCAGCTCGGCGGTCATTTGATAGGAAACCCACTGCGGACAGATTTTTGGAAGTTCAAGTGTAGATGTATTATGGTCTGGCCGGTAGCCAAGCTAATACCCAGTAACCTACGGCTCTCGTCCACGGTGATTCTGCAGTTATCTAAGACTGAAGCAATCATTTCCGCAACCATTTCCGTTGTGATGACACGATGAGCCTGTGCAGGACGAGCATCGTCTTCCAGTGACTCGCGAGCCTCAAGGAATCGTTTGCGCCATTCTACAACACTTGAACGACTCAGACTGTACATTTCACGGCCTCCAACTTCCTCCGCCTCCAAAAATCGAATCACTCCTCGAGAATCAACCTCATATACACTATCGGCCATTAAAATTGCTACACCACGAAGATGACGTGCTACAGACGCGAAATTTATCCGACAGGAAGAAGATGCTGTGATATGCGAATGATTAGCTTTTCAGAGCATTCACACAAGGTTGGCGCCGGTGGCGACACCTACAACGTGCTGAAATGATGACTATTAGCAGAATGTGGAATCGGTGGGTTCAGGAGGGTAATACGGAACGCCGTGCTGAATCCCAACGGATTCGTATCACTAGCAGTCGAGATGACAGGCATCTTATCCGCATGGCTGAAACGGATCGTGCACCCACGTCTCGATCCCTGAGTCAACAGATGGGGACGTTTGCAAGACAACAACCATCTGCACGAACAGTTCGACGACGTTTGCAGCAGCACGGACTATCAGCTCGGAGACTATGGCTGCGGTTACCCTTGACGCTACATCACAGACAGGAGCGCCTGCGATGGAGTACTCAACAACGAACCTGGGTGCACGAATGGCAAAACGTCATTTTTTCGGATTAATCCAGGTTCCGTTTACAGCATCTTGATGGTCGCATCCGTGTTTGGCGACATCGCCGTGAACGCGCGTTGGAAGCGTGTATTCGTCATCGCCATACTGGCGTTTCACTCGGCGTGATGGTATGGGGTGCCATTGGTTACACGTCTCGGTCATCTCTCGTTCACATTGACGGCACTTTGAACAGCGGATGTTACATTTCAGATGTGTTACGACTCGTGGCTCTACCCTTCATTCGATCCCTGCGAAACCTTACATTTCAGCAGGACAGTGCGCGACCGCATGTTGCAGGTCCTGTTCGGGCCTTTCTGGATACAGAAAATGTTCGACTGCTGCCCTGGCCAGCACATTCTCCAGATCTCTCACCACTCGAAAACGTCTGGTCAATGGTGGCCGAGCAATTGGCTCGTCACCATACGCCAGTCACTACTCTTCATGAACTGTGGTGTCGTGTTAAAGCTGCATGGGCAGCTGTACCTGTACACGCCATCCAAGCTCTGTTTGACTCAATGCCCAGGCGTATCAAGGCCGTTATTACGGCTAGAGGTGGTTGTTCTGGGTACTGATTTCTCAGGACCTATGCACCCAAATTGCGTGAAAATGTAATCGCACGTCAGTGTTAGTATAATATATTTGTCCAATGAATACCCGTTTATCATCTGCATTTCTTCTTGGTGTAGCAATTTTAATGGCCAGTAGTGTAGACTTCAATATTCGTCCAGCCGGCTAATTGGAGACCCAAAATGAGGCATCTTTGAAACTCTGTCAGGTGCTGATAACAGTGTCTCACTCGAGTGCGTGGCGTTTTCGTACGCTTCACAGTGATCACTCCACATCTGAATCTGTTCGCACCCTTTATGCACCATACCAGGCCTGGCAACTATACTAAATGCGAACAGCACTAACGCACTCTAATGGCCGTTCTACATGTCACAGATAATTGCAGATCTAATCGTTTACATCTCTGTCGATGGTGTATACCTGCGCCGAGTCACATTCACGTCTGAGCATATCTGACTTTCACTGTTTTGTCAGCCAGTGTATGAAACAGGCGACAAGCTCTCTGACTTCAAGAAGAACAAAGAAAGCAGATGCATACCGTGGGAATACTATCGAACTATCAGTTTAACATGTCATACAAAACACTGACTCTAGAACAGAGAAATCTCTGGAGAAAACAGTTTCGTTCCAGGAGAAATATGAGGACACGCGAGGCTATACCGGCCCTGCGAGTTACCTTAAAATCGAGACAGAAGGTAAGCAAACTTAGATTTATAACATTTGTAGATTTAAATTAAGTTTTAGATGATGCTGAAATTCTCAAGGAAGCATAGATTAAATGCAGGGTGCGAAAGGTTGTTTACATCTTCTGCAGATAGTTCAAATGGCTCTGAGCACTATGCGACTTAACTTCTGAGGTCATCAGTCGCCTAGAACGTAGAACTAATTAAACCTAACTAACCTAAGGACATTACACACATCCATGCCCGAGGCAGGATTCGAACCTGCGACCGTAGCGGTCGCTCGGCTCCAGACTGCAGCGCCTAGAACCGCACGGCCACACCGGCCGGCTCTTCTACAGAAACCAGATTGCAGTTATAAGAATAGAAGGACATAAAAGCGAAGCCGAGATTCAGAAGTTAGTGACACCGGGTGTAGGTTATCCACGGTGTTGTTAAATCTGTATGCTGAGCAAGCACTTAAGTCAAACAAGAAGAAATGTGATAAGGAGATCAAACCTGAAATAGAAGATATAAAAATTTTCCGATGACATCGTAATTCAGTCAGAGACAGCAAAGGACTTTGAAGAGGAGCTGAACGGATGAACGGTTTGTTGAAAGTCCATGCTTTGTTTCTCTTTGGTTATGGTTGCGTCTCGGGTGGTTTCACCGGAGAAACAAACTGTGATCAACCACAGGAAAATAAGTCAACGCATGGGATACACTCGACATTTGCTGTCGCAAAGGTTATATGAATTTTTTGTTAACGTCTTACCCTTGGATTAAAACAAGCCCCTAATGGCAGTTACGTGAACACAAGGATGTGTGGATACAGCGATAAATGTGCATATAACAATAAACGGTTAGCATAAGAGTTTGTCAATATACAGGGTAGTGAGAAACAGACTGAAAGCTTATGAAGGTGTTGCAGAGTAGGTTATACTGAGAAATAACTGTTAAGAAAAAATAGATTCGTTGCGCCGTTGCGAGTTAATTAGCATTGAAGTTAGCCAATCATGCCGTCGCGCACGAAAATTGAAGCGGTTCGCTAGAGATGCTTCCGTCGAACGTGTTCTTTGTTTGGTTTTCTGAAACCGAACAAGACAGTGATACAAAAACTGAACATGGGTGGTAGTAAGAATTGAACTCGAGACAAAGCTTGAGCTGTCTCATGCGCTATGATCTTCGCTATGAATACAACGGACACTACATATTATCTGGCAGGTCGCAATTTTCGTGTGCAAAGGTCTGATTGGCTAACTTCAATCCTAATTAACCCGGAAACGGTGCAACATATCGAATTTTTTTTTTCGTAACAATTATTTCCCAGCACAACATGCCCGGTAATATCTTTTCAAAGTTTTCAGCTTGTTTCTGACCATCCAGTATAATTCTGGAATTATATGCAGCAGAAAATCCTCTCATTATTATTTGGCTGGCAGACAAAGCAACGATGGCATCGCATATCCCAATAATCACCAGACTGTGTGCTACTTACCTCCTAATCCATGGAGAATACACTGCTGAGAATGTTCACCCGCACGGAGCAGACACGAAGTTGGCATGCGCACCCTAGATTTTTCCGTGATTTCCTGTACTACCGATCTCTCTCGTAGATCTTCAAGCTGATTTTGTCGTATTCACATCAGTAGCATTATACAATGAAGGGCCAAAAAGCTGCCATAGGCATGCATATTCAAATTCAGAGATATGTAACCAGGAAAGAGTACGGCGCTGCGGTCGGAAACGCCTATATAAGACATGAAGTGTGTGGCACAGTTGTTAGATCGGTTACTGCTGTTACAACGTCAGGTTATCAAGATTTAAGTGAGTTTGAACGTGGTGTTATAGTCGGCGCACGAGCGAGGGGACACAGCATATCCGAGGTAGCGATGAAGTGGGGATTTTCCTGAGCGACCATTTCGTGAGTGAACCGTGAATATCAGGAATCCAGTAAAACATCAAATCTCCTACATCGCTGTGTCCGGAAAAAGATCTTGCAAGAACGGTACCAACGACGACTGAAGAGAATTGTTCAACGTGACAGAAGTGCAGCCCTTCCCCCAAATTGCTGGAGATTTCAGTGCTGGGCCATCAACAAGTGTCAGCGTGCGAACCATTCAAAGAAACGTCATCGATACGGGCTTCCGGAGCCGAAGGCCCACTCGTGTACCGTCGATGAGTGCACGAAACAAGGCTTTACGCCTCACCTGAAACTGTCAACACCGACATTGGATTATTGATTGATTGGAAACATGTTGCCTGGTCGGACGAGTCTCCTTTCAAGTTGTATCCAGCGGATGGACGTGTACAGGTATGGAGGCAACTTCAAGAATCCATGGACCCTGCATGTCGTCAGGGGACTGTCAAGGTGGTGGGGCTCTGCAATGGTGTTGGACGTGTGCAGTTGAGTGATATAGGGCCTCTGATACGTTTAAATACAACTCTGTCAGGTGGCCCGTACGTATGCATCCTGTCTGATCACCTGCATCCATTCATGTCCATTGTGCATTCCGACGAACTTCAGCAATTCCAGCAGGACAATGTGACACCTCATGTGTCCAGAGTTGCTACAGAGTGGCTCCAGGAACACTCTTCGAGTTTAAACACTTCCACTGGCCACCAAACTCCACAGAAATGAGCATTATTGAGCATCTCTGGGATGCCTTGCAACGTACTATTCAGAAGAGATCTACACGCCCTCGTACTCTTACGGATTTATGGACGGACCTGCCGGATTCATGATGACAGTTCTCTCCATCACTACTTTAGACGTTAATAGAGTCCATGCCACGTTGTGTTGCGGCACTTCTGCGTGCTCGCGGGGGCCCTACACGATATTAAGCAGGTTTACTAATTTCTTTGGCTCTTCAGTGAACAATGCGCAGTGCACTTTTTCTACGAACAAAAGGGTTACTTAAATTATACAGATATTTTCATTCTGATGTATCACTATCGAATACAATTGCTGATAACATGGGTAGAAAATACTATGACGCTTCGCGATTTTAAATGCTTAAACTGTCATTTCGGGTTACTGAAAAATGTCTGTGGGATACGAAGCAACAGTACAGATAAAATTGTTACACATTTTCAATATAACTGAATTTTCCGAGTGTAGGAGCAGCTAACAGACAGCAATCATTACATTTAATTCGCCAAACGAAGCGAAAATAATAGACGTAACTGTCAAGGTGTATATATTGCAAAACACGTAATGCGTAAAATGAATTAAATAAATAAAAATCATGACAGGTACATGCAAACGTTTCAGTAACAAGAGCGAATCCACTTTTTTACATTTGCAGGCTCACATTCATTTTGCAGTAGATAAAATGAAAAATTCTTGGTAAGTTATGCCTGTCGGATACTACTGAACTAGACGTGCATTTGAAGGAGTATGGAAATCCTCTGGTTGAATCTCATGACAAACACGACGACGTGCTGAAAAGCATTAGCTCCAAATTTTTTATTGTGATCTCAATAACAGTTGAGGTATTACTCGGTCGATTTCCCACTTCGCTGACATAAATTGAAAGCCTCTGCTGCTGTAGGGCTCCGAACTGAAGCGTCTGACATGGCAGTCTGTGACGTAATGATGTCGGTGCACGACTTTTCAGCACAAGCTCGAAAAATAAAGCGTTTGTAAGTCTTAACTCATCATTGCTTTTAATATAATCCACATCAATTCACTATCGAACTCCGTTTTGACATTTCAATACCAATATTTTTGCTCATTGCTACGAATAGTACTTCTCCAACAAAATCTATAAAACTAATATTTTGTCAACATGCGTTTCAAGTTAAAAATTCTGAATTTTTCTACTTAAAGTTTCATGCAGCCGTCAGTTCATGTCATCGTTACTGCACAACTGCTTACCTACAGTGAGGGCGAACTTCAACTGCGATCGCTTGAGAGTTAAGAGCTAACATCTCTGTTATCTCATTACTGTTCTTCCTGTATGAAATGAAATGTGACAATTCATTTTTATACAATGTTCATTTCGAAAACTCTGAATGTCACTTAACCTAAGAAATTCTTCTACAGAGTGTTCACGACGAATGGTCAGTATTCGGGGATTTGACGCGAAACATCATTCGAAGCAAAAAAGTCCAGTAAACATTGGCTCTGAAATTCATACTTAAGAGCTGTGAGCGCTTCTTTATCTTCAATACTGTGAAACAAATCTCTTCCACTTTTCTATATTTTGGGAGAAATTAGTGGTGATGAAACCAAGCAAAAATTGTCTAGTAAACATGGGCTCTAAGATGGATACCTATAGCTATAGCTATGCGAACTCATTGTATAGAAGATAAATGCTTCATTGTGGCGAGGATGATCAAGTGTTCACAGAACTTAAGGTATGTACTTTAGAGTACTTTTGCGCCCACGTTTACTGGACAATTTTTTCTGGGTTCGATCCACACTGTCTCCTCCCAAAATATGGAAAAGTGGAGGAGATTTGTTTCACAGTGTCGAAGATGAAGAAAAAAATGGTTCAAATGGCTCTGAGCACTATGGGACTTAACATCTGAGGTCATCACTCCCTTAGAACTTAGAACTACTTAAACCTAACTAACCTAAGGACATCACACACATCCATGCTCGATGCAGGATTCGAACCTGCGACCGTAGCGGTCGCGCGGTTCCAGACTGTAGCACCTAGAACCGCTCGGATGATAATGATAATTGGTACACCGGCCGGCAAAGATGAAGAAGGCTCATAGATGTTAAGATATGTATTTTGGAGACGATGTTTGCTAGACTTCTTTTGCTTCGAATGATCGTTCCTTTCACATCCCTAAATATTGACCATTCCTCCTGGGAGACCCTATATACATTCCCTATGTATCCTGCCACCCGTATGGCCATTTACAGTACGTAGTTCACGGACGACTCGTGTAGTGAAACCCTACAGAATTTAATCCAACACAGCAGGTGAGGATCGACACAAAATTAATTAAGCGTGAGGTTTCATCGCTTTGCTCTATTCCATTTCAGAATTTACTTGCAACAGGGTTCTGCACTCACACCCTTCACCTGTGGTACAATGTTCAAGCCCTCTCACCGGGAATTAGATGTCAGCCTCTATCGTACCCACTATTCCCAGTAATATCGCTTTGTGAATCACTGCTAATGACGGCTTGGAAAGCAGCAACCTGGAAGACTGGAGACGGATTCTAAAGTAAATAAATCTTAAAATCGGACTATAATGGAAGCGCACTTTTAGCGAGAATGATGTAACAATTCTAATGAGCCGAGGGAGTTTAAAGAGAGTAGATTCCTTCAGATACCTGAGGTTAGTTGTAGCAACCAACGAAAATCTGAACACAAAAAAATGGTTCAAATGGCTCCGAGCACTATGGGACTTAACTACTGTGGTCATCAGTCCCCTAGAACGTAGAACTACTTAGACCTAACTAACCTAAGGACATCACACACATCCATGCCCGAGGCAGGATTCGAACCTGTGACCGTAGCAGTCGCGCGGTTCCGGACTGCGCGCCTAGAACCGCTAGACCACCGCGGCCGGCCAATCTGAACACAGGATGCAAGCTGGATGAAGGAACTGGAAAAGAATATCTAAGACTCTCCGTGCAAAAGCTGAAAATCGAATGCAAAGCAAGGACGTACGAAACAACCGAGAGACCAGCCTTCCACACGCAGCATTTGTATGGGCAGCTGCTACAACATGTGCAAGAGGCTACATGTAACTTAGTGTATGTGTGGAAATGAAACGCATTTCAAATGAGAAAATCTGAGGAAATTTAAAGTTGTTAAGGTGTGCAGCTTAGTTCTAGTGAAGGACAACATGCTTCAACAGTGCTTATTTATTTATATATTTACACTTCTATTTCCGTAGGACCAAATTGAGGAGAAAATCACAAAGGTTTTAGAGAAAGAAGAAGCGTAAAGAAGAGGCGAATCAATTGGTTTTAAGGTGCCTGTAGGGATAATCACTTCTCATAGAGTGACACACGCGAAGGATTAAATACAAAAAACTTTCCAAGAACAGATATATGAGAGGAGGCCGGACTTACATTGTAAGGAAGGCAATGGAGGTCTCGAGAAAGAATAAGTGTAAAGAAGAGGCAGATCGACTGCTTTCGGGGTGCCTGGAGGGATAAACGCTTCTCACAGAGTGACACACGCGAAGGATTAAATACAAAAAACTTTCCAAGAACTTCTACCCTCTGTAAGATTGGAAATTTGACTTAATCACGTCACTCATCGATTTTATCAGAAAGTAAGAAGCTTATCTGTTGTTGTTGTTGTGGTCGTCAGTCCAGAGACTGGTTTGATGCAGCTCTCCATGCTACTCTATCCTGTGCAAGCTTCTTCATCTACCAGTACCTAACGTAACTTACATCTTCTCAATCTGCATAGTGTATTCATCTCTTGGTCTCCCTCTACGATTTTTACCCTCCACGCTGCCCTTCAATACTAAATTGGTGATCCCTTGATGCCTCAGAACATGTCCTGCCAACCGATCCCTTCTTCTAGTCAAGTTGGGCCACAAACTCCTCTTATCCCCAATTCTATTCAATACCTTCTCATTAGTTATGTTATCTACCCATCTAATCTTCAGCATTCTTCTGTAGCACTACATTTCGAAAGCTTCTATTCTCTTCTTGTCCAAACTATTTATCGTCCATGTTTCACTTCCATACACGGCTACACTCCACACAAATACTTTCAGAAACGACTTCCTGACACTTAAATCTATACTCGATGTTAACAAATTTCTCGTCCTCAGAAACGCTTTGCCTGCCATTGCCAGTCTACATTTTGTACCCTGTCTACTTCGACCATCATCAGTTAGTTTGATCCCTAAATAGAAAAACTCATCTACTACTTTAAGTGTCTCATTTCCTAATTTAATTCCCTCAGCATCATCCAACTTAATTCGACTACATTCCATTATCCTCGTTTTGCTTTTGTTGATGTTTATCTTATATCCTAACTTCAATACACTGTATATTCCGTTCAACTGCTCTTCCAGGTCCTTTGCTTTCTCTGACAGAATTACGATGTCATCGGCGAACCTCAAAGTTTTTATTTCTTCTCCATGGGTTTTAATTCCTACTCCGAATTTTTCTTTTGTTTCTATTCTAGATCTGATATTGTAGAAGCCACATGATAAATCTGTGATGCCTGATCTAGAGGCTACAGTGTATAGTTCACGGATGAACCGTGTAGTGAAACCCTCCAGGATTGTATCCAGTAGAGCACGTGAGGAACGATACAAAATTAATTGTGATGTTTCATCGCTTTGCTATACTCCACATCAGAATTTACTTGCGACAGGGCTCTGTACCCAAACCCTTCACCTGTGGAACATTGGTACACTGAGGTGACAAAAATCATGGGATACTTACTAATGTCGTGTCCGAATCGTCTTTTGCCCGACGTAGTGCAGTAAGTGGTTGGAGTCGCCTGCAGAAATACTGAGCCGTGTTGCGTATATCGCCTTCCATAACTGCGAAAGTGTTGAGGCTGCAGGATTTTGTGCACGTACTGACCTCTCTATTAAGTTCCATACGTGTTTGATAGGATTCATGTCGGTCAATCTGGACCACCTAATCATTCACTCGAACTGTGTAGAATGTTCCTGAAACCAATCGCAAACAGTTGTGGCCCAGTGACATGTCAGATTGTCATCCATAAAAATTGCATCGCTTTCTGGGAACATGAAGTCGATGAATGGCTGCAGATGGTCTCCAGGTAGCCGACATAGCCTTTCCAGTGACTGATCGGTTCAGCTGGACCAGAGAACCCAGTTTTTTCCATGTACACACAGCTCACACCATTATGGATCCAGAATTGGCTTGCACATGCCTTATTGTCAGCCTAGGTCCACGGCTTCTTAGGGTCTCCGCCACACTCGAAAGCTAGCCCATTAACGCCAGATTTCGTCGCACTGTCCCAACGGATATGTTCATCTACGTTCCACATTGATCTCTGCTGATGTTTCACGCAGGCTCGTGACTCCTTTAGCACTGACAACTCTACCCAAACACATCTGCTTTCGGTCGTTAAGTGAAGGCCATTGGCCACTGCGTTGCCCGTGGGTGAGCGGTAACGCCTGAAATTTGGTATTCTTGGCGCACTCTTGACACTGTGTATGTTGGAATATAGAACTCCCTAACGATTTCCAAAGCAAAATTTTCCGTATCCCATGCGTCTAGCTCCGAGATTAAAGTCTATTAAGTCCCTTCGTGCGGCCATAATCACGTCGGCAACCTTTTAACATGAATCACCTGAGTGCAAATAACAGCTCCGCCAACGCACTGCTCTTTTGTTAAGTTATTTACTTAATAATACCCCCATCCTTATGTGTACACATTGCTGTCCCATGACCTTCGTTACCTTAGTGTTGTATGTCACGCAATGTAACGTTAGTATTAGGGACAGTCAAATGAAAAGAGAATACCCGCCACAACGCGACCATGGATTGATTCCACTCAAAAGCTGCACCAGAAACGTTAAGACATTCATCCCATTGGGAGACGAGACGATCAATTCCCGTTTCATAGAAAACGGTCGGCCGCTGTCGGATTCACAACACCACCATTCTTGCACTTCCTCATCAGACTGAAAACGGAAACCATAAACAAAACAAACACCGTCCGAATAGGCCTTGAAGGACCAACGGTAAAGATCGGCCGTCATATCATCCTCAGCTCTAAGGCATCACCGAATGCGGATACGGAGAGGCATGTGATCAGCACACCGCTCTCCCGACCGTTGTCAGTTTTCGTGAGCGGCGCCACTACTCCTCAATCAAGTAGCTCCTCAATTTGTGTTACAAGCACTCAGTGCACCACGCTTGCCAACAGTACTCAGCAGGATCGGACTGTGGCCCATCCAAGTGCTAGTCAAGCCCGACAGCGCTTAACTTCGGCGAGTTGATGGGAACTCGAGTTACTGCTGAGGCAAGAAACTCACTACCATTCATTTCTTTATCCGGTCGCCAAGGACTTGAAAATCACACGTGTGAGAAATGGGCTGTGTGGAAGAAGTTGTAGTGTTTCCCAACCAAATCACTGAAGTGTGGATTTTCTCCATTTAGCAGTGTAGGGGCAAGCGTTATCGTGCAGCAGGATGATTAAGTCCGACAGCACTTCCGGGCGTTTTGGTTTAATGGCGCGTCGTGGTTTCTGCAAAGTGTCTTTATAGTGCTGTGAACTGATTGTGGTTCCACACTCGAGGAAGTCGACAAGCAGAGGGCCCCCGCAGTCGACGATGTAGGTCATCATGACCTTATCGGAACTTGTGTGAACAGCTCTGGATGTCTTTGGCGTGGGAGATGTGAGATGTTAGTTGGCTCTGCCGTTTGCCCTCGGCCTGCCGGAATGCACGACAACGGCCGTCCCCACACTGTCAGGACTATGCTTCAGCGATGTGATAGCATAACATTGCATCTTCCTCCGAACAGCAAGGATGTAAAGTACACAAGCGGCAAGACGCAGTCAATACCTTCCCTGCGCAGTGCCGATGGTACTGTTACCGACGACTGTGCCACTAGAGCGGAGTTATTGGAGCAGTTATCCGAAATTCCATCACCAGGGAAGACGAATGGAATATTCCAGAATTTGAAACACGAACAGCTGCTAGCATGAGTTTCTTAGAAGTAGATACCTTAGGGGTTGCGAAGCAACTCAGATCGCTTGATACGGGCAAGTCTTCAGGTCCAGATTGTATACCGATTAGGTTCCTTTCAGATTACGCTGATACAATAGCTCCCTACCTAGCATTCATATACAACCGCTCGCTCACCGATAGAACTGTACCTACAGATTGGAAAATTGCACAGGTCGCACCAATGTTTAAGAAGGGTAGTAGGAGGAATCCATCGAACTACAGACCTATATCATTGACGTCGGTTTGCAGTAGAGTTTTGGAGCATATACTGTATTCAAACATTATGAATCACCTCGAAGGGAACGATCTATTGATACGTAATCAGCATGGTTACAGAAAACATCGTTCTTGTGCAACGCAGCTAGCTCTTTATTCGCACGAAGTAATGGCCGCTATCGACAGGGGATATCAAGTTGATTCCGTATTTCTCGATTTCCGGAATGCTTTTGACACCGTTCCTCACAAGCGACTTCTAATCAAGCTGCGGGCCTATGGGATATCGTCTCAGTTGTGCGACTGGATTCGTGATTTCCTGTCAGGAAGGTTGCAGTTCGTAGTAATAGATGGAAAATCATCGAGTAAAACTGAAGTGATATCAGGTGTTCCCTAGGGAAGCGTCCTGGGACCTCTGCTGTTCCTGATCTATATAAATGACCTGGGTGACAATCTGAGCAGTTCTCTTAGGTTGTTCGCAGATCATGCTGTCATTTACCGTCTAGTAAGGTCATCCGAAGACCAGTATCAGTTGCAAAGCGATTTAGAAAAGATTGCTGTATGGTGTGGTAGGTGGCAGTTGACGCTAAATAACGAAAAGTGTGAGGTGATCGACATGAGTTCCAAAAGAAATCCGTTGGAATTCGATTACTCGATAAATAGTACAATTCTCAAGACTGTCAATTCAACTAAGTACCTGGGTGTTAAAATTACGAACAACTTCAGTTCGAAAGACCACATAGATAATATTGTGGGGAAGGCGAGTCAAAGCTTGCGTTTCATTGGCAGGACACTTAGAAGATGCAACAAGTCCACTAAAGAGGCAGCTTACACTACAGTCATTCGTCCTCTGTTAGAATATTGCTCCGCAGTGTGGGATCCTTACCAGGTGGGATTGACGGAGGACATCGAAAGGGTGCAAAAGAGGGCAGCTCGTTCTGTATTATCACGTAATAGGGGAGAGAGTGTGGCAGATATGATACGCGAGTTGGGATGGAAGTCATTAAAGCAAAGACGTTTTTCGTCGCGGCGAGATCTATTTACTAAATTTCAGTCACCAACTTTCCCTTCCGAATGCGAAAACATTTAGTTGAGCCCATCCTACATAGGTAGGGATGATCATCAAAATAAAGTAAGAGAAATCAGAGCTCGAACAGAAAGGTTTAGGTGTTCGTTTTTCCCGTGCGCTGTTCGGGAGTGGAATGGTAGAGAAATAGTATGATTGTGGTTCGATGAACCCTCTGCCAAGCACTTAAATGTGAATTGCAGAGTAATCATGTAGATGTAGATGTAGATGTAGATGTAGATGTAGAACTTTCAACATATCTTTGGCGACCTGAAGAAGGACCTGCGTGGACGGTGCTTTCAGTCGAACGAGGAGGTGCAAGAGTGGGGGGCCGTTGAGAATCCGTCAGCGGCCGCATGCATTGTACCAAACAAGAATTGATCGTCTCGTCTCCCAATGGGATAAATGTGTTAGGGCGTGAGATGATTACTTTGGAATGGAACCATCCTATGGTTCTGTTGTGGCCTGAGTTCGGTTATCATTTGACTGTCCCTCGGATATCAGAGTCAAAGTGGTGGATATCTTCTTGGATAGATCATGACTATATTGTTTTTACTTTTATTTAGTGTGTGAACACTAGTCAGCTGTAGCTGCCAAAAAAGGAATCATTTACTTTCGGTAGTAAATCTTGAGTACAACTTAAAACTGTTGCTGATGGAACCTTACATAAGCTTCACTGATGGCGCACCGCTGCTCTGCAAGGATCCAGTGCGTTGACACGATAACTGCTGGACACCACGGCAGGTCCGTCGGCTCCAGCATGGCCAGCCACCTGCGCACACACAGTCGATGTCTGCTGTACCACGGATGTGCCTCACACACTGATGACCCAAAACGGTATGGCCACCGACGGCCCAAAATTGAAAATCGCCTAGTACCATATTGTCGTTTTTCCACCATGTATATACCATTGTCTATAAATAAGATTATAAACCGCAGACTCTGGCGACCGTTGTAACATTCTGTACAATATTATAGCTACAGTGGACAGACAAAAATACCGATACACCAAAGACACCCTAATACAGCGTAGGAAAAGCGTTGGCATCAAAAACAGCTTCCAGTCATCTCGGAATGGATAAACATACACTACTGGCCATTAAAATTGCTACACCACGAACATGACGTGCTACAAACGTGAAATTTAACCGACAGGAAGAAGATGCTGTAATATGCAAAAGATTAGCTTTTCCGAGCATTCACACAAGGTTGGCGCCGGTGGCGACACCTACAATGTGCTGACATGAGGAAAGTTTCCAACCGATTTCTGATACACAAACAGCAGTTGACCGTCGTTGCCTGGTGAAACGTTGTTGTGCTGCCTCGTGTAAGGAGGAGGAATGCGTATCATCACGTTTCCGACTTTGATAAGGGTCGGATTGTAGCCTATCGCGATTGCGGTTTATCGTATCGCGACATTACTGCTCGCGTTGGTCGAGATCCAATGACTGTTAACAGAATATGGAATCGGTGGGTTCAGGAGGGTAATACGGAACGCCGTGCTGGATCCCAACAGCCTCGTATCATTAGCAGTCGAGATGACAGGCATCTTATCCGCATGGCTGTAACGGGTCGTGCAGCCGCGTCTCGATCCCTCAGTCAACAGATGGGGACGTTTGCAAGACAACAACCACCTGCACGAACAGTTTGACGACGTTTGCAACAGCATGGAGTATCAACTTGGAGACCATGGCTGCGGTTACCCTTGACGCTGCATCACAGACAGGAGCGCCTGCGATGAAGTACTCAACGACGAACCTGGGTGCACGAATGGCGAAACGTCATTTTTTCGGATGAATCCAGGTTCTGTTTACAGCATCATGATGGTCGCATCCGTGTTTGGCGACATCGCGGTGAACGCACATTGGAAGCGTGTATTCGTCATTGCCATACTGGCGTATCACCCGACGTGATGGTATGGGGTGCCATTGGTTACACGTCTCGGTTACCTCTTGTTCGCATTGACGGCACTTTGAACAGTGGACGTTACATTTCAGATGTGTTACGACCCGTGGCTCTACCCATCATTGGATCCCTGCGAAACCCTACATTTCAGCAGGATAATGCACGACCGCATGTTGCAGTTCCTGGACGGGCCTTTCTGGATACAGAAAATGTTCGATTGCTGCCCTGGCCAGCACATTCTCCAGATCTGTCACCAATTGGAAACGTCTGGTCAATGGTGGCCGAGCAACTGGCTCGTCACAATACGCCAGTCACTACTCGTGATGAACTGTGGTGTCGTGTTGAAGCTGCATGGGCAGCTGTACCTGTATACGCCATCCAAGCTCTGTTCGACTCAATGCCCAGGCGTATCAAGGTCGTTATTACGGCCAGATGTGGTTGTTCTGGGTATTGATTTCTCAGGATCTATGCACCCAAATTGCATGAAAATGTAATCACGTGTCGTTTCTAGTATAATATATTTGTCCAATGAATACCCGTTTATCATCTGCATTTCTTCTTGGTGTAGCAATTTTAATGGCCAGTAGTGTAGGTCCTGTATGATATTCAAGGAAATCTTATACCATTCTTCCCGCAAAATAATGGCAGGTTCAGGTAATAATGATTGAGGTGAGTAGCGATCACGCACCCTACTCTCCAAAGCAGATTTCAGACGTTCTACAACATTGAGATCTGGTCACTGTGGTCACCAGGGATGATGCGACAGTTCATCCAAGTTCCCACACAACCAATCCTGACGATGCGAGCTCTGTGTATGGGGCCCTATTCTCTTGGAACAAACCTCATATCATGGGATGGATCTATCAATCACGTGATCTTCCAAAGTAACCAAGGAGATAATAAAATACCACGATATGACTGCCCAAATTATTACCTGCCCAAATTATTACGTTGCCGTATTCCACTCTTGGGACTAAATTAGGCCAGAATTCGGAATACTGTCAAACAAGTCTCATTCGACCAACTGACTTTCTTCCATTGCTCCTCTCTTTTCTTTTTCTTTTTTTTTTTAAATTCTCATTTTGTTCATTTTCGTTCGTTGTATTTGCTTAGGGCGGACGTCGTAATACATCCGTTAAAGTTCGTCGTTGATGGGTTAACTCAGTTTTTTTTATTACAGAGGGCTGCTAACCCTCTGACCGAGCACGCTGAGCTACCGTGGCGGCATCCTCAGCCCACAGGCGACGCTGGATGCAGATATGGAAGGGTTTGTGTTCAGCACACGGCTATCCCGGCCATTTGTAAGTTTACGAGACCGGAGCCGCTACTACTCAATCAAGTAGATCCTTAGTTCGCCACACAAGAGCTGAGTGGACCCAGCTTGGCAACAGCGCTTGGCAGAGCGGGTGGTCACTCATCCTAGTTCTAGCCCAGCGCGAACAGCGCTTAACTTCGCTGATCTGATGGGAACCGGTGTTACCACTGCGGTAAGGCCGTTGGAAGTATATTGAAGAGCTAACGTAAAAACATAGATTAAAGTTGTTCAATACAAAACTAATATTCCATTTTCATAAATATTACGGTCAAGAAACAAAAATAAATTTAATTTAAAGTCATACTGACCCCAGTGGGACTCAGTGCAAAAAATAAATTTTAATGTATTGTAAATATAGAACTGAATAATACTTCACTGGATATAATTGGCTCAGAGAGAGAGAATGTTATATACTTTGAAAAATATACCTTTGAAAATAAGGAAGAATAATTTTCCAAGGTGCTTATAGGGTCAGTGGTACTAGGAAGATGCAATAACAGCTGATGCAAGATATACTAGCAATGGGTACAAAAATCTACATCTACATCTACATCTACAACATACTCCGAAAGCCACCTAATGGTGTGTGACAGAGAGTAGTTTCGGTACCACTATTAGATCCCTCCAACCCTGTTCCACTCGCGAATAGTGCGTAGGAAGAATGATTGTCGGTAAGCCTCTGAATTGACTCTAATTTCTCGAATTTTCTCCTCGTGGTCAATACACCTTATGTATTTGGGGGGAAGTAATATGTTGTCTGACTCCTCCGGCAAAGCGCTGTCCCGAAATTTCAATAGTAAATCTCTCCGTGATGCACAACGTCTCTCTTGTAACGTCTGTCAGTGGAGTTTGTTTAGCATCTCCGTGACGCTCAATCGCCAGCTAAACGATCCGGTGACGAAACGCGCCGCTCTTCGTTGGATCTTCTCTATCTCCCCTATCAGTCCTACCTGATAGGGATCCCAGATAGATGAACAATACTCAATAATCGGGCGAACAAGCGTCTTATAAGCCACTTCTTTCGTGGATGAGTCTTCTGTCTGCTTTCCCCACTATCTGTTTTATATGGTCATTCCACTTAAGATCGCTCTGGATAGTTACCCCTCGATATTTTACGGCAGGCGCTGTCTCTTTATCATCAATAGCGTAGCTGTATAGTAGTGGATTTCTTTTCCTAAGTATGCGCAATATGTTACATTTATTTACGTTCAGGGTCAACTGCCAGAGTCTGCACCATTCATCAATTCTCTGCAGGTCATTCTGCAAATTCTAACGATCTTCTGACGTTGCTACTTTGATACAAACAACTGCATCATCTGCGAATAGCCTTAAAGGGTATCCGGCGCTTTCTACTAGATAACAGCAATGGTCCTACCACACTTCCCTGTGGTACTCCGGATATTACCATTACATTTGTCGATTTAGATCCATTAAGAGCGACGTGTTGACTTCTATCTGCAAGAAAGTCTTGCATCCAATTGCAGGTCTGCTCCGATTGACGTCGACGATATAAGTCTATAATTGTGTGGATCCGTCTTACGGCCTTCCTTAAAAACGGGAAGGACCTGCGCTTTTTTCCAATCAGGTACCCTTTGTTGCTCATGCGATCTACGATAAATTACTGCTAGAAGAGGAGCAAGTCCTTTCGCATAATCTTTATGGAATCTTATAGGTATCTCATCTGGTCCTGAAACGTTTCCACTACTAAGCGATTGTAGCTGCTGTTCAATTCCGCGATCGGTTATCTCAATATCTGCCCTTTCGACGTCGTACGACAATTGAAAGGAGGGACAGTGTTACGATCTTCCGCGGTGAAACAACTTCTGAAGGCCGAACTCAGTATTTCGGCCTTCTCTCTGTTATCTTCCGTTTGGGTGCCGGCGTGTTCGCTGAGAGAATGAATAGATGATTTTGAACCACTTACTGTTTTTATATATGACCAAAATCTCCTAGTGTTTTTACTCAGGTCGGTTAACAAGTCTTACTTTCTAAATTATTGAACGCCTCTCTCATTGTTCTCCTTACGTTCATTTTCGCTTCCTTCAGCTATTGTTTGTCAGCTAGGTTTTTACGTCTCTTGAATCTTGGATGAAGTGCCCTTTGTTTACGTAGCGCTTTTCTAACACGGCTATTAAACCATGGTGGATCTTTTCCATCCCTTAAAAACTCGGAACATACTTCTCTAGGGAATATTGAACAACGCTTTGAAGTTTTTCCATTTGTTCTCAACATCTTCGTCCTCATCGCCAAATATTTGATGCTGACTGATGAGCTATTTTGAAATTTGTATCCTGTCACCCTTGCTGAGTAAATACATCTTCCTGCTTTTCTTAACATTATTTGTAGGACCCGTCGTAATAGATACTGTCACAGCCTTATGATCACTGATACCTTCATCTACGTTATCTGATTCGATAAGTTCAGGTCTGTTTGTTGCCAGGAGGTCGAAGACATTACCCTCACGAGTTGGTTCTCTGTCTATCTGCTCAAGGTAATTTTCGGACAAGACATCCAGAACAATGCCACACGATTCCTTGTCTCTGCCGCGCGGGATTAGCCGAGCGGTCTTAGGCGCTGCAGTCATGAACTGTGCGACTGGTCCCGAAGGAGGTTCGAGTCCTCCCTCGTGCCTGGGTGTGTGTGTGTTTGTCCTTAGGATAATTTAGGTTAAGTAGTGTGTAAGTTTAGGGACTGATGACCTTAGCAGTTAAGTGCCATAAGATTTCACACACATTTGAACTTTCCCTGTCTCTGGCGCTAGTTTTGATGTCATAACACTCCCAGTCTCTACCTGGAAAGTTGAAATCACACCCTATTACAACGGTATGATGAGGAAAATTACAAATGATATTCTGTAAGCTCTGTCTGAAGCGCTCTACAACTACAGATCCTGACCCAGGTGGTCTATAAAAGCATCCGATAATAAAATAAGGGAGAAATAATATTTTAATTGTTGCAGATGTTTCGTGTAACAGCTGTTCAACATTACATTCTTATTCCATTTTTATAAGTGTTGTATTCAATAAAGAAACAAATAATTTAAGTTTTGGTCATATGTACCCCAGTGATGCTCAGGTGCAGATGTCGTGAATAATTTTTAATGTGTTGTAAATATAAAATGAACGAAACATCATTAGATCAAATGACTCACAGGGAGAAAAGTATGTGTATGTCCGAAAGAACGGACACCACATACATATACACTGATCAGCCAGAACATTACGACCACCTACCTAGTAGCTTTTATGTCCACTTTTGGGGACGGATAACAGCAGCGATGCGTCGTGGCTAGGGAGCAATGAGGCCTTGGTAGGTCACTGGAGGGAAGCGGCGTCACATCTTCACACGCAAGTCACCTAATCCCTTTAAAATCAGGGAAGGAGAGCCGTGAGTTCTGACGTCACATTCAATCACAGATGTGTTCGATCGCGTTCAGGTTGGCCAGTTGGAGGGCCAGCACGTCAATTAGAACTCGCCACTGTGTTCCTCGAACCACTCCCGTCCCGCAGTACAGGTGTCATGGATTTATTCCCCTGGAAGACGACGGATTCGCGCCCTCTCATGGGCATTACGAGGAAGGTATCGTGATTGATCAGACCATGCAACGCTCTGCCATTGCGCCAACGTCCAGTGTCGATGGTCAGATGCCCATTTGAGTAACAGTTGCCAATTTCGTGGTGTTAACATTGGCACACGCATGGGTTGCCGGCTGCGGAGTCCCATCGTTAGGAACGTTCGGTGCACTGTGAGTTCAGACAGACTTGTACTCTGTCTAAGCCTTACAGTCTGATGCTAATTTCGCCACAGTTGCCAGCCTATTCTGTTTTAGCAGTCTGTCCCGCTTAAGTCGTCCGGCATCTGTAATGTGGAGTGACCGCCCAACGGCACGACGTCTGGACGTGGTTTCACCTCGGTTTCGCCTCCCCACGACAGCTCTTCTCGAACATAGACAAGCCGTGCAGTTTCCGAAATACTCGTGTGGAGCCTCCGGGCCATCAAAATTTGCCCCCGGTGAAACTCAGATAAATCGCGCGCCTTCCCTATTATACAGACGGACAGTACGCTCACTGGTACGGACATGCTCCGTGCGTGTGTCTGACTAGCAGTCATTCCTCGCCAGGTGACCCTGCTATCGCCTCGGCGGATTTATATCGATAGCAGATCGGTGGTCATAATGTTCTGGCTGATCGGCGTGTATGTTTGATTTTCTACCACCTCTCAGTGGCGTGCACGCAGTACAGCGCGCGTGTGGCTGTCTGCCCGTCATTACTCTGGTGCCGCGGGGCGAACATGACGCCGCGATGTACTCTGCTGGCTCACCGACGACAGGTTTAAGCTGTCGGATTGCCGCTCTCTCGCTGCAGTGTCTCGGGTACGGCGCCTCGGTACATGTTACGCTTTTCACGTCCCTGTTTGTATGGATGCTGAAGTGGTTGCGTGAGATTAGCTTGGTGCTTAGCAGCGGCTACAGGAGCTCGATCACGTGTGTGAGCGATGTTGTTTCGCAGCCCATTGCGGTTCGTACGCGGTGTGCCTTTCTCTGTTTGCTTTCCCTTTATCGAGTGTTGTTAGTGTTCCCGGCCGTGCGCGAGCTAGTGTTCTTGTCAAACTGTGTATTTCAGTGTATGGGGCTTTCGTAGAAGTGAGTGGCTTGTTTTCGAATGTGAATCTTCTTTTGTCGTTGGCCGCCGTTGGCTGAAGTTAGTGTCTAGCTTGCTTGTCATTTGTTTAGCTGCGTCGGTAACTATGCGTTTTACGTACTAAAAAGGACAGCCATGTTTTATTGAGAGGTTAAATTGTTGAGCTTCCCGCCATTCCAATACTGTCAAATATTTATTGCACAGGAACGGCCGAGGTTGTCTATTTGAAGGTTTCAAATGTGTGAAACTACTGATCTCAGATTGCTACCGTTCCATTCTGTAGGGCTAGTACCGAAGTTATTTGAAGACTTTGATATGTGTAAGCTAAATGATGTACGTGTCATCTATGTCCTTTTGGAGAGTTCGCGTTACACGTTTGTTTAAAAAAATTCTTGTACGCTTTTAAATATGACACCGTCCCGGTGGGCCACTTGTGATCTGAAGACGGAGTGCTTTTGATTCCATAAAATTTAGTGTACCAGCTGCGCTAAGGTTAATCTAAATGACGTACATGAGCTATGAATATTTTTGTTATGTGAAAACTTTTCGCGAATATTTTCTTAAAGAATTTGTTGATGGCTTGTAAAAGCCTTTCACGATTCACGAGCAGAAGGTACCATTGCAAAGCTGCAGTAACTTAAAACTAAATATTTGTCATGACAGTCTTTTCTTTAATATTGCTCATTTTCATTTAACTTTGTCATCACGTTTGGTGAATCAATGTGCCTTAATAGTATGCTCGTCTGCGTTTTTTTAATGTTTTCTATGAAATGTGCATGAGAGCCGCATATATTTTGCTACCAGCTGAGGCCAAATATTTTCTTATGGTTAAATGTCAGAAGCATATTTCAACTTGGAGCTGTCTTGTTAACATTTCGTGTCTTACGGCCAAATGAATTAAAGCGTACATTTAGAGCAGACTGTTGTCATAAGCCATGATGAGATCGCTGTTATAATAATGTATAATTTTTAGATTTGGTCTTCTATGAATAAATGACGTAATGAAATTTGTCCAGTAAGACTACCACGGGCAGGTCTTTTACATGCCAGCGAAGTGAAAGAGGTCATTTACCGGACATCATTTTCCATATGTGTAACGGGAAGATCTGATGAATATGCACATGTATTTCATTAATGTGTTTTGATGAAATTAAGTTCATAGCAAGATACATCAGAACCAACACGTTTTTTGAAGGACCGTACACCACCTTGAGCCGCATTTTAATTTATTATTCATACATAAATGCTTCGTTTATAATGGAATTTTTCCCAAATGGAGCGACTGATTAGGCAACACACAAAAACATCATAAATTCACTGCTTCAGTCACTTTTATTTTAAGCATCACTACGAGTTTTAGTGGTCGTCAAATTATCATCGGGTGGATCAACTTGTTTTCACACTGCAGGTTTTATTTGTGGTACACTTGCTGTCTATTTAAAAGTCAATGGTGTGCCAGGAAGGCTGTGTGTCGTCTCACATTGTTGAAGGAACTTTATCGTTATTTTATAGAACTGAACATGCAATATACATTTATGTCTATATGTAGAAACTCTTGTTTTACTGTAAATATGAAAAAATACATTTCCTGTATGCTGCCTTATTGCATAACACTACACATTTCCGTATCACAGTATTTTTCTCCCTACAATGCAAAGTTGTCAGGCGACGCGAAGAATCTGGATACTGGCGACAGACACTTCAAACATATTAGAGTGTATTACTTTTATGGAAATCTTAGTTCTAGATAAAAGAATATTAATATGAAATTAATTTTTTTAATTGCCAAACGAAATAAAACTGTGATTATAATCAGTAATATGGGTACAGGTATTGCGAAGTTTAAATTATTCCATCACATATGTTATACATGCAAAGATTACAAGTATGATTGTCTACACAAACAACGAATGGCACAGATGTAATATAATTAACTTATCATACAGTGATACTATGGAAGTTCGATCAATGCTGCTCATATGTCATACAAATTGAGACGTATAAATACTTTTTCTGGTATGTTTATTGCAACTGTACACACCTAGCAAATCGAAAATTGGTTTAATACCTGCGTTGTCGTATTGCACTGGTCATAGTGACTATGAAAACTGCTTTGCTTCATCTTTGTGGCTGTGAGTGATTTGGTCACTCATCGTCTATACAGGGTGTAACATAATTAATGGCGTAAACTCATGCAGTTGAAAGTACACGATACTGCAAGCAAAATGGTTTCGGTACACATAGGGTCGAAAATGCATACCTTAAGAGCTACGAGCAATTTTTCATCTTCGATACCGTGAAACAAATCTCTTCTGCTGCAAGTTCTTTGCTTTCCATATTTTGGGAACTGATAGTATGGACCAAAACAAGAAAAAAAGTCCGGTAAACATGTGCTCTAAAATGCATTGCTTAAGCGCTATGAGCATTTGTTCATCTTTGCTACTTTGAAACAAAACTCTTCTAGTGATCAAGTGCTCGTAACTTTTAAGGTATGCGTCTTAGAGCACATGTTTGCTGGGTATTTTTTTCTTATTTTGGTCCTTAATTCCACTTCCCAAAATATGGAAAGCAAAGAACTTGCAACAGAAGAGATTTATTTCACAGTATTTAAGATGGAAAATTGCTCGTAGCTCTTACGGTATGCATTTTCAACCCTATGCTTACTGAGACTTTCTTGCTTCAACTATATGCGTTTATGCCATTAATTGTAGCCGAGCGGTTCTAGGCGCTTCAGTCCGCAGCCGATCGACTGCTACGGTCGCAGGCTAAAATCCTGCCTCGGGCATGTATGATTCTGGTGTCCTTAGGTTAGTTAGATGTAAGCAGTTCTAAGTTATAGGGGACTGATGAAAAAAATGGTTCAAATGGCTCTGAGCACTATGGGACTCAACTTCTGAGGTCATTAGTCCCCTAGAACTTAGAACTAGTTAAACCTAAGGACATCACAAACATCCATGCCCGAGGCAGGATTCGAACCTGCGACCGTAGCGGTCCGGCGGTTCCAGACTGCAGCGCCTTTAACCGCACGGCCACTTCGGCCGGCAGACGGGACTGATGACCTGACATGTCAAGTCCCATAGTGCTCAGAGCCATTTGAACCATTAATTATGATACACTCTGTATATGAGTTGTTTACATCTTGAAAATGTACGTCCATTTACTCTGTTGTAGTTGAATGGGCCTCAGTTTCGTATTTAATGAATTTTCGCTTTTTAACATAGCAGTAAACGTGTTTCTGTGTGTCAGTTTATGTGACGTATGAGTAGCATTGTTCATTCTCCTGGGTTATCATTGTAAGGTCAGTTAATTATAAGATAATCTGTGTTTTTCATTGTTTCTCTTGTTGGTTTCTTTCTTTTCGTTACCATGAAAACCAAGATGACACTTCATTACCGAAAGCAGTGGTAAATGAATACAATATAGCTGTGTGTGATGCATTTTTCAAAATACGAGTACATTACTTCTGTTGAAAGCAGCCTGAAAAAAAATTCTTTAAAATAAAAGCCACTGAAGCAATAAATCTTATTTTTGAGCATTTACTATTCACGTCGTCATGTGTTCTGAATGTGGGATGAACTTCGTGAAAATCATCAGTGGATGCTTTTCCTTATCATTCTATGTGTACTTTACCCATCATTTATGGATACCAAGATGGAACTGTGGAAACGGTTGCACACAGTAACACACTGTATGATGACGATAGTAGTGGTTTTTTCGAGGGCTGATGCATAGTCAAGATAAAGCTGTAGCAGGTGATTCCCCATCAATATGACATGTTCCATTGGGTTCGAACCTAGCCACCATCTCACATATTGCTAGATATTCCGAAAGGACCATCGAAAGCGGATGAAAATAGCGGCTGGAACATTCATTCATTGCTGCTTGTTTCAATAGCAGCAATTTTAGCTGTGCTGTCAGCTTTCTACCTGACCACCACTTTTTAAATAATGAAGTATTCCCAAAGAATCGCTCGTTTCAGGGTGCAACAATTTCGAGTGTGCTATAGTATCCCAATCTAACTGCTACCTCAGAAATCGCGACATTTTCGGAATAAAACAGTGCACCATATACATTAAGATAATGTCTCCCTGCAAACCAAAGTTATTACTTTTGAACACGAAACAATTTGCAAACGAGTCTCGGTTATTAGCTACGGTACATTCAAGAAATCAAAACACGTATCTAAGCAACTAACCAACCTAGAAATCCATGGAACCTTAATCTATCACACACCTAAACATGAAAGGAAACATACGTGTTGTGAATATCTCACTGAAAAAAGTAAATGACTTTACCGGTTCTCCTTGATTACCGTATCTCGTCCTCCTACTTGATATAGCCAAATTCAAGCTTGTTAGGATTTCCAACTTCTACACTTGAATGACTGAGTCCCAGATTCTATAGTTTAACCGAAACAAGTGTAAATTGGAGAATAAAACGTAACTCATATTTTCACCTCTGAGTCCTCCCAACAACCTCCTCCTCACTGCATTTTAGAATAACGCACTCACGTGGCTGACCACAGTAGCACTAAGTTGTAGGCCAAGAAACTTACGTGTCATCGTCCGTGAAAATCCGTATTGACAAAACAGCAGACAAGGAGACATAAAGCACCGCAGTCACCGATCGCGTAGTCGGCACCATGCTCGTCGCCGTAATGGGAGTCCGTGTCATAATCAGCTGTATCGCCCTGGTTTATTCCTTCCTCCGTTCACGTTTCTGAGAGCAGCGACTACATTTCATTATCTTTGCCTTGGAGGTATATGATCTTTGCAAGCGATAATAGAGGAGAAATATCTATGGAGTGAACGTTCAAAAGCACAGAACAAAATTTTTGTTCTCGTCATACATTGCTTCCAACTTCGCATGATTATAATACTACATAAGGTTTCCCCACAAGCGATCTGCAGATCTGAATGTTATTGCGGCGCTGGTACAAATAGATTCCATTCAGAAGTACAGTTCATTTTTCACACGAGTTTCATAAGCAATTTAATAATTTAGCATTTGATAGCTAGAATTAATTTAGTTTGAGGCTTTGAAGAGAAAGATGCATCGTTATTTCACTTGTCTGCGGCAAGTGTCACAGTTTAGCTTCCACTAATTAATTTTTGAATTTGTTATAGCAAAAAAAGTGATAGCTACCGCTACATTTTAGAGTTTGTACTGTAAGTGCCGAGTATGTGTTTCATTAAATTATACTGTGGCAGCATTCCGAAATGGTTCCCTGGGATGTCAAACTGAAAATGTCCCGAAAAACTTCGAATTGTGAGGTATAACATGCAGCAAATCGACGGTTTTTTGGTCGAAATCTGGACTTATATTGACTGACAGCAAACTCCCATTGCGGCGGTGCGACCTCATTATTCTTTCTGCTAAAATCGAAAACACTACCTTGGTGAGTCCTTCACAACTACACCCTGCCATGAAGTGACGTATAATGTTCCTCAGCTGAGAAAAGCTGTAAAAACCTAGCTGCGGTACACGTGTCAATAGATTGCATGGATTTATTTAATTGTGTTATACATGTAAACTGAGGTAGTTTCTTCAAGACTGGCTGTAGGTACCAAATGAAGAAAAATCCTTGAAGAAATATGTCTGTTCTATATCGTAGCTTTGAGTACACAGACTTTGATATCCAGTCCATTTAGAATTGATGGAACGAAAATAAGTACAGTCTTACTAATCCTTCGTCACTTACTGAGTACTCTCTCTCTCTCTCTCTCTCTCTCTCTCTCTCTCTTTCTGTAATAGTCAGCTTTAGAATTGAACTCATGTTCTATAACTGGAAAGACCGCATTTTTGTTATTTAATAACCAGTCAGTAAATAAAAACAGAAGCCACACTGCGTTTACGGTTTTGAATGCTCGCTCGAATACCAAACAGTTCATCACGTTCACCACTCGCAGACTGCACTGTACGCCACGAATAATTAATTATCCTGCAAAATAAAGTCTTTAGCACCCACTAAAAGAAATCGAAATTTCCGCAAATGTGAACCACACTTGATCTGAAACTTTTACATGTTAATCCAGTTCTTAATAAATCAGATATTGCACAACATTCACAAAAATATTTAGAGTTAGAGAATACATGACCTCACATGTGTAACAACGTGCAATTTTGGTTGTATCACTCACTTCAGACCGCGCGACCACTACGGTCGCAGGTTCGAATCCTGCCTCGGGCATGGATGTGTGTGATGTCCTTAGGTTAGTTAGGTTTAAGTAGTTCTAAGTTCTAGGGGACTGATGACCTCAGATGTTGAGTCCCATAGTGCTCAGAGCCATTTGAACAATTCACTTCAGAACATGAGAGGAATACTTCTGTGCGATTTGTTATTCGTCTAATTTTGCACATATAGATGAAATCTTCTTCCGATATCAGCCGAGTGGCAGCGTCGATCCTGTAGTAGTAGCTCAACCAGTTGCTTATTCGGCTTCACCTGAAGATCATAAGTAGGGAAGTCGTTAGCCTGTAGGTGACGAGTAAGAAACCAGCTAAAGCGTTGCTTTGCGAGGACACTGCTTTCCGGCTGACATCCCGAGAAGATTTCATACACAAAATTGGACGAGGAAGGCTACTCTCTCCATTTTCTAAGCATAGTTACTAAGTGAACGAGAACCGAAGAACTTTATTTGGTTCCATGCAGAAAAGCAGTTCTTGCAATTCACTAGGGAAGGTTTCGTGAAGGGTTAGCCAATATTCTTCATGTGCCAGAAATTTTATAATTTTCAGATCAACCGTTATTCTCCCCAGTGGCAAAATAATTCTGTTTCCACTCAGGCTGCATTTATCGACAGCCCGTCCTGAAGTGCATCCCAACAATTTGAACAAAATTACATTTAGAAGCAAACAATCTTTTGTGAGCGACCTTTTTGATAGACAGTTTGCGGTTTTACCACTAATATACCAGTGAAGTAAAGCCTGAAACATGCTAGCAGATTAAAGCATTGCTCCGAACCAGAGATTGAACCTTTCGCGAGTGAGTGCTCTAACGACGTAGCTATCCAAGCACTACTCACAACCCTTACAAACAACTCGACTTCCGCCAGTACCTCAGCTCCTACCTTCCACACTTCATGGAATCCGGCAAACAGTTTTCATCAGTCCAGAAGAGCAAACCAAAAGGTTTCAAATCCTCTGTAGAGTGAAACTTCATTCTGAGAACTGAAGCTACCCATTTACTTTACGAAAATTAATCCTTTGTACTGCGACACCGTCAAAGATTGTGTTAAATGGTATGTGTATACTGAGGGGTTGTAGTGTTTCTGAATCATTTGTTACGCTCAACGGTGATCAGCTGGCGCTCTGGACGCATATATTTAGGCTCTGCAGGTAATAACTGTGCTGAGTTTAGAGGTGAACAGTGTTTACAGCACTCATTCTAGGGCACAATCATCCTCTACCGACTCCTACTGAACAACTTCAACCATCTGAACAGGGTTGCATTGTGGGCCTGCATGAAACTGGATGGACGTATCGACTTCACATGTTTGGCACAACGTATCGGTGATGTGCCGGTGCCTTCAACAATGGTCTGAGAGATCAGGTTTTGGAAGTCTGCATAGTACGCACATACATCAAGATTGCCACATTGTGAGAGCAGCAGTGGCCACACGAACGTCATCCAGGGAAGAGATCTGGGAACATACGGTAATGTTGACTGGAATACTCTCTTCCAAATTCTGAAGGTGTCAGGGGTAAAATACAGGGAGCGAAAGGCTATTTACAATTTGTACAGAAACCAGATTGCAGTTATAAGAGTCGAGGGGCATGAAAGGGTTGGTTCAAATGGCTCTGAGCACTATGCGACTTAACTTCTGAGGTCATCAGTCACCTAGAACTTAGAACTAATTAAACCTAACTAACCTAAGGCCATCACACATCCATGCCCGAGGCAGGATTCGAACCTGCGACCGAAGCGGTCTCGCGGCTCCAGACTGTAGCGCCTAGAACCGCACGGCCACTCCGGCCGGCGCATGAAGGGGAAGCAGTGGTTAGGAATGGAGTGAGACAGGGTGGTAGCCTATCCCCGATGTTATTCAATCTGTTTATTGAGCAAGCAGTAAAGGAAACAAATGAAAAATTCAGAGTAGGAATTAAAATCCATGGAGAAGAAATAAAAACTTTGCGGTTCGCCGATGACATTGTAATTCTGTCAGAGACAGCAAAGGACCTGGAAGAGCAGCTCAACGGAATGGACAGTGACATGAAAAGAGGGTATAAGATGAACATCAACAAAAGCAAAACGTGGATAATGAAATGTAGTCGAGTTAAATCGGGTGATGCTGCAGGAATTAGATTAGGAAATGAGACGCTTAAAGTGGTAAATGAGTTTTGCTATTTGGGGAGAAAAATAACTGATGATGGTCGAAGTAGAGAGGATATAAAATGAAGACTGGCAATGGCAAGGAAAGCGTTTCTGAAGAAGAGAAATTTGTTAACATCGAATAGAGATTTAAGTGTCAGGAAGTCATTTCTGAAAGTATTTGTATGGAGTGTAGCCATGTATGGAAGTGAAACATGGACGATAAATAGTTTAGACAAGAAGAGAATAGAAGCTTTCGACATGTGGTGCTACAGAAGAATGCTGAAGATTAGATGGATAGATCATATAACTAATGAGGAGGTACTGAATAGAATTGGAGAGAAGAGAAATTTGTGTCACAACTTGGCTAGAAGAAGGGATCGGTTGGTAGAGCGTATTGTAAGACATCAAGGGATCACCTATTTAATATTGGAAGGCAGCGTGGGTGGTAAAAATCGTAGAGGGAGACCAAGAGATGAATACACTAAACAGATTCAGAAGGATGTAGGTTGCAGTAGGTACTGGGAGATGAAGAAGCTTGCACAGGATAGAGTTGCATGGATAGCTGTATCAAAGCAGTCTCTGGACTGAAGACCACAACAGCAACAACAATGGTACCACTAAGAGCCACGGCGAACAGTCTGCTTGAAGTAGGACTATGATCTCGTCTACATCTGGCCGGGATACCACTGACGCCATGACACCGCCAGACGCGGCTGCTCTAGCGTCGTCAAAGAGTCGACTTGAGAGTGGAATAGCGTTGTGTTGGCTTTGGTGAAGAGAGTATGTTCTGTCCGTATGCGAGCGATGTGCGTGCACGGGCACGACGTAGACCTGGTGACTGGCCTGTTTCGGAGTTTATTCGCCCTCGACGCCCCTCAGGCTTCATGGTGTGGGTGCCTCCAGTTAGAATTCACGATCGCATTTAGTGTTTCTGTAGGATGAAGTAACGAGTGACCACTACACTGAACAATCTCGTGCTACTGGCATTTCTTCGACAGGCAGGTGATACGTCTTTTCAGCAGGGCAATGAGAGTCCGAGAATCCGCATACGCCCGCTGCGACGCAGCATGCCCTCCATAGTGTAGAGCTACCCCGGCCAGCAACAACACCAGGTCTCTCTCTCCAGTTGAGCACGTACAGGACATGACGACACTGGAACTAACTCGATCTCCAGCGCTTGCAAAAACCATTGTCGAATTACAACAAAAGGCTCAAGATACTTGGGACATCCTATTGCAGAATGCCATTCGGCGCCTTTAGGATGGTTTTGCACGCGAGAAAACACGTCTGCGTTGTGTACTGACGCGACTGTGTGGGCAGACTTCACTCTGACGTATGTGTTTCATGTGGTCTGAATTTGTTATCATATACTCCTACGATCGTGAACTACCTGTATCATCACTTATCAATAAAATGACATTGTCCTCGAGAGAGTTGCATTTTTTTCCAGCAGCGTGAACTACGTGAAGTTCATTACATTACATTTACGTACAATGAACACTAGTTGTCAACCTTTGTAACAGAATGCTGTTTTTTCGACATCTAATGTGATGTTAAAACGGTTTCCCTTCAAATGGTGCAGATCTAGAAACACTGGAGCGCCACCTGAAACAATTTCGTTAGCTGCTCGGTTAGTAACAATTACTTTACTTTCTTACTCCCTATACTTTTTCCCCGATTTCATAAAATTTAATTAAAATCTATTAGCGCACCTTTACATCTTTTTACTCTCCTAATTGTTCCACAAATTTAATTAATTTTTTTTTTCAGTCTGAGATTATGACAAGCTTCCTAATTAGAAGGGACTGCTTAATACACTCCACAGATTAATTTTCAAAAATCCAGTCACAGACTCGTGCTGAGCATAAAATGGACGATCTCAGAACGGTGAAGGTGGTTTTAAGCTATTCATGCACTTGACATTTGGATAAACAGGTCTTAAACCAATAAATCTATTATAAACGGAAGTATCAAAAGAATATGTCTACATACACATCTTCAGCTAAGCTCTGGAAGTCACTTTAACGTATGTGTGATGGAGTGTACTTGTGTGCCATTGTCTCTCACCCGCCACCCCCTTTTCCCGTCCTAGATGCAAATGACGAGAGGCATTAACGATCGTTGTCAAACCGCCGACTGAGATTTTACTCTCCTGGCTACTTCGTGATGTATACGTAAAAAGAAGCAAAATTTTGGTTGACTCATACGAAAAGAAAGTTCTCGGAGCTTTAACAGCAAAATACAGCGTCATACACAACGTCTGCCACTGGAGTTCGCGCTTGCCATACGAACCTGTGACTGAACGTGCTGCCCTTCTTTGGATATTCTTTATTCGCTCTATCACTTGACCGTCCTAACTAAGAAGTTAAGTAAAATTCAAGTATCAATCAAACGAGGATTTTGTAAGCTGCTTCCTTCGTGGGAGCTCTACGCTCCCTCATGTTTCTTCCAAAGACTCTGTCTGACATTTTCGTTCTCTACGGTTAGTTTTATGTGCTAGTTCCATTTTAAATCGGACCATAAGGTTTATTTGTAATAGTTAGTGGGTATAGGTGTTGTCAGTGATTGTTCAGCACTCGAGTAATCAGAAAATAATGGATCTTTCCGTCTATTTATACATGATGAAGACAGCTGGCAATCCTTGCACCAAGCGTCCATCCTGTGTGGGGCTTCCTGCATTTCGGTATAACTGTCTAGCCTTTTGCCTACAATATGCAGGCCTACAATTGCATCATCTGTTACAGGCCTCATGTTGTTTCTGAAGTGAACCACCGGGCCATTTGTGTAAAGGGATTGGACAAAAATGTAGAAACACCGCGAGAAATGCATGTTTGAACTTAAATGCAGATGGTAGCCAAGCCTGCACGTTGCGCTGGTCATAATATTGTTCTATGTAGTTATGAGCACATTATGTCGCAGCCTTTGTGATCCTTATCGACCATTATCCATCATCAGTACCTAAACTTGCGAGTACGTTGCTCATATCTGATGCTGATTGAAGATTACGACAAAGTAGTGTAGTGCCCCACGTACGAACTGGATTTCTGAAATTAATTAATCAGTATATTAAATCCTTTTCTGTTAACTGAGATGATATGTGTGGATTGGTATTCATTTCTAGCTCAAGGGCAAGCGCTTTAGATCTTGCATCTTTGGAGTTTGATTTAATTGTTTTCTGCTAGTAACAAATACTCTTAATAAGTTTTATTGCTGACTATTAGCTGCACATGCAAGCATCGCACTTATCCAGCCACTACGCATGATATGATCTACTGTCATACTGATCATAACAGTAGTAATAAAAATCGAAACTCATGTCTTCCATTTGCAATTTTGTAAAATTTTAGTAAGGTTCCTTTCGAAGTTACTGATACAGTAGCTCCATACTTAGCAATCATATACAACTGCTCCGTACCTATAGACTGGAAAGCTGCACAAGTCACACCAATACCCAAGAAAGAAAATAGGAGTAATCTGTTGGAATTCAGACGCATTTCACTAACATCGATTTGCAATAGAATTTTGGAACATATATTGTGTTCGAATCTTATGAATTACCTCGAAGAAAACTGTTTAATGACAAATAACCAACAAGGATTCAGAAAATACCGTTCATGTGAAAGACAACTAACTCTTTATTCTCACGAAGTAATGAGTGTTATCGACAGGGAATGTCAAATTGTTTCAGCTTTTTTATTTTACCAGAAGGCTTTTGAAACCGTTTCTCACAAGCGACTTCTAATCAACTTGCGTTCCTGTGCCGTATCGTCTCAGTTGCGCGACTCGATTCGTGATCTACTGTCAGAAGGGTCACAGTTCGTAATAGTTCCTGATCCACATAAAAATATTTCGGAGGCAATCTGAGCAACCTTCTTAGATTGGTTGCAGACGATTATGTCGTGTACCGTCGTGTAAAGTCAACAGATGATCAACGACAATTGAGAAATGATTTACACACGATATCCGTATGGTGCGAAAAGAGGCATTTGACTATAAATATTAAAAAATGTGAAGTCATACACATGAGTATAAGAGGATCCGCTAAATTTCTGTTACACGATAAATCATTCATACCTAAAGGTTATAAATTGAACTAAATACTTATTGATTACAATTACGAATAACTTAAATTGGAACGATCACACAGATAATGTTGTGGAGAAAGCAAACCAAAGACTACGATTTATTGGCAGAACAGTTAAAAAATGTAAACGTCTACTAAAGAGACGGCTTACACTACCCCTGTCCACCCTCTTCTGGAGTACTGTTATGAGATATGGGACCTATTTCGGATAGGATTTGCGGAGGATATCGAAAAAGTTCAAACAACGGGAGCTCGTTTCTTATTATTGCGAAATAAGCGAGAGGGAGAGAGAGAGAGAGAGAGAGAGAGAGAGAGAGAGAGATACGGAAATGATATGTGACTTGGATAGGCAATTATTCAAACCAACATTTATCGTAGCAGTATGATTTTCTCGTGGAATTTCCATCACCAGCTTTCTCCCAAGAGAGAGAAAATATTTTTGGTGCCCATCTACATAGGGAGAATTGGTCATTATAGTAAAATAAGAGAAGTCAAAGCTCGAACGGGAATATTTAAGTGTTCATTTTCCCAAGCGATGTTACAGATTGGAACAATAGAGAAATAGCTTGAAAGTGGTACGATGGACCCTCTTCCAGACACTTAAATGTGAATTATAGAGTAGTCACGTACATAAATATGAAGTATCAAAACATGTTTTTCTCATGACTGAAAAACATGGAACATTGCATACAGATATTCAACATGAAATTTTGGGATTGCTTTGACCTGTCACATACAGATGTCAATTTTTTAACAGTATCTGAAATTTACTGAGGCACCTACGTGTCAGTAACCACAAATTATGTACAAAGTAGCAGAATTACAGAGGAATATGTAATAAGGATGAAAAGCTCTCGGGTTTCCAGCCGGGTGGTAGCGTTTAGATTCGATGAGTGTCACACTCACCATCATCTGGGCGAAATGTACAGACATTGGTGATATCCCAGTATTATTGCTAGTAGCAAGCTCGTCCAACTGGCAGGGGACGGCGGGCGAGGAGGTGCAGTGATGGGGTGGCGGGAGAGTGGAAGGCTGCGCTCAATCTGTGCCTCACAGTCCTGGATGTGTCGGTGTGTCGTGGATCCTTTCGTCTTACGTAGTGGTTAGAAGACGGCTTTGATTCCATTTTCCACGCTGCCTCGCAATTGTGACTGAGGGTGGCCCCAAGTAACAAATAAAACCGAGTCTGTTGTCCCCTTCGCTTCTTCTCTGTTTGCTGTATCTTTACTTTTCTTGAACGCCCTTCTAATCTCTTTGTCACTGTCACCGCTTTTATAATATTTCAAATTAATGACGATGATATATAAGGAAACACAATTTAGATATTCTGTGAAGTGAGGTATGGTGATATGGTTTTCGTGAAATTTGATTGCTCACAGCTTTCGACTTTCCAACCCATGATCCGTAGCATTTTTCTCCACATTCCTAAACTTCCGCTTCTAACAACCCTACCACAACTATGGTCAGCATTTAATAATGATTGGGTGTTGCTCACGCTGCTAAATACTGCATTTTCGGGCAACAATAGTCATATTATGTGGCAGGCGTCATTAGAGCGCAGTTAATAAAGGCATTTCATGTAATAATCAAAAAACTAGGCACTCACTTTTTTGTATTTCCCACGCTGGTCTCGTATTAACATGGCTCAATCGTTGAAAATCTAGGTGATTATGATTCCAAGCTCGGATGCAAAGAGGCCTAGATTTTATCTTCCTATATTCAAAAGTTTTGTAGATGCGCTTCACAAATCATTCTTGAAGATTACACTTTTGCAGGACAATGGTGATGTAAAAAAAAAAAAAAAATAATCAGCACTCCGAATTTACGTTACACTTTTAATATCACGTAAACACAAAACATACTTGAAAAAATCTTCCTCACAGTTACTGTTAAAGTTCACATTTTATAAGCGGACTACAATACGCGTCTTTCCAACATGACGTCCAAGACTTGACTTTCTCAATGTCCGACCCTCTAACAACTCAACAACTAACTAACTATCGCTTACGCGCCCAAAAATCAGAGTTACAAGTACGTCAAAGATCATAGTGACACAAGAAAGAATACACATAAGAATAATATAATTGCAATTTAAATATATCGATGTATCAAAAGTGAAATCAAATCTGAATGTTGTCTCAGAAATATGTCAACTACTTTGCAGAAACACAGTAGAATATTACTGGTATCGAGAGGTTCAGGTGAGGTGCCGTAATGGTTACGTAATTCAAGTACCATTACACGCTCTAGATGACAATCGTAGTCACGCGTCGGGCATAGACAACCTGCCGCTTAAAACAGCGCACTACTTCAGCAGCATATGAGTGTCTCATCAATCGGAAAGAGTTAAGGAAAGTTCACCTGAGTTCGAAGTTGTGGCACCACAAATAACAGAAGTTGACTATTCTGAATCGAAAGATCATTTTCCATACTACATACATCGACAGTGTTCAGAAATAGATTTAGCGATGGAAGCCATTCGCTCTCCCAGAGATTAGCCCACCAATGTATGTGTTACTAGGCTGCCGAACAGGCATAGCTGCCTGGCGTGTTGTCTGCCACACAGGCGCAGCAACAAGCAGCGATTAGTGGTCGTCGACAAACCTGTGTCCCTCAGGAACTGCACGTAGATACCATCTAGGAAATAATCGTGTCATCCACACGAAAACATCTCGCTAAGCCCCGCTACGAGAATCTTGTTTATATGGGGTCAGTCGCCCCTGAGACGTGGCATCGCGCCAGAGTTCCCGGTGCCATCATCGAGACACCCCCACGAGATAACAAAGTAATGCATTTATACAAACAAAAAAAAGTGACAGAAATGTTATGACAACTGGAACACTATGCTACATTAAATGAAATATAACTAAGTAAGCTACACCTCAGGTTGGTCAGAGGACCTAATGCTCAATACTCTTCTCGCGCGAAAATAAAGAGAAAATCACCTCTCCACCCTTTACAACTAGGAAGTCCAGCCATGAGGATAGTACTTCTGTTAAAAAGAAGATCTGTGTTCCTCTTGCCCGAGCAATCGGAGAACAGTGAAATTTGAGTAATAAGTAACATCACGATAAAAATCTTGAATATCAGGCTGGATGCCGACACTAAACTAACTATGAGTGTACATTTAGGATGCATAGTGTCTATAGAAGATCGTTATTTAAACTGCCTTCATCCATTACATGACGTTACGTTGTTCGATAACTTCTTTGTATTACCTTTGTCGTTATTGTCATGTGATTTATTGCTTAACAGCTAGAAGATATGATCAATAATTCACCAGTACTTTCTTGTTCTTTAGAGGGTGATGTTGCACTGTTCTAAATCCATTTCCAACCATCCAGATTTAGGCTTTGCGTGGTTCACAACAGCTAATGAAACAATGTGACAATTTCCAAACCAGGATTACACAAATTTTTGATTGTCATGACGAATAATATATTACTCGCAGCAGATAGCGAGGTCACAGCAGTGGGAATTGGCCAGATACACGCCATCCTTAGCCAAGTCACATGCAGTGATCCCATGGTCTCTGGAGCGGGTTAAGGCTACCCACACTGTGAAACCATGCCAGTCTGCATAGATTAGAGCATACGCTTGCTGCTGCGAACTTGTGGACTGTATTTGATGTGCGTCTTCGGCTGTGTTTTTCGTACTATTACAACGGACTCGGACTTAATTCATGAACTCGGTGCATTGCACAGTTTTCATTCCTTGTGTAACTACAGCCAACTATGTGTTTGACATGTGCTCCGAAGTCTTACCTGGGCTGAACCAGTGACTAGCACTTTTGGTCATGTAGACGGAGTGGAAGCACGTACTGTGTGTGTTTTTGAAATTGAGTGAGGTTCGTAGAAGAGACAAACGAGAGGAATGTGTGGTGTGATGTTATAGACGGTTTATAAAAGAGTCACAGTTTTACTCCGCCGGGCAGCAGCAAATCGTATGCATTTACGTAGCTTGTGGCACAATGCCAGCCGAGCGAGGTGGTTGTTCATCGCTGTTCAGAGGAATGTGACGTTGCCCTGCAGCGTATATCAACAGTAGCTGCCGTTGAGCCTTTCCCGTAGTCACACTGTGCGTTTTGCACGCCTCGGCTGCTCGGGCAGAACTGCCATCGCGTCGCTGTCTACCGAGCCGGCAACTTCTGCGAACGAGCGTTTGTCAGGCTTTGTTCGGAGTCCGGTCGGCTGCCGCTGTTTCGTAATGAGCTGTTAAGTAATTTTTCGCTGTCGAGTAGTCAAACAGATTCACACTGACTGGGTATTCGCCGGAGAGCGACCGTTTGACATCGCCGGAAGCGATCTGTCGCAGTCGATACCCTTCACCACCCAAACAACCAAAGGATCGGAGCCGTTAAGATGCGAGTCTGCCGCTCTGGAGAGACGTGTTTAAAATTCCCCTACGGCAATAATTGTTTAGGTTTTGAGTGATTTCGCTAAACCTCTTTGGAACAGCTGAGTGAATCCTTCAAATAGATGGCGCACAGTTTCCTTTTCAATCTGTGTTCATCTTCAAAGTTGCCTATTATATTTTCCAACTTCCTTTTTCTCATGTTTTACGCTTCTGACAAATATCGAACAGTTTTACTGTGATAATCTGTATTCACTTGTCGATATCTGTGCTGTAGTCAGCTGTAGTTCAGTTGTGGTGGTTTGTCTTAACGACGGTCTTTGGTGATTAGTAGGCTCGGCCAATTGGAATTCAACGCGGCTAGGGTAGCTGCCATGCGGTATATCGAGAGAACTGGTTGGTGGTTACAACTTCGTTCTTTATGGGAAATCAAAAGTGTGTAATGAGAATTTTCATCGGCATTCTCTAGTGACAGGCAACAAGGAAGAAGGTAGTATATGCTGCAGTGCACTTCTTAGCATGCCACATAACTGCCAGATACATTTAGAACTCACCTTTACACTGAGCCGCTAAAATTAATGGCTGAAATAGCTCTGAGCACTATGGGACATAACTTCTGAGGTCATCAGTCCCTTAGAACGTAGAACTACTTAAACCTAACTAACCTAAGGACATCACACACACTTATGCCCAAGGCAGGATTCGAACCTGTGACAGTAGCGGTCGCGCGGTTCCGGACTGTAGCGCCTAGAACCGCTCGGCCACCTCGGCCGGCGCTAAAAGTAATACTGTGGGACATTTGGTTTCGATTAATGTGTACCAAAATTCGTTTTCTTTGTGCTATGCATTTGATTCATAGGCAAGTTATGTAAATTCGTTCTTCATCCATCCAATAATTCCTAGTATTTGCGTCGGTATTTGTCTTGTAGTGGTATGTCATTAATGTCTTGGGGTCTAACAATAAACCAATGATACAAAATCTTTCCATATTTATTCACGCAACCACTCATCATTAAACTTAGAGTGTGTAACACTCCTTTTCAAGAAGTCATGTGGCCATGGACCTATACATTATTAAGTAATGGGAATCTTTCTGTCATCATTTCCATTCAGTAAGAGTAATTATTTTCCATGTGCTGGACGCATATAGTCAGCGTAAAAGTGCCAACAGCATTTTTGTACGATTCTTCCAAGCTGCAGAAGGTGAGTGTTTGTCGAGGTCTTCAGAGCACAAATGTTGTATGAAGTTCCATACATAATTTTTCTGTTAATCACTATTTTCAGGCTCTTTCTACATAGGGGTTTGAATGAAAATTATGAGTAAAGCATGTTTACCGCACATCCTTTGCCAATAAGGTGAGAATATGAAATATTCTGTAAGTCAAATAATACTCCCATTAGTAGACACTCGATCAATGCAGTGAATTTACACATACTGTAATTCCAAATTAATCGCGAAATGACCGGTAGCTCTATTAGCTTATTATTGGAATTGAGTCAGATCTCGTTACAACAGTTCTTTCATAAGTCAATACTCATAACAAGAAGGAGTATTTTAATCAGGGAAATTTTCTATATTTATTCAGTACACACTCAGAGCTTTAACGAAAAAGAGGCCGGTTACAAACTGCACTTGTAATTTTTCTAGTGATCTATCTATCGACGAAACTTTAATATCTACCTCACTTTCTTACTCCACACTGTCACGTCCATTGTATATCTAGGTGTAACGATGAAAAGCGTTATCGACTGAATGGCGATGTAAGGAAGACGAATCAATGGCCAACTTCGGTTTATTGAGAGACTTATAGGAAAGTGCAGCTCATCTGTCAACAAGACTGCATGCAAATCACTTGCGCATCCCGTTTGTCAGTACTGTTCGAGTATTTGGATTTCCTACCACGTCGAATTAAAGGAACACGTCGAAGAAATTCTGAAGCGTGCTGCTAGATTTGTTACCTGTAGCTTCGATCAACATGCGAGCATTACGGAAATGCTCTATGAACTCAAACTGGAATACCTGGAGGGGAGAATGTGAAGTACTATTGAGATAGTTTAGAGAAACGACATTTGCGGCAGACAGCACAACGATCCTACTGCCACTAACATACATCTCGTGTAAGAATGGCGAAGAAAAGATAAGAGAAATCTGGACATGTGCGGAAGCATATAGACTGTCGTTTGCGCCTCTCTCCTATTGCGAGTGTAACAGGAACAGAATGACTAGCAGTCGCACAAGATACCCTCTAGCACGTTCCGTATGCAGGTTTGCGTAGTGAGCATGCGGATGTAGACGTACACATTCCTTCCTTCCGAGCTTCGTTACTAAATCATCCAGTGGATTACGACTACAAGGAATCGTTTGAAACAAAAATATTGGGCGCTATACCAACGCGGCAGCGCGCTGTCAGTGTGTTTTCAGTCTCGTCGCAGCCGTACCAGCGAGCGGATGTGCGTCAGGGAACTCGCGTGGGGCGCAACGGCCGCTGTGTGTTTACGTCTCGAGTGAGGTTCTTGCGCTCGTCTGTATTCTTTACATCTGGCTGTAAGTAAAATATCGAAGAAGAACAGAGCGAATACCGTTTAGTGAATATGCAATAAGAATTCTCGTCGTCCTCAGGCATATACCGAGTAATTATAATCAAACTTTCCCTATTTAACACGTTATAACACGGAAACCAATTACCACACGAGTACCAAAGTTGGTAGCATTGATGTCCAGAGTATGGGATGCATGATTTCAACGCGTCATAGCGCCACCGTCCAGTTCCAACTATGGCCACCAGGTGTCGTGATCAGTCATCGTGATTCATAGCCTCTCACACCTGACCAGTCGCTGTGCACTTGTTGACGTGTCAACATGAGCTTGGACAAAAGCAGCAGAGCATTATTGGTGAAGCTCTTTTATCAAAACAACAGTAATGCTGCAGCTGCACTTCGACAATATCGCCGGATGCAAGGATTGCGGAAGGGTCCTCTTTCTGCACTTGCTGTGGGGAGTATGATGAAGAAGTTCAAATCAACTGTAGAATGAGGAGCCCTCCGGGAAGAGGTCGACGACCTGTTGTACCACACGTGGTTGATGAAATAGCTGTTTCTATGGCAGACGACGCTGCTCGCTATTCCCGGCCGTCAGGCAGTGCTCGTGCTATATCACGACAGTTGAACGTCCCGTGGACCGCTGTACGGAAGGTGCTTCGAACCTTTCTCAAATGGTATTCGTATAAGATCCATATCATACAGCAGCCTGCATCAAAGGACGCACAACGTCGCGTTGACTTCCCTCTGCACTTTCTCGCAAGGATTGAAGTTGACAAGAACTATCCCTGGACCATCTTATCGACAAACGAAGCTCATTGTTCTCTGACGTGTGAGGTGCCGTTTGTGGGATTCTCCACCTCCAGTCACTGCGCATGAAGTTCCTCTGTATGGCGAATGTGCGCCGTGTGGTGTGGCTTCACGGCTACGTTCATCATTAACCCATTCTTTTTTGAACAGGCTGGCGCTCGAGGACCAAAGACGTGCAGTGTGACTGGCCAGACTTACTGCGATGTGTTTCACCAGCATGTCATACCCGCCCTACGGCAGAGAGACGCAGACAGTTTTCATGCAAGAAGGGTCCCTACCACACATCACTCTTTAAGTTCAACTGCTTCTGAGAAACACATTTGGAAACGATCGGATTATCAGCCTGTCGTTTCCAAATGCTTGGCTGGCACGATCACCTGATCTCATTCCCTATGATTTCTAGTTGTTGGGCTACCTGAAAGACAGGGTTTACCAGAGGAATATTCACACATGTGTTGACCTGAAGCGCAGGATATCAAGAGAAGTAGCGAGCATACCTACGGACATGCTTCGCTTTACTGCACAGAATGCAGTCCTGCGCTTTCAGAAACTTCTGGACACCGATGGGCGCCATATTGAGTCCCTTTTGTAGCAGCAATGGTACCAGTATGATATGTACCGTAGCAGCACACAAAAAGTATTTCAGTTCAACTGATTCCGCAATATTTCCCTTATCCGCGTCCTTGACATTAATGCTGCCAAGTTTGGTTCTCTTATGGTAATTAGTTTCCGTGTTATAACGTGTTAAATAGGGAAAGTGTAATTATAACCACCCAGTATACACATGGTGTCCTTCTAAAAGTCCTCAGGCGCTATTCCTTTGCAGTTTCTTTTTTTCTGTGTGTGTCTGGAGTTACCCCTAACAAATACTTCTCATCACGTCTTTCGTTTGGCTCCCAACGTCGACGCAAAGTGTCGCTTTGTTTCCCGTTAAAAGCAAAATTAATTTTAAAGCGGGATATTACGAGCCCATTCAATAGAGCGATCCCAAATTAGTCTAATGCGATATTCGTGTTATAGATATGTATTATGAGGGATAGTAAAACACGAAGAACAACGAGTATTCCAGCAACGATGGCACTGCCTGACCCGCGCTGACTGCTACTGCGATGCAGTAGCAGCGCTGCTCAGTCGCTGCTAGAGTACTGGTTGTTATTCGTGTTTTATTGTCCCTGTTAATACATATCTTGTTACACGAATATCGCATTAGACTAATTTTGGACCTTTCTATTGAATGGCCATGTAAAATTCCACTTTAAAAATAATTTTGTTTGTAAAGAGAAAACAAAAAAAGCGCCTTCTGCTCACACTAGACGTAGCATGAAGGACGTGGTGAGCAGCATTTGATTGGGCTGAACCAAGCTACACATTGAAAAAGATAAACTGAAATATCTGCCGATACACAGAGCAAATGCGCCTGACGACTCTTAGATGATTTAAGTGTTACTGGAGCACACAAAAGAGACGAGTCGAAGTCAATGAAACAAGCAAATTAGCCCTATAAACATAGATCCAGAAGCCAATCGTTTTCCCAATACAACGTACATGGTTTCGACAGAAATATGGAAACACCGTGACAGATGCGTGCTTGGCTACAGATGGAGATGCTACCCAAGCCTGCATGTGGCGCTGTTGTATTTTACCATCTCAACACATTGCGAATGACAGTCGTGGTGAAAACAGTGTTCTGTGTGATTGTGAGTACATTATGTTGGAGCGAAGTGGCTTCGGACGTGGGCAAATTGTTGGTACTCGCTTGGTGGATGCTTATGCAACCAAGGGAGTCGAAGTATGTGCTGTTTCAAGAGGAACCATATCTAACATTTATACCACAGACAGGGAAAACGGGAAAACATCATCCGCTATGTCAGAACGCGGACGAAAGTGTGTGTGTAGTGATCATTGAAGAAGATTTTGACGACAAATAAGAAGATGCCATCCGCAAAATCCAGTGCAGAACAGAATGTCGCACTGGCGAACCCTGTGAGCACCGAAACAACACGAAGGGAGCTGCAGAAGCAGGGAACTGCAGGGGGAGCTGGAATTCCGAACCCACTCATCAGTGATGTAAATACCCTAGAAAACACTGCGTCAAAGCCGTAACACCTGGACTATGAAGAAATGGAAGAGTGTCATTTGGTCAGATGAGTTTTGTTTACAGTGTTTCCAACTTTTGGCCGAGTTTACGCCTCAAGGGCGAAAAATGAGGGGGCAGGAAAAGGTTAAAAAAATGGTTCAAATGGCTCAGAGCACTATGGGACTTAACTGCTGTGGTCGTCAGTCCCCTAGAACTTAGAACTACTTAAACCTAACTAACCTAAGGACATCACACACATCCATGCCCGAGGCAGGATTCGAACTTGGACCGTAGCGGTCACGCGGTTACAGACTGTAGCGCCTAGAACCGCTCGGCCACACTGGCCGGCGGATAAGGTTACGGTGATATTTTGGCCTGCCATATCGTGGTATTCCATGAGCCACATGGGTACTCTATAAGGCCGCATTACTACCAAAGATTATTTTGGCTCATCAGGTCCATGTCATGGTACAATGTTTGTTCCCCAATAGTGATACTGTGTTCCGAGGCGACTGGGCACCTGTTCACACAGCTCGCATCATCCGGGACTGGTTTCACGAACACGAGAATGACTTGTCGCTTTTCCTCTGGCCATCATAGCCACCAGATCTCAATATTACTGAGCCTTTGTGGTCTAGTTTGCTAATCACTATCGACTTCCATTATCTTGCCTGGACTCGCCACTATTTTGCCGCAAGAATGGTATAAGAGTCTCTTGAAAATCAAACAAGGCCTTCAATTCCGAGACGATTAGAAGCTGGTTTGAGTGAAAACGGTTTTCCTGCGGCATATTAGGCATGATAATGTGTTGTGTCCTTGGTGTATTGGTATTTCTGTCCCCCCCCCCCAACCCCCCCACCCCTACCCCGCATTACGACTGAGTAAATGAATGTCGTATAACAGAGTACCTGTGCGTCTAAACTGCTGATAAGCACTTAGAGAAAAAGACAGTACAAGTACTGAACATGCCAATGTCGTGTGGAGGAGGCTCTGCCATGTCTCCTCATCGATGCCCTCACACTTTCAAAAATCCCAGGCTTGTTCTGAATGTAATGACAATCATCCACAATTCGTATCTGGTGTTCATCGACACTAACGACAGTGCTGGAGTGCACCAAATTTTTGAAAAATCTGCACACAAAGAAAAATAGCTGGGTCTACTCGTGGGACCTGGAATCCCCAGATACTGCCAAGCCACGACCGATATACTGGTTGTGGAAGACACGTGCTATGTATTGCCAGATAACTACATAGAGTGTTCCTGTGCACCATCATGCTTATACCACACACACATCGTTTCACCATAAGGAAGCTCATCCAAAATGTTAATCAGCGAGCCGGCCGCGGTGGTCTAGCGGTTCTAGGCGCGCAGTCCGGAACCGCGCGACTGCTACGGTCGCAGGTTCGAATCCTGCCTCGGGCATGGATGTGTGTGATGTCCTTAGGTTAGTTAGGTTTAAGTAGTTCTAAGTTCTAGGGGACTGATGACCACAGTAGTTAAGTCCCATAGTGCTCAGAGCCATTTGAACCATTTTGTTAATCAGCGTGGGTTGTAGATAACAATGATACACACGACCAGCAAGCCGGCTATTTGGAATAAGCGGCCATATCGTAAAAACCACTGGTTTCCGGATATCTTCCCGTGAGAATTATTTGTTTGTCCTCCACTCACCCTTTTCTTTGTCCCTACATTAGTCAAACACCCCTTATAATCGTATATGAGCTACACCTTAAAATGAAACGACACTGCCAAACAATCGCATAATATACTCTGAACTAGTGCGTTTATATATATTAACTAGAGTATGCCTGTCATGTAGCGAAACATAATGCAATATACGTGGTATGCAAAAGATCTTTATACATGGAAGTGGGCATCTCATGAAAACGTGGCAGATGGGGAAAAGAGAAGGTGAACTTTTTGGTATTTGAAAAGTAATCGCCATATCTGCCAATACATTTATACACAGTGAGACAAGACGGTCAGTGCCTTCATGGAAATCTGTTTGTGGTTGCCTACGGAACCATGACTGTACACAGACGTGCATCTCTTCGTACGAAGCAAACCGACGGACACGAATATCTTTCTTCGGGGCTCCAAAAATACTGAAATTGCATGGTGGGAGATTGGAATAGTATGAAGGATGTGTAAGGGCTTTCCAGCGAAACTTCTGCAGCGTAGTCGAAAGAAACTTGGTAAGTTGTGGGACGACCCACATATACATTGGTCAGTCAATCAGAGCTGTGGTGATTAGATTATATGAACATGAGAGAAGCTGGAGATTAAGAAAGAAAGATTCCACCTTGCCGATCTTCTTTTGATAGAAAACGACTCATATGATGTAAAGTATATAGATTTCATTCTCTAAGGAAAAATAGAAAGATGACCGTCCTTCAATACTGGAAATTAATGGACGCATAACACAGAATGCCACCTTAGTATTAAATAATCGAAATCAGTTTCCTTTTTTCCTCTCTTTTAAATTAGACTAGTTACAAATAGTAGAATGAAAATGTAAATTCAATATTATTTTTCATCAGATGTTAAATGTAGCTCTACAAAAAATTAAAAAAAAACTTCGTTTCCTTCTTTAAATTAGTGTGATTATTTCTGCCTGACAAAAAATGTAATGATTTCCTAAGTAAACGCTCTACATGTCATAATTTTTGTATATTCCGTGTACTATCTCTGTAAAGTCTAACGTCATTGTATCTGTGTTTGCGACATTCAGTTGTCACCGGAAGATGGAGTAAGAAGCCGGAAACCTGTTCGTGATCAAATAAATGTAATTTGGCAGAACTGCGGCAAGTGTTTCCTGTTTAGTATCACAGTCCTGTTTTCCCAAGCACCGACGGAAAATTCGATTAATTTTATATAGAATTTCATTCGTCAGCTCTCTCAGTGTTAATAGTTCACAATGTGTGAAGGTAACATGTTTCTCTACTATCAATGTATTCATCAGCCATTTTACACCCACTGCTGTACAAAGATCTCCTCCAGCCGTCCTAGGCGCTATTGTTTACAGCTACAAGCGCTCACATTTTTACCGAATGTTTTCTAAGGTTTTCAGCCATCCTCCAGTAATGTTGTTGTGTTCGTCTTTGCTTGTCTCTTAGAACACAGCAAAGTATTTTCTTGACTCATCGATCATCCATCGACATGGCTCTATCAATGGCATCACCATTTCATTTACAGTTCAGTGATTACAAGGTTCAAAAAATAATGCCTACTATTTTCTTAACGCAACTACTACGTTGAGAACCACAATGCTAACGATTAATTTCGTCCATTAACGTAGTTTTGGTTCATCTTTTAACAGGGACGTGTATTCCAGTGTGGTAAAACGCACGGTCCTACTTCCGAAGCCATTGATGCACAGACGTTTTCACCGTCTCCTCATCTTCAGAGCAAATCCCACGATGAGCTTCTTTTAACGGTCCGAGTCGGTGGAAGTCAGGCGGTCACAGTTCAGGGCAGTATGGGGAATGAGACAAGACTTCCCGTCTAATTTTCACGCCCTATTCAGTGGCGTGACGACTGGAGTGTGGTCTTGCACTGTCAAGCAAAAGAAGAACGTCCACCATAGCTCTTATTAGACGAAGACGCTGAAGAAGTGCTTTAAACTGTTTGAGGGTTCTCAATTATTGGACGGAATTTGTTGTGCAGCATGGCTCCAAAGAACCAACCACACTGGTGTCCAAAACAAACGGAGATTATGCAAGGTTGCGTTTTTTTGCCACAAAACACTGTAAACAGGTAACAGTAAAGTAGAAACAATCTAAAGAAAACAGAATGTAAACAATCGCAACGTGCATAAGGTAGACAAAGATATTCTTCGTTTCTTTAAACTTAAGAGGTTTGGACACACATTGCGGCAACTGGTTAAGGTACTGAGTATGGGGTATGACCGTCACTGGCACCAATACAGGCCTGAAAACGACGGTGCGTGCCGTGGATGATGTCATCAGTCTCATGCTGAGGCAATAACGCCCATTCTTCCTCTAGAGCTGCTCACAAGTCTTGGAGAGTGGTTGGTGGATGGTGACGTGTTACTAGGGCACCCGCCATGCTCCGTATGATTCAAATCGGGAGAGCGAGGAAGCCGCAGCATGCGTGCAACATCTTCCGTTTCCAAGAAAACATCAACCACCCGTGCTCCTTGAAGTCAAGCATTATCTTCCAGCAGTACGAAGTATGGGCCTACAACACCTCGCAACAACCGCTAATGAGGTCTCAGAATCTCGTCACGATACCTTACATAATCCCTGCCCACACCATTAGGGATCATCCTCGATATCAGTGTCTTTCCACAAAGGTTGGCTACAGAAATCGTGTCCCACGTTCCCTGCAGATGCGTCGAGAATCACTCTCCAGACCAAATCGGGACTCGTCTACAAAAAGAACATTGGCATGTTGACGACTCCACACTAGTAGCCTCCTGTACATCGTTTGTCTCGATACAACACGTCCAGTGGATACTGCGAGCTCAAATGCCAGTTGTCGTGGAGTACTAAGGCGGTACCCTAGTTCCCTTACTGTCAAGTAACGGTGCTCTCTTTTTGGTATCATACGTGGTCGATCCTGCCTGGTCTTCCGTATACTGTTCCGGTCTCTATAAATTGCCGCCATATCCGAGAAACTACGGAACAATTCACATTAAACCTTCGGGCCACATCAGTTGCGACAGTCCTACTTCCTTTCTTCTTACGACCATCCACCGCAGAGAGTCTCGTAGGCGTCTTCTTTGTGCCATACTGTACCGTCTGTGATGGTATACACAGCGATTATGGCTGTGGGACTACCCCGTAGACACTACTTCGTTTGATACGTGCCTTGACGTCATCATTGACGTGGTCCTCCGTTGACTGGAATGCCACCTTCCGTGCAGAACATGACTGTACGGATATCTGTCGACATTTTGTATGGTTATACCGTGAATTAGACACAAGGTGGGGAAATAGCAGTTTGTTGCTTCAATCTCGGACATCAGTGTATAATCACATTCTCTACATACCAGAATACTGTAGCCATGTAGCCATAACTTTCCCTGCCGATCGCACAAGTTTGACCTTTTTCTGTGAGTTTCTGAGATGCCTCTTTGATTCCTGTTGAAATAAATGAAGGCATGTTTCTTCTTTGCTCACTATTTTTTTCCAGAAACCCCTTTCCCTCCAAACGGGGGCGCTAGAAGATTTCGGAGGCAATTGCTTTTCTTGTCTCCTAACTGTAGTTTTCTTTCTTGGCACACAAGTTATACAAACCTTTGAGTATCCCAGTCGTTGAACAATCGTCATCACACTGACTTTACTGAGAGAGGTAATTCGACGCAAATCATCTAGAGTCACACGACGGTCACGAAAAGTGGTGTCATCGACCGCCGTATGTTGTGTGGGATCACAGCAGTCACTCTGCCGCTCAGCGTTCATCAGCCAACTGTGCTGGTCCTTTAGCTCCGTTACAGCGACGGACCCACCGCCTGACAGTGCTGATGTCCACTGTTGCATCACCGTACACATTTTCGGCGTTTCTAGAATGCGAACGGGCGTTTCATCATCTGCATTTAAGAATTCTATTACTGAATGCTTTCTAGTGCGAACATTAATGTCGCCATTCTGCGAGCGACCACAGTATGGTATCTGTGTACATAGAAAGTTACTGTTACAGTGGACTGAAGAAGGTGCTTTGCGGAATAACGCCAAGTTCAGATTTTTCACTTAACAGCCCTTATTTGAAGAGGAAACGTAAGAAGAATTAGGCCTACCTTTTGACTAGAGTTGCGCTCTACCAAAGATACGGTCGGTGGTTCTGGTACTGTAATAATGGATATTGTAAAATCGGAGAAACTGGTAACTGACGACTTCTCTTTGTTTGTTTTGGACATGATTAGAACCGCACAGTGTATTTTATATCACTTCAAAATTACATTTTATAAGTAATATAACCTAGTTGATCGCTTAGTTTATGCCTTTTCTGTTACCAGAGTAATTACTTTTGGTACAAGTCAGTTCATACGCACAAACATAATGAAATGTGTGTAATTATTGTTCTTAGTTTTTACTCAGTAGTGCGTTCTTCATCATGATTAAGGGCAGGAGCTTCCTGTTATTACTGATCAGTGCGAAAGTTGTTTCTAAATAATTTTTTTGTGGGCAAATTGCGTTTTCTAGCGCTATAGATTATTTTTTTTGTTTCTTTCTTTTTTTAAATACTACAACAGACAGGAACATAAAAGTTTCGAATGTTATGAGGCCCTTTATACATCTTTATTCAGTTTCTAGGCAGGTCACCACTTGACAACTTCCGGAATCTAGTAAGACACTAATCGCATAAAAAACAGAACTGATTGGAAAGAGGTAACATCCAATAGGTATACAACACACATAATGTACAGGTAACCCGATTACGATCTTAACAGGCTAAGGCTGGTAGGAAAGCTACCGTAGGCTTTGCTTACTTATGCTATTCTACGGTACCCACCGTAATTTTACAACTCTACTTTTGACTGATCCGCTAATGTCTCCCACTTCATTTTCAACACTACTTTTGACTGACCCTCTGATTTCTTCCCCTTCAGTCTGTTCTAGAGCACTGAAAGTGTGTGACCAGTTCGAATGGTCTTCACTCGTCTGTGGCGAACTAGAGTGGGGGCGAATAAACTTCGAATAGATTGGTCTAAGCTGCCGAAGTTCGCCGGTGCCATCTCGCCTAATCATACAGCCGGGTAGCGCTCTCTCGGCTGTGCTCAGTTGCTCATAGGTTGCGAAGTCTCTTAGTGGGCAGGCGCGATGCACTTCTTTTACGCGCTACTACACCTCACGCAACTTTGTGACGCAGGTAACTGACGCGTGTCCTATGCCCAGTGGTAGCGTCTGTTGCTCGTAGCTACCTGCGTCAAGGCGAGAGGTAGAACTTCTGACCAAGTGAAGCCGAGCCGTGTGACAAGCGAGTGACGGGGAATGCTGGTTCGCCAATGGTTTGTTTTCGTGTCTATTCTGAATAACCCCACGAGACATCATTGTTTCCTCAGCTCAGCGGGCAGGCGCCATCTACATCTTTTGGGTGGCTTTCAAATTAGAAGCTCACGTTTCACTGCAGAAACACACCGATGGTAAGCTTTTCGTTTCATGCGACATTAGAATGTTCTTTTTGAAAACTATTTAGTTTCCCACACCATTTTTACTTTTCTGTCTTTCTATATATCCAGTGCTCAAAAATTATGGGTCAAATGGCTCTGAGCACTATGGGACTTAACACCTGTGGTCATCAGTCCCCTAGAACTTAGAACTACTTAAACCTAACTAACCTAAGGACATCAAACACATCTATGCCCGAGGCAGGATTCGAACCTGCGACCGTAGTGGTCGCGCGGTTCCACAATGTAACGCCTAGAATCACTCGGCCACGCCGGCCGGCTACCCAGTGCTCAACTAACGTATATAATCAACTTAGCCATTAACATGGTATCATGTAACGCTACCACTTTTCGGTTCATACAAACTAGAATAATCGTTTTGGAAACTCTATTTAGTTCACCATAAACTCTAGAATCAGATTGCTTTGCTTAAGAAGACAACATACAGCGCACTGTCAGCAAACAAGCCACGGACCATCAGAGCAAAGAGAAGAAAGGTCACTGGATGTACGAGTGGCTCAGCAATGCGGAGATCACGTCCCTCTCTTCAACAGTACTTTCCCATCTACAGGAGGCTGAAGGATGTTGAAGTTACTGCCACACATAATAACTAGCAAATAGGTGGAAGGAAGAAGGACGGAAGATTAGGAGTTAACGTTCCGTCGACACCGAGGTAGTTAGAGCAGTAGCACAAGCGCGGGGTGTTTCAAGGATAGCGAAGAAAATCGGCTGTGCACTTTCAAAGGAATTATCATTCCACCTTTTGCCTTGGGAGATGTATGGAAATCCCCGAAAACCTAGGTCAGGGTGCCGGACGCAGATTTGAACCGTTGTCCTCCGGAATGCGTGTCCAGTGTGCTATCCATTGCGCCACCTCGCTAGGTTGAGATCGTTTGGGGGGGGGGTGGGGGGCAGGGGGGGCAGGGAGGCACGGGGGGCAGGGGGGGGCAGGGGGGGGCAAATCCATTCAGAGGACGTCACTTTGCTTTTCCGTTTCTCTGTCTATGGAGGATCCTCGTGGATGACAGTGGCAACTCTAGCTGAACCTCAGGCAGTAATTGGAGGTTCAGACAATAATTTACGTTTAGGCCCCCTAGCAGACCTACTGCATTTAACTCCTCCCTTACTTTTTGAAATGAAGGTGGTTCTGGTATGCTCTGTTAAAATATATCCGATCTCCTTTTTCATTCTTTTCATTTTCTTATTTTTAGTCATCAATCTTCTGACTGGTTTAATGCGGCCGGCCATCAATTCCACTCCTGTGACAACCTTTTCATCTGAGAGTAGCACTTACAACCTACGCCCTCAACTACTCGCTGGATATATTCCAAACTCTGTCTTCCTCTACCGTTTTTGCCCTCTACAGCTCCCTCTAGTACCCCCCAAGTCAGTACCTATCATCCTGCCCCTTCTGCTTGTCAGTGTTTTTCACATATTCGTTTCCTCTCCGATTCCGCACAGAACTTCCTCATTCTTTACTTTATCAGTCCACCCAATTTTCAACATTCGTCCGTAGTATCATATCTCAACTGCTTCAATTCTCTTCCGTTCCGGTTCCCAGAGTCCATGTTTCACTATCATACAGTAAAACTAAACTAAACTCCGTCCGAACGGGCCCTGGAAGGCCGGCGTGTCATCCTCAGCTCACAGGCATCACTGGATGCGGATACGGAGGGGCATGTGGTCAGCACACCGCTCTCCCGGCCGTATGTCAGTTTACGAGGCCGGAGTCGCTACTTCTCAATCAAGTAGCTCCTCAGTTTGCCTCACGTGGGCTGAGTGCACCCCGCTTGCCAACAGCGCTCGGCAGACCGGATGGTCACCCATCCAAGTGCTATCCCAGCCCATCAGTGCTTAACTTCTGACGGGAACAGGTGTTACCACCGCGGCAGGCCCTTGTCCACTATCACACAATGCTGTGCTTCAAACGTACATTCTCAGAAATTTTTTCCCCAAATTAAGGCCTATGGTTGATACTAGTAGACTTCTCTTGGCCAGGAAGGCCTTTTTTGCCAGTGCTAGTTGGCTTTTGATGTACTCCCTGCTCTGTCTTTCATTCCTTATTTTGCTACCTAGGAAACAGAACGCCTTAACTACATCTACTCCGTGATTACCAATTCTGATATTAAGTTTCTTGCTGTTCCTATTTCTGCTACTTCTCATTACTTTCGTCTTTCTTCGATTTACTCTCAGTACATATTCTGTACTGGCACATATTCTGTACTCATAAAGAGTACAGAATATTTACTGGGAGAAAATCGTGGCTCTTGTTCCCGTCATCATGTATTTACACCCTGTTTTTAACGTACTTCCACCTCACTACGTTAATTTAAATTATTACTGTCACAGAGTTGCCGCTTTGCCTGACCGTGACCGGCGCTAGCAGCGCGTATCGATATGTCCCCTCTCGTAGTATCTTTGCTCGACTGCTACTACTTCCCGGCTGTCGTCTGTCGTGCAGTCCTTTGGGAGGTGTCAACAGGGCAGCTCGGGTTGCGAGTTCGGGCTGCTAGTCAGTTGGAGCGCGTCTGGAGCGCAGTCCGGACCTGCCAGTCGGGCAGTCGGGTTGGAGCACTAGTGCAGTCGGGTTGGAGCAGCAGTGAGATCTGCGTCGACGTGGCTCGCCCGATCATTGCCACCACGCATCACTTGAGCCGGGGCACGGTCTTGGTGGATCGTCGGTCGGTCGTCCTCCCGGACGACGCGTTTTGGCTCGTCGATCGTTCACTACTCGGCTGTGTGTGTGTGTGTGTGTGTGTGTGTGTGTGTGTGTGTGTGTGTGTGCGTGCGTGTGTGTGTGCATCGTCTCCCGATTTGTCTTCGTGCGTGTTTAGTGATTGTTGGGTATCGTTCAGGCCTTCGTGCAAGTGTTTGTCAGGTTGTGTGTGTAGTTGCCGTTATTTCCATTGAGGACTATTTAAGGTGTTGTCAGCATTCTGAGGGCAGTGTTCCGACTCATCGGGCGACGTATAACTCGTTCTCTGAGCGCTTCTGGTCCCCGTCAGTTACCATTTTATGGAACTTGGGTCGATCCTTTCCTGATACAGGGATGTCGTTTAGCCAGTGGGCGTGTTTCCTCTGCATGGTTGGGTCCGAGCCAGTATTTCCGCCGTCGTGTGTCTGGAGATGCACCAGCAGTGCAGTCGCGACGGAGCAGCAGTCGCGGACGGATCAGCAGGCGGTCGGTCAGTTGGTGGTGACCTGGGAGAATCTCCGCGCGGTGCAGTCGCTGGGTCCACTGCCGGTCACTGCGCAGTGTCGCAGCGTATGTGGAGCTGTCCGATCGCTAAGAGCTTTGTGGTTCACCGACCCAGGACGTCAACGTTAAATCGTGTTTTAAGTAGCCAAGCCTCGTCCAATCATGTTGTGGTTCGTTTCGGTGGTTCGCTGTTGGGGAGGTTTTCCTGTGAGCAACTCCGAGTGTTTTTACATATTTGATTGTGGATAATTACGTCCTTTACATTTTGTGTTTGAGTTCTCATGTACTGATTGGTGGTAAGCAAGTCTTTGTGTCGGTCGGTCCGTGGCTGTCCCCTGGTTAGATTCCGACGGATCAAGTGGCGCTCAGCTACTTAAAATTTAAGACTTAAGGTTATTTTTCTTTTCTCTTAAAAATTCTGCGAAATTAATTCTTAAATATATCTTTCAAGCCTAAACATTGCGGCCTTCTGCCTTTAAAAGATTATGGCAATATATTTTAAAATTTTGAAACTTAATTGTGGCCTTCAGCCATTGGTATTGCACCTTGCATGTGTTTGTTCTATCTACTGTGCTGTGATATTTTTTTAAATTATTTTATTGCTGTTTTAATTGGATTTTTATGTTGTTGATTTGTTAAGATTTCTTGTTTGGAGGCCTTCAGCAGTGAAAGAAATGAATTCGGTAAAGGTCCGGCTATGTGTCGCTTTGGTTGTAAAAGTGTTATTAATTTACAATAAATTACAATTGGAAAATGAAACTGACCCCAACCTATTTGGCCCTTTCCACAATCCTATTACCTGTTCTGCCCAGCGAATTTAGCGGGCGTATCCATTATACTGTTCAATCCATTCAGCAGATCATGTAATTCTTCTTCACTTCTGCTCAGGACAACAATGTCATCAGCGAATCGTATCATTGATGTCCTTTCACCATTAATTTTAGTTCCACTGCTGAACCTTTCGTTTATTTTCATCATTGCTTCTTCGATGTGGAGATTGAACAGTAGGGGCGAAAGGCTACACCCCTTTTAATCCGAGCACTTCGTTCTTGGTCGTCCACTCTTACTATTCCCTCTTGTCTCTTGCACATATTGTATAGTACTCGTCTCTCCCTGCAGCTTTCCCCTATTGTTCTCAGAATTCCTAACGTCTTGCACCATTTTACATTGTCGAACGCTTTTTCAACGTCGACAAATCCTATGAATGTGTCTTGATTTTTCTTTAACCTTGCTTCCATTATCAGCCGCAACGTAAGAATTCACTGTCTGTAGGTTTTTCCATTTTAGCGATCTGGAAAGCTGCTCTGAGACTGCCGAGAACAGATTCGGCGGTTTGGAATCTACTTATTCATCTCCTCTTTCAATTCATAATTGCTCGCTAACCCAACGAAACGTAACGGAAACTGAAGCACTCTCCAATGTACTAATATAGATCGAACCTATTCCTTGTTCTTCCCGAAATTTGCTAACTCCAAGTAGGACGGTAATTCGTATTAACTATCCCGTCATATAATTTTATTCACGAGAGTAAAATGATCAGGTCTTCTATATCCACTTCTAAGGACAACTTGTTCTTATTTTTGATGAAAATATACGTAAATGACCTGATGGACAGGGTGATCAGCGGTTTACGGCTGTTTGCCAATGTCGCTATAGTGTACGGGAAGGTGTCGTTTGGTGACTCTAGGAAGATACAAAGCGACTTAGACAAAATTTCTAGTTGGTGCCACGAATAGCAGCTTGCTGTAACTGCAGAATACTACATGTTAACGCGGATGAGTAGGGAAAACAGCACTTTTGCGTTCGAATACAGCAGACTGACACTGTCACTTCGATTAAATGCCTAGGCGTAATGTGACAAAGTGATGTGAAATCGAATGAGCATGTCAGGTTGGTGGTAAGGAAGGTGAAAGCTCGACTTTTAGTACAAAAATTTGGGAAGATGTAGCTCACCCATAAAGTAGACGGCGTATAGTAGGCTACTGCGACGCATCCTTGAGTACTTTCGAGTCTTTGGGGTCCTCGCCAGGTCGGATTGAAGGAAGACATCGAAGAGGGCTGTCAAACTTGCTACCGGTGGGTTCGATCACCACGCCATTATTAGGGAGATGCTTCGTGAACTCAAATGGAAATCCCTGGTGGAAGACGATACTTTTTCCGCAAGGCACTGCTGCGCAAATTTAGAGAAGCGCCATTTGAAGCCGACTGCAGAGTGATTCCACTGCCCCCAACGCACATTTTGCGTGAAGACCACGAAGATGAGAGGCGAAAAATTCGTGCCGCGAATTCCTTTACACATTTCATCTAATATTACTTTTGGAACCCCTCAATCTCCATTAGGAGCAATGTATCAACCAGTAAGTGTTTATGGTTTCACCTGCATATACATCTATATAGAAACTCTGCAAACTACTCTACGGTGCATGGCGGAGGGTACCCTGTGCCGTTACTAGGCATTTCCTTTTCTGTTCCACTTGCAAATAGAGCGAGGGAAAAACGGCTACCTACATGCCTCCGTATGAGCCCTAATGTATCGTTTTGCAGTCAACTTTAAGTGCAGGTTCTCTAAATTTTCTCAGTAGTGTTTCTCGAAAAGAACGTCGCTTTTCCTCCAGGGATTCCCATTTGTGTTCCCGAAGCATCCCTATAACACGTGTTGTTCACAAAAAAAACTAGCAGCCCGCATCTGTATCGCTTCGATGTCTTCCTTCAATCCGACCTGGTTCGGATCCCAAACTCTCAAGCAGTACTCAAGAACAGGTCGCACCAGCGTTCTATATACGGTCTCCCTTATAGGTATACCACGCTTTCCTAAAATTCTGCCAATAAACCGAAATCGACCATTCGCCTTCCCCACCGCAGTTCTCAAATTTTCGTTCCACTTCATATCGCTTTGCAACATTACGCCCAGATATTTAAACGACTTGACTAATATTTAAACGACTTGACTGTGTTTAGCAGGACACAACTAATACCGTATCCGAACATTACAGCTTTGTTCTCCCTACTCACCCGCTTCAACGTGCATTTTTATACATTGGAGCTATCTGCCATTAATCACACCAGCTGGATATTTTGTCTAAGTCGTATTGTACCTTCCTACGGTCACTCAACTTTGACGCCATATTGTACCCACAGCTCCATCGGCAAACAGCTGCAGATTACTGCCCTCCCTTGCCAAATGGCTGGCCTTGTGGCCGTGCGGTTCTAGGCGCTTCAGTCTGGAACCGCGTGACCGCTACGGTCGCTGGTTCGACCACAGATGTTAAGTCCATAGTGCTCAGAGCCATTTGAACCATTTTAACCTTGCCAAATCATTTATGAATGTAGAAAACAACAGCGGTCCTGTCACACTTCCCTGGGGCACTCCTTATCTCTGATGAACACTCGCCGTCAATGACAATATATTGGGTTCTATTATTAAAGAAATCTTCGACCCACTCACGTATTTGTAAACTCATTCGATGCCCCCGTACCTTCGTTAACAGCATGCAGTGGATCACCTTGTAAAATACTTCCTGGAAATTGAGAAATATGGAATGTGTCTGTTGCCCTTCATGCATAGATAGCAGTATATCATGTGAGAAAAGGGCAAGCTTAGTTTCACACAAGCGATACTTCCTAAAACCATTCTGCTTCGTGGACATAAGCTTCTCAGTCTCAAGAAAGTTTAATATATGTTCAAGGATTCTGGAGTTAGAGATATCGGTCTGTAATTTTTCGAGTCCGTTCTTTTACCTTTCTCATATACTGGAGTCACCTGCGCTTTTTTCCAGTCCCTTGGGACTTTGGCTGGACAAGAGATTAATGATAAATGCATGCTACGTAAGAGGCCAATGTCGTAGCGTACTCCTTTTATAACCTAATTCTGATTCCATCCGGCCCTGGTGATTTATTCGCTTTTAAATCTTTCAGTTTTTTCTCTACGGCAAGGATGCCGATTACTACGTCGTCCGTACGGGAGTCTGTTCGATGGCAAAACGACGGTAAGTTTCCTTGATCCTCTTGTGTGAACGATTTATTGAACATGAAATTTAAAAATTCGGCTTTCTTTTTGCTGTCTTTATCTGCCACACCAGACTGGTCAACAAGAGACTGAACGGAAGCCACAGACCCGCTTAGCGATTTCACACAGGACCAGAATTTTCTCGGGTTCTCTTCTAGATCTTTCATGGTACTCATGTTTTTAATCTTTATATAAATTTTAAAGCGTTGTCTCTTAAACGTGTTTTGTTTCGGCGGCACTGACATAAATACATTTAACACGAAACAAGCTTCAGCGAACTTACGAGTTTTCTCGGAAGACAGAGTCTAATGGGAAATAGAGAGATTAAATTTGGATTCTGCGAAATCGTTGGCGGACAGTCTTTGATTTTCACAGAAAAGGAATTTACGTTCCCTGGAAAGATAGCAAAACGCACAAATCCTATCCTTTTGTATGATTCGTTAAAACCTTTTATAAAGATGAAAGCACGGGTATTACCTTTCCCTTTGTGTACTTTATTAAAGCGCCTGTGATACGGCTCAGTCCCTCGTAAAAGCCAAGCGTCAGCCTCTGTAAAAACACTGCATTGCTTCTCAAACACTCAATGAACGAAGGTGTACACTATTCGGTAGATCTCGTTGTGAATACGTTTCGAGCAAAACTGACAAAATGGAGTGATAGGCTCAAGGATTCATATTCATTCATTTGCAATAGTTGCAATAGTTGACTTTTATTCCTGGAATGTGTTATTTACTTGTATTTATTTGCATTGGGGTTGTCTAAATTCAGGAGCAGGATCAAGGGCGTTGTATACGTGACATCACAAGCCACGCATAGTGCCTCTTACCCCTCCCCCCCCCCCCAAATCCCTCCAACTCTGTACCAATTCATCAACCCTCTCCAGTTTCCTTTCCCTACCCACTTTCTCCTCTACCATGACTACATCTACATCTGCATGATTACTCTTCGGTTCATAATTAAGCGCCTAGCAGACGGTGAATGGGAAAAAGAACACTTATATTTCCCGTGATAACTCTGTTTTCTCTTATTTTATTATGATGATCATTTAGGGGGGCAACAACAAGAGGTATTAACAATTGGAGGAGAAAGTTGTTGACTGAAATTTCATGAGAAGATCCTTTGGTTTAGTGACTACCACCCCTGTTAGCATTATCATATCCCTCGCACTCTCTCCTCTATTTCCTGGTGATACAAAACGAGCTGCCCTTCTTTGAGCTTTTGCTATGTCCTCCGTCAGTCGGGTCTGATGCGGTTCCCAGACTGCACAGCAATACTCCAGAAGCGGGAGGACAAGCGTGGTGCAAGCAGTCTCTTTATTAGACCTGTTGCACTTTCTAAGACTTCTGCAAATAAATTGCAGTCTTTGGTTTGCTTTCCCCTCAACTTTATCTACTTGATCATTCGAATTTAAGTTATCTCCTACCAGTTATAGCACAGTACTGCAAATGAAAGAACAAAAGAAAAATCCAACACGGTGGAAACAGTTCAACTGCGTTAATCGAAAAAAATTAAAAACCCCTCCCTTCCCCTTATTTCCAACCAATCATGCTGTGCAGCCAGTCATAGTGCAATATTAAAAATCCAATTTGATGGAAACAGGCGAAATGTGTGGCGCACATCCTTTCCTCATTCCAACCAGAGATGTAGTAAAAAATTATGGAACTCTCATTTCTTCTGATATTTACCTACACCTCAAAAACGGAGCCAGATTTAAGTTTTAACCTGTACGTAAGTACGACTAATATTAAAGTGACTGCAAGGCCAGAGATATGAATTATTGTGTCATAGGTACATACATACAGGCGAACAATGTAAATTTGTCACTACTTTTATGACAAACGTAGATGTCGGAAGTAATGAACACCTTTGACTTTAACGTGAGGGTTACGTAACTGTTTACTGCATATCTGATGGTATTTTTAATACCACGGTCTGACTAGCTGGAAACAGGAGGGGGTGTGGTATACAAAGCAACGAAGCAACAGTTGGTCTGCTTCAGTCAGCCTGGATTTCAAATACTGCGCTATGAGTGGCTGGAGATAAAACGTACTGCACAGCATGATTTTTTGGAGACAGGTCGAAAGAAGGGTTTTTTTCATTTTTTCTGCTAATACAATTGGACAACTTCCGTCCTCTTAGAATTTTTCATCAATTCTTTCTTTTTAACACTGTGTGTTTGATAGGCTTACCTCACTAACAATGCCACAATTATTAATTGCCGAATGTGTGCAGTCATGCGCATTGAAGAGTACGGATTGTATTACGTCCAACTCAAACCATAGCCGTCATGTTGCGATTTATCTGTCATTTGTAGCCAACGTCATTTATGTCGAGACGCTTACAGTGCCATCTCTTGGTCAAATTTTAGTTTTGTTTTCCTTCCACGTCGTTTGCTCTGCCGGCAATAACATGCTGTTCAAATTTAATATAACTCTGACAAGTGGCTCTCTTTCTACACCGTTTTAAAAAGGGAACTTATACTATGGACAACATACATATGGTGTCCATAAATAAACTGACGAAAAAAAACAGCAACACCAAAACATAATTATTGCAGAGTATTGAAATTTCCGAATACATTTGTCTAGATAACATATTTAAGTGACTGACATCGCAACATCATATGTTAATGTAAGTGACATATAAACCACCGTAAATTTCAAATACTGGTAGGTTAATAGTCGTTGTACCCGTCAGAATGTTGGCTGCAAGCATATAAACGTGCATGCATTGCGATGTGGACGTACCCGATGTCAGTTTGCGGGATGGTGTTGCATGCCTGCACTTCGTTGGCCAGTACAGGGATGGTTAATGTTGTCTGTGGATGACGCTGCGGTTATCGTTCGATAACGTCCCATATGTGCTCGAATGGAGACAGATCTGGTGATCGAGCAGACCAAGGCAACATGTCCATACCTTGTAGACCATGTTGGGTTACGACAGTGGTGTATGGGTGAGCGTTATCAAGTTGGAAAACACTCCCTGGAATTCTGGTTATGAATGCCAGCACAACAAGTAGAATCACCACACTGACGTACAAATTTGCATTCAGGGTGCATGGGATAACTACGAGATTGCTCATGCTGTCATACGAAATCGCACCCCATACCATAACTTCTGGTGTAGGACCAGTATATCCAGCACGCAGACAGGTTGTTTGTAAGCCATCAACTGGCCTCCTTCTAACCAACATACGGCCATCACTGGGACCGAGGCAGAACCATTTTTCATCAGAAAAAGTAACAAACATCCACCCTGCCCTGCGATGAGCTCTCGTTTCACACCACTTAAGTAGCAAATGGCAGTGGTTTGGGGTCAGTGAAGTGCACGCTACAGAGCTTCTGACTCGGAGCTTCCTTGAAGCAACCGGTCTGTAGCAGTTCGTTGTTTCACTGAGATGTGAACTACTGCTCTAAGCGCTGCGCAGGCGCAGTACGATGCTCCACAGCCACACCCCGAACGAGACCGTCTTCCCTATTGGTAGCGCCACGTGTCCGTGGTCTTCTTGTGATCGAACATTCTCGTGACCACCGCTGCCAACAATCATGCGCATTGGCTACATTCCTGGCAAGTCCTTCGGCAATAACGCAGGACGAATATCCAGCTTCTATTAGTCCTATTACAGGATCTCGTGCTGTGGTGATAATGGCGTCTTTGTCGCCTTACAGGAATTCTTGACAAACGTCAACTTCCCACGTCCAGTCTCAAAGGTAAATAACGCTCACGACCGTTACAGCGATTATTTGAAATAAACCTGATTTGCATCCTCGTAGGTTGTACTACTAGCGCCACTCTTTCGCGACTGGCACGAAATTGGAACAGATATAATTTTTCAGATGCAGAAACACGCATATCAACTTTACGGCGCACAACTCCTTGGTGCTGCGATTTTTTTACATCAGTGTGTGATACCTTTTTAACGTTTGCACATGTCTTATATATTTTAAATTCGATTACTTTTGCCTGTACGAAATTTGTATTGTCCATAATAAAAGTTCCAATTTCAAAGCGCTGTAGAAAGAGAACAACTGCTCAGAATGACATCAAATATGAAAATCTGAAAATTTCTGCAAATTCAAGCGACCCGACAGAGGCGGTGTCGACAGACGTGTTCTTCGTATGGTATCCTTAACTCGAACAAGAGAACGACTCAAAAACTGGACATTGGACACAAGTAAGGATTGAACGTGAGCCAAAGACTGAGCAGTTTCGTGCACAGTCATCTACGTTGTGAGAACAAGTGACACTAATAGTATCTGACAGGCCGCTTGGATTTGCACGCACGGTGCCCGAATGGCTAACTTGAACGCTAATTAACTCGGAAGCGGGGCAACATATCGAATTTTTTTCTTAACACTTGGTTCAAATGGCTCTAAGCACTATGGGACTTGACATCTGAGGTCATCAGTCCCCTATAACTTAGAACTACTTAAACCTAACTAACCTAAGGACGACATACACCCACGCCCGAGGAAGGATTCGAACCTGCGACCGTAGCGGTCGCGCGGTTCCATACTGAAGCACCTAGAACCGCTCGGCTACACCGGCAGGCTCTTAACACTTAATTCTGAAAGTAAATGGAATATATGTAAAATTGAGGTGTATATAATAGAGGTTTAATACATTATACAGGATGAGTCACTAATTACTGTCACCAATAATAGCTCCAAAAGTATGATAGTAGCTCAAACGTTTGTGGGACAAATGTTGCATGGGACAACGAGGGCCATAATATAACGTTGGTTATTTGTTGCTAGGTGTGCTCGCGTCAGAGATATGAAGGTCAACTTTCTTTTTTCAGTGGGATGCTATAGTTTGGTACTTATTTTCTGATAGCTGCTATCGAGACGAATCCAATGATGTGTAACAGTAAGGTCTTCGAAGGTCGCCGAAGGTCACAAAGGTGGCATGAACGTCTATTTACAGACGGTGTTCGAAGTGATGACCATTGGTATCAGTGGAGTGCTACAATCTTCTTATCATGAAATGAGTGGTATTCCTTATCACTTCGGCACTTATCGAAGCACATGCTCAGACCATTCTCTCTCTTGTTTCGTGCAAATAGCAAATATTCGCCGAATACGGCGTATCCGTCTAACTTGGCATACATTTGTTACACACTTCCCGAGAGGAACAAGAAACTAAATGAACGACAATATTTATCTGATGTTTTCTGTCAGGACAAAGTATGATCAGAGAAATTGTGGACTTTGTTCCACCCGGAGGCATTCAGGACAATACAGCAAGGTCTCCCTTGAACTCAGTACAATAACAATTATGAAATGACCATTAGCTTCCCTGCAAGGTACAAATTTCATTAATCCTAGTATCTCTAAAACAAGGCAACGCAAACAGCAACAAGTAGGGCAAGGTTAGCGAGCACAAAAAATACGAATGTCAAGGAAATTTTAGAGCAATTATTCAAACATGCAGCCCCATAGGCAAACGCGGAGCTTGTACATACCTTAACAAGCAATGCGGTACGACAATAGAATGCCTAGATTTCCAGTAATTTAATAATCAGTCCACGTTTGTGTCAAATCGTCAAACGTGCTGAAAATGGCTATAACTGACACAGTACAGAAACATACGAGTGCATCCACGCCCTGGTGTTTATCAGTCCAGCCACAGGAAAGTTATCCGAAATCTAGAAAGATAACGAGGATTCCCGGGTCAACGACACTTGTTTATCAAATTTAGAATTGCATGTCCGTAGATGGTAATGGGTGTGTACCATAATAGCCACAGTGCTGATGTGAGACAGATGCCCAAGCAGTTTGCCCCCTCCAAATGGTTGAGTGGCTGACGGTCTGAATTCCAACCCGCGCCTCAGCGCCAACAACACACACTCGAAGGCTGGCTGCTGACTTCACACGATGTCAGCTACAAGGACGACAACACGTTAGTGGAAAAAGCGGACCCCGAATTAGACACAGTTGGACCGACAAGACAACACTCTCCAAGTATGCGGCACACGTCCATATACAGGGTGAGTCACTTAACGTTACCGCTGGATATATTTCGTAAACCATATCAAATACTGACGAATCGATTACACAGACCGAACGTGAGGAAAGGGGCTAGTGTAATTGGTTAATGCAAAACTTAAAAAATGCACGGAAGTATGTTTTTTAACACAAACCGACTTTTTTTTAAAATGGAACCCCGTTAGTTTTGTTAGCACATCTGAACATATAAACAAGTACGTAATCAGTGCCGTTTGTTGCATTGTAAAATGTTAATTATATCCGGAGATATTGTAACCTAAAGTTGACGCTTGAGTACCACCACTCCTCTGTTCGATCGTGTGTATCGGAGAGCACCGAATTACGTAGGGATCCAAAGGGAACGGCGATGGACCTTAGGTACAGAAGAGACTGGAACAGCACATTACGTCCACATGCTAACACCTTTTTATTGGTCTTTTTCATTGACGCACATGTACATTACCATGAGGGGCGAGGTAAACGTACACACGTGGTTTCCGTTTTCAGTTACGAAGTGGAATAGAGTGTGTCCCACTGGAAACGCGTGGACGTATGTGGTATCAGCATGATGGTGCACCTGCACATTCCGCAATTAACACTACGCTGACCCTTGACAGGATGTTCGACGGGCGTTTCATAGGACGTGGAGGACGCGTAAATCGGCCAACCCGTTCTCCTGATCTTACACCTCATGACTTCTTTCTGTGGGGTACGATAAAGGAGAATGTGTACCGTGATGTGCCTACAACCCCAGAGGATATGAAACAACGTATTGTGGCAGCCTGCGGCAACATTACACCAGATGTACTGCGGCGTGTACGACATTCATTACGCCAGAGATTGCAATTGTGTGCAGCAAATGATGGCCACCACATTGAACATCTATTGGCCTGACATGTCGGGACACACTCTATTCCACTCCGTAATTGAAAACGGAAACCACGTGTGTATGTGTACCACACCCCTCATGGTAATGTACATGTGCGTCAGTGAAAAAGACCAATAAAAAGGTGTTAGCATGTGGACGTAATGTGCTGTTCCAGTCTCTTCTGTATCTAAGGTCCATCACCGTTCCCTTTGGATCCCTATGTAATTCGGTGCTCTCCGATACACACGATCGAACAGCGGAGGAGTGGTACTCAAGCGTCAACTTTAGGCTACAATATCTCCGGATGTAATTAACATTTTACAATGCAACAAACGGCACTGATTACGTATTTGTTTCTATGTTCAGATGTGCTAACAAAACTAACGGGGTTCCATTTAAAAAAAGTAGGTTTGTGTTACAAAACATACTTCCGTGCATTTTTTTATGGTTTGTATTAACCAATTACACTAGCCGCTCTCCTCACGTTCGGTCTATGGAGTCGATTCGTCAGTGTTTGATGTGGTTTACGAAATATATCCAGCGGTAGTGTTAGGTGACTCACCCTGTATAGGCGCTCATTGCCATCTCCCTGTTCCCCTGTCGAGAAAACGTCCCTCGGTTACCCAGGAACTGCTGAGAAAGATTATCCATGAACAGCTACTAACGGTACAAGCGAGCGGGCCGGGTATGGAACGCGCACAGCTCATCTTCACCTGCAATCCATCATTTCGTCGTAACTGCAACGTTAGCTCCAATCTCTTTGATAAGCTGAGTATCGCACACCTAAAATGAAAACTACTGATGTGAACAACGATTGCAGGAACTTCGCAGGTCATTTCAGAAAACCGCAGGAAGACATATCCCCTTATTACACTGACGTGACAAAAGCCGTGGGATACTTCCTAGTATCGCGTCGGATCTCCTTTTGTTTGGCGTAGTGCAGCAACTCGACGTGGTATGGACTCAACTCGTTGGAAGTTTCCTGCAGAAATTTTGAGCCTTGACTCTATGGCTGCCCATAATTGCGAAGGTACTGCCGGCACAAGATTTTGTGCACGAACTGACCTCTCGATTAAGTACCATATATGGGATTCATGTCGTACGATGCTGATGGCCAAATCATTCGCTCGAATTGTGCAGAATGTTCTTCAAACCAATCGAGAAAAACTGTGGCCTCGTGACATGACGTATTTTCATCCATAAAAATTCCTTCTTTGTTGGCGGACATGAAGTCCAAGAATAGCTACAAACCGTCTACAAGTAACCGAACATAATGATTTCCAATCAATAATCGATTCAATTGCGCCAGAGGACCCGGTACATTCCATGGAAACACGGCTCACACCAAATGGAGCCATCGCCAGATAACACAATGCCTTGTTGGGTTCATGGTTTCGTGGGGTCTGCTACCCTACCATTAACTCTTACAACTACAGTCGGTATTCATCTGACCAGACCATGGTGTTGCAGACAACTACGGCCTAACTGGTGTAGTCACGTGCCCAGAAGAGGTGCTGCAGGCAATGTTGCACAGTTAGCAAGGCACTCGGTCGGTGTTCAGCTGCGACAGACCATTAACGCTAAATTTCGCCACGCTATCCTAACGCATGGGTTCGTCGTACGTTCCACATTGACTTCTGCAGTTATTTCACGCCGTGTTGCCCTTCTTTTAGTACTGGCAACTCTGAACAAACGCCTCCGCTGTCGGTCGTTTAGTGAAAGTCGTCAGCCACTGCGCGTTGTCTGTGGTGAGAAGTAATGTCTGAAATGTCGTATTGTCGGCACACTCTTGACACTGTGGATCTCGGAATATTTAATTCCTTAACGATTTCCGAAATGTAATGTCTTATGCGTCTATCTATAACTACCAGTCCGTGTTCAAAGTCCCGTCGTGCGGCCATAATCACGTCGAAAACCTTTTCACACGAATCACCTGAGCAGAAATGATAGCTTCGCCAATGAAATGCCCTTTTATGCCTTCTGTACACGATACTACCACCATTTATATCTGTGCGTATCAATATCCCACGACTTTTCTCACCTCACTGTGTAATAAATATGTGTCTTACATCGATTGGGTTAGATTGCCCCTTGAATGAGCCTAGCCTCTGCAGAACTCTCCTTGAGCCCACCATCTCACTCATCAGCCTGGAGATTCGTAATACTAATGAATTCGAATTCCAACAATGCAAAGCTTACGTAGCAGTAGAAGGACTTAAATGTTGTTGTAGGCAGCTGAGATATAGAGTCGTGGGGAGCAAACTGCACTCGATGAGCCGGCCGGGGTGGCCGGGCGGTTCTAGGCGCTACAGTCTGGAACCGCGCGACCGCTACGGTCGCTGGTTCGAATCGTGCCTCGGGCATGGATGTGTGTGATGTCCTTAAGTTAGTTAGGTTTAAGTAGTTCTAAGTTCTAGGGGACTAATGACCACAACAGTTAAGTCCCATAGTGCTCAGAGCCATTTGAACTATTTTTTTGCACTCGATGAACGTCACCCAGATGTCATTGGTGGAGTTTTGACATGTCACACTTCGTTATCTGAAGCCATTTGGGTGCTACACAGTAAGTAATTGTAATCTAATAACAGTTCCAAGATTTTTTAAACAATTCGTACCATAATTTACCTGGCGCATGGGCTTAGCGTATCAGGCCCATAACAACTAACATGACCGGTTTTTTTCCTTGTTTCTGTGTGGCACAATGGTTTGCATAGCCACATGTAAATGGGAGCATTTCCGTAGGCCACATTTCACTGAGGATGAGTACTATATGTAATACGTATGATGGCAAATGCGTAATCATTAGGTATTCGTGGTTTGATTGATTGTCAGTCACGCCATATAAATGGGGATGTGCAGAAAGGGGTTTTTACCGTGAGGTTGAATGAATCTCTTGATTGGTAATGATTTGTGGGCCGATTGCGTTCTGGAAGTCTCGTACCTTGGCCGTGACTGTGTCTCTGATTCGGAGCATATTTTACGCTTTTAAACTTCTTTAGTTTCCGTCATATATCAACCACGTTAGCACCGCCCGTCAGTGAGGCACACGACTTCTTAGCGTTACTTTTTCATTATTCCTAGAATCACCACATCCTGATGTGTATGTGACTGTACTTCAGGTGCACTTCCTCGGTAAGTTGTTGTTGTTCTTTGAATTCTCTACAATCTGGTATTGTTAAAGCAATCGGCTGATACAAGGATCCAACGTATCGTTGACTGTTTACTGCGGTGACAGTAAACCATTTCCTTGAGATGGCTGCTTTCTCCAACACGTACATCAAGCGTCGTATGCCATGTATCCAGAAGATGGAATGAAGCATTGCTGTTTACTCGTGTCAACTAACATTCCCAGACAGCTTTGTCACAGCTTTTCTTTCCAGACCCTACATTATCAAGTGGAGGATGAGACTTTGCTGTCAAAAAGAATAGGATGTGTTAACGATCCCACCACAAGGGATCTTTCAATGCTTCCCTGTCTTTTACAAGACCTATAATTGATGAACAAGCGGAGATGTCAACGGTTGAGTTTTCAACAACCCGTGAAAAAACACGAGCTGCTACAACTTGAGAACTGAATGTCAGCTATAATTTGGAAGTTCAGTGGCATATATTTAACTATTTTGTTTCAACTTCTTCGTGAATCGTTTCACCTGACAACGGGCGCATCACTTTTTGGCCCTTTCGACATTTCGGAGGGCTCCTTGACTTTGAGTCATATGTTCAGGAATATAAACATCTAAGTGTTTTTCTGCTTCCATAACTTCTGTTCGTAAATATGCTGGCACTTGCAGCTGATTTCACTTTTTTAATCCTCTTCCTTTCAGCATTACAAATGTTTACAGTGTCGTCTGTGATTGGTGCATTTGACCTGTTAAATAATTTCTTGATAATCAGTGAAATTTTCACATGTCCTTGTCGTTTCATTCCATGAAACTGTAAATAGATTCGTGGCAGTCATTCTGTACACATGTTACTGAAACGCGTTGTGATACTTCTCTCTCCAGGGTCGCGCACTATTATCGGCAGACGATAATTAGGTTAATTAGAGATTAACAAGCTTTTGAGGTTAGCAATGATAATTAATTTGGACTATGATTTGATTTATGTGTTTTGCGAGGGTGAATGAGAGGTTTCAAATAGAAGGTAATGATCTCATCATTTTACGGTCGTAATTGCAGTTATGGAGCTTAACTCCATATTTTGTGTTTTTTTTTCCATTATAGATAGGGATACGCGGTACTGTATGAACATAAGCTGCTGCACACATCAGTATATTTAGATTCTGTTGAAAACGCGTTGTTATACGTTACAAAATGACGGAAAACTAGATGCCGGTAGTTAAAGGTCTCCCGTATTCGATGCATAGCACACAAGTTATGAAAGTATACCGTTTCAGTGCTGCGGCACAATGACGATCGATAAAAAGCGCGTCGTTTCGGGTACAGAATTTTTCATAATTGAGTACAAAGTACTTTCATCTGTAGATACAACCGTTACACTAAATATAACATAACTGAGGTACTGGAACCCTGTCGTAGCCGTAGCGTATTTTATAGTGTCGTGAACTTTTATTTTAAATGTAACAGGATCGCTTCTAGCTGCTTCCAGTTTTTTTTTTTTCACCTTTCGTTTTCTAAAATATTCTGAGTGTATTATCTGTAATAGTGGACGTTATTAATCATAAATAATGTATTTTCTGCAATACTTGTTCCATAGGATAACGGCTGAGACGTTCCCCCAGTGGACAGAAATGTTAACGTCATGCAGGCCTGTGTCAGAAAGTAAACACAAGTTACACACTGGAAGCTTTTGTTATTACGAAGCTTCGTATAAAATACATACACCTATCTTTGGGTTTCATGGACTTCCTCCTGTTTGTATCTCAGAATGAATCTTTCTCAGTGATGGTTAGCAGATTCTAAACAATCTCCTCTTCTATTAGAAGGAAATGACGAAACGAGTACCGACCTTGAAACCTATGTGATGAAGTACGTTACTACAGAGTGATGGTAGTCAATATGACATCGCGAATATGGATATTACGCGTGCTAAAACTGACTTTAGGCAATACACTTCAGTTATATTAAATTTAAAACCAAAAATGAAATGGAGATTCAGTTGAGTTCACGAATGTATTTTAGATCGTTCTACAGCTTTACATAGATTCCTCTACCAACAATTCGGTCTTCAAGCCACTGACGAGTCCAGGTTTTCTTTGCAACTTTTTCCTCTCTTCGTCGACAATCGCTAACAGACTTAACGGAGATATTTAAGGTGTGTCCATCTTCATATAGAAACTGTCTATTTGCGCGAAAGATGCAGCCGCGAATTGCTGCCGGAGAACGCTGTAGTCGCAAATCACGAGGACCAGCACGTTCCGTGACATGCAGCATGTCGCTTTAGAGCGTGCAGCAACCACCACGATACCACGTCTGGAGTGTTTTGTGATGAGAAACACGTCCAGTGTGAGGACGGCTTAAGGGAGCTCTTTCTGCTAAGTTTTAATCGTCCTTCGAGCACTAATATCGTTAGAAACACCAAAGAAATGGTGCTGGTAGATTAGATTAAATCAATGTCTGCTCGTCTAACGTAGGTAAGCAACCAAAATTGTGCAAACGAGAGCAGCTGGGTTGTCTATAAAAGACAGTGCCTTCTGTTTTCTTCGAAATCCGAGCTGTTAAATGGTGGAAATATTTATTGCATCATCATGAATTACTTCGTCTTTTTGTCTTTTGCAGCAGTTTGCTTCTCGTTGTACCAGTCCCATTGTTGCTAAACTTTGTTGATATATTCTTGCCTTAATAATCTGACTTCTTCACACATGTTTTCCAGCAATACACAACTCTTTGTTGTTGTCGTTTTGTTTTACAATGAAACCAGTTTTTATACTGTCATTTTAAGTTTAGACTTTGCAGTGAGAAGATGGGGTGGTCAGTTGAGTTAGCGCCAGAAAAGAAAGCTGCTATACTTGCTTATTCGTCTGTTGCTCTCAGCACTCTGATACAGGATTTAATCAGTCTACGATTTCGAGGTTACTAAAAAATACAGGGAAAAAGGAAATGTTGATCGTGAGAAAGGAAGAGGTCGGAAAAGGGCGTCTACTGCCAAACAGGACAGGGTATTGAAAAGGCTTTCGCTCAACGATTCTTCGCCTGTAATCAACTGAACTAAAGCAAGACTGGGTAGAAATGTGCGACATCTCAGTAACCAGTAGAGCTGTTAGAAATACACTACTGCAGGCTGGACTCTCAGCCCGTCATAGAAGGAAGTCTTTATTGACCAAGATAATGCGACAACAGCGACTAAAATGGGGCAAATACACATGAGACAGGGACACCAGAGATGCGGAACGAAGTAATCTCTTCAGACGAGTCCAAATTTAATCTGCATGGCTCATATGGAAAACTGTTCGTGCATCGAAGAAAAGATGAAGAATTTTTGCCATCATGCATAACACATACAGTCAATCACCCACAACGACAGATGGTCTGGGGGTGCATTTCCAGTCACGGAGGAAGTCGTCTGGACTCCGTCAATGGCACTGTCAACGCAGATGCCTACATAAGCTTCCTTGAAAGGAAGCTTATGCCAACCATTAGACATCAGTTTGGAGATGTTTCCAATTGCATTTTTCAGGATGACTCTGCTCCTTGCCACAGAGCTTTGTAGGTGAGTCCTATGACTTATATTTGTTCCAGACACGAAGCAGATTACTTTCTTGGTTAATTATCACATACTTCTACATTTCAGGTAAAATGTTTCCCTCGACAACATGGGGTTCGAGTATTAGAGTGGCCTGGAAACAGCCTGATCTCAATCCTATTGAGAAATGTTGGATGGTTATTGGAAATGCTGTCACCAAAAAGTAGCCACGGAATAAACGGGAGCTGTTGGAGACCTTTGTGCGTGTGTGGTTTCATGAACTGAGTAAGGAGTACATTAAAATGTTAATTCTTTCAATGCCTTCACGATGCCAAGCGGTGATTAAGGCGCGTGGTGGAGCAATAAAGTATTAAATGCAACAGTGTGTTCATATGAGGCAATACAAACACTAAAATCCATCAGTGTTATGTTACAACATTAATATTCAGTGTTTCTTTCAACACTAGTATTCATGTTTCAGAATAGCAAACTGAGTAGCTGACATATCCACTTACACCCATTTTTCAAGAAAGTGTTAAATTATAAAAAACAAACATTTTTATAGAAACAAAAGTTAAGAATAAAAAAAATTGACAAAAATTATTGCGTGTATTCATTTCTGATAGAAATCAAGAGAAATCAGGCAAATTTAGCTCAGTTATTCAATGATTATAACAGAAGTTGTTAATTGTAAGAGGTGATGCAATAAATATATCCACCACTGTAAACCTCTCAGTAAGAGCTCTGCCTTACTGGTATCCAAGTTCAACTGCAGTCAAGGCAAGTTTCCGTGGCTGCTACAGTCAGTCTCCAGATCACATGGTCCAATCATTCAGATATTATGCTGATATTTGGTTTCTGAGGCGCTCAACTGCGCCGTCATCAGTGCCCATCAAAGTCCCAATTTTTACATAGTCCAATCTTTTTACACAGTCCAGTCCAGAAACTATCACGAATGATGATGACGATGATGATGATGATAGGATGAGGACAACCCAAACATCCAGTCCCCAGGCAGAGAAACCCTGTGAGCCAGAGGCAGCAGCTGTGGACATTCAGATACTACGCTGACAGTTTAATGAGACAAGACAAGGAATTAAAAACATTAGCTGCCAGTGCCCACTGACGTATATCAATGGGGCACGATGAAAATTTGTGCCCGACCAGGATTCTAACCTGGATGTCCTGCTTACTAGGCAGATATGCTGACCACTACCCAACCCAGACGCAGTGGCCACTGCAACTGCGTGGACTATCCTGCCATGCCTTCCGTCAGAGCCAAATTCGCAACTTACTACTGATGTACTGCCCCTGCTTGTTAGCCTCGTTAATCGCGGCATATCGCCGATTCCCGTAAGAGATCGAGCCTGGTGTGCATCTGCACTGAAGGGACCACTGACCGCCATTGCCTTAATTATGTACATATGGGGTGCCTGTTCTGTCCGACTTGTCCGTAAGAACAGGCACCAGATTTATATAATTAAGTTGATGGAGGCCAACGATCGGACATGCCCGAAAGAGCAGACACCACATTCATATAATTAAGGTGAGAACGATCATTGATCCCTTCAGTGTAGATGACAACCAAGCTCTGACTCTTAAGGGAATACAGTAATGGAGTTAATGGATAGGGACACTGCATCAACAGTGTGTGGAATAAATTGAGAATTTGGGTCTGACAGGAGGCGTGCTAGTGTAGCACGTGAAGTTCCGGTATCCACATAGGTCAGTGGTCAGTGGATCTGTCCAATAAGTAGGAGACCCAGGTTCGAATCCCAGGCCGGCACAAATTTTCAACTTGATATAAATCAATGCTCACTGGCAGCTAATGTCTTTAATTCTTTTGTGCCTTGATTCATATTAGCTGCAGCATCAGAATGGTTTCTGTTCTTTCGGATGTGTCTGGAAGAATAGACACCTTATACATACACAGTTTAAAGATAGGGTCAAACACCAGAAGGTCGGCGAAAGATTGCTGGTTAATCGGAGAAACAATTAATGATCTTGTTGCTTGCTGTTGCGACAGTCAGATCATCCGGAATTATGGTGGCAACTCGTAATTACAACCGGATCCTCTGGGATTTAATTGCTTTATTTGCAATTAATATGAAAGGCAATTTCGGACGGTGAACTATTTACCTATTACAATTAAAATCAATGGCGGAAACGTTAAAAGAAACTCAGGCCTCTCTCATTAAATGACTGATGTAAATCAAAACTTTTACCAAAGTTAATGCAATTTCTTCTGAAGCTAGGAACAGTCCACAGTTTTTGCTTGGAGAGCAAATCCTTTGGTAACATTTGTTCCTGACCGTGAATTTAAATATGTTTCCTTTCGCAAATTAGTATTAAATTGATTATCGGACTTTGCAATATGAAAATGATTTCAGGTTCTGCCTTATTTCACAAACAAAAGACTACGCCATATGAAATGGCGCACGCAAACTACAATAACTAAAAGAAATGCTTCCATATAACACAAAGAAATACGAGTCTGCAAAGGAAGGGCAGGTTTATAAATTAAATATGGTTAAACTTTTCACAGCACGTTTCAAAGGAATAAAAGTCAACTAACACCATTCCACACAGCCTAATATTTAAAACAAAAGATGCTCTACATGAAACTTGGGATATTCAAATGCACACATTTGATATTCTGATTTCTAATAACAGTTCCAGTTGTAAATAATTCAGTAACAGTCGAAGAAAGATCTCCTACGACCATTTCATCGAATCGGCAGAATTAATTGCTTAATATGAATCAAGCTAACCGAGAGAGACAAGCAAAATGGCAAAAATAAAACAAAAGAGCAGAGCAAAAAAGAAAAGAGAGTGGTGCCCTTATTTGAGGACTATTTATTCTAATTACGCATTATGATCTTCGTATGATTATCGATATATTATCCAGAGGTGTCTGGCACAGTTGCATTATTTTGGGTAAATTTCGTGTAAAAGTTGGGAACGTTATAAAATGCCCCCTAAATGTTGAGATCACACTGTTTTGACTGTTGGATATCAATAATTGAGTAACAGTCGAAGAAAGATCTCCTACGCCCATTTCATCGAATCGGCAAAATTAATTGCTTAATATGAATCAAGCTAACCGAGAGAGACAAGCAAAATGGCAAAAATAAAACAAAAGAGCAGAGCAAAAAAGAAAAGAGAGTGGTGCCCTTATTTAAGGACTATTTATTCTAATTACGCATTATGATCTTCGTATGATTATCGATATATTATCCAGAGGTGTCTGGCATAGTTGCATTATTTTGGGTAAATTTCGTGTAAAAGTTGGGAACGTTATAAAATACCCCCTAAATGTTGAGATCACACTGTTTTGACTGTTGGATATCAATATTTAACTAAGGTCATTTCTTTTGTTATTTTCGTAGTTCATGGGCGTAAGTTCACAGTTTTACATGTTACATGGATACCTCTTCTTTCATTTCAGAATAGGGGCGATTATCTGAGTGCATTTACATTTACATATATACTTAACTGTTGCCCTTGACTGAGGCCTATGTTTTAACTTGTACCCCAACTGTAATTACTTGTCCACCTGTTCTGCTGCAGTCCAAAGGAAAACGGTGCAAAACACCAAGGGATGGACGTACAGTCCTCAGCATATTTCTTCATTCAAAGTTACTTGAATATTTGCATAGCAAAGTACAATAATATATTACATATTATAAGACAGTAAAAATATTGCATAAATTCGTAGGCAGTTTGTCACACCATTTATAAAACACATTAAATTCTGAAGTCCATAAAATGTTCATGATAATACATGTTCAGTTTTTAAACAATTCTTTCATGTAAGTGTCCTTTATCATATAGTTTTCTTTTCATTTAAATGTCTTTCATTTTTGTCATAGATGTTCTTTCCCACAAATCAAAATCGTAAGTCTTTACAGAATTGAGTTTGATTAAGAATTTTCACAGTTTTACAATGTCAAATACAGTTACTTGTAGAAGCAGTGATAGATCTTGCGACGGATTTCAGGAACGACGGTTCTTGTTGGTAAATGACAGTCGATGGCAGGACCCTCAGGTGCGAAGAGGAACATGGGAAGACATGCCAGGATTTGCAGATGGTTACTGGATACAGGTGACTAGACTGGCCGGCACGAAAGTAGAGTCCTCAAGGTCACGGCCCCTGTCTGTCGCCAGCAGGGGCTGCAGGCTATGATTCGCCTGCCTCGCAGCTTTTTTTTTTTTTTTTCAGTGTCTTACTGTCTTTAGAAAGGTGTTCGGTGGTGAACAGCAATTCGGGAGCAATGGCCTACTTGTAGTACTCCTCTGGTTGGTTTGCATAAAGGGCATAGAGATATTCGTACAGAATTGAAAATTATCATATCGAATGTACTCAAGTTTTTTACTGATCTGGCCAACAATCAAGAAGTGAGGAATAACTTAAATTTTGCACAAATTCATAAACTTACTGCTAAAGCATGTGGTGTCTCCAAGTCAACTGTAGGCCGTATTAGTAAATGTGTGTCACTGACAGAATCTCCAGATCTGAATGAGTGTTTTGATTCTCCAAGAAAGGGATACGAACGTGAATGGTAATCAACCGATTTTAACAAAGAGCTCATGCATAGAACTGTACTTGGAAATTACGACAGAGGAGAGAATCCAACGGCTAAAAAAATATGGGCTGACTACCATGCAAAAATTAATCACTCAGGCTCAGAGACCTCCATTCTTAGTCTTCTCCTCTCCCTTGGTTTCCGATTCAAGAAGTGTAATGATGGACGGAAATTCTTAATGGAATCCAGAGACATTGCAGCAGCAAGAGCGGAGTTTTTGTGCACAATGCACTTCTTGTGTGCTGAAGACACCAGGCCTGTAGTGCACTTGGCTAAAACCCGGGTTTCACAGAACCGCACCAATAAGTATATATGGCATGGCTCCAAAGGAAACGGCGGTTTGAAAGTGCCTACTGGTAGAGGTGGCCGATTAATCATCACCCACGCTGGTTCCTTAACCAGAGGCTTCATACCAGAGGCTAAACTTGTTTTTCGTGGTGGGAAAAGTTCTTACCAATCCGATTACCATTCAGAAATGAATTGAGAAGTTTTTAAGAATTGGTTTATTCTACTGTTGTCAGCGCTGGAAGAAGGGTAAATAATCGTGATGGATAAAACCAGCTACCACTCCACTGAGATAGAAAAGCTGCTAGGTTCAAATTGGCGCAAGGCACATATTATGGAGTGGTTAAAGAGAAAGAATGTTTCATTTTCAGTCAAAGAAACGAAGGGTGAACTCCTGTCTAAGGAAGAAATCGTACGTGTCAAAAAGACTTGCGAATTAGATCAGCTGGCAAACTAAATGGGACACCAAGTGGTACGTCTACCACGGTGTCACTGCCAGTATAAGCCCACTGAACTGATATGGGCCCAAGTAAAGCGAGAAGTAGCGAAAAGAATTTAAAAAAACTAAACTCCGTCCGAACAGGCCATGAAGGCCCAAAGGTACCGTCCGGCCGCCGTGTCATCCTCCGTCCACAGGCGTCACTGGATGCGGATATGCAGGGGCATGTGGTCAGCACACCGCTCTCCCGGCCGTCGTCAGTTTTCGTGGCCGGAGCACGTAGCTCCTCAGTTTGCCTCACAAGGGCTGAGTTGTGAAAAGAATTACTGCTTTCAAACTTGCTGATGTCGAGAAGTTAACACACGAAGCTCTTGAGAACGTTACTCAGTAGGAATGAAGAGGTGCGTAAAACACGCAGAAGCATTGCAAAAAACTGATTTCTTGAACCCGGGTTTAAGAAACACCAAACTGGAATCTGTGATGATACAAGTGACAGTAAATCTGAAGATACGGAGCCAGAAGACCCTTCATTTTAGGTATGTAAAAAGCTGACTTGATTTAAATGTCTATTCACTTCAGTTATAGAGGTCATACTGCGAATGTTTTTCCCTTCCAGTAGGCGTATGACAAATTTATCACAAGTGGTGGCAATTAGTTTACTCGACAGTAACTGTCAATTAAAATAAGATTGTCAATTCTGCGTTAATTAACAACAGTTTTTCCTAAAAACCTGTATCGAATGCCTTTACATTCGGATATAATCTTACTGCATTCGATTTACTTGTACATTCGAGATTTAACTCCATTTTTTCATAGAGGTATTTCCTGGCTGTTTCGTAGTAAGGGTAATGCAGTTCATAAAATGAGAAAACGTTGCGGTGCTTTTTTATCGACTGTACGTATAAACAGTGCAGTAACATCAGAACAGTCCTACTATTCTGATTCTCCGAGAAGAACATAGAAATCTATGACATTTGACAACTTTTACAAAAAGCTAGAACGTAGAATTTTATTGCTTTAGTATGGCAGAGGACAGTATCCGACGGCTAGAGAAATACAGGGTAATGTCTTTGATAAAACTGATTATTCTAGCTAGTCACTTCAAAGCAGTCTTCTCCGCCCAGTTGGTTTTTAAATTCGGAAACTGTAATGATGGACGAAATTTGTAACACAAGACAGGGACATTGTAGTAGAAAGAACGATGTTTTTCTGTACCACGCACGTATTGCGTGCTGAGAGCAATAAGCTTACAGCGAATTTAGATAACACTTGGGTTTCACAAAACCTTTCGAACAAATTTTTTGCTCGACTTCAGTGAAAATATTGGCTTCAAAATAGCTACAATTACTTTCACGTAGCGTATATTGGCGTTTTGAGTGATGAGTGCAATGACGAATGATATGTATTAGCAGCCAGTAAAATATTTTCGGTAAATAGGGAATATTCTCGGTAATATTAAAGCGAGCCGTCCGAACTAAACTCTTGACGACGACCTACAACGACTCGCGCGCTGCTGCGCACGGAATATTGCGGAAGTAATTTGCCTCTGTACGTGATACGGTACAATAATGATGTCTTAAATATTACCAAAAATAATTTTGTAGTTTTCTTAACAACTTTCTCGCGGGAAGTTTCTTCGGAGTCCCACAGAACGAAAATTAATCAGCGACTTCATTTTTCACGACGCTGTCGGCACAGTTTCACGCCTCTCATATTATTTCATTTTTTTAACTCAGAATACTTTTATGTTGCCGGATAAAAGACGCAGCAAATGCATCTGTAAACTTTGAGGATGTTCACATTACTTTTTTCAGTCCAGTTACATTAGTGATTCTGTTGCTATCACAGGTGGAAGAAAAAAATTATTTTGCTCCAAAATATCGTGTAACGTTAGTTTTCATTTTTTTTTCTAGCAGCTAGTAAGAATTTTCTTTTGAAAAGTACTCCATTATATTCTAGACTAAAAATGGAGTTGCTCAATACCTTTTTATAAATTTTCACGAACATTTGAAATCATCACTATAAAAAAATTGGTAATGCTGTAAAGACGGCGAGATGACCTTGAAGCCCTGTTTTCATGCCGGCCACTAGGTCTTGCTCTACTGCAGGAAGGCGTCTCGGGTATCGGTTACGGAGAACACAATCGATTAATTATTAATATACAAGCATACAATCACGCGGCTTGGGTGAGAGAGGGTGTATTAGTACATATATTTAACTTCCTAGCAGATTAAAACTTTGTGCCGAACCGAGAACCGAACTCGGAACCTTTGCCTTTCGTGAGCAAGTGCTCTACCATCTGAGTTACCCAAGCACGACTCATGCCCCGTCCTCACAGCTTCAACTTTGCCAGTTCCTCGTCTCCTACCTTCCAAACTTCACAGAAGTTCTCTTGCGAACCTTGCAGAACTAGCACTTATGGAAGAAAGGATATTGCCGAGACATGGCTTAGCCACAGCCTGGGGGATATTTCCAGAATGATATTTTCACTCTGCAGGGGAGTGTGTACTGATATGAAACTTCCTGGCAGATGAAAACTCTGTGCCAGACCGAGAATCGAACTTGGGACCTTTGCCTTTCGCAAGTGCACTTCACATCAGAGCACACTCCGTTGCAGAGTGAAAATATCATTCTGGGTTATATATGTTGTGCTGTGGACGCATATAATGCTTGTGTATTCTGTTCGTAGTACTAGGTTACAGTTCGTTCTATCCATGTATTTCTTTTGTTTGCCGCAATGAAATTTTGCTATCTATACTGTTGTCCACGTTGTCGTTTACTTCCGATTGCAGTATGATTGTTATTTGTTTGCAATGAACGTTGCAGTTTGTTTATTGGCATATTACGTAATCGCTGTTTGCACAAAAAAAGCGTTCGTAGCTTAGCGAGGACAAGTCTCTATGTTTTGAAATGTTGCTAGTACTGGGCGATCACGTGGCGCTCAATTCCACCGCCACAACCCAGAGCTTCGCGCCGAACATTGTCGAGGTGTGGTTTACGATGCACGCTGTGTACGCTCTGTTCGTAACAGTGCGAGTTCCATAGAACGGCTACTTGTACTTGAGTTCCTACACAGGATGCTGTACCTGCACACATGATTGAACACTTCACTGAAGGTAAGCTTCCTCGTTATTATGGACTTCGCAAAACTGGTATGTTCACTGTTCTCACAGACTAGTTCCGTTACAAAATTTTGTTTATTTGCACACTAAGTTCACGTACTACGGCTTTCTCTGAAAGTCTTTAATAGCACTGACTTTGACATTCATTTTGTTACTCATTTGCAATTACGTATAGTCTCTGAGTCAAATTACGCTGATATTGAAGCTGTGCTCTTCATTTAACGTCCAATTTAGCTCGTTTGTTCACTATGGAGAGAATCGTTGGATACGTCATCACTTTACATTACTTCTTTACATTGGAACGTGGCTGTACATGCAACAAGATGTTCATCAAAGCATTTTCCGCCCGCTCTTACACGATAAATACATCTCATTCGCGGAAGTATTGTACGGTGTTTCTCTGTACACCTACGGAGACGGTAAATGCATATGCAGATTGTTTGTTGCCCGGCTGCTGGCCTTCCGCATGGATTATTGCGCGCGGCTAACAAGTCAACGTGCTATTTGCCTACGTACTCTTCTGCGTCATGCTTCCACCTAGGAAGATCACGTTTAATTTGTTCTTATTCTGTTTTTACATCTGTGTTCTCCATGTTGTGCTGAGCTAACACTTCCGCACTAGAATTTTGAATTACGGTGTATAATAATTTCCTAAGCGTTTCGTTAATCTGTGAATCCTTTTGATGCAAACATTTCACGAAGTCGCTATTAATTCCTTCACTTCGTGCTGTTGAGCTCTGCGTAACCTGTTTGTCTTGGTTATGCAGCCAAGTAACAACCTCATCATGTCTTTACATGCAAGTTGTAACCCTGCAAAGTTACTAGTAACAGTTTCTATCTTCTAATTTATTTTTCTTATTTCATCAGACTGCTCTTCGGATAGCTGCCGAAAATGTGCACTTAACTTTTTCTCTAAGCATTTGAAGTTAACATTCATCTAGTGTTGAATTTCGCCGCTTATTTGTTCCTTCCGTGGATTTGCAAACTGCTTAAAATTTTCGTTCACCTTGTCCTGAATACGCTTACTGATTTGTACGAATTTTTATTCATCTGCGCGGTTTGTTTTTTGCAAGGTGTTCGAAATTTTGCTGTGTAAGATCTGTTAGTCCCTTTATTCAGTTCGACAAAAGGACCAAATACATTAGTTGGTAACTCAATCTTGGCTTCTACCGGCATATCAGCATTGCTTGCGGTAGAACTTGTAGCCTCTAGTTAAATGGCCGGGATTTGCCGATCGTCTATGTTTAATTCCGAACCGTGTAAATTTCCTCGTCCTCAACAGTCGGATTCTTCCGTATTTTCCCGATATCGATGAGTTATATAGACCAAATCGTAAACACAAAACATACACTTTCCCACAAACACGAATCCTACACCCGAAAATAATTTTCAACTGCAATAATTTCTAACAGAGCTAAACTATCTAACCAAGTATAATCATTCCGCGAATCCAGTAACAAATTCCACCGTCTTGTGGCTCGTAACGTTCATACATAAATATCTAAAAGACACATTAAATAATTTTATAAATTCACACAGGAAAGGAGTTCAGGCCAATCTATTTTCCAACACGAAGTACAATATTTGGCCTTGAACTGTTTGTCCTTACCTTGCAGTTGTGATTTCTTATCGCGTTATTACTTTTATTGTTCCTTTTTTTGGTTTAGTCTCTTGATGTTTCGTAATTTGCAGACATTAGTTACGTGTTTCATACACGGAACAGAAAATACATGTAATTACAGACATGAAATTCTAATAATTACAAGCACAATAACATTTCATTTATTATTTATTCCTTGGCAGACCTCGTCTGAGAACTGCCCGTTAATCGGTATTTAATTATTTTACTTGGAATTAATATGAACCACGATTCGGATTGTGAACCATTCCTTAATTAAAATGAGGAGCAATGCCGGCAACGTTAAAAGAAACTCGGGTCTCTTTCATTAACTGACTGATTTCATTCAGAACTTTCACCAAAGTTACTGCAATTTCTTGGCTTGGAGAGCAAATCTTTTGGTAAAATTTGTTACTGACAGAATTTAAATATGTCTCCTTTTGCAAATTAGTATTAAACTGATTATCGGACTTAGCAATATTAAAATGATTGCAGGTTCTGTCGAATTTCACAAACAAAAGACTACGGAGCTTGAAGTGGCGCACGCGAACTATAATAACCGAAAGAATGGTTCCGTATAACACACAATATTATGAATCTGTAAATGAAGGAAGGTTTATAAATGAAATATGATGAAACTTTAACAGCACGTTTCAAAGGAATAAAAGTCAACTAACACTATTCGACAAGGCACAATATTTAAAATAAAAGATCTTCTACATGAAACGCGCGATATTCAAATGTACGCATTTGATATTCTGATTTCTAATAACAGTTCCAGTTGTAAATAATCAAGTAACAGCCCAAGAAAGATCTCCTATGACCATTTCATCAAATCCGCAGAATTAATTGCGTAATATGAATCAAGCTAACCGAGAGACAAGCACAATGGCAAAAAGAAAAGAAAAGAGCAGAGCAAAAAAGAAAAGAGAGTGGTTCCCTTGTTACACGATTGTAATTACACATTATGATCTTTGTATGATTATCGATATATTATCCAGAGGTGTCTGGCACAGTTGCATTACTTTGGATAAATTTCGTGTGAAAGTTGGGACGTTACAATCCCAATCAACGTTGCCTCTATTCTGCTGCTAAGATAATCTTCTACGTCCTACTGACAGTATTTCTCTCTCTCTCTCTCGCTCACCTTTACCTATTTTATGACTTCATTCTGTGTAGTGTGGTTCTTTATGTGTGGGGTTTTTCTTGATTGACGGAGCGTTGTCTACCCGTTCAGTAGAGACGTTCGTGTATCGTGGCACGTTTTCCATCTTGCCCTTTCATCTTCACCAGTCTGTGATGTTCTCTCTTAGTAAGGCTGTGGGTCTTTATCGAGATATACATACTTAATCGAGTCTGTACTCGACTTTTATTTAAGTAGATTTGTGCTGTCCCCCTCTACGCTTAACCTAACCTGTGTTATTACGAACACAAGGTCAAATGATGCCTGTAGTAGTAGATGTACTCAGTGCTGTTGTCTCGGGTCACAGCATGGAGTAGGGTTGCGGGTGGTTCTTTCCAAGCCACACAACTGGGAAACCGGTTTTATCTTTTCAAAAAGGTATTGCTACTTGCGATGGAACTAGGAGCACAAGACGTGCTCACGTTCCGAATGTTTGGGTAAGGTACTGGAATAAATACTAGTGAGGTCTCCCTTATCTCAGAATTTCTTCATTTTGCACTGCGTTGCTCGGAGACATCCTCACTAGTCTTCTTGGGTTGGTTCACACATACGACGCCTTGCGTCCGATGCTCTGTTAAAACACTTTTAAAAAGTTCATGTGCTATCAGCGTATGCTCGGAGAGCTGGAACCCTAGTTCAGAACTGTCACCTTCCCATCAGATCTCTAAGCTGCTGGCGGGATAGGAAGGTTAATTTAAAACAACAGCATCATCAACTCTTGGATACGAGTAACGTAATCAAAACCACACACTTTTTGTGACTCGAAGCGATTTGTAGAGCCTGCCGTGCTCGAGAATGATGAACAATCAAACAGTTTCCAAATTGACGAAAATAATTTAGGAAACTTTGAACAGCCTACACCCATTGCGAATTCTATAGAACGGACATTGTCAATCAACTGTAGTCTTGGATTTCATACTGAGTTGCTGGGTCGCACTTGTAGGATTTATTTGTATTCGACTGCCTTCGAAGCCACCATGTAGCACTGCATCCACTGTTATGATTGTAGACTACCGAGCCCCAGTTGGGTGACAGGGGTACTGTGACATCTCAGCTGTGCGCTATAGGAAATATGGTAGCGTTCTAGGTAGCTACGCGCTGAGGAAATTTTTCGCAACTTGAGTACTCTAGTACAAGCACCATGAACTCCGTGGGAAGTTGCTGAGAACCTGGGGTACCTGGGCTCCACAGAGAGTAAATCAGACCGACATGGATCCCCGGCCGACGCTCAGTGGACGGATATTTCAGCAGCACAGCCTCTGTGTAATTCTCCAGTCTCTAACGGACGATCTCATTACTAGTTGCGTTGGCTAATTGTAGTCTCTTCTTGGCTCCTAATTAATAATGCGTGGTGGTGTGCGGAGCAGGAAGCGAGTACTTCTACGCGTAGCTAACGACAGTCAGACGAAAGACTGTTTTCAACTAACCGCTGCTCTACACGTAATAAAATGTTTCACTAGTCTTTAATATGCTAGCCCTAGTTTCTCTTGTGTTCGTGGTCCTTACGCTAAATGGTACGTACGTTGGCAGGAGTAGGATCGTTGCAAAGTCAGCTTCAAAAGCCAGTCCTCTAAATTCTCATTGGTGTTCCCCGAAAGGAGTTCCCTAAGCATTTCTGTAATACCTGCGTATTGATCGAACATACCAGTAACAAATCTAGCAGCACATTCTTGAATTATTTCGATATCTTTCTGTAATCTGACCTGGTGGGGCCCCAAACCCCTCGAACAGTATTCAAGAATGGGTCGCAGTAGTGTTCTATATGTGGTCTCCTGTACAGATAAACCACATTTTTTTAAAACTCCTCCGATAAATCGATGTCCACCATTCGCCTTCCCGACGGCCAACCTCACGTGCTCATTGCATTTCCTATTGCTTTGCAACTTAACGCCTAAATGTCTAATCGACCTGACTGTGTGAAGCAGCACACTGCTAATTCTCTATTAAAACATTATAGGATTGTTTTTCCTACTCATCTGGATTAACTTAACTTTTTTTGCATTTAGAGTTAGCAGCCATTTATCACAGTAATTAGAGATTTTGTCTAAGTCATCTTGTATCCTCGAACAGACACTCAACAATGACACCTTCCAGTACACCACAGCATCATCAGCAAGCAGCCGCAGATGGTTTCTCACCCTGTTAGTCAGCTCATTTATGTATTAGAGAATAATGGCAGTCCTCGACTGCTGTAGGGATTTTCGCAAGGTTTCCTTTAACCTACAGACTGCTTCACGAGGAAGGCTTATGTAAAACATTTATAACTATTTCGGGCAAATTTTCTGAACTATGATGAATGAAATTCCAGAGTCACTGTCAAAACGATGCCTTTACCATCTTGTGGTGAATGGCAGGACTCCCCGGAAGCACGGCTCAGTGAGGCAAAACATAGCCCCAACCAAATTGAGCGTGTACAAACTCTGCTTTCTTTAATCTATCGACAATAGGCGGAACGTGTTCAGTGTGGCATGTTCAGTATCAATACATCATTACATATTCAAATGTTATTTGTTTGGAAACTGTAAAATTATCCCCAAGACTGGTAAACAAATCTTCTCTGCTGAGTAGGAGATACAGGGCTATTCTGACCATACAAGAAAGAAAATATTTTAATATGTTAGCTACATTTTATGTGCAGCAATGTATAAACCGAAGTATACAAAACGAAAATTATCAGCATTGCTTATAAACGTTGGTGGACTCATGCGATTTCTAAAGAAATAAACAGACACTGGCATCCTCTTCTTGATACCTTCAAAATAGAGGATGGAAAGGGAGCCAAAAATTCGTTGGAGATGAGTAAAGAAGTTTTGCAAATGACTTCTACAGATGTTTGGAGAACATACTTCGAAAGAAAACAGAAGACAATTTCAGACTCACAATTTCTGCTTCGCTCAGGTTTATCAGTCGCAAATCATAGCTAATTGCACACTAATTCTTTGAACAAAGGGCAGCGAATTACTGAACTTTCATTTATCGTAATAAATATGTCGAACAACGACGATATAACCGCTTCATCATCAAGCTGCGTTGAGAGACTATAATACGTTAAAAAATCAATTACTTTTACTGAATAATTACCTTCCATACAACACCAAAATGTGTGGTTTTTTAAGAACGACTGCATACAGAAAAAAACATGCAACACCAAAAGGTGTGCTTTTTAATTTTTATGCAAGAATTGAAACGTATTCCTAAATACTGCTTTAGCATAGCACGCAACTTTGCTTAGTTTATGCAAAAAAAGTTTTTCTGCAGGGCGACAATGACTCAGCTTCCAGCTTTCTACTTTCCTTCCATGAAACTCAGAAAGAACACGATATATATCTTTACATTAGTTCTAAACATCAGTCTATTTATCTGGATGTGCTCCCATCATGTGAATACAACGGCAGTTAAACCAACTTAACGAACAAATAACAATCTAAAAACGAAACTCCGATCTGGAAAAACCAAAATCAAGATCTTGTCAACCCAAGCATGTACAAAATGTCATGTAACGACTGCGCAACATTCTATATCGGTCAAACAGGAAGAAATTTTAACATTAGAGTCAAAGAACACACAATAAATTGCGACGGCAATCAATCAAGCTTTTACCAGCGTCGCAAAAACCAAAACCACAAATTAGAACATATCGAAAGTACAGTAAAGGTTCACACAGAATAACAAAGAGACATAACATGTACATCTTGGAAGAATCAGAAAATTATACACGCAAAATGAAACCCCACTAACATCATGACTAGCAAAGACTGCACTGTAAACATAAAGCATCAGTGGGAATAAGCTGTCATCCCAGATGCCAAAGTATTTCACAAAATCATGCTATATAAACAAAACTTACATGATTATAGCGGTTTAACAACAAATAGACAGTCAACAGTTTACTCACTGATGCAATATGGTCAAATATTCCAACTAGATGTAGGTATGTATGCAAACTGAACTTTCTGTACAACTTTTATAAACGTAAGTATACTCACCAATTGTAACATTTACAGGTTCACTTGAGATAGGCGCTATAGCCGAAACAAGCTTGTAGTAAAGTAGAAGGATTACTAATAAAAGCTTTAACAGCTTACCTGGAATTATTCATTACAAAGTGTCGTATTACGACGTATTCTATGCTGCGGGACCTATTGAAAAGAAGTAAGTAATAGGAAACTCTCATTCCTCCTGAGGACATTCCTGGCATGCTCTGCTTACATCATTGAAATTGTATGAAACATGATATTCAGTTACCTAACTTTGTTCACTGAATTTTATTCGTAATTCTACACAGCGGTCTGTAAACGAAATTACCGCTAGCCAATCAAGTCGCCCCCATATATATATATATATATATATATATATATATATATATATATATATATATATACATGGGCGACTTGACTGGCTAGTGGGGGACTAATGACCTCAGCAGTTGAGTCCCATAGTGCTCAGAGCCATTTGAACCATTTTTGAACTGGCTAGTGGCAATTTGTTCATACTTTCAGTCTCTATAAAGTGTAGCTGGAGTCAGCGTAAAAAAGTACTGGTCATCACATCTTTCACGAGAGCACAGCTTTGGCGGAAAGAGTCAGTCTGTTTTCCTACTACAAAGAAAATGTTTTTTAAAGCGGAATTTTGCGTGCTCTGTCAATAGAGCGGTCCTAAATTATTCTAGTTCGATATTTCTTTCATAGATATATATTAATAGGGACAGCAATACGCGAATAAATACCGGTATTTCAGCAACGACAGCTCCACCCTGGCCCAATCCGGCTGCTACCACCATCAAGCAACATTGATCAGTCGCTTCTGTAATATTGGTTATCCATTGTGATTTACTGCTCGTTTTGTTTCATACTGAAAAAATATATCACTTTACACTAATTGGGGACTACTCTACCTCACGGATATGTAAAATAAAATTCTCTTTTGAAAATCATATTTCTTGTAATGGGAAACAAACCGACCGCTTCTGTCGACACTGTGCATCGCGTGGATATGAGAAACAGTATTTCTCCGGGCTTACTCCGCCTAAACTTTGCAAAAACGAAGTTGCAAATATCTGCCGAAGCATGGGAGGAAATGCACTAATACTCTTAGGAGAGACAGCCGGTATACATACAATCTCTTACGATCGGTTAACGTCACCTGATATTACAGTGTGCTCTTTTTTACAGTCTGTTATAATCGTTCTCATTACACAGATATCAAACAATATGCCGGATTAAATACGTGTTATACACTTTCCTTGTTTGCAAGGATTTACGTAATTATTCGACCATAATGAGTATCTGTTATCAAACAAGATGACGTGAAACATTAAGAAGATATCGTCTGTTGTCTGCAACGGAAGATATAATTAGAAAGGCTGAAAACAGAATACAAATGATATCATTTTTATTATTAATGACAACTTGATGGAAGATACCTGTGCAGGTAAAGCAACCGCTTAAATCATAATTTAGTTTCCGTGTGATGAATGTACAAGAATTATGGGTAAACTTTAAATGCATAGAAAACAATGCAAAACTGCGATTGGAGAAGTGAGTACCGAGTAAGTGAATGAAACACGGAAAGACCACCAAGGTTTAATAGTAAAGTTTGAAAATGCTGTGGAAGAAAAGACTGTTGCACCTTCATTTCAGAAGAGAACGCGGAAATGACAACAGGCAAAGGTCACCCGAGACTCGTGTGACTGTAAGAGGTCGATGCGTGAAGCATGCAGCTACCACCGTCATACCTCAGCAAACGATCTAGTCGAGAACGTGCGGAAATTGTGGACCTACGTAAAATCACTAAATGGGTCGAAAGCCTTCTATCCAGTCAGTCGTTGAATCTGGTGTCGCAGAAGAAGACAGCAAGAGGAAATCTGTAATTTTAAATTCCGCATTTTAGAAATCGTTCACGCAGGAGAATCGACAAACATACCGTCATTTGCTCGTACAGACTTCCGTTTGCAGGATATTAGTGGCATGCCGTACTGAGGTACCTGAAAGAGTTGAAAACAGATAAATTGCCACGTCAGGATGGAATCCCAGTTCGGTTACACAAAGAGCACTCTAAGGCACTGACTGCTTTGTTCGTATTTATCGTGAATCTCACGCCCAGCGCAAAGTCCCAAACTACTGGAAAGAAGTGCAAGTGACTCCTGTGTGTAAGAAAGATTACTGTGATGTAGGTTATTCGTGAGAATGACTTATGTTCCACTGAAAACGTTCATTTTGGTGAAAGATAGTCGCGTCTTTTACAAACATTTTATTTAGTGTGAAGAATATACCGTGCGCGCCCCAATCTGTCATCTATACATATGTTCCTTATGCAGAGCCGTAACACAGCAGGGAAAAGGCGCGACGTGTGAGCGCGGTAGCACTTTTATGCACTCATGCTCATAAATTAAGGATAATGCTGATACATGGTGAAACAACGCTATGGTGGGCGGTTTGCGGGTTTAAATCACCTCGGGGTATGACCATGCGGTGCATTTGACCTGCGGTCGTCTCACGGTGGCGCTGGCAGCAGTCCACATAAGCAAAGGTGTGTTGGTGCATGTCAGAGTACGGTGCAGCGAGTAAGTATGGAGACGTTTTCAGACGTGCTAATGATGACTGTGTGTTGAAAATGCCTCAAAGAATACATATTGATGAAGTTATGAGGGGTAGAATACTAGGCCGACCGGAGTCTGGTCAAACACGGGCCCTCCGTGTGCCACAAACTGTGATCTCAAGATTATGGCAACGATTTCAGCGGACAGGAAACGTGTCCAGGCGCTACAGTACAGGACGTCCACAGTGTACAATACACACAAGAAGACCAATATCTCACCATCAGTGCCCGCAGCTGCAGACGGCCACGGAGTACTGCATGTAGCCTTTCTCGGGTCTACAGACGACTGAACAGACATTGTTTATTCGCCCAGAGACCTGCAAGGGGCATTCCACTGACCCCTGGTCACAGGAGAGCCCGTAAAGCCTGGTGTCAAGAACACAGTACATGTTCATTGGAACAGTGGTCCCAGGTTATGTTCACGGACGAGTCCAGGTATAGGTTGAATAGTGATTCTCGCAGGGTTTTCATCTGGCGTGAACCAGGAACCAGATACCAACCCCTTACTGTCCTTGAAAGGGACCTGTATGGAGGTCGTGGTTTGATAGTGTGTGGTGGGATTATGAATGATGCAGGTACACCCCTGCATGTCTATGACAGACGAACTGTAACAGGTCAAGTGTATCGGGCCATCATTTTGCACCAGTATGTCCGCCGTTTCAGTGGAGCAGTGGGTCCCACCTGCCTCCTGATGGATGATAACGCACGGCCCCACCGACCTGCCATCGTGGAGGAGTACCTTGAAACAGAAGATATCAGGCGAATGGAGTGGCCTGCCTAAACCACATCGAGCACTTCTGGGATGCTCTCGGTCGACGTATCGCTGCACGTCTTCAAACACCTACGACACTTCAGGGGCTCCGACAGGCACTGGTGGAAGAATGGGAGGCTGTACCCCAGCAGCTGCTCGACCACCTGATCCAGAGTATGCTAACCCGTTGTGCAGCCTGCGTACGTGTGCGTGGTGATCATATCCCATATTGATGTCGGGATATAAGCGCAGGAAACAGTGGCTTTTTGTAGCACATATGTTTCGGGACGTTTTTCTCAACTTATCATCAATACCGCGGACTTACAGATATGTATCGTGTGTGTTCCCTATGTGCCTATGCTATTAGCGCCAGTTTTGTGTGATGCCACGTTTTGTGGCACCACATATTGCAATTATCCTTAGTTTATGAGCATGAGTGTATCTTGGTGACGACCCTTGAAGGTGTCATGAACACCCTAGAGAAAACAGACATACTACAATGTAAAACGCTCAAGACAAATGAAGACGGTAAATCTTAGATCTTAAGTTGAGTCCAGTGTGGTCGGAGATACTGAATGATACATCTGAAGTTATGAGTTATTGATAACTGGATCTGTCTTCACAACTGATGTAGATAGTTGTTCACGTACGGCCGTGATACGGAGTAGCCAGAGCACGAGAAAAAAACAAAATGGCGATCGCATATGAAGAAGAATAGCGAAAGGTACAAATGGTTGAAATGGCTCTAAGCACTATGGGACTAAACGTCTGAGGTCATCAGTCCCCTAGGCTTAGAACTACTTAAACCCAACTAACCTAAGGACTTCACACACATCCATGCCCGAGAGATGATTCGAACCTGCGACCGTAACGGTCGCGCGGTTCCAGACTGAAGCTCCTAGAACCGTTCGGCCACAACGGCCGGCACTGACAGATCCCTCACGCCCCGTTCCCTACTCATGTTCTTATAGTCAAGTCGCTACACACACACACACACACACACACACACACACACACACACACACACACACACACATGGAAGAGAAACACCACATAGGGTAAAAGAACTGACCCGTAAAATTATAGACCAGTCTCCTTAACATCGGCTCGCTGCAGAATTCTTGCTTAATCTCAGTTCGAATCTAATAAATTTGCTTGAGACGGAAAGCTTCTGTCCACGAATTATCCCTGCTGCGAAACTCAGACTGCTCTTTTCTCACCTGATATACTGTGAACTACGGACGAAGGGCAATAGGCAGACACCATATTCCTAGGTTTCCGGAAAGCGTTTGACATGGTGCCCCACTGCACGCTGTAAACGATGGTAAGAGCATACGAAATAGCTTCGCAGATATGTGAGAGGCAGGAAGACTTCTTAGGTAATAGGACTCAGTACGATGTCCTCGACTGAGATTAATTTGGATGTACAGAGAGATCCGTAGCAGGTGATTTCAGTTTATGTGTATAGAATATACATTCATGAGCAGCGAAAACTGACACACGTGAAAGTATACGATAACAGACGCAAAATCGTCGGAATGAGTGGCAACGAGGTGTCATTGACTTCAATATGAAATATTGTCCTATTTATTACAAATTCATTTGATAGTTAAATTTATCGATTACGTCACCATCTAACAGGGCTCAAATTGTACATTATCGAGTTGATGAGGCACTTAAAACCGGAGAGCATAAGTGAAACTGTGGAAGTGTTGCATAGGGCCTCAAAGGGACAGACTATAAACATACTGGAGGATCTAGAAATTATTACCCACCAAAACAGAGGTCCACCAACTATCTTAACCGAACAGAATGAGTTCAGCCCAAACTGATGTTTAAATTTTTATTGACGTGTTCTGACTGTGGGGTGCCCTCTTGCTTCTGACTGGATTACACCTCTCCTCCACCTCACGGAGTTGCGGTTGTTTGCGCGGCAAGCGGCCTGCTTCGGGAAGCAAGTTGCTAGCTCTTCAGCAAGGTGGACCTGCCTCCCAAAATATTTGAATATAATAACCAAATTGTTGTAAGTCTTATAACATAATTTAAAAGTCAGCATATTTCAGTGTATTCTTTGGTGAAGTTTTAGGTCATAAGGCACCGCGTTTTTCTTATTATAAGCACGTAATTGTAACAGCAAATACTACTTTTATAATCACAGCTTTCTGCTATTGTGAAATATGGTTAATACTCAAGTTCCACGTGTGTTATATGGATATTATTAACATAGTCAGTGAGTAGTTGTTATCGTGTTTAGGTAAACTCCACGTGGGGGTTTTATAATTCGAGTGTTTATTTTTGTAATTTGTAGTATGTCTGTCTTTTTAAGGAAAGGAAAAAATAGAATAATAACAAAATAAAAGTAAAACTTGAAGTCAACTTGTATCACACGTGTCGGCTAGAACTTGCATCGTGGTGCAACTTTGAAACCAGTAGTTAGCAACACTACAAAAGGTATACATTTCAATATTGATAGCTAGTTAGTTTATGTTCCATGGATCATTTTGCACGACAAATCGTAATGATGTGGAACAAGTCATTCTCATTCACATCGCACATTAATTTGTAAATATGACTACAGGCTGCATGTTAATGAGTATTTCTTTTTAATGTACAGATTTAAGTTATCAATTTCTAACCACCACGTTTTACACATTAAAATAATTGAAATTCTTCTACGGAATAGAAACAGTTTCCAAGGAGAAACATTTTCAGTTTGTTTTTAAATTTCCCTTTGCTGTGTGTCAGATATTTTATATCGCTAGTTAAGTGATCAACAATAGTTTGTTTCGCAACTTACAAATTTTTTTTGTGAAAGAATGTGTAGAGTCTTGTACCAGGAAGCGATGGAGAGGATGTTATGGGTAGCCAGTATCCTCTTTCTCCAACACAAATGCACACGTGTATTAATATGGTTCTTCATTTACTTGCGCTGGATTCTTAACTTTAATGAAGTCCATGTGCTGTGGTAGAAGCTCATTCACTATAGCGCTTTTGCTGACAATATCAGTATCTCGCTATAGACACAAATCTGGATGCTATGTGCTATCGTATCCAGTGATGTAAACTGACAGATGATAACTGGAATGCGTGTTAGCGCGTCAGTGACTTCGCTACTGAGTCCCTCCGGTCAGCGGCCGCGGCTTAAATACCTTCGCTCGAGAGGCCGTTGTCGGCGTGTTGCTTGCGACTCTGTCTTTGGCCTCTACCCTGGCCGCGCGCTAGATCGAGCGCCTATTATAGATCTCCACCTAAATCTTTGTCGACCGGTGTGTTGGCGACAGCTTACGTCAGCACAGAACATCTTACAGTATTGTTAACTTTTTAAATTTTTGGAGCTTGATTTGCATAACAAACATATTTACCTTGCATCTTAATTGCAGCTATCTGATGATAGCAGATACCGAAATGTCGCAATAAAAAATACATTTTTTTAGTGAACTAGACATTTTATTCATAAAATATTCCATAGGATATAACAATGATCATAGATGATTATTGTAATAAAGAACTGTTCAAGAGCATACACCGAAATTTAGATATATATGTTATACCAGAAAAATTTAGTTTTGCTGTATACCGCGCTAATTTTGGATGTCATTAGAATAAACGGTCTTTGAAGGAATTTCTGCGGTTATAACTTCCACTTTCGCAATTTGGTTTCGTTAAATCATGTATCCAGCACTACCAAACTTCCCCATGTTTTATTCATTCGGGCTCTGCGGCTGAAAGTTTGTAATCGCCAGTCCGCTAACATGCATTAATTATTCATGTGTTCTGAGGCACACGTCTGACGTTGCATCGAGGCGAACTGAGGCGTTCTCTCGGTGTCTTTTGCGCATTATCTTGCTCTTGTTTCGCAATTTACTTTAAACACAATGTTGTTCGTTTGTCTTCTGCTTTTCACGCACTTGCTCGTTGTAGCTTACACAAGCTACAGAAGAGTATTACCTACCCATCGTCAAGTAAAACCACGCTTGCCTTGTGGCGTGTCATTGACTTCCCTTTGTGACAGCTCTTTGTTCCAAGCGTGCGGGAAAACTGTTAACGACACACCGATTCGTATGTAAAAGAAAAGAATGATACACACTATAGAGTGCAGTAAGATTACGCACTTAAGGTTTAATTAACGACAAACTGAAAAGGCTTCAGCAATCATGATAAAAATTTACCGGCTTTTCGTCTTACTTTTAGCGATTATAAAAAGAAGACCGAAAGGGATGTGTAAAATTGAAAAGTTAATGCTCAGTTAGTCCAGAATGATGTAATACAAATACGCAGTGTTACGCGATCTTAGGGTAAGAGTGCGTTTCTTCTAGTGAAGTAAATTTGCGTGTTGTTATTAAAATGAGAAAAATATTTCTTCTGCTTATTTCTCTGCATATAATAGTTACTGATAACGTAATATTGAGAGGCTTGTAAAAAAACACAGGAAAAAATACAATAACCTGCGTAAAAATTTGTGAGACAAAATATTATTTAACAGAGATCACAAAAGAATTGTGCAAATTATTCATAATGGCAGCAGAATTAATGCCACTACTCTTCCCACATGAACCGTTGAATGCAGTTTTCTATTGGATTACTCAGCTTTTCATTACAGCCCAGAAATTCAAAAGTTTGTACATTTTCTATTGACGTACGTGAGCGCCTGGTCATAGTCCAACAGTTTCCTCTTTGATTTTTTCTTTATTGTTCCTATAATTCCAATTCCAGTTGCTTTTTGAATTAGGTTCCAGGTACTGTTTCTCACTGAGTTTTCTTCTTTTTCGTTAGCAAAGGAATTCCTAGTTTAGGAAGGCACAGGCACTTGACCATGGTTGTGGACCATTTACAGATGTCTTTAATCTTTAGCTCTGGAGAGATCAAGCTAAAACGTGGATGTAACATTAAAACTGCCTTTCTCGTCTGTAACAGCCGAGAGCAGGAAATCTTCCTAGGTGAATATTAGACGATCTGTTATATCTAAAGGTTGAATCACTTTGGTGTGTTCGACAGTGTGGCTGTCCTTCGATAAGCTGTTCCAGACAATCTATCAATACACTCTCTCATTTTTATATCTCCAGGGAGGGTGAAGAGCTCTTCGATTGGCCTTGTATGTTTTCAAAAATGTTGTAACCAAATAAGACATATATGACTTCCTGATGTTCAGAAGATTAAATGTGATACTGAAATTACAATTCAAATATCGCAATGTATTTATAAAATAGTAATCCACACGATTTACATGAACTAAGTTCTTAACCTTGGAGCACCAAAGAGGGTCACTAAAACAGTGTAAATTTTACTGCTTTCGACTTTATTCAAAGGGAGTCATAATTTATGGGTTGTTGTTGTGGTCTTCAGTCTGAAAACTGCTTTGACGCAGCTCTCCATTTATAGCTTATGCATTAGTTAATTATAGTTATTAGATCTCCAATGGCCTGTTACAACAAAATAAGTACAGAAGTCTTGTTTTATACAATTTTACTGCTCGAAATGTTATTGGAAACGAAGTCATAATCTATATTATGCCCTAGTTGCAAATTATTATAACTCCAAGAGCATTTTAAATACAAAATGAGTAGAAAATCTTCTGCCTGAGACCCTATTATTTCGATTTGTACAAGACCTAGCTCAGTCTTCCATGGCCACCCCGCGGTTTTTCCTCCGGTTCCTCACTTTCCTCATTTGCTACTTTAAAGAACCGGTCAACATCGCTGCCATCTGAACACAACATTATTTTCAAGACTATCGTCTTCTTCACTCAGTTCTCCATTGTATGTGTCGTTATCAGCTCTTCAAGCAAATATGTCAAATACCTTCAAGCAAATACCACCATCTGCGCTGAGCAGGCAAAAGTCATGAGATAATAATCTCCACGTACAGGGTGGTCCATTAATCGTGACCGGGCCAATTATCTCACGAAATAAGCGTCAAACGAAAAAACTACACAGAACGAAACTTGTCTGGCTTGAAGGGGGAAACCAGATGGCGCTGTGGTTGGCCCTCTAGATGGCGCTGCCATAGGTCAAACGGAAATCGACTTCGTTTTTTTTTTTTAGTAACCCCCATTTTATTACATATTCGTGTAGTACGTGAAGAAATATGAATGTTTTAATTGGACCACTTTTTTCGCTTTGTGATAGATGGCGCTGTAATAGTCACAAACATATGGCTCACAATTTTAGACGAACAATTGGTAATAGATAAGTGTTTAAATTAAAATACAGAACGTAGGTACGTTTGAACATATTATTCCTGTTGTTCCAAGGTGATACATGAACCTTTGTGAACTTATCATTTCTGAGAACGCATGCTGTTACAGCGAGATTACCAGTAAATACCACATTAATGCAATAAATGCTCAGAATGATGTCCGTCAACCTCAATGCATTTGGCAATACGTCTAACCACATTCCTCTCAACAGCGAGTAATTCGCCTTCCGTAATGTTCGCACATGCATTGACAATGCGCTGACGCATGTTCTCAGGCGTTGTCGGTGGATCACGATAGCAAATATCCTTCAACTTTCCCCACGGGAAGAAATCAGGGGACGTCAAATCCGGTGAATGTGCGGGCCATGGTATGGTGCTTCGACGACCAATCCATCTATCATGAAATATGTTATTTAATGCCGCTTCAACCGCACTCGAGCTATGTGCCGGACATCCAACATGTTGGAAGTACATCGCCATTCTGTCATGCAGTGAAACATCTTGTAGTAACATCGGTAGAACATTACGTAGGAAATCTGCATATATTGCACCACTTAGATTGCCATCGATAAAATGGGGTGGGGACCAATTGTCCATCCTCCCATAATACCGCACTATACATTAATCCGCCAAGGTCGCTGATGTCCCACTTGTCGTAGCCATCGTGGATTTTCCGTTGCCCAATAGTGCACATTATGCCGGTTTTTCGTTACCGCTGTTGGTGAAGGACACTTCGTCGCTAAGTAGAACGCGTGCAAAAAATCTGTCATAGTCCCGCAATTTCTCTTGTGGCCAGTGACAGAACTGTACACGACGTTCAAAGTCGCCGCCATGCAATTCCTGGTGCATAGAAATACGGTACGGGTGCAATCGATGTTGGTGTAGAATTCTCAACACCGACGTTTTTGAGATTCCCGATTCTCGTTCAATTTGTCTGCTACTGATGTGCGGATTAGCCGCGACAGCAGCTAAAACACCTACTTGGGCATCATCATTTGTTGCAGGTCGTCGTTGACGTTTCACATGTGGCTGAACACTTCCTGTTTCCTTAAATAACGTAACTATCCGGCGAACGGTTGGGACACTTGCATGATGTCGTCCAGGATACCGAGCAGCATACGTAGCACACGCCCGTTTGGCATTTTGATCACAATAGCCATACATCAACACGATATCGGCCTTTTCCGCAGTTGGTAAACGGTCCATTTTAACACAGGTAATGTATCACGACGCAAATACCGTCCGCACTGGCGGAATGTTAAGTGATACCACGTAGTTATACGTTTGACTATTACAGCGCCATCTATCACAAAGCGAAAAAAGTGGCCCAACTAAAACATTCGTATTTCTTTACGTACTACACGAATATGTAATAAAAAATGGGGGATCCTATTTTTAAAAAAACGCAGTTGATATCCGTTTGGCCTATGGCAGCGCCATGTAGCGGGCCAACCATAGCGCCATCTGGTTTTCCCCTTCAAGCTATATGAGTTTCGTTCTTTGTAGTTTTTTCGTTTGATGCTTATTTCGTGAGATATTTGGCCCGGTCACTATCAGTGGACCACCGTGTATACAGATACACGAAGTATGGGCAGTGCATAAGCAGAGCTGTCATTTGCACTCGGGTGACTCATGTGAACGCTTTCCAAAGTGATTATGGCCGCACGATGCGAATTAACAGACTCTGAAAGCGGAATGGTAGCAGGAGCTAGAGGCATGGGACACTCCATTTCGGGGATCGTTAGGAAACTCAATGTTCCGAGATTCACAGTCTCAAGAGTGTACCGCGAATACAAAATTTCAGGCGCAGTTCTCATCACGGACAAAGTAGTGGATGACGGCCTTCACATAACGATCAAGAGCAGCGGCGTTTGCATGGAGTCGCCACTGTTACCACACAAGAAATACTGCGGGAATCAACAGCAGAAATCAAAGTGGGGCGTATGACGAACGTGTGCGTTAAGTTAGTGCGGCGGAATCTGGTGTTAACGGGCTACGGCAGCAGACAAGCGACGCGAGTGTCTCAGCTAACAGCATGACATCACCTGCAGCACCTATCCTGGGCTCGAGACCACATCGGTTGGACCCTACAGGCTGGAAAGCCGTGGCCGGTGTACTCAAAACTGCGCACCCAGAAATTTGCCCCCAGTGAAAATTGCGCCCATAAACGATCGAGGAAGGGTCCAATAATCCGGCGTGGCAGTTAGAAGAGCCGAGAGACGCTACCTAGAAGTTGCCGAGCTCGCATTTTCAAGCCATACTGTGCGAACGTTGCAACTGAGAAGGTCAATGTTAAGAGTGTATCGAGAGCTTTCTTCAAGAAATCGATACATGTTACAAAACCATGGTACGTATATCAGATGCTACGTCAGATCGTAGTCATTTGATTAAAACTTCGGAAACGAAACTTCCAACGATTATACGAAAACTACTTGACAATTATCATGAGATTCCTAGCGCAAATTACACGACTAAGAACCTTTTTTTTCTGAGACTGTTCTCAACTTTATTTTGGCGCTAAGATTTTTCTTAACCTTGCGTATTTAGATAGCATTAGATATGAGGATTCTTTCTTTTTTCAAAGTAAGGTTAATTAAGAACTGTCTAGCCTTCACCATGAGTCAAGCACAACTGTCTAATATAGCAGTTAGTCACTAGAAATGGGCTAGCTCAGGATGTCGATACTGATGAGGAAATTTCAAAATTTGCAGCCGAAAAAGAAGGAAGAAATTCTAAGCCACGTGTTAGTCACAAATATTGTATTTTAAGCTTTTGTTGGTTTGGCAACTGGTGAGGGGGGGGGGGGGGGGGGGACAATTCAAAAGCTGCACCGGGTACCAAACTATCTAGCTACGCCACTGCGTAGACGTCATTCACGTCAGTCTCAACCAGAGTAAAATATTGGATGTGTAGATAATCAAATAGGGAATTCTTTGTCCAGTCCTGTAAAAGTTCAGATTAATTGCATAAAAATCACCAAGACATTCAATAACTTTGAAGTATCTCATCAGTCTCCTCTTTAGGTCATTAAAGTAAGTGTATGAGTCTTAGAAGCTTTATAAAGTGAATTAACAAGTTTACATTGCACTGATATGTTTAACTTTAGCTCAGTATGTCTTCATTCACCGTCGTAACAACCTAGCGAAAACAAATTTTGCATTTGGTGTTTTATGTCGCGTCGACTGTTATTATCGCTAGAGATTTAGCTTTCGCTCGGATCTACGGTTATAGGAGGGGGAGGAAGCAACGGGGAGGAAGTAACCCTGGCACCCAAGGAACCATTTCAGTATTTGCCTCGTAAGATCTGAGAAACCACAGAAGCCAAATTCAGTGTGATCGGCCATGGAATTGAGCCAAGGTTTTAAAAATAATCAGATTTCTATCACATTCTGTCCGGGCTTTGGACGGGATAAATAGCAAAAGTAAATCATTGTCATCTGGACGTGTTTAAAATCAGCTTATTAGTATCATTAATATACCTTTTTAAGTTTTTTTTATTCATAAGCTGCTATTTACGTTTTGTACATTTTTCTATCTAAACACTTCTTGTGATAAATTTAGTCAAATTTTTCAGGTACGACATAGCTTTCAAGCGAGCTCTGATCTCACCGTCCTCTTCGTATTTTTTTACTTCTTTTCCAACCTTTCGTCCCGTTTAATGTACACTGTTTTTTTTTTCGTTTACCTTCCATACTCAGCTCTGCCCTCATTAACGTGCATGTCGAATTTTCTGCTTCTCTTTTCATACACCGAATTATGTCATTGATTTTAGAATTTGGTTTAGCAAGCATGTTGTTAATTTTGTGGTGCCAGCCTTCTACACAGTTGGTCGCTCGATGGCGCCGTGTGCAGCAACTCCAAAGGATGGTATGGGGGCTATCGGGTGCCTGTGAATGTATCTCGAGCCAGCCACTACATATATCTTCAGGCCGTAGAAACGACAGTCCAGCGCGCATGCGAATTTGTTGTCTCACTTCTTCATTTAAAAAATTCATGAGTAAGTCCTAGATCCTGCACTTTTCTCCAGAGACACTTTTCCGTGTGGAAGCAACACCCATGTAGTTTGGTTGTCGGTAGTGCAGCTGCAATTGCAGAAATCGCTGCTGATTTGAAATCTACGATCACGTTTGTAGGTTTCCATTCTGGAATATTTTCCACCAAATTTCGGAGAAGACGGATGTATGTCTCTTTTCTTTTGTTTGACAGCAATGCGAAGACAACTGGATAGATGTCTGTCTCATTATTTGTACTCCCTTGGATGGTGTATATTTGCGAAAACGGTTTACTGCCTCTCTTGAACGTACCATCCATAAAAAAAGTCTTGTTTACTTCTTACAGCCTTTGTACCAGCTCTTCCACTGAAAACTATTATTCTTTCTCCTCATTTGTCGTCACTTAACAGAAAACTGCTGCCATCATTCATAGTTAATAATTCTGCTTAGGTGTCGATTTCTTCTCTTGTTTGCGGACCTCTGATTCCCCTGTGATTTTGCCCGCTGGTAGTTAAAGCTCTCTTCGTTGCTTGCTGCTCGGGCATTTTAGTGACAAAATCATACCGTCGATTATGCAGGCAATCCAGCTTCTTTGACTAAATTTTGTAAATAGAAGTCTCTTCTTCTAGTACCCTCTTCTTCACCCGGTTCAAGGTTTTCCTTACTTCCAACCGAACTGCATTCGGAACTCCACACTGATTCTCGAGTGGAAAAAGCATCGTCGAATTCTTAGTTTTAAGCATTCCTCGGCAGTAGTTTGCTTTCTGTTTTTAACAGAGCCACGTCAGAGTCCCATCTTCTTTCCTTCTCCTCACTACGTAAGAATAACCTTCATAGTAGCAACATGGTTTATCGCGATTGGTCGTTGAAACTTCCATTTCGGAACTACTGAGACAGAAATACACAAGTCACACAATCTCAACTCTACGACTGATAGAGTAGTACTAAGGCTGTTAGTGCAGTCAGTCGGCTACTGATGTAGAGGAGGTCTATGGAGGCGCAGTTCGGTCTTGTCTGGGAGCAGGTAGTTTAGGGTAATTACGACGGTACGGGCGCAGGTAAGTCGTAAAACAGAGGGAGCAGGTATTGGACGCAGGTTTCACAGATTTTCGGGTTGGGCGCAAATTTCACTGGGCGCAGTTTTAGTGGATTCACCGTGATATCATCAGATGAGTACTGATTTCAGTTGGTAAGAGCTGATTGTAGGATTCCAGTGTGGCGCAGATCCCACGAGCCATGGACCAAAATTGTCAACAAGGCATTATTCAAGCTGCTGGTGGCTCCATAATGTGTGGGCTATGTTTACATGGAATGGACTGGCTCTTCTGGTCCAACTGAACCGATCATTGACTGGAAATGGTTATGTTCGGCTGCTTGAAGACTATTTACGTCCATTCATGGACCTCCTGGCAGAGCGGTTCTAGGCGCTTCAGACCGGAACTGCGCTGCTGCTACAGTCACAGGTTCGAACCCTGCCTCGCATATGGATGTGTGTGATGCCCTTAGGTTAGATGGGTTTAAGTAGTTTTTGGGGGACTGATGACCTCAGATGTTAAGTGCTTGTAGTAATTTTTTTTTTCCTCCTGTTCCCAAACAACGATGTCATGTCGCCGAGTCACACTTGCTTGCAATTAGTTGAAAAACATCCTGGACAGTCCGTACGAATGATTTGGCCAGCTATATCGTCGGACATGAATCCCATCGAACATTTGTGGCACGTAATGGAGAGGTCAATCCGCGCATAAAATTCCGCATCGGCAACACTTCTCCAATTATGGGCGGCTATTGAGACAGCATGGCTCAGTAATTCTGCAATGCACTTGCAACGACTTATTGAGCCCATGCCACGTCGAGTTGCTGCATTACGCCCGGAAAAAGGTGGTCCGACACGATATTAGCAGCCATCCCTTTAGTTTTGTCACCTCAGTGCATATTTTATTAGTTTGGCTAGCGTAAGATAAGATTAGCATTCAAGGGAGCCACCGTGACATAAATTCTCTTCTAACTTTGGCTAGTTGATATTTCACCAAAGACGACACACTAAGATAAACCTAAGCGATAAAACAAATATACCGTCTACTAGAAAACAGGCACGCCTTTACAGATCATCAGTAATATTTACAGTAAGAGTACCAGTGTCAGCAAACAGCTGGAGACAGGCAATAAATAATTCAGCAGTTGTTAACAACCATGATTACAGGTAATCAAGAGCACGTGTCGCTCATTTGCCCAGAGGGCGAGAACCACGAAGAGATACCAACTGCTATCGTAAATTTTACGAGGATTTCGTAATCTGTGATTAAAAACATTTGAAAAGGTGTACGATATTTCAATATTTTATGTTTCAATCATTTTGGGACACAGGGTGATGTCTTCACTTAAATGAGCGGTTAAGATATAGTAAAGAAATGAGAAAAATATTCTGCGCTCTATAGTTCCACGTGCATACATTCATTTTCCACTCGTGTAAGAAGTCACTACAGAGCCAAGTCCATAGTCCTAAGTCACTACGAGAGAGACTGCAGTAACCTGTTATTGTAGCAGGCGAGGGCTGAAGGAACAGTCAAAGGAAAGGAAAGCAAGCAAAGAAAGTTGCGCCTCCTGGCTCTAATGAGCCAATCGGGACCGACCAACCGCCGTGTTATTCTCTGCCAATGGCGTCATCCGATACGGTACTGAGAAGGGGGTGGGGGCGGTTGAAGTGGGGCATTGGGTCAGCACACCGCTCTCCCGGCCGTCGTCGGCTTTGTTGATAATGACTGTCACGTGACGTCAGTTTTCAGTCACTAAACATCAAAGCCACCGAGTGCGTAGTGCCGCTAGACAGTCGCCAAACAGCAAGAACTCCAAAGACCGTAAATGGAAAAGTGGAGGAGAGGCCTTCATGAACGTTAAATCGCTGATGGTGGTGATCATCAGTATCATTGTCACATCATCATATATGTGTTAGTAAATCGAATGCTACGATGGACATCTTCAAATGCAGGTTGTTACTCGTAGGGTTATTCTCGTAAAAAAACGAGGCTTCTATGACGCAGGCAGACACTTTCTAAAATGAAATTGATCATTGCTAGATAACTCGAAGTGCGGGCAGAGGCCATCTTCACGTGGTATGTTGTTGGACGTTCTGTCATAGAAAATACACCCACCTCGTGACAAACGCAAGAATTTTTTTTAAAAAAAGTTGTGATAGTTTATAATTTCTTCATAGAATCTATCATTGAGCAGAAGTACTTAATGGACAAATTGTTGATGATATTTGTGATCCGTGCGCTAAACGTTGTTGCTCCAGTATCGGCAGAAACTGTGTAATGTTATGGAAAGGCGACAAGTTCTTCGTTCTCTCGAAATACATTGTTGGTTCTCAATAGTTTACATCTTCCTTTTTCTACAGAATCTCTACTTTAAAAACAGAATGAATCTTCTATATTATGTTTCTTTCCTGTTTTCTAAGTATGTTTTCTAACAACGAAGCATTGTGTACTAGCCACACGGACTACTTGCGCGGTCTTGGGCACCTTGCCACGGATCGCGAGGTTCCCCCGTCGGAGGTACGAGTCCTCCCTCTGGCATGTGTGTGTGTGTGTGTGTGTGTGTGTGTGTGTGTGTGTTGTCCTTAGCGTAAGTTAGTTTAAGTTAGGTTAAATAGTATGTAAGCCTAGGAACGGATGGCATCAGGAGTTTGGTTCCATAGGAATTTACCACAAGTTTCCAATTTCCGTAATGCGCTAGTGTTTCAAAATGTAGGTTTCTGTAGTTGTGTATGTCAACTATGATGATAAGTCAACAGCACTGTCATTTACAAGTGCCAGTCATGTTTTTGTTGTTGTGGTCTTCAGTCCTGAGACTGGTTTGATGCAGCTCTCCATGCTACTCTATGCTGTGCAAGCTTCTTCATCTCCCAGTACTTACTGCAACCTACATCCTACTGGATCTACTTAGTGTATTCATCTCTTGGACTCCCCCTACGATTTTTACCCTCCACGCTGCCCTACAGTACCAAATTGGTGATCCCTTCATGCCTCAGAACATGTCCTACCAACCGGTCCCTTCTTCTTGTCAAGTTGTGCCACAAACTCCTCTTCTCCCCAATTCTATTCAATACCTCCTCATTAGTTATGTGATCAACCCATCTAATCTTCAGCATTCTTCTGTAGCACCACATTTCGAAAGCTTCTATTCTCTTCTTGTCCAAACTCTTTATCGTCAATGTTTCACTTCCATACATGGCTACACTCCATACAAATACTTTCAGAAACATCTTCCTGACGCTTAAATCTACACTCGATGTCAACTAATTTCTCTTCTTCAGAAACGATTTCCTTGCCATTGCCAGTCTACATTTTATATCCTCTCTACTTCGGCCATCATCAGTTATTTTTCTCCCCAAATATTAAAACTCCTTTACTACTTTAAGTGTCTCATTTCCTAATCTAATTCCCTAAGCACTACCCGACTTTATTCGACTACATTCCATTATCCTCGTTTTGCTTTTGTTAATGTTCATCTTATATCCTCCTTTCAAGACACTTTCCATTCCGTTCAACTGCTCTTCCAAGGCCTTTGCTGTCTCTGACAGAATTACAATGTCATCGGCTAACCACAAAGTTTTTATTTCTTCTCCATGGATTTTACTACCTACCCCGAATTTTTCTTTTATTTCCTTTACTGCTTGCTCAATATACAGATTGAATAACATCGGGGAGAGGCTACAACCCTGTCTCACTCCCATCCCAACCACTGCTTCCCTTTCGTGCCCCTCGACTCTTATAACTGCCATCTGGTTTCTGTACAAATTGTAAATAGCCTTTCACTCGTTGCATTTTACCCCTGCCACCTTAAGAATTTCAAAGACAGTATTCCAGTCAACATTGTCAAAAGCTTTCTCTAAGTCTACAAATGCTAGAACGTAGGTTTGCCTTTCCTTAATCTTTCTTCTAAGATAAGTCGTAAGGTCAGTATTGCCTCACGTGTTTCAACATTTCTACGGAATCCAAACTGATCTTCCCCTAGGTCGGCTTCTACCAGTTTTTCCATTTGTCTGTAAAGAATTCGCGTTAGTATTTTGCAGCTGTGACTTATTAAACTGATAGTTCGGTAATTTTCACATCTGTCAACACCTGCTTTCTTTGGGATTGGAATTATTATATTCTTCTCGAAGTCTGCTCACCAGATGGTAGAGTTTTGTCTGGACTGGCTCTCCCAAGGCCGTCAGTAGTTCTAATGGAATGTTGTCTACTCCCGGGGCCTTGTTTCGACTCAGTTCTTTCAGTGCTCTGTCAAATTCTTCACGCAGTATTGTATCTCCCATTTCATCTTCATCTACATCCTCTTCCATTTCCATAACGTTGTCCTCAATTACAACGCCCTTGTATAGACCCTCTATATACTCCTTCCACCTTTCTGCTTTCCCTTCTTTGCTTAGAACTGTGTTTCCATCTAAGATCTTGATATTCGTACAAGTGTTTCTCTTTTCCCCAAATGTCTCTTTAATTTTCCTGTAGGCAGTATCTATCTTGCCCCTAGTGAGATAAGACTCTACATCCTTACATTTGTCCTCTACCCATCCCTGCTTAGCCATTTTGCACTACCTGTCGATCTCAGTTTTGAGACGTTTGCATTCCTTTTTGCTGGCTTCATTTTCTGCATTTTTGTATTTTCTCCTTTCTCAATTAAATTCAATGTATTTTCTGTTACCCAATGATTTCTATTAGCCCTCGTCCTTTTACCTACTTGATCCACTGCTACCTCCACTATTTCATTTCTCAAAGCTACCCCTTCTTCTTCTACTGTTTCTTTCCTCCATTCCTGTGAATTGTTCCCTTATGCTCTTGCTGAAACTCTTTACAACTTATGGTTTAGTCAGTTTATCCAGGTCCCATCTCCTTAAATTCCCACCTTTTTGGAGTTTCTTCAGTTTTAATCTACAGTTCATAACCAATAGATTGTGGTCAGAGCCCACATCTGCCCCTGGAAATGTCTTACAATTTAAAACCTGGTTCCTAAATCTCTGTCTTACCATTATATAATCTATCTGATACCTTCTAGTATCTCCAGGATTCTTCCATGTATACAAGTTTCTTTTATGATTCTTGAACCAAGTGTTAGCTATGATTAAGTCATAAACATTTAAATTATGTGTAAGACATATTAGACGTCAAGAGGAAGCAGCGGAGCAGCTGGGAGTAGCAAAATAAGGCACTGTAATAAGAGTCTTCTTCTTCTTCTTTTCCTGGCGTTATGCCGTATCTTCATATGGTTGGCAGGTAATCTGGATTTAGTAATGTTAGTAGTAGAAGGTGGCGAGATGCATTCCCTGTAACCACCACTTTCCCCATGTGTAAGTCTGAGAACGTGTTTAAAATGCTGGGAATCATGTAACTGACGCGAGTACAAGCCAAATGTATGTTTTGGCCGACCAATAATTTTGCTTATGCGCTCTGTCAACGAATGGTATCAGTGAGTTCCTTCTTTTTTCATTTGCTGTATGTATTTCAATCTCTGTCTTTCTCTACAGTTTTTGGCCTCTATAGCTAACTCTACTACCATGGAAGTCAGTCCCTGACGTCTTAACAGATGTCCTATCATCCTGTCCCTTCTCCTTGTCAGTTTTTTCCAGTTATTCCTGTCCTCTCCGATTCTGCGCAGAACCTCCCCATTCGTTACCTTATCATTCCATCTAATTTTCAACATTCGTCTGTAGCACCACATCTCAAAAGGATGGATTCCTCTCTGTTCCAGTTTTTCCGTAGTCCATGTTTAACTGTGCTCCAAACACATATTCTCAGAAATTTCTTACTCAAATTAAGGCCTATGTTTGATACGAGTAGTCTTCTCTTGGCCAGGAACGCCCCTATTTACCAGTGCTAGATGTCTTTCTTGCTCCGTCCGGCATTAGTTATTTCGCTGCCCAGGTAGCAGAATTCCTTGACTTCATCTACTTCTCATTTTTGCTGCTTCTCATTACTTTCGCCTGTTATCGATTTACTCTCAGTCCATATTTTGTACTCATTAGACTGTCCATTGCATTCAGCAGCTCATGTAATTCTCCTTCACGTTCACTCAGGGTAGCAATGTGTTCAGCGAGTCGTATCATTGATACTCTTTCACCTTGAATTTTAATTCTACTCCTGAACCTTTCTCTTATTTCCATCATTACTTCTTCGATGTACAGATTGAACACCCTTTTTAACCCGAGCGCTTCATTCTTGGTCGTCCACTCTTATTATTCCCTGTTGTTTCTTGTACGTATTGTATATTACCCGTCTCTCACAATTGTTTACTCCTATTTTTCTCAGAATTACGAACATCTTGAACCATTTTACATTGTCGAACTTCTCGCACTCGTCAGCTCTTGCAGTCTTTGGAATTGTGTGGATGATATTTTTTCCGAGAGTCAGATGGTATATTGCCAGGCTCATATATTCTACACAGTAACGTGAATGGTCGTTTTGTTGTCAATTCTCCTAATGATTTTAGAAATTCTGATGGAATGTTCTCGATACCTTCTACCTTATTTGATCGTAAGTGCTCCAGAGCTCTCTTAAATTCTGATTCTAGATCCCATAACACTTCTAAATCGACTTCTGTTTCTTCTTCTATCACACCATACAAATCTTCTCTCTCATAGAGGGCTTCAATGTACTCTTTGCACCTATCGGCTCTCTCGTGTGCAGTAAACAATAGTCTTAATGTTACTTCCCTTGCTTTTAATTTCATCGAAGTGACTTGTATTGCTGTATTCCTGAATTTCCCTGAACATTTGTGTAATTCCTTCTTTCATCGATCACATGAAGTATATCTTCTGTTACCAATGATTGACCATAACAGCTCTAAATCGGAGCTGAATTTTTCAAAGGAGACACTGAAGGCCACGTTGGTTTGCCCATAGAACGGGCATTCAAAGGAAATAGTAGTAATTATGCCACTCTGTAAAGTTACCCTTCATTTATGGAGTTTCTACGGAATTTGCTTTGTCTTTCTACGCGTACTTCTCTGAATATGAAGATGAGCGAATTAGGAATACAGATGTTCACAACAAAACCGTACGATCGGCTTACGTTGTGTAGACTGTGTGATAAGGAATGGCCGTGGGCGGGGTGAACACGGTGGGTCGCGCTGGAAAGTCAGCTCGGCATCGCGTGTTCCAACGAAAGCAGAAGTGAGGCCCGTACAATCGGCTTTTCCAGCACTGCGCCACCCTCCCTCCGCCCCCTCCCTTGCCCACAAATGCCAGCCTCGCTTGGGGGCTAATGGAATTACCGGGACAGACACCTGTACGCATGAATAAAGCGAGAAGGTCAGGCGGCGCCGGCCGTGCCGGAACAACGCTCCGCGGCCCCGGGGTGCCTCGCCGTTCAGCTGTGAAGAGGCGGACGTAGACGGGCCGAGTGAAATATTTACGTATCCGCGGAGAATTAACAACGTACCTGATGCGTCGGTCCCTTGTGATTTGTCTTCCACCATTCTTGATGCAATAATACAAACATTTTTATTCGTTAGCAAATAGCCCGGACGTTTGCTAATGACGAATTTTTACATGCTTATTGCTATAGTTTTAAAAACAGTCAGTGATGTTGGGGACAGAGACAAAAGAGAAACAGCATGGCGCAAATTTAGCGTCGCATGGCTACCGGTTGCTCTCTGGCAAATTCTGTACGAAGTGGTTGTCATAAAGCTTTAAAAATCCCCTTGTAAAAATAAAGTTCATAATTAATTATTTATTTATTCCATCACTTTTCGGGCATGCATCCGGGATATTATTAAATATCTTTCGATATTTTGGCTGACAACCTTTCAACCATTCTCACTGTAAGCGGCCTGCAGGATTTTTAAGTCAATGTACACAGCACTGTAGAGTTAACCTGGTTGGGGTTTTCTCTGCCCGGGGACTGAGTGTTTGTGTTGTCCTTATAATTTCATCACCATTCGTGATGGTGGCTGGACTGAACTGTGTAAAACTTGGACTTTGTACGGGTGCTGATGACCGCGCAGTTGAGCGCCCCATAAACCAAACCTGAAACAAACTGTAAACTTAACGAAACGCGTCAGACATAGCACTGTTGGTAACAAGTGCGTCACTTACAGATAATATTTTGCGCATCTAAGAGTAAAATAAAGCGAGGGCAGAGCCAGGGAATCCGTAGTGCCTAAGAGCTACATGGTTGATTGTTATGGATGACATATGTTGGAAAGCCAGGCGGTGAAGACAGAACAATATTTCCTTTGAGAAAGCAGGCGTGAAATGAGGAGTTTCCATGATTTCTCGAGCTGTAAATCTTCATGTCGGCTGAGCAGATTGCTACTTGTCTTTCCACAGCGTCTTTAACCACCGAACCCCAGTAGGATTAGACTGTAGTCAGTGTCTTTAATTTCCCATAATCAATAGATCGGGCGATGGAAATGCACTATTCAGTCATTGCAGATTTATTGGGCTGTAGAAGGTGAATGTGCAGCTGCCATTCAATGCAACATACTTGTACAGTGCGTGTTTTTTGTCGTATATACCTTTTATCACACTCACGAGGCTCGCCCTACAGGGATTCAGTGCTCAAGGAACTTGTGGAAATACGATTACCTTTTCAGCCGAGACAAGTGTTTGCAAATCGAAAAATCATGGAAACCGCTCATTTCACGTCTGTGATCTCAAAGAAAATATTGTTCTAAGTCTTCACTCCCTCGTATTCCAACATACCCCATCCATAACAACCAACCACATACTTTGTAAGCACTGCTGTTTCGCTGGCTGTGCGCCTGCTCCGTTATACTCCTAGAGGCGTAAAGTTTTAGGATAACACTCATTTCACGAGACTTTCTGCAAAGGTGACGTCATTTGGCATCACCGCCTTTAATGGCGGCAGGAACTAACCAGACGGAACTGTAAATACCAGCAAATATTGCAGAACATACTGTACTTTTATTATATTCATAAGAAAGTTCCAGAACGTGTTAACAATGCTAAGATGATTTCAAAAATTTTTAGATGGAGCGGTATGCGAACCTTTATCCTTCGACTTCATAAACCACCATATTATCCATTACGATAGCATTTTTTCATGTGGTATTAGGTTCTTGTCTTGGTTATCATAGTATGTCTTCAAAGCTTATATCGTTGATGCATTATTAACTGACATTTACCGGTAATGGTGACATGTTTGTGATAAATATTGAATGCTCCGTTCCTTGAAATGCCATACTGCAAGTTATAATACAGCTGTGTTTCATGCTTAATTTGTAAACTACTGTCGTTGACAACTCAGTCCTGTGAGAGCACTCTTATATGAAAGCATTAACCGTCGATAAATCATTAAGTGACGTTTAATTGTAGAGATAATTATGTAAAGTCGTACCAAGAACGGCGTCTTTTAATAAATCTCCACGAAGTTTTATAAGCGGCCCATATCTAACGCTGACAAAGTCGACAGCAGTTCTTGCGGTTGTCGATATTGCGCTTTACGTCAAAATGACGTCACATTTGCAGAATTACTTGTGAAACTAGTGTTACCCAAAGTTTTATATTTCTGTAAGAGATAGTGTCACCGCTGACCCATGCGCTTTTACTGCACAGTACTGTGTAAAGTGATTTGCAAACTCTGAAAGCGACTCACCTTGAGAAAGACTAAAAGATTGTCAACCGAGATATTGGAACGTGAATTAAATATATCGGATACACACCTAAAAAATGATGGGATATTCGATTCGCTGTGAAAAATTCAAGGAACACGTTTCTTTTACTTGTTTGCAGGTAAATATTTGCAGCCCTGGTACACACTGAAATACCCGCGCCACACTGCCATAGCACACTCCTAGCGGAGCCGCAACGAAATGGGGCAGCACCTTCGATGAAGTGTAAGATCATGGGGTAATTGGTTTTCTGTAGTTTTAGGAGAACTTTTCAACAGTCCTTGCTGATTGGTGTCAGTGAACGTAACATTGCACTGTAATATGTCAGAGTTAGTAGGAGGTGCAGACTCTTCCAGCGTGCTTGAAAAAGTCCGAATGACATAGACGAAGTGGCAGATCTCTATGAGAAGAATACGAGTGACAATGCCGATTTAATAAACCGGCTAAACCGAAGCAGCAGCGGGAACGTCGGACTTGCGTCAGGCTAAGCCAAGTGTATATGAAGCGATTGATACCCCTTAGTATCCAATTAACTAATTAGGAGTATTGTGGAATGTTCCTACCGTCACGCATTACTGCACCGAACGAGTCAACAGTGCCAAGTTGTTCTTCGAAAATTGTTGCATGTGAAGGGCTACGTTGACCAACTAGTAACAAGAAGCTCCAACTAACTTCTTGAAATTTCCCTACCTCAACAAGAAGAGGTTTACTTACCTCGTGTCGTGTAAAGCTGTCTCGAAGTGATCATTGGCTTTCTTCACTTCCGGTCGCAGATTCTGATAGTGTGTTACAATCAAACGTGAGTGAAAATCTCGAAATAAAAGTACACTACTGACCATTAAAATTGCCACACCAAGAAGAAATGCAGATGATAAACGGGTATTCATTGGACAAATATATTATACTAGAACTGACATGTGATTACATTTTCACGCAAATTGGGTGCATAGATCCTGAGAAATCAGTACCCAGAACAACCACCTCTGCCCGTAATAACGGCCTTGATACGCCTGGGCATTCAGTCAAACAGAGCTTGGATGGCGTGTACAGGTACAGCTGCCCATGCAGCTTCATCACGATACCACAGTTCATCAAGAGTAGTGACTGGCGTATTGTGACGAGCCAGTTGCTCGGCCACCACTGACCAGACGTTTTCAGTTGGTGAGAGATCTGGAAAAATGTGCTGGCCAGGGCAGAAGTCGAACAGTTTCTCTATCTAGAAAGGCCCGTACAGGACCTGCAACGTGCGATCGTGTATTATCCTGCTGAAATGTAGGGTTTCGCAGGGATCGAATGATGGGTAGAGCCACGGGTCGTACACATCTGAAATGTAACGTCCACTGTTTAAAGTGCCGTCCATGCGAACAAAAGGTGACCGAGACGTGTAACTAATGGCACCCCATACCATCACGCCGGGTGATACGCCAGTATGGCGATGACGAATACACGCTTCCAATGTGCATTCACCGCGATGTCGCCAGACACGGATGCGCCCATCATAATACTATAAACAGAATCCGGATTCATCCGAAAAAATGACGTTTTGCCATTCGTGCACCCAGGTTACTTTTGAGTACACCATCGCAGGCGCTCCAGTCTGTGATGCAGCGTCAAGGGTAACGCAGTCATGGTCTGCTACTGCAAACGTCGTCGAACTGTTCGCGCAGATGGTTGTTGTCTTGCAAACGTTCCCATCTGTTGACTCAGGGATCGAGACGTGGCTGCACGATCCGTTACAGTCATGTGGATAAGATGTCTGTCATCTCGACTGCTAGTGATACGAGGCCGTTGGGATCCATCACGGAGTTCCGTATTACGCTCCTGAACCCACCGATTCCATATTCTGCCAACAGTCATTGGATCTCGACCAACGCGAGCAGCAATTGTAGTGGGACGCGAAATTGAAGCGTCACCCCTCCACCAGTGTCAGCCCAGTTTGCAGGTGAATATAGGTTTAATTTAGTTTTTGTTTATGTATTTTTTGTAATATTTGTAATGGTTGTGAATTGTCTAAAGTTTGTATTTATTTTTTATGTTTCATGTACGGAGAGGGCGGCGCAACGAACGAAGACAGCATCTTCGTTGCCGGGACCAGAGAGGTAATTGCTGGCCACTATACGTCGCGGGTCGACAGCCAAAGAGCAACAGAAGATCCTGAAACCGAGTTGTTGCGTCGTGCTTCTAAAAATTGAATAATTATGATGTTTTAATGTTTTGTACAACAATGACGTCATAGAAAGTTTAATCATGTGTAAGTGTTCAGTCCTATCTTGTCAAGGCTCAGGTTCACGTCTATATGTATGAAGATAATAAAGTAGTGTATACTACTATACGTGTTCCCAGAATTTATTTATGAAGAATTATGTGAATGAATTAATAATCTTTTTGACAAGATCATTAATTTTGACAACGTTCATCGCGAGTTTGAGTCTTGAAAATTTATGCAATGTGGTTCTAATATTTATTAAGTCAGATAACTTGCGTTAATATAACTTCTGAGAAGAAACAAAACGACATTTAAATTGAAAAAAGTTTGCGCAAACCAATAGGACTGAGTGACGTAATTCTGCGCATACGAATCAAATGATGATGTTTTAATTACAGTTTCGTTCAAGAACCATTCAGACACAAATTTTAAAAAGAGTTTAAATAATTTTGAAGTGTGTTGTAACTGACGTAGGTGACGAAGTCTGCACATGGTCATATGTCAAATGAAAATCATTTAAACAAATCTATACGTCGTTACACTACACCGTGGCGACCTTATAAACAGGACTTGTGTGCATCTAAGGCACACAGGTACGAGACAATTAAAATATCAAGAGTCCTTCGGAAGTCAACGCGAGTCTTCGTGGAGCCTTCACCAGCCAGCGGCGACTTCGCGGGTGTGGGCAACTGACGGAGCGCAGCCAAGCAGTAAGGTCACGCAGTTATTCCACGAGAAGACGCATCTGTTGGGCAGCAGCTGAACGCTGCAAACCCCGACAACCTTTTCCTCCCTAAACTAACAGGCCCAGTACGTCAGCTGGGGGGCGTTCCTCCGGCTGGTATTAGAGGTGTTGCTGAGTGCTTCGCCTGTCTACGGTGCGGCCGGGCGTGCTTGCAGCCAGTGACGTCTCCGGTGTTCGACTCAGCGTCCTGCCGGTTGCGGAAGCGGGGTCGCAGCATCTCAGCGGCTGCATCGACGGCTGTTACTTCTGCAGCCCATAGCAGCACACTGATCACCGAGAATTACAAACTACAATATTAGTGTCCGGTGAGTCTGTTTCAAGTTGGAAGTGGAGTGTTGTACATAGGGAGTGTGCTTTTACAGAGTTGTTGATTACAAGTCTGCGTGTGTAACTAGTTAATATCTTACAATAATTTCGGGAAGTGAAATGTCAGACGAAGAGCAATCCATGTCCGATAGGAGCATGAGATCCCTTTTTAAGGCGATCGCTAAATTGAAACAATCTAACGAAGAATCTACTGCTAGATTAAAAGAGGAACTAAAACAGGAATTAAAACAGTCTAACGAAGAATCTACTGCTAGATTAAAACAGGAATTAAAACAGGAATTAAAACAGTCTAACGAAGAATCTATGGCTAGATTGAAACAGTCTAACGAAGAATCTTTGGCTAGATTAAAATAGTCTAATGAAGAATCTATTACTAGATTAAAACAGTCTAACGACGAATCTACGACTAGATTAAAAGAGGAACTTAAAGGGGAGGTAACAAAATCGACAGACAGGTTACAGGAACATCTTAATGAAACCAGTCGAGAATTAAGTGATAAAATAGAGGCTTCTAAAGTTGAAATGCAGGAAAAACTAGTAGGACTTAGTAATAAGATTACTGGTAATTGTAAAAGGTTAGAAGAACATATCCAGGAATCACGTGAGGAAAAAGCTCGCATGCGAAATGATATTACTGACTTAGTCGAGAGACTAGATAATGTCAATATCTTAGTTGTAAATGAAATAGAGAAAAATAACGATAAGTTACGAGATGAATTTTCTATTTTCTATGCAAATAGAAACTGTTCGTTGAGAATTATTAGAATCTATTAAAGAGGTCTCTACCAAACCTGTAGAGATTTCTTCAATAGATAACGTAGAATTAGGGACATTAACTCATCAAGTAGAAAAAGATCATACTGAAATAGAAAACATGAAATTTTTAATTACTGAAATATGCAGTAACCTTGAGACCTCCAAAGATAATAACATTGACGAAGGTACAGAGCGTTCACATCGTGAACACAGTGAAGAATCGATATTAGCTAACCGCGTATCCAATACAGAAATGAGAGTACAGGAAATTACTAAACGGTTATCGGAATTTTAGATAATAATGAAAACATTTCAAGTAGTAGAAGTAATAACGTAATCAGAGACAACAGTCGCATCGTGATTGCTAGCTCGGACGACAACAATACAAATAAAGAAATCATGGCAAGCAAATCCGACGCAACTCCGGCTCTGCAATCTAAACAAAAATCCAACTATGTCTCTCGCAGAATGTTTGGATGATATAACGACAAATTCAAATGTCGATTTCCTGTATTCAAACCGGGAGGCGAACTTCACCCTATAATCTTTATAAAAGCTTTTGAAACTTCATTATCTCCTAAATGGAGTAATGAAAAACGGATTCAATTTGTAATAGGACATTTAGAAGCAGAAGCTGCGGAATGGGTAGTACCGCATAGAACTGAATTTAGGGACTGGGATGATTTCGTTAAGCAGTTTAAACAAAATTATTGGTCAGGAGGAAAACAACAACACTTAACTTTAGAGTTGTTAGACCGTCCTCCATATTCTAAACGGTGGGGAGGTTATAGGAATTATTTTGAATGGCATTTAAACCGTGCTAAATTAATTGAAAAACCAATTATTGAAAGTCATCTAATACGAGTCCTAATTAGTAGGTTACCGTATTATGTAAAGGAAAGAATGATAGAAAGGGAATGGTCACAACCTTGCGAATTATTAGGGTATTTAGAACAGTTAGATATACTTAATAGAGAACGGGAAGACGAGAAATTTAGATTTGGTAGAAATGACAATCCTCGAAATAATAATAATTCAGAACCACGAAAATTTAACAACAACAATTATAGCCGGTTTTGTTATATAAAACGGCAATCTAAAGATAAAGAGAGCCAACAAAATCGTGGTAATAACTCTAAAATGCGGAAATTACATAATAACGATAACGAGATAAATCATCCTCAAGTAATTAATGAAGGTCAAGTTGTAGGTGACGTTATCATAGAAAGTTTGGAAAACTAGTAAAGTCCTTTAGTACGGGTCAACTAAAGGGAACTGTTAGTCAAGATTATACAAGACCCAATTGCAATTTATCGTTAAGCTGCCAAAAGGAAGGTGATTGGCAACAAGATTTACTTCAGGAAGACAATCAGAGAAGGGAGAATATACCTTATAAACCCGTTATTAAAGGTTATATTAAAGATACCGAAGTAGATATTATAATCGATTCGGGTAGCGAAGTAAGTATTTTAGCTAAAGAATTATTTCAACTTAAAAGAAAGTATTGAAATTTCCCAACTTTACCTGTAACTGGGGTGAAAATTATAGGAGTTACTGGTAAAAGAAGTCAAAATATTACTGAGGAAGTTTATTTAACTTTAGAAATTTCTAAACAATTAATTTCTCACTCTGTGCTTGTCGTAGCCAAATTAAATGTGGCCATAATTTTAGGTATAGATTGGCTGTGTAAATATAAAGCTATATTAGATTTTAAAGAATCTTCCTTAACCATCCATAAGGAGGCATGTGCTTTTAAAGTGAGGTTTTCTGATAATCCTTACAGATTAAGTACACACAGACCATGAACCTATTAATAGATTCTAGTGATCTTGGATATGAAGTATACCGATGTGAGGCTAGTAATAGTATCGAAACCGAAGCGAAAGAAAAATGTTATTCTACGAATTGTCTATCCGAACAAGAAAAGGAAGAGTTGGAATCTTTGTTGTTAGAATTTAGAACCGTCTCTCAGATGAACCGGGGAGGATCAAACATTACGTTTGTAAACTTAAGATTAAAGATCAAAAACCTTCCTTTAAGAAACCTTATCCTATTCCAGTACAATTCAAAGAACCGGCTAGTAGAGAAATAAGTAAGATGCTAGAACAAAATATTATCGAACGATCATGTAGTGCTTTTAACAGTCCTTTGTGGGTAGTTAAGAAAGCTACTGGCGGGGTACGACTGGTTCTGGATGCCCGTGAATTAAATAAAATTATAGAGATGGAAAGAGACAGACCTATTCCTATGGAGGACGTACTTCTTAAGATTGCTTGTTCTCGTTATATGAGTACAATGGATTTAACTGCTGGCTACCATCAAGTAATATTACACCCGCATTCACGGCAATATACGGCTTTTCTTTTGAAGGCAGATCATATCAGTTCCAAGTTTTACCTTTTGGACTTAATATATCAGTGTCAACTTTCATTAGGGCATTAGATTCTGCTTTGGGTCAGGAATTATTACAGAAGATTATTTTATATGTAGGTGATATTTTGGTAGCCACTAAAACGTGGGAAGAACACGTAACGATATTACGGGAGTTGTTTGACCGTTTAATTGACAGAGGAATTACTTTAAAATTATCTAAGTCTTACTTCGGAAAGGAGGAAGTGAGATTTTTGGGACATATAGCGGACAGTAAAGGTATTAGGCCAGACCCAGCACGTATTGAAGCTATTGCTCGATGCCCGAGTCCTAGAAATCGGAAACAACTGAAATCATTCTTAGGAATGGTAGGATTTCTGAGAAGATTTCTTCCAGGGCAGGATGTTGTTAATCCTAAATTACTGGATTTATTAAAAGAGAAGTCAGTATGGCTCTGGGGACAAGAGGAAGAGGAAGTTTTTAATAAGATAAAAGGAGCGTTAACAGAAGCCAAAATGTTATACCATCCAGATTTCAATCAGGACTTTTGTATGTGTACGGATGCCTCTGATTATGGTGTGTCTTGCGTACTATTCCAAGGTGATCTGACCAATGAAAAGGGATTATATCGGCCTATTGGATTCGCTAGTAGAACTTTAAATAAACATGAAAGAAATTATTTTGTAACCGAGAAAGAAGCTCTCGCAGTGGTATGGGGTTTTCAAAGATTTAGAGGATTATTAATGAGAGGAAAAACAATTGTATATACTGATCATCAGGCTTTAACCTTTTTAAACAATTGTCGGCTACTTCACCGTAGATTATTAAGTTGGGTATTATGCTTGCAAGAATTTCAGTACGAAATTAGGTATGTAAAAGGACCTCAAAATGTAGTTTCGGATGCTTTGTCGAGACTTCCAGTAGGAATGGAGAATATTAACATTGCAGAAAGACCAGGAACAAATTACCATGCTAATTTCCTTTTAACTCAGGAGAACGAACGTAAGGTTAAACGGATAGTAACTGCTATTAGATGCAATGAAAGAAATGTCGATCAATATAGGGACCTTATACAAAACCTTAATAATGGGGACGAAACAGTTAACACCTAGGGTGTTTGGTTATATGTCAACGACTTGTATTGGAAAGCACAGAGGGAACACCAGAGATGGAAAATGTGCATTCCGAAAACTGCTGTGTACGAATTAATTACTTATATTCATGAAGGTTACGGGCATTTTGGAATTCATAAATGTATTAAACATCTAATGAAGTATTATTATTTCAAAAATATGTCCCGTATTGTGAGAAGTATTATTGTTGTTGTTGTTGTTGTTGTGGTCTTCAGTCCTGAGACTGGTTTGATGCAGCTCTCCATGCTACTCTATCCTGTGCAAGCTTCTTCATCTCCCAGTACCTACTGCAACCTACATCCTTCTGAATCTGCTTAGCGTATTCATCTCTTGGTCTCCCCCTATGATTTTTACCCTCCACGCTGCCATCCAATACTAAATTGGTGATCCCTTGATGCCTCAGAACATGTCCTACCAACCGATCCCTTCTTCTGGTCAAGTTGTGCCACAAACTTCTCTTCTCCCCAATCCTATTAAATACTTCCTCATTAATTATGTAATCTACCCATCTAATCTTCAGCATTCTTCTGTAGCACCAAATTTCAAAAGCTTCTATTCTCTTCTTGTCCAAACTATTTACCATCCATGTTTCACCTCCATACATGGCTACACTCCATACAAATACTTTCAGAAATAACTTCCTGACACTTAAATCTACACTCGATGTTAACAAATTTCTCTTCTTCAGAAACGCTTTCCTTGCCATTTCCAGTCTACATTTTATATCCTCTCTACTTCGGTCATCGTCAGTTATTTTGCTCCCCAAATAGCAAATCTCCTTTACTACTTTAAGTGTCTCATTTCCTAATCTAATACCCTCAGCATCACCCGACTTAACTCGACTACATTCCATTATCCTCGTTTTGCTTTTGTTGATGTTCATCTTATATCCTCCCTTCAAGACACCATCCATTCCGTTCAAGTGCTCTTCCAAGTCCTTTGCTGTCTCTGACAGAATTACAATGTCATCGGCGAACCTCAAAGTTTTTATTTCTTCTCCATGGATTTTAATACCTACTCCAAATTTTTCTTTTGTTTCCTTTACTGCTTGCTCAATATAGAGATTGAATAAGATCGGGGAGAGGCTACAACCCTGTCTTACTCCCTTCCCAACCACTGCTTCCCTTTCATGTCCCTCAACTCTTATAACTGCCATCTGGTTTCTGTACAAGTTGTAAATAGCCTTTCGCTCCCTGTATTTTACTCCTGCCACCTTTAGAATTTGAAAGAGAGTATTCCAGTCAACATTGTCAAAAGCTTTCTCTAAGTCTACAAATGCTAGAAACGTAGGTTTGCCTTTCCTTAATCTTTTTTCTAAGATAAGTCGTAAGGTCAATATTGCCTCACGTGTTCCAGTATTTCTACGGAATCCAAACTGATCTTCCCCGAGGTCGGCTTCTACTAGTTTTCCCATTCGTCTGTAAAGAATTCGTGTTAGTACTTTGCAGCTGTGGCTTATTAAACTGATTGTTCGGTAATTTTCACATCTGTCAACACCTGCTTTCTTTGGGATTGGAATTGTTATATTCTTCTTGAAGTCTGAGGGTATTTCGCCTTATTATTATTAGGGCTTGTGAAACCTGTCAAAAGGTTAAAGTTAATAACAAATCTAAGCGTTATAAATTATATGCTGTAATTCCTCGAGGTCTGTGGGATCTACTGTCATTAGATTTTTTCGGCCCTTTGCCTCGTAGTTCAGGAGGATTTACTTATGTGTTTGTTGTAATGGAATGTTGGTCCAAACATGTGAAGCTATATACTTTGAAACGAGCGAATACTGCAAGTGTTATACGCTGTCTTACCCGAAATTACTTTGTTAACTGGGGCATTTCTAAACGACTTATGTCTGACAACGGTAGTGCCTTTATTAGTCAAAAGTTTCAAGATATGATAAAACAATATGGAATCAAACATATCTTAATTTCGAAATATCACCCTCAAAGTAATTTAGTAGAAAGAGTCATGAAGGAATTAGGACGATTATGTAGAACTTATTGTGCACGTAACCATACTCGGTGGGCCAAACTAATGCCTGAATTCGAAAAGATATTAAATGAATTGCCTCATCTAACGACGGGATTATCACCTATAGAAATTTTAGGCAAACGAATTATAGGTGAGCCTTTACTAGCTGCTCTACCTTGGCCACCAGTAAATGAGATCCAACAATGCATCCCAGATGAAAAAGTTTGCGAACAGATTGTTAAAAATGCTGAACGGAGAATTAAAAGTTATAATCAGCATGCTATAGAACCCTTATTTCAGGTAGGAGATCTTGTATTAGTACGATCTCATCCTAAAAGTTCGAAGATCAATAAGGAATGTAAAAATTTCTTCTTTATCTTTGAAGGTCCATATGTTGTACATAAGATTGTACATCCCAAAGCGTTACTTCTTATGGAACCTTCATCAGGTGTTATTAAAGGATTATATACTGTCGATCAAGTGAAACCCTTCGTTCCTAAATAAGTTAATATTTAGTATATGTTACATACGGAAGAGCGTTCATAGTTTATTCATGTGAAGTTTTTCGTGATAGTTACGCGTTATTTTTAAAGAAATAACAGGAAGTTTAAACAAGTGTTCTACAATTATCTACCGGTACTTCAACAAGAGAAAGATAACTAAAAGGGGATTTGTATGGAAGAAATTTTGTTATTAGGTCAGAAGGAATTTTGTATATTTTATATTTACTCGGATAGTAGGAACCAAAGGGGATGGTTAATAATTTTAGGGACCATGGGCGTCCAGAGCTGTATGGCTCACGAGAACATAGCAGAGTGCCTTTAATAGAGATTTGTAATAGTGTTAATATAGAACACACCAAACGGGGCTCTCTCGCTTGTTTCTCCTGAATAAATGGCCATTACCCAACAAAGTGTCCGAAGGTAAAGAAAGCCGTGCCGACATTCTAATGAAAGTTTTGCTTAATTTCTTCTTGACCTCAGGCATAAATAAAGCATTAGGGAAAAGAACGACGTAAAGTAAATAGTACTATTAGTTATTGGGAGAAACTTATTAGTAATATACATTAGTGGAAGGAATATCTCTAGTAAATGAATGAAACTGAAACTAACCTATCACAATTTGAACGCTCTGTCCTACTGTAACAACGTTAAAGAACGTACTAAATTATTATTTACTAGCAACTATTAAATGAAAAGGAGTAATCTCCATATATTCGGTTATGAATTACCGTAATAGCACAATTAAAAGTAAATGACAAATAGTCACAACAATATCGTCATAAAAGGATTGAATCTATCTAAGAGCAAGGACTTTAGATTACTGAAAATGTGAGAAAAAATGTATAATATTAACAGTTAAATATTGTATATAGAAGAAGTTTTATTTTCGGTTAAAACCTGACAAACTGAGCTTGTGGGTGGGGTATGTAGTGGGACGTGAAATTGAAGCGTCACCCCTCCACCAGTGTCAGCCCAGTTTGCAGGTGAATATAGGTTTAATTTAGTTTTTGTTTATGAATTTTTTGTAATATTTGTAATGGTTGTGAATTGTCTAAAGTTTGTATTTATTTGTTATGTTTCATGTACGGAGAGGGCGGCGCAACGAACGAAGACAGCATCTTCGTTGCCGGGACCAGAGAGAAAATTGCTGGCCACTATACGTCGCGGGTCGACAGCCAAAGAGCAACAGAAGATCCTGAAACCGAGTTGTTGCGTCGTGCTTCTAAAAATTGAATAATTATGATGTTTTAATGTTTTGTACAACAATGACGTCATAGAAAGTTTAATCATGTGTAAGTGTTCAGTCCTATCTTGTCAAGGCTCAGGTTCACGTCTATATGTATGAAGATAATAAAGTAGTGTATACTACTATACGCGTTCCGAGAATTTATTTATGAAGAAATATGTGAATGAATTAATAATCTATTTGACAAGATCATTAATTTTGACAACGTTCATCGCCAGTTTGAGTCTTGAAAGTTTATGCATTGTGGTTCTAACATTTATTAAATCAGATAACTTGCGTTAATATAACTTCTGAGAAGAAACAAAACGACATCTAAATTGAAAAAAGTTTGGGCAAACCAATAGGACTGAGTGACGTAATTCTGCGCATACGAATCAAATGATGATGTTTTAATTACAGTTTCGTTCAAGAACCATTCAGACACAAATTTTAAAAAGAGTTCAAATAATTTTGAAGTGTGTTGTAACACGTAGGTGACGAAGTCTGCAAATGGTCATATGTCAAATGAAAATCATTTAAACAAATCTATACGTCGTTACACTACACAATGTCGCGATACCATAAACCGCAATCGCGATAGGCTACAATCCGACCTTTATCAAAGTCGGAAACGTGATGGTACGCATTTCTCCTCATTACACAAGGCATCACAACAACGTTTCACCAGGCAACGCCGGTCAACTGCTGTTTGTGTATGAGAAATCGGTTGAAACCTTTCCTCATGTCAGCACGTTGTAGGTGTCGCCACCGGCGGCAACCTTGTGTGAATGCTATGAAAAGCTAATCATTTGCATATCACAGCATCTTCTTCCTTTCGGTAAAATTTTGCGTCTGTAGCACGTCATCTTCGTGGTGTAGCAATTTTAATGGCCAGTAGTGTATGAGACCTCCTTGTATTATAAACAAGGAAGATACAGGCTTTAGAGCCAATCTAGCACCATTGCAAATTCACAAACAAACATCCGCTTGACCTTTAATTAGCGTACGAGTTCACACACACACACACACACACACACACACACACACACACACATACGTGAGATCAAAGTTAAACGTTTTCCTAATCGTTTTGTTATGTCGCCATTTTTCTCTGAAACTGTCCACTAACGATCGCAAATTGCCTAGATCAAGTAGTCGTTCAGTTACACTTCTCAATAATTGCAGATCTGCATCGGCATCGCTAGGGGCTATTTTCATTTCACTGTTTTCCTTCCCTTCTCTCTGTAATACGGCGGAGGCATTAAAAAGTTGAGAGCAAGGCGGTATAGTGAAAGATAATGCCTTTCTTGAGAGAGCTCAGAAGATTTTTAAAGTTGTTCAAGCCTTGAGTGTCCTTTCGGAACAAGCCAGAACGTCATTCACCGGGTACCACAAACCCCCATGCGGCAGATAGTATCCAAAACGTTTTCTCCGAAAGACACTGCGTTCTGGAAGAAGGCCCTTTACAGACAGATAAAAAACTTCTACACAGTTGTTGCTTCTCTTAGCCCTCTGAGCGAAATGCCACTGAGTCCGCTGCAGCTCCATCTAGCCCCCTGTTCATAATTTTCGGAATACAGAATTCCTATTGGCTTACGTTGTCTCGCTCAAGGTTTCGAGCACTTTTGACTTGGAGCCTACGAGACGAATTCGCAATTCGTCAGTTTCAGAATTATGAAATGGAGTGGAGGAAGTCTCCTAGCTCCGTTTCCCTTCCTCTGATCGTTTTGTTTGAGAATAATGAGACATAAAAGAGTAGGAGATTGCTTGACTCAGTTACGTATTTTTAATTCATCGGAACTCGCAATCTCTGCGCTCATTGGGCGGCGAGATCTCTGCCCGCTCTGGCAGAAAGGCGGCCAAGCTAGAGCGTTCACATAGAAGCACTTCGATTTCAGATTCACTAGAGTGACGACTTCAAGTTAGGACATAGGAAACATTTGTAAAGTGATGACTGATGAGTGTTGCTGCAACTCGAAGGGTGTCTGTACTAGAGTATTGATTACAAAGAGCGGACTGAAATAATATTCAACGGCCGCCGCTGCCGCTGGCTTCCTTATTCGTGGTCCACGTGTTTGATGAGATGTGCCATCACCACAACCGCCGATTTCGTTCAAACGCTAAGCTAATTCGCTCTCTTCAGGAGTTGAGAATGCGATTTTCAAGTCATACGTCCATCTTGTTGCTCTCGATGCGCATTTTGGGAATCTTTTGATATTTGCTCCTGTCTTTCCGTGTACTTACTACTTTTAAATAACAGCTTACGTAGTGACTGGTAATGACTGTGAATTATTAATGTAACTATGTTTCATTCTCCTCACCTATCTGTACCTACGTAATACTTTAGAGTTTCGATCTCTTGTCTGTTTTTCAGTGGATCTTTGTAATATATCAGTGTTTAAAGACAATAAATCTAATTCTTATGTCGATCATTTGTTTTCATTCATAGCCAGAAGATCCCTCCTCCCTTCCTCTCTCTCTCTCTCTCTCTCTCTCTCTATATATATATATATATATATATAGGGTGTCCCAGCTATCTTGTCCACCTAAAATATCTCTGGAACAATAACAGCTGTTGGAAGACGACTTTCACCGGTCCAGTGAATGTACATATTTGGAAACATTCTAAAACGAAAGAATATCTGTTTTTTAACACAAACTTATGTTTTTTTTAAATGGACCTCCTATATTTTTTCTTCAGCGATCCAAAGCATGATAAAGCACATACACAATGGCGTTGATTGCATTGCAATATTCCCATTACATCCCGAGATATTGAGACGCGAAGTTGACGCTTGAAACACCCGACATGCGCTGCTAGCGCACGTCCTGAGGCTCAGGCGTGAACCCCATGCTGCCCGTAATCTCTATCTGATTGACATGTGTAATCACACCTCCATAATTATCAAGAGGTCCGAAACGAATAATACGATCTGCTGCCATCAACTCTCATAAGCACATAATGGTTTCCCTCTTGCACGTTTTACGTATCTACGTACACAATATGACGCTCAGTATCTCGGTACGGGCTTTTGTTAAAGTTTCGAGAACATACCTTCACCGAAGAGTTAAGCAGTATATTGCTCCCTCCTACGTATATCTCGCGAAGAGACCATAAGGATAAAATCAGAGAGATTAGAGCCCACACAGAAGCATACCGACAATTCTTCTTTCCACGAACAATACGAGACTGGAATAGAAGGGAGAACCGATAGAGGTACTCAGGGTACCCTCCGCCACACACCGTCAGGTGGCTTGCGGAGTATGGATGTAGATGTAGATGTAGATGTAGAACCAGTACCGATCGGTGTACACCCATCAGGTTGTCTTATTTGTCCTGCACACCCAAAATAAGGTTTATCTAATGCGTTATATGACCCATTGTGCCTGTCGCGCAGGGCCTGGCTCTATCTAGTCAAGTGTCCAACGTAGTTCCCACTACTGCCACAGTTACCACTTCGCCTTGTTCATGATTTGCGACCCATGCAAACTCCTGTACTCCACCACCCTCCGAGCATCCCATTTGTTGTTGCTTTGGCGTGCAGTACACCGCTTGCCAGTGTTGTCGTGCATCAGAGTAATCTAATGACGGCACGGAGGTAGTATACATTGTGAATAAACGTTGTGTTGTGGAACTTATACTTTACAGTATAATGTACACACATGAAGATATGGTAGAAATACTGCCGATCTATGGAGAATGTACGTTGACGGGAAATACGTTATGAGATTGCTTGTTTGTTGATAGTACTGTTAGCGGACATTATAATTATTAAGTTAATATGTCCCTTTTCTACCCTACTCTACATACCTGTACTGTACCCTGTTGCAGGTGGACGAAATGCTGTTCAGGCAGAACGACTGTACAGAAGACGATTCCCTGACAAGCCATCGCCTTCGCGCCAGATGTTTGGTCGTCTCACATCTTGTCTATGTGAAACGGGAAGCTTAAATCCAAGACCTCGACATCGTCCTAGAACACGCACAGATGAACGTGCTGAAGTTGCTGTGCTCGCTACCATAGCTGTGAATCCTCAAATCAGCACACGTCAAATTGAACGCGAAGTTGGTGTGTCGAAATCAAGTGCACAGTTTATTCTTAAACGTCATAAATTTCATCCTTACCATGTTCATTTACACCAGGATCTTCGTGGAAATGACTTCCGCAATAGGGTAACATTTTGTCGGTGGGCTCAGCAAAAACTTCTGACTGACACAATTTTTTTTGCAGATGTTCTCTTTACCGACGAGGCATCATTCCCCAACAAAGGAATTCTCAATATGAGGAATATGCATTATTGGTCTGCAGGCAATCCAAATGTTTGGTGTGGGATTATTGGAGATACCATTATCGGACCTTTCTTTATAAATGGCATCCAAAATGGCAGACAATACTCCAGATTTATACGACACAATCTTCCTGTTCTCTTGTACACCGTACCTCTGAACCGGAGAATGGTCATGTGGTATCAGCATGACGGATGCCCTGCACATAACGCCTTACGAGCACGACGATTTCTGAACCGTAAGTTCCCTGGTAGGTGGATTGGACGAGGTGGCCCAGTTAGGTGGCCTGCCCGATCTCCGGACCTTGCACCGCTGGATTATTTTCTTTGGGGAGCAGTGAAGGATGCTGTTTACCTACATGAACCAACAACACCAGAGGACATGAAGCAACGCATTATTAATGCTTGTACAGCCATCAAAGAGAAAACAGTAGCACGAAGTAGGGCATCCTTCATCCGCAGAGTGACCCTATGTATGCAAGCCAATGGGCATGACTTTGAGCATGAGATGTGAACGCTATGTTTAGTATGTAGTGCTGGTATCACAGTGGAAGTTTCTACAAAGGGCCATTTTACCCAGTGATGTTAAGAAACATTTGTCTGCAACAATTTGTCATTTAACGCATTAGATAAACATAACATTGATAATTATGTGATAATAAAACTAATTGGTTAAACACGTTTACATTCATCTTCTATGTCCTACCTGAACTTCCCAAATCAAAACATTTTTACCTAAACAACGGTAAAACTTTTAGTCCACTTGCTCGTTTCACTAAAACCATCAACATGAATTTTACTATTACGAGTGAATGATTAACTGTCACTTGCGCTAGATCTACAGTAAAGTAAAGTTTTAACGTTGAACGGCATTACCTTTTTAGTAACGGATTAACGATAAGCAAAGTTAACTTTGTGACTAACGTTGCGGTACACAGATATGTTGCAGAACCGCATCACCCCTAGCCTATGGGATAAATAGCTGCTGGAATGTACGACGTTTGTGCAGGATGGCAGCAGACCGTGTTATTCGTTTCGGACCTCTTGATAAGTATGGAAGTGTGATTACGCATGTCAATCACATCGCGATTACGGGCAGCATGGGGTTCACGCCTGAGCCTCAGGACGTGCGCTAGCAGCGCATGTCGGGTGTTTCAAGCGTCAACTTCGCGTCTCAATATCTCGGGATGTAATGGGAATATTGCGATGCAATCAACGCCATTGTGTATGTGCTTTGTCATGCTATGGATTGCTGAAGAAAAAATATAGGAGGTCCATTAAAAAAAACATAAGTTTGTGTTAAAAAAAACAGATATTCTTTCGTTTTAGAATGTTTCCAAACATGTACATTCATGGGCCCCAGCCCTACATTGATACCGGTGAAAGTCGTTTTCCAATATCTGTTATTGTTCCAGAGATATTTTGGGTGGACAAGATAGCTTTGACACCCCGTATATATATATATATATATATATATATATATATATATATATATATATATATATATGGTACCCATTTGTTTCGTGCGTAATTGGGCCATCCCTATTAATATTCATTTAAATAAGATGTTTCCGTCATGTGACAGTATCTTTTTTTTAAATTTGTTTGAATAATCAATCGATTTGGAGTTGTTTCTCGCTCTGTTACTCGCCAGAGTTTGGTACTATGCCTCCCAAATGCATGCTCTAACCACAATTTTTAATAACTAATTCACTTTTACGCGGAAATACAATCCGTCCACAGCACAAACCTGTTGTTTCTCCGAAAGCTAGTCCAACAATGGGTCCTAAACGTTTCCTAAGGGTAACTAACACTGAGACTTAATTTGAATAATATAAAATATCCATTCGTATTAAGTACTTTGTGCTGGTGTGGAAGTTAGTTGTAGAATATTTGAAAACTTGTCGAATATCGCATAGTGAGCTAGCTTCAGTTTTACGCCTGCCTGCAAAGGGAACATCTCTGATTGGGTAGTTTAGTTGGCCAATGGTTGACAACATCACTTAAAATTTTAATATTTGAGTTTGAGTTTAGAATTACTCAAATAGTGATCAGAAATCTGCTAGTATAGATAATGTCATCAGTCTAATTAGAGGTATATTTAAACATTTAAACAGTTAATATTAATAAAGAAAGTTATACGTTAGCAGCGAAAACTTGTTTTGTGAATCATCGCATTATCTATATTCCCTAGTGAGACACGGCTCGTACTCGCATCTTCGTTCTATAGTTTCGTGACCATCTATCGTTTCGTGGGATAGTGAGTGCTACCGATCTTAGCTCCTTGCTGGCTTACAACACTGTTAGCCTTTCTATACTGTATCATGAAACCTAATAAAATGTGGGCTCATGTGGCGCACAAATGCCACAACTTATTTAGCCACCTCATTACCATAAACCAGTATTATGGGCATCATTATGACCCTGAAACAAAGGAGCAAGCAAATCAGTGGAAACATGTGAACTCACCACTGGTCAAAAAGGTGTCTCCGATCATCATCGCGCGAGGTGACGCTGTTTTTTGGGCCTCTCGTGGTTTAATACTGACCGATTGTGCTCAGAAGTGGCGAACAGCCTCAGGAGTATGCTGCTGAAATCTCATGAGGAGTCTAAAGGCGACTTTCAAGATGAAGTGGTGCGGGAAGCTTAAGTGTTATTTGTATCTATTTTAGTGAAAGCTGCATGACATTTGGCACGGATGAGCAAGGAGAACATTTTCCCTAAATCATAAACAACTTTTCGTTTCTCGTACGTACTCTGGCTTTCTTGTTGCTCAAAGCTTTCATGTTAGCTGTGTTTCGCTGAGACAAATTAGTGACATCTCCCCATTGTGAGGCTGCGCATCAGTATCTGTTGCCGAAGAAAGTCATAAGAAAGGTATCTGAGTTTGTAACTAACGTCATCTGGTGACAGTCGTCCTTAAGTTGTCTTTTCACACAAATGACATCTCTCACCTGTTGGCCAGTGCTTTGTAAAAACTTAAAAAACCTATGAATACTCATCATAGTGCTGCATGTAGCTTTGCTATTTGAAACTGAAATGTGTTAAGAAATCAGATTCGAGCGTAATAAATCTGAATATGGTGACAGACTGATCCTTAGTGTATTTATGGATTTGATTTGGAAGATAACAGTCTGGAACCAATGAATGTACCTACACATTAATTAGTAGTCAAATGACAGGCTGTTTGGGAGCATGTAACCTGATGTAGATTACCCGCCTAGTCAGAAAACTGATGAGTGTACTGTCATTCTTTCCATTTCTCTGGAGCTCTGTTTCTCTTATGGATACTTTAGTTTCAGAAATTGTGTAATTATGATCATGATATAGTTCTTTAGGCACACATACTCCCGAATCTTATAAGTCACTGAAATATGGTCAATATATGGTCACATAATCACTAGCTCTAAGCTAATATACTTTAATTATACACTGTATCCATATTTTTGAACATATTTATTATTTTCCGTGATGTAGAATATAAATGTTTTTAGCTGAAGCCTTCATTACCACTTAGCTAATTCAGAATCAAAGTATGACCTTGCTGCCTAACCTAGTCTTTGGGGTACGTTGCACATTGTTATGCTACCACAGTTATGATTTCATATTCACAGTCACTGGCTTCACTAACACACAGCGAAATTGCAACTCAGCAGTTTCATCCCTCATTCTTTAATAACTGTATATATGGCACTTGACGTTCGAACTCAATCACCGAAATGAGTTTGACGTAACTCAAATATACTCTCAAGAATATCGAATTTGAAGCTTCCCAAGTGCTTTTAATAGCCTTACGCAAGTTCATTGTTCGAAAGCTTGGGTGACTCTGAGGTAAAATGCTCACTTTAGGCATAGTTGGTCGGGTTCAGTTCGCAGGGATGGTAAAATTTTTAAAAAATATGCATGTTCCATAAGCATTTCTGTGAAACATAAAGTTCATAAGGATGAAAAGAAAATTAATTTGCAATTTTTTATACAGTGTGAACATTAAAAAAAACTGACAAATTGCAGGGATCGATTCCTGCCTGGAAATGGAGGAAATAAAGATCCTATGAGCACGTGTCCGGTAATGCCTCGTTGCGACGGTAGATGGCAGTGACGAATGACAAATCCTCTGAGCACGTGGCGTGTGTTCTTATGTGTTCTAGGCTGTATGATTGACGCAGGGTACTGTATGTTCCGGTATTCAGGTCGAGAATAAGCCGAGATGGTGGTGTTTGTGTACGGCCAACCAGATGGAAGCGGTCGAGAAACAACACAGCTATACCAAAACAAGTACACTCATAGAGAGCAACCACATCACACAACATTTCAAGCCCTTTTTGGCAGTTTGTATGATCATATGTCCTTTCAGGTAGACGAACGGGCAGGGAGGCGGCGGATTGTGCTTACACGAGATTTGAAGGACCTGGTTCTACAGGATATTGAGACTTACCCTGTACAAGCTCCAGGCAAGTGGCCCGCCAACATGGTGTAAGTCAAAGTACGATTATGTATATCCTGCATGACAACTGCTACTATCCGTATCACCTGCACTCACTTTGAACATCTGTTGTGACGCGGACGCGATGCAGCCCTGTACTGTATTCTGGGACGATCTGTTGTCGTTGCACGCACACCGACCATTTCCGGACACGTGTTCATAGGAATTTATTTTCCTCAATTTCCACCCAGGAATCCGTCCCTGCAGTTTATCGGTTTTTCTATTGTTCACCCTGTATAACTGAGAACCTTTTATAAATTGTTCAAATGTCTCTGAGCACTATGGGACTTAACATCTCAGGTCGTCAGTCCCCTAAACTTAGAACTACTTAAACCTAACTAACCTAAGGACATCACACACGTCCATGCCCGAGGCAGGATTCGAACCTGCGACCGTAGCAGCAGCGTGGTTCCGGACTGAAGCGCCTACAACCGCTCGACCACAGCGGCCGGCGTGAACGCAAAAATTGTTTTAAATTTTAAAACTCTCTGCAGCCGCCTCCCAATGGCTGTATTAAAGATTTTCACAAATCCTAAATCGCTTCAGGCAAATGCTGGGATTATTCCTTGGAAAGGAATCCCTAATCCGATGGGACCGACGACCTCGCTATTTGGTCCTCCTGCCCCCCCCCTCCCCCCCCCCCCCCAAACCAACCGAAGCCACTGTTTGGTATCAGCAGACTTCGACTTTCTCCTGGCCAGAAATACCCTCTTCACCTATGCTAATCTGTTTTGTATGTCCCAGTCACCTTGTCCGTCTTCAGTTCAAAAATAGTTCAAATGGCTCTGAGCACTATGGGACATAACATCTGAGGTCATCAGTCCCCTAGATTTGGAACTACTTAAACCTACTAGCCTAAAGACATCACACACATCCATGCCCGAGGCACGATTCCAACCTGCGACGGTAGCAACAGCGCGGTTCCGGACTGAAGCGCCTAGAACCGTGCGGCCACAACGGCCGGCTATCTTTTATAGAAGATCGGTAATATAGAATTTATATTTTCATTGGAAATTGAGAAATGTAATTAGAAACAGAAAGACGTCCATTTTTTACAGAAATGAGATATGTGTGTTAATTAGCATTTATTTGATGAATTTTACATTTAAATGAGATAGACATTCAAAGTGTATGGAAAAAAATTAAAAATGGAAGCTAATAACCAAATTGAAACTAGCGCTAGCAATTACAAGTATCGAGTGCCACTGCTTTTTTCCAACTTTATGTAATTCACACTTCACGCTTATGCTAGTAGGACATATTTGTTCAATAATTTGTATCAGCTGGGAGACGGACCCCCACATGGCAGGGCAGCATTCTAGCAAAGCACTGTTATCGAGAAGCTGGACCTGACTTTTGGGAACTGAAGGCCGTCGGAAAACTTCAATCTTTTTTGAGCCACAATGCCAATAAATCGTTTTTCCTGCTGTAAATAATGTGGTCAGCGGGAAAGACATTGCCCAGGGAACGTTACAACTGATGAAGAATCTAATGAACATTGTAGGAGCTTCCGCAGCATGTAATGTATTTGGTTTCTAATGTCACAGGTTTGCTCCATTTTCAATATAGGACAGGCAGCAAAGAATTCCCATGATTGTATGTTGTATACACACCCCTAGCCTTTCCCAATTAATTGTCACTGCAAGACCATGTGTCAGGCAGCATATCTTGTACCACAGAAAAATAGCTCCCTGCTGTCACGACAGGTTGCAGTATCAGTCACGTTGTTGTGCTTTCGTGAAATGAAAAGGTAAAAGTCGAAAACTTCGAGAATAGGAGAAAAACGTAATTTAGTGGAGGATATCCAATTATTGAGGCAATTTTTTTCCATTTCACATTGAAGTACGTAGACTGTTATTACGCTCCAAGGCGAGAGCATATTTTATTCGATGAAAAAAGACATAGAAAAATAGCGGGTAATATTTAAGAGAAATATATATTGGAATTGAAATCGAAAAAATATATGGCTTTCCAATAATTAGTGAAGAATAACAGCTCCAGCTTTTATGCCGGTCATTCCAGTGAAACATTAAACACACTGGACGGACCAAATATTTTAATTCGGAGCCTTTTCAATCCGAATTCTGCCCTTCTTTTTTGTGTCCGTGCGCACTTTGACGCCACTGGAAGCTTGAAATAACATTTCAACATTCAGTAAATTGGCTCATTTATGTCAGAAAAATAGGATGCTTTAACGTAATTTATTTTCACGGTTACAACTAAGTGCGTATTGCAGTAACTTCGAAGTATATGACGGTTCTCCTTACGTCAGCTGTATCGAAAGTGATAAGTGTTTACGTTGGAGGTCCGTGTTTTATGATGATTTTCTGGTTAGCATTTGCTGTCGACCATCTTAGGTCTTTCCGTGGATATTTGTCATGCTGACGTCGTAAAAGAAAGTAAATTACAAGTATTTCAAATTTTTGCCTTCAAAATTCTCTGGGTGACAGACTGTGGACATCTATAATGTTACATTAATCTTCCGTCTTCTGTTACACTGACCTTTGAAAAAACTCTAACGTTTCATTAACATTCAGTTTATAGGAAGGTTGAAACATTTGTAAATGCATAGGTGAAAAGGCAAAAGCTAGAAAAATTGAAAGAAGTAGTAGACACATGTTTGGCTGTGACGAAGTAGTCTGACTAGTTTGATGACTCGCCACGAATTCCTCTCTTGTACCCACCTACATCTTTATCTGAGAGTAACTGTTGCACTCTACGACTTATTTGTTGGATGTGTTCAAACCTCTGTTCTCCCCTGCTGTATTTACCCTCTACAGCACTCTATAGTGCCGTGTAAGCTATTTACGGAAGTCTTAACACATCTCCCAAGGTCCTGTCCCTTCTTTTTGTCACTGCTTTCCGCATTTTCCTTTCTTAGCCGATTTTTTCCAGAACCTTCTCATTCCTTATGTCACCAGTCCACTTTATTTTCAGGACCCTTCTGAAGCAATACATCTCAAATGTTCCGATTCACGTCCTTTCCTGTTGTCCCAAGATCCTGGATTCACTGCCGTACATTGCTGTGCTCAAAACGTACATTCTCACAAACGACTCCTCTGGTTAAAGCGACTGTTTGGTACTAACAGGCTACTCCTTGCCTGAAATACCCACTTCGCCTATGCCAGTCTGTTTTGTATGTCCCCTTTGCCTCCTCCGTCTTCAGTTATTTTGCTTCCAAGGTAGAAGAATTTCTTCGCTTCATCTATTGATCGCTATAGCTAATCCCATTTCTGGCACTCTTCGTTACTTTCGCCTTTCATCGGTTTACTGTCGATCCATATTCTCTATTCATCAGACTGTTCATTCCGTTCAACACGCCCAGTAAGACTTCTTCACTTTCACACAGAATAGCAATGTCGTACTTGAATCTTCCCATTGATGTCCTTTTATCCTTTCACCCTGAATTTTAATCCTATTGTTGAACGATTATTTTATTTCGGTCAGCGTTTCTCTTCGATGAATAAATTGAACAGTATGGATGCTTTTTTTTTTTTTAAGTCATCAGTCTTGTGACTGGTTTGATGCGGCCCGCTACGAATTCCTCTCCTGTGCCAACATTTTCACCTCAGAGTATAAATTGAAACCTACGCCCTCAGTTATTTGCTGGTTGTTTTCCAATCTGTCTTCCTCTACGGTTTTTGCCCGCTGCAGCTCCCGCTATTACCAAGATGTCGTAACAGATGCCCTATCATCTTATCACTTCTTCTTGCCAGTGTTTCCGCCGTGTTCCTTTCCTCGCCGATTCTATGGGGAACCTCCTCATTCCTTACCTCACCAGTCCACCTAATTTTCAACAGTCTTCTGTAGCATCACATTTCAAAGGCTTGGATCTTCTTCTGTTCCGGTTTTCCCACAGTCCATGTCTCATTATCACGCTATGCTGTCCTACAACCGTACATTCTCAGAAATTTCCTCCTCAAATTAAGGCCTATGTTTGATACTAGTAGGCCGGCCGGCGTGGTCCAGCGGTTCTAGGCGCTACAGTCTGGAACCACGCGACCGCTACGGTCGCAGGTTCGAATCCTGCCTCGGGCGTGGATGTGTGTGATGTCCTTAGGTTCGTTAGGTTTAAGTAGTTCTAAGTTCTAGGGACTGATGACCTCAGCAGTTAAGTCCCATAGTGCTCAGAGCCATTTGAATCATTTGATACAAGTAGACTTCTCTTGGCGAGGAATGCCCTCTTTGCCTGTGCTAGTCTGCTTTTTACGTACTCTTTGCTCCGTCCGTCATCGATAATATTCCTTCCAAGGCACAAGAATTCCTTAACGTCGTCCACTTCGTGATCACCAATTTTGGTCTTAAGATTCTCGCCATTCTCATTTCGGCTGCTTCTCGTTACTTTTATCTTTTTACTGTTTGTAATCAATACACATTCTGTAGTAATTAGACTGTTCATTACATTCAACATATTCTATAATTCTCTTCACTTTCTGCCAGGAATAAGATGTCACCAACGAATCTTATCTTTGATATCCTTCCAGGCTGAATTTTAATCGCACTCTTTAGCCTTCCATCATTGCTTCTTCGATGTATGGATTAAACAGTAGGGGTGAAAGACTACACCACTGCCTTGCACCCTTTTTAATCCGAGCACTTCGTTCTTGGTCTTCCAGTCTTATTTTTCCCTCTCGGTCCTTGTGCATATTGTATATTACCCGCCTTTCTTGTAGCTTACCCCTACTTTTCTTAGAATTTCGAACATCTTCGTCCACTTGACATTGTCAGACGCGTTCTACAGGTTGACAAGTCCAATGAACGCGTCTTGATATCTCTTCTGCCTTGCTTCCATTAGAAACCGCAACCTCAAAACTGCTTCTCTGATACCCTGGTGCCTTAACCTTTCCGAAAATCAGTCATCCTCAGTCTTCTTCTCCATTCATCTGTATGTTATGCCTGTAGTATCGACGGTTTGTTGCTATAAGAACTAATTGCAATAAGCACAACGGTGTAGAAAACGTGCCAGAATTTCACAGAACACGAAAAACAGTAACAATAGCAGTTAAGGCAAAGTGTGTCAAACAAAATCACGTAAAACAGTCCAGGTGGATAAACGGAACCTACACTGAGCACGGCTGATGATAGAAGTTTTTTTAATTCCTTTTTTGTCTCCGTGTTATGCGGTTTTGACATGGGCGCGTATGACCCTAGTTGTTTTTGCGACCTAAAACAAAACAAACAAACCGGGATCACTCGACCGGCGGTGGCGCTGACACTGAGCGAAGCAAGTGCTCTCGTTGCAACCTCTCGGCGACGGTCGAATACAAATTGTGCAGTCGTGATGACGGCGTACATGGCCGCGTCACCACATGCCTCACCCACTCAAGCAAGCCGGCGCCTCAGGCTTTAGAGGAGGAAGACGGATTGCCAACCGGGCGGGAAGGCTGCCGGAGACTTGAGTGGCGTGGCCTGGTAGGGCCATGGGGTCCGCCAGCTGACCTGGCAGCAGCGGCAGTGGTGGCGGCACAGCAGTTGCCGTTGGATCATGATGTTCGCTTTCATGAGCTAGCCGTCGTCCGAAAAGATGTCGGCATCATGGGGCTGGAGTGTCAGCTGTTTCCAGCCCAGTGGGACCTATGGCCGGAAGTGGCCTGGACGATGACGAGCGGGGTGCTGGGACGACCCCAAACAGCGTGGCGACCTGGAAGCCGCTCCACAAGTAGCGAGGAGCGGCGACAGTGACTACTTGGGCGGCTCAATGGGTGCTGCTGCGGAAGGACCACCACCAACAATAAATCAAGTGGTCCCTGAACTGAGCTGCTGTTGCAGGCAGACTGTCGGCCACCCTCTGCTGTGGCTGTAGTCATGACAGTCGTGCCCCACTGAGGGCACAGTCGATACTGATGGCGAGAGAGCGATACGCTACCAGTTTCCACCAGTTTCCATAAAAAGAAGGATCCTTTATTGTATGATTATATGATAGCGGAACAAACACTGGTAGCAGTTACTTCTGTAAAATATCTGGGAGTATGCGTGCGGAACGATTTGAAGTGGAATGATAATATAAAATTAATTGTTGGTAAGGCGGGTACCGGGTTGAGATTCATTGGGAGAGTCCTTAGAAAATGTAGTCCATCAACAAAGGAGGTGGCTTACAAAACACTCGTTCGACCTATATTTGAGTATTGGTCATCAGTGTGGGATCCGTACTAGATCGGGTTGACGGAGGAGATAGAGAAGATCCAAAGAAGAGCGGCGCGTTTCGTCACAGGGTTATTTGGTAACCGTGATAGCGTTACGGAGATGTTTAACAAACTCAAGTGGCAGACTCTGCAAGAGAGGCGCTCTGCATCGCGGTGTAGCTTGCTCGCCAGGTTTCGAGAGGGTGCGTTTCTGGACGAGGTATCGAATATATTGCTTCCCCCTACTTATACCTCCCGAGGAGATCACGAATGTAAAATTAGATTAGAGCGCGCACGGAGGCTTTCAGACAGTCGTTCTTCCCGCGAACCATACGCGACTGGAACAGGAAAGGGAGGTAATGACAGTGGCACGTAAAGTGCCCTCCGCCACATACCGTTGGGTGGCTTGCGGAGTATAAATGTAGATGTAGATGTAGACCATTCACCAACTGCAGATGGCCTGCAGCGTCGCTGTCATGTATCCAGGCAGCTGACCAAAGATATGCACCCAGATATGGTTGCCAAAGCTGAATGGTAAAGTGCAAGAGCGCACCTCAGGCTGTGGCCCAGGGCAGAGCATATGCTACAGAATCTGGGGCTGTCGGCCATTCTGGATCTGCACTCTTGGCACTCACAGCCAATTAGTGACGGTTCGCAACTTCGGACAAAGATGTTCATGGGGGTCATACCTAGTAGCCATAGTGTAGGAGACTGAGGAAAGCCCACAATGCTAGAGGGACAGTGAAGCAGTGATTTCCAACTTAGTGCTAGGAAGGAGTGCGCAAGTCGACTGTCGCCAGCCGATGCTGGAGGAGGACATAATTTTGGAGTTGATCAAACCCCTTAGCAGGCAGCTGATCAGGTCAACGATTGCTCTCAAAGTGAACCACCTGCCACAACACAGGATCTTGCTAGGTGGCCTGCACTATGTGAAAGGCCGTTATCAGAGGTCTATCGATCATTGTTTCAAGTAATAATTGATCAGAAATCTTACAGCTTTGGCTTTGTCCTAAGGGTAAGTGCGACAACGTGTCCCCATCTTGCTATAACGTCGATCTGTAATGAATCCCAGTGATATGCACCCAAAGAAAAGCCCAATGCTAGAGTTATTGTATGGTTCTATCAGTAAGCTGCGAGTAGTAGCCGAAAAGCGCTGCAAGCGCCTTATGGTTCATGATGAGATAGAATTTGTTACCTCAGGAGAAAGCATGGTTCGTTTGAATCTCGCAGATGGTGGACAAAGCTTTCTTTTCTGTCTGAGATTAAATGTGTTGAGCGGCTGTCGTTGTCTTGGAGGCATACACGATAGGCTGTTTAGAGCCGTCATCATTCTTATGAGCCAAACTTGCTTCAGCCCCTTACTGGGATGCTTCTGTGGTGAAGTAATCTGGTGTAAAGGCATCGAGGCACAGTGACGACTGTGTGTGATCAGAAGCCCTGTCTCAATCTGCCGACTTGAGGCAGGGGACAAACATTTTACTCAAGTTGTTTAATGGATGAATGATACCCATTGGATTCGAGAGACACTTCAAATAATGACTGAAATTACCCAGAACGATTGGAGATCCTTCAGGTTCCACAGTTTAGGCAGGTTGTCAACTGCCACTACATGGTGCATCGTTGGTTCCACGCAGTCCTTCGAAAGAAAGTGGCACAAATAGTCCACTTCTCTCTGAAAAAACTTCAATTTCTGCAGATTTCAATTAAGGCCTGCCCCTTGCAGTTTAGCAAAGAACATCGAAAGTCAGCTAGATATTCCTCTTGTAAGGATCCTGAGACTATAATGTTATCAAGTAGTTTGAAGAGCAGGGAGCACCTTGTTTAACTATTTAAAAAAACGTTTCAAAATGGCGAGAGCGCTCACGATGCCCTTCAGCAGGCATGTACACACATCAAAAGAAGTTTTGCATCACCCTGGTTCCCAGAACTCCTGAAGATAGACGTTGACTGTGGATATTGTATCACAGACACGGTTCCTTCGACTGTTCAAAGATGTCACAAAACCCGCCCAAAGACGTAAACAATCATGCATAGGCAGCGCCTATTAGACAGCGGGGGTCCGACAGCCGATCAGTTCCAGTCATTCCACCAGCAAGGAGGTACACGGCTCGTGTCGTCTGTAGTTCAGCCAAGCCTAGACGGTCAGCACGACGGTTCGATCGCGTCCGCATTGTTACTTTGGGCCAGGAAGGGCTCTTAATAAAGGAAGTATCCAGGGGTCTCGGAGTGAACCAAAGCGATGTTGTTCAGACGTCGAGGAGATACAGAGAGACAGGAACTATCGATCACATGCTTCGTTCAGGCCGCCCAACGGCTACTACTGCAGTGGATTATGGCCCGAAAGAAACCTGACAGCAATGCCACCATGTTGAATAGTGCTTTTCGTGAAGCCATAGCACGTCGTGTTACGACCCAACTGTGCGCAATAGGCTGCATGATGCGCAACTTCACTAGCGACGTCCATGGCGAGGTCCATCTTTGCAACCACGACACCATGCAGTGCGGTACAAATGGGCCCAACAACATGCCGAATGGACCGCTCAGGATTGGCATCACGTTCTCTTCACCAATGAGTGTCGCATATGCCTACAACCACACAATCGTCAGAGACATGTTTGGAGACAACACGGTCAGATTGAACGCTTTAGACACACTGTCCGGGGAGTGCAGAAAGTTGGAGGTTCCCTGCTGTTTTTGGGTGGCACTATGTGGGGCCGACGTACGCCGCTGGTGGTCATGAAAGGCGCCTTAACGGCTGCACAATACGTGAATGCCATCCTCCAACCGATAGTGCAGCCATATCGGCAGCGTACTGGCGAGGCATTCGTCTTCATGGACGACAATTCGCGCCCCCATCGTGCACATCGTGCGAATGACTTCGTTCAGGATAACGACATCGCTCGACTAGAGTGGCCAGCATGTCCTCCAGACATGAAGCATATCGAACATGCCTGGGATTGATTGAAAAGGGCTGTTTATGGACGATGTGACCCACAAACCACTCTGAGAGATCTATGACGAATCGCCATTGAGGAGTGGGACAAATCTGGACCAACAGTGCCTTGATGAACTTGTGGATAGTATGCCACGACGAATACAGGCATGCATCAATGCAAGAGGACGTGGTACTTGATCTTTGAGATACCGGTGTGTACAGCAATATGAACCACATCCTCTGAAGGTCTCGCTGTATGGTGGTACAGCATGCAATGTGTGGTTTACATTAGCAATAAAAAGGGCGAAATGATGTTTATGTTGATCTCTATTCCAATTTTCTGTACTCGTTCCGGAACTCTCGGAACCGAGGTGTTGCAAAACTTTTTTTTTATGTGTGTATAATAGAACAGACTGCGGGGAGTATTGACGAACATAATCTGTTGTGAGGTGTAATCCAGAAGAAGCTGTCAAATCATATTTCAAAAACACTAACTACAACCCAGCGTCGCGAATATTTCTTGGGTGGGGAATACGGTAAGTAATCAATGATGAATTGGGTTTAATGGTGAATTTAAAACCCCCGCAGAAGTGAAGAGCCCCTTCAGGCTTACGAATAACAACCAGGGACGTTTCCTACTGGCTGGAAGGAGCAAGTTCAATAACGGCCCCTGTTCTCTTCGTCTTGAGAGCTGGTTGCAGAGCAAGAGGAATCGACCGAGCACGACAAAAGTTGGGAATGGCTGCTGGTTCCAATTCTGGCTGTAACATAGGCACAGAGTCACAGCAGAGGTCGTCACGCACCTGGAATGGGATGGAGTTGGAAACGAGATGCACAGCATCCTGAATTCGAAACCCTGAAAAACACGAAAGCGTTGGGACCAAACATGTTTTCTGACGTCCAACTGTTGACAGCCAATAATGTGATAGCCCCCATGACGTGCTGATACACAACGTCGACCGTGAAGTAGTTTTAAACAGGAATCGGTTGATTGCCATAGCGGACGAAACACCGCCTGGTGGAGAAAAGGGACGGGTGACCCAAGCGACGGTAAGTTTCAAATTCACGACAGACACAGAGGGCCCAATATCGACCTTGAAACGGAATGGCTGTTGTAATGTAGATCTTGCTGGGTATGCTGAGCTCCTGGCCAGGCACCAGTGTAATGCCATGAAACACTGGAATCTCTACGTCCGAGTCCGACGACTGGTTGCACACGCAGGTACGACAAACAGCTGCCACATCGACCTTTTTGAGGCAAGCCGCTCGCTGTGCCCACTGGTGTGGGCAGTGACGATGGGTGTGCGAGTGGAAACAGTCAGGACACGAGGGGAATCTGTACTGAAAAGGGCCACAATCTGATTGCGAACGGTACGGACAAGATTAACAAGGCGAGCGTGTCAGCGAAGGACACCTTTGCTGTGGAACCAAACGCACGGACGCTATGCCCATGTCTCCCTCAAGCTGTACAGGGCAGCCTACGACACTCCAAACGCGTGAGCGGTAACCAAAATCTCATTGACTGTAGGACCTTCCAGAAGCAATACCTCTCGACAAACCTCTCTTTCTGTAGTAGAACGCTCAGTCACATTTCAGAGGGTCGGTATAGGTTTGTTTACAAAAATGGCTCTGAGCACTATGCGTTTTAACTTCTGAGGTCATCAGTCGCCTAGAACTTAGAACTAATTAAACCTAACTAACCTAAGGACATCACACACATCCATGCCCGAGGCAGGATTCGAACCTGCGACCGTAGCGGTCACGCGGTTCAAGACTGAAGCGCCTTTAACTGCACGGCCACACCGGCCGGCGTTTGTTTACAGTGAGCACAAATAAAGCTGCACTTCCTAATTAAACCCCGGAGGTCGGCTACCCACACTTGACAGGACAGGCTCGGTTGCTTTTATCGCGAGTGAAACTTTGCACAGGATACCAATATGTCAGTCAGCTTTAAATAACAAACAACTGTTCAGAAAAGAACAGCGTGGCCGGGTACTTTAACAGAGCAAATTTCCGAAGCAAGTAAAAAGTTTCGCTCTCAGTCCAAAACTAGACTAACGATTTTTGTTAGGTCGGGTACTCTGCCTGAAGCGCTGTGAAGTGCTGCTGCCAAGGGCGCAGCCCCGAATCGTCCCGCGGTCAGAAAAATGGTACCGAATCCTCCCAAGCCCGCAAGGGTCTGAAAAACGATGGGACTGAATCCTCCCGTTTGAAGCAGGTAGCAGTTCTAAACGTTATGAATACTCCAAGCAGGCAAAGGAGAGCACATGAAGTTACAGTAGAAGATGTAAAAAATTTTCGCGTGTATTGTACGTTTAAAAGTTTTATCTTTGGCCCTATTGAGATAAAGTCCAGCCGGCACAGTGCCAGCGACTAAGTCCCGCTCAAGGTCACGCGCAAAGCATGCATAAGTGAATCAATATTTTTTGTTTAAGACATGGGAGGAGTAGGAGAAGGATATAAGGAACATGGCAGAGATAATTATATTATTGTCTATAATACAAAATACAATGTGTCAGTTTGGGAGTATTCAGTCCTGTTACCTGCTTACCTACCTGGTTTCGGGAGGATTCGGGGCTGCGCCCGCTGCAAACGTTACCAAACGTTACACGTACATGTCCCAATCTTCCTCCGCCCCTTGGAAAGGTGGAAGCGCCAGCGGAGCGACTGGTGATGTAGAGGGCAGCTAGTGATGGACCGAGACACAATTTGAAGTCGTGACCAAATGACGAAAGAAGTCTAAGTGCTGTTGTAGTTCAGTTTGCCATTACTATTGTTCAGCCTCCTGCTGTTGTAACAGCTGACCCAACACTGGATCCGCTGTAATTACGGAATACTCGCGAATCGAACCATCTCATGACTCGTTGGCACAGTGTTGGGTTCTTAGCATTACTCCTGGAGGGTACCGAAATGATACTGCAACACGTAAAATATTAAATCACTTTATTGTAAAAATTAACAGGATGAAATACTTAACTTTGTGTCATAATTCATGTCCACAGGAATGCCATGAGTGTTTATTACTGTTAGAGAACATTAATGTATCATTTGATGCAGATTGTCACAAAGTACAACTGACTATAAAATTTTATTCAGAGCTCTGTTTAACACAATTGTCGCACTGCTGGCTCGGCAGAGAGACGATGCTGTCGTCTTCAGCGCTGGTTGCTACCTGGTTTGGGAAGCACTCCGCTCCTTGTCTGGGAAGCACTCCGCTCTTTGTGCTGAAGCGTTGGTGTGTGGAAACTCATCTGGGCATGTCTACACCACCGTCTCTCAATCATCGTCTATGCGAGTGATACGACGATTGCGTTGTCGTGGATTGATACTTCCCGTTTCCTGAAGCGTCGCAACAAGACGAGAAAACATCCGACGGCAAGGTGGGTTCTTGTCAGGATATTGCTCTCTGTACAGTTCCGCTGCTTGCGTAGCATTTCGCCTACCTTCAACAACAACAACAACAACAATAAAAGAAACGTTATGTCGAAACAGATTGTTGAGAGGACAGCCTTTACTGTATGCCTACTCTACACAACAGTATTTAAAACGACTAAACTACTGTACTAACTGTACCCGTACGTAAGAAAACAGTATTGCAATTACTATTCTGCTAACTTTCATCCTCAATAGGTGAGTAGCATTTCTCCTTCTCTTCGTTGGTGAACATTCTACTCATACAACTCTTCAACTGACGATGGTTGACGGAATGACGGGTGTGCATTCTACTTATGTTTATATTTGTCCTCTGTCGACGTCAGCACGTGGATGTGTTCAAAAAACAAACGGGTCTGAGCACTATGGGACTTAACATCTGAGGTCATCAATCCCCCAGAACTTAGAACTACTTAAACCTAACTAACCTAAGAAAATCGCACACATCCATGCCCGGATGTGTTCCATTACCCAGAGTACCTGCACTAAGCACTGGGAGCGTCAACGTCAATGTTGTGTCACGTAATTAATAACGTTGTGTTTCAGTGAATGACTAACGTTGTGTTTCAGTGAATGGCACATTGAATAGGTCTTTAGGAGAGGGAATAAATTACGAATAAAAAATACAGGGTGCCATTTCAAATGGTTCAAATGGCTCTGAGCACTATGGGACTCAACATCTTAGGTCATAAGTCCCCTAGAACTTAGAACTACTTAATCCTAACTAACCTAAGGACATCACACACATCCATGCCCGAGGCAGGATTCGAACCTGCGACCGTAGCAGTCCCACGGTTCCGGACTGCGCGCCTAGAACCGCGAGACCACCGCGGCCGGCGGGCGCCATTTAAAAAAAGTCATACCGCTGTTCATATCTTTGTAAAAACAATGCTACAACGAAGGCAATCATGCTTATTGATGTCCCCCTGATGGCTAAATAACATTTTCTTGAAACATTTTGTGATTTGCATCTGGACAGTTATTTAGGTTGGTGAATATAAATGGGACACCCTGTGTATTTTGACAGTTCATTGCTAAAATCATAAATTTGGACAACACCGTCCAGATGAGTAACAGCAGTCTGGTGATACAACTAGATTAAAACACATCTAGATCGCAATAACATTATTAATTATTTATTATCATTATTTATTATTTAATTAATTATTAATATTTTATTTCAGCCCCCATCAGCTACATAGTGCTCATGTTCTGAAGATGACTTCCACGTGAAGTCGAAACCGGTCTTAATAAAATGTTATTACTATAGAGAATGTTGTTTTAATCGTAACTGCTGCAATACTGATAACATCTTATATTTTAGCCTTAGAAACCATGTGTTTATAAATAACCTAGGTTATGTAATATTCAGAGAACATTTAGTATAACGGCTTTACTTCACCGAATCCGACATCTGCCGCCATACGGAATATTACGATGAAGTGAAAGGCACAGTCGAGCTCTCTAAACCAAAAGTTATTTCTCACTCCATCCTTCCAGCACTGGAGAAAGTGCAGAAGAAAGCTGAGATGGATTAGACAATACACGTCTGCGGAAAGAAATCACTGACAGTGTAATAACAAAATGAGAGAATAATACAAAGATATTGAAATTATTTTTTCTTTTGCGGCAGTTATTTAGTGCTTAGAAAGAGCAACTATTCCCAGTAAGTGGACTGTTATTGGGAGAAGTGGCTGTGTCATATTTGTATTGCTTACTGTATCATCTGTTCCGGCTGTATCTGTACCTTTTGTGACAAATAAGTTGCGAATATCTACCTATCAAACTACCACCTACACAAGCAAGATAGGCGGTAACTAAATATCAGATAAACTTGTGAATATCAATAATTTCTTCACATTATCAGACAAAGTGAAAGAATCTTCATTGTAAAAGAGAATTCACTAAAAAGTGAGTGCCTTTTTGTACACGATATTTTAAGTGAAATGTATGCTTCTGTAAATGAAGAAATTCAGAAGCATATCAAGTTATTAAGTCAGCAAAGTGAAGTTTGTGCGTAGTAGTGAAGAAAGCTATGAATTTAGTCCTCACTTTTCCGTATTTTGCTGTACCCTGCATTCTATCTTCCCTCACGCCTACAAATTTTTCAGGTCTCCTGGCAATCTAAGTCTTCCTTATCCAAGAAATTTACAGAAAATGCAGTGCTCCTATTGTAGTGAGCTAAGCTTATATATATTAGCGAAAGATTTAAGTCTTTGCTCAAAATTTAATACAACGTTTCTTTAACGATGGATAAGAGCGGCATTAAACCTTATTTTCATTGCAAGGGTGGTAATACTGTGGGGGCAGCACTGGATAGTGACAAGGCTGCTAATTCATCATATGTTTTCATGATACTATGTTTCCTGTCCTCTTTTGAAGAAATGATTCACGCCCTTCCAGTATATACAGAAAAGTTATGTGACCTCCATGGCATTTGTTTCAGAGATATTTGTGTAGTGAGTGACGACAATGCAATAAACTAGATAAATTCACCTACAAAACTCTGTGAAGTTGACCCACATCCATCTTAGCGATTGCTGTCTATAATTGATTCTGTTCACATTCATAAGTTGCGTTCATAATAACTGGGTTACTCAAAAGGCTTCGTAACTTCTTCTTAAATACCCACAACTTGACGAAAGTAGTGATGATTCTCAGGTGTTAACGCCATCTTTTGAAGTACTGAGGGAGTTTCGAAAGATTGAATGTAATGGTCTGCTTTAACACTCAAATGACCTTACTCTGAAGTCTCTTTATCCGTCTTCTCTTGAGAAACAGAGAGAGTCTCATTTTACAAGCCTTTAGAGAATAAATTTCTTAAGGCCTTTCATCTATAGTGGTACAGAAGACAATACTACACTCCTGGAAATTGAAATAAGAACACCGTGAATTCATTGTCCCAGGAAGGGGAAACTTTATTGACACATTCCTGGGGTCAGATACATCACATGATCACACTGACAGAACCACAGGCACATAGACACAGGCAACAGAGCATGCACAATGTCGGCACTAGTACAGTGTATATCCACCTTTCGCAGCAATGCAGGCTGCTATTCTCCCATGGAGACGATCGTAGAGATGCTGGATGTAGTCCTGTGGAACGGCTTGCCAATGCCATTTTCCACCTGGCGCCTCAGTTGGACCAGCGTTCGTGCTGGACGTGCAGACCGCGTGAGACGACGCTTCATCCAGTCCCAAACATGCTCAATGGGGGACAGATCCGGAGATCTTGCTGGCCAGGGTAGTTGACTTACACCTTCTAGAGCACGTTGGGTGGCACGGGATACATGCGGACGTGCATTGTCCTGTTGGAACAGCAAGTTCCCTTGCCGATCTAGGAATGGTAGAACGATGGGTTCGATGACGGTTTGGATGTACCGTGCACTATTCAGTGTCCCCTCGACGATCACCAGTGGTGTACGGCCAGTGTAGGAGATCGCTCCCCACACCATGATGCCGGGTGTTGGCCCTGTGTGCCTCGGTCGTATGCAGTCCTGATTGTGGCGCTCACCTGCACGGCGCCAAACACGCATACGACCATCATTGGCACCAAGGCAGAAGCGACTCTCATCGCTGAAGACGACACGTCTCCATTCGTCCCTCCATTCACGCCTGTCGCGACACCACTGGAGGCGGGCTGCACGATGTTGGGGCGTGAGCGGAAGACGGCCTAACGGTGTGCGGGACCGTAGCCCAGCTTCATGGAGACGGTTGCGAATGGTCCTCGCCGATACCCCAGGAGCAACAGTGTCCCTAATTTGCTGGGAAGTGGCGGTGCGGTCCCCTACGGCACTGCGTAGGATCCTACGGTCTTGGCGTGCATCCGTGCGTCGCTGCGGTCCGGTCCCAGGTCGACGGGCACGTGCACCTTTCGCCGACCACTGGCGACAACATCGATGTACTGTGGAGACCTCACGCCCCACGTGTTGAGCAATTCGGCGGTACGTCCACCCGGCCTCCCGCATGCCCACTATACGCCCTCGCTCAAAGTCCGTCAACTGCACATACGGTTCACGTCCACGCTGTCGGGGCATGCTACCAGTGTTAAAGACTGCGATGGAGCTCCGTATGCCACGGCAAACTGGCTGACACTGACGGCGGCGGTGCACAAATGCTGCGCAGCTAGCGCCATTCGACGGCCAACACCGAAGTTCCTGGTGTGTCCGCTGTGCCGTGCGTGTGATCATTGCTTGTACACCCCTGTCGCAGTGTCTGGAGCAAGTATGGTGGGTCTGACACACCGGTGTCAATGTGTTCTTTTTTCCATTTCCAGGAGTGTACATTATCAGTCAGCAGCAGAGTTTATGAAATTGTACTAATGTTGTGGAAAATATTAAATGTAAAACAATTCACAAACGTGCTCGAGTAAACGATCGTTTCGAGTGTCCTCTGTCTTTAAGTAGCAGAATTTTTTAAGTAGTTTTCGTGGAAACGTTTCTTGCATAGCTTATTAGGTCAAAGGAATTAGGTCTAGGGAATAGTACCCTCTGACGCACGAAGTCTGGGGTTTGACTGAGATGGCAAGGTACTGTATTCCCTGGAAAATTCAAACTGATTCTCTGGAAGTTAGATTAAGCAGTTACCAATCAATCGCCGGTACTCTTATCCCATGTCTATGAGAAAGGTTTTTTAGATGGTAGCCAAGATAAGGATGCAGGACTTGTTGTCACTTATGTCCTTTTGGTAACCTTCCTGCTCCTGGAGGGCATACCTACAACTGAAATGATGACACAACAGAGAAAATACAGACTCTGAGCTTATGGCTGAAGTTACGAACATGGAGGATGATTTCAAGCAGGTAGAAACATACTATCGTGTATTAACGTAATAACGTATTGTGACGATACTGTGCTCGCAGCTTATTGCAAAAACAGCAGTAATATATGCAGCAAGCATCTCCTCACTAACAAAGAAACGAGTCTGCAGGCTGACCCACGTGTTAACTTAATTAAAAATTAGGATAGGGTTGTTCTCTTCCTTCCTCAGCTTGATGCAGTGAGTGTTGTTGTTTACAGTTACATTACTCTACAGAAATCATTCAACAATCGAAGAATGTTGGTTCTAAATTTAACCGTGAACACTACTTATAAGATAATTTTCTTCTTAACAAACTTTCTTTGCAAAATGAAGTTGTTAGTCAAAGCTTGTACTAATGCTTTAATAAACGATTACATTAAGAAAAAGAATGACACCTTCATAGTTTCTTTTAAGAAACGGAAGCTTAGTACATTTTAATTTTTCGTACGTGTTAGACAGTCTCACTTCTACTGATATTCTAGAATTTACATGCTGTCTGATTCTGTCATATATTTGTCTAAAATGCAATTAAATACTATTTGTGCAGTGAAAGCAAGTAAGGTAATATGATCCACACTAGTGTTGTGATTTCAATGGAATGCACACTAACAGTCATTTGAGCCATACGATCTAGTTTTTAGATAGTTCTCAGCGTAATTTCATAAACTTCCCACGCACCTGATGCCTTCCAAAGACGCCCTTATCCCTGCGCAAAAGTATTTAGGCCGCGAGTCCGTTGTTCTTGCGGTGCAGCTGTGAAATTTATTAGTAAGTTGCAAAGGCTCACTGCACTACTAAAAGAATATCTTAAGTTCCCAGGGTGCCAAAGATTTATTATTAAATACAAGGGGCAGATGAAGCCATAAATAGTTAACAACATATTTTACAAAAGTAAACATACACAGTCACACGTAACACAGTTCATGTTCGAAACACTTATAATACTGATATACTAAACACATTGTTCAAATTACATACGCAAGTCAACATATGCATCCTATACTCTGATCTCCGTCCGCCTGCTTAGCTGGGTGGTAACGTGCTCTCCTCCCATGCAAGCGGGCCCGGGTTTTATTCCCGGCAGGGTTGGAGATTTTCTCCGCTCGGGGTCTGGGTGTTGTGTTGTCTTCATCATCATTTCATCCTCATCACCGGCGCTCAAGTCGCCCAATGTGGCGTCAGCTGACATAAGACTCGCACTTGGCGACCGAACTTCCCCGGATGGGGCCTCCCGGCCAACGTTGCCATACTTCTACTTTATTTCTGATCTCTGCATTGTACACAGAGTCGCTACTAATTAAGATAATTGTATACGACACACAGCGCAGGTCTTAATCGTGCGTCCCCTCTATATGTAACTGCCCCTTAACGACTTTCTTGTCCAACTGCTCGTACCAGACGAAAGTGGTCAACGCAAATCACTTCGCTCGGCGCGCATTTTTGGCGGGAGCTGATGACGTCCGAAGGTGCTTTGTCTGAATATCGTCATCCTAGTGTTATTAAAATGAAGTCTGAGGTGAAAAGTTGATACTTTACTACCGAGAGGTTAGTTAGCATAATACACCATTAAATGTGAGTTACTCTTCGAAAACTATTAATAAATGAAAATTAGGGATTTGGTGCGCTGACTCCTGTTGCGGCAGCCAGTTAGATTAGATTGGCGCAGTTTCTCAATACACATTGTAACAGCTTTTGTATTCCACCTGGAAGGCGGCGCGTGGGTCTGCTCCTGTAAACTGAAGGGTAGGCCGAATGTAGGAAGTGAGTAGGAGCAGGGAAAGGTGAAATGCTTCGGTACTGCGTATTGGTTATAGTACTTTTACTGGGGTATGATCATATACGATTGATAATACTTATCTCTGGCTGAGATGAGCACTTAGGTGCGAAGCTGTACATCAATCAAATCTAACAGCTACTAGTAGTTGGACGACCTATCATTGAAGTAGCTGAAGTAACAAAGTCTGTAATGTCTTGCCCCCTATGAAGCAGAACGGCTAGAGGGCGCTATCGTCGGTGTCGGTGTCGTAGTGGCAACCTAGCAGAGCGCACCTACGTTGTGGCATCGTAGCTATCGATACCACACCATCTATTTCTGCACCTCTCTCACTTATTACGCCACACTTCAGCCAATGTAATCTCAACTAAATTATCAATTGAAGCTAGGGCTAGTGGTAGAACATTACGGCCCCTAAAGTCAGAAATGTTACAACCTCTTGCAGTGTTTAATGTCTAATGTCGTACCAGTTCTGCACAAATCTTTCAATTGTAAGTCAGAACCAACGTGCACTGGTTCCTCCTTTTATTTATTTGGAAGAAACCACTTTAGTTAATCAAATAATGAATTAGTGTTTCTTAGGCAACAAATAAAAATAGATGTGAATATCTGCTTACAACAACGTCGGAAAATTTCGAAATAATATATCATTACCATATATTAAAGAAGAGGATATTATCGTGAATCGTCGCGGTCGATATTCGATGTAATTGGGTGAATGTCGACAAACGACTGTTTTGTCACTGAAAAACATAGAGCTATAACAATAGTTGGGTTGAAGCGATAGTCTAAACTCATAAAACGTCGCGTGCTCTGATGTAATGTATTAACTTTATCCAGAAAGCTCATTAACGGTATCAGCTGTAATTTCAGATTTTTTTGATCGTGGGAACGAGGACGCTAAAGCCAGTATCGTCCCGTGAAATTGACCACTTTCTGTAATAATTAGCGACCAGATTGAAACACAGCTGGCTGCAGGCTGTTGACCTTGGTCACAGACAAAATTAAATTTATTCACATCAAAGCAGCGGTGCCTCCCCGTTATTACATGAACAGTGAACGTCAAATAAGAGATGAGACGACACGAAACATGAAAATATTGGGTCTTTTTTCTAGAAATATTATTCAAGTGGCCTCGCCTCCCTCCGTGTATTCCCTTCTTGTATCCAAATACTTCTCTCCTTTTTTTTTTTTATTTTGCTCATTTACTATGGCATTGCGCAGCGTACTCGAATATTTCTCCAAATAGGGTTTCCACTTCACTGTGCATTCATGACGTACTTCATTTATAAAGGCCTTCAATGGATAATAAGAATTATCGTCGTCAGTGTTGTGGAGATTGTGACGGGATACATTGTTGCCAACGAAACATCACCATGGTGTTTCTTTATTGCCTAAGAAAAAAAAATAAAGAAAAAATCTGCTTTCTTAGTATACCTCAAAACTTAATACTGTATTTCAAATAACTGAGATACAGAAGAAGTGGCATCTCAAGGCATTTAACGATAATTTTCTACCATACCGTAGATAGGCCTACGGTAACAGCGTTAGTAAGCTGACTAACGGAGTAAATGGCGATAATAAGCAAACGAGTATTCAGTAAACTGAAGGAAACTCATACAAAGACAATCGATTACTCTATGCTATAGGTCGCTCTATTTATCCATATGATGCGGTTTGTTTGATGTTATGTACCTGTTATAAATATTCTTTGTGCCAGTGACACAGATCAGTGTATAATAAATAAAAGTGATAGGTGTCAGATAGAAATACCAGCACTGCGTTGATCACCAAGTATGCTGCACTTGGCAGAAACGGAAGATGGAAAATAAGGAAGATTACAGGTTAACAACCCATCGAAGACGGCGTCATTAGCAGCAGAAGTTCAGACAGGGCAAGGATGTGAAAAGAAATCGGCCAGGTCCACTTCAAAAGAGCCATCGATTTGGGAAAACCACCAAAAACTTAAATTTTGATGACCACTCGAGAAATCGAACCCTTCTCCTCCAGACCTTTAACCACTTGCGAGGTGCCGGGGCTAGCAGTGTATTTAACACTAAATTCTTCTAGAATCTACGTATGTAAATGATGCTCTAAGCCCCCCCCCCCCCCCCTATTCTAACTCCGACTTTTGCTGTTGCACAAGGATTAAGAAAAATACGCGAACTGACTCTAATCAACCCTGCCAGTGGAGTAGAAGAGAGTTTGGCACCTGCAATAATTTAATTTGATAAATACGTTAAATAAACGAAGGTTTCATTAACGTAGTGAGGAATGATAGGGTTGCTCTACCGATTAACAGAATGAAAGTTCTGTCCAAAATAACGACATGATTTATTAAGACTAAACACAAAATAATAAACAAAAACACATGAAACATTTACAATACATCAAATTGGCTCAAATTGGATACTCAAACAAACGCTGTGAATGTGAAGTTGTCCCTAAACTAGATTGTGAGGATTATGACGAAGTGGTATGTGGAGCCAATTCCTTGCAACTCAAATCTTAAGAGAAAACACATAGCCAACCCAACATTAATTGCTGCTACCCAAGACAGAACAAAGTTAGAAAAAGACGAACAGGCATGCTCTGCTGAGCTCTGATTATCACCTAGGAAAATCCCTGTCTGCCGGTGCTGTGGACATACCTTACCAATCTGTCTTCTCAACTGCAAGAACACGATTTGGCGTACCGGAGGCGATGGCTGGTTGCTTCGACGACCTCGACCGAAAGGCGAGAGCCGACTACCTAGAGCACCCATACAGGCCGAACACACAACATTCCCGCACCCACGACAGTGGCCGTGGTTAAACATTCCAATCAGCAACTCGAAAGCTGGCGGAAAATTCCACTCTATTGCCGGAGCACTACCATTCCAACAATGGAGATTCTTGGCGCCAATTTCTGCGCTGATTTTGCTACGTCACGGAGCTATGCCCTGAGCAAGCCAATCACAGTTACTATTTTGCAGAAAGCGCAGGAATTTTCCCGCCACAACTGCCTGGGTACACAAGTCATTCTCACGCCTCGCTGGTAGCCCGCCAGAAAGTGTTTTCGCTAAGTTTCTGCGAAGTAACGGAACCTCTAGCCCAGCCGCTGCTTCAGACCCCTCCGGGCGTGTCTTTTGACAATGTCGGCGTCTGCAAAGCATTCACTCGACTTCCTCACACCCGTCGGCTTAACCCCTTTCCAGATCAGCAGAGCCCGCCTGTCACCGGACCACCCAGGTGATGAGAGACGCTGCGTGGGAAGTCCGCGTGTGAAGGAATAGCGACTTTTCACTGCATGCAATTAGAGAGGAAAATCGTAAGATAGAAATATGAGAGGGGGCTCATGCCACCTCTCATAGCCCCTACGCCATTTTAGATTGTAATTGGTGAGCGGTTGGCTCACTTAGGAGCAAGGTAGTGAGTCAATCGCCCAGGAACAATCTCGCAAACTGGCTGCACATGCCGCACTCTATAAAGAAAATCACTGCAACTGAAAAATGCAGCTCATAGAGGGAGGTTTATTTATGATGTAGCCAACTTCACCTTCTTAATATGGAACACTAACACTCACATCACACATCCATACCCAGGGAGCCCCTTCCAAACACCGATTCACACAGACATTCACGCTCTAAATATGGCCCGGGCATGTGAGCCAAATATGGAGCAGTTTATTCTTTACAATCAGAGTTGGAGTGCTCCGCAATTAAATGCCCAAGATGTTACAACAATTTGTATCATTAAACTAACTTGAACTCACTCACACATGATACTATTTAAGTTAACAATCTCTTTGTGAGCTTTCAGAATCTAATTGCAACCTCCGATTCATTCTGTCTCCCTGCAGCAAGAATAACCTTTACAAAATGTTCCCTGAACTGATGGTCCATTCACAATGACAGTGATGGTATCTGCTTCAGTTTATGGGGACTTCAGGCACACTGTTTGCATACACGCAACAATAAATACAAAATACAAAAAAAACATGGTGTGGAGAACAATACAGTAATTTGTAATAAGAATTACAGTGTAAAACACAAACACATACAAGGTATAACATACATTACAAAAACAACACTAGACAAAGAAATTTAAGAAAGAAAATAAAGAAAAAAAACAAGGTTCATGGGGCATCAAGTTGTGCGTGCACATTGCACAATGTTCACGACTGTGCTGAGAATGAGACACTAAATCACATTGTTAGAAATTTTCGAAGCACTTCACGAATTCCACAGTACTGACATGACATAGGGCTAAACGTCGGGTGTTGTTGCTACGTTGTTGCAACAGCAATAGGGTGTGCTGGAGCATCTGCAGTACTCTGTAGAGATTGCAGCAAGACCCACGGATATGATCACAGCAGTACGGTAGGAAGACACAGTGATAGGCTCTCCTCACGTCGATTAATTGTCTCTGAGGTCTACTTGTTGGGATACATCACTAGTCTAGGTCTCTTCTCTCGCTGGACAGTACTTTACGTTTCCCAATATTGCACTTCGATGAGGGATGATGGCACGTGGAGTGACTCCACAAGTGTGTGAGGTCATCCATACAGGATCGAACTAGTAGTGACGATTGCTACAACTGCTCTCTAATAGAGAGGAGAAGTTAGAAATGAGACAATTCATTTGTTAGAGTTTGTGGCACGATACTGCTTTGTGTATGCAGATCGGCCAATGCTAGTGAGTTGTATAAACCCAAACAGGTGAGTATATAGCGTCCCTTTCTGTCCTGAGGCACATGAGGCGCAGGTTCTGACACGATATGTGATCTTCTTCGTGTACTCACGACAACGTGGTCTGCCGCAGGGAATCCCTCCAAACGGCTGCCGCGTCCGGAGAGCTAGCAGGCTGTCGCGTGTGGGTCGCGTGTCAGTGTCAACAGCCAGCCTCACTTTTGCTTGTGGCCCGGCGAGGATCCCGCCTAATCCCACAGGTATACGGCCCGGTGACTGTCAGCTTGCAGGACCGGATGCTCGCCTTATTGCAGGTAGCCGAAGACCTCTTGTTTTTGCGCTGGCTGGCCTCTGCATTGCCACGATACCCATCATCTGCACAGTTCTGACAAAAATCTTATGCCTAACTTTTTCCCATGACCTTCGATGTTATAATAAATTTACATAATGACACATTGATGGTCTGTCATTTCAGACACTCTTATTTTACTTTTATAGTTATTAATCTATGGCTATCATTATAACGAAATCTTGGTGTATCAAATTTAGACATGGAAATAATTTATCTTGATATTTGTGTAGAGACCGATCTCACTATAGTATATGGTGTGTGACAACTGATGCTATGTATTGGATGAACAACTAAATGTGCGGGCCCACACTAATATTACTATTAATTATATAGATCGGGAGTAGACATGCTCAAGAATTAACTACCATTTGCCAATGATCTACATTCTATGTCTTTTGAATAAATTATGTTATTATGCAGGTCGAAGTTTTACTGTGCTATAAAGAACATGCCACTATTCTACTTTCGCTCACCCGTCGTCCCTCCATCTCGGGTCTGTGGTTTGGTGACCTGAAAAATAGCATCCCAACAGGCACGCGCCAAACACTTGTGGTAGAAAACCCCCACAATATTAATCTAGTTATTGTTAAATCCTACAGTTTAACTTATCCTAGTATATCGTACCTTTTTTTTTTACCTTATACAATACTCTTACATAATTCCTGTTACGTTGAGATGTCTCGCTGCTCGCCGCTATTGACGACAGTGATGTGCGCGCCGTACGACATGACCTCCGAGTTTTCATTACGCCTCACTGAAACTCCAGAGACTGGGTTAGCCATGGCTATACACGACAATAAATTTATAGTTGCAACTTCCTTCTCTATGTGATGCGGTTTTCGCGATCAAAGCACACCTTTCCAGAGGCAATGTAATATGACCACGCCAGGACTGGTTCCTGTTGCGGATTCAGTCGCCCAACACACGCCAGCTACACAGTATGTCACGAATATCCAAGTATAAGTCCCTGGTTATTCATCTGTGACAGTCACGAGCAGCACGCTAAATCCCCAACCAGCACATTGGCATGGTAGGCTTTATGCCCGCATTTCTCTCGTCTAGGGCACCATTGGAGTCAAACGCTCACAGGTTCAGCCCGACTTGCAAGACAACGATGCTGGCGCTGCTCTGCAAAACTATACTGCCCATATTCATCCTCGAAATCACGCAATATACCACAATCTTGCAGTGCACTGACGCGTGTCTGCAAGCATTGGTATGAACGTCTCACGAACTGGTTGTGGCCGCTATGGAGCGTATCACGACTTCTCAGAACGCTTCTAAGAGCACGTTCTTGTATGCGCCCGTTTGTGCGACATCTCGTCACTCATCTTTATCCCGTATCATGGACACCAGATAGGAAAGGACAAAAACATTGCTCATGGAAAGGTAGTGCCTCTTATCGCAACGACAGAGGAGATCGCGAACATAGACAAAAAAAGTTAACAGCAGTAAATTATTATGCGAGAAAACGCAGCGTGCTAGTACTTTAACAATCTTACTCTATTAATGCAACGATTATTGTTCCCCGAAGAAAGTTTCATATATATGCTATTCTACTATGTACACCACTTAAACTACTATTATTCCACGAACTTCTTTGTGTGAGAGATGTGGTGGAGTCCTATGGACTAGCGCCAGTCCCTTGTCAGACTCCCCCTCCTCTGACGTGCATTAGGATTTGCAGGTCTAATTTCAATCCCCTGGTTCTCCTGTTGTCCTTGGTTTCGCTCTCTCCAATTACGGTCGCTTTGCCGTTCGTTATTCCTCCTCTCCCAGATTCCTTGTCTAGCATGACCCTGTTCCCTGACGTTCTGGTTTCCGTGTCTCTGGTTTCCATAACCTTGAATAGTGTAACCTTGATTTCCGTAACCCTGGTTTCCTAACTGACCAGTGCGATTATGCGATCTGTTGTCGCCTTCCCTTGCTGGCCAGTGGTATTTGTTATTTTGCGCCTTCTTCCTGTCCTTTGCGTCTTGTTTATCAAAGACTACTTCGAGTTCGCGCAATAGACTCTTGAATGCGTCTATGTCAGATCCACACTTCCCGACAAGTGTCTGTTGATACGTAACTGGCAATTTGGAAAAGCAAAATTTAATGACTTCTCCGTTGCTATATGGACTATCTAAAACCTGATTTTTCTTGAGTAAATCATCAAAAAATTTGGTTGCGCTCCTATGCCCGGACACTTTCAGTTCAGGACAAAATATTATTTCCTCTTTAATCCTGTCTTGCGTTTCCTTTCACCAGTAGGTCCGCAGGAATGCACCAACAAATTCCTGATACGTCCGACACGTCGCTGCCACACCCCGCATCTTTTCCGCGGCTTGGCCTTCGATGTGTCCACACATGAATTCTAATTTTGCCTGGGTTGGCCATGACGACGGTAATGAATTTGTAAACTGCATCACCCAGCTCTTCGGATGCATCGATCCTCCATTATCTTTGAACTTCTGGAATTTTAGTATCGACAGGAAGTGATTCTGATCAAAATCCTGTCGGATCCTCGCACTGGTGTTGTCAGACGTTTCCGATACTTGCACGTCTGCTGAGTGTCCTGATATATCTTGCTGATAACTGTGATGTGCTACCTCTGTATCACAGTGGAAGTGGCACCGCGAATTCACTCTCCTAAGTGGGCTACAATTATTGGAGCTATTACTAGCAGTTTCTGCGTGTCCATTGTTAGTTTCGCACTCTGTCATTGGGCTAGAACACTGCGGGCTTTTCCTCGGAGACACAATCCTGTGTACTCCATCATTGGTACCCGAACGCGCAGTGCTCGTGTGCCCGTTTCGCTCTAGTTTTGCTATCCGACTCTCTACTTCTTTCATTCGTTTCGTGATGTTCGTAACCGCAATATTACCTTGAGTTTTTAAGAACGCTAGGGATTTTGAGTGGGCTTGTGTCGCACGTCCCAAGCGACCTGCGAGTTGAGAAGTTACTTTTGCGATTTTCATTGCCCCTGTTGCTGCCGTTTTGGCTAGGCCTGATACTTTTTGTGCTACCATTGACATTTGTTTTGCTTCTCTACATTCTTTCTTTATTGTTAGTAATTCCCCTCGAATTTCTCCTATATGCGAAATTATTGCCTGAGTGTCCTTCTTACGCTGTTCGTCAGCTTCTTCCATCTCCTTCTTACGTTGTTTCTCATCTTCTTCCTTCTCTTTCTTACGTTGTTCATCAGCTTCTTCTTTCATTGATCGTAGGAAGCTCAGTATTGGGTTTACGCCATCTTTTTGATCCTCTTCAAACATGGGCGATGTAACTCTGGACACCTGGGCGCTAGAGCTCTGACGTGACCGAGCAGGCCTCTGTCTGCACTCCTTCGTTTGACTATAAACTTCTGCTACCGTCTCGACCTGTGTGCCTGTCTCTGTTCCATCCGCCACTTCACTATCATAATCACGGTCGCGAAGTTGCTCTAAGATCGCGTCCAAATCACCTTCCTCATCAATGACCCTGTCGTCCTGTGCTGCTAAAAATGTGCCCATCTCCTCTCCGAACCTATCCTCGTCAGTAACCTGCCTCTTATCCATTATGCTATCCTCTTTTGTTTTAGTTTCGCTCGATAATAGTCGTGCCTTACTTCTCGTGATCATTCATGAAAAAACAATTTTATCTAAAAATTCACAATAAAAATCATCTACTCCCAATATTTTTTTTTCACATAGACATAAAATTTCAACAAGGCCGTTCCAACGCTGTAACTACAAGCACGATTTGTTGTGGTACAGAAACTGCACACAAACCCGACAAAGTGTGATGAGGTACGGACACCACATCAAAGAAACACAAAAAAACAATGAACAAACAAAAAAATATATACACTGAAAACAAAAACTGTAATCATGCGCCGCTAATAAAAACTAATTGCGGAACTACAAGAAAAAGAACTTGGGTACTAATCATAAAAATAGTAGAGAAAAAAAATTTGAATGTTTCTACTAAGAATACTGTTTGTTAATCAGTGATTCACAGGAAAGATCCGAGGCTAAGGGTCGCCATTTTATGCGAGGTGCCGGAGCTAGCAGTGTATTTAACACTAAATTCTTCTAGAATCTACATATGTAAATGATGCTCTAAGCCCCCCCCCCCTATTCTAACTCCGACTTTTGCTGTTGCACAAGGATTAAAAAAAATACGCGAACTGACTCTAATCAACCCTGCCAGTGGAGTAGAAGAGAGTTTGGCACCTGCAATAATTTAATTTGATAAATAAGTTGAATAAACGAAGGTTTCATTAACATAGTGAGGAATGATAGGGTTGCTCTACCGATTAACAGAATGAAAGTTCTGTCCAAAATAACAGTATGATTTATTAAGACTAAACACAAAATAATAAACAAAAACACATGAGACATTTACAATACATCAAATTGGCTCAAATTGATACTCAAACAAATGCTGTGAATGTGAAGTTGTCCCTAAACTAGATTGTGAGGATTATGATGAAGTGGTATGTGGAGCCAATTCCTTGCAACTCAAATCTTAAGAGAAAACACATAGCCAACCCAACATTAATTGCTGCTACCAAAGACAGAACAAAGTTAGAAAAAGACGAACAGGTGTGCTCTGCTGAGCTCCGATTATCACCTAGGAAAATCCCTGTCTGCCGGTGCTGTGGACATACCTTACCAATCTGTCTTCTCAACTGCAAGAACACGATTTGGCGTACCGGAGGCGATGGCTGGTTGCTTCGACGACCTCGACCGAAAGGCGAGAGCCGACTACCTAGAGCACCCATACAGGCCGAACACACAACATTCCCACCCCCACGACAGTGGCCGTGGTTAAACATTCCAATCAGCAACTCGAAAACCGGCGGAAAATTCCACTCTATTGCCGGAGCACTACCATTCCACCAATGGAGAGCCGGCCGAAGTGGCCGTGCGGTTAAAGGCGCTGCAGTCTGGAACCGCAAGACCGCTACGGTCGCAGGTTCGAATCCTGCCTCGGGCATGGATGTTTGTGATGTCCTTAGGTTAGTTAGGTTTAACTAGTTCTAAGTTCTAGGGGACTAATGACCACAGCAGTTGAGTCCCATAGTGCTCAGAGCCATTTGAACCATTTGAACCAATGGAGATTCTTGGCGCCAATTTCTGCGCTGATTTTGCTACGTCACGGAGCTATGCCCTGAGCAACCCAATCACAGTTACTATTTTGCAGAAAGCGCGGGAATTTTCCCGCCACAACTGCCTGGGTACACAAGTCATTCCCACGCCTCGCTGGTAGCCCGCCAGAAAGTGTTTTCGCTAAGTTTCTGCGAAGTAACGGAACCTCTAGCCCAGCCGCTACTTCAGACCCCTCCGGGCGTGTCTTTTGACAATGTCGGCGTCTGCAAAGCATTCACTCGACTTCCTCACACCCGTCGGCTTAACCCTTTCCAGATCAGCGGAGCCCGCCTGTCACCGGACCACCCGGGTGACGAGAGACGCTGCGTGGGAAGTCCGCGTGTGAAGGAATAGCGACTTTTCACTGCATGCAATTAGAGAGGAAAATCGTAAGATAGAAATATGAGAGGGGGCTCATGCCACCTCTCACACTGATGCACCACGTTCTGTTGCTAGGCTTTGATACAGGGATAATCGTTAAAGTGTGGAAGGATAATACACGGAACTCGCATAAGCCTGAACTGGAGAGTGTGAGACAATTGTTCTGCCTACGATTTCAGGAAAATCGCTTTTGGTGTCAACAGTTGCAAATAAGGATCTGGGACACAGCGCATGTGACAACAGATACTTCACTACCGCACAAGAGTGACAAAACTCACGGGATACTTTCTAATATCGTGTCGAACCTCGTTCTGCCTGGCTTATTGCAGCAACTAGACGTGGCACCGACTGAACGAGTCTTAAGAGGTCCCCTGCAAGAACTTTGAACCATGCTACCGCTATAGCCGTCACAATTGCGGAAATGTTCCGATGCAAGATTTTATGCATGACTTCTTGATTATGTCCCCTAAATGTTCGATGCGATTCATCTCGGATGATCTCGAAGGTCAAATCATTCGCTTGAACTGTCCAGAAAGTTCTTCGAACCAGCTGCGAACAGCTGTAGCCCGGTAATGTGGTGCATTGACATCCATAAAAATTCCATCATTATTTGGTAACATGAAGTCCATGAATGGCTGCAAATAGTCGCCAAGTAGCCGAACGTAACCATTTCTAGTCAATGATCGGTTCTGTTGGACGAGAGGTCCTTTGCCATTCCATGTAAACGCAGCTCATACCTTTATGGAGCCACAAAGAGCTTGCACATGCCTTGTTTACAGCCTGGGTCCATGGCTACGTGGGGTCTGCACCACACTCGAACCCCACCATCAGCTCTTACCAACGGAAATCGGAACTCATCTGACCAGGCCACGATTTTTCAGTCGTTTATGGTCCACCCGATATGGTCACAAGACAAGGAGTGGCTCTGCAGCGGAAGTGGTGCTGTTAGCAAATGCATCCGAGTCGGTCGTCTGCTGCCATAGGACATCCTAGCGGATACGTTCGTCGTACGTCCCACATTGATTTCTGCTGAAGTGAAGGTCATCGACCACTGCGTTGTCCGTGGTGAGAGGTAATGTCTGAAATTTGGTATTCTGGCCTCACGCTTGACACTATGGAATACTGAATTCCCTAACGATTTCCGAAATGGAATGCCTCATGCGTCTTGCTCCGACCACCATTCCATCTTAAGTCTGTAAATTCCCGCCGAGCGGCCATAATCACGTGGGAAACCATTCCACATGAATCACTTCAGTACAAATGACAGCTCATACCGCAGTCCCATGAGCTTTTTTCGTCTGCGTATGTGCATATCGCAATCCCGCGACTGCCACATTAGTGTAGCAAGAATGCTGCCTTTGGCAACATTCATTTAAATACACCGAACTTCTACACAACCGCTTTTGTTCGCTCCAAAGATTGCTAGCGTGTATCACCGACTTTAAATTGATTTTAAAGAGTTTAACGTTCTGGGAGGGACTCCACTAAGATGTGGCAAGTCTGAACAATGACCTCTCAAATAGTTCCAGAGACCTGTGAACCTTTCCTGTAGTGGTTTTAGTAAACCAATCTGCCACGTAACAACGATCTAATTGATGCCAAATACATTCGATGGTGTCAATAAAATTCTTCCGGGCTGTTGACCGCATTGTCAATATATAAAATTGCCCAACGTTTGATAAAGAGGTCAGCAGCCCAGAATAATTTTGGTGACAGTGACAACGGCGGCGGAAGCCTGCGCTTACATTTAACATTCGATGGTTTTTAGGCAGATGTGAAAAGGTGAAACCATGGTCGCAGATGTATGACTTGGAAGCGAGTATCCCTACCTTATTCACTACTCTGACCGTCTCTACAGGTATGATTCGACGTCATACGATTGAACAAGGTGTAAACGTACTGAAATTGGTGACACGCGGCGGACTGGGGTTCGATTCCCGGTACAGCCGGACTTTTCTTTGTTCGGAGGACCGGAAGATGGCACTCTTGGCCTCGTGATGCCGCTTGAGGAGCTACTTGACTGAGTAGCAGCGACTCCGAGTCACGAAAACTGACAACGGCCGGGAGAGCGATGTGCTGAACCGACGCCCTCCGTACAGTATCTAGCGACGCCGTTGGTTGTTGTCACGGCGTCGGTTGATAGCGATAAGGCCGCCAGGACCTACGGAAGAAATCAATATTGGTAGTCAGAGGACGTGTACAAAATTGTAATTGAGGGCGTGCGAGAAAGGTAATGTCTAATGGTGGCACATGGCAGTAGTACGAGTACGGGAAGGTCGCATTAGTGGTGGTGTGGAGGCATCGCGTCGTTGGTCCAGACGCGATGGTAATTAAAAGTTGTCAGATAATCGAGAATTACTGTGGCAGCTAGCAAGCAAAAGGATCATTAATTGGCCTTGGACTCACAAGCAGTCTTGTATTGATCTTCTGGTGCCTATAGCATTCATTTAAATTGTTTCAACATGACGCTTAAACGGTAGGATAGTGTGGTCTGGAGACTGACTTCCGCGAACCATGGAAATGCATTTTGGTGGCGGAAGAACTCGAGTGCCGGTGAGGCGGAGTTGTGGAGGTTTCGTTAATGCATCTGCACGTCCGTCCATCTTACGCCGTCTCAATACAATCCACTTTCATGACATCCGTTTGGTTCGCTTTCGGCTATTGCGCCGGTAACTTAATTTCACGTATCTTGTGGACCATTCTCACAGTCCCTGTCTTCAGCTGTCTTTCCTTCCGTCGACTGGGCTAAACGTGTGGTCGTTTTTAACTTCTTATTTTTCTTCGTGTTCTCAGGTACTGACAAGGGAGCGTAAGACTCTAGTTGTTTTTGAGCCCTAAAACAAAACAAAACAAAAACTTTCATAGAACCTTTCTCCCAATTACGAGAAACTTCGAATAACGCTCACACTAGTGAATCTAGTATGGTGCTTAAACACTCACTAGCAAGCACACTAAGTAACGTAATGCTCTCACTTCCCTGTCTGCTACTTTTCGGCGAAGTACTAACATCGCACACCACACAACTATGAAGACTGAACAATTACACCCTTAATAGCTGCTATGTAACGATAGTGATCTAACCCTCTATTGCCGGCCGGTGTGGCCGAGCGGTTCTATGCGCTTCAGTCCGGAACCGCGAGGCCGCTACGGTCGCAGGTTCGAATCCTGCCTCGGGCATGGCTGTGCGTGATGTCCTTAGGTTAGTTATGTTTAAGTAGTTCTAAGTTCTAGGGGACTGATGACCTCAGATGTTAAGTCCCATAGTGCTGAGAGCCATTTGAACCATTTAACCCTCTATTAATAACTTTGCACGACTGCTCAGAAACTGGCGAGAGCGAACTGAAGTTTTACGACTGTTGAGTAAAAAGTCACCACTTGGCAAGAATAACTCATTTACTCAGAACTAACACAATTTAACTTTTATAAAATACTTGTACCTCTCTATAACGATAGTTACACTCTATTCTGACTTTAAACTGACTCGCAGATAATTATATCAATCCATCTGAACATCACGATAGCCTCAACGACAAATCACAGTCACTACAGGTTAAATTCTACAGATATATATTGTCTCGGAAGGATTTCAGTAATGCGCCTCTTTAAACTATATTATTGAATGAGATAATGACAAATAAATCCCTTTAAATTCAACCTAATTCAAGTCTACGAAAGTGCAACAAATAATTTATTGCATGACTTAATTTTTTGTAGGTGGTAAACAAAACATTCTGTCTACTCATAGTATGCAGCGAGAGACAACTGGCATCGAAGCGGCTGCTGTAACTTCTCGTGCCATTGATGTCAGCGCGGTACCTAGCACGCACAATGTCTATTCGTTAGTTCTATATTACGATCCGCCTACCTTAGTACAAATGTTATGACATTTTTATGAAATACTTGTTACACCTGAATGTTTCCAGGCGGGAAGGCGTGCCGGTCCTCGGCACGAATCCACCCGGCGGGTTAGTGTCGAGGTCCGGTGTGCCGGCCGGTCTGTGGATGGTTTTTAAGGCGGTTTTCCACCCTCCTCGTCCAATGCGGCTTGTTCCCCCTATTCCGACTCTGTTACACAATGTCGGCGAATGCTGCGCAAACACTTCCTCCGTGTACGCGTACATCGTAATTACTCTACCATGCAAACACGGGGGTTATACTCGTCTGGTGTGAGGCGTTCCGGGAGGGGGGGGGGGGGGGGGCACTGGAGGCCCAACCGCACAATAACCATGGGTTTGGTGTGGGGCGGCGCTGGGGTGAGTGGACTGCTGTGGCCTGCGTGGGGTAGTGTACCACTGAGGGCTACAGCGAGGACGCAGCCTTTCCGTCGTTTCTAGGCCCCCCGTTCCATACAATACAACACATGAGTGTTACCGTCTGACATTGTTATTCTCTTTGTGATATTGTTTTTTATTCGTGAAGATCTAATTTTCGCGTTTTTTTTATTAAGTCTACTGCTCAAAGCAGTGGCGACACCAGGGCACCGGAGACGAGACCTACGGAACCGTCGGTACCGTTGAAATCCCCAAGTGACCCGATTGTTGCTGCGACTTCCGATGAGGAACATCAGACAGGTCTGTCGTCACTCGAGAGTGAGTGGCAGACAGTGGTGGGTCCACATATCTCTTGCTGCAAGGCGAAAGGTGGAATTGGCAGCACGGCTGACTCCTTACGGTTTAACAACGGGCATGATGTCTACAAAATATTCAAAACTCTTCTGAGCCAGTATGGGTCACCTCGTCTGCTGGGTCAGTGGCCGATTTTCGTAAAATGGTTCAAATCTCTCTCAGCACTATGCGACTTAACATCTGAGGTCATCAGTCTCCTAGAACTTAGAACTACTTAAACCTAACTAACCTAAGGACATCACACACATCCATGCCCGAGGCAGGATTCTAACCTGCGACCGTAGCGGTCGCCCGGTTCCAGACTGTAGCGCCTACAACCGAACGGCCACTCCGGCCGGCCGATTTTCCTACCCAGTCGGTGCTACTCATTGGAATCTCCAGCGCTAGGTGGGTAATGCGTCCCACCCCTCCACCCCCAGCCCCCTCCCCCGGAAAATAGCATGAAGGTCGGGAAAGAGTGTTCTTGTCTGAGACGTAAAACTGGTCTGCAGGCAGGTATCGAGAGTACTGAGCATTGTAGTAGAAGTTGAAAATACCTCTTCAGTTCTAAGGTTCTTTTTATTTAAACACGACCGGTTTCGGGCTCTTACATGCCCATCATCAGGTGTTATAACTCTGTGATGTGACGCCGAGCGCCGCGGTGGACGAGTAGCGACGCGGTGGATCACCAGCGAGCGCAGAGCTCATTGCTCATACATTGGAAAAGAAATCCAGTACTGTACAACTACACAAATGACGACATATTGGTGGAAACAGTAACCACTGCAAAATGTCTGGGAGTATCTATCCGGAGCGACCTCAAATGAAGTGAGCGCATAAAATAAGTAGTAGCGAAATTAGACGCGAGGCTGAGATTCATAGGACGAATCTTAAGAAAAATTACCAATAATTCATCCAGTAAATAAGTCGTTTACAAGGTGCTTGTTCGAAAGATTCTTGAATATTGTTCATCACTCTGGGATCCTTAGCAGGTAAGACTGATAGAAGAGATAGAGAAGATCCAATGAAGGGCGCCGTGTTTCGTCACGGGATCGTTTAGCCGGCGGGAGAGTGCTACATGATGTGCTCAACGGACTCCCGTGACAGACGCTACAAGAGAAGCGTTGTTCTTCAAGGGGAGGTTTGCTACTCAAATTTCGAGAGAGTGCCTTCGGGAAGAGTCTGACAACATGTTACTTCCTCCCAAAGGCGGCTCGCGAAATGACCACAACGAGAAATTTTGAGAAAGTGACCTGAATCGAAACATGGCCCCGGGAGTAGACAACATTCCATTAGAACTACTGACGGCCTTGGGAGAGCCAGTCCTGACAAAACTCTACCATCTGGTGAGCAAAATGTATGAGACAGGCGAAATACCTTCAGACTTCAAGAAGAATATAATAATTTCAATCCCAAAGAAAGCAGGTGTTGACAGATGTGAAAATTACCGAACAATCAGTTTAATAAGCCACAGCTGCAAAATACTAACACGAATTCTTTATAGACGAATGGAAAAACTAGTAGAAACCGACCTTGGGGAAGATCTGTTTGGATTCTGTAGAAATATTGGAACACGTGAGGCAATAATGATCTTACGACTTATCTTAGAAAAAAGGTTAAGGAAAGGCAAACCTACGTTTTTAGCATTTGTAGACTTAGAGAAAGCTTTTGACAATGTTGACTGGAATACTCTCTTTCATATTCTAAAGGTGGCAGGGGTAAAATACAGGGAGCGAAAGGCTATTTACAATTTGTACAGAAACCATATGGCAGTTACAAGAGTCGAGGGACATGAAAGGGAAGCAATGGTTGGGAAGGGAGTGAGACAGGGTTCTAGCCTCTCCCCGATGTTATTCAATCTCTATATTGAGCAAGCAGTAAAGGAAACAAAAGAAAAATTCGGAATAGGTATTAAAATCCATGGAGAAGAAATAAAAACTTTGAGGTTCGCCGATGACGTTGTAATTCTGTCAGAGACAGCAAAGGACTTGGAAGAGCAGTTGAACGGAATGGAAAGTGTCTTGAAAGGAAGATATAAGATGAACATCAACAAAAGCAAAACGAGGATAACGGAATGTAGTCGAATTAAGTCGTATGATGCTGAGGGAATCAGATTAGGAAATGAGACACTTAAAGTAGTAAAGGAATTTTGCTATTTGGGGAGCAAAATAACTGATGATGGTCGAAGTAGATAGGATATAAAATGTAGACTGGCAATGGCAAGGAATGCCTTTCTGAAGAAGAGAAATTTGTTAACATCGAGTATAGATATAAGTGTCAGGAAGTCGTTTCTGAAAGTATTTTTATGGAGTGTAGCCATGTATGGAAGTGAAACATGGACGATAAATAGTTTGGACAAGAACAGAACAGAAGCTTTCTAAATGTGGTACTACAGAAGAATGCTGAAGATTAGATGGGTAGATCACATAACTAGTGAGGAGGTATTGAATAGAATTGGGGAGAAGAGGAGTTTGTGGCACAACTTGACAAGAAGATGAGACCGGTTGGTAGAACATGTTCTGAGGCATCAAGGGATCACAAATTTAGCATTGGAAGGCAGCGTGGAGGGTAAAAATCGTGGCGGGAGACCAAGAGACGAATACACTAAGCAAATTCAGAAGGATGTAGGTTGCAGTAAGTATTGGGAGATGAAGAAGCTTGCACAGGATAGAGTAGCATGGAGAGCTGCATCAAACCAGTCTAAGGACTGAAGACCACAACAACAACAACAACAGAGCAAATACACAGACTTACCGACAATCATGCTTTCCACGCGCCATACGGGAATGTAACAGGGAAATGGAGGACGAGTTATCGGTACCACAAGTACCCGCCATCACTTGTGAGAAACTAATGTATGTGTAATTGCCAATCATTTAATGCTTACGTCAGCATATGTTTTATATGTATTATATGTATCTACAGAAGGACACCAAAAAAATCTGTGTCAATACACAAATTAATCAAAGAAACGAGCGACAAAACAGTGAAGGAAAGTGAATAAACATATTGAATAGTATTTTCTTTCCGATTTCCTGCGGTACTTTGCATCAGGTACGTCAGTTCTTCACTGTGACAGGCACGTCGTAAAGTAGATGGTAAATTAGAATATTGCACAGTTTCATTTGTTTTAGAGGCGATTCCAGTTTTCTTTTTCCGCACAGAAATGAGTCTGTTGTGTGATTCGTTGGTTCCCTCCGATCACGGGGACACCAAGTCACAGGTGACGTGGTTCCTTTTAGGAGTGTAACACAGTCATGTCAAACAGCATTTGGGGATTTGGGGAGGCGTGGTAGTATTTTATGTCTTGGTCGCCAACCTAGCATTTCTTTTAACAAGAGGATTAAGTTTTCGTTTAATTTCGATTACGGAGTTAGCTCACCACCGATATAACAAAAAGAATTTGGGTTATTTATACTAGTACGAGGTATGTCTTCTTCTAAATCCACACAAAACATGAACCTTCATGAAGCTACAGAATTCACTTCAGAAGGTCAGAACTCTCTCACTACTAAGGTCCACAGAAGAAACACAATTCGATGCTATGCGATACAATGTAAGTCTCACTCATCGGAATTCTCCATATCCTGGTGGTGAATGTCAAAACTGAGGATCACCTACGGAATTCCTCGTAATTATTTCGATTGTTTATAGACAATTGCATCCGCAAAAGATAAACAAAATCACTCCCTGTTCTGCGCTCATAGGTAGCACACCGCGCCTTGTACACGTCCACCGCGGCGCTCGGGGGCCACAGCACAGTTACGACACCTGAAGATGGGCTTATAAAAGCCCGGAACCGGTCGTTTGATAATAAAAGAACTTTACAACTGAAGCGGTATTTTCAACCTCTGATATAATGCTCAGTTGTGGATGTTCCTCCAACAGGACTGCTTGTAGAAAATCACGTGCATTAAGCGATACCACAGTGACCAATTTGCAAACTTTCAGGTTTTTTGTAGGTAGAGGGTACCGTATCAGGGAAAGGTAATCTCGATAGGCAAAAATGTATTTCGTTTTCGAATTAATTAACCTCGACTTAGGTAAGAATACGATTCACATACTTTGTGACAAAAATGCTGTTTACCAGTGTTATAATTGATTGAAACCGACTATCAAAGCAATAAAAAAATCCTGTGAACGGAGAATATTATGAATTCTACAAGTTTAGTCACTGTGCTCGTAATACATGAAAGTCCTCACAATCCATAACCTTGCTGGAAAAGGTACATTTCCGCCTATGGCAGTTAATCAGAAAGGGCAACAGGCTGGGTTGTGTCCCTATTCACCTCACACCGAGCTTTTCAGTCTCAAAAGACGTATTACAAGAGTCGCTCTCGCATTCTAGCGTTGGAGTGGGAAGGGCAGATCTCCCCACCCAGCTCTCCACGCTCATTACTGCCACTGTACGTCTTTGATCGTCCCCCAGCAACCTCCGACTGGATTCAGAATCCGTTGGGAGGTCTGAGAAATCTGCCCCTCGAAGTGAGCTGGCAAGTTGGGTAGGGTAACGCGGCAGGGTGCCTGTGGAGGGCAGCCGCAAGTGTCCGGTAGGCAGGTAGTGGCGGCCACGTGGTCCCCACGTGATGTATGTGTAGGCCGCCAGCTGCGACCACAAAGGCACCGCGCGGAGACAGGGGCGTGCCGGCGAGGCCCCAGCGCCGTGTAATGGCGAATTTAGCCGCGTCATCCGCTCTGGAGAAACGCCCGCTCTCCCTCCCCCTCCTCCAGGAGGTCGAGAGGCGCCCTCCAACCCCAACGGCCCGAGACGCCGCTCATACAAGAGCATCCGGCGTCCCATTCACAGCATCAGCGCCACCCGACCTCTCGTCTTCTGGAAAGGTACAGCTACGCCACTCGAACGGCAGCACGCGCTACACCAGATGAGGGGCTGCATCAGTACTATTCTCGGACAAGTATTTACTTTCTATCAACTCATACATCTACAGATGTGCACCGCTGTTGATATCGACACTAATAATTACTCTGCGGATAAAAACCTGTATCGGCGTGGATATCTGCACGTTTGTTTCCAATAATAATTAATTCATGGTTAAATGTTCAAGAAGAGTCGCAACACTCTCTCCCGAATGTGTTAATATTTCAGTACATCTTGACCACAATTTTTTTGCTAAAATATAACTTAGCCAATCGAACGTATCCAGCTGAACTTATCCAGTCGAACTTATCCAGTCGAACTAAAACTTAGTGACTGACCTCCGAAATACACCACACTCAGTGTACGTAGAAGTATAGATTTCGAGACATTTTTTGTTGAAGTCACACAAAACAGTTGTAAGTAGTTGTTGCAAGGAGATAGGATGGCTGCCAGTGTATATCGAATATATATTTTATGAAACAACCCAACTGTTATGATTTAACTTAAAATTTCACTAAGTAAACGAAATTTCTCCACTAACAGTTTCGTTAGAGAGATAGTTAATGGAATCAACTCTTCGCCGTAGTAATAACATTTATCTTTACTATGTGATTCTAATTAGGAAGAAGATCACTTGAATTATAGATTAATTTGGCTGATTCTGAATAAATGAACCTCTAACGTTTTCAGGAAAGTTAATCTGAAGACCTAATTTCTCTATATAGGAACTGTATTAGCACAAGTAAAATTGAATCAACGTACTCTTGTGACGCACAACTGAATGCACCACTGAATGCTAACCAGAATTTAAATATTTATTGTAAATTAGTTTGCAGTACTGTCATCTCTTTTCAGTTTAATGATTGTTTTTAACGATTTCTCATCTTACATGTGTGTTGCGCTGTATATCACTTGATAATATACTTTTTTTGCTGTAAATAATATTCAAGCATTTTTATAGAATATTCCGTCGGTTCTTGGAGGAACGTAGACATATTAATCATGTGAATATACAGTATCAGTGTTCCACAATAATATTTATTTTATAGTTCGTTATGAATTGGCTATATGCTTCTTATGCCATCATCAGATAACTTAATACTAACAGATAGTCCACTCAGTTTCATAGAAGATTCATAGCTGTACAAAGATTGCTGTACAAAGATATGTGACATTTTATGACTATATCGACACAAAACGAAAGCATAATGTAATACATAAAGAGACTCCCAACAAATAAATCTTATATTACGGTGTATTCAAATATTAAAACTATTGGAAAGTATAACCCAAAAACGTTCTGCAAGTCAGTAATGGCACACACTACTGTGTACTGTGTCTAGAATGTGAGGGACAGACCTAAAAAAGGGAAGCGGGGGGGGGGGGGGGGGGAGGGGATTCTGTTCGTACATTCACCACTTTGACCGTATAGGATAGCAGCCTGCGTCATTACTCATTTGTAGAACATTTTTGAGTTACACTTTCAATTAGTTTTAGTATTTGAATATGCTGTAATATAAGATTTAGTTGTTCTGTGTTTCTTTAGGTACTACATTATGCTTTCGTTTCGTATCGATATAGTCATGAAATGTCGCATGCATTTATAAAGAAATCTTTGTACAGCTATGAATTCTCGCTGAAGTTGTGTGGACTGTCTATGTAGTACTGAATTATCTGACGATGTCCTAAGAAGCCGGAAATTGGTTGATAATGAGCTGTTAAATAAATATTGTTGTGGATGGTTCAAATGTCTCTGAGCACTATGGGACTTAACTTCTGAGGTCATCAGTCCCCTAGAACTTAGAACTACTAAAACCCAACTAACCTAAGGACGTCACACACATCCATGCCCGAGGCAGGATTCGAACCTGCGACCGCAGCGTTCGCGCGGCTCCAGACTATAGCGCCTAGAACCGCTCGGCCACTCCGGCCGGCTATTATTGTGGAACATTAATACTGTGTATTCGAGTTATTAAAATGTTCAAGCTGTTGCACTACTTCCACTGACAATCTGTTTTTGACTATATACTACTGTCTTTCGTTAAAGCTCTAAAATTGAGAGTGATTTTAGGATTCGGACCACGATACCATCACGGGGAACGTTAACTGGATTTACACATACGTTAAATTCTGTCAACATACTCACAAAAAAGCAGTATAAATTTTTGCTCTTCTAATGAAACCAGTACTTTGGTTGGAGGCGGTGATGCAAAGCGCTGCGTCGGCGTCAGCGAGTATTACAAGGGCGTAGGTTCATCATGTCCATGACCGAAACATGTCTCTGCCCCTAGTCACCTTTTACAAGGAGCTCAGATTTAGCATTCAACGTTTTTAAATGCAGAACCAGCATTAATCCCGAGGTTCTAATTCCTTGAACTGAAGACAATGTAGCCTCGCATCCATTTTCGAATGTGGACGACCTGATAGCCGAATACCGACTGTAGTGGTTGGTTTTTCCTGTGACCGGCACGGAGTGACTTCCCTCGAGCTTCTCCTCCTCTGTCGTTGCAGTTCTAACTATACACCACATACAGGGACGAGCAACTGAATTATATTTTGCTGTTTACGTACATAAAATATCCATTTTCAATACAAAATTGCAAGCGTCACGCTTTTTTCGCAAACTTCTACACAGCAGGAAGCGCTATGTTGGTGGACTTTTCTTGAAACGTACGCTCTCGGAAATTCAAGAGCGCAACACTTTGTGTTGCGTAATGCCTCTGCTGCAGCGTCTGCCACTGCAGTTGGATGAGCACATCAACGACGCTTTTACAGTTGATTAACGAACGTCTAACGAAACGCGCTGCTCGAGTTTGAATGTTCTCTGCTGAGGAAGCAGAGAACATTCAAACAAGCCATTTGGTGTGGGTCCCAAACTGAAGAGCAACATTCCAGCATAGATCGAATGATGATTTTGTAAACTACCCCTTTTATGGATGGAGAACTCATGCTGAGGATTCTCCCAAATAACAGCAGTTTGGCGTCTGCTATTCTTGTGATTGGTCTCGTCTGGAGAGGAATTACAGGATACGTTGAATGAAACGATGAGTCTAATGAATATAGAATATGGTTTGAGAGTAAACCGAAGGAAGATGAAACTAATGATGAGTGGCAAAAAAGAGATTAGCGTTAAACTTGAAATCAAAATTGATGACCATGAAGTAGATGATATTCTACTACCTTGGAAACGAAATAACAAATGATAGACTGGGGAGGTACTGAGCAGCAGCAGGAAAGGATGGAATCGATTGATTGAGAAAATGTACATTCATCAACTTATCTCCCATTCAGAAGGTTGTTGCACACAGCGACTGTTATATTGACTTGGAAACAATAGATTTCAGGTATCAGTCGTCCTTTTTAAATTTTATTGGCAGATCTATATTTCAGCTAGAAACTAGCCTTTATCAATGCGCTACAATTTTGATCAATGCATGTAATGCCTGTTGGTCGGGCTTCATCCACAGTTCATTAAATACTACTAGCGACCAACAGGCATTACATGCATTGATCAAAACTGATAGTGCATTGACAATAGCTAGTTTCTAGCTGAAATCTAGATCTGCCAATAAAATTAAAAAAGGACGACTGTTAGCTGAAATCTATTATTTACAAGTAAATGTACATTCATAGAATCACAACTTGGGAAAAATCACATAACAAATCACTTCAGATTTCCCCAGGAGCATTACAACAAACATCTTTCACTTGAGCCCAAGTAAACAGAGGGAAGATTAACGGGGTGAATAACTGTATAAATAAAGTTCACAAAGAAAATTACTCCACCTCTTAAGGCAATTAATAACAGTATGAACATCATGAACACCAGAGCATTTTTAAAAAAAAAATACAGTTAAATGCCAGTAAAATCAAAATTTTCAGACTTTTACGACTTTAAAAATCAAACATTTAAAACCTTTACTTTTATAATGAACTTGATTGGTTCCAGGTGTGGATCCAGGACGACTTATGCCCAAAACGTGCCTTCTATGACACATCCATCTATATCCACTAACATTCGTCATCATCATGTGTAGTTTACATCATAATTAAGCACTAAAATGCTTACCTGAAGCAACTCAGAATTACCCACAAGAAACAACATGTTGCAACATCAACTGATACAGATTTAAATGACAAGCGATTTTGAAACATTGTACCCATTAACAAGCAAGGCAACTGGCGGCATGTAACCTGACCAGTACATCAAAAACCAAGGTACACCACATTGCGTGGAATCAAAACGATACACTCACTCTGACTAAGCGAGCAAAGTATTAGCAACACATAGCATACACCACATAATCCAAGCACTCCTCTCTAGGTGCATACTAAACACATTTAGTGGCAGGACTCCAAATTAGTTTCCTTGCCCAGCATGTCATATTTCACACCCAGAATTGCCCGCACGACACCAGTGAGCCTAACGTCCTCAAACGCCAAGTTTGTGCTCCAACCGATAGGACACGGGACTGCCTCCGCAGCTGATAACCCCCTGCTGCTTCCAGTACGTAGTCAACAACAAGCTGCCCAATTCATAGATTAGTCCCGGTGCCACCGCTCGGAGCCGCAGGGAATCACTATTTCCGCCGGAGGAAACAAACACTATCTCTGATCAGCTACTCAGTGAACCAGAGTGGTGCCAAAATCATTATTAAAAAAAAAATCGTGCTACCCGTGCCACAAGACGAAGCAAGGAGGCTGGCCGTTGTGGCCGACCGGTTCTAGGCACTTCAGTCGTGAACCGGGCTGCTGCTACGGTCGCAGGTTCGAATCCTGCCTCGGTCATGGATGTGCATGATGCCCTTAGGTTTGTTAGTTTTAAGTAGTTCTAAGTTATAGAGGACTGATGACCTCAGATGTTAAGTCCCATAGTGCTCAGAACTATTTGAACCATTTGAAGCAAGGAGACTAGCACAGGGAAAATGCGCGTTCTTGGTCATGAAAAGTCTACCGGTGCCAAACATAGACCTTGATTTGGGGAATGCCTGAGAATTTACGTTGGAGCGCAGCATTGTATGGTGGTGAACGATGGACATAATGAAAACCGGAACAGAAAAGGACTGAAGCGTTTGAGATGCGCTGTTATGGAAGGACGTTGAAAATTAAGTTGACTGATAAAATAAGTATGGAAGTGAAACATGGACGATAAATAGTTTGGACAAGAATAGAATAGAAGCTTTCGAAATGTGGTGCTACAGAAGAATGCTGAAGATTAGATCACATAACTAATGATGAAGTATTGAATAGAATTGGAGAGAAGAGGGGTATGTGACAAAACTTGACAAGAAGAAGGGACTGGTTGGTAGGACATGTTCTAAGGCATCAAGGGATCACCAATTTGGTACTGGAGGGCAGCGCGAAGGGTAAAAATCGTAGAGAGAGTCCAAGAGATGAATACACTAAGTAGATCCAGTAGGATGTAGGTTGCAGTAAGTACTGGGAGATGAAGAAGCTTGCACAGGATAGAGTAGCATGGAGAGCTGCATCAAACCAGTCTCAGGACTGAAGACCATAACAACAACAACGATAAGGTAAGGTATGAGGAGGTACTCCGCAGAATCGGAGATGAATGGGACGTGCGGAAAACATTGACAAGGAGGGGGGACGGAATGACAGGGCACGTATTAAGAGAGTAGGGAATAACCTAACGGAGCTGTAGAAGTTAAAAACTGTAGGGAAGGCAGAGATTGGAATACATCTAATAAGTAAGCGAGGACCCAGGGTGCTAGTGCTATTTGAAATTAAGATGTTTCCACAAGAGATGAATTCGTGGTGGGCTGCATGAGAGCAGTTAGACGACTGATGACTTAAAATGTGTACACTCCTCAACATGTACATAGGTTCCAACAGATAACATCTATGGTAGAGTTTAGAAATAAAGAAGACGACAGAGACAGATTGAAATCCATGGGTTTCTAGCCTTATGTCAGAAGCTTCTCGCCATACATAGGTCGGATCCCTATCCAGAACAATGGCGGAATCTTTCCGAAGGCAGCAGCAACTCAGGGTTTCGCCAGAGGTGACTTTATGCGCTGCAGGACTGGGATTTACAAGATCCACTTCGAGTGTGGACTTTCATAAATCAGTCAGACGATGCGTAACGTCCATAAAAGATGTGCGGAACGCTGAAGGTATACTCGGCTCTTACAGCGTATAAATCGTCCTTGCGGGGCACTACATCGATATCGGTCGCTCTATGCTGTATGAAAATGTCGGAATTCCAGAATCGGCTTCATCTTTTTGGGACCCGTTGATGAAGGAAGCAGTAAAAATTCGTCTAGCGAAGAATTTAATTAATGGAGATACTGGTTTCAGCCTCGGCAAAGACGTGCAGTGCAGCACCTGATGAAACATGGATATCTCACATAAATCAACAGTTACAGATTTAATTTATACATTGTTCTTTGCCGCCGAACGACTTCTCTGCTTGTGTATCTGGGACAAGTGCCCAGTGGCGCGGTACGTATGTACAGTATAAGGACGGAGCGGCTGCTGTAGCATTTTTCTGTTGGTCCACTAGAAAGGTGGCTGAAAGCACACAGCCGAAGTATCAGGCGAAGAAATACTGTTTTTGCGGTAGCATGCGCTAACCCTAATGGATAATAAATAACGAACAGTTCGTCGTTCCTATGTAATGTACCGTGTGTACTTTTGACACAATGAGACGTAATTGCTATACGCAGGTTCTACATGTATTCCAAAGGGTCAGCTTCTTACCCAAATAAAACTCACTTTCTTGTTATTATTCATAGTCTTTTCCATTTGCTACTATATTACATTGGAATTGTTCGTACACAACATTTTAACCGACCGTTTTCGTGTACAATCTGTATGAAACATCTGCCTTGAGTACAAACCACTAAATAGAACAGTGAACGCTCGAAATGATCATGCTTTGAAGAAACAACGTTCTGCCAACACGTGTACAAGTTGTAGAAGTACGAGGACTATTTTTTCCCACGACGGCTATTTTTTTCCACTTCCGATTGGCCGTAAAGTGGAAACAACAGTGAAAACAAAAATGTTTTATCTGCGACATTTCCAGATATTCCTCTACATAGTCGCCGCTCCGACTTAAGACATCTGTCGTAGTGTGGTACCATCTCTCGAGTACCCTCTTCATAGAAAGGAACCGTCTGTGTTTTCCGCCGATTTCCTATGCTGTTCTGCAGCTCGTTTATGTCCCATAATGCCTTCATAGCCAGCGGTCCATGTGAGTAGAGAGATGAAAATCATAGGGGGCCAAGTTAGGGCTATATGGTGGGTGATCGAAAAGTTCCTATCGAAAACGCATTGTTGTTGCCCTGGAGTGTGCGACCGAGAATTATCAAAGGCAGGAAATGAGTCTAAACACCACGCAAGGAAAACTCTCCATCGCACCCCACTCCCCCCCCCCCTCAGACTTAGTGGTAAGATGGCCCAGTGGACATCCCGACAAAAACTGAACACAGATGAAGCATGAAAACAGGAAGAAAGTGTATGAAATGTGAAAAAAAGCAAAATAGGAACAGTGACCGATCCAAGGACAGGAAGTGCAATACAGAACAGCGCAAAAGAGGAAAGGCGTCGTGGGTAAGTGGTCACGATGTTGGGCTGCCAAGCGGGCGAGTGGGCGTTTTCATTCCGCGGTCGAGCCAATATTTTTTTTCCCGCTTATTCGCTTTATTCCAATTTGTGTCTGTGTCGTGTTGTTTCGTCCGTTTGCAACAGCAAAGTGTAAGGTAGGTACCCATAACGACCGTTGATTCTGTACATGTACCCTATGAGCAGACGAAAGCATGTGGCTTTCGAATGGGAACCGCAAACGTTTGATGACAAAGTGACAAATCAGCCGAACCTCCCACCAGAAAACACATCTGGTGTGTCATACCCGTCATTAGTGACAGTACGTGTGTCATATGATAGGAATCTTTTATCGACGCACCTAATTTGTACGCCTGGTATGTCAATGAGGTATGCCTCCTCGCCCGATTTAGGTCTTCGTATGAATGAGAATGTGATCACTCCCAAGGAAATGATGAAAACATAGTATGTTGCCACATAAGCTGCAAAAAATGTTTCTCTGTGTTCTGTCAAAACATATGTTTTTAGCGTTTTTGAAGTTGCGTTCCGTTTTGGAAGTTTTGACTCTTGAATTCCTTTGCTGTAACATAGTATACACCCTTTTGTTTGTTGTTTACATTTGTTTGAGACCTCTATGTGATATCTCGCCTGCTCTCACTAATCATCATATTAACTTGCGACGGTAACGTATTCTTACCACATGACTCATATTCTATAACCAATGTGTAGTATGGCAACTACCAAGACTGCAGAAAGACAATAAACATTTCAGTGGCCAGACGAACAGTTCATAATGTTGTGAAAAAATAAAAATAGATGACACTAGGGAGATTAGAATACGGCCCGTTCGTTTTACTGTCCAGCACCGAGACCATTTAACCACGATCCCGCAGCTAGTCAAATTCTCTCGAAATTGCACAGTTCTGTTCACCTTCTTCCTGTTTAATGCTTGATCTATGTTCAGTTTTTGGCGAGCTATCCACTGGGCCATCGTACCTCTACGTCCGAGGGGGTTGCGATGGTCAGTTTACCTTGTCAGTATGGATTTCATACTTATGTGAGCATTGTGTGCTCAGAACCGAAAAGTTGACGTGACGCGATCGACTGGCATAATAAAGACACTTCACAACACACCTGCGCAAAGCTTCATCGGGTTTTCACTGTGGTTTTAATTTCGTGACCGGTCGAATATTGAAAAAAGAAAGTCCTCGTGTTATGGTTTGAAGAGGTTCTTGACTCCAACGTACTGCGGCCAGTGTGGCGGGCCAGCAGTTCTTGAAGGTGTCCCAAGAGGCCGAGGGCCTTCTCGTCCTTCAGCCAAGTCCACACGAAATATTTCATCGGAACACCAGCATACTACAGAAGCCACGGACGACAGCTATCTCTCCTTCCCTGGCTTGCAGCATCACCTGCCATGTCGCCCACCCAACATAGCCGGGGTACGGTCGGTAGGCAGCTCCAGCCAGCATCGGTAGTTGCTATTCGTCCCTGGCGAACACGCACAGATATCACGTGGAGGCGTGTTCTCCACTAACATGTGCCAATCCTCCCTGATTTCGAAGTGCTGTGATTGCATCATAGGAGGGTTTGTCACCATACTGAATCCTCATACTCTGCGATCACGTAAACTTCTCTAATCTTAACCATTTACGTACTGTGATATAAGTAATCTGCGGCAGTCAAATGTATTCTAGTTGCCTTAATTTATACAAATGTTAGTATATAGTGAAAAGTATTACAGGCATGATTAGCTAGGATTAATAAGCTTTCCAGTAATAGAGGAATTCTGGCAGGTAAACCTATCAATGAAGCTTCTATCCCCCACCTCTCTTCCCGCGAAAATATGAGCTAATAGCTAGGAAAGCTATAAAGTTTGCGTATAGCTTTTGTTGACATACCTCTTATCCGTTACAGCCCTTGAATGAAGCGAGCTGATACACATACAATTTATCAATCTTTCAGGAAACCTAACTGTTGCCTGTTGTGGTAAAACGCAAAAAATTCACGTATGTGGTTATTGACTACAGGTTAAGATGATAGCGATGTTGTAATCGTATATTTACCATTTCTTAATCCAGGATAGATGACTGGCATCCTATCAGATAGCAAAAATACATCAATTTGGCATGATACAATCACTGTAGTGTTAGGAATTACCAAATCATGCTGGGAAACACAACATCATCATCATCATCATCATCATCATCATTTGAGACTGATTATGCCTTTCAGCGTTCAGTCTGGAGCATAGTCTCCCTTATAAAATTCCCCCATGATCCCCTATTCAGTGCTAACATTGGTGCCTCTTCTGATGTTCAGCCTATTACTTCAAAATCATTCTTAACCGAATCCAGGTACCTTCTCCTTGGTCTAACCCGACTCCTCCTACCCTCTACTGCTGAACCCATGAGTCTCTTGGGTAACTCTGCTTCTCCCATGCGTGTAACATGACCCCACCAACTAAGCCTGTTCGCCCTGACTGCTACATCTATAGAGTTCATTCCTAGTTTTTCTTTGATTTCCTCATTGTGGACACCCTCCTGCCATTGTTCCCATCTACTAGTACCTGCAATCATCCTAGCTACTTTCATATCCGTAACCTCAACCTTATTGATAAGGTAACCTGAATCCACCCAGCTTTCGCTTCCATACAACAAAGTTGGTCGAAAGATTGCACGGTGCACAGATGACTTAGTCTTGGTACTGACTTCCTTCTTGCAGAAGAGAGTAGATCGTAGCTGAGCGCTCACTGCATTAGCTTTGCTACACCTCGCTTCCAGTTCTTTCACTATGTTGCCATCCTGTGAGAATATGCATCCTAAGTACTTGAAACCGTCCACCTGTTCTAACTTTGTTCCTCCTATTTGGCACTCAATCCGTTTATATCTCTTTCCCACTGCCATTACTTTCGTTTTGGAGATGTTAATCTTCATACCATAGTCCTTACATTTCTGATCTAGCTCTGAAATATTACTTTGCAAACTTTCAATCGAATCTGCCATCACAACTAAGTCATCTGCATATGCGAGACTGCTTATTTTGTGTTCACATATCTTAATCTCACCCAGCCAGTTTATTGTTTTCAACTTATGATCCATAAATAATATGAACAACAGTGGAGACAGGTTGCAGCCTTGCCTTACCCCTGAAACTACTCTGAACCATGAACTCAATTTACCGTCAACTCTAACTGCTGCCTGACTATCTATGTAAAGACCTTTAATTGCTTGCAAAAGTTTGCCCCCTATTCCATAATCTCGTAGAACAGACAATAACTTCCTTCTAGGAACCCGGTCATATGCCTTTTCTAGATCTATAAAGCATAGATACAATTCCCTGTTCCACTCGTAACACTTCTCCATTATTTGCTGCAAGCTAAAGATCTGGTCCTGACAACCTCTAAGAGGCCTAAACCCACACTGATTTTCATCCAGTTTGTCCTCAACTAATACTCGTACTTTCCTTTCAACAATACCTGAGAAGATTTTACCCACAACGCTGATTAAAGGGATACCTCTGTAGTTGTTACAATTTTTTCTGTTTCCATGCTTAAAGATTGGTGTGATTACTGCTTTCGTCCAGTCTGATGGAACCTGTCCCGACTCCCACGCTATTTCAGTTATCCTGTGTAGCCATTTAAGACCTGACATTCCACTGTATTTGATGAGTTCTGACTTAATTTCATCCACCCCAGCCGCTTCATTGCACTGCAATATATTGACCATTTTCTCCACTTCCTCAAATGTGATCCTATTTCCATCATCATTCCTATCCCATTGTACATCGAAATCTGAAACATTACTCATCGTATTTTCACCTACATTGAGCAACTCTTCAAAATATTCCCTCCATCTGCCCAAGACATCCACAGGATTCACCAGCAGTTTTCCTGACCTGTCTATAATACTTGTCATTTCCTTCTTACCTCCCTTTCGAAGACTGCTAATTACACTCCAGAATGGTTTTCCAGCAGCTTGACCCAAAGTCTCCAACCTGTTTCCCAAGACTTCTTCTTGGATGCTGCCATTATCTGTTTGGCTTTGTTTCTTTCTTCAACATACCTTTCTCTGTCTACCTGAGTTCTAGTATGTAGCTATTTTTGATACGCCATCTTTCTCCTTCTACAGGCTGCCTTGACTGTGTCATTCCACCAAGCTGTTTGCTTCATCCTACCTTTACACACTACTGTTCCAAGACATTCTTTTGCCACTTCTAGTACTGTGTCACTGTACCTTGTCCATTCCTTTTCCAATGACTGTAATTGCCTACATTCAACTAACTGGTACCTTTCTGAGATCACTGTTATGTACTTGTGCCTGATTTCCTTATCCTGAAGTTTCTCCACTCTTATCCTCCTACATGTGGACCTGACCTGCTGCACTTTCGGCCTCACAGTACCAATTTCACTGCAGATTAAATAGTGATCAGTGTCATCAAAGAATCCCCTGAATACACGTGTGTCCCTCACAGCCTTCCTGAATTCCTGATCTGTTATTATATAGTCAATGACAGATCTGGTTCCCCTGCCTTCCCAAGTATACCGGTGAATGTTATGTTTAAAAAATGAGTTCGTGATTACTAAGCCCATACTGGCACAGAAATACAAGAGTTGTTTCCCGTTCCTGTTGGCCTCCATATCCTCTCCAAATTTACCCATAACCTTTTCATACCCTTCTGTTCGATTTCCAATCCTGGCATTAAAATCACACATGAGCAGAACACTGTCCTTGTCCTTTACTCTAACAACTATGTCACTGAGTGCGTCATAAAAACAATCCATCTTATCTTGATCTGTCCCTTCACAATGCGAATATACTGACACAATCCTAATTTTCTTGTTAGATCCTGTCAAATCTATCCACATCAGTCGTTCGTTTACGTATCTTACTGCAACTACGCTGGATTCCATTTCTTTCCTGATGTAAAGCCCTTCACCCCATTGTGCTATTCCTGCTTTGACTCCTGACAGGTAAACCTTGTATTCTCCCACTTCCTCTTCTTTCTCACCCCTTACCCGAATGTCACTAACAGCTAAAACGTCCAACCCCATCTTACTTGCAGCCTCTGCCAACTCTACCTTCTTCCCAGAGTAGCCTCAATTGATATTAATAGCTCCCCATCTCGTTACCATTCGTTTGCCGAGTCGTATCTTAGGAGTCCCTGGTTTGTCAGTTGGAGGTGGGGCTCCGTCACCTCCAAAGGTCCGAGGCATTTTGCTCTGATTGTTGCCAGCATCATATTTAAAGTGCCAGCGAAGCAGGTTGCTAGCCTTACTTGCCCTGGGTCCCATTGGGTTTTACCCCTAACGGTTGAGGGACTAACCGGTGGATTTGGTAGTCTTTGCCGTCCGAGCACAAAGGTGACGACGACTCAGAATATGTCCGAGATGCCCAGCCTTATTCCAATGTAATTGGTATCCTGACTGTCAGGACCACTTACTTGGCCACTCATACGTTGCCCGTGATTCATGAACTAGGACATGACAACAGGAACCTACACCATGAACCACCTAAGAAAGTAAATTCCCGTTTTGGTGTAAACCTTATCTAGACGTGTCCTTTACTATTGGGCACGCACAAACTGACCGACACAGTCCTTTATTGTGTCAGTTAAGACGTTCTCGCCAAGGCGTACTACGATGTGTGGTGAACTATTGTGGAACTAACACCATACTAGCATACGGTTGGTAGGACATGTTCTGAGGCATCAAGGGATCACAAATTTAGTATTGGAGGGCAGCGTGGAGGGTAAAAATCGTAGAGGGAGACCAAGAGATGAATACACTAAGCAGATTCAGAAGGATGTAGGTTGCAGTAGGTACTGGGAGATGAAAAAGCTTGCACAGGATAGAGTAGCATGGAGAGCTGCATCAAACCAGTCTCAGGACTGAAGACCACAACAACAACAGTGAAACGAAACATAATACCCAAAAATATCGCATTAGAAAGGTACCATTAGGGGTACCTATCTTCTGCTACGCTTTACGCTAAATGTGTGCATCCTCTGTAACACAAACTTTATTTGTGAAAACGATAAAGTATGACAAAGATTACAATACAATTAATATTTCAGTTAGTTATTCGTAAAATATACGAATAGGGCATTAGTCGTTAAATGTATGTAAACTACATGTACGCAGACTTTTGGAAGACAACTGTCTGTGTGTACAATGCAACATTTGTAAATGAGCAACAAATCTGGTTTGTTTCATTGTACCTTAAATTACTTATGACTGGTTAATGATGGCGCTGCGATGCGTCCTATTTAAATGCGATGCATCCATTGGCCATGGAAGCGCACTCTAACTTGTAAAGCTTGTCTTCTCTTGTATATGTTGTTGTCATTTACTGTACTGACGTCAGGTTCAATAAAGGTGCTTAGACGCAACCCCATTTTAAAACACGACACGCTCACTGGCTGCGGACGTGCGCTTGTACGACACTAGCGCCGTCGAAGGTTTCCTGGTGCTGTTGGCTGTGTTGACCTGCAGTTTGATTTTGATTTGGTAACAGGCATGTGTGGATTGTGGCATTCATCCTGGAAACATGTATAAAGAATGTATTGCCACTCAATGCCAGGCACTGTCACTGGAGGCATGTTTGTATTCAGATGATTAATTTCTCCGCGTGGTGTGAGGCGCCATGTCACGGACTGCGCGGCCCCTCCCGCCGGAGGTTCGAGTCCTCCCTCGGGCATCGGTGTGTGTGTGTGTTGTACTTAGGATAAGTTAGCTTAAGTAGTGTGTAACTCTAGGGACCCATGAACTCAGCAGTTTGGTCCCTTAAGAATTCACACACATCTGAACATTTTTGATTAATTTCTGTTACATTTGAACTTTTTATTTTAATACAACTTTTGTATTCACCATTAACTGACAACTATGTACCGTTTTTATAGCCTAAGTAGAACAGACTTAAAAGTGAACCTGTGAAGTTCAAAACTGGTCGCTTAATAAATACTGCAGCTATTGACAGAATCATTAATAAAAGCTTTAAGAAACACACAATAACCAGTTGACAAGAGAGAGCGGCTATTTCAAATTACCCAAAATATGTTGCCCATAGCTAGAAGTGTAGTTAAAATAACCTTGCAGAACACTAGCAATAGTTAAAACCACATAGAGAACAAGTTAAAACGGTAGTGCTTATATTTGACAACAATAGCTGTTAACTACTTAATATTTGATCAGTAACAGGTCCTGATAAAACTGGTACCAGTGTAATGTAGCTAGGTTGAAACTTGTAGTAGACAGTGCTGATAAGTGAAGCCTAATCAAATGACATGAAGCAAAACTAAGGCAAATTGCAAGAAAGCACGTTAAAAAATAAATCTTGGAACCAGACGCACTAACTAAGCAAAATCGGAGCAGCCGCACCACACAAATCTGTTCTCCCGATCCACCCCACTACACGAACAAATAAATCAACAATTTAAACGTTCAGACAGAGTGCGAACCGTGATCATATGACAAATTAACGGAAGTCATTAAACATGAAATAATCCGTTCTTTTCAAGTCTGTCGGAAACAACATCAAACATCAAGTAGAAACCAACTGCATCTCGGTAGGCAATAATGTCCAGCAGATAGCACTGAACTTACTGGAAAGTCAGATTCGTGGCACAAACTCATAGCAATGGGGAATTACCTGCAAAATGTTCACGAAGTTGCCAGTTGATTGGGGTCTGTTTGCAAGTGGCCACTGTTACACCACTCTTGCTCTGGTCGCAGTCAGCGATAGGAGATTCCTTCGTCCGATGTACACATGCCCGCTTCGCCTCTCGTCTACGCCCCGATGTCGACGTAATACACTCAGCCACGCACAGTTATGAGGCCGCCTCCTCACCTTATGCACCCGGAGTGGAGACGGTGTTGAAGTTGCAGGCCTAACTTAGCCTCTTGACCGCCTGCCTAAGACTCCAGCTCTCGAGCCGTGTAGGTCTGTAAAAAGCTTGGGACTCGACACGCACGGCTTCTGTGGCGCAATCCGCGAAGCCGTTGCTTAGTAACAGTTAAAGAGGCAAACCACGGGCAGTATTGATAGGAGCCGACATGACTCACACACCGGTAATTTCCAAGAATGATTTCCTATCGAAGTAGTGGGGTCCAAGCGATACATATCGAACGTGTGATGCTAAATCGATCATGCGACTCTGGTCGCCCATGTCAAACGTTATCTAACCATACCAACATTCTACTGAAAGAAATTTCTTTTAAGAATGCACTCCATAACTGTGATTATGGTTCCGCAGCCGCTGTAGAATGTCTTCTTCTTTTTCATTTCACGTATTACGCAAATTGCATGTTACGGTACTCCATCTCTTGTATGGTCTTCCTCCATTTCTTCTTCCTGCGCATTTATAACTTGCAGCCATTACGGGAATCTTTCTCCAACCTTACGGTCTGCATGTTCCTTCCATTTTCTCCCATTTTCCTTTATTTTTTCGTTTAGGTCATATGTTCCTAAATCATTCCTGATATCTTCATTTCTTACCATCTTCCATTGTACATCCTTCTACTATTCCTAGAAATTTCTTTTCTTGAGTCTCTATTCTACTTTCTTGGTGTCTTGTTGCCAATTCTTCACTACCTTAACTATGGATTGGTACTGCTATTGTTTTACAAGACTTCAGTTGGGTTTCTTTCCAGACTTTATTTTGAAATTTTTACTACAGTTCAACATATGGAAGTAAATTTATTTAAATCTTTGGTCCCCGTCCTCGATATATTCGTAAGTAATATCACAGCATAGATATTTAAAATATTTTCTGTGTTCCAAGAGTTTATTATTCGAGACTATTTTAGATCTTACTGGTAGTCTGCCCAGAAGTGCCATCACTTTCATTGTATCTACCAACAATGTTAGGTTGTAATCTCAGGTTATCTGGAACAACTTATAGACTGCGATTTTAAGGTCGTCTTCATTCTCCGTAATCACAGTTAGGTCAATTGCATAAATTTCGGATCAGGTTGAACGTAACTCGGGGTTTCTCCCTCTTGTTGCGGTACTATGTTAAAGTCAGCACTGTGACAATCACATTTCATTATTGGTGTGACTTTTTGAGACAACTTTCACTTAAAGTATTTCAGCTCTTTTCTTCATCGTTAAATAATCTGAGAGAGAAATTAGAGTCTGCCACATGCAATACCGCCACCACCGGCCTGTGTCCGTATTGCGGCGCAACTTTCTAGCAGCCATTAGCCTGGGTGAAGACAAATCACCAGACGACCATAAACCTGGTGTAACAAGAAAGGTGATTCATCCGACGAAGTAGTATGTCTACATTGATATTTCAGAACAAATTTGTGCCAGACCCTGTGTAAAATAGTGCGAGCACAGGGGAGATTAGACACCAGGACAAGTGGAGATTTTTACTGGTCCTGGGAGCATGTTCGGATAGCCGAAGTGTAACTCAACTTCTCACGACAATTGGGAAATCCGGGTTCGAGGACCCGTCTGTCACAAATTTTCATTCGTTCTGAAATATTCTACAGATGATGGGAACAGTAATCGCAGTTTGCGAGTTCATCCTTAAATGATGCGGTCGTTGATAGCCAAGGCTGTGTCCCAAAAACTACGCTGCAATATTTCATGCCATAGCAAGGCAATGACGAGAGAATTTAGCGTCCTACCCTGTGCAAGCGTCACGGTAATATACTGCGAGCACAAGGGAGAGTAGACACCAGGACAAACACGAATTTGGGCCGCTCCTGGAAGCGTGTTCGGCTAGCCGAAATGGTTAAGGCAACGACTTGGGACAAGCAGGAAATTCGAGTTCGATTCCCGGCCAGCCACAAACTTTTGGTTTTTTCTGTGATATTCTACAGCTGATGTGGAACCATAATCGCAGTTTGAGAGTTCACTCTTAATTGAATGGGGCTGTTGATCGCCAGCGCTAGGTCTCCGACGCTGCACTGTAATATTCTTCTTAGCCCGGTGTTCCAGGCTATGACGTGAGGGCGCTCTTCAAACATTTTTCCAGGGGAGTGGAACCAGTGAGCCGGATCCCGCGAGGTCCGTATTGAGGCGGTCGCCCCTCGCGGTAGACACGGACGCGGCCCTCGTGAGGGAAGACTGCTGGTGCTTTCCTTTCCAAAGGGAATAATGTATGGCCAGGCCCGGCGTGGCACCGGCAGATGGCGCATTCTTCAGCCGGACAGGGGGCGGGTCTCCGCTCGTGGGTCGGCTCGCTTGCCACGACACGGCGCGCCCGGCTGGAGTGCCCTCATCTGCAGACAGCTGCGGCTGCGGCTGCGGCGGCGGCGGCAGCGGCCACCTCAGGTTTCCCACAATTCACGAGCTGACTCGCGGGGGAGCGTCTTCACATCAGTCCTTTGTACGAGCCAACACGCGGTCTGGGCTCACGCAAGATCTGAAGCGAGCAGCATTCTGCTGTTGGGTTCCTCTACAATCACGTTTCATCTGTGATACACTCGTAATGCTACTGACTATAAAGGAATCTTTGAACTACTCCAAAAGGCAGTGAATATTCACTGGGGGGAGTTCTGTACTTCGGAGTCCAAGTGGCTTACACAAGATGCGGCAAATGTGTCACTGTAAAAAATGAGATGTTTAAGACGAGTGCTCGAGCAGTTCACCACTGTCATTGTGTTGAAACGAGAAAGTGCAGTGCCAGAGGAAAGGCCAGGAGCAATACCAGCGATGGCTCATGGAATAACCGTTAAAAAGAACACGAATACCATCGTCTATGAGAAATGTTGCGATAGTTTAGTTATTTAACGCTGGACCGTAAGAAAACGTAAAAAGGGGGCAAACTGGGAACTGCTGTGTGCTGAGTACTTATTCCACCTTAAGAGATCCAGGAGGTAATACCGACGAAAAAACTTCGAATTATGAGAAGCCATTCAATGAGCAATAAAATTGTGTCACTGGCGAATCAAGTCAATATCGTATAGTTCACAGAGAACTTCTACAGGGTGTTCGGAACGGAACCCATTATAAATTTATAGGAATTGTAGAGGAAGTGAATATATAATACGAGGGATATTCGGAAAGTAAGTTCCGATCGGTCAAGAAATGGAAACCACTGCGAAAATATAATAAAGCTTTGCACACATGTATTTGACAGAGTCTCTAGTATCTCTGTCGGTTGCATCACTTCCCTCTTTTCAGTTCTGAGCGCATGGTGGGCACATAAATATGCGTAGAAAATAGTGTCCCCCGCCAAGTATGAGGGCCTGGTGAGAAAATTCGCCTGATGTTATGCAGCCCACATTACAGAACTGTCATCCGGTTCCTACTTCGTGTCAATTCTCGATCGCAATCTGCAGGGGAAATGAAAATGCTCCTGCAACGTTTTCGATGGGAAGTTGCATGGGGGCTTAATTAAATATATAATGCAAATAATTTTAGTTTTTGGTAGCTGTAAGTCCGATTACGCTGTTTCGTAATCGGTTGGCCCTGACTAGTATTATTACGCTATCTGACTGCATAGAACAACAACAAAGAATAAAATTAAAATTTTCGCTAACACAATTAATTAATTAAGTCCCCAGCAACTATGAAACCTTCAAAACCAAAGCACAAGTATAACTGTTCTGTATGTGGAAGTATGACTCAACGCACATCTGGCATGGTTCTTCTTCAACAATACAAGAATTTTTAAATACCAATTATACTGACGTGATAAAAGAAAATTAGAAATACTATAATTGCGCAAGAAAACCAGAATTACACTCTTAATACAAGAACACACGCCAGATGCTTTGTTGACTGAACCTGTAATGACGCATTATTCAGGACATTGAAATAATGAGAAAAAAAAAGAAAAGTAGTTTGTTACCTTAATTTATATTGATGAAAAGCACTCTAGACATTACAATCTGTCCACACCGACTCGCTACTACCACATCTCAACCAGAACTCTCCAATATCACATCTCAGCAAGCACTGCCTACTAGCACATCTCAACAAACACTCCTCACTACGACATCTCAGCACAGACTACCACGAGTTCTTAACAGGCACTGACTACTACGAGTCCTCGACAGGCACTAACTACTACGAGCTCTCCCCAAGCACTGTGGAGGCGGCTTAATAATACTCTTTGGAGCAATCTCTGGCGCAGTGGCTCAGTGTAGCCACCTTTCAGAAGCCCCTCCTCCACAGGCCAGAATTTGATGGTATTTTTGCCAGCATTGGTGGTGAAAATACCACCAAATTCGTCCACAAAAATACAGACAAAAATAAAAGATAATATTAATACCTAAATATCACATAATTAGTTAAAATTTTGGCTTTGCACTGACCTTTCAATAACCTAATATATAAAATACAGTAGGCAATACAAATTCTTTCATACATGTGGCTTTACATAATAGTTTACACAATACACAAAAAATCAGTTTATACAAATGTTCACATAAAATGCTTTCAATGATTAGTTTATACAAAAAAGACACCAACAGGTGACATCTTTTCAGTAGAAGCAGTCCATCAGTGGCACCCAGTAAAGTTGAGCAGGTACACACAGCAACAAGTCACATTATTTCAGTAAAAAAACAGTCCATCAGTGGCACCCAGTAAAGTTGAGCAGGTACACACACCAACAAGTGACATTGTTTCAGTATAAGCAGTTCCAACAGTGGCATCCAGTAATGTTGACAGGTGCAGACACCAACAAGTGACGTTATTCCAGTAGAATCAGTTCCATCTGTGGCACCCAGTAAAGTTGAGCAGGTACACACAGCAACAAGTGACATTATTTCAGTAGAAGCAATTCATCTGTGGGACCCAGTAATGTTGAGCAGGTGCGGACAGCAAGAAGTAACATCATTTCGGTAGAAGCAGTCCATCAGTTGCACCTAGCAATGATGAGCAGGTGCAGACAGCAACAAGTCACATTATTTGAGTAAAAGCCGTTCATTAGTGGCACCCAGCAATGTTGAGTAGGTGCAGACAGCAAGAAGTAACATCATTTCACTAGAAACAGTTCTAACAGTGGCACCCAGCAATGTTGAGCAGGTCCAGAGAGCAGTCCATAATATTCACTATCACTGATCACACTGTTCATCAGTCACATTATTTCAGTAAAAGCAGTTCATTAGTGGCACCCAGCAATGTTGAGTAGGTGCAGACAGCAAGAAGTAACATCATTTCAGTAGAAACAGTTCTAACAGTGGCACCCAGCAATGTTGAGCAGGTCCAGAGAGCAGTCCATAATATTCACTATCACTGATCACACTGTTCATCAGAGTTTATTAGCAGAAATCAAACATGTCCTAGTGGCACCAATCATGTAGAAAAAGTACAAGTAACAGTCCATATTATTCACTATCACTGATCACACTGTTCATCAGCAGAAATTAAACATTTCTAAGTGTCACCCATTATGTTGAAAAAGTGCAGGTAACAGTTCATAATATTCACCATCACTAATCAGACAGTTCAGGCATGAACAATAGTTTGAATACACATACAAATGCTTTTACACACTAGACATATAAATTCTAATAAACACACAAATGATATCAGATAATTGTCATATTAACTATTACAAATACTCAAATATCAGTAAACCTATAATATTTATGGGTGTAAGTGCAAGACACTACAAACAAATAAAATAATATTTAGGAGATAGTTGGGTAGGATTAGGAAAGGAAAACACACAAAACACACTCACTCATCTTTCATCCACATTAAGTACTACTGTGTAATTGAATAGTGTCAACTGTGTAAATGCAATTCTGTCAAAATTTCATGTTCATCATGTGTATCAAGTAGTAGTGGCAGCAATGTATAACAGTCAATAATAGTTAAGTCAACGTCATAGTCATCGTGTCAGGACCAATGTTTGCCAAGCCAGATCAAATGTACTGTTGCTGAACAACTGTCAGTGAGCCAACATATGCAAATACTTCCTCTCTTCAAAAAAAAGTATATACTGCTTAGTGATTTAACGAAGTGTGTGTAGACAATCTTCCTTCCACTTGAGTGTTCTAGTCTGCTATCTTCATCCTCCTTGTTCCATATAGACCAACAAAAAAAAATGCTCCTCACTTACTTTACCTCTTATACACCAAAACTCCAATAATCATCAGCATCACATAATCTCAATACTTCAATAATACCTCTTACGTCGATACATATAAACCTTATCATTAATAACATTTACCTTACCTCTTGTCCACAAAAACTCCAATAATCATCAACTTCACATAATCTCAATAATACCTCAATAATACCTCTTCAATACGTCGATACATATAAACCTTATTGCCAATATCATCTCACTTCCATAACAACTCTTTCCTCTAGTCAGTCTCCTCGAACAAGTACAGATAAAATCCTAATGCAAACCTCATCATCCCATACAATCCGAAGACACATTGTCAACACACAACCTCTGTGTAATCCATCTGACCCAAATCTTCTACTCATTATGAATTATAAACAAACGAAATGCATACATGACCTCTAACAGACTTAGTTCGAATAATTCTCAGTAATTAAGTACGATTACGGAGTGTGAATGATCATAATATTTCACAGTGTGTACACCACTTCAAGAATTATGGCAAACAGAAGCAAACATGTGGAGTATTTCTTGGGTCAAGTGTCACTTCCTATTTCAATTGCTCACGAAAAATGCAGTGTAATAACTGTCAATGGTCTAAACCTAGTTTCGGTATGTCATGTCGTTAGCTTCCTTCCTATTAGCATACATTTATACAGCTTTCATAAAACCTCAGCTCATGTGACTTCTATGAAGTTTCTTGTACTAATGTCGTTCGTCGGATTATAGCAGTTACACCACTTCAAGAATTATGGCAAACAGAAGCAGACATGTGGAGTATTTCTTGTGTCAAGTGTCACTTCCTATTTCAATTGCTCACGAAAAATGCAGTGTAATAACTGTCAATGGTCTAAACCTAGTTTTGGTATATCATGTCGTTAGCTTCCTTCCTATTAGCATAAATTTATACAGCTTTCATAAAACCTCCAGTTCATGTGACTTCTATGAAGTTTCTTGTACTAATGTCGTTCGTCGAATTATAGCAGTTCATTTTCTTATCTTAAAAATATAAGGCACTGAGCGTAAGCAAAACATGCAATACCGAGTAAATATACCAGTGGAGAACATAATGCCAACCAGTGGATGCAGCGCAATTCCTACAACGAGGCTCTGCCAAGCGAACAATCTATAATTAACACCAAACTGTGGCCTAAACTCTATGTTCATTCAAAGTATATCAGCATTTCTATATACCAAATTAAAGAGTAGTTATGACGACAAACAGAAATGTATAAATATGCAATCCATACGCATAGCAGTAAACAGGTCATTAGCATCATATCAGCATAAGCAAATAAATGTTCATATGTAATCTTAATAAGTAAACATGAAGGCGTAAGCAGATAAATCACAAAGTATAACTTACATACATAATCACAGTCAGCACAATTAATCAGGTGACAATTATAATTTAAATAAATAAGCACAGCAGGCACATAATTAAAAAATATGACATCAGTGAAAAAGCATAGCAGCCAAGCGATGCATAATATACACAAGTTACAACCCAGTTCATTAATAATCATTGTCAAAATCAGTTAATGTACGCAAGCACGTCGCTTCACACGTAAATTCATAGAACATGAAATTTAGCACAAAGTATGAATCACGTAATTGCGAACAGCAAATTACGTCTAAAGTACGTACCTAAGTGGAAATATGTCACCTGAAAAATGAACTCAATTAATAGTTACCTTTTTAGTTTATTAGTTTCTTCTTGGAAATTACATTCTTCCTGAAATTTTCTCGATAGTAAGTCGTCTTAACGTCGGACACGCACAGAATTTACCTGAAGTTCTTAAATATTTTATAGAACCGTATCCTGAAAAATACTGAATGTTAATAACATAATTCACCAAATCACTATAGCTTTATACTGAATTTAGTCGGAGAAATTAGACTGTGTATTTGTTTACGGCTGTCAGTGCATTCGCACTGAGCGCTCGATCAGCTGTAGGCGCGTGACGTAGGAAGCAATTGTTTGCGGTCAACGACTGCCTTGTGCGGCGCGCAGACTTGACTGTTGCTTTGAGTATATGCCGCCGCCAAAACACAGCGCGGTATCCTTGTATTCTCTGCATGTTTACATGTAGCTGTTAGTTTCTCACAAGTATGTCATTCTACAAAAATTTTTCAAAAGTATATCATTCCACAAAAATTTTAACGTTAGATATGTGATGTATTCCCTTAGAGTTTCTACTTCAACAGTGTTATCATGAATAATTTTGCGAATTCTATGTGGACCGTTATAAAGCAGAAAAAATTTACGACACAAGCCTTTTCCTTTGTGCGACAAACGATGAGACTTAATTAACACCTTTTGACCAACTGACAACATTTTTAAACGACCAGGACGTTTTGCTGATTTCTCTCTTCTAGCAGCCGCAGATGCAATATTTTGTAGAGCCAGGTTGACAACTTCAGAATGCCGCAGTTTCCGTGAAGGCGGAAAAGGAACGATTTCAGAAATGCGATTTGTCGGTGCCTTGTTTTTTAATATCAGCATAGGCGGTAAAGAAGTTGAGTCATTAGGAAGTTCATTCAGAATGTTTTGAAAAATATGAAGATACTGATCCCACGTTCTGTGATTCTGATGACAATAAAGACGACACAATTTATTGATTTCCTTCATCCATCTCTCTGAAGCGTTAGATTGAGGGTGAAAAAGTGAAATGAAAATTGGTTTAATTTTACGACGCCGTAGAGTACGAAGCCAAATTTTAGAACGAAACTGTGATCCATTATCTGATATAACCTTATCAACATGACCAACTTCTTTCAGAAAATTTTTGATGAAAGCGTTAGATACTGAACGAGCTGTTGCTTTGCGTAACGGTGTAAAACACACATATTTTGATGTCAACTCCACTGCTACGAAAATGTACGCAAAACCATTAGTAGAACGAACCACTGGACCGAACAAATCAACTGCAGCCATCTCCTTTAATTTCGCTGGAATGATAGGAAACAACGGTGCTCTGTGAGAAACTGTTGGCGGCTTAGCCTTTTGACATAATTTGCATTTGGCCAGAACAGATCGAATACGTTTTTTCCATATTACTGAAGTAGCAATTTTCTCGTAATTTATGAAAGCATTTTCTGGGACCAAAGTGTGCATAACTGAAATGCGTATACCAAATCAGCTTATTAACCCACTCATCAGGAATACAAACTAACCAAACAGAGTTGTCGACCGATTTTCGTTTAAAAAGAATGTCATTGCGAACTAAATAATGCTGTCTAATCGCTACACTTTCCTTTCTCCTCCACTTCTCCTTAATGTCCTTCCAGATTGGATCCTTATTTTGCTCCTTAGCGATGTCCTGGAGCGAAGACGAAATAAAGTTCTCAAACGCAACACCTTGAATATACATCAAACAATAATTGTTTTCTATGCAGTCCTCTTCAGCACTTTGTTTCAAACCCATAGGTGCACGTGATAAAGCATCAGTAACAATATTTGAAGAACCCTGTATGTAAACAATACTAAAATCAAATTCCTGTAGGTACAACGCCCATCGTGACAATCTGCCGTGAGTTAATTTTGTTGACATAAGAAATTCCAGAGCTCGATGATCGGTGTAAACCTTAGTATGTCTGCCATACAAAAATATGCGAAATTTTGTGAAAGCCCAAACAACAGCCAAAGCTTCAAGTTCCGTAATCGAATAATTCTTTTCTAATTTAGAGAGAACACGACTTCCAAATGCAATAGTTTTCTGTACTACAACGCCGTTTTCTTCTATCTCTTGAAATAAGTGTGCACCTAGGCCTTTGTATGATGAGTCCGTCGCCAAACAAAAATCTTTAGATAAATCCGGATGTGAAAGAAGTGGAGCAGCAACTAAAGCATCACGGAGTTGTTCAAATTCTGACTGAGCTTCCTCATCCCAACACCAATTAGAATTCTTTCCAGATAGTTCACATAAACGAGGTGTGGTCAAATCGTCCAATCTAACAAAGCGTCTAAGAAAATTACAGACACCAAGGAAACTACGAACATCACGTTTTGTGGTAGGAACAGCATAATTACGAATAGCGTCTAATTTCTCTGGATCAGGAAGAATACCTTCTGTAGAAATAATGTGACCGAGAAATTTCACCTGAGAACGACCAAATTCAGATTTTTCTAAGTTCACTGTAATGCCAACTCTTGCAAAGATACGTAATAATGAATCCAAAATTTTGTTATGCTCACTCCAAGAACGTTTAGCAATAAGAATATCGTCAACATACGAGTATGAAGTAATATTGTCACGAAGAGAAACAGGTAAAATTTCGTTTAAACTACAAATGAATGCTGCAGAAAATATAGTAAGTCCAAACGGTAAATTCCAAAGTCACTTTTGGGTAAAACAGTCATATCCGGTTATTGTTTACTTACTCACTAGATAGATTGATAGTCGAAGAGTTGTTTTGACAGATGCAAAGAATAGTAAAAGAGTAGGCAGCGGTACAGAAAACTAAAAGGGAAATAGCATCACTACAGCTCGGGGCCCCAATGCTCGCTACGGCACATATTCACTTAGAGTAGTGAATCCCCTGAGGACTTTAATAGCCGCACATAATTTTCAGTTTGTGACTTTGTGGCACATCTGGCGGGAGTGCGTACGCAAATTGACCTGACCATGAACATGGATGTATGTCATTCTTAGAATTGCGGAAGATCTTAAATTTCCGAACAGTCAAAAAGTGTTTATAGTCAAAGTTTTCGCCTCGTGGCGACAAAGACCTACCGCGTCTGTCCCGGTCCCAATGACGATTATTGTCAAGTTCGCGCGCCTGGCGCTCTCTTGTCGCATCCCGTAAATGAAACAAATTATTTTCTTCAAACCCCTCTGCTATCTGTGATTCCAAATTTCTTTTGCTGTCTTTTCCTACAATTTCGCCTTCGATCTGTTTGACTTGCTTTCGTAATGCCTCAAATTCCCTTTTCACGCGTTCATTAAATTTTCCCTGATTTTCAACATGCTTATTTATGTTCTGATACTCTTCGGTTTCTGCAAATGGCAATGGTGCTGTATCATCTGAATCTCTGTCCCCACTTAAACTAAGACTTCTCAGTTTATCTGAAATCTCCTCAACTCTTTCCGATAAATCACCTATTTGTTCTTTCTGTTTATTTACGTCTTCCGTAAGTGTCGCGACTCGGGTTTCAGTATTAACACATTTGGTAGTTAACTGTTCATATTGTTGTGTTAGGTTATTTATTCTGTCATTTGGTACAGATTCCTCGATTCTCTCAAATATTTCTTCCTTATCGTGTGCGCGTTGTAAATTTAACTCTGAAAATTTCTGTACTATCACGCGATCTCTTTCCTCCTGTTCTCTATCCTGTTCCTTTTGTCTGATTTCTACTGCAATTAATCTATTATTGTGAGCATTCAAAATCGGTTGTACTTCTTCTCTGATTTCTTTCTTTAATTCATCTTTCATATTTTTGAAACACGTCCCTATTCGTGAATCTAACCGTGTTTCCATTGTCCCCATCTGCGTTTTTAATTCAGATCTAAACTGTGTTTCCATTGTTCCCATGTCAGTTTTTAATTCAGATCGCAAAGTTCCCATCCGTGTTTCCATTCGTGTTTCCATTGTTCCTATTCGTGAGTCTAACCGTGTTTCCATACGTGCTCCCAAATTTAATATAGCACTCATCAGCTGCTCCATATTAGATGGTTCAGAATTCTTTTCGCCCCTAACATTTCCCGCAAAACTAACTTCCTTCTGCATAGCCATAAGGCCATCTGTGTTCGATACTATTCCAGAATCTTCTGTCGTTAATCTCGAATTCTGTGAATTTTCTGACTGAGAAAAATTTTGAAGTGGTTCCGGACTATTTTCCCGTCTTATTACATTGTTTTCCACTTCATTATCCATCATACTGTTTTCCTCTGTTGGCGAGTTCGCCATGTTAACAATTTCGTCATTCACACTATTCATCATTTTTGCCTTTTTCATCGATCGCGTAATCATTTACAAAACATACAAAACTCGTCACTGTACGAAAATTACACACAATGACTCTTTATCTCCAACAATACCATTCACTCGAAATGTTTCCCTCAAACACGATTAACGAACAATTAAGATAATTGCACTAAATCGTCAAACGCGTATACAAGGCAATAAAAATTAAATTTTGAAAAATACCATTAGAAGAATGCTAATTACCAAATCCACACATGCAAAATAGACTACAATTACTAACTACAATTACTACAACAATACTACTGTCTACTATTTTTACTATCAGAAGAATTCCAAGGGACGATCCTGGCAGGGTCGCCACGTGCATGGGGGCTTAATTAAATATATAATACAAATAATTTTAGTTTTTGGTAGCTGTAAGTCCGATTACGCTGTTTCGTAATCGGTTGGCCCTGACTAGTATTATTACGCTATCTGACTGCATAGAACAACAACAAAGAATAAAATTAAAATTTTCGCTAACACAATTAATTAATTAAGTCCCCAGCAACTATGAAACCTTCAAAACCAAAGCACAAGTATAACTGTTCTGTATGTGGAAGTATGACTCAACGCACATCTGGCATGGTTCTTCTTCAACAATACAAGAATTTTCAAATACCAATTATACTGACGTGATAAAAGAAAATTAGAAATACTATAATTGCGCAAGAAAACCAGAATTACACTCTTAATACAAGAACACACGCCAGATGCTTTGTTGACTGAACCTGTAATGACGCATTATTCAGGACATTGAAATAATGAGAAAATAAAATGGTTCAAATGGCTCTGAGCACTATGCGACTCAACTGCTGAGGTCATCAGTCGCCTAGAACTTAGAACTAATTAAACCTAACTAACCTAAGGACAGCACACAACACCCAGCCATCACGAGGCAGAGAAAATCCCTGACCCCGCCGGGAATCGAACCCGGGAACCCGGGCGTGGGAAGCGAGAACGCTACCGCACGACCACGAGATGCGGGCAGAAAAAAAAAAAAAAAAAAAAAAAAAAAAAAAAAAAAAAAAAAGTAGTTTGTTACCTTAATTTATATTGATGAAAAGCACTCTAGACATTACAATCTGTCCACACTGACTCGCTACTACCACATCTCAACCAGAACTCTCCAATATCACATCTCAGCAAGCACTGCCTACTAGCACATCTCAACAAACACTCCTCACTACGACATCTCAGCACAGACTACCACGAGTTCTTAACAGGCACTGACTACTACGAGTCCTCGACAGGCACTGACTACTACGAGCTCTCCCCAAGCACTGCGGAGGTGGCTTAATAATACTCTTTGGCGCAATCTCTAGCGCAGTGGCTCAGTGTAGCCACCTTTCAAAGTGTTTGATCACCCGCACTGCAGCCGAATTGGCTCCCTCTGTGCTTCATCTCTGCTCACATTAAGTACTGGCTTTCGCACACACCACGAGCTATAGATGAGCGTAGCGAATTGGCGGGAAGCAGAGGCGGCTGCCTTCTATGACGAGGGTGTTGGAAAGTTGGTATAACGGTGCGACAGATGTCCTAGCTGAAGCGGCGACTATGTAGAGAAGTAGTTGGAAGGTGGAGACAACTGTCGCAAATAAAACATTTCTGATTTTCAATGTAGTTTCCATTTCGCGACTAATCGGAACTTACTTTCTGGACAAGCCTTGTACTGTATTTTGAACAGGAGCCCAAGTCTGGAAACGTACAGTTTCTGTTCTACGACAGTTCCAATTCAGATGTTTAACTCATCCACTTGTGCTTGAGGAACTGAATTAGGAGTGACGGAGTACAATTATTAGGTAATAATTCGAAAGCAAACATAACGAAATGTCCATTTGCCCCTCAAGCACGTTTGTCTGTATTAACACTTAAATATTACGTGGTATAGTATTCCAAAACAAAAGGGAATTCAGCATACTGCTCGAACAGAAAAGTATTGAAGCATTACAATAGCGGCACGATGTGGCAGCCACTCGCGTTGTTACAGACATTGTACCTGCAAAGTACCTTGTGGTACACACTCCCCATCCCATCTGGTGTCTCTGTAGTTTCTAGTGCAGCGGACAGAACTCGTGCCAGCGGATCTTCTTCTGGCTCTACAGGAGTCTCGCAAATTAAACTTTGTGTACGACCCCGCAATAAGTAGTACAAGCGGTTCTGTCTATCCTACCGCCTATCGGTACAAGAAACTCTGAGGCTTTTCTCTTTCACTCAGCAAACTTGGACGCGTAACACATCTGAACTGAAACCGTCGCAGAACGGAAACGGTGGGTTTCCGGACGTAGGTTTTTGTTCAGAATATTATATACTCACTCCCCTCAACAAGTCCTAGAAGTTTATAACAGAAATTTCCGAATACCCTGTAGGGCTTGTAACGTCGCGAGGCAATACGCAATAGCATTTTATTGCAGTAAGCTACTTTGAAGTACGGGCTCGTAGCTTTGGAGTCGTTGGCGATGGTAATATACAGCGGCTGATATCTTAGCGCGACTCACTCGCACCTGTCGTTAACCTAGCCGTTGGAAGTGCAACCTGTGTTAATTCGAGCGACAGAATATTCAAGCCCCTAAAACCCTAAATAAAAGTATTAAATATTATTCAATTTTGTTAAAAGTCAATATACAGCCCCTTTTTATTAAAGGCAGGCTGTCTTAAAAAGCCGGCCGCGGTGGTCTAGCGGTTCTAGGCGCGCAGTCCGGAACCGCGCGGCTGCTACGGTCGCAGGTTCGAATCCTGCCTCGGGCATGGATGTGTGTGGTGTCCTTAGGTTAGTTAGGTTTAAGTAGTTCTAAGTTCTAGGGGACTGATGACCACAGATGTTAAGTCCCATAGTGCTCAGAGCCATTTGAACCGTTTTTTTGAGCTGTCTTAAAATCTCTGCTATCTAGCTGAAATACTTTCAGATGTAGAGACAATTACCTAAAATACCAAACACCGACACTTATAAGATTAAAGTCAGTTAGGATTCATAGTAGTTTGTCTTTCGTATCATTCTGAATTATTACTGAATTTCACTAAATGGCAGAACAATTTATTTAAATTTTTATAATTAAAACCTTTCACTATTTTTCATTTTCGTAACATAGAATTCAGAAAAGATTAATATTTATTCAATAACTATTTGTTTTCTTGTGTGAATAAATGAGAGTGAGTAAGAGTGTATATTTGGGACATACGTAAAGATTAAATATTATCTGATGTTAAACAGTACGTAACTATGTCATGGGAAAGTGGGAAGCAAGCAATTGCAATGAAAGTAGTAATTTCTCTACCTTGCTGATGAAGTATGTCCAAGGGCACTTGCTTTTGTAAGAAGGCAGCCGGTATAGCCATTTGCAGAGTAATGATTTTCTGAAGTCACTTCAAGATTAGTTTTCTTTTCGTTTGGTTTTGTTAGACATTTTATTAAGATTTGCATGATGAAGAGACATAAATGCATCTGCGAATATTTATTGCCGTAGGACAGTTTTGGCGTGAGATAGAACTCGAAGAATTGTTTTGATCGGCTGGTCATTTTGAACAACCAGAGTTAAGCATTTCCCACGCTTTATCAAGTAGTTATACGCCCTGGAAGGAACGGCAGGAAGAGACAGTCGTTGGCTAGCTATCGGACGTACAGGTAATGTTGGACGTGTCTGTCTGTGTTGTGAGCAAAATGAAGAAGTTGCTGTTATTTCGCGTCCGGACGGTATTGCCGTGAAAGCAGTTGCATTTACAGACAGATTCTGGAAATTTGACCTTTGTGAAGTGGTTAGTTGGAAAGATAAACGCGTGTCAACTTTCGGCCTTTGTAGAATTCCGCGTGTCATGTTTCATATTCATCTATGGAATAGTTGGCGAGCAGTTTCTTTATTATAAATCCACTGGAAAAAAAAAGACCGAACGTGAAACTCGTATATTGTAGCAGAGCATCGACTATAGATCATGTAATAATTCGGGTCGGAATTAAGTATATTTCTGGTTGTCTTGCGTGTATACTGGGCCGTATGAACTGTGAGCTGAGGACACTGATAATGGTCGTTTAAATAAATACGGGCTGATGGCTAATTCTTTAATTTTGAACCTAAAGAAATAAAGAACTTGTTGAGGAATTTTGACATTTTTTCTAAAAGAATGAGGCAATCGCCCTCCACCCGAAAATTGTTATAAGATGTTACAAGATAGCTTGCTACCAGAGTTTAGGCGCACTTTGCAAACGTAAGTATTGACGATGTTTTTCTTCTGTGCTGCTTTTAACATTGTCTGACAGGATCTACGTATGCATAGAATCGGGCTGGTGACCAGACATCGTACTGAGGTAGGTGGAATTTTTTGTAGTGCACAGCACGACGGAAGACAGCGGTCAAACAATTACGAAACGCAACGCGACTTTTAACCTGCCACGCCGCAGGCTTAGCCAGCACACACTGCTGAGCCACAACATTATGGCACTGCCCAGCGCTAGATTTATTGCGGCCTTGTATTGCGGGAACGTGACATGCTAAGCAATGTGCACTACTGGCCATTAAAATTGCTGCGCAACGAAGATGACGTGCGACAGACGTGCAATTTAACCGACAGGAAGAAGATGCTGTGATATGCAAATGATTAGCTTTTCAAAGAGCATTCACACAAAATTGGCGCCAGTGGCGACACCTACAACGTGCTGACATGAGGAAAGTTTCCAACCGATTTCTAATACACAAACAGCAGTTGACCGGCGTTGCCTGGTGAAACGTTGTTGTGACGCCTCGTGTAAGGAGGATAAATGCGTGCCATCACGTTTCCGACTTTGGTAAAGGTCGAATTGTAGCCTATCGCGATTGCGGTTTATCGTATCGCGACATTGCTGCTCGCGTTGGTCGAGATCCAATGACTGTTAGCAGAATATGGAGTCAGTGGGTTCAAGAGGGTAATACGGAACGCCGCGCTGGATCCAAACGGCCTCGTATCACTAGCAGTCGAGATGACAGGCATCTTATCCGCATGGCTGTAACGGATCGTGCAGCAACGTCTCGCTCCCTGAGTCAACAGATGGGGTCGTTTGCAAGACAACAACCATCTGCACGAACAGTTCGACGACGTTTGCAGCAGCAATGACTATCAGCTCGGACACCATGGCTGCGGTTACACTTCACAATGCATCACAGACAGGAGCACCTGCGATGGTGTACTCAACGACGAACCTGGGTGCACGAATGACAAAATGTCATTTTTTCGGATGAATCCGGGTCCTGTTTACAGCATCGTGATGGTCGCATCTGTGTTTGGCGACATCGCGGTGAACGTACATTGGAAGCGTGTATTCGTCATCGCCATACTGGCGTTTCACCCGGTGTGATGGTATGGGGTGCCATTGGTTACACGTCTCGGTCACCTTTTGTTCGCATTGACGGCACTTTGAATAGTGGACGTTACATTTCAGATGTGTTACGACCCGTGGCCCAACTCTTCATTCGATCCCTGCGAAATCCTACATTTCAGCAGAATAATACACGACCGCGTGATGCAGGTCCTTTGCGTGACTTTCTGGATACAGAAAATGTTCGATTGCTGCCCTGGCCAGCAAATTCTCCAAATCTCTCACCAATTGAAAACGTCTTTCCAATGGTGGCCGAGCAACTGGCTCGTCACAAGACGCCAGTCAGTATTCTTGATGAACTGTGGTATCGTGTTGAAGCTGCATGGGCAGCTGTACCTGTACACGCCATCCAAGCTGTGTTTGACTCAGTGCCCAGGCGTATCAAGGCCGTTATTACGGCCAGAGGTGGTTATTCTGGGTACTGATTTCTCAGGATCTATGCACCGAAATTGCGTGAACATGCAATCACGTGTCAGTTCTAGAATAATATATTTGTCCAATGAATACCCGTTTATCATCTGCATTTCTTCTTGGTGTAACAATTTTAATGGCCAGTAGTGTAGGTAAGGGTGTGGATACGAACGTCTCTCTAGAAACGATACAGGCCACAAATAAGGAAATCCACTGACATAGGCGACTTTCACAAAGGACTCAGTGTTATGGACCGGTGCCTGGGAACGAACATCAGAGAAACGGTGAATTGGGCTGCTATTGGCGTGGTACTGTCCTGAGCATCTACGGACAATGGTTGAAGGACGGCGAAACCACCTAATGGTGTCCGCCCCTCATCACAGAATATGGAGGCCTGCGCGCTGTGAAAAGCAGGAAAGACGAAGATCTATGGCAAATTTGACGGCAAAGTACAGACGCGGTGCAATAAAAAGTGGTTTGGATCACACCGTACAAGCTCTACAGCAGATATCCCCTACATGCTCCCATGACATCGTCAATTACAACTGCACTGAGCGCTCGTTCATCGAGACTGGACTGTGACTCAGTGGAAACCTGTCACATGGTCGGATGAAACACATTTCTTGTTACACTAGATCCAAGGTCGCGTGGGGATACGTCTTCGTCTTCATCCAGGCAAACGGTTGCTCGAAACGTGCACTGCACCACGGACACAGGCCGGCGGGAGCTGTGTTATGCTATGAGAGACTCTGGAATGCATCTCCCTCAAATTAATTAACGACGAAGAAACAGTCCGAGCTGTTTTAAATGACAGTTTTTTCAGAAAGTCACGGCAATAATGAAATGTGATTGTCAAAGTAATGAATTTAGTATAATACCGCGACAAGAAAGAGGATCCCCAGGTGACCATGAACATTATGCAAAATTTTAGACGAGGGAATTAATGTTTCCTGGAGATCTCAGATAACTCTGAATTAGCGTAATGCTTCAGTTCACCGTCTATTCGTATTGTGAGGTTACACAAAGCAGGTTAAAGAAGCAAAGGCGACGTAATTGTTCTAAGGTAGCGGATCAATCCACCTAACAAAAATTTGTGCGTAAAAAAATATACGCAAAGAACTGAAGGAAATTGCATGTAAACTGAAGGTGGGGGGGGAGGAAATAAAGGAAAGGGAAGGGAAGTGAAGGGAAGGAAAGGCAAGGGAAGGGAAGGGAAGGGGTTACTGACGCCAGGCCAGCTGCATCGGGATATGTGTGGAAGAACAGCCACCCCGAATTCATGTATTAGATTCGCCTTGATGGGCAAAGGTTCCACCTTCTTCAATGCAGATGCACAAGTACGTCCGACCTCCTGCGGGAATCTCAGAGTCGCGAGGATGGAGGAAACGGGATGGAACTGGGGGTAGGTGGCGCTCGGTGGGAGTTTAGGCCTGCCGCGAGGCGTCCCAAGACAGTCCGCGCAGCTGCGATAACACTGTGTCCCGTATGCCGCAGTGGTTAACGCGCGTGCCTAGTAAGCAAGAGATCGCAGGCTCGAATCCCGTTCCGATACACGTTTCCGCTCTTCGCCGCTGATTCCGCGTAATGTCCCGATGCAGCTAACGTCAGTAATGTCTCCTCTTTCCTTTCGTTTCAACTCCCTTCCACCTTCAGTTAACATATAATGTATCACAGCTGCGGATTCCGTGCGGTGTCTATTCTTTCGGATATGTACAAAAATTCATACGAACTTATGGTTATTACCATGGGAATTAATCAGGTCTAATATTCCTAAAAGAATTCTACATACGCAACTAAAGCAATGTGATGTATTTAAGTCAAATGGGGCTCAAATGGCTCTGAGCACTATGGGACTTAACAGCTGAGATAATCAGTCCCCTAGAACTTACAACTACTTAAACCTAACTGACATAAGAACATCACAGACATCCATGCCCGAGGCAGGATTCGAACCTGCTACCGAAGCAGTCGCACGGTTCCGGACTGAAGCGCCTAGAACCGCTCGGCCACCGCCGCCGCCATCTATTTAAGTAAAAATTACGGTGCATAGAAATATGGATACCTAATATGCAATCGGAAGTTGATAAATGACGCCCGAATATGTAGAGAATAAATGAAGCACAATATTTCGTTTGTTTTAACGAAAAAGACGTACAGAGTTCCATTCTGTTTGGCCTCTTTAACAAGTCTCTCGCCAAATGTCATTACGTTGATTTTAATTACATAAACTAAACGGAAATTCGTATAGTATTATAGTAACATTATATATACCTTTGCTTTATTCTTTATTTTCATGGGGGCTGCATGAACACACTTCGTGGCTAACATAGAATGCTATAACATGCACATGATTTTCCGTGGGAGCTGTGGTAGTAACTGAAGGCACTACGACAGATGTAGACTACGTGAACATTGTTGCGGACCACCTGCATCTTTTCATGTTTGATGCCTTCCCCGACGGCGATGGCGTCTTCCATCAGAATAACTGTGTCTCAAGCCAGGATCGTGCAGTAGCTGGTTGAGGAGAACGATAATGAACCCATGTTGATGTCCTGGTCACAGATTTTACTTGATCTGAACCAGGCGGAACACGTATGGGACGCTATCAGGCGCCAGCTTTGCACTCACAAACCAATGGCCCGAAACTGACAGAAATCACGTGCCCTGCGTGCAGTGCGTGGTGCCACATACCTCCAGAAAACCACCAAGGTATCCATACCAATCAGAATCGCTGCTGTACTGAGTTGCTTTTATGACGTAAGGTCTAGTGAAATATTGGCCATTAGAAGAACAGTGTAAATCTGACACAATGTCTGTCTGACAGGCTACATGAGACAAATTTGTTCCTAAAAACATGTCACTACATTTCGTGGGTTATGTCCTACAGAATCACGCAGCCGCAGAACCGAGAGGAAGCACAGCAGAGCAGCAGCCGCACTTGTCTGATAAACTGTAAGTTAATTTAGTCTTTTTTTTCACGTGCTTCTGCAAAGAAGTGAACTATAGGTGTTTATTATACTGTGTATACTAGTGTTAGAAAATTAATCGTAGTTTTTGTTTTTGTGTAAGTCTTGTGAACCTCTTTGTGTAGGGCGGCTTTCTAGTGTAAATTTTCCCATCACCAGAAACTCCGTCACTCCACTAAGTTTTAGTTTTGTGCTAGTAGAAAGCACACTGTTTCGATCAGTGCATTCTAGTTTGAATATTTACCTCGTGCAGCAACTTTTCTCAAACAGGATTTCTAATGACAGGTATCTGTAAATACAATAACTTCAATAGAGAAATTTATTTCAGTTTAAGAGCTTGCGGTCTCAGAGTATAGTGCGAAATCTGCACACCAACTTTTAGTGTTACTTTATTCTCCCATGGTATATTTTCAAACTCAGTAGTGCCACTTGAGACCTTATATCTACTTTATACACCGTACGATATGGCTAGGGACTGTGCTCGTTGTGAGTGGACAAAAGGAGAGTTGGTTGCTGTCCGTAGACAGCAGGAAGCTGCGATGGCTACCGTAGACAAGCTTCTAACCAATGTTCAAAGCTGCGGTGATGTCGGGGCGCCAGTGACGAGACCTGCAACATCTTTGGTGTCACTGGATCGTTTATCTGGCGAGAGATGGTAAGCAAACTCCACTGGAAGACGTTACAAGAGAGGTGTTGTGCATCACGGAGAGATTTACTATTGACATTTCGGGACAGCACTTTTCAGGAGAAGTCGGACAACATATTATTTCGCCCACATACATCTCGCGTATTGACCACGAGGAGAAAATTCTAGAGAGTAGAGCCAAAACAGAGGCCTATCGACAATCATTCTTCCCACGCACTATTCGCGAGTGGAACAAGACTGGAGGGATCAGTTTGTGGTCCCAAAAGTACCCTCCACCACGCACCATTTGGTGGCTTGTGGAGTATGATGTAGATACAGATGTAGAAAATTGAACTCGCAGTCTCCTCTCGACACTACTGGTGGACGGCCGGGTGAGCCGTGGTAGGCATTCTCTGTACTCCTACAGGATAAGATAACGACGAGAAGATTGAAAGTGAGTATCACTAAAAATTACAATAAGAGTTTGACAATATAGCAGCCAATACCAGTGTTCGAATATGGAGGCGGCTGAAATCATCCGTGAAATGAAAAGAACTGATCTAGGTGGTATGCCAAGGAAAGTGGCGCAATCACTAAGTCATCACATTGTTCCTAACATGGCCAGATTATTAATAAATGCATCAACCAGAGACGTTTTCCAACTTGCTGGAAAATGGTGCAAGCAGTCACAACAAAAAGGGGAACAGGGAAATAATTCGGATTGTTAAAATTGTATTGACATAACTGACTAATCAAAGCACTGAGTAAGATACTGAACAAAGTATTAATCAGTTGGTCAATGCGCCTCAGAACGCTGACGGTTTTCGAATATATGTTTAGAAAATGGAAATGTGAAGAGAAAGCGATTAGTAAGGCGCAAATCTAACGTGCGTTACAGATGTGAAGTATGTAGTAGGATGATGATAGCCTCTTCATACCTATATTTGACAAGACGGCTTTCATTCTATGGTAGAGCATCGTAAGTCGTCTGTTCAACAACGACATGCTATTGGCTGTTGAACCGTTGTACAGACTATGACGTGATGCTTTCAAGTTTGACAACAACAGCTGTCAAAAGTATTACGAAACAAATTACCCACATTTCTGTGTGGGGTCGAAAATTTTGGACTATTAACAACGAAATCACTGCTGGAAAGATTACAAAACAGGTGAAAAGTGTAGAGATTCCTTAGAAAATATTTGAGGAAAATTTCTAACATGGCTGCAGTCCTATTTCATCAATAACATATACCAGCAGTCTATAAGGCCCCGAGAGCCTGCGCATTAGAAATAACCTTCGTAAAAGTGCTGCTATCCCATTTTACGAAAATAACATGTATATCCTTGGTATACCATGTGTGTGTACGTACGAGAAATCCACTCTAGTTGGGCAGCTGCCATGCTTGAATATCGGATAATTTTCAAAAAATGCAGTTCAATAGTGTCTTGTCTACCCTGTCCTCTACTACATAGTCCGCTTCTCGTAGTCTGAGAAGCAACGATTCGATGTACTGCAAATTTGAGGTAGACCGCCTTGTTGCCAAGAATGACCACCACTGTGCAGGGTTCCCAAATCAGATTTTCCTTGGTACGTCTTAAGGTAGCTGACGTGTCTCGCCACAGTCTCTTCACTTGCGGCTCAAATACCCCCGCCCGTGAGTGCGCATGCGACGCTCACAGATCATCATCTGAGGTAAGAACTTCTCTGTCGATCGATCTTAAACATCAAGGCACTGAAATATATAGAGTCTGGTTCTCAGCCTTTTCATTTCAGCATTAAATTTCCCTATTTAGTTTTTTAGAGACACTTGTAGAACTGTGCGTTCATATTTAGATGCTAATTAGTAGTAACCGTGTTTCTTTAGAATCGGTTTTCTGTGGTTTGTAATGATAATGTTACTCAAACTGTACAGTCAGAAACCAAAGAAAAATTTGGAATAGGAATTCTAGTCCAGGGTGAATAACTAAAAACTTTGAGGTTTGCCGATGACACTGTAATTCTGTCACAGAGGGCAAAGGAGGCGGAGGGGCAGTTGAACGAAATGGGCAGTGCCGTGAAAGGAGGAGATAAGTTGAACATCAACAAAATGAAGATAACTGAATGTATTCGAATTAAATGAGATGATACTGGGGAATTTAGATTAGGAAACGAGATATTTAAAGTAGTAGGTGAGAGTTGCTATTTGGACAGCAAGATAACTGATAACTGATGATGGCCGAAGTAGAGAATATATAAAATGTAAATTGGCAATGGCAAGAAAAGAGTTTCCGAAGAAGGGAAATTTGTTTACATCGAATATAGATTGAAGTTTTAGGAAGCTTCTTCTGTAAGTATTTTTATAGAGTGTAGTCATACATGGAAGTGAAAAGTGGACGGTAATCAGTTTAGACAAGAAGACAATAGATATTTTTGAAATATGGTGCTACAGAAAAATGATGAAGATTATGTGGGTAGATCACGTAACTAAGGAGGAGGTAGTGAACAGAATTAGAGAGAAAAGAAATTTGTGGCACAACCTGACTAGAAGAAGAGATTAGTTGGTAGAACACATTCTGAGACACCAAAGGGTCACCAATTTAACACTCGTGGGGAGTGGCAGGGAGAGGGGAGGTGGGGGGGAAGGAGACTGAGAGATGAATGCAGTAAGCAGATTCAGGTGGATATAGGTTGCAGTAGTCACTCGAAGACGAAGAAGCTTACCGTGGATAGAGTGGCTGAATCAAACCAGTTTTCTCACTGAAGACCACAACAACAACAAATGATTCGTGTTCCACCACTTGTTAGTAATCTTATAAGCAGAGCAGGATTCTTCGTGTACTGTTCACCTTTTTAATTCAATATCTGCAGTACAGTTGTTGATGGAATCTACTATTTTATTTATTTCCTTTTTCGTATATTCTCGCTTCAAATAAAGTAACTTCCTTGTAATGCCTTGCAAGCTACAGCATGATATCTTGTCCCTGTTTTCTTGTATCACAAAAATTCATTCACCCTTTTATGTCGGCATTAGCGTATGTAGTCAGTGACTGAGTTTGCTGTGGAAGGCAGTTTGGAATCTAGTCAGCCATGTGCAATTCCACTGCTATCAGACGTCGTTGCTAAAAATATCCAGTAAATATTAGCTTAGCGTTTCTCATAACACTATTCCCGTTTAATGAGTACTTATGCGTAAATTCTGTTTGCCATTTAAATGAAATTGCCTGATTTTTGAAGATTATTAGATTTAGGCCAGTTTCTTTTAAATTATTTCCCCCTTTGCTGTATTTTCCAGTCTTCTGGTCTGTCACGTTTCTGGGCTCCAATATTCACTTCCTTACTGTAAAGCAATATTGTCGCTGCTATTAATTTCCAGAATTTCGGAAGTGACTTCCATTTGCAATTCTGAAACTTCCTCTTAATTGTGCCACATAGAAGCCATAAATTTTAGGCTATGAAGCGACGTCATGATGTAATTTCGCAACCCAGATACAAGAACTTGCAGACTTGTCCTGTTGTTTTTTTGTTAATAATTGCCTCATCCCACACTGACGAACTTTTCAGACCGCCATCACTTTAGTCTTTAATGCAGAGATGTTGAAATCGCTGGTTCCGTTGAAGAACATTCTGTGAGGCCGCTAAGCTGAACTGGCCAGTCACAAACAGCAAAGCAAAAGTAAATTCATTAATTTTAACATACGCACATATTTACCTCTACATTTCAGTGAAGTCGTCGTTAGTAAAAAAGATTATGAAAAAGAGTGGGTTACGCTTGACATCCATGCCTAAAACTTGTGTTACGTCAGCTTATGTTAAGACAGATCCTTGCTGAAAAATATCTGGAATAACTTTAATATGCCACAGAAATTTATTTCATACTATGTAAAAACCAAAGTAAGCTGGTAAATCGTATTCCCTGTCAGTTGCTATTAGCTACGCAGCAGCTGCAGACTGTGCACATAGCGTCTGCTATAACTTGAGTCGTCTTTAAACCTTTCTGCCACTGATGTTATTCACGGCACTTTTCAGTTGTCATCTTATTTACTTTCTTAGGTATTCGTAGTAAAACCAAACGTCCTCAGCTGAAGGAGACAGTGACCTGTATTATTTGTTACAAATTTTAATCTTCAATGGAATACAATTCAACAATAACTAGATGATATCTGGTTTCGGTTGACTGACAGACATCTTGAGATCTACTAAACCAACAGGAAAATTGCCTTTCTGTTTATATTGAAACCCTTAAAAAGATTTTTGAAATATTATAATTTTTTAAATGTTAAAACATTAAGTACTCAAAACAAAGTACAATGATTTCACTGTAATTGTTATGTAAGACACCAGACAGTGTTAACCATCACAAACTCATTGCTATGAGTAACTTGCCGAAATATCCGAAGTTCGTCAGAGCGTGTCTGGCGGCAAATAGAACCAGAAGGAAACTGATGATTGCGCGCGTCTTTAGAAGAACAGGAGATAGAGACTCCCACTTTGTACTGACTCAGCCATCGATAAAAGGTTATATGAACCACTGAGACTGACACAGCTGTCAAAATCGGTTTAGCCAAAAAGAATAGATGTGAGCAACTGATTGCTGACCTCTGGAGCTCATGTTGTGGTTAATACACTGAGAAGGATGCTCTCCCACAGTAATTTACACACCGATAGCTGTGATGGTCTACGACCAGCTGTGCTCCCTAAATCGTCTTTTAAAACAGCGTCGTGTCTGACCAACGTGATACTGGTAACTATCACTGTAGCTAACCTTATATATCCCTGAACTAAGCTATTTTTACCGTTTGCCGCCAATTTTATATCGAAGACGTAGTTTTAAAATATTTTTTGGTCTGCTTGTTGAAAGCTTTACTCAACTTTTCCGTAACACTCGGTCGTTGTATGTTATTGCAATAACTCTGTTTTTAACTTTTCTTTCTTATTATTATTAACAAAGAAATTGTCATTAGTATTTTGCGAAACCTACATTTTAAGTTTCTCATAAATGTTAGTGACATCTGAGATTACGTGCACATTATCTACTGTATCACGTTTGTTTACCTTAAATAAGATAATTAAATTAATGAATAAAACCTTGTGATTAAGACATCCTTTAATTAATATTTGTAATAACTCGTTGATTTCCCAGTTTCAACAAACGTTTAATTTTGATGAAATTTCGGATCACTACGAGCGCTATGTTTAGTAATTCATATTGCAACTGGATTATTTTTAGCTACACGTTGTACGTCAAATACTGAAATAAAATTTAGAAGCGTAGTATATATCTGTCAAAATTTAAATAATGGTTGAATTATTCGAACCTTATATGGAAATTTATTTTCTGTGTTACTCAGGACGCTGTAGGGATTACACATGTACAACATTTAGTAAAAATTACAGTGTGCATTTTACAAAGCATCAAATCACAAATACGTATTTTTAACACATTCACCTCTAAGCATTATCGTACACGTCACTTTACAATCGTTGTACAGTTATCCCGCCGTGAACTTCAGTGCGTTTGTGCACTCTTGGGAGATCATATCGTGTTGCTTGTCTGGTGCCTCTGTACGTTCCCTAATGAGGGCGCAGCGACCATGACGCCACCGAACACTTCATCTGGTGTATTCACCCTTCGATTGTACACTTGCGACTTCATATAACCCCATGGCGTAAAGTCTGGTTATCATGGTGCCCAGCTAATTCACGCGTCTGCTAAAATGTAGAGGGGCTCCTTCGTGCTGGAAGTATGTTGCTGTCGGCGTGGCCAAAGGAACATCTTAGAGGCGTTCAACAAACACGTGTGGCTTCATAAGTGAATAGCAGTAACTGAGGCAAATAACACCTGTCGTTTAACAGGTCACAAAATTCAAGTCGTGTGGCGTTCCCGCCAATGTGTAGTTTGTGGACGAGCTGTACGTGAAATGAGTAGAAGTTTTCGGCCTGTAATGTTCGCCATACACGTCTTCGTGCAGGAAGTCGCCGTGTGTTGGCAGCAGGACTGCGCTGCACTATTTCAACAAAGTGTTGCTGTTCCTGCACAGGTTGTTGAACTACACGTTCAGAAGAAATATGGATCTTCGAGGAATATCTTTTTCAAGCAGTTTACCGAGAACTCTGGTAAACACTGTACGATCAGGAACTCAGCGTGTCAGAAGGAGCAAACGGTATTCTTCGACAGCAGCGGGAGCACTACTGTCGCAAACCTGCAAAAATACGCGATATGCGCAGCTTATTCTTCAGTACTGTAGATTGTTATTTTAGCCAGCATTTGTGTAAAGACAGTTACTCAGTGCTTTTCTCTGATACACCATCAATCCCTCGCGCTACGTCATTCACAACACACCATGGACAACAGCGCATTCAAAGAGCAAGTTCAATGGCAGAAAGACATCCTGGGCAAACGGGTTGCAACCGGATGGGTTGGGCCAGAATAAATTGTCAAACTGGTTCAGTTGGTAAGACACATACTGCACGTTACCTGCCCAAAAACAGACGTACAGCGAGAGCCAAAAGTCCGTTAACATTTGAAAAGGGACAAATTCACGGAATAATGGTAAAAATTGACACACATGGCTGATACGACATGAAGTTTTAATGAAACCAAAAATGAATGTAAAAACTAGCCTAAAAGGTGGGGCTGGACAGCAACATGTCACTGACGCTCTTTAAAATCGTGTATAAAATGAGTTGTAGGTACGCCGATATGTTGCAGAATCGCATCATCCCTAGCCTGGCTGATAAACACCTGCTGGAAGGTACGACCTTTATGCAGGATGGCACTCCATCCCAAATTGATACACGCCTGAAAGATCTCCCACGTGCATCGTTTGGTGAGGATCACATGCTGAGCCGCCACTTCGTCCAAGCTTGGCCTCCCAGGTCCCCAGACTAAAATCCGTGTGACTATTAGTTGTGGGATTACCTCAAATCGCATATCTACCGTGATCGTCTTATCTCATTACGGATGCTGAAAGATTACATCCGATGGCAATTTCCCACCATACCTACTGATATGCTGTACAGTGTTGTTCCCAACAGTTGTGATAAACATTTTGCATTTCTTACTTTATGTTTTCGTTTTCTTTAAAGGGAAACAGGAAAGGTGAAGAGGTAGCCTTGCGTAGAGCCTGTGCCTACCGTCACACATTTTTTTGCTTTTCAGATGTTAAAAAACATGTTTTCCTGTTCCTTAGTACGAGGACGGACTTGCTCTCTGCTAGTAAACGAAGGTTGACGTAATCGGAGGTAGCCATTTTTGGCTACGTGAATAAGTGAAAAGTCTGTATTTTCTTTATGCATCGAACAGAAGAATATAGTATTATTTTACTAACTAAAAGATTGTATCAGTTGTTATTCCAAGTAGTATTGTAATAAGAAGAACTGAAGCCCACCTGTCTACTTCAGAAAATTCACGAAGATCCGATCAACGCAACATGAACACGGTCAAGATTTTGTATGTAGATATAGCGATCGGACATAGCATTATAAATTGGTAAGCAAAAATATTCAAAGGGAAGAAGAGAATTTTGTGCATGGAGAACCAACATGAACTAATAAGAATTCATTTGCAGGCATAGCCCAGCTTATTGTGCTTGTCCGAGTGCTAAAAAAGTAATGTCATTAATTCAATATATCCAAAAAAAACATTTTTATTATACTTTTTATTATATTATAAAGTGGCGACAAGTGACATGATGTAATACTGGAAAAGAACCAACTGAAAGAAAAAGAAATAATAAATAAATTAGAAGGAAGAAGACAACAATACCAAGAATGGACAACAAAGCGCAATAGAGGAAGAACCAGTTACAAGACAATAGTCAGGCAGGACCGCGCAATGCATATGGAAAATGCGTTCCCAGTAGACATATTAGAAGATCCAAGCGCCTATTTTCTAAAATCCAGAACCTAAAGCTTCAGAGGTTGACGCTATTGAAATCAAGTAGAGAGAATGACATGTCTTTATCAGTACGAAAAAACATATTAAGTGAACAACAATTGAGACTACAATCACAAATAGATGTATATGCATTCTGTCGCGCGAGAAGTAGCGTGGAAGTAAAATTTAAATAGAGGAAATATTAATTTTGGTAACTGCAGAGGCGTAAGGATCTCTGAAATAGAGGGTCGGAACAATATGGAAATGACATTCCAAAATCAAAATGACAATGTCGTAACCTTTCATTTACTAAACGCAACAGTCAGCGGTTCGGAATCGTTAATGTAGTGATTATTTGGGTGCTGGGCGCGACATGCCACTGTTGTATTCGACGCCCGTGAATACAAAACATTTCATTACAAGCCATACGTTGATTACAGTAGACGAAATTAATGACACCTAAAGGCAATAAAATATTTTAAATGGAAGTATTGCGCGTAGTACAGACGCAGATGCTGACAGGCGTAGGCCGGAAATGAATAGGGAAGATATACAAGCCTAATTTCGAGCCTTAACAGGAACAATATAAACAGGCATGAACGCAATGAAAGCAGATATAAATTCTAAAATGTCAGGTTTAGAAACAATACAAGCAGACATGACCACAATAAAGGCCGGCCGATGTGGCCGTGCGGTTCTAGGCGCTGCAGTCTGGAACCGCGAGACCACTACGGTCGCAGATTCGAATCCTGCCTCGGGCATAGATGTGTGTGATGTCCTTAGGTTAGTTAGGTTTAATTAGTTCTAAGTTCTAGGGGACTGATGACCTCAGAAGTTAAGTCCCATTGTGCTCAGAGCCATTTGAACCATTTTTTAGATTAAGACGAGAGGTATTTAACCCAGTATCGTATCATTCAAAATTAGGGGGCCTAAGGAACTATTTTGAAACATATCTAAACAAGACCCGTTACTGGAATAATTCGATATCTCATGTCGATGTATTGAAAATCTTAAAGAACTAATTACCTGAAAATGTTAGAGAAAAGTTAGTAACCATTCCCGAAAATGATCTCGAGTATTTTCTTTCAGTGCTCGACTCACTAGATCTAATTCATGAGGGTGGGCAAGCCATGCCTAGCTATCGTAACGGTATTGAACACAACCCAAATGGGAAGAACAACTACGGTAACGGCAATGACTATGGAAATTTTAACGGTCGTGTGCGTATGAGTGAATGGCATCCGTATGCACCGCCGTCGCGCCACAACGGAAATCCGCACAATCGATTTGCCTATCAGCCACAGAGTGACCGAAGGTACGAAAAAAAATGATCAGTCCCTTAGATACGGTTATGGCCGAGCCAGGAGAAATTCGAGAGAAAACTTCAATACTAGACGACAAGGAAATGCAAATTACGAGGATCGGAATATGTAACACAGGTATCCAAGAGAGAACCAACAGCTCGTACAGTCAAACCGAAACAATCGGGACACGAACTGGCGAGCACGCAAGCATACGGTAAACATAGTAGAAGTGACGGCAGAAAATGAAACAATACCCATACCGCCCCCAGGAAATAGTAATGGAGCGTGACTAGAGGAAGAAGGTAACGAACTGTCGGTGTGCCACAGTAATAGTACGAACAATATAAACACTAACACGAACAGAAACAGAAAGGAAGAAGCAGACAGTAAAACAAACTCATATGATCATTATATCCGGAAACTATTTTTAGGGTGTGATAAGATCGCAGAAATGAAAGAAGACTTGTTTACTGAAGAGAAAGAAATAACACGCAAGGTAAGTGAAATTATTCAAGCAACAATAAAGGTAAAGGTGGGACACACAGATGTAGCAGTTGTTTTGGATACTGGCACGTCAACAAGCCTGACGTTAACCAGCTTGTTTAAAGAAGTAGTGTGGGAAGTAAATATACCCACGCTGCCTGTAGAGAACTGCAAGATCGTAACGGCGATGGGAAATAAATCTAAAGTTATAAAATTTCAGGCCAGCGTACCACTAGCATATTGAAAGGTCTCTGTTGGATTCCTTTCATGTTTAATTTCTTAAATCTGTTGTCATTTATGGAGTAAATTCCTCTTCTAAATTTACTGTGGCGTTTCTGACTATCTGGGAGGAGACTGAGTAGTGGAACGTGTTACTTTTACACATAAACAAGAACGATCTGTCACACTACTACACTTTAAAACACAGTTTATATGTAATTCATGTCACACAGTCTCATACGGAACCTACATCCGCTTTCTTTTATATACTGTATATGATAAGATACTGTCATCCCCCAACCCTTCTGTGTGAGAGTATGAATGAGCAAATGTATTTGTAGTTGCATGCTTGAGGGTAGCAGACAAGCCTGTCTGCTAGAGAACAGTAGGACCAACGTCGGAACAGGTAGCTACGCTTCCTAAAAGCAAAGAGGTTTCTATCCTTAGTATGGTTCTGTCCGTCCGTTGTCATGTTGGTATAGGAAGCTGCCCCTCTGTCCACTTCCGTTTGTCTTTGTGATCCACCCTGAGGAAGCACGCTCGGCAGTAGGCAGTTGCAGTCTGGCGGTGGCGAGCGTCTGAAGTGGTAAGATCTCCGGCTAAGCGCGTGTCTGCTAAGTCCATAGGACAATGGATTTGTTAAGTTCAGCCTAACTGAAAATTTAATCATCTTTATCTCGGGTTTAGCTCTAAAATATCTAAGGTTATCTTAAATTGCAGCGTAGTGTAATTCTCGTGTGAAGTTCAGATTATTTTGGGGTAGTTGCTTTGTCATTACTTTGCGAGTAAAGTGGAACCACGTGTTGATCAGTAACTCTAACTAAGTTCATCAATCTTAAATGTGAATGCTTGTGTGATTATAACGTCTCGTCTTGACAATATTTTACAATATAACAACTTTTCTTTATGCTTTTCTTTATGTTCAACCCACGTGGAGTGTACTTTGCGAGACCAGTACCACATGCTTATATAACTGTTTGACCCATCAGGTTAATAGTAAGACGTTAGTAACCAGTTCAAGGTTTTGCTTTTGTCAATTGCTTTTCGATCTAATGTATTTTAATTATCAAAATTATTGTGGAGTTGTACGCTTTGTGTAAACCAAGTTGACCACGTGGAGCATGTGGTGTAATCATCAAAGTAGCCCTCAGCTATTCTTTTTGCGAAGACTTCACAAAGAGTTAATATGAATTTAGTATACCAGTGTGTGGTAATTACATGACGGACAGGATTGTGCTACGAACGTCATTTCTTTGGGTAAAAACTGAATCTGTTGGTTGTGGTTAATTTCTTCTTGCTTATGTTTCAGTGTTCTTCGTGAGTTATTTTATGAATGCAGTGTCGTATGCAGTCTCCCAATCTTGGCTCCATATTTTATGTGTTCCGTAAGATTACAATCTCACATTTTTCAATCGTAAATAAGGCACCAGCTCAGTTATAACTCACGTATAATATGCTGAAATTTCAATGAACAATCATAAAATAAATTTCCAAATATAAACTGATTTCTTTCTTTTTATTTAAATTCTCTTTTTTATATATATATATATTACCGGTTTTGTATGACTGTTAAAAGATTATCATTAATGTTAGTCTGCTTGGTAAACCTAGACTAAATATCTGATGAAACAGTTGCCCAGTAATCCACGGTTAACGTCCCCAGACAGATCACGGCTTTTAACCCGGTTTTATTGTCAGTCAGTACCGCTTTCATCATACCAAATTAATGTAGCAACATTACACATGGCGACCCTGTTCTGTGATTCCGCTAGACTCTGGAATCTCTGAAACGTTAGATTGCGAGCGTGTTATAATCTTAATTTTTTTCCTACAGCGCTCAAACAACTTCTGTGTTGTTTCCGAGCAGACTTTCAAAAGATTCACGGCGTTGTTGATCGGCGTTGCGTTGTTTGTCTTGTTTTGTTTTTTATATTTGTGTGTTTTATATGTCTGTGTGTTTTTTATTCTCGCTTGTAAATTCCACTGTTTCGATCAAAGATAAAAATTTGTTTTGCGTGTGAAAAAGTGTGTACTAGGTTGGGTATCTTTCGTGTGACTGTCGTAATTTTTGGGGGACACATTTATTGTGATTAGTGTGTTGCGTACTGAGTATAAATTGCACTAATGCAAACACGTAACCAAGCTAAAAGTAAGCGGTCCAACAACTTAAGCAACATGGACCAAGGGGATAATTTGATTTCCAATATTAACGCGTCGGGCGGTTCCGAAAATGCAATGGGGAATACTTCAGACGAAATGCAAAACAGCACGAACGGGCTCACAGCAGAGCCAGAAATTAATTTGCCTCCAACTAACCAAATTGATTTAGCAGAACTCATGAAAGCCTTATTGCAACAAAATAAAGAAAACACAGAGAAATCGATCCGCGAGCTAGGGGAACAAATGACGCAGAAATCAGAAAAATCGTTCGAACAGATGACGCAGAAATCTGAAAAATCGATCCGAGAGCTAGGCGAACAAATAGACGAAAAACTAATCCAGCAGACAAATAAAGTCGACAAGTCGATGCAGAGAGTGTCCGATGATATCTCACAAAGAATAAACAATCTGGCAAGTGAGATAAAAAGTGATATTATGAAAGAATTAGGCCGTACATTTGAACAAATCGATGATCGTCTGCAAGCCTTAGAACAGAGTAAGCGGAGTGGCTATGCCGAAACTAAAGAAAGCGAAGAACGGCTACTTAGGAATTTCCAAGAGCTGAGGGAAGAATGCCAAAGGGAACATAAGCAGGTACTCTCGAGGGTCCAAGAGGCAGAAACGCATTGTCCCACGTCCGTTAGCAACACAATAGCGGACAACAGTTTAGCGATCCACGCGTTGGAACAGCAAGTAGAACAATTGAAGCAGACTGGGGCGGAGGACAAGAGACAAATAGATGATAAGATTGCGGCATTAGCGGACATTGTAGGCAGGATGAAGCTGACGGAAAGCGAGAACAATACTACACCGGTAGCGGCCGCAGAGACCGAAGAAGTGCGTTCGCTTCTGAGATTTCAGAAGGGACAATTCGAAGTGAACAGGCAACACAAGGCTGTAACAGGCGAATTACAAGAACGCGTGGCGCATCTGGAAAACCGCATGGCGTGTGATTCCGAACTCGCCAATAGCACTAAAAATAGCCGTACGAACAGTGCAGAGAGGGACTCCGGCCACGAGGGAGATTTTGACGACAGGGAAGAATGTAATTTGAGGGGCAGACATGAGAAAAATAGAAACATTCAAGGGCCTCGACAGGAGGAAATGCGGGGATTTGATTTCAAACATTTCCTTACGGTAAGAAAGTTTGAGATATTCCGAAATTCGCAAAAAGGAATACATCCACGAGCATGGCTCGAGCAATTTGAGTTCTGTCTTCCTCCCGACTGGGCAAGTTCACATAAGATAGAATATATGTGTGGCTATTTGGAAGGCGAACCGGCGATTCGCATGAGGTCGGCAGCGCGTCACTGCAACTCCACTCGGGAGTTTCGACAAGCCTTTCTGTCCGCCTATTGGTCGGAAGCGGCACAAGATAGGGTCAAACATGGCATAATTATGCTGCCAAATTTGAACCAGTCTGGTTTCGGCAGCCCTGCACGCCTATTCGACCACATGCTGCAGGCAAATCAATTTTTATACGATCCATACGGGCCTGCGGAACTAATTAGGATATGCATCACCAAATTGCCGATGCACTTGCGGCACGTCATTCTTGCGGGACGATGCAAAGAGGACGTGGAAACGTTTAAAACACTTCTCCAAGAGTTGGAATATAATACAGCAGAATGCCCGCCTAATCAGGCACAAAGATATTACGGGGCACAGCAGCGCGACCGCAGTCGTGGCCGTATTACTAATCAACGGCGTGACTGGTCGTCGCGACGCGAACGGAACAATAATCGGGACCGGCCGTATAGAAACTGGGGTGACAGTCGCGAACACAGGTGGAACAACAGAAATGATCGAGGACGTAGACAAGATCGTGAACGCAACAGGTACGGCAACCAGCATCGTTACTACGATGAACACAGTGGGAGTAGGATTGTAGGCGGAGCCCCACATGATGTTGAAATTCGGCCGGCCAACCCTAGACATAATCCAGTAAATGGAAATGAACGAAACCGGCAATGACAAATGATCAGCCCAGAAGGCGCCAATCGGAACAAATGAGCGACATGGCAAATGAGTACATAGGGTTTATAGTGAAGAGAATGAATTGATTAGTTTAAATTTGTGACATGCATTTTGAATAATATGTTGGTAAAAATTAATGATAAAAATGTTTTTATGTGATTGATTGAAGTGATGTTGTTAATTTGTTTTCTTTCCTTGTGCAATTAGGATTTAGTTTGATTCAAACGTAAAGATAAAAGGTTTCCTTGTGAACGAGTGAAATGCTGTTTTTTTTGTGTGTGTAAATTGAAAAGAGCCGCTCCTGAGAGAAGCAAGATCTGTATTGAATTAATGCAAAACTCAGGGGAATATCCGATCTGTGGGTATTATGGGTCTGGCAAACCCAGGTCCCCAGCTGTTAGTAGCCTTGTTTCCGATTTTCTGCTTTCAGTGCTACTATCTATCTATTACTATTCTATATCTGTCAGTATAAATGAGGATCTCTTACTATAGTATGCTTGCTGTATGAATATTTTAAGACAGGAGAACTCTGAGAAAGGAATCAGTAAATCTGGAATCTTGAAAACAGGACGCGATAATACGATTGTTTAACCATTGGCTTCCCAATATGCGATGATATGTTAATATTGATGATATATGTCTTTCTTGTTCTTTATAGCTGAGTACGGAAAGTGCTGTCTGTGGATTTCGTAAGTAGATTGATTCCCTTCAAGGTGAAAGAAGAATTGTGGTTTGTGTAATTTACGTCGCCCTGAAATAGTATTGTGGCAGTCAAATACGAGCAGTTTTCCAGCAAATGGAAAATGGAACGGAAATGTGGATCCTTTTTGTAGTCTTCACTGATGTTGAGCCAGAGCCTAAAAAAAATTATTCTGCGTTAATACTTGTCCTAGAAAAGCGACGTTTATGTATTTTTGCTGATGCTGTGAGCATTACAGCTTACCGTTTTCGCTGGTGCGGGATGCACTGCAGCCTATATGATTTGTACTGAGGAAATTTCCCTCTTGAAGGTAGAGGATGATTATGGGAACGAAGGAAAGCTTGGTTTAAGGTAATAAGGATGAAGCAAAACATTTGTCATTTAAACTGCAGGAGGATTCGGATCTTTTGTGTCTGTTGTAAGTTCAATATGTTAAGATGATACTGTTTTACAGAATAGAGGTGACCACAATTTTGCCATTCATGAGAAATGAATCCAGAATAACCACCACAGGCGAAATAACTGATTTGGAAGCGAAAGGTAACTTAAAGAAGGGACGAAATCGCAGCAAAATGGGTAAGAAAATGCAGTATAACCTGTATAGTGCAGACATTTTTACCGTTCTCAGAGCCATCTGTGTGATTAATTCTTGTGATAACGTAATTTTAGATGAAATTTTCTTACTGTTTTATGTGTGAATATATGAGTATGATAAATGTATAATTGCGAGTCCCTTTTCAGGTGTACGAACTGGTATAAATGTTTTGGTGTGTAAATAACCATTGTTCTTTTTACTGTGTATGTTTAAGGAAAGTTTCTCCATATTTATCATGTGACAAGACGTATGCCGCGAGCGTCAAGAAGAGGACGAATTAGAACAATGTTGTAGTGGTATATACACGGTGTTGAAATAGCATTGAAGTAGCTTATTGGCTTAACTAGTAGTGGATAGAAGTAGAATATTGAGTAATGCATGTTTATGGGTAGTTAGTTTGTAGAATAGACAACAGGTGTGCATGTATGTGTGTGTAAATAACATGTAAACCCTATGCTGTCCTGACCTATACTTGCACAAGGCATAATCCTATTCATTTTAGTGAATTAATAAGTAGCATTGGATTTATTAAAACGTAAGTGAACCACATTAGTGATGTGGATTTAAATATTATATTGTCAGCTCATTTAATTCTTATTTTTTTTACATTGTAAAGTCATTTCATTTTTATTCTTTTACATTGTCAAGTCATTTAAATTTTATTTTATATTGTCGATTCATCTAATTTTTTTTATTAAAAAAAAAATTAAGTCTCACTTTTGTTCTTAAAAATGGTGAAAGACAATACGAAGTGGTATTATGTATGACATTTTGTAATCACATAAGGATGATGAAAAATTTTCTGTGAATGCAGTTGAGAACGTGAAAGCGAACCGGCTAAACTCTTACGAGACAGCGGGAGCAGCCGGACTAGTTGTAAACTGGCGGGTTTCCCAGCAGGACACGCTGTCAGCCAGGCCACTTCGGGAGCGCGGCCGACAACAAAAGAAGGGTACGCGGCAAACACTTTCCCTTGCACCTGGAGCTAATGGGCGGCCGCCCCGGGCGACCCTTCCTCGAGGCGATGACCTGAGATGGGCGAGCGGTCCACCGCGCGGAAATCCATCTGCTGGCAACGCACCACACGCACGCGACCGTGACGAGACGGCCGCGGAGAAACAACACAAGGGGCGTGGAGCCTTTTGACACATCTGTCCAGAGAAACTGGCAGACTTCAACGACGCCTATCAACATCTCCTGACGGATGCCCACTGTCAAGCGACAGTAAATCATGGTTCGATGTTCTCTGGTCGCTAAGGGTGGCACAAAAGAAGAGCCACTAAGTGCCATCCTTGCCCAGGGAAATCAACCTGGCTTGTCAATCGAGGATACCGCACGAATTTGACAACACAAACATGGAACCAAATCGAAATGTACGTGACACAGACCACCAAGAGAAACTTCATGAGAGGGCAGAGACAGCGGGATTGCACGCAACAGATGGACAAAAAATCCCTACTGACAGCTGCGGCGACGCACCCCCTTCCCCTCCCCTTATATTGTGCCTCGGAACAGTGGAACTAGTGAGTGTATCAGTGAACAGTGATTATACGGTTCTTAGTTCAATGCATATACGTGTGTTTCTGTCACAGAAACTTTGACTCGTGTGTTTTGCAGGGATTCGATTTATTGGTGTTTACTAGACTGACTCTTGTATTTTGCAGGTGTTCTATTTATTAATTTTTTTTAGACTTTGACTCTCGTATTTTGCAGGTGTTCTATTTATTAATTTTTTTAGACTTTGACTCTCGTATTTTGCAGGTGTTCTATTTATTGTTTATTTTAGACTTTGACTCTTGTATTTTGCTGGTGTTCTATTTATTATTTTTTTTAGAGTTTGACTCTCGTATTTTGCAGGTGTTCTATTTATTGTTCTTTTTAGACTTTGACTCTTGTATTTAGCAAGGTGTTTTATTTATTGGTGTTTTTTTTTATGTTGATTAGTGTACTGTTTTATTGATCAATGTTTGTTCTTGTGTGATGTATTAGATTTGTGTTATTATGTTTCGTAAATTCATTCATGTGGCATTGCATAGTTTATCAGTCAGATTGCTATTCACTCTCATTGGACTGTGATCGATTAGCCTTTGCATGGGGCATATTTACTGTGAGGAACCCCTTAAGGGTAATAATCACATAATTATTGTAGTTTCAGTATAATGACACAGTGCTCATTGTTTGCTAGCTAATTGAAATATAGTAGAGTGATTAAATGAGTGCCACATAGTTATTTTAATTCTACAAATTATTAGTTTTATACGATATAGAATTTTTTTGCGATAACCACTTTGTAAAACATGTTTTTTCTCTTATCATTTTGTTGCTTTTGCAGATTGTGCATTGTTATGTTGTTTTTTAATACCGATGTTATTTGATGTTTTTTTTTTTAATTGCTGTGGCACCTTTGCTATTTTCATAAATTTTGCTTGTTAATAAACAGTCATAAATTTTCCTGTGATCAGTTGGCTCTTGCAATGAGCAAATACTGGTGAACTCCATAAGGGTAACAACCAGAAATTGTTTTCATATTAATGACACAGGAACCATTGTTTTTACTTACTGACCGAATTAGGTCTACACTATCTTTTAAATAGGTGTCACAGATTGTGTTCTTTTTTTTCTGTTTGAAATTAGTAGATTTTAAAGATTTGTTGAAATTATTGTGTTTTAGCAAGTAGCTGGTGACCTTTTGCTTTTTCTTTACACTTTTGGTTTAAGTAGGGTGTGAGAAGCCTGCTTGGGAATGTCCTAGCATGGCCAGAAAATTCCCTGCACAGTCTTTTCCCGGAGCGTTGGGGTTATGAAAGGTCTCTGTTGGATTCCTTTCATGTTTAATTTCTTAAATCTGTTGTCATTTATGGAGTAAATTCCTCTTCTAAATTTACTGTGGCGTTTCTGACTATCTGGGAGGAGACTGAGTAGTGGAACGTGTTACTTTTACACATAAACAAGAACGATCTGTCACACTACTACACTTTAAAACACAGTTTATATGTAATTCATGTCACACAGTCTCATACGGAACCTACATCCGCTTTCTTTTATATACTGTATATGATAAGATACTGTCATCCCCCAACCCTTCTGTGTGAGAGTATGAATGAGCAAATGTATTTGTAGTTGCATGCTTGAGGGTAGCAGACAAGCCTGTCTGCTAGAGAACAGTAGGACCAACGTCGGAACAGGTAGCTACGCTTCCTAAAAGCAAAGAGGTTTCTATCCTTAGTATGGTTCTGTCCGTCCGTTGTCATGTTGGTATAGGAAGCTGCCCCTCTGTCCACTTCCGTTTGTCTTTGTGATCCACCCTGAGGAAGCACGCTCGGCAGTAGGCAGTTGCAGTCTGGCGGTGGCGAGCGTCTGAAGTGGTAAGATCTCCGGCTAAGCGCGTGTCTGCTAAGTCCATAGGACAATGGATTTGTTAAGTTCAGCCTAACTGAAAATTTAATCATCTTTATCTCGGGTTTAGCTCTAAAATATCTAAGGTTATCTTAAATTGCAGCGTAGTGTAATTCTCGTGTGAAGTTCAGATTATTTTGGGGTAGTTGCTTTGTCATTACTTTGCGAGTAAAGTGGAACCACGTGTTGATCAGTAACTCTAACTAAGTTCATCAATCTTAAATGTGAATGCTTGTGTGATTATAACGTCTCGTCTTGACAATATTTTACAATATAACAACTTTTCTTTATGCTTTTCTTTATGTTCAACCCACGTGGAGTGTACTTTGCGAGACCAGTACCACATGCTTATATAACTGTTTGACCCATCAGGTTAATAGTAAGACGTTAGTAACCAGTTCAAGGTTTTGCTTTTGTCAATTGCTTTTCGATCTAATGTATTTTAATTATCAAAATTATTGTGGAGTTGTACGCTTTGTGTAAACCAAGTTGACCACGTGGAGCATGTGGTGTAATCATCAAAGTAGCCCTCAGCTATTCTTTTTGCGAAGACTTCACAAAGAGTTAATATGAATTTAGTATACCAGTGTGTGGTAATTACATGACGGACAGGATTGTGCTACGAACGTCATTTCTTTGGGTAAAAACTGAATCTGTTGGTTGTGGTTAATTTCTTCTTGCTTATGTTTCAGTGTTCTTCGTGAGTTATTTTATGAATGCAGTGTCGTATGCAGTCTCCCAATCTTGGCTCCATATTTTATGTGTTCCGTAAGATTACAATCTCACATTTTTCAATCGTAAATAAGGCACCAGCTCAGTTATAACTCACGTATAATATGCTGAAATTTCAATGAACAATCATAAAATAAATTTCCAAATATAAACTGATTTCTTTCTTTTTATTTAAATTCTCTTTTTTATATATATATATATATTACCGGTTTTGTATGACTGTTAAAAGATTATCATTAATGTTAGTCTGCTTGGTAAACCTAGACTAAATATCTGATGAAACAGTTGCCCAGTAATCCACGGTTAACGTCCCCAGACAGATCACGGCTTTTAACCCACTTTCATTGTCAATTAGCACCGATATCAGCATACCAAAATTAAAGTTACAACATTACACAGCAGCTAAGAAAAATAATGTAGCAACATTACAATATGTGGTGTAAATTTGCTGTGTACTTTCGTGTTGGTAGATAAACTTATAGCGAACTGTATACTTGGTATGGAGGTGTTCAGAAGAAATGGGGTAGAAATAGATAGCGGCAGCGGGGAATGTAAGTTTCACGTAGGAGAGCGCACGGTGACAGTGGACTTAATAAGAGCTACAATGACAAATCAGACAAGGCAGATACCCGACATTAATGTTAAACTTATCTGTCGTCAAATCTTAATGGCAAATGAAATGGAACTTGATGTCACTGGCGGAGAGATCCTCGATGAGCAAACAGTAGACAGTAAAATAAGTAAATCCACTTGTCTTAACAATGAACAGCGAAGTGAATTGACAAAGATACTCCTTAAATATCATAACATTTTTCGTAAACAACCCAATGATATTAAGGGATATGAATATAAAATGGAAATGTACCCGCATGAAACCTATTGTAGAACGTCATATGGCATGCCTTGGACAAAGAAAGAGGCTGTAAGACAAGAAATAGAGGTGGAAGGTTATTGAAACATCGCACTCACCTTACTGCAGTGCGATTCTCCCAGCTGGTAACACTGACGGAACGGTGTGGTTGGTGTGAGAAATGAACAAAATCATCGTTCCTACTAGAACAAGGCCAGAGACTTTAGAAGAGCAGTTATTAAAGTTTCGTGGCGTTAAGTATTTAACATCCCTTGATTTGAAAGCTTCATACTGGCAGATTTTATTACATGAAGAGAGTAGAAAGTATACAGCTTTGATAAATGCCGGGAGAAGCTACCAGTTTAGGGTGCTACCTTTCAGATTAAAGGTGAGCGCTGGTGTATTTATTGAAGCATTAGACAGAGTACTTGGAGCCGAACTGCTCAGCCAGGTTACACTCTACGTTGATGATCTATTAATTGCAACGCAAACATTAGATGAACATGTAAGTATTTTGGAAAAGGTTTCTCAAAAATTTGATGAATACAATGTCACAGTTAACTTTAAAAAGTCTGAATTCGGAAAGGACAAAATAAAATTTTTGGGGCATATTATTTCGCCGTTAAGAATTCTGCCTGACGCCAGAATACGCAATTTCCCTACACCCTAGACAAAAAGGTTTTCTAGGAATGACCTCGTTTTTCAGGAAATTTCTACTACAACAATTGAACAGTAGCTCACTATTAAACTTACTGCGTAAAAATCACAGTTGGTTGTGGACTAAAGAATGTGAAAATGATTTTCAGCAGATTCAGCAGGCGCTGATTAACGCATCTATCCCTAAACACCCAGATATGGAGTTGGTCTTTTGTTTAAGCACCGATGCTTGTTATCAGGGCCCGGTGCGTGTCTGTTTCAAATAATAAAACAGGATGGTGAAGAAGAAGTCTATATAATTATTTTTGCCAGTGGAAGCCTCACAGAACGTGAAAGATCTCATTCTGTAATTGAGCTAGAAGCGTTAGCGGTAGTTTGGGCGTTTAGCAAATTTGAGTATTATCTTTGGAGAAAACAAACTAAAGTTTACTGTGATCATCAGGCCTTGTACTTTCTTCTTACGCGTAAATTGTTACATAAGAGAATAGCGAGGTGGTGCACGTAGGTTCAAGAGTTTGATTTTGAGATAGTGTACGTAAAAGGGGAACAGAATGTTTTGGCAGATGCACTATCACGGTTACCCCAAGGCCTCGCCGATTTCCACGAGTTAGAAGAAAAAACATCAGATTTCAAGGTACTTTTAATAAATGATGGAACTTTTAAACCATATTATATCAAAATGTGCAAAATCATGCAACGCTTGCAGGAAAAAGACCCGAGATGGAGCAAGGTAAGAAAAAATTTGCAGGCTAGAACACACGTACCTTTAAGAGCACTATTACATTATACATAATGGCGTCCTTTTTCACAGAAGAAATCGACGAATGGATAACTGGTGTTTGTGCATACCTCAGGAATACGTGCACAACTTAATTCAACACACGCACCGCACATGGGGACACTATGGAGTGCTAAAGTGTGCTGCCAAAATTTCTACGTATTGTCATTTCCCTAATATGAGGCGACGTATAGAGCAAGTTATCAGACGCTGTGCGGTTTGTCAAAACGTCGAGCACCGGAATGGACATGTCTTAATGTATTACACCCAACAATACCAAAGCAACCAAGAGATCTTGTATCTATTGACGCCGCAGGATCTTATCCCCAAACCCGCGACGGGGTCAAATACATTGTAGCCCTTTATGACGTTTTTAGTATCTCCAACTTTACGCAGTCAAAACAATTAGGTCTGGACCAATTATAAGGCAGATTCTGGAAGACTACATAGCATGCATTGGGAAACCCCACGCAGTCTTAACTGATAATGCATCAAATTTTACAGGTGACCAATGGAAATCATTTTTGAAGTCACAAAACATACGTCATATTTTATTATCCAAGTTCCACCTGGAAGCAGGTCCCGTCGAACGGTGCTTCCGTGAATTTAATAGGTTTATCCGGACATATATACCACAGAACCAAAGGAAATGAATAGAATACCTCGGTCCGTTTCAGCATATAGTAAATCACCTACCGCACACACCAACAGGGTACACACCGGCCGAACTTATGTTTGAAAAGGTAGAACTAGATGAATGGGCAAAACCGATACCTAAATTAGAGCACAAAGACGTAGCCTTAGATGAGAAAGTACGACGAGCGCTAATAACATTGGAAGAGCAAGCTCAAATAAGGAAAGGAATTTACAACAGGAAATTGAAAAACGTAACAGAAGGCCAGATTGGATAGGAGGTACTACTAAGAACTCATCCGAAATCTTCGAAATTAAAGGCATTGAATAAAAACTGGCAATTGTTATATGTTGATCCATATATCATTGGTGACAAGACACACCCTGGGTGCTACTTGAGAGGAAATATAAAAAATGGTAAAACAAAGGGCATGTGCACACATAAAGATTTGCGGAAATTTATTAAATGAAAATTCAAGTCTCATTCTTTCCTTATCTGTTGCATCAGAAAACACATGAAGGTAGGAGGTTTGTCGCCCTTTGACAAATAAACCGACTTGCGTTCGTTTCCTCTCCAGCTAGGGGGTACAATATTTATATTTCCGGTATCCTCTGCCTCTTCTGCTATCCTGTTTAGACAATGAGACTGTCCAGTTTTCTTCTACTATCTAACATGCAACCTAGTGAGTAAAAATTTTCCTTGTATTTTGATACTGTACTTTCTTAAGACTTAAATAACTATATAAGCAAAGGAAACCTTTTGATATTCCTCAAGGAAACACTGAATATACAACAACAACTATAGCAATTATACACGATACTGAACGAGTGAAAACCATTACATGAAGTAGTTATGTTACATCAGGAGAAAAAACTTAAACAAGAGTGATGGAAAAGAAAGGGATCCACAGCGCGCGAGCTTTAAGTGATAGTCCTGAGCGGTGAAGTGTACTGAGACGCGCAGCCGCGCTTAAAGCGGAACGTACATTAACAATTATATGCGAAGCGGCTAACAGGTGATCGTAGGGTCAGATATGCAAAAAGCAAGGTTGAGTTCAGTGTTCCCTTTAAGATGCGCAAAGACACACTGCGCACCGCGACGGAAACTATTTTAGAATTTTGAGTCGGCATTCGCGGCGCGCAGCCAACTGGACAAAACAGAAGCAATACGAAATGGATTACCTCTCAGTTGATTACTATGACGTAAATCGGTTACACAAACAAAACGAATAGAAAAATTTATTCCCAAGTCGGAACTGTAGTGTAAAGAGCACTAATTTTAAGAGTATGCCATTAACTTAACTATACGTAGTTTTAAGAAAAGGAACACATCAGTGCAAGTAAAATATAAGGAGCGTAGAATGAGCTAAATTTGTGAACTTAACATAGGCTATTGAATGTACATAGTTAGAAATAAGAATAAGTATTCAAAATAGAAGAGAATATACACAGTTAATGACCTGTTCGACTAAATACAACAGGATTAAGACAAGTTTAAAAGAGAAGTAACAGCATGTACATTTAAAAGAGCGCGATTAGCACAGAACATAAGAACTAAGCTACTTATACACAGCTCGTAAGTAAGCGACGATGAGAAATGTAGAATGAAATATACACATAGAAAAATGCATGTGACTGAGACGTAAACTATATCATAACATGTCGTACAAGATTTGGCGAAGAGGAACAGTGGGGCGCGTACAGAACTACACTTCTTTACAGACATCACTAGAAGTAGCGAGAGTGACGTAAGGGAGAATACATAACCACAATTATGCTACTACAGAACTCACTTTTGTTAGTTGCTATTAATTACATGGTACCTTATAGGAAAAGCGTAAGGAGCAAAAGAGAACTGTGAATATGAACCGTACAACACGCGGGAGATAAGCTAAGTAAATACGAAAACCAACCAATACATTGAAACTTCCCCTTTGAACAATTATGCACGACTGTCCTTAAACTGACACAAAATATTTTTAGCGCAACGCAATCTGACTTTCAAAATTCCCTACTAAAGAATGGCCCTGACAAACATTAAACTATACCTTTCACAAATCACTTACCTCACAAAAATCTTCGCTGCTCAAGCTACTGCAGTACAGCGAGCGCCACTACTGCCAGCTAAATAGAAGATTCAAACTACTGAAGGCACTAACTACTGATAGGGATAGTTAGCAAATGAAAGATATTAATAGAGAGCAAACAATGTATTTACCTTAATATCATCACAAGTCATAATATATATATCAGTTCATGACAAATTGCAAAGTTCCGCCATCTCTCTCCCCACATCCACCACTGCTGGCGGCTCACCTCCAACTGCGCAACGCTACGCGCTGTTCACAGCCAGCTGCCTAACACTACAATGGCGAGTATTACAACAATGCAAAGCAGACACAGACTGCCCACAGCACAGCCAGTGATTGTCATACAGAGGTGGCGTTACCAATAAAAAACCTAGACAGCCTACTTACATAGAGAAAACATAAACAGCCTACTTACATAGAGAAAACATAAACAGCCTACTTACATAGCCCCCATGCTCCCCACAAAAATTTTTACAAATGGTGTTGGGCACTGGCCAATACAGATTTGACAAAAATTTTTCACAATTACAGTAACAAAGATATAAAATGCACACACTTATTAATATTATGTTGGTCAAAAGCTAAAATTGTCTCACAGTCCATAAAGACAGTCCTAATCGTACATAACAGGAGAATAGCAGTTTTTTTCTCAAAGTCTGAGCAGTAGAAGAAAATGCACACGGAAGTAGTGGATTTCCATGCAGTCTTGAAGAAGTAGTGTTGTCCTTCCAACGGAACGACAGTGCTGACTCTTGATATGCATACAGGTAGTGGGCCACAACAGAGCAAACCCACAGCAGAGTCAGTCGTAGTTTGGAAGAATATTGGTAGGTAGGTCATCACAGAGCAGACCCACTGTAGTCCTGGTAGAGAGTATGGTATTGGTGGGCCACCAGAGGTGCAGACCCACTGTAGTCCTTGAAGAGATAATGGTATTGGTGGATCATCAAAGATGTAGACCCACTGTAGTCCTTGTAGAGATTACGGTATTGGTGGGCCATCGAAGGTGCAGACCCACTGTAGTCCTTGTAGAGACGGCCAGCAGCCATCTGTTGTGACTGTGCAGGTGCACAATCACCCTCGAAGAGTCTTGTGGAGAATATGGCAAGTCCATAAACCACCACATGTCCACTCACAAAAAAATTTGTTTGAAATGTCCTTAGAACCAGCAATGCTGTTATCCAGTCCCTTGCTGAATTAGTAACACACGTGCAAACACTAACAGTCCCTACGTCTCACATATTGTCCATATACTATGACCAACAGAAACGTGTGCAGTGAAATGTAACTAACAAGTTAATAATATCATGAACTGGTGACAATTACAATTTTATAACATGAGAATACAATTACAAAGATACAGAAAACATCATTAAAAACATAATAATACAGATAACATTTGTAGTAAAACAGGCGTTACAAAAGAATAGAAATAGACATATACGTCAGTGTTACAGGAATTATGACATGAGTACATACATAAAAGATCAGAGTAACTTTCGAAACATCAACTTCACACATGAGCATTAAACAGAACAGAATTAATAATATCTAACATCTTTACAAAGTAAATAACATATTATTAATGCCAATTATATTCGAGGATAACAGTATTCCTCATCATAGTGAATGTAGCTTAATATTAAAAGAGAAAAAAATTCTATGAAACTACACAGAGACAGGAAGAAAACAAATTCACAAGGGTACACAAACATATAGTGGGATAACACAAAAGGAAAGGACAGGGTTTGTTGTACTGCAGTATTTTGCAAACAAAACTTTCTTTACTTCTTGGAGATCTCCCTTCATTCATCATTATTCCCAAAAAGTCCTATCTATACCTGCTTTCTGTATTCTATTCATATTTCTTTCAATATAATTATTTCTCAGTGTACTATACTCATTTTGGCCCAAATCTTTTTCATATTGTCCATAGTCAGTTTCTTATATAGTCTACCTCCTCTTAAGCTAACTTAAATCTACTGAGCTCAGATGCTAAACTAAGGAACGAGGCAATGCAGCAGCACATAAAACAATTAATATAAACAGCAATAAAAAACATGGAAAATCGCAAAGCAAGCTACAGTAAATCTAAATTACCAAGCAGTTCAACATTACAACTAATATGAGCCAATGTGCAGCAACAAAAAAGTAAATCTGGCTTAGCAGAGTAACACAAATTAAAGTTCAGTAGCACTATGCCTGGCAAACAGCAGCTTATATCTAAACATGACATAGCTCAAGCAGAAAAAATAGTACACTAAAGATAACAATGCAGATAAGGGAAATGTATAATCACATCTTAATGTCTAAGTAATTAAAGTGGTGCACCACAACAACTTATTGTAAAAAAAATATTACCATGTACTTGAAAAGAAAATTATGTGTTACTGTTACTAGTTCCTTCTTATTGTTCTTTCCTTTCCAAGTGCTCCTTTTTTAAAGAATGTGGATCATAAAATAATTATTTAATAGATCTGTTGACAGAAAGTGTTCACATTAGCAAATGCGTTTCATTTTATAAAAGCAATGCTGCAACACAGCTGGAAACCAGATATCAAATGAAATAAGCAACTATGAAAAGCAAAGCATAAAATATCATTCAATAGTCATGTGACGTATCATAAGTTAGTAGAAACTCTCTCAACTCTCGTAGAAAGAAGCTTGTCATAATCAGGTGTGCAGATGTAAAAATATTTCTCGTCATTTCATTAGGCATTTCAGTAAATATCGTAAATTAAGAGCTAGTGTAATCATATGTTTTCAAGTTCGACCGTGTCGTTTTTGCAATGCTTTCTACAAAGGAATGTCAGGAGCGAGGTTAATGGCGTCCCCTTTTTTTTTTCTACCTGTGGCGCTGAAAGGCTAATGGCTTTTTTTCGGGCGGATGTCGCCCAGGTGGCTGCCTGCGACGCATTACGTCCAGGTGGTCACTTAACTTTCTTACGGAAATATTTACGACAGCAGTTTCCGCTACGGTGACAGTCTCACATAAAAATATTTCACAGGTCAAGAATTAGCGTTGCAAATCTGTAGAAAGAAAATCCTATAAATATAAGTGTCCAAAAAAATTTTCGCCGGCATTGTGATACAGTCACGCATTTACACACACATTTCATAACTCTTAAAGTACGATTCTCGGTTTCCAACATCCTGTTTCACAAGTCAAGAGTCCCTACCCACTATTCATTACTCCTTACCTTATTCGTCGACACTTCTTCAATATTGCATCATAACAGATAAGTATCATAATCAAATAACTCATATAGCATCAGCCTGTTAATCATAAACATACCTCAGCAGCGTAATACACATCGTCGTCGTAAAAATAACATCATAACACCTCAGTCAAATCTCAAAATCGTCGTAGCTTCCTCCAATAATTAAAAAAATTCTCTGCTCATGTCAAAAGTGTCATCTGCCTCAAACATACTTTAAAAATCATGAATCCATACCAAATATATCATTCAAAGCTCTCATAGTATCACAATGATTCCGAAAAAATATGAACAGTTTACAAAGTACAGACAAAATACAGTTTCATAAGTGTGAAGTTATCCAACTGTATAATTGCGTAAACATGTGTCACTGATGTAGTAAAATAAATGTTTGTCTCTCTCAGTTAAATAATCAGATAGCTGTGTAATTCTGTGTTTTAGAGAAATATGGTACCGATGTGTAAAGTTGTATAAGCAAAATACCATATTAGCTAGGGTTCCTTGTGGTTGCCACACACATGGTACACAAAGTAAGCGTGTACCCCCCTGAGGATTAATGTAATTATACCCTCAGGTGTTACAGATTACAGCAATGGAATGAAATGTATCACGGAAAACTTTCTTTGTAATTCAAAAATCTTTAAAAATAAATGTTTTAAGTACAAAATTAATCACTCAAATACGTGTACTGTAGCGCTAAACTGTGCATCTTGTAATTTAATCTTACGTAACGGAAGTGTGGGGCAATCGTTCGATTTGTTGCATTTGCTAAAGGCTGTTTCACTGATTACTGAAGTGGGACTGCCAGAGTCAAGTACTGCCGTAAATTTTACGTCATTTACTGTAATGCAAATCACAGGATATGCAACGTTGTTATGTTTTACGTCGTGTTCTTGGAGTAAGATGTCCCTAATATCTTCCATTTTTACGTAATTACTAGCTACGGCAGCTGCGTCGTTAGTGTCATAAGAACGTTTTGTGGCTGCCAGGGGTGTGAGTCATTGCCTATTGTCTCTTTGTTGGCGCGCGTCGTTATTGGGATTTGGAGACCTAACTTCTACAAATTCACCGTGACGAGAGGGCCCTGCCCTGTTGAAGTCCCGCCAGTTCTGATGCAATTCAGGTCTGTCGTTGCGATCACATCGTCTGTCGTCATGTCGGTAGTTCCTGTAGTTTCTTTCTTGTCGGTTAAGTGGTGGAGAATTTCTCCCTGAATCGTAACTGGGCGCTGGATCGTTGCGTCTAAAGTTATTCTGTCTCCCGTAATAATAATTATTTTGGTTCCCATATTGTCTGTTTCTCTGATTGTCTCTGTGATAGTCACTACCGCGGAGAGGTGATCTTTCCCTGTAATTATTACTACTCTGCCAACGGTTGTCGTACGGGTGGTGTCTGTTTTGGTCACGATATGTGTTGTGAGAATAGCTTTGTCGTGTCCAGTTATTATTTCTTTCATCGCGGAATTGCGACGGATGTCAGTGTCAATTTCCAGTTCTTGTAACAGTCCCTGAAATGCTTCAATGTCGTCTTTGCAACGTCCTGCCAAAATAATATGTCGTAAATGTTCAGGCAGTTTGATTAAGCAAATGCGGATGAGTTCTGAGGGGCTGTATGGGTTTGAAAGATACTGATTCTTATGCAACATGTCTTCAAAATATTTCACAAGACTGGAAAATTCAGATTGTTCGAAACGTTTCATCATTATGATGCTATGTTTTACTCGATCTTGTGTGGCTTGAGACCAATATGCTGAGAGGAAGGCATGGTAAAACTCTCCTTCACTGTGGCAATCGTGAATTACCGATCGCATTCTTACAGCTGGTTCATTCTCCAAGTAGCCACACATAAATTCTAATCTGTGCTCTAATGACCAGTTGGGAGGAAAACAATGAGAGAATTGATGGAGCCATGCTTGTGGATGAATGTCGTTGCCAGAATTCTTAAATGTTTTGAATTTACGTGTAGTAATGAACAGCTTATAGTCAAAATCATCATGTCGGCAAGTCCCCTGTCGGTCATTGTTACGTCGTTTCGGCGGTTCCATCTCAAAATTCGGCGTACCTTGCCAACTTCTTTCACAATTTCCGAAGTGCCCTGTGTTGTTATTTTGTGTCTGTTCCGTATTTCTATGTCCCTCTTCCCATACTGGAGCGCGAGTGTCCTCTGAAATACGTAATTCTTGTACTACTTGTGCCAACTGATCTTGCACTTCCCGGATTTCTCTTTTGTACTGTGTATTGATTTGATTTTGATTTTGTTTGAATTTTCTAATTTGTTCATACTCTTCAGTGTCCGTGAAGGCTACAGGTGTTGTGTCATTCAGAACATCATCTACCTTTGTAGATAAGTTAGTGAACTGATCTGAAAGTTCGGCTACTTTATCCGATAGTGAAATCATTTCCTCTGTATGTTTTTCTGAACCAAGTTTCAGAGTGTCCATTTGTGTTGAAATCGTATCTACTGTGTCCTTTAAGTTTTCCTGAGTTTTTGCAAGTTGCATAACCGTATCGGTAGATGCAACTGAGTCAAATTTTTCTTGCAAGGTCTCATGATTTTCATGAACAATAGTTTGCAGTTCTTTTATGGCTGCTTCGTGATTCTGTAGTGCATTTTCATGACGTGAAAAAATAGGTTGGAAATGCTCACAAATTTGTGTTTTTACGTCATTACAGACTTTTTGACATTTCGATTCAATGTTATGTAACTCAGTAGTTAAATCTTCACGTGTTTGTTCAAGTGTTTGTTCCAATGAGTCTAACTTTTTAAGATTTTGTTCCACTGTGTCTAACTTTTTGAGATTTTGTTCCACTATGTCTAACTTTTTGAGATTTTGTTCCACTGTGTCTAACTGTTGCTGTGTTTGTCTCTGATTTTGTTCCATTTGTTGCATTAATTGCAATAATAATGTATTAGTGTCTGGAATCTGTTTCTCTACGCTTTTCGGCAGTGCATTTGCACCGACAACATTCACATTTTGACAAGCAGAAAATGTGTCTTGACTTATTTGAGAAAACGGTGATGACCCAAAACCTGAATCTACAGTATTTGCGAAATTGTGTCCTGTCATTTCGGATTCCTGAGGCGAGCTGTTGCCGACCGATCGATCGATAATGCGTCCCTCTTCACTAATTGTTTCACTGTCCACGCCATTGTTTGCCGCCTGCTCCATTTCCCTATGAACAGTTACCAAATTACTACTTTGAACATCAGTTAATTCATTACTCGGTGGCGCTAACACACTGCTTTCATTTTCACTGTCATTTCTCAGTTTACTTTGGAGCCTAGTATTACGTTTTTCACACGCCATTATTGTCACAGTATTTCACGCGACAACACAGAAAAACACAATTTGAAGATCAAAAATAAGAGAACACATTAACATAGCACTGAAAATAATATCTAGTTAATTGCAAGCGCAGCTGCGAAATACTTGGTGCAAATCTACATGCATGCCACAACTGTTTTACTGTACAACAATGAAAAACTACAACTACAAAGGAAATTCTCTCTATGATTACGCGCTACCAATAAACAAAATCTACACTAATTACACAAACTACAACAAAAATCAGAAGATTCCAGTGAGGTATCCTAGGCTAAGGGTCGACATATGAAACTTCCCCTTTCAACAATTATGCACGACTGTCCTTAAACTGACACAAAATATTTTTAGCGCAACGCAATCTGACTTTCAAAATTCCCTACTAAAGAATGGCCCTGACAAACATTAAACTATACCTTTCACAAATCACTTACCTCACAAAAATCTTCGCTGCTCAAGCTACTGCAGTACAGCGAGCGCCACTACTGCCAGCTAAATAGAAGATTCAAACTACTGAAGGCACTAACTACTGATAGGGATAGTTAGCAAATGAAAGATATTAATAGAGAGCAAACAATGTATTTACCTTAATATCATCACAAGTCATAATATATATATCAGTTCATGACAAATTGCAAAGTTCCGCCATCTCTCTCCCCACATCCACCACTGCTGGCGGCTCACCTCCAACTGCGCAACGCTACGCGCTGTTCACAGCCAGCTGCCTAACACTACAATGGCGAGTATTACAACAATGCAAAGCAGACACAGACTGCCCACAGCACAGCCAGTGATTGTCATACAGAGGTGGCGTTACCAATAAAAAACCTAGACAGCCTACTTACATAGAGAAAACATAAACAGCCTACTTACATAGAGAAAACATAAACAGCCTACTTACAACATAATTACATGAACTTAAACAAAATAACTGAGGTAAGTACAGTATGTTTAAAAAGTGATACGGAGAAATAAATAAAATTTCACTGCTGGATGATACTGGTAAATAGAGAGAGTGTGAAAGACTTTAGATTCAGTTGGAGATATTAATTAGTTAATCTACGTTTGTAGTGATATACCATACTTGGAGTGAAACTATGAAGAGAATGACAGTGTATTAGACTAAAAGGAGTTTATTTATATTTGTGGGAAGAAATAAATAGGGAGGTGGTGCTAGTGTGAGAACCCCATAGGTAATACATGGGTATAAATGGAGATTTATGTGGAAGATTTCTAATAAATAATTACATGGGTATAAGGCGATGAATATGAAGATTAATATTACAGGGCACCTAGGCTAGGGCCACGAAGGCGACGTAAGAAAGAATAAATTATAGAGTCTTATGTCTTAGAATGAATGATTGTATGAATATGGAAAGCGAAGTATGATGATACATGTACGGTAAGTAATTGTGAAAACGAACATCTCGAAGAAACAGTGAAGAATAAAGAAGAAACAGTGAAGCCAATAGTAACAAAGGTACACGGTACATCTAACGTACACCACAGTACAATGATTTGCTACACAGACATCAGAATGTAAAACAACATAGCATGAAAAATATTTCCTTAGCGACTAAGTTAGAGCTTGAGCAACTATAAGGTAGATATAAACGAAAATATGATATACAGTTAGTACGAGGAATGAGCACAAAATGTAGTGAAATAATATTTTCTACACTGAGTTCTTGACAGACGCAGAAGCAAAAGCAGTACTTTAGCATAAGTGTCTTCTTCTATAGCAGGAATGCATTATGAATGGAATTAAACATGACAAAAAGACAGTAAAGTTACCGGTCACTCGTTAGAAGGGGAACATGTATACGTCGTCGCACCAATAAGACAGAAATACGTCTTGGAGTATATGTACATGAATGAGAAATATTACGACGATTAACAAGCAGTGATGAAGTCAGGACTGTCAAGGGAGAAAACATTCCCCACACTCGCTCACAAAGGAGCACTTGTAAATATTGTACATAGTATGAAGTTTATCAAATGCCAGGGATAGAATAAGTACACTAACGGCGCACTACTGGCAGTAATCCTAGAAGTAGCTTGATCTCTGAAGCAGACCCTAGCAAACTCTCTTTTTTCCATGTAGTGAGTAGTGCTAGAACGTATTTTCTATGTGTATTTGTGAAGGTAAAAACGCGCAGGAGGTTGGTCCTGCAAGACAACAACAGAAAATCCAAATATTCAGAGTAAATGAAAGATTCCTTCTGATTTACATATTAGTGTGTAAGATGATGCATGTCATGGAGTCCATATATGAAATGTGAATGTGAGCTGTAAATTTATATGTCAACTTTATTATTGTCAATGTCTATGTCTATGTAAAACGTATGTACTATTGTCAATTTTATGTGAAATTTTATTCTTGAACAACCATTTATGTATGTAAATGAAGGGCAACGCCATGGACGAGTGAAACACTCGCGTTTGTGAAGTGATACAAAAATAGTAAGCCTGATACTAGTGAAAATAGTGGCTGAGCCGTGATAAGAGTAAACGCTACAGTCCAGCGAAGTGAATACAGTGAGTGTGATGCGTCTGCGACGGAGAAGTCAGAGGAAATCCATATAACCACTAATTGATGTGTGAGGACGGCCAAACCACAATGCACAACGGAAGATAACGCCGAGTCCTGCAGTGCGGCCCTTACCTTCAATGCCACTGGCCAAAAACCTCTGTCCAGGTGCGAGATGATGTATTGGTGTTCTTTGGGTTGAGCGTTGGAGCTGAATACGTGGTATCCAGTGTCCGGACTGGAGACCATATACAACACCGACTTCATAAGCCTGGAGCGACATTACAATGTATGCGCGGGCAGTGCTGCTGCTCACATGACGCTTGGGTAACTGCTGCGGGCTCATTAAACAGTGAGCTGCCGCTGGCCATAAGCGCAGCGAACAATGAGATAGCATGTGCCGAAAGGACATCTTCTCAGAATTGCCAATGAACCAAAAGCCAGTGAGAACAACCATTTAAAAAAAACATGGTGAAAGGACAATTTAAGAAATGTAAAATTTTTCCCTTGTTCATACAGCTTAATAAGTGTATTGAGAAATAACAGACTAAGACGTTAGCACAACATGGACGCGCATTTATGTAATAGAACTATATGTGAGCCGGCCGGAGTGGCCGAGCGGTTAAAGGCGCTACAGTCTGGAACCGCACGACCGCGACGGGCGCAGGTTCGAATCCTGCCTCGGGCATGGATGTGTGTGATGTCCTTAGGTTAGTTAGGTTTAAGTAGTTCTAAGTTCTAGGGGACTTATGACCACAGCAGTTGAGTCCCATAGTGCTCAGAGCCATTTGAACCATTTGAACTATATGTGAATGTATTTATGTGTATGAATTTGTAAGAACAAAGAAATGAAACTCTGTAGATATACTTGTAGTAGCATAAGGGCATCAAAACTCCATTGACTTGCACTAAGTGACCGAACTATGAGCCCCAAGGTAAATAAGGCTACTGTATACTCTCTCCCTAAATAAAGAGACTTATTTCCGACAGTATACAGTAGGGGAGCATTTGTGATAAACCTTTTGCACTTCTTACTTTATGTTTTCGTTTCCTTTGAAGGGAAAGAGAAAAGGTGAAGAGGTAGGCCAGGGTAGAGCCTGTGCCTACCGTCATGTATTTTTGATTTTCAGATGTTAAAAAACATAAAATGTTTTCCTGTTCCTCAGTACAAGGAAAGACTTGCTCCCTGCTATTGAACGAAGGTAGACGTAATCGGAGGTGGCCATTTTAGGCTATGTGAATAAGTGGAAAGTCTGTATTTTCTATGTGCAGCGAACAGAAGAATTTAGTATTATTTTACTAACTGAAAGATTGTATGAGTTATTATACTAAGTAGTACTGTAGTACGAAGAAATGAAGCCCACCTGTGTACTTCAGAGAATTTATGAAGATCCGATTAACGCAACATGGACACGGTCAAGATTTTTTAGTCGGATACGCCGATCGGACATAGCATTATTAATCTGTAAGCAAAAATATACAGAGGGAAAAAGAGTATTTTTTTGCATGCAGAACTCATGTGAACTAATAAGAATTCATCTGCAGGCATAGCTCAGCTTATTGTGCTTGTCTGAGTGCCGAAAAAGTAATCTCATTAATTCAATATATCTAAAAAACATTTTTATTGTATTTTTTATTATATTATACAGTGTCCCTCGACTACAGGTATTGCTGATGAAAGACGGTCGAAATGCTGAGCATTTTTTGTAAAGAACACCGTCTTTGCTAAAAATCAATTGTATGAATCATTCCTTTTGTATTATACGAAGCGCCATCTGTTGGTAATTTTGTACATTCTTTCTTTCAATAAACCGCCATGTCATTTCAAGCATGTGTATCAGTTTTTACCTCTATACCTACATTATTTAGTCAAGCACTGAATTTTCAGTTGTTAGTCGCCTTTTGGGTCACCCTGTGTATTAAACCGTTTCTATCTCAAAAACCATTTGGAATAGGGCATATGAGCATATGAACTACTTCACTTCCTGTCATAACCCTGAATGCTGACCATTCCTTCTGCTATACCACGTATATATACGTCTAGTATGTAAACGTTTGGAAGAGTAATGTTATTCCTAGTTATAGCAACTTGTAGCATACATTTTGTCTTGAGGTAAAGTGTCTTTTTGAGGTGACTCAGTAGCCACAAATCTCTTATCAGCAGTTCCATAATAGGGAACAGATTTAGTTTAGTTAGTCTGAGGAGCATTTGCCACAAATTATGCTACATTAAATCGAATTTTACATTTGATTTTGTATTACTATTTGCCATCGCAGCTACAGCTTCAGTTCACTTATTTTTTAACTAGCTATTTAATTCATTCCTTACTGATGGTATCTTCACAGTTACCTTCTTTGTACATATGTTTTTTTCTTTCCAACTTCTGTTATTGCCATTTTTAGAGATGTCCATTGGTCTTCAACTTTACTGGCTACTGAGGTATTCATTACTGTTGTATCTATAGCTTTAGAGAACTTCAAGCGTATCTCGTCAGCCCTTAGCACTTCCATATCCCACTTCTATGCACATTGACGCTTCCTGACTAATCTCTTGAAATCAGGCTACTCTTCATCACTATTATGTTGTGATCTGAGTCTATATCTGCTCCTCGATATGCCTCACAATGCAATATCTGATTTAGGAATCTCTACTTGACCATGATGTAATCTAACTGAAATAATCCCGTTCACTCGGTCTTTTCCAAATATACCAACTTATACAAGTTAAATACATTAATTTATCATAACAAAACTAAGATAAACTTCCTCAAAGGCATATACAACCAAAAGATACAACAGCAAGCTTAATACGGAACATAAAAGAAGAAACACGACCACCAAAGAAAACTGAAGCTAATATACTTATAAAAACAGTTCTAGTATACTATGCAAAAAGATAAAATAAATATTTAATAATAAACCCTGAAACTAATTCAGGGTTGCACTCAGTAAAATGAAAAGAAGTATGATTAGTTTCAGTTAAACATGAACCAAAACAAGTTAAAGGAAATTGAATAATAATACAACAATAATAAATCTGATAATTTATAAAAATCATGTATGCAAATATTTCCAATTAACATAATTAAAGACTGTTAAATTTGAAATAATCTAACTTTAAATGAAATAGTTTGAGCAACAGAATGTAAAGAACTTGTTAAAGAATAATTTGAATTTGATGATTAGCCAGTAATTATCACAGTATAAACTCCTAATGTAGCACAGCATAAAAATAGAAAAAGAAACTAAATGAAAAGAACACATATAAGCTGAATAAGGAAAAATCACCCAAACAGAAAAAAGAAATTATCAAATTAAAAACAAGAGGAAAATAATGAAGTAAGCAATTTGATATAATAGGAATAAATTGCACCTTACAATTTAATTTAATTGCGTCACTTAAAGGCTGAGGAATACCAATAAGATCTACCTCATCAATACACTTTACAATCTGAATATAACCTAAGACTTTTTGTTCTAACAAAGTTAAAAAAGCTACACTAATTAATACACAAATACCCAAAAGAATAAAATTTAATGTACATATAAATAAATTATAAAACGTCATTACCCTTTTCAGAAATAATATGTCATAAATCAGTTGTTAATTCAACGCATTACTCTGTAAAAATAGTACTTAATTAATTTTAATAAGTAATAAAAGGTATTTTATGGACATATCCTCCTGACATCGCTTCTCGCTACTGCGAGGCACGAGATTTACTCCCAACCACACCTTTGGAACATGGAAGTCATGTGTCAATCAATGCCGAGCCGCGCTACCGGACAAGGGGGCGCACTTGTAACTGCTATAGCTTGTTGGAGTAACAAAGACTTACATGCGAACCTTCTGTCTTGCTGCAGCCACCTTCACTTCCGACGGAGTCGCATAGTGTTTCCCGACTCATCGAACCAACAAAGCCTAGGTGGGAGAACCGTCGCCGTCTGACCACTAGAAGAACGGTTTTTCTTTACCTGTCCATAGCGATCTTTGCACCCCGCCGCGCTGCAGTTGGGGGTGAATGGAAGACTTAGATTTGTTGAAATGGTCGTCTGTCACAAATAGGAACTTTCAGTACTGACTTTCCTTCACGTTTTCTAAATTCTGTACCGAGCAAAATGTTCAAATGTGTGTGAAATCTTATTGGACCTAGCTGCTAAGGTCATCAGTCCCTAAGCTTACACACTACTTAAGCTAAATTATCCTAAGGACAAACACACACACCCATGGCCGAGGGAGGACTCGGATCCCCCGCTGGGACCAGCCGCACAGTCCATGACTGCAGCGCCCCAGACCGCTGGGCTAATCCCGCGCGGCTGTACCGAGCAACTGATCTCTGAGAGCATGGATGACACCCTCAGTAAAGGTCTACTAGGAAGCAATTTCACGAGGCGGTTACGGTGGGCCAGTCAGGAGCGAACGCGCCGGCTCTTGTACTGGGAACGTTCAGTTTGAATACACAGAGTAGTTGGACGTTGTTGGCTGACATATGCCGGTGTATCGAGATTCTGGTTTGGTTGAGTGAGATTTCAAGTAGAACTGAATTCCGTTTCTGATGTTCATTCGCAGATCTCGAGCTGTAAATATTTGCCCATTTTATGGTTCGTTTTGCAAGGCTTGATGTAGTGGAATTTACAACATTCCCAGAGTTTTAACGAGCCCTTATCAACGCTGAGACGCCCTGTTCGTTGTTCGGTGAGATGGGCAATTTTCTAAGCACAGTATAGATTAAAGTTTAGATTAGTCCAACCGAAAATCACAGTAGTGGAATGAAATCATCACCTCCGCGTACTTTATTATGCATATGGAACTCTTTTTCTTTAAATATTTCTGTAATAATTGTCCATTGTACCATGTATATAATACATGAATGTTATGTGCTTCATTATTTAAATGCAATTACAATTCTCAATAGAAATTCTGAGGTTATTCGTGATATTCCTTTGCCACTATTTCAAATTTCCTTACGGCTCAACGTGTGCTTTTCTATCAGAATCAAGCAATCTCACGTAATGTTGTATACTTTGTGCTTTCAGCACAGATACCAGTTTTTTCTAAACAGTTATTACAATTATTACATTAGGCTACACATTCCTGAAAAATCGCAGTTCGTAGTAACCTTAGTCTATTTCTTTGAGGTTTTTTTTTTTTTTAAAAAAAAGTCTGAATGTTATTCAGCAGTTGGAGTTGCAGAGAAAGCTGGCAGCCCATCATTTTATACAGGCCGTTCAGCTATAAAGTGTTGATTATTTTGAGAGGTGGCCGTACCCACCAAAACAAGGAAAAGAAGTGGTATAACAATAGGTTCTAAAATGATACCTTAAGAGCTAGGAACGCTTGTTCATCTCCGACAGTATGAAACACTTCTATTCTACTGCAAGTTCTTTGCTTTCTATATTTAAGTCGCTGTGCAATGAACCGAAACAAGAAACAAATGACCACTAAACATAAGCTCTAAAATTCTGGGAAAGTGCGTTGTATCTGTAAAGGGACTCTAGCACAAGACAAATTCTAGAGCACCTCTCCATCGATTTGAATCCTTAACAAGTAGACAAGTCAGGAGACACGGAAAGAGTTGAGAGACTCGCTGCTCTTACGTGAGAATTCCGTCAGTATCTTTGTTACGAGACGAAAAGTTAAGTTGTGAACCATACCTCAAAACATGACCAAATGTCAATACAACTAAAATCACCAGTAACAGGTCGAGAACGTCTATATTGCATTATAAAATGGGAATCTTTGAAAAAAAGTCGATGTCGTTCTCACCAAATTCCGTTAAGTAAATTTATGGAATCAGTGTTTAAAGAAGAATTTGCGATAATTCTGCTTGGGTTTATCGCGTATCTTGCGTAGCGATCATGAGAATTAGGAAAGAGATGTTAGAGAGCATGTAGAGGCCTTCCCTCTTTCCGTATCTAATGGAATAGGAGAGAAAATCGCCGCTATAGGCACGAAGGAGACTCTACCACGCGCAGTACAGGGATTTGCAGATTCTAGATAGACAGGGTTATTCCGCGATAATTTCAAGGCTGATGGAAATTGGCAGATGTATCAATTTGAGGTAAGCGACCCTGGTCCAGAAGCGACAGAGTCGGAAGTTAGGAGCGAAAATCGTTCTGTTACTTCTGATAGTGGAATACATGTGCTGGTACTGTTTTTGCTAAGACTGTATTTTTTTAGAGTGGAGCCCCTCTACGCCCACACCAGCATGATGGCCATCATTGAAGGTCTACTGCCATCTCTGCATATCGGTTCGTTTTCACTAAGTGAGGTCTCGCAGGATGTTTTATGGTTCAAATGGCTCTGAGCACTATGGGACTCAACTGCTGAGGTCATTAGTCCCCTAGAACTTAGAACTAGTTAAACCTAACTAACCTAAGGACATCACAAACATCCATGCCCGAGGCAGGATTCGAACCTGCGACCGTAGCGGTCTTGCGGTTCCAGACTGCAGCGCCTTTAACCGCACGGCCACTTCGGCCGGCCGGATGTTTTATGATTAACCATTAACGCGCTCTTATCTGGAGATAGATTGGGTCGAAAGCTGAACGAAGGGTAGCGGTTTGAAGGGCAGAGGATAAAAAGTGCCAATTCAAGAACCAACGGGAAAAGCTCTGCGGGAGTAGAGACGCATAGTAAGAGCAGTAGCAGATTGCTTGCTATCTGCGAGAGATCATGCAAGGGTTAGGTAAATTGGTGATGGGTATCATGCAGGCAGATACCTTTGAGGTTGTGAAGCATTGTTACTCGGCGGCTGCAGACGGTTATCGGTGCTGTCTTCTCGACCAGCACCAGCATACCAATAATGGTTGCGTTCATCATCGGTTAGTGTCCAATAGGTCATATACCGGATTCACAGTGTAGGGTAGTGCTGGTTTGTTTGCCCGTTATAGTGCGAGCTTGTCGGCTTCCTGCTGTTGCCTGCTTGTCGGCTGTGATAGCAGCTGGCATATCCAGCCAGTGTTGCTAATGTGCAGGGACTTGACGATGTTGTCGCTTGTAAGTGTGTGTTAGCTCGTCATAGGTGGTTATGGCTTAGATATACAGTGTCTTTGTTCGCTTATGCTTCCACCATCCACCTACGGTTGTTATCGTAGTTCCCCAGAGTAAGGATGAAAGGATTGTTCGAGTGTCTCGAGTTCCTGTATACTGGTGTGGCGAGTTTTTTTAATACTTCCTTGAGGATTTCAAGGCGGTATTCATTGTGAAGATCCACGGTGCGAGTGTAGCGTGGAGCGTTGCTATTGATGTGTAGCACTTTGTTCTGTATGATCTGCAGGCGGCGCAAGCGTATAGAAGCTGCATACCCCCAGACGGGAGCTGCATACTTCATCAGAGGTCTAATTAGTGTCATGTATATGGACCTCGACGCCTTCCTATTTAGTGGGCACTGCGTAGAGTTGTTTGAGCCTCGCATGCGCTCTGTTGACAACGTATTCAATGTAATTCCCCCCCCCCCCCCCCTCGCCCTCCCCTCCTCCCTTGTAAGCTTCCAGTCCAGCCAGATATCGAGGTATCTAACTTTCTCTGGTACTTATTGGGTGTGCATGTAGTGATACCTGTCTACAGAGCTGATGTTTGTGAACAGAACTGCTTTTCCCACTAAGACTGGAGAGTAGGCAACTTTCAGAGGTGGTAGCTCAGATCAAAACAAGAAAAAAAATGTCTAGAGACCATGGGCTCTACAGTGCATACACCTACGAGCACTTGTTCATCTTCGATACTGTAGAACACATCAATTCTACTGCAAACTCTTTGGTTCACATATTTTTGAAGGAGTAGTATGGACCAAAAGAAGGAAAAAAGTGTATTAAACATGAGATCTGTAATTGCACAGTATCGAAGAAATTTTTTCTTCTTTTGGTCGATACTACTTCGTCCCAAAATGCGGAAATCAGATAGTTTGCAGTAGAAGAGTTCCACTGTTCCCTGAATGTTTGTATAAACATCAAGCAATCATGCTATAAATGTATCCATTCGACAAAAGACAAAGGAAATGGAGTTGTAGTGGTTGGTTGGGTTGGGTTGTTTGGGGGAGGAGACCAGACAGCGAGGTCATTGGTCTCATCGGATTAGGGAAGGACGGGGAAGGAAGTCGGCCGTGCCCTTTCAAAGGAACCATCCCTGCATTTGCCTGCAGCGATTTAGGGAAATCACGGAAAACCTAAATCAGGATGGCCGGACGCGAGATTGAACCGTCGTCCTCCCGAATGCGAGTCCAGTGTGCTAGCCACTGCGAGTTGTTGTGGCCTCACACTTTGTGAAGTAGTGTGATGCTATTCCCAATTTTCGACTTGGTGATGCTTTCTTTTGTTCTGATCCTGTAGGAAGAAAATAGAGTGTATGTTCATAGCCTTTCAAAGCCAGTATCAGTTTGAATAAATCATTTTGTGTGTTAGGCCGAATAATTGTAAAATAGCAAAATAACTATAGAGTCGACGATTCGATCGTCTCTGCAGCTTACCTTTTAGTCGCTCTGAAGAGCGAAGCTCCAAAGAAGATCCAAACGTCGAGTATATACAGTATCTGTTTCAGTGTTATGCACGAGATGGCAAAGTCTTGGGATAGCGATATGTACACACAGATGGCGATAGTATCGCATACATAAGATTGGCAGTACATTGCCGGAGATGTCATTTGTATTAAAGTGATTCACGTGAAAAGGTTTCTGACTTGATTCTGGCAGCACGACGGGAATTAACAGACTTCAAACGAGTAATGGTGGTTGGAGCTAGACGCAAGGGACATTCCATTTCGGGAATCGTTGGAGAATTCAAAATTCCCAGACCCAAAAGTCAAGACAACGGCGGCGTTTGCATAGAGTTGTCGATGCTAACTGACAGGAAACACTGCCTGAAATAACCGCAGACATTAATGTGGGAGTACGACAAACGTATGCGTTAGGACAGAGCGAGGAAATTTGGTGTTATGGGCTATGGCAGCAGACGACAGACACCGAATGCCTTCGCTAGCAAGTTAGTGGTGGCTTCATAATGGTAAGGGCGTGTTTGCCTGAATGGGCTGGGCCCTGTGGTCCAACTGAAACGACCATTGACTGGAAATCGTTACGTGCGAATACTTGGGGACCACTGCAGCCATTCATGGACTTCATGTTCCGAAACGGCGATGGAATTTTTGTGGATGTTGTCCATTATAATTATCCGGGCTGTTATGCCGTGGTCGGTTGATGAATTCTGAGGTGATTCCCAACGTTTCGTCTCCGACTGCGGGAGACATCTTCAAGGGGGTCCGTAGCTTGATGGAAGGTCCAACACACACACTGGCTCGCTACTGAATCACCTCAGAATTCATCAACCGACCACGGCATAACAGCCCGGATAATTATAATGGACATGATATTTCCGGCCGTGAAAGTTTACATTTTTGTGGATGGCCGTCCGCTGTGACTGAGTGGTTCTAGGCGCTTCAGCCCGGAACCGCGATGCTGCTACGGTCGGAGGTTCGAATCCTGCCTCGGGCGTGGATGTGTGTGATGTCTTTAGGTCAGTTGGTCAGTTGGCTTTAAGTAGTTCTAAATCTAGGGGACTGATGACCTCAGATGTTAAGTCCCATAGTGCTTAGAGCCGTTTTAACCTTTTTTTTGTGGATGGTAATGCGCCTTGCCACTGGGTCGTAGTTGTTCACGATTGGTTTGAAGAACATTCTGGACGGTTTGAGCGAAAGATTTGATCACCTAGATTGCCCAACAGGAAGTCCATCGAACATTTATTGGACACAATCGAGAGGTCAGTTCAACCTCAAAATCCTACATCGAAAACACTTTCGCACTTATAGACGGCGATAGAGGCGGCATGTCTCAAGATATCTGCAGGGGACTTCCAAAGACTTGTTGAGTCTATGCCACGACGAGAAGGTATTACGCCGAGTCGGCCAGAGTGGCCGAGCGGTTCTAGGCGCTACAGTCTGGATCTGCGCGACCGCTACGGTAGGAGATTCGAATCCTGCTTCGGGCATGGATGTGTGTGATGTCCTTAGGTTAGTTAGCTTTAAGTAGTTCTAAGTTCTAGGGGACTGATGATCAAAGAAGTGAAGTCCCATAGTGCTCACAGCCATTTGAACCATTACGCCGAACAATAGGAGGTGTGACACGACAATAGAAGGTATCGCATGACTTCCGTCACCACTGTGTGTAATGGCGTGGTCTAACACCAAAATGATTTTGTACACAGAGGAGCGTCCTTTCGAGCTCATTTTTCGATTTGTTTTAAAGTGTGTCCACAAGCTGCCGACGAAGTCTCCTGCAGAGCCTCTCGGATGTCGGTATATCTGGGAACGGCTGTTGGCTCGGCAGGAGCCGCCCCGCCTTTAACCGCCTCGAGCAGAAAGTCGCGGCATGGGCCACTTGTGCGCCGCTCTCGCTTTGTTGCACCGCAGCGCCGCAGCCGGCGGCATTCTTCACGCGCGGACGCCTCTCAAGAGCCGCAGCCGGCCCGCCACTGGCCGAATTTTCCGCATGGGACGCTCTTTTCATATTCGATTTTGAGCACCGGGGCGGCCAATTATCCGACCCAAGTGCCCCGGTGACGCCGGGGCTGCAGCTGCAGGTGTTGTGTGCACCGCCGCGCCTCGGGACCCGCGCCGACACTCCAGATTCCCTCTCGCGCAGCATCCAGCAGGGATATTTCACGCTCAAACGCGTCCAGCCGTGACTCCTGTGCCTGGGCTTTAATGCTGGTGACCTCACACACGTATTCCTGTAGCCAATCAGTGTCATCAGAAATGTAGACTCTTTCGTGCGCGATAAATTCTAAACGCACTGACAGTTATTTCCCCGTTGGTCAATGAATCCACCCCTTTCAGTGTGGTTGCATGGTTACGTTCGACCGCCTGCAGGAGTATTTAAAGTAGCGATCACGGAGGACATGACGCTGACCTCGGATAAGTGACGCTAGATGGGAATGTGGGTCGGACGGGAGGGGTGACGAGCCAGTCCGCGCAGTTGCGCTAGGTACTGTGTTCGACTGGTGCAATGGTTAACACAACTCCCTAGTAAGAAGAAGATCCTGGTTTCGAATCATTGTATGACGTACATTTTCACTCGTCACCTCTGATTCCTCATAAAAGTCTCGATGCAGCTCACATCAATAGTGCCTTCCCTTTAAATTCCTTTCGCCTTCAATATACATAATTATTACTAATCATATGGTCTGACCGCAGCCTCTACACCTATTCAGACAGCCAGGCAGCCCTGAAATCATTGGCAGCTCCTGCAGCAAGTTCTAAGATTGTTGCAGATTGCCATAGGGCTCTGGTGGAGCTAGGGGGAAGCAATAGGGTGTACCTAGTGTGGGTCCCTGGCCACTCACGGATCTGTGGCAATGAACAAGCCTATAGATTGGCTGGGATGGGGGCAACAACTCCATTTATTGGACCGGAACCTGTCTTGACAATCACTAAGGCTAGGATGAAATTGGAACTACAGAACTGGCTTAGGAAACAGCACCAAGGTCCATAAGCAAACACGTGGTAAGGTAATGATGCCCAAGCCATGTTTTAAAAGAAGCTCTGTAATCCTGGGATTGAACAGGAAAGAGATCAAACTCATGACTGGACTGATGACCGACCATGGGAACTTCAAAAAACACCTACACACAATGGGCATAATTGGAAGAAGACCCTAAATGTAGGATCTGTGATGAGAGTGAAGAAACTGCATCACACCGAATCTTTGAATGCATGGCATTGGAGAGTAAAAGATACAGAACCTTCGGGTCAACTAGACCTGAAGAAATTGTGTCTAACAAAAAACTGGTAGAGGGACTTCTTGCACTATTTAAGAGCACTGGTTGGCTTTACTAGATATACAGGGAGCGATACCACACAATAAACCTAGTTTCGGTGCAGGCAGTGGCGGGTTAGACCTAAGCTGTTTTAGGTCTCCTGTTAAAATCAATCAATCAATCAATCAAATCATATGGCCCATAAAACTGCGTCTGTAAACCGTTCTGCCATCTTCAGAATAAGAACTGACGTTAATGACGTTATTCTGAAAGGTCTGGAATCCATATCGTTTTTCAAGGATTCACATCTTTTCACATTCATGCCTTCTGTCTAATACAATGCTCAGCAAAACTTAAAGACGGTCTAAATATCAACATATTAATTACTCAGTGGAAATGAAAGGAAGTGCCGGAGTATGTTGCCAGGGTCCTCCAACTTGTGCGCAGAAATTGCAATCAGCGTGACTACAGAGCCAAATGGGGCTGACCCCACAATACGAGGCAATTGAAGCAACTGGAAAAGACACTGTGTGTCAATCATTTGGTGGTGTTCTTCACTACATGTCCCAGAGACAACATTTCTATGACATCAGAAGGACAAGAATCATCACGAAATTGTGTAGGACAGAGCGTGACGAGTGTAATCCAGGGATTTGTTATTGATGGCAGCATTATTTGATGTTCATTTGGAGCTTTCCAAACCACAGGCTCTGCTGTCCGAAGGAGAAGAGATGGTCGATCATGTTCAACAATAGCAGCAAATTACCGCTATAGACTACTAGCAGCAGGAACAGACCCACATCAAACAACAGCGCTTTGGTGATCCAGGTATTATGCTGTCGGCAGGTGTAATGTTGCGTGGGTGTACTAACCTCGAAATCTGTGGACACGGTACGCTTACTGGTCACTGTTACTGTGACAGGGTGCTGTTTCCCCAGGGCGTCTTTTCTAGGGTTCATTCAGCCGTGACTCCAGTTTTATGAATTAAAATACGCTACGATATCCAACTGCGGAAGTTAAACTCTTGGAACGAGAGACTATTCGACGAATGGACTGGATAGCCTGTTTCCCTAACTTAAATCCCGTAGAGAGCGTGTGTGATTCGTTGGGGGAGACGTGTTGCAGCACTTCCACAAGCACAAACGACCATCCAGCAGTTGTCATCCGCACTGGTGAAGGACTGCAACGCCCTAAGACAGGGCCGGCCGTGGCGCGCTAAATTTCACGTGGGCCGAGTGTGCCGGGCACGGGCGGGCCGAGGCTTCGCCAATATCGTCTTCGCTTGTTACTACCGGGAAGTACTCGCTACAGCGGGACATTTGATTTGGCATTTTTCGATCTACTCAGCTTTCTTCAGTTCTGCAGAATCGTAATGTCACCACTTTTTACCCTGCGCTAGTTGTTCGTGATATGAAGGACGTTCACAAGTTCAGTGGATGTTTGCACATAAGAGATAGTCTAGCAATCTATCGTCACAAGCCTTTAAATGGGGACGATAGAAGAGAGGGATGAGATTTCTCGGTATTCATTATACAGTCCCAAAAGCGACGGGTACTGCAAATTTGCTTTGAAATGATAATACAATATGAGGCAGAAGGAATTTCAAGATTTAGTAGATAATGAAAGAGATTGGACTCATTGTTCATCAAGAACCACTTAGTTCTAAATTTTCGAGCACATAGCTCGAGTTGTTGGTATGAACACCAAAATTTATGAAGTTGAATGCATTATTCCACCGCCATTTGCAGTAGCTTCCCATGGAGTTGAACGAGGAGTATGGAGGCCTTTATTTATTACTGTAAAGTAGTTGGTTAAGTCAAGGCATATGCACAGAACTATTTTTAGGTTTAAAACTCGCTATTGTTGAACTTGTGAAAGAAAAAGGAGTGCAGGAACGAAACTTACAACATCCGGAATGGATTGCACACCTCACATTTTAAGTGGACTTGACCGCACCTAGCCCACAATAAAACACTGAAAGGTGAAAAACAATTTATTTCTAATTTGATGGGGATGTTTTATGAAAGAGAATCACAGTATAGAGGGGACACATTCTGACAAACGCTGTTCAGTTTCGTAAGCTCATTGCCACTAAGGAAAGCGTGAGGTTTGAAGAATTCATTGCAGCCTTGAGAGAATTACACGGATAGCTTTGTAATGGTTTTGAGAAGACTGTCAATCTTACATCCGTTTTCGAGGCTGTTTTCCATCTCAGATGAAACCGTCTCTATGAATGTGCAGATGTAGAAGACTAACCTGCAAGGTAACTCTAGTTTTAATGACAAATATTTTACGTTGAAGCTCTCTAGGGCGTTTACATAGCTTTACTAAGGCAGAATTTTCATGTCTACATTGAAAAAGTGTTACACTGGTTTGAGCTACATATTTGCAACGAAAACCATTTTTCGATTACAAAACTAAATAAGTTATGATTATGTGGCAACTTGACTTCGAAAATATGTGAAATTGTTTGCATCTGTCCATATGCCAACAGTTTGTACCAGATAAAAATTATTCTTCAGTGCACCAATAATTATGAAATAATTCTGAAAATTTGTTTTGTTTTTGTTCTACGTTGCTGAGAAATGTGAAAAATAAAATCAGGTCGTATGTAGTGTGATTGCACTACCGTTTACAGGCGGCGCGCTCGCGGTTTTCCACCATTCACATTCCTCGCACCCAGATAGAGTGGCTTAGTGGTGCGGGCAATGTGCAGCGAGGCTGAGCGCGTTGGCACTCGGGCCCCGGGGACAGTACGTGAGTCAGAATCTTGGCTGCCACTGCCCTAACACAAGAACTCTTTACAACCCTTTTTGGCCAGCATGGGAGCACGTTACAGAGCATGCGTTGCTGTATGTGGTGATTACACACGCTATCAAGAACCATGTACAGCCTTTCATAATTGCCATTAAATGCTACATTGTGATACAGGCAGTGAGGTACCCACATCAAAAAATAGCGTTTTCGTGGTCGTGGTGTAATTATGTCAGTAGGCATAATGTTGCACAGGTGTACTAATCTCGAAATTTGTGCACACAGTACACTCACTGGTCAACGTTACTATGACACTGTACTGCTTACCCATCGGCGTCTTTTCATGGTTGCCTTCGACTCTGACTTTATTTCTACGGATAATAATCCGCGACCACATCGAAAAGTGCTTTTGGAGAAGCTCTTGGATGGAGACGGTATTCGGCGAATGGACTGATCTGCTCATTTATCCAACTTAAATACCACCGAGCACGCGTGGGGTGCGTTGGGGGAACATCGACAAGAACTCCCTGCCAACCTTGTGACCAGCATTGGAGCATGTTGCAGGGCGTGCATTGCTGTCCGTGGTGATCGCACACCCCATTAAGAAGCTTCAACAGCCTTTTGTAATTTCCAGGGAACATCACATTTCAGTGTAATTATTGTCTTTGAATGAAAATGTCATTTGTGTTCGTCTCATTGCGAACTTCTTTTGTACTTTTTGTACTAAGTTATAGCAATGATCGAAGTTCCGTTGCGCTGTGTGTGATCCAAGTTGGGCACTTTCGTCTCAACTTTCGCATACCAGTCTGATAGTGGTTTCCAAACGGCTTTTAGTTTAGTCGTGAGGGTTACTTCATTGTGTATTTGTTTGGGATATTATAAGTTTAAAGGCGGTCGCTTTGTAGTGAGTTCCTTTTATAAATGTGCACTGACTACTTCCGCTACGCGTAGGTAAGTTTTCAGCCGTTCAGTCGCCTGTCCTCGCTTTCCGAGGGCACGGTATGTATATTTTTCCAGACGGGAAAGACCAGGTATTTCTTGTAGCAATGCCAGAACTTTGAACTGAGCCAACCAATGGGACCATTGCGAGCATACATTTATGTTGGCTGCCTCAAGCAGTTTGAAGTACAAAACCGCTGTCGTCTCGTCTCTCGACCTGGGTTGCAGAAATTTTCATATTCATGTCTTCTGTTTATTTTGTATGGATGCATTCGATCAGCAGCTTCCGACACAGTTGTGAGAGCGCAGTAAGCTGACAGAATTCAGGTTGCATTCACACGTCTGCAAGCCGTGACACTGTTCAAGTTATGTAAAAATAGTGTTCTTTTACCTGGTGCCTTTTGCAAGTAGACTTGCCGCGCATAACGTTATTTTTACTCTCGTTCCCATGTGCTTTAGGACCCGGAGTGATCGATATCTGGGATTGTGAATTCAACTGACTCAAAAATCGAGTCTCTCACTCGCAAGGCCACTTTTAAAGAGTATGATATATATATTTGCGTAAGGTTGTGTCGTGATTTTCGGAAGGGATGTAAAATGCTCTGATTCAATGTTTGTATTTAACCTTAAAGGTTGAGTTTGTACAGGACATATATTCACTTATTATACTAGATTTTTCATACGTCTAAGCTTCACGAATTATACCACGTGATCTCCGTCTTTCAGTACCTAATATTTGCTTCATACACATCCATGCTCTTTTCATTTCTATTGCAGTTTGCTTACAGGTTTCACTACGCATGCTTCCAAAGTATACATTTATTCTGGGAAGCAAATTTTCAGACGCTGACACTGACCTTTGACTTACACGACCGTGCAGACGGTGCCTTCGTAAATTATTGCTTCCGCCACAGAAGCTCTCTGTTTTCATGTTATCAGGGACTCCCAGCAGACGATCCATACCTTTTGTAGCAATCAACGGCAACATTATAGATGTGGGCTATGTGAACCTTATTGCGGGCCATCTGTATCCCACCGTATTTGTTGTCTTCCCCGACGGTGACCCAGTCGAACAGGAACGCATAAATCTAAAAACAGCAGTCGCAAAACTTGTACAGGCATGTACAGAGGTGTCTGAAATGCTTGTAAGGATGTATCAGGGTAGATTGTGCTGAGAAATAAGTGTTAAAAACATGCGATAGGTTGCTCCGTTCCCGAGTTACTTAGCATTGAAGTTAGACAATCAGGAGGTTGTGTTCGCAAATTCAAGCGGCCCGCAAGAGACGGAGTCGCCAAACGTGTCCTTCGTTAGGTTTCCTAAAATCGAAAAAGTGAACGATACAAAAACTCGACATGCGACGGCTGTAAGGATCGAACCCGAGTCACAAGCGGAACACTCTTGTGACCTATCATCTTCGCTATGATAAAAATTGACACTAAATGTATCTGCCGGATCGCTTGAATTTTCACACGAAACGGCCTCATTGGCAACTTTAGCCCTAATTAACTCCGAAATGGCGCAACACATCTACATCTGCGTGATTACACTGCTATTCACAATAAAGTGCCTGGCAGAGGTTTCAAGGAACCACCTTCAAGCTGTCTCTCTACTGTTCCACTCTCGAACGGCGCGCAGGAACAACGAGCACTTAAATTTTTCGTGCGAGCCCTGATTTCTCTTATTTTATCGTGATTATCATTTCCACGTATGTAGGTGGGTCCAACAGAATTTTTTCGCAATTGGAGGATAAAACTGGTGATGTAAATATAATATATTTTCTTAATAATTGGTTGGTTGATTTGGGCGAGGGGACCAAACAGCGCGGTCACCGGTTCCATCGGATGAGGGAAGGACGGGGAAAGAAATTGGCCGTGCCCTTTCAAAGGAACCATCTCGGCATTCCCCTGAAGCGGTTTAGGGAAATCACAGAAAACCTAAGGCAGGATGGCTGGACGTGGCTTTGAACGTCGTCCTCCCGAATGCGAGTCCAGTGTGCTGCCCATGTGCCACCCCACTCGGTCTCTTTAATAATTATTTCTCAATACACCCTACTCCGCGACAACCCTAAGAGCTTTTAAGACTATTTCGGACCACCCTGTGTAAGTACAAGGGAGATGGCTGTGAAGAAATATTGGGTAACAAGAGAAATACTTGAAGTGATCGACGATAGAAGGAAGTACAAAACTGTTCAGGCAAACATAGGAACAGAGCAATACAAGTAACTTAAGAATTAAATAATTAAAAGGTGCAGGAAAGCAAGGCGAAATAGCTGGAGTAAAAATGAGAACAAATTGAAAAATAAAAGGTCCTCGAATGAAGTGATTCAGTGTATTTGTTAGACAAAACATCTTTCGATTAAATTAAAACCAAAGGTGTCAACATTAAGAGTGACTGAAGAGTGAGTCGTTTCCAGCTGTTAGATCCCTCAGGCCTGTACAGTGGCACAACTTATAGAATTAATAGAGGTACATAAACACGTGGGGGGATGTAGTTACCAAAGGGTTACGAAAGTATGTGCGATAGCACCGACAATATTTACGGCATATATGTGAATTCTGGCTTAAGGTTATGGAAACGTACCTGTCATAACAAGGAGGTGTCTATAAATAATGACTATCTCCTCACTTTCCATTTTGCTGATGGCCAAGTCATTGTCACACAGGATTAGGATGACATGAACTTCATACTTAAAAAGTTGCACAGAGAAAATCAGAAATGAGGTTTAACTATTAATTTAAAGAAAACAGAATATTTGGTTACTGGAGCAGTGAGCCATGACCCGACATTCTATTTTGTGGCAGTAAGGTTATAAGCTCCCTGTGTCTTTGGAGATTATATGGGATAATTGATGATTATTATGTTAATATCCTCTTGTTGTAGTTGAACGTGTATGTCGAGACTTCGTTCATTTTTAAATGCAGTGGTGTGGTACTAACTGATGGAGACGCATTAAGAACTGGTAAAATTTAATTTATTTCCTTTATCACACTGCACAAACAGAAACACACTATTATTCAAACTGTGTGCCACTAATATTAAACATAGAGATAAATCCTTCGCTACGCAACCACCTTTGGCTCACGCAGCCTACACCTTCCACAGCCTCTCAACAACTGCCTCTGTTTGCGACTCTCTGCGCCACTGGGCATTGTCGCCCTCCAAAGAACAACCACTTACAGATACTACATACCAGTACTCTCACAAGGTCTTCGTAATCTTATAAATATTTAGCAGGCGTTATTATCAAAAAAAGGTCTATTAAAAGCGGTGTTAAGAATTGCATTGACCAAGGTTGTTTTTCTACCTTGGTCAATGCAGTTCTTAATATCGCTAGACAAACAACCAAACAATTAAACTGTATGTTGTGGAGCACACACATTTGATCAGAAACGAAGACTATGATAGTTAACACTAGAGCAGAATGTATAGCAATGTATGCAGTAGGTACGTGAGAGATAATTAAAATAACGTATAGAAGCTTTTTGTCAATGGGGATGGGATTTTGGAAGCATTCCTATAGGCTGACACCATGGAAAAAAATTAAAAAGGAACGCACGTGAGAAAATGAACCTGATCATCACTGTATTGGATACAATCGTAGCAAAACGATTGAGATAGTGTAGGCATGTATGCCGTTTCAGTAAGGACGGATCAACTAAGAAGATAACGGAAATGATTCCATCTAATAGAAGAAGAAGAGGAAGAAGAAGAGACCTGAAAACAACATATGAAGAACCTGTCAGAAGAGCTATGTCAGAGAGGAATTAGCAGGCGAAAGAACGGAAAGATAGGAGACATTGGAAGCTGGGAAGTGAGAAACAACTATTACTTTGTTTTAAATCGCAATAACAAAGAAGAAGAGGAAACGGGAGACAGAAAAGAAGTAAGTGATCCAGTATCAGATACAGAATGTTACAGAACTTTGGGAGACTTGATATCGAATAAAGTGGGAGACATAATTAACATTTATTCAGGATTTCTAAATTCGTTTATGGGAGCGGCAAGCAAAGGACTATATTTTGTTGCTAGCATGTATGACTTTGGAGAAATGTTTCAGACTTTCGGATAAACGTTATCCACATAGTACCAAAGACAGTTGTGATAGCAGTTCGTCAACATCCTTAGTCACCACGAAATTTGCATCCCGACCCATGTCGTTGCCATTATTGCTTTCCTCAACCACGTGAGATGCACCACAGTAATAGTCCTAGATCTACATCTACATTTATACTCCGCAAGCCACCCAACGGTGTGTGGCGGAGGGCACTTTACGTGCCACTGTCATTACCTCCCTTTTCTGTTCCAGTCGCGTATGGTTCGCGGGAAGAACGACTGTCTGAAAGCCTCCGTGCGCGCTCGAATCTCTCTAATTTTACATTCGTGATCTCCTCGGGAGGTATAAGTAGGGGGAAGCAATATATTTGACACCTCATCCAGAAACGCACCCTCTCGAAACCTGGCGAGCAAGCTACACCGCGATCCAGAGCGCCTCTCTTGCACAGTCTGCCACTTGAGTTTGCTAAACATCTCCGTAACGCTATCACGGGTACCAAATAACCCTGTAACGAAACGCGCCACTCTTCTTTGGATCTTCTCTATCTCCTCCGTCAACCCGATCTGGTACGGATCCCACACTGATGAGCAATACTCAAGTATAGGTCGAACGAGTGTTTTGTAAGCCACCTCCTTTGTTGATGGACTACATTTTCTAAGGACTCTCCCAATGAATCTCAACCTGGTATGCGGCTTACCAACAATTAATTTTATATGATCATTCCACTTCAAATCGTTCCGCACGCATACTCCCAGATATTTTACTGGGAGTGGTCGCCTATCTGTTCTTCTTCCCGACCCGCTCCTAATCATCTGTCTCGTCAAATACGGGACTATTCCAGACCGGACTCGAACGCCTGCCGTGCCCAAATCCATATCCTAATCGAAAATCTTGATGGCATCTAGCATGAGGCTTAGTTCCTACAATACACTATCACGGAACCCAAATGTTTCTCTTGAACAAGGTAGGTGTAAAGATTATTTCTGAATTCTGACACCTGTTTCTACGGCATTCCCACGCGAAATTCAGCGAGAGTTACTGTAATAAATTAGGCTATAATGAATTAGGGAAAAATTCTCAGCCCCCGTATCAAAGCACATTTGTTGAATACATCTCGGCTTAAGTGGCCGACTTTAAATTAACTTTATCACTTCGGCCACTGAACAAAGAATCTCATGAAGGTCAGAGCTCATACTCTTTGATGCTAGTGTTTGTCGCTTAGTTAAACAGTGTGTTCAAATAGCACGAGAAGCCTCTTTACGGATCAGAACGCAATCTGGTGCAACAGCCCACACAAATTTCCAGGTAATGTCGTTTTCTACCATTGAAGAACGTAGTATACGAAAGAGATCTGTTGCTCTTGTTTGAAGAATTATTTTCCTGAAGAAAAGAAGATCTTCATGAAATTAGTTGTCAACTTTAAACCGCAGGTAACAAATTAAATGGGCACCATCGTGTTTGCTGCAGCTTCTGAATACCGAAATCAACGTTACTTTCGAGTTTTTTAAGCAACTGATCGTTAATGTTGTCAGGCATATCGTGTATTCGTTGTTGTTTGGGAAAGAAATACTAGCTGACTCTCGTATCGTAATAGATACCATGCCCAGAACTCCTGGTAAAATGATGTCTTCCGCTATGGTATGGGTTTTTTTTTTTCGTCTTTGTTACACGACAGACAACTTTGTTAGATTTAGGAAGAGCCTTTTAGGATTCTTAGCTTGTTTACTGAAGGTTTTCTTTCTGTCTTTTCTTTTGACTTTTGGGGATAGTGCTCACGTGGCTTGTTTACTAGATAGACTACAATGATCTGACTCCAAATGTATTTTAATATTATTAGGAAACATACTTTCAATAATTAGGACTGTGAAACGAATAACACACTGTGGTGGTTATCCATTTCCAACAGCATTATTCGTAATACCGAAGTATTAGTAACTGTCGGCATACTTCCTTTGCATTTTCTTCTTTTCATGTCCTTAGAACTGCATAAAATATTTGAAATAAGACTTTTTATCCTCACATTTGAAAACCTGGCCATTAGTATAAACACAAATCGCAGACCTCAAACAACCATTAAAACCTTCAAACTGACTGCTCCTGAATAAAAGCAAATGAGACCCATAGTACGATTCGACTTCCCTCTACCACGCTGCCATAATATCTTGACAGCTCACTACGTATCAGTACCAGCGCACCGTGTCAACATGTTGTTCAGTTACTCAACAAATAAACCAAATTATTATTTTTATGAAAACACGGATAATATACAAAATGTACAAGAACCAAGAGGGAACAATAAGACTGGAGGACCAAGAACGAAGTGCACGGATTAAAAAGTGTCCAAGACAGGGATGTGGTTGCTCCTACTGTTCAACCCATACATTGAAGAAGCAATGACGGAAATAAAAGAAAGGTGCAAGGTTGGAATTAAAATACAAGCTGACAGGATATCAACGATAAAGTTCGCTGACGAAATTACTACCCTGTGTGAAAGTGAAAAAGAATTACAGGATCTGTTGAATGAAATTACTACAGAGTATAGTTTGAGAGTATATCGAAGAAAGATGAAAGCAATGAGAAGCAGCAGAAATGAGAACAGATTGGTGATTACAGAGTGGATGAAGTTAAGGATGTCTGCTATCTATGCAACAAACTGCCCATGATGGACGGGCCAAGGAGAATATAATCAGAGTAGCACTGCCAAAAAGGGCATTCCTGTCCAATAGAAGTCTACTAGTATCAAACATTAGCTGTAATTTGAGGAAGAAATTTCTGAGAATATACGTTTGAAGCACATTGAGGACGTAGACTACAAGTGCTATTCGCAGAGGAGTACAATATGCGGCGCACTGCATCGAAACAGCACTCGAAAAATACATATATATGTATCTGAACTTTAAACAAATCAAACTATTTCTTACAAATCCATCTTTAGTTGACTGTTACAGACTTCCTTGCTTTCGTGCTGCAGATCTCAAATTTTGGCATCATTGTTTACTGTCATTATTTACTGGTTTGTGCAGTAAGATAAACAAAAAGTGATTCATTCAAAATTCAGTTAACTTAATAGAGACCCCCCTTTTTTTGCATTGCGCGGAAACATACATGAAAAGGATTCTACATTATAAACAGATTATTACATGTTTAACTGATTGGCCAGTTATAAGCTGCAATGTTTTAATTAACTACGAATATCACAATAAACCCCAGTGACAGACACCCTTACTGTAAGGGCGAGACGCCCTGTGAGTTACAAAGCACAGTTTGAAAACCCTTGCTTTGGAGGCAAATTACTGAACAAATTACAGTATTTATTGCCGGAATGAGTCGCCATTGATTCATATTTGCATTTAATTTGAAATACAGTGATTGATTGACGTGCGACAGGGCCTGAAAGCAGCTGCACAGCGTTGCACGGGACCCGCTGGCGGCCAGTTCGGCGCCAGCTCGCCACTTCGTTCACGCAATACAGCGAGCTGCGACAGCGGTGCGTGTTACACAAACGCGCGCCTGTATCCCGGCCAACCCCCGCCGGCGACGCACCGAAAGCCAGCTGTCATGGCGACGCGCACAAAACACGCACTGAAACTCGATATGGACACTCATTCATTGCTGTCCTATATGTCTTCACACGTTCGCGCTGCCTCTCTGCTGCCCACAGTGTGTCTGAATTCACTCCGCGACAGTCGATGTGGACTCACAGTGTGAAATTTTGTGGCACGTCTAGTGTCACTTTTGTTTTGCTGAAACCGGCTTTGCACGGTCACTGACTACTAACAAAGGTTGCACGGGAGCAGAGAGCCAATGTGTCTCCCGCTGAGGCGGCAAGCTGCTACATTTTCAGGCATAAATTCAAAATAAATCGAAGAATAAACTTTTTCCTGTCCTTGTTTTTTGGTGGGCCAAAGAATATGAAGAACGTTAGCAATACATTGCTGCTTATAACCTACTTTCATTCGCTAAAGCTTTGTCGATTAATATTCTGGGAGTACCTCGAACTTAAAAGTTATAGCATTACTATAATATCTTTTAAGAGGGGTAGGACGTCAAACAGGCCGACTTGGAGCAGAAGAGGCACCACAGGACATTTTAATTTCCACTGTCTATACTTTTACAAGTATATTCATAAAACTTTGTCAGCATGACCAGGAAGGATTCAGGATTCACACTTGTAGCAGCGGAAGTTCAAAAACATAACAAAATAATTTTTTTCCATGTGAAATTTCATCATTTTTTCACTTACTATTGGCTGCATTTGTTGCTATAGGTTCACTTTTCTTCATAAGTAAAAGAGACCGGTTGACGAATTTTGCACAGCATGCAAACCATTCTTACAGGTGTCTGACGCTCTACAATCTATTTAATTTATGAAAAAATGAATGAGCTGTTACGTTTTAAACTTTATGTTTAGAAAAAAATCAAACTTTGTTGTTAATTATCTCAATTTTTAGCACAGTTTTTAATAGAGTTTCAAACCCCTGTAAGTATGGTTTGTATGCTGTGCAAAATTCACCAAAGAATCTCTCTTACTTGTGAAGAAAAATGTACCTCTATGAACAAATGCAGGCAATAGTAAGCGAAAAAACGATGAAATTTCACATGAAAAATATTTATTTTGTTATGTTTTTGAACTTCCACTGCTATGAGTGTGAATCTCGAATCCTTTCTGGTCATGCTGACAAAGTTTTATGAATTTATTTGTAAAAGTATAGACAGTGGAAATTAAAATGTCTTGTAGTGCCTCTCCTGCTCCAAGTCGGCCCGTTTGACGTCCTATCCCCTTAAAGCTGTTTTGTCGACTTTATGAGAGCCGAGGTTGTAATATAATTGTAAGATTTACAATATGCAACATCAGCTAACCGCAAGTATGGTTTAAAACGGTTATTCAGATCAAATTACTTCTTACAAATCCATCTTCAGTTGACTGTTACACAGACTTTCTTGCTGCAGATCTCATATTGCCGTCGTTATTTACTGGTTTTTGCAGTAACATAAACAAAAAGTAATCCATTCAAAATTCAGTTAACTTACGAGACACTTTTTTTGCATTTCGCAGAAACATACATGAAAATGACAAACTTAACAGGGCACGAAATTAGTGACAACTACAGTGATGTATATATCTCTGTGACGTATGTTTCATATATTTCAGACACGAGGGTACATTTTAAAATTTCCACTTCCGCATGTGCAGTATACGAGTGTTGATAATTTCTTGGAAATCTTCGATTACACTGCGAGGTGCCGGGGTGGAGAAGAGTTTGTACCTCTTTAAATCCGGCGAATTTTGCATGACAACTGGACATGCGCTCGACTCCCTCCTTACCAACGGTAACGAAAGAAATTGATGGTGGACCCAGCTAGTTCGTAAAATAAGGAGCGCACACTCACAATAATTTAATAAAAATCATTATATGCTCAGTAAAGAAAAAGGGAATTTTATCATAATAAACAACAGGAAATGAGATTCTGCATCTAGCTATGAAATTATATGCTATTTGATTTATTATACATCAGAACACAAAGGTAGTTGATTGTCAATACAAACATTAGGCTAAAGAGTAGGTTATACTGAACTACTATGAGAATAAGAGTTGGCTCGAAAACAAGGGGCCCCTACTCTCTGTGATGCAATAGACTGACGATAATGACTGGAGGTCCTAATGAATCAAATATTACTACCCCGACTATAATGCAGTATTGCGATTAGTAGTGAGACCTCAAACGGTATTACATGGAGAAACAAGCAAGGTGGACGTGTAGCAAAGCGAGCGCTCTTGCCGCTGAGGACTTCAGTATAAAAATGATAGGTCCTACAATGCCAGAGCTGCAAAATACTTTACCAGTCCTGAAACCTGCAGCACGTCGTCAGTAAGCAGCGTTCTGATGATGTGGGCGCCGACTTCCACTGTGCAGCAACTATGTTTCAATCCCTGGCCTCGGAGGCTGTCCGAGAATTCTAAGTTCTGCCGAAAAAGAGTGACTGAGTTGCAAGACCGTCCGACTCGGACGAAGATCAGATCCCGAATGCCTTCGCCCACTCAATGTAATAGCGAAGCCAACGTTACTCAGCACCCACTACCCTCGAAAAACCGTGAATCAGCAATCAGTGCTGATTCTAAAATTCCCCCACGCTATCTCAGAACATCATTCGCGCCAGTAGCGACCATTCCCTCTAATTTCGAGCAGGGCTTTATGATGTCAACTGGCCTCAGTTTAAGTTGACCAATCGTGCCTCTGCTATATAGCTGGGGGCACTGAACTTGCCGTTTGACCGGCTACGAAAACAACATGCCTAGACAACCAGCCATCCGACGCCAGACAGTCGCACCCGGCAGGGCAGGGTCCACAAGTATTCTCAGAACCATGAAGACAATACAGTCAGTCGACGCCAGCAGTCTTCATTCCAGACGCGCCGGAACGGTAAACAGATAAACTGCGGTGACACTCAGACGGATCGGAGGTCGTTTTGCCCTGCATACAATAGGCGAAACACGACCGAGATCAGTCGTTCCGCCAGGCGCTCAAGCCCATTGATGTACGACCTTCTCTCCCCCCCCCCCCCCCCCCCCCCCTAAACGCAGTGTGCTGCGAACTCCGGTGTTCGCCTCGCAACAGGCAGTTCCCAACATGCACAGCAATCAAATGAAAATTACTTTGAGCTCTCAATACAAATACTCTCGTTAGAATAATCTTCTCAACACATCATCCTACGTATTATGGCAGCACACACGCGCTGTGTTCACCAAGCATGGCACAGCATCACATAAATAACAAAAATATTGATACGAGAGATGGTAATGAAGTATACATGTTGTATTAGCGATGCTGTGTACAATATATATGCACTGTAAAATTTATCTTTGCTGAAGCAATAATTTTAATTTAAAGGCCGAAAAGAAAAGGTTAAGCTATACAGAAAATACCAATATGACATCAAAATATGCCACCAAATAGTTGGGTCAAGACTTGTGTCTTACATATATGTGCACATTTCTAACAACCATCCTCAGTGCACCATATATATATATATATATATATATATATATATATATATATATATATATATATATATATATATATAACCAACTCCGCTGTACCGGTCCCAAGCCCGGGGCCTCATTATGCAAGTGATGAGGAAGGAGGAGGGGGAGGAGTAACAACCTCGTTTAAAAAACCAGAGTTCACCTGGCCCGGGTGATAGTACTCTGTCAGGGCCCCTTTGCTAGGGTTACAGCGAAGACCTCAACGGTAGTGAAGGCGGAGAGAACGAATCTCGGTACGGTGGAACTAGCGGAAGAGGCACGTAATACAATAAATCCACCTTGCGTCTGACTTGTAACAAGCGGCACTGTGGTCGGCGTCTGTTCACCACAGGTGCGGCCGTAATACAAATTCTGGAACTAACCACTCCAGTCTTAACCACTGAGCTTTTCTGAGCTCAACCCTTTGATTCTAAGTACTATTATGGAGCGTTTTAGTAATTACAAAATTACCCCAGGTGGTAACAAATCCTCCGCCATCAGTGGCGCAACTAGTCTATCGGATTCTGGGGAGACTAGGCTGAAACGCTATATCCCAAACCAGAGGAAATTGAAGTCTTTTGACCGACTCATGCCCAAGGTCGAAACATTTTTTGGAACTATCAATATTAACTCTCTCTTGACACCAGGAAAACTCTATAAATTAGGAGACACACTAAAAGAACAAAATATCAAAATTTTAGCCCTGCAAGAAACAAGGTTGCCTGATGAGAATACCATGGATTTTGGAAACTACCGATTGTTTAAAAGTAAAACAGACAAAAGAATTCTTAAAAACACTCCGCATCTGGGTGTTGCATTCGCAATTTCGCAAGACATTCTTGGCTCCGTAATCGAAGTAAATCCAGTAAGCAATAGACTAATGACAATTTCCATGAAATGTGCAAATAAAATGTACTGTTTAATTAATGCACACATGCCTATCAACCAGGAGAATAAAACAAATCGAGAAAAAGTAAATAAGTCATGGGAAGTGTTAGAGAATACAGTCTCCAAAATTCCTCAAAATTATGTAAAGATTTTAATGGGTGATTTTAATGCACAGTTAGGGAAAGAGAGAAAATTTAGAAAAACGGTCGGTGAATTCCCTGCACATAAATGGACCAATCAAAATGGAAAGAGGCTGGTAGAATTTTGCAGAAATTTCAATCTCAAAATTATGTCAAGTCATTTTAAGAAAAAACCTTCAAAACAAAAGACATGGCGATCGCCTAACAAGGACATAGGTGAATTCCAAATTGACCATATTGCAATCTCGTATCCATGTCACAAAGAAATTTTAAATGTTCAAGTTCGAAAAGGCGCCAATATTGACTCAGACCATTACTTAACCCGTGTGAAACTAAAGCTAAAACCCCAAAATTTCAACAAAAGGACACCATTAATCCCCAAATTTGACACCAGTAAAATCCAACCATCATTATTAGCAGACGAATTTGACAAAACAAGTGCACAAAATTGGGAACAACTCAAACACAAGATTATCAAAACAGCTCAAGATCAAATTCCTTTACGAAAACACAAGAAACATGCTTGGTGGAATGAAAACTGTGATCATGCAATCAAAGCCAGACAAGAGACATTTAAAGCATGGAATAGCAACAAGACAGAAGACACATATGATACATTCCTGACAACTAGAAAAGACACTTCAAAACTAATTAGACAAACAAAAAGACAATATGAGAATAGTCAACTCTTAGAAATTGAAGAAGATTTTCAGAAATACAATACCAGAAATTTTTATAAAACTTTTAAAACCAAAATAAAGGGGTACCAACCCCAGAATCTTTGCTTCAAGAAGGAAAATGGACAGTTGGCTCTTAACAACCAAGAAAATTGCAAAGAACTTTCTAAATATTTTAAGAATCTTCTAAATTGCCCCGAGCCCACAGAAAGATTTCCACCAAAAATTCCCCAACAATGCAATCCAGTTTCACTTGCACCAAATGAAGAGGAAATCATTAAAGAAATTCATAGATTGAAAAACAACAAAGCATCTGGTGAAGATGGAATTGTTGCAGAACTTTTAAAGGCAGCTGGTCCAAAAACCGTTAAAGAAATTACTTCAATCATGCAAAACATTTGGCAAACTGAAAAAATTCCTGATGAATGGAAAACCGCCTTGATTCACCCACTTCATAAGAAGGGAGACAAAACTGATGTTAATAATTACAGAGGAATTTCTCTTCTTCCAGTCACATACAAAATCCTCTCTCAATGTCTTCTGAACCGAGCACAACAACAACTTGAATGGAAAATTGGCGAATATCAAGCAGGTTTCAGGCCAAATAGATCTTGCCCAGAACAGATTTTAATCCTCAAACTAATTCTCAGGCATCAAAAAATTTACAATAAAAAACTAGTTTGTACCTTTGTAGATTTTAGAAAGGCTTATGACTCAGTGGATCGTGAATCTCTTTTCCAAATTGTGAAAGAACAAGGCCTGGATCCTAAAACCACGGCAATTATCAGAGACACGCTAACTGGTACAAAATCAAAAGTAAAGTTCAGAGGAGAAATTTCAGAATCCTTTGAAATAAAAACAGGCGTGAGGCAAGGTGATGGACTCTCTCCGTTGCTATTTAACTGCGTTCTAGAAAAAGTAATACAAGAGTGGCGCGAACGAAAATTGAAGTTCAAAATTGACCAACCAGTGAAATTAGGACGAACAAATATTCGAATAGACTGTTTGGCCTTTGCAGACGACTTGGTTATTCTAACGCAGGACATCCAAATTGCTCAGAAACAAATAGAAATTCTTAAAGAAACAGCAGAAAGAGTAGGTCTCCAAATCTCATTTGAAAAAACACTATATGACTAGCAACAAACTGGCACCCAAACTTTTGGAAACTAAGTATGGAAAAATCAAAAGAGTTTCGCAATTCAAATATTTAGGTGAAACAATCTCAGAGACTGGTCTAGAAAAAATTGGAAATGAAATTCGTTGTCAAAAGATGGAGACAGCCTTTAGACTTACAAAAGACATCTACAACAAAAAATGTCTCTCGAGGTACTCTAAATTGAGACATTACAACACGGTCATAAAACCAGAGTGCCTTTATGGGGCTGAAACGCTAATTTTAAACAGAAAAAAGGACATTCAAGAAATCCAAAAAAGAGAAAGAAAAGTAATCAGAAAAATTCTAGGTCCAAAATATACTGAAGAAGGAACATACAGGCTAAGAGCAAATAGTGAAATCCAACAATACACCAGCATATATTCGGATATGAAAAAACGCAGATTAAAATTTTATGGGCATATTAAAAGAATGGATGCTACCAGACTAACTAAACAAGTAGTGGAATTCTACGAAAATCGAAGTAAAGCTAAATTTGAGACAATAAAATGGATTGCTGCTATAAAAGAGGACATGAAAGAGGCAGATATAAAACAAGATGAAATTCAAGACAGAAAATTATTTAGGCAAAAAATTCATGACTGGGTAGTTGGTCAAGCTGAAAAACCAAAGAAAACTGGAACCACATGGTCTGATGAAAGGAAAAGAGCTCATTCCGAGAGAATGAAAACAATTTGGGCAGAGAGAAAGTCTAAAAGAAAATAACTGAATGCCCCGTGATTGTACTTCGCGTGGTCCAGTAGGGCCCAAACGTGAATAATAATAATAATATATATAACCACTGACTTTGAACATCAAATATAAAGTTACACTCTACACTTTAAACAGATTATTACATATTTTGCTGTTTGGCCCGTTACAATCTGCAGTGTTTTAGATAACTACGAATATAGTTAAAACTCGGATTCCACAATCAAAGTTGGGAAAAGAGTTTTATTTTGAGAAAAAAGATACAGTAACCAGTCGCAACTTCTGCTTATTGCAGGAGATCTAGAGTTCAGTCACTGAGTGACCATCTTCAGTGCAAGAGGTAATGCAGGAACCAACTAACATACAACTGCATGCTTCTTAGCACCAACGTACAATTGTACAAATTTCACACATGCGGGATGGTATATACCAGCAGGTAAAGTTCAGCCGTCATTTGGCATAGTCCCCTTTGGACTATACACTAGAAGAGTTAAACTGTGCTGAGTCCGCTGTTTACAGTTTTCGGAGCTGGCTTCAGTGTACGTCATACATGACTTTGGCGCTCTTTATGTATGTGTCATATGATAAGAATATATTGCAGATATGTAGTTGGTTATTTGTATTATTATGAAAATAGTCTTTTTAAGGAAATACAGTTTTTATAGAATAGAAGCGAATGCAATGGTTAATGTTAAAGCAGTAAAAACTCTATAAACCAAAGTGGTGGTAGTGTGAACTGCTTCGTGTGGACTATTGGTGTGTACATTATCAGTATTCATATTGTTCCAAAGAAGTATATCGTGTATAAATGTATCTAGGAACATAGCACATCCTTTGTTTTCCATGTAACTTATATTAAAAACTAAAATTTTAGGTACTTCGTTATGCATCCCTTGCCGTGCTTATGTGACTAGTCACCTACTTGATTATTGTAATTTCCATAACTATGCATCGACACTAATACAAAACAAATATACAATAGAAATAGATGTTGATTAAAGTACATTAGTCAAAGTTCAATAAGTAATGGAACGAATTTCAATTAAAGCTGATTAGTGAGCTTAACGACACCCAGTTACTGAGCAATTCATGAGCTTATATGGAATAAGATGTTCTCACATGGTACTAATTTGGTGTTAAAGATATTAAAGATATAAACCAATTACATACTTATCAATAGCTTCATACACAAAATAGTTCACATATTAAAACCACTTTCACTGTAAGAGAATTTTTGCTGCTTAAACACCACTCTCCGTTGTATTCGGTTCTCTTGCACAACGGTAAATAATGTATTTCCTTAAAATGGCTATTTATGTGATAATGTAAATAACTAGGTATGTGTATATAGAACGTATTAATGTAGCATGACGTATGTATAGAGGGCATGTATAGTTATCTGTGATGTACATTGTAAACAATGGCTTCAGCGCAGTTTGAACTCTTGACATATGTATAGTCCAAGAGGGACTATGCCTAATACCGGCTGACCTTCATCTGCTGGTATGTATTATCCAATTATTTGTGAATTTTTTGTAGTCATGCTTTAGTGTTAGCACGTATGTGAGTGTATTTTAATTGTTGACTGAATTACCTCTAGGCCTGTAGATGGTCACTCAGTGACCGAAATTTAGATCTGCTACAATTAACACAAGTTGCGACTGCTTGCTGTTCCTTTTTTCACCAATAGAAATAACTATGGTCGCTGAGCACTTCTAGGTTACATATGGATCCAAATTTAAAAAATTGGACATGCTGTGAATAATCGTAGACTACCTCAACATTACGTCCACTTGAAAATGAGAGAGAACCTCCTGAAACTTATTTAGTTAACTGGTGTTGGGTGACTGTTTATTCAGAATTAGGGTAGATATTCTAGAGATTGTGAAATTCAGTCTCCCTCTCCTTATCTACAAGGCATAAAATATGAAAGTTGTTTTACATATTGTCAACTGCATTATTATTTCATGCAAGTTGTTGATTTAGCCAATGTAAAATTTGGGGCAGTCATTACAGTTCAGTTTATTAATTTCTGCTCTTTCTTGTTGGGATATTAATGTGTGTAATTCTTTGCTGCATTTTATAATTAGTGGAAATCCATGCTCCGCTTGAAACGAACTTTTTTTAAAACTGTGCTTGTGCCTGGTAGTAACTGCACATTGTAAAACACATAAGTATCTTTTGACCTCTAACATACGGCACCCCCAAAGACTTCGAAGATCTCAGAGACTAGTTACGCATCGTCAGTGACATGGAGGAGTAGTTGTACCGACATGGTCAGTGGTCTCCACTGATATGTCTAAGCTCTTAGGCATTGTGAGCGTTATTGTACTGATGTGCTACACATTACCATGAATTTTCTCCTACGAATAGAATGGAATAATTCTATTTCATTAACAACAACTAAATTTAGCGTATGAGAATATATTTAAGTTGCACAATCTAATAAATTTGCTAATTTATCGTAATTTTGAGGGATCTGCTTCCTGCACTGTAACAGTGGCACAAGCAGCGTTTGTTTGGATGGGACCAGACAAACGCCGTTCGCTATCCGTCCGCTAGGAGCAGTGCAGGCGTGCACAGTATCACATGCAATTGTTATCTTCAGACAACTGGAGGGACACTAGCGTCTCTAGTGACGAGAAAGCCAGTCGCCACTAAACGTCAAAATTTGCTTTAAGTTAGTGTTTGCTTCTGATTATTTTTCTACTTCATTTAAGAAATAGTTATTGTATTCTAGCGCTTCAAGAGGTAGTGAAATATCAAGTGTCATTACTGATAGTAAAAGAAATGTAGATAGCGCAAAAACGCATAAATGAACTGCCTTACCCCCGCAATACGATGGAGAAGGGGGGGAAGGGGGGGGGGGAGGTGTTAGAGGCTCAGGACCTTAGTTATACATCAATAGTTCTTAAAAAATTATGTTGTGGGTAAGGGGCAACAATAGATTATGAAATACCCATTTTTTTCCTTGGTGATCGTAAAATACTCTCCCCCCTTGGCACTTCACGTTCCGTATTTGCACTTCAGTATCTCTTTAAAATGTATGTTATTAAAAAAGTCAACAATAGTTCACGAACTTTGTTTTTTATTTTTTAGGATGGGCATAAAGCACTCCCCTTGGTAATGCGCATTATGGGAAATGCGTTGGGATTGATAAAGTTAAGCTTCAAAATGTCAGTTAAAAAATGTTCTCGAAACTGCATTAAATTCAACTAACCCCGCAGAAAGCATGACAATACAGAATAAACACAGTATTTCATGCATAAAAAGCTTGTATTTCTGTAGTTGACTGCCTTTATTATGATGGTCATTTTGACACACAACAGTCTTGCATGCAATCTAATGGTACCCGCACCCTTTTACTTTACGACTTTTCAATGCGTAAATGTTTTAATGACGTAATTTGTTTCTCCTTCAAAAAACAGCTGTCTTAAAAAATTCTGAAATTTCTGCTCTGATGGCGGAATTGTGTTTCCTACTTTTAATTTTATTGCTTCCGACGTCTTATTTTAACGCCTGTGTAATAGTTTTCCTTTTTCAGTACAGTTGTGGAGGCTTATCTGATACGTTTAACTGTGTAAATACAGCATTCTGTGACAGTTGTCTATTTAACAGCTTCACAAATTGGTTCTGTTCGCAGTAAGGAACGAAATTTCAGGTTATTATGTAGATTTACGAGGTATTTCTGAAAAATCATGTCTCTTGCTATTTGCTGTTCTCTTATTTTTCTTCAAAAGAAGCGTTATTTTTTTAGGAAATGTCAGTAGTGTACAAGATAATCGTGGCTAAACAGTATTGTAATATTTTGTTCCAAACATGTCATGGTCCTTGGGAAACACAAAGTATGAGAAATTTGGCATCTTCTTTTTGTATTGCGGCAATTTGTCGCTCTACGCACGTCCTCTGTAAAAACCTTGTTTAGGATCGCCAGAGAAAATAAGGGATCGAGGAGGAACCGTACAAACTAAAGATTTCGAATGGTATTTTCTACAAGGAACAAAAGGAATATATTTAAAGTGGACATGCATGCTTCATTTTAAATTACTGCTTGCATGTATTTATAGACATTGCTTCTTTTTGCTAAGATTCATTAGATTTTACTCATATAAAGAATTCCCTACAATGAAAATTTAAACTCACTACTACTTGCCGTCCTACTTTCATAAATTCGGTGGTACATTCGTTGCGCACCTCTGTCGAATCTATCGTTCATTAGGGAAAAAATTATTTCTGCCTCAGCATTTGAACCATGAATGCTTAATATAAACCCAACTAAGGTACTTTCACCAAATTTGGAAGCTGGACTTTTTGGCTCTCAACATGCAGAAAACATTAACCCATCTTCTGTCTGCATTGCCTTCCATGGATATGGCTTGCTTCGAAATATCCTTTGCATTACGAAATTCATCATACAAACAATCTTCGTCTACATCATCTTTCCGAACAGAGTCAATTATATCTTGAAGATGCTTAAATTACAGGTCGGAACTTAGACAAAGAGGCACCCTAGACTCTATTTGCCTCAGCAACATATCTTTAAATTTGAAATTTTTGACTAAATATATTTTCAATAACACATAAAATTCCATAAGACTATTTTCAATGTGTTTTCTGCTTTTTGCATGCAGAGAACGGTCGGTATTACCGCCATGCGCCACACCAAATTGCCGCCTGCAGATAGAAGAGAAGGCTTTGAAAAAACTATCGTTCACTGGACGAATTCAGGAATATGTTTCTTCCCAACATGAACGATAAACACACATGATCTTATTTTTTCACTTTTTCTCGTTGGTGATTTCACCCTGTCTTCATCACTACTCATATTAAAAACGAGGAATCGCAAACTCCGAATCTGACCAGGACAATGCTCACCTCCTTTAGCTTAGCGTAATGTGGTCCATCGTCCAAGGACCTATCCAGAATTTTATCAAAGTGGAGGAGGATTTTCATTTATTCACAAAATTTCCATAAAGAACGATAAACCATTTTGTTCGACATCGATCGTTGAATTTTCAGCAAGCAGAGATATAATCCCGTTAGTTAAGGTTGCTGTAGTTTGGCAAACCACTAACAAACAAACGTGCTCCAATCTCCCTTCACTCTCCAATGCCATTTTACCCTGTTCTTGTTTCAGTCTGGATATGAGTTGAGAAACTGATCAAGAATGTAAGAGTGCAAATTTTTTGGGACACCGTGATTATTACCTACAGCGATTTTGGAGTAAAGAGATCTCCGTTCGACAGAGAACATAGAATTTGTTGTAGAAAATTCAAAGGATCTGGAATCATTCAAATTTACACTTTACCAAATTTCCTCATTTAAGTGTGTATCTGTCTTTCCTTGCAATGTAAGAAGATCATTTTCTGCATTAATGAATCTCCTGGCAGACAAATGCTTCAGCCTAAATGAAAAGAATTGAGACTATTATCTATTTGTCTTGTGCCTTTTACTGCAGGGAGTCTCAGAAGAGATGTTCGGCTTGCCTTCGGGGCAACTCTTTCATTTATGCAGAGAGGCTGCATCTTTAACGGGATTGGAATCAGCCAAGAAAAAAAAAGAATTCGGAAGAAATTGGCTATGGTCTAAGACAAGGGACCACAACCAGAACTTGCTTAATTGGAAACAGGAAACCACAGAAAACCATTTTCAAGGTTGACGGCAGATGGATTCGAACAATCTCGCCTTCCGAATCCAGGGATTGCTAGCTCAGCGCCTCAACAACGCGCAGAGTTATCCCGATCGGTTGAGAATCTGAAAAAAACTGGTTGTTATACAATGTTTCAAAATAAAGCAAAATGCATCACAACAAATGATGGAATTCTAATACTATATGTTTTTTTTTTCGTGCTGTTGTTCATGATTATTTTAAGACTTAATTGTGCATGGAATTGCTGTCTTCAGTTATTATAGTATCTCAGCATCGTAAATAGAATTTGGACGAAACCGGCGGAGGGGGGGGGGGGGGGCAGGGGGCGGGAAGCAGGGCGCAGTCGGCTCGGACGAAATCAAGCAGTCCGCTGAAAAAAATCTTCTTGAAACGAACTAAAGATTGTGCTGTCATCCCATACCCCTTCCTTTCTCCACCAACCCCTCCCCCTCGTTCCGTAACGGAACTGGTTTCCACAATTTGGTACCTCTTGGGAGACCGAATATGCGATATTTTTCCATTTGGGCTACTAATGATAGAATATTTAGCAACGTTTTTTAAATGCAACCACCGAGGTTTTGGCGATATTTTTGTTGAGCAACGTGATGTTTGGGCGACAAGGGCAAGTCCTAGTGCATTTTTATGGCCAAATTTTAATCTTATTTGCAATGCAACTTTGATCATGGCTGTCTCTCAGCAACCATATGTAAATTTCAACGGAGGAATACCACAGCCAACCGGTTGCAAATAACGTTTAATACACTGACCTAGGTTTCGACACCTCTAAGGATGTCTTCATTACAATAAGACTTCAACAACCGTAAAATTACATTGCAAGCAGGCAATAGTCAAGATACCGAGCAGATATGCTCGAGTCAAAAAATAAAAATTAAAAATGTTCCAGCGTTTCGTACGTATACCTTGAAATGAACAACATCCGACTCTGATGTTTAAACCTGTCGTTGTCCTTGCTGACTATCGATAGTGTGTATTCCTCATTCGTAGGATTGAAAATTCTAGTATCTATCAGTTTCAATACACCCTGTGTAATGTTAGCTGATAGCTGACGTGGATGGGGGGGGGGGTGAGGAAATCCGGATCCCGTAACACCTCCCCCCCCCCCTTTGACTACGTCATTGCTTCGTCCAGTTTCTAGGTCGCTGGTCGGCAGAGGAGATCCGTTACGTGAGGAATGTTGCGGATTTATTTGTTTACTTGTTATCCACAGTTCTGGGTATTGAAGAGGATGCCGTGGTGTGGCAGGCGAAATAAATTGTTTTAACCTCACTGCGAAAATTAAATACGGGATCTACTCGAAATAATACGGGAAAGGAGATCTAACAAAGATGTAACCAAAACACGGGATTTCTCTGGTAACACGGCACAGATGGCAACCTTAACCTCAGTATTAACAATACGATTCGCTACACGGGATACTGTATTCAATAGTGTAGCTTATCGCCCGCTTTGCGCTCTGCCATCACAGTGTGTAATAGAAATGAGGCGGAGTGCCGCAATTACACGTGGTGAACTGCGGTGCAGTATTGCTAGCAATAAAGTGAAGCAGTTGTTTACAGTCATTTTCTTTTGCCAAATTAATTGCATAGACATTTTCTTTAAAAAAGCGAATATCAGGTCATCTAATAATCAGACATGATATTATGAACCTGTGATTTGTTGCATTGTTTCTTTCAAGTGAGTATTTCATAGATGTCAAGTGCTAAACAAAGTAATGAATACAATAACAATAATACAGTATCCATCCACAATTATACCTTGAAGAAGTCGTATGTACCAAATAATTTGTTTCCAGTGTAGCCCTAAAAGTTTTCTCATGGAAGTAATGGGCGATAGAGAGGTAGTATCTGTAACCATATTACTAGAAGCGAAAAAGTCCTTAATTATTCATAATGTCGGAAAGGTCCACATCACAGGTAGTGATTAATGCATAAGTACTCACAGCTACTACAACTGTCAACAAATATTATTGGTAATCTTTTATGCACTAGCCACTTAATATGACCGCTTTCGGCAGCTTCTTCGCTACCTTTAGGTCAGGCACACCCTTTCCCACTCTAGTTACGCCTGTAACATGTCGATGCATTTCCGTCAGTTGACGTCATACTGATGAAACTGTATGCGACTTACATGTTAGATGTGTAACTAGTATAAAATGGATCCGAAGATAACCCATTACCGTCCGAAGCGGCTTAAAAATGATGTTTTAACGACTTCAGTACGGCCACAATTAAGACTAGCCTTATCTGTAAAACTTTGAACATAGCTGCTAAGGTACAGTGACCGTGTCAGAATTATATTAGAACAAATAAGCCCTCGGTCACAAATATTTATGACCGAGGGCTTATTTGTTCTAATATTATCTGTAAAATTCGGTTAGCAAAACTTCTAGCAAACCCATTTATCTGCGGGTTCCAGCATGAGGAAGGCACAAAGCTGCTGTTGAAGCCAGTAATAAGCTGCTGTTACGTCCCCTCCGCAGCAACTTCTATTACTGTTGAGTGTGTCTGTTATTGAATCGACAAATTATTATTGTTACTCTCATGTAGATGGTACGTGTAATACTCACATCAGTGCGATTTATTCCTCTTGTAGACAGTCACCAAACATGGAGTTAGCTGGTACTTGATTGGTCCAAATGGCTCTGAGCACTATGGGACTTAACATCTGAGGTAATCAGTCCCCTAGAACTTAGAACTACTTAAACCTAACTAACCTAAGGACATCACACACATCCATGCCCGAGGCAGGATTTGAACTTGCGACCGTAGCGGTCGCGCTATTCCAGACTGAACCGCCTACAACCGCTCGGCCAGGTACTGGATTATACAACACAGTCATCGTATGTAATTTCCCATTTTTTCCTTTAGGATTCAAGACAATTCCGAAACTGTTTGATACTTTAATATTGTATAAAAAAAATACCTTATTTGTCACTAACGACTGGTTGCTATTAGAGATGTTAGTTACCAGCAGCAGTTGTGAAAAGAAAGAGAGGAGTGTTACAGTCAAGTAGAGAGTAACGACAGAAATACATAAAGAGTACTGCGGATACTCTTAGCAAACGGAATATTTATTACAGAAGATGAATCACAGTTTAGTGTACTCTCATAGTCTATGTGTAATTCACAATCACGTACATGGAATTAACTTTAGAAACTGGATGGTGCTTGTTTACGCCCTTCGGAGTTTACTCAAATAAGCAACCCAAAAATGGCGCCAAAGCAAAGGTTACTCGTAGCAAAAACAAAACTATAAAATATTTAGAAGTCATAAGACAGTACAACTTTACGCAGAAACGTTACCTAAGGGAAAAACGAACCAATATTTTTTAAATATCTAACAGATACAGTTACCTCGATGTAGTGGAAGAAAATAGATTTCAACAACACTTAATTCGATGCAGAAAGAGGTGGCGTATTGGTTAGTGAGAAGAGAAGCGTTAATGTCTCATTTCTGTCCTGTACGTTTGGTTTTCCATATATTTACTAAATCGATTAAGGCGACTGCAAGAACTGTTATTTGAAAAGGACGTGACTGGTTTTATCTATTTTACCCTTGTCGACGAGGCGCTACATCTTAATCTTCCCGTCCTTCCACCCTTGTTTCATCGGAGACGTTAAACATTTGGGTGAGGTACCATACTAGCTTACATCAGACGATGCACATAGTACGTAACACAGACACAAAATAAAAATAAATGTAAAGAGTCGTATGAAATTAAATACACACCCTACAAAAGCGCAAAGACACAACTAGAAGCAACGGCTTTCAATTTATTTTTCGCGACACTAACTCCAGTTCGACTCTTCAATGTTTCCAATACTCTTGAAAACCGGCAGTGCCCCTTGCCATCTGTAACGTCTTGACCCGCAGCGTCGCACGTCGGTGGCTTTGTTCAATGTGTTACCTGTACAACAACCCGAGAGCCAGACTAACAGCGTGACCGGATGTGGTATTGCTTAAATAGCGTGTTCGGAAATTCCCGTTACAAATTTGTAGTAGTTGTAGAGGGGAGTGAGTATATAATATCTGAATAGGACACCATGTCCGGAAATATACCGTGTCCGTTCTACGACGGTTTCAATTCCGATATTTAACTCATCCACTTTCGCTTGAGGAACTGAATTAGGCGTGACGCAATAGATTTATTAGGTAATAATACGAAAGCGAACATAACTAAATATTCATTTATCACTTAATCACATTCGTTTGTATAAACACTTAAATACAACGTGTTTACGTTATTCCAGTACAAGAAAGAACCCCGTATAATGCACGTACAGAACAATACTGATGCAATATAAAAGCGCTCGATGTGGCGACCACCGACGTTGTTACACACATTATACCTACGAAGCATTTTCTGATACACACTTCCATGCCATCTGATGTCTCCAGCTTCTAGTGCAGCGGCCAGAACTCGTACCAGCAGATCTTCCTCTGTCTTTACAGCAGTCTCGCAGCAAGGCAGACATCTTTAGAAAGAAAAAGAAAATTGCATGAGACACCAAGAATTAGTAAAGACCCAGATGTAATTTTACACTATAAAAATTTTTTTACATGCTGAGAAAAGATGTCAGCAAATCAAAAAATATGTATATTAGAGACGAAATTAACAATTCGGTCAATAAAATCAAATCAATATGGAGTGTTGTTAGAAGAGAGACAGGAAAAGTAACTACTAGGGTAGGTAGTACTACAATTAAGGAGAATGAGACCATCTTAACCATAGGTACACAAGTAGCTAATGTATTTACCAACCTTTACTTAAGTGTAGGTGAAAAACTCGTGAGAATATTTCAGAAGAAAAAGCCAAACGGTACCTGGAAGAGTCAGTTTTGAGAAATCCTTGTCAGATTAATTTTCATCAAACAAGCACTTGTAAAATAAGGAAAATCATTAAATCTTTGAAAAATAAATGTTCTGTTGGAGTAGATGACGTCTCTAACAAGATATCAAAACAATGTGGAGCAGTTACATCTGATGTTTTGAGTCACATCCATGAAGCATCACTAACTCAAGGTATTTTCCCAGACAGGTTAAAATAAGCCACTGTCAAGCCTCTATGCAAAAAAGGGGACACCACATATGTTAATAATTACCGGGTAGTATTCTTGCTTACAGAATTTTCAAAAATTGTCGAGAAATAAACATACTCAAGAGTGGTTAGCCATCTCAACAGTAATGGGATACTTAGTAAATCACAGTTTGTATTTCAAAAATGCTGCTCTACCGAAACATCAGCATACAATCTTACTGCTCACGTAAAAGGGTCTTTAAATAGTAAAATGCAACCAATAGGAACTTTCTGTGACTTATGCAAAGCATTTTACTGTGTGAACCATAATATTATGTTGCAGAAATTACAATTCTGTGGTATAAATCGAACAACATATGAGTGGTTTAAGACATATCTACAGAACAAGAAACAAAAAGTTTCTTTATATGGATTAAGTGATTTAAGGAAGTTTCCCATTTCATCTGTGGTGAAATTACATTAGTTGTTCCACAGGGTTCGATCATGAGTCTCCTTCTGTTCTTGATACATGTGAATGACCTCCGTCTTATCTGAGACGAGAAGCAAAACCGACACAGTTTGCTGATGATAAAAGCGTAATTATTAATCCAGTAAAAGAAACTCCAATAGAAAATGATAAAAATAATGTAGATGTAGAGGCTTATCTCACTAGGGGTAAGATAGATACTGCCTACAGGAAAATTAAAGAGACCTTTGGAGAAAAGAGAAGCACTTGTATGAATATCAAGAGCTCAGATTGAAACCCAGTTCTAAGCAAAGAAGGGAAAGCAGAAAGGTGGAAGGAGTATATAGAGGGTCTATACAAGGGCGATGTACTTGAGGACAATATTATGGCAATGGAAGAGGATGTAGATGAAGATGAAATGGGAGATACGACACTGCGTGAAGAGTTTGACAGAGCACTGAAAGACCTGAGTCGAAACAAAGCTCCAGGAGTAGACAACATTCCATTGGAACTACTGACAGCCTTGGGAGAGCCGCTACTGACAAAACTCTACCATCTGGTGAGCAAGATGTATGAGACAGGCGAAATACCCTCAGACTTCAAGAAGAATATAATAATTACAATCCCAAAGAAAGCAGGTGTTGACAAATGTGGAAATTACCGAACTATAAGTTTAATAAGTCACGGATGCAAAATACTAACGCGAATTCTTTACAGACGAACGGAAAAACTAGTAGAAGCCGACCTCGGGGAAGAACAGTTTGGATTCCGTAGAAACACTGGAACACGTGAGGCAATACTGACCCTACGACTTATGTTAGAAGCTAGATTAAGGAAAGGCAAACCTACGTTCCTAGCATTTGTAGACTTAGAGAAAGCTTTTGACAATGTTGACTGGAATACTCTCTATCAAATTCTGAAGGTGGAAGAGGTAAAATACAGGGAGCGAAAAGCTATTTACAATTTGTACAGAAACCAGATGGCAGTTATAAGAGTCGAGGGACATGAAAGGGAAGCAGTGGTTGGGAAGGGAGTGAGACAGGGCAGGGCCGGCCTTAGCCATCCAGGTGCCCCGGGCGAGTCGTCCAGTTGGCGCCCTTTATTGTATAAATAGCGAACCTGGCAGTGCTTTGCAACACGGTATTTGACTGTTTTCTAGAAATCGTCTTAAGTGGTTAATGGCGTCATCTTATGATCATAACATGGTTTTTTCCATCGTAAATTTGAGTATTTTATTTTTTTAAGTGGAAATGAAATCCAAATGATCTGAAAGCCCGCTAAGACGCTCCATGTGAGTCTTGTGTAGCCTGTGACGTCAGTCCAGCGTGCTGCTGTCGCTGCCGTAACAGTCAGTATAGCAGTGATACATTGTTTGGGCATTCACGTTTTGAGAAATTGTCTAAAAGTATTGCGTAGTACTACACTTTACATCTACAACAACTCCAGAAAATTGTTTTTGCGTGTTCCAAACAAAGAAATGATGCGTAAAATGTGGTTGAAAGAGGCTCGTATATCCCAAATATTTCTTCTCTTTTCTGAAGCACCCCTGTACTAAAGCGAACAAAACAAAACAAAAATTATTCAAATTGGTCAAGCCATTTCTTTTTCTTGGTGAGACTAACACACAACAATTGATTTTTGTATATAGGAGGTAATATGTATAACGAAAAAACACTAATTTTGAATTGGGTACCATATTTTTATTGAATTTAATATAACTGTAAGCCATAAACCTCTATTTTCTGTCAGTCATCTGAACACAAAACATATTACGCCTAATGAAAAACAATTATAAACGACTAAAATTTTACTTTTCTCGCTTTTCTGTCGGCAAAGTCTCTGATCAGACTAGCAAAGTCCAGGTTTTCTGCAACTTCATTTTCAATGGGCAGTGAGGCCAAACTGGTTAGTCTTGTTTGAGACATTGTAGACCGCAAGTACGTTTTTATCAACTTCAGTTCGGAAAAACTGCGTTCGCCGCTTGCGACAGTCACTGGCATTGTTAGCAAAATACGTAACGTTATGCAGATGTTGGGATATAACTCTTGAAGATTATGCTTTTTTATGAAGTTTAAGGCTTCAATAGGCGTTGCCTGGCTGTCTTCGAGATAGTGTTGCAGGCCTAAAATTTCTTCGCACAGCAAATTTCCATCAATATCTGACTTCATGTTGACAGTTAACTTTTCTTGTAATTTAGAACAACATTGTATTAGTTCTTCTTTATTTTGAATTTTTTTAGTGTCAAACAAGAAACTCCACGTCGCAGAAAATTCTTGCATCTGTTCAAATCTTTCTTTCATGGATATGTGCACGGTGTCCAACAGTGCATTGAAAAACTCTACTTTAAACTTCTTTTTTGGGTCAGTTATGTAATCATCAACAGCGTCTTCACCCGGCCTGCGTTTAATACGTCTTAATCGCATTTGTGGTTTAAATAATGGCTGCGTATCAAGATCCGAAGCCAGTCCAGTTGCTGTTACAATAGCTTGTTCGAAACCTGTTTGTCTATATGTTTCCAAATAAGAGCAACATTTGTCAAGGATTCCCATAAACTCGACAAAGTTGATTGTGGGTGACTGACTTGCTTTACTCACAACGTTAATTTGAAGTAGAACATCATACCATGTCACGAGAGAAACAATGAAGCTGAAGTCTTTTAATTGTCCTCCTAGTGTTGTCGCTTCGTGTGACACCGCAGCATCGCTTTGTTCAGTAGCATCGGCCAAGGAAACCAAAGCGTCATGCATTTCGCATATTTGATAACGAACCGCTTTGACGCTATCAATTCGAGCTTCCCAGCGTGTGTCACTTACATTTTTCAGGGTGTATATCTTCAAATGGTCGGTCAAAATTTTCCATCTATTTACCAATCCAGCAAATAGATTAAACATTTTATGTAACATTCCGAACAGTGTCACGGATTTTACTGATGATTTTGCCGCATCACACAATACCAAATTATAACTATGGCATCCACATGGCACAAAAAAAGCTAGTGGATTTAACTTCTTAATTCTGTTCTGGACGCCTTTATTTTTCCCCTTCATGTTCGCGCCGTTATCGTAGCCCTGTCCTCTGCAGTCATTAATGTTAAGGTCAAGATCACTCAATGTTTTCAAAGTGCTTTCTGTGAGGCCTTCACCGGTTGTATCATCTATTTGCAGAAATGAGATGAAATGTTCTTTCACACTTACGCCATCCTCTGTTATGTCGGCGCATCTTAAAGTTATCGAAAGTTGTTCTTTGTGACTTATATCTGGAGTACAGTCAGCTATGATTGCATAATACTTTGAACCCTTTATGCGGGATACGATTGTAGACATAACGTGTGATGCCATGAGTTCTATTAATTCATTTTGTATATTTTTGCCGCAATAATGGTCAGCCAAATCACCATTCAATGCCAGTCTGACGTGCTCTTCCATGATTGGATCAAACTTTGCCAATAACTGTACAAGACCTAAGAATTTTCCATTATTTGGGGTAAATGATTTATCTGATAACCCTCTGAATGCCATATTATTTTCAGCCAAATACAAAGTAATGTGCATCAATCTTTGAAGCACATTGCTCCATCGTAAACTTTCTTTAGAAATTAGCTTTTGTTCTTCCTTGTCAATAGTTAATCCAGCTTTAAACCTGATTTCAGCTTCAGTCCATTGAGTAAATGCTTTTTTGTGGTTAGGACTATTTTCATGCAGTTTCAGAGCTTCACTTAAATGTTTCCAATTTCTGAAACCCACAGTGGTAGTCAAATTAGTAGTTGACTTTAAATCAAACAGTCGACAACAAAAGCAAAAGACACTGTCGTTTGATACAGAATAAACTAGCCAGTTGGAAAGTTATTTAGACATACTTGTGAGGGTCCACATATTATAATGCGATCCATATCTCTAGCATTAAGTACTTTTGGCCACGTACCTACATCAGAAACATTGTATTCCTTTATTGCAAGAACGTTGATACTTTCATCGACCACAGATGTCATGTGTTGATTTTGACTTGGAGAAATATCAGAGGATTCATGCAAAGATGTACTGCGCTGGTCAATTTGATCACCTTCAATAGGTGATTGTATATTTTTTGTGTATAATTGTTCACAGTCTGAGGAAATATTTGCTGATACGTGGACTTCGGATTCAATATCTGAAGTATTTGCCTTAGAATTTCCTTTAAGGTACTTATAAATATTCATGTGCTTTTTAGTTTCTTCAAGAACTTTTTCTTTTTCAGCTTTTCTTTTCCGATTTTCTGAACCAGAAAGCTTTTTTTTTAATCATTTCCTTCTCTTCTGGCATGATTTAATAATTTGACAAATTATTGCTTGGACACTGCTCTATTTCGCGACCACAATATTCGATCTATAACAAATAAAGAAATTCACCTATCAGTAGACGTAACTAGAAAAAAACCTGAACTGGAAGATAAAAATGTTTTTCGCACCTACCAGAAAATTAAAATGTTGACACAGTCACGACACTCGTTTCACTCACAATTATTCAGCCACGAAAACATGGCCGCTGCCTCCGACTCTTACTGACAATTACTGACATGCGTGTGCAAATCGTAGTGCTGCCAACATATGCAGTCTAACAAACATTGTGTGGCGCTGTATTATTTCAGTGAGTTAGGGGAGAATTCTCTATGAATGCAGTGCACGCATTGCATGATCTATTAATTAATGTACATGAGTCATTAAGTCACAAATATTCGATATAAATACATTCGTATTAATTAAATCATAATGTAATGTATATTTCACAGTCTGTATTTTCTTTTATTTGGAGCGACCGGTAGTTTCTGTTGTAAACGAGAGATGGTGCGGCTGCATGGGCTCTTCCTTGTTGCAGTTCTTGAAACAAATAAGAGAGGCGCTTTTGTAGAGCCCGTGCTAGCCCGCGTCAAACATGGATGGTTGCAGACAATACGAAGATTGCATTCAGCATGATTTCTCTTCTGATACCCCGAATTCATCGCACATTCGTGAGATTAGCGACGTATGTTGAATGAGACTGAATAATATTTTAGTTTCGCGAAATGGGTGATTGTAAATTGTAATTTTTTTTTTACATGCGTTTAGTACGTGGCGCCCCTTGGGCCCCGGCGCCCTGGGCGACCGCCCGAGTCGCCCCACCCTAAAGCCGGCGCTGAGACAGGGTTGTAGCCTCTCCCCGATGTTATTCAATCTCTATATTGAGCAAGCAGTGAAGGAAACAAAAGAAAAATTTGGAGTAGGAATTAAAATCCATGGAGAAGAAATAAGAACTTTGAGGTTCACCGATGACATTGTAATTATGTCAGAGACAGCAAAGGACTTGGAAGAGCAGTTGAACGGAATGGATAGTGTCTTGAAAGGAGGATATAAGATGAACATCAACAAAAGCAAAACAAGGATAATGCAATGTAGTCTAATTAAATCGGGTGATGCTGAGGGAATTAGATTAGGAAATGAGAGACTTAAAGTAGTAAAGGAGTTTTGCTATTTGGGGAGCAAAATAACTGATGATGGGCGAAGTAGAGAGGATATAAAATGTAGACAGGGAATGGCAAGGAAAGCATTTGTGAAGAAGAGAAATTTGTTAACATTGAATATAGATTTAAGTGTCAGGAAATCGTTTCTGAAAGTATTTGTATGGAGTGTAGCCATGTATGGAAGTGAAACATGGACGATAAATAGTTTGGACAAGAAGAGAATAGAAGCTTTCGAAATGTGGTGTTACAGAAGAATGCTGAAGATTAGATGGGTGGATCACATAACTAATGAGGAAGTATTGAATAGGATTGGGGAGAAGTTTATGGCACAACTTGACCAGAAGAAGGGATCGGTTGGTAGGACATGTTCTAAGGCATCAAGGGATCACCAGTTTAGTATTGGAGGGCAGCGTGGAGGGTAAAAATCGTAGAGGGAGACCAACAGATGAATACACTAAGCAGATTCAGAAGGGTGTAGGTTGCAGTAGGTACTGGGAGATGAAGAAGCTTGCACAGGATAGAGTAGCATGGAGAGCTGCATCAAACCAGTCTCAGGAGTGAAGACCACAACAACAACAACAACAATGTCTTTGGAAAATTTATTGATTGGTTTTCTGCGAATGGTCTTGCTCTGAACTTTGAAAAAAACAGTACATCCAATTTTCTACCGCAAGGAGTGCAATTCCTTCGATAAATGTAACACAATAATAGATGTCAGTAGCCAGGGTAGAATATACTAAGTTTCTGGGTGTATATATAGATGAGAATCTTAATTGGAAAATTTATATTTTGGATCTCCTAAAGCGACTAAGTTCAGCAGCTTTTGTCATCATAGTAATTGCTAATTTTGGGGATATAGAAATTAGCAAGCTGACATACTTTGCACACTTTCACTTTCTGATATACGGAATAATATTTTGGGGTAACTCAACAATTAGGCAAAAAGTATTCATTGCTCAAAAGAAAGTGGTTAGAATAACATGTGGGGCTCATAGTCGCACATTTTGTAGGCATCTGTGTAAAAGGCAAGGAATTCTTTCAGCAGCCTCACAGTACATTTACTCAGCAATGAAATTTGTTGTCTACAACATGGACCAGTTTAAAAACAAGTGACATTCATGATTATATTACCAGAAGGAAGAAAGACTTAAACTATTCTCTACGTCTGCGTAACCTATCTTTGGCACAGAAAATGGGTAAAATACACTGCTGTAAAGCTTTTCGATAAATTACCATATGAAATAAAATGTCTGACAGACAGCAATAACACTTTCAAAAATACACTGAAATCATATCTCCTTGACAACTCTTTCTATACCATAGATGAATTCTTGAATAGGAATAAATAAATCTATAGGTATAATATGTTCATTTTGTGCCATTTAAGAGAGTGGGGTAAGTAATAAAAATTTTAAACTTCTTTTAGAAAAAAGAAAAAACCCTTGATTTGTGTGTGCTTTTCTTACGCACTTGATCCGTTCAACATGATAAAGGTTTCCGTGAGCTTGATCAATCGAACACGTAACTAACTAACATCAGGTGGCCGTCTGATGTAGTACACGTCACCCCTCAGCAGACGTGGATGCATTACACGTCTGAATTCAAACCGTCGTTGAACGCAAAGCTTACGTTTTCGGACATGGGTTCCTGTTCAAGATACACTCCTGGAAATGGAAAAAAGAACACATTGACACCGGTGTGTCAGACCCACCATACTTGCTCCGGACACTGCGAGAGGGCTGTACAAGCAATGATCACACGCACGGCACAGCGGACACACCAGGAACCGCGGTGTTGGCCGTCGAATGGCGCTAGCTGCGCAGCATTTGTGCACCGCCGCCGTCAGTGTCAGCCAGTTTGCCGTGGCATACGGAGCTCCATCGCAGTCTTTAACACTGGTAGCATGCCGCGACAGCGTGGACGTGAACCGTATGTGCAGTTGACGGACTTTGAGCGAGGGCGTATAGTGGGCATGCGGGAGGCCGGGTGGACGTACCGCCGAATTGCTCAACACGTGGGGCGTGAGGTCTCCACAGTACATCGATGTTGTCGCCAGTGGTCGGCGAAAGGTGCACGTGCCCGTCGACCTGGGACCGGACCGCAGCGACGCACGGATGCACGCCAAGACCGTAGGATCCTACGCAGTGCCGTAGGGGACCGCACCGCCACTTCCCAGCAAATTAGGGACACTGTTGCTCCTGGGGTATCGGCGAGGACCATTCGCAACCGTCTCCATGAAGCTGGGCTACGGTCCCGCACACCGTTAGGCCGTCTTCCGCTCACGCCCCAACATCGTGCAGCCCGCCTCCAGTGGTGTCGCGACAGGCGTGAATGGAGGGACGAATGGAGACGTGTCGTCTTCAGCGATGAGAGTCGCTTCTGCCTTGGTGCCAATGATGGTCGTATGCGTGTTTGGCGCCGTGCAGGTGAGCGCCACAATCAGGACTGCATATGCCCGAGGCACACAGGGCCAACACCCGGCATCATGGTGTGGGGAGCGATCTCCTACACTGGCCGTACACCACTGGTGATCGTCGAGGGGACACTGAATAGTGCACGGTACATCCAAACCGTCATCGAACCCATCGTTCTACCATTCCTAGACCGGCAAGGGAACTTGCTGTTCCAACAGGACAATGCACGTCCGCATGTATCCCGTGCCACCCAACGTGCTCTAGAAGGTGTAAGTCAACTACCCTGGCCAGCAAGATCTCCGGATCTGTCCCCCATTGAGCATGTTTGGGACTGGATGAAGCGTCGTCTCACGCGGTCTGCACGTCCAGCACGAACGCTGGTCCAACTGAGGCGCCAGGTGGAAATGGCATGGCAAGCCGTTCCACAGGACTACATCCAGCATCTCTACGATCGTCTCCATGGGAGAATAGCAGCCTGCATTGCTGCGAAAGGTGGATATACACTGTACTAGTGCCGACATTGTGCATGCTATGTTGCCTGTGTCTATGTGCCTGTGGTTCTGTCAGTGTGATCATGTGATGTATCTGACCCCAGGAATGTGTCAATAAAGTTTCCCCTTCCTGGGACAATGAATTCACGGTGTTCTTATTTCAATTTCCAGGAGTGTATTATATACTTACTCTCCTCTACAAGTCCTAGAAGTTTGTAACGGGGATTTCCGAACAGCCTGTGTAGCCTCGGCTGTTACGCATCCACTTCGGCACATCGAAAAATGTGCCTGCAGCATGTAGTTAATCTAGTGACGCCACAGGAAGTGGAAGAGTAGCACAGGAGTTGGTATCGGGAAAAATAAACTAAGGGGAATTTCCCCTAGCTCTGTCCCTAATGGTCCCTGTGTTAACATTTGAAATAATGATGCTTTTGGTCATGGTAACGGTTGACTGACAGTGGCTACTATAAGAACTGGTGCTACTGGTGCTACTCTGGAGACTTCTGATTTTCGTAATGTGATTTGTTAACACAGCAATATTTTCACAAACACCGTGTCCTTTAAACTAGATACTAACAGCTTCAGTACCCTCTACTTTACACCTACTACGGGTGTGGAGAGTCAAGGCCATTGTCAAAAACATAGTATGACCAACGATAGTCTTTATTTGCAACCTCACCAATATGACAAATGCGGTAACAAACCACATTACGAGAATCAAAGCTTCCCAACCCAGCACCAGTAATAGCAGTGTTGCAGGAACTTCGCAATAGTATCTATCGACCATGTGAAGAGTGGTACTGGAGTTCGTTCTCAAGTCTTCCAGAGCTCTTTTAAATGCTGGTTCTTAATACTTGATCACCTAAGTCATCCATATTGATTCCAACTTCCTCTTCTGCGGCGACATCAGACAAATCCTACTTCTCTTAGACACCTTCAATGTGCTTTCCGTCTATGCGACCTCGCTTCTGCGGTTAACTGTGGAACTGCCTTTGCAATCTTAACGTTACCACCCTTGCCTTTAATTTCATCGAAGGTTGTTTTCACTTTCCTTTGCGCTGAGTCAGTACTCCAGATCATTCCTCATTCGATTTCTTCACGTTTTTCCCACAGCCATTTCGCCTCAGCTGCCCTGCACTTGCTATTTATTGCTTTCCTAAGTGATTTATGTCTGTCGTTCGTTGAATATTTTTCTACTTCCTTTTATCGTCGATCAATTTAAATATTTCTTCCGTTACCCAACGTTTTTTCGCAATTACCTTTCTTATACTTCTGTCTGTCTGTCCAACACCACTGATTGGTCTTTTTAGATGTATCCACTCTTCTTCAACTGTAATGACTATTTTGTTGTTGCTTATCGTAGTATCTAAATCATTAGCGAACTTCTACACGTTTCATCATTCCTCAGCACTTCAGTATCATACTTCTGAAACACTGATACTTTCGGACGATTCTCTTAAACTCCAGCCTACTCTTCATCACTACTAAATTATGGTATGGTAGTATATCTCCTCGTGGGTACGCCTTACAATTCAGTATCTTATTTCGGAATTTCTCTCTGACCGTGATGTGGTCTAACTGAAATCTTCCGCTATCTCCTGGCCTTTTCCAAGTATACTTCCTCCTTTTGTGATGCTGGAATAGAGTATTCGCCATTACCACATGAAATTTATTGCAGAATTCAATTAGTCTTTCTCCTCTCTTATTCCTATTGCCAAGCACAAATATTTTCTTAACCCTTTCTTGTATTCTTTCCTCTGCCAGCGCGTTACGGTCCCCTTTACATACTGAATTACCCGTTCATTATCATCATAGGCTTTCCTTACCTCTTGAACTTCTGATTGCGACGTTGGCAAGTATATTGAACTATCGTTTTCGGTATTGGTTTGCTTTCGAATCTGATGAGAACCATCCTACCACTGCACTAATCACAGTAACTCACACACTGCCCTGGTTTCCTGCTCATAATGAATCCTACACTCGTTGAAACATTTTATGTTGCTATTGATATGAGGAAACCCATATCTTCTTTCCATTTCACTTCACTGAACGCTACTACATCTAGATTGAGCTTTTGCATTTCCCTTCTTCAGATTTTCTAACTTCACTACTACGTTCAGACTTCCGACATTCAATTATTTGACTCGTAGAATGTCATCCCATCGTTGGTGGTTATTCCACCTATTTCTTGTGGTCACCTCCACCTTGGTAGGGCCTCCCAGAATTCCGAAAGGGGGACTAATCCGGTATTTCCTTCCAATGGAGAGATCATTATTACACTTTTTCAGTTACAGGTCACATGTTGTGTGAATGCTAACTATGAGTCTTTAATACAGGGATTTCCATTGCCTTCTATAACTTCATGCCGTTGATCATCACTGATTATTCCGCTTTTAAGAGCAGTTTTCTTAAGATAATATTTTCAGAGATGAGGTACTGGTGGCAATAAAGCTGTGAGGACGGGTGTGCGTCGTTCTGTGGTAGCTCAGTTGGTGCCGGCACGGTAGCTCAGCGTGTACTGTCAGATGGTCAGAGGGCCGGCTGCACTCCGAGATTTCTTTTTCTTTAAGTGAAGGGATCGAAGATAAATTGGAACGGATGTTATGTGGCATCCGCCCAGACTAAATTCAACCAATTCAACGAACAAAATGAAAGAAATAAAAATTAGCAGAGAACTTGCCTGTGAAAGAGAAAGGTCCCGACTTCCAGTGTCGGTTCGTCAGACAGGTTTAACCTGCTAGGAAGTTCCAAGATAATGTTCAAATGTGTGTGAAATCTTATGGGACTTAACTGCTAAGGTCATCAGTCCGAAAGCTTACACAACACTTAACCTAAATTATCCTAAGGACAAACACACACACCCATGCCCGAGGGAGGAGTCGATCCTCTGCCGGGACCAGCCGCACAGTCCATGACTGCAGCGCCTAGACCGCCCGGCCAATCCCGCGCGGCTTCAAGGTAATACTTTTATCTCCGCTTCCTCGATCATCTATTTTACATATCACATTCTTCTGTTGCTATAATCCACTCTGAGAACGAAAAAGGTAAAGGTCAGATAACAAAACTCTTGTAGCCAATAGAGGGAAGTTATAATTGAAGTGGGAAGGAGACAAGGATTTCCGCATATCAACAGCAGCATAAAATGGTTCAACGAGAGTAGGATTCGTTATGAATAGAAAACCAGGGCAGAGTGTGAGCTACTATGATTAGTTCAGTGATAGGGTGGTCCTCATTAGATTCGGCAGCCGACACAATAGTTCAGGTATACTTGCCAACGTCGTAGTGAGAAGGTGAAGAAATAGAGAAAGTATATGAGGATATTGAACAGGCTATTCACTATGTAAAGCGTGATGAGGAACCTAATAGTCATGGGGTAGAGGAAGGAACAGAAGAAAGGGTTAACAGAATATCTGGGTTTGGCAGTAGGAACAGGAATACTTTAACTTGGAGAGTTTAAGTGCCCTTGGGGGTTAACATGCACAAATATAAATTAACCTATGCACTGACGGATGTAGTTGTATCTTATCAAGATGTGTAAACTGGACTTGGTCCCTTAGGAATTCGCACACATTTGAACACAGTTTATAAAATGGACTCATACCACTCCACCCAATGAAGAGAGAATTCTGCCCTTTTGCTGCTGCTTCCAGTGTGATTCCTGCTATTTTCCACTCTCGAATATTCTTAGTTTCGTACTTTACTGTGTAATTTGCGACGATCATGGCACACCATCTCACTTCAAACACGGCGCCCAAAGAGACGAGCGTCGGCAAGATACAGTGTTCAGTTCCGGAGATCAATCACTCGGGCTACTCATTTCGTCCGTCGCAGCTGCGCCCTCTTCACGCACGAGAGTGTGGCTATGTCCTTCGGAGAGGAAGAGCGCGTGTCTCCCTGTCCCGCCCGCTGCGGCAGCCGGAACTGATTGCCCCCCTGGTGCCTGCTGCAGCGCTTCCCCCGCCGCTTGTTAGCCGAGGAGGTGCTCCGTGACGACACGTCCGCACCACGGTCGCTCTGGCGGACACCAGCCTGCTAATGAGGTGAGCACCCAAGTCCTTGCGCTCTGGTAACTAAACTACGGTGGCGTCGATACGTACTGGTTATTGTGGCTCGGTAGCTAAGTGGGTTCTGACGTTTACACAGCCTGCCATTAAAACTACAATATCACGACGGAAATTAAATGACGAAATTTGCGTATAGAGTATAGTAGGAGTGCATGATTAAATGTACAGCTGATTTGGAGCCACACAGAATACGAAATTAGCTACAGAAAGCTGCCACCTCCGGTGTGCAACAGTGGCGTTAAGGCAGCTAGTCATCATGTGAGCCGACCTGAGCTCGGATGACAGTTACATGTACGTCAGTCCATGATGTTCCTACATACTGAGTGCTGGAGTAATCACGGAGGCTGGCGTGCTACTCTTACAACACACGTCCAGACGTTTCAGTAGTCGGGTGACAGATCTGGAGAACGTTCTGGCCATGGCAGCAGTGGAACACCTTCTGTGTCGAGGTACCTCAGCACAACACGGGGAACATACAATCTAACTTTACCTAGCTAAAAGGTCACGAAGACCTCGGTGATACGGCACAACACCATCCACAAGTCACAAGCGGAATGCTTGCAGTCCAAATCACCGGCTATGCAAATCAGTGCTGATCATTTTTTGGACGGAATCATATTCGTCACTAACTGCAGGAATTACGCATTTTCACAATTGCAGTTTCGAGCTTAAAGCCAATCTGAAGAGAGGTACTTCAAAAGCTGAAAAATAAAGAACAGAATGTGTATACATAATGACACTAACATGCCATACGTGTGGTTGTACGTTACAAAAATGTCAAAATTAACGTGCATCTTACACTGTGTATCAGCACATGACAATCTGTAACAAAAAAATTCGACGTCGCGCACATGTCTCATCGTCGTATTAATTTAGACGTGGTATTTACTGGTAGTAAGGAAAACGTGGGAGGGAGGACCCATCATGTAACTTTCTTTTCACACAACCTGTTTATTTAACAATATATAATCACAAATTTGTTTCCTTTACAAATTAACAAATTTGTGAAATGAATAAGCTTTTGCCGGCTGGAGTTTTTTTTTTTTTTTTTTTTGTTTGTGGTTTTAGGGCGCAAAACTTCTATGGTCATTAGCGCCCAATACCCCGCCGGCTGGAGTGGCCAAGCGGTTCAAGGCGCTACAGTCTGGATCAGCGCGACCGCTACGGTCGCAGGTTCGAATCCTGCTTCGGGCATGGATGTGTGTGATGTCCTTAGGTTGGTTAGGTTTAAGTAGTTCTAAGTTCTAGGGGACTGATGACCTCAGATGTTAAGTCCCATAGTGTTCAGAGCCATTTGAACCAATAAGCTTTTACAAGAGAAATCAACACAAGAACAACAAGACAATAATTACAAGGGCCCGGACCTGCAGTCCGCCCGCTATCGGGTGAAACACCGGTGTTTACTACCGCGCTGAATACAGTTTCTCTTATTAAATGCCCTTCTGCAACACATAAAAACATGTAAGTAATATTGATTACAAGAGTGTTTCAAGTACTCAAACAGACAACGTATTTTTTTTTTTTTTTTAATTTTGAAACTGTATGTTGAAAGATTCGGGGTTAAGATGCGCACCTATGCTTAAAGGTTAAACAAATTACGAAACAATTACGACAACGATAAGGTCTGCTTCAAAGCGAACAACCTTTGAATTTCAATCAGCAACCAAGGTGCCAGCGGATCGCAACCCGTCCCTTTTGGCAATCTTATTCGGACTAAAGCCCTGATGACAGTTGGCTGTTAATATGTCAAACGTTAAATTGCTTCTCAGTTATGAAGGCCGCTCTGAAGGAACGTTTTAGAACATTTCGTATGAGCACTTATTACAAGAGAACTCACTCGGCGGAACCACAAGATCCAGTTAAAAATATACCAGTAATAACCGGTCTTTCAACGCACAGCTAAGTACAACAGTTGGTTCAGATTATCTCAAACATAATTACAATCAAGGAATTGAACCAGTTAACATCTAAATCTAACCACAAGACCTCTGTTTGTTTAATGGGAACCTGTGCCTTGGTACAACTGTTCCGACTGTGGTTCCGACCAGGAGCTGATTCACTAAAACATTAATGATCGGGTGTAAACTAGAAAGGAAGGGCAATATAATATCAGAACAAATTTTCAAAAGACAGCTAGTGCCTAGCACAATAATACGGTCTATATTTATGCACAAAGAGCCGGCTGACAAGGGAACCTCCCCATCGCACCCCCCTCAGATTTAATTATAAGTTGGCACTGTGGATAGGCCTTGATAAACTGAACACAGATCAATTGAGAAAACAGGAAGAAGTTGTGTGGAACTGTGAAAAAATAAGCAAAATATACAAACTGAGTAGTCCATGGGCCACATAAGCAACATCATGGACGAAGCGTGCTTCGAAGCCCCGTGGTCCCGTGGTAGCGTGAGCAGCTGATGAACGAGAGATCCTTGGTTCAAGTCTTCCCTCGACTGAAAATTTTACTTTCTTTATTTTTGCATAGTTATTATCTGTCCGTTCGTTCATTGATATCTCTGTTCACTGTAATAAGTTTAGTGTCTGTGTTTTGCGACCGCACTGCAAAACCGTGCAATTAGTAGACGAAAGGACGTGCCTCTCCAATGGGAACCGAAAACTTTTGATCGTAAGGTCATAGGTCAACCGATTCCTCCACAGGAAAACACGTCTGATATATTCTATACGACACTGGTGACGACATGTGCGTCACATGACAGGAATATGTTGTCGACCCACCTAACTTGTACACTTGGCGAATGGGTAAAAAGATTCTTCTACCTTGCCCGATTTAGGTTTTCTTGTGGATGTGATAATCACTCCCAAAAAAGTGATGAAAACACAAGAGTTTGTCACATAAACTGAAAATAGAAAATTAAGATTTACACTTGATGGAAGATTTGAACCTAGTACCTTTCGTTCCGCAGTTGCTCACGTTACCACGAGACCACGGCGCTCCTGCGTTCCTATCATCCTTATTGTTGCTTATCTTCCCTTGAACTACTCAGTTTGTATATTTTGCTTATTTTTTCACAGTTCTACACAACTTCTTCCTGTTTTCTCAACTGATCTGTGCCAACTTATAACTAAATCTGAGGGGGGTGCGATGGGGAGGTTCCCTTGTGAGTAAAACTTTGAGGTTTGGATACAAACCAGAAAATAATTTGGAGGTCGGGTAGATAATGACACCAATCACCACGCGGATTACAGAATGTTACTCCCCTTTATCAGCAAGCAGCTCCGTGTATCCACGGTGCGTCACGGCGGTTACCGAGTGGTGCCGATGACAGGCAGGTAGAAGGCGGCAGCCAGGCCACGAGCAGTCGTCCGACACGAATGTTGCCAACCAACCGACGGAATGTCGGCCTGCTACTTGTAGTCGACGCTGACCCTTTTAAGTACTCCAGTATCTTTCCTATGCGCAGGCCCTACTTGTGTAGCTCGTGGCTTCGGCCGCTCGGATCTAGTGACCGCCTCTTGTCGCAATGCCACCGCCAGTCCCCAGACTTGGTGCCTCCTTTTTCGGGCCACCGACAACTGTAACAGTTCTAGTTTCAAGTACTCTGTGCAGTATTTTAAGGGTTGAATATACGTTATTCATTGTATCTTAGTTGTTACTTTAATGTTTGCTGCAGGTAGAGGTAACAACTTTTGCCTGCTTTACACGTTCTGTAAGTCTGTCACTGAACGCCCGTTCAGTTTGCCCAGTATAACATTTCGTGCCAGTGCCACATTCCATTATGTAGACCCGAGACCTTGCAAACTTTTTCGTTCCACCCGTTTTATGTCTGATTCTTTTTCCTAATATATTGTCTGTTGAAAACTAATACCTACGTTAGTTTCCTCGAAAATCTGTGCGTTTCTGTCTGAGACTGCACCTTGGCGAACGGAACATTTTTTCCATTTCTAATCTTATCTCATGAGTCCTATGTGCACTCGATGTTTTAACTATATATGCCCTTACACTTCTGGGACTATTGCCGCTCTGAAACACTTGTTCACGGCCATTTCTTGTAAGATAGCTGGTTTTCTTTGTATTTTTCTTCCAGCATCGTCTAGTGGCTTCTTGCTAAGTCTATGTATCATTTAGTTGAAATAGATTCGCTTGTCACATATTGGTTGCCAGGAATCATTACTTATTATGACAGCAGAAAAAGACAAAGTTTCAAGTTCCAGCCCAGCCAAGCAACCAGTTTTCATCTATTAGAGAATTTTAAAACAGTCCACACTCCACTCCAGAGTTAAAGATGTATTTTGGACACGGAGCTTTATTGTTGACACTGCAGTGCGTAAGCCTTGTAAGTGTTGTGGTAAATGACAACAAGTGAATAAATCCTCGGAGCTACTCCGTTTGTTCTCGAATCGGCCAGACAACTGAAGGCAGCCCCGTTCTTTCATACGCGTTATTTGTAATGGATGTAATTCGACCAGACTTCTTTCCCTTGAACTTTTTTTAAACATTAGCTCATGTCAGTTCTTATCCCCGTGGTCATGGAGGCACTTGTAAAATAAAGGAAGCGAAAGACTATCTACAGTTTGTGCAGTGCAGGGAGAAGAAGTACAAACTGTGACTTTTTCCGTTGGCAGACGTAAACGTCTCAGAGATGGCAAAGGACATTAGTTGATCGTAACGGAATGGATACTGTGTTAAACGTCTGGTGTCCGTTGAGTGCACACTCAACAACACAGGATACCCCTGGAACATTATGCAGCCCATTATGTTAGAGGGAAACTTCTGTGAGGATGACGTCGATGCCCAGGTTTTACCCGTAACTAAAATCGCTCTCCACTTTATCCGAATTCTCGAGTCACCGCAATTAACATAACCGTGTTACAGTAGTAGAAACATCTCTTGACAACTTGTGACACCAGACAGAAGTATCGTGCAACACTATTTCCATCAGTAATTAAAAATTCGTTTACTTGTGTCCTTTTGTTGTAATGAGTTATGCACGATCATCAGATATAAAAAGTTTGGCTACGAATAGCACGTCCTTGTGAACTGGAGTATCATAAGTCACTGATGATCTCCAATACCTGTATGACCACCTTTAATTGCAACTGTAGCTATACACAATGAAACTAATTTCCAGTTACGTATTCCAAAGGTGTGTGACTCCCTATTCATAATTCCATATATAATACTGATTTTAAGACGCAGCCAACGCTATGTGCATTTTCGTATTAAATAGTTAAACTAACGCTCTCTTTAATGTGGTGTACGATGGCCAGAGACAAAACTCATATAAGAGTCTCATTTTTTTTTTAAATTTTTGGTCAAAAGTTTGAGCGGAACTAGAAGACTCGTTGGAAGTTACACAGTAGGTCTAGTGTCGTAAAAAAATGAATAAATAAATAAAATAAAATAAAAAATAAAAGAGTGTAACAGCTTGAAAGAAATCAGCGTAATTAAGAAAAACGTAACTAGTAATTAGAGGGAATACCGAAATACTTGATGCACAGCGGCTGCTTCCTGTGTGAATGAAGTGTCGAAGAATATCAAATAACAGTATAAATTTAAACCTCTCTGCTTTCACTTGTTAGTAATAAAATACATATCGATGATTTTAATATACAACATTTCATGCTTAATGAACAAATATTAAATTTTTAAATGAAAAAGCGGTCAAATACTTATGAAATAATTTGTCTGAAGTTAAGAAGAGAAATAGATTAAGAAAACTTTCGACGCACCTCTGAATGACGCTCGAAATCGTCTACAGCTAACGAGCTGCCGACTGACAATTTGAAGTTTAACTTATAGACTTAGAATTTTAGAAAGTGTTAGAGGATAAAAATATTAATACCCAAATGTCATATATTATTTAGTTTTCTTTTATCCTTAATGGTAATAACGATTTTTATCCCTGCAACTTGCTCTAAACAGTCAACAGATCCTCAGCATTTTCAACAATGAGCTTGTTTCTTGCTTTTTCCAAGACTTGTCTTAGTTAAATTTTTATCCTCTCTGCCCAGTTTCAATTGTGAGGCCATAGCAATTAGATCACTGACTGACGTTGGCTTGGAAGAATTAGTAAACTCGTAAACAGATGAAGGAACAGTTTCCAAGTTTGAAGATCATGGAAATAATACACCAAAAAGTAAATGTTGTGATGACATTGACGACAATCCACAATCTGCACAAAATCCTGTATTGTCTTTTCTTTCTGAAAATGGGAATATAGAACAGAACATGGCTGCCTATCAGCTTCTAATATCATCAGGAATACCCCAGAAGTTACCACGTATGCAACCACCAACCAGCAGAATAAACGACGTAAAAGTTTCATCTGAAGTTATACTTTGTACAGTGTTTAAAAATGAAATAATGTAGATGTCACTTATTGACAGGCTGAATATTCCTACAAGTCACTGATAGCAGAGCTTCACTCAGTGGTCCCCTTATGTCACTAAAGTTCAACCAACACAGCTGCTGTACATGATTTCGAGCATCATTCAGCTATTTATATAATCTACTTAATTTCTTAATAAAGGACAAACCATTTCACAAATATTTGGCACGTGTTCCTCATTCCTTTTTTTTATTCACATATGGATTTCTCATCTGAGATGTTCGCTTAATAATGCCCAAGTGGGTGAATTCAGGTAACCACTTGCAAATAATGCAATAACTTGGCTATTTCAAAATTAAACTTTCTATGCAGGAAATGACTTCCTTTAAGAAATACCAGCTACATACTAAGCGACTGATAACATTATTCATATGAGATTATTCGCTGAGGATTTTCGTTATTCGTTTCCACCAGCAGAAGGAAGTCTAGGGAGGTTGAGCCCTGTTTGTCATCTTCTTATACGGTACTTCGTTTTCTTATTCCACTTACTGGCGTCACTAACTTCTCCCTTACTTGCCCATGAGTGGCAGCAGCAGCGCTTATCGATAAGTGCACTGGCATACGATCTCTGGAGCGACCGATAGTATTTCTGGGTCGTCGTGTGTCTGGGAAGTCATGGGGACACACATGCACTGTCCGACGGATGAAAACTGGAGCGGGAGCGACTGTTGGTTGGTCGTACGGTCGGTCGTCTCATCGGCCGACGTGTATTTGGTCTTTTGACCGTTTCCTTGTGTGAGGCAGTCGGTCGGTTGGGGCGGTGCAGCGAGGAAGTCTCTGTAGCGCATAGTCAGGCCCGGCCGCTGGCGGCGCTTCTTGCGATGGTTACGAAGCTCGTCGCCCACCGATCCTGGACACTAAAGTTGAGTGCTCACTTAACCTACTATCAAGCCTCAACTGCTATCACATCTCTTCCTTTGATCCTGGTTGCCACTTTGTGGAAGATTCCCGCGAACAACAACATGTTTGCATTGTAGTCGACTAGAATTGCAGCCATCTTCCTGTGTGGTGTTTAACTTAATTTAATTCATTCCTTCTTTAACGAAGTGTACCAGTGGTATCTTCTACCTTGTGGCCGTTGACATTCCGGTGCTCTGGTCGTTGACGTAGTTTTTGGCAGTGTATTTTCCTTGTCGTGTTGATGCTGTCTAGCACGGCGTGTAGTTCGACAGCTGAGGTGTTGTTGGTAGTTTTGGGCATTTATTCTGACTTGGCTGTCGGTTTGCTGGTCGGGTGGAGCAGAACTGATCTTGTTGGTTGGTTCGTCGGCTGGCTATGGGTTGCGTTGCCTTCCGATTAAGAGGCTATCGGTCTGGTTGCCTGTCTCACCTAAACGTGTGTTAGTGTTACCTTCCCAAGCCGAACTTTGGAACCTCCTGAGCGGCGCTCCTTGTGTTTTACATGGTCTTAAGTACTCTGTGTGGCCTTCAGCCGAGTTTTAGCTTATTAAAATTGCAAGGCTTTCCTTCTTAGGCCATAAGCCGTAAAAAATTGTTTCTTGTTTGGTTTGTGGCCTTCATCCGAGTTTCAGTCTTTCAAAATCAATATTGAAAATTCCTTGTGCCTAAGCCTTAGCCTGCAAATTTGTTTCAAGTTGGTATGTGGCCTTCAGCCGAGTTTTCAGCCTTTTCAAATCAAAAGTTGGAAAATTTTGTCCAGGCCTTAAGGTATGAGAAATATTTTCTAGTTTGTAAGTCTCCTTCAGCCGAGTTTTATGTGAAGCATTTTGGGATAAAGCCTTTAGCCTATTTTAGTTGAAATTTAGAAGCTCTTCCCTTTATTCCTTAAGCCGTAAAATTGTTTTCTGCATGATGTGTAGCCTTCAGCTGAGTTTTCATCCCTCTTAAATTAAAAATTCACAATCCTTGTCTTGCCCTTAAGTCATAAGAATGTTATTCTTTAGTATGAGGCCTTCAGCCGAGATTTACACGAAATATTTTAATATAAGGCCTTCAGCCTTTTCAAATTGAAAGCTCTTCTTCCTAGGCCTTAAGCTGTTAAATTGTTTTGTTAATATCTGGCCTTCAGCCGAGTTTTCAGCCTATTTAGATTAAACACTGAAAATCTTTTACTCGGCCATAAGCCGTAACACTGTTCTTGATTAATGTGAGGCCTTCAGCCGGTTTCTGTGGCAGAAATTTAAGCTAAGGCTTTCAGCCTATTAATATTGAAGCTTTTTTTTCTGAAGAAGTGAAACGTCCAGAAGAAATCCTGTGCCTCAATTGATTACAAGCAAATGTAATCCACCAGATGAAAGGCAGTTGAATAATAAATGATTAATCTGAAGTTTATTATATTTCCCACACGGTCAACGTTGTTTGAAAGTCATTGCTTTCTGGACGCAGCTTACGTATGCACGATTTTCTTGTTTTCATTGATTGTCAGAAACTCTCCACATCTTCAGGATATGGATGCACCTGACCATTCACAAAGAATGACCTGTTCTTAGAAAAGACTTCCTTGATGCAACGTGTTCTGCTAACAGTGACTTTACAAGTTTCTCCAAAAATATTCTGCTCTTGAATATTTGACATCTCTATTATTTTATTTTGAAACACTGTACAAAGAACTACTTCAGATGAACTTTTTACGACACTTACTTTCCTTGTTGCGTACGTCGTAACTTCGGGTTATCCTCAGTGACATTACAAGCTGATAAGCGGGCATGTTTTACTGGTGGGCGTAACTGCCATTCTGTATTCTCATATCTAGAAAGAAAACGTTGTACACTATTTTTTGTAGGTTGTGAAATGTTGTCACTGTCCTCACAACACTTGCTTTCAGATGCGCTACCTTCACGACCTTCAAACTTGGAAAGTGTTCCTGGATCTGTTTATAACTTTACTAATTCTTCCAGGCCAACAACAGTCAATGATCTAATTTCCATGTCGTCACAATTCAACCTGAGCAGAGACAATAAAGATTCAAATAATTGAATAGTTCTGAACAATTTCCTGGAAAAAGAAAGACTAGCACATCACTGTAAATGCAGAGGCTCTGTTGATTGTTCAGAGTAAGATTCAACGTAAAAAAAAATCATTAGTACCACTAAGTATAAGAGCAAACTAAAAATTATTTGACATTAGAGTAATAATATTTGCATCAGGTCAGTATGACACACACGTTACATATTTAACTATTATGGTTCATGATTAGACAACACGTATTGCCTATATATTCCCCGACAAAGTTAGAACAATTAGAAATGATTTGATTACCAATTTGGGTCACATGGACACGAACAGAACAACAGGGTAAAGAGAAGGTGGAACCTTTTCAAACAGAAGGGCACAGGTAGGGAGCAAGCAGTTGCAGTCAGAAATCAATGCTGTGAGTTTTTATACTGGAAAAGGCGAGGGGGGAGAGGGGAAGAAACTATTAATAGAAACATAACACACCTAGATGATCTGAACGCAGCAGCTTCGTATTCTGTGGACATAGGCGAATATGAACAATTGGATTCCAGAGCTACGAATAAGGAAAGCACTCTGTAGCCGCTGCCTGTAGAGGTTGCGAATATCTGGAGCAGCCGCGCCGCTGTAGCCAGCGCAGCCGCTGCAAGGAAGCGAGCTGTTCGGCAGATGTTTTCAGAGAAAGCACAGCTGTGGCGCTGTACGCTCCCTCCTAGAAAAGGCCCGATAACGAGAAACCTGTGACCGTCGAGTTCTGCAGGTTTAAAGCGCACTCTTAGTTACAGATGTCTCTCGGTTCTAAGAACCCAGCCTCTTGCCTTGGGGCTAAAAGTTGCTTCTTCAAATTCCATGCATTACACGAAATAATCTCGTCTTCTTATTCTCGTGGGGTTAAGTCCAGTCTCTAGAAACTAAAAAATTGATTCTGTTTTTGGTGAATATGGCTCAATGGGCAGGTAAAACCCATGAAAGAGAAGGGTCTGAGAATACTGTTGTGTTGTACAGTGGTTCTAGAACAAATACGTCGAGTCGTTATTGTGCTCTAATCGTGAAAAATGTAATATGAATATAACCTTTGACAGCCGTATTAATCGCCTCTACGAAAAGGGAATATAACAGAATCATGGGCAAACACGCCACGACGTTCAACAAGTTTTTGATTAAAAAATATGGAAACACTGCGAGAAAAACACGTTTGAACAACATAAATGCAAATGCTAACCAAGTCTGCAGGTGGCGACCCTGAACGGTGCTCAGCGATGTCCTCATTGCATAGTAGATGTCAGTCGTGATCAGAACAGTGTTGTGTGTAGTTGTGAGTGTATTATGTCGGAGATCAGTGAACGTGGGCAAATTGTTGGTGCTGCTATGGTGGATATTCCCGTAACCAAGATAGCCAAAGTGTTTGGTGTTTCAAGAGGCACGTTATCGAAGATTTTTCCGCTTAGAGGGAAAGCAGAAAAGTCATCATCCATTGAATCATAACGCGAACGAAAGAGTGTGTTGTATGATAGTGGCGGACGGTAATTGAAAAGAGCTGTGACAAAAAATTAAAGGACGAAGCTGCAAAATACTGTGCAGAACTTAATGTCGAACTATCGAATCCTGTCAGCACTTGATAACGGGATAACGGAGTCCTGAATCGTATCAAGATAAACATTTCACAGTTCTCACAAGCGGCGAGGAAAATTCGCTCTACTGACTAGTGGCTGAATTCTGTTGCACTGCTCAATTAAGGTCCACATAAATTGTGATCCAAGCAGCGAGTTTAGTTGCGTCTACACCAATCAGTTGCAAAATAAAGAAAGGACATATTTCAGGTATGTTCAATCAAAAGTTATTCTTTCCTCTGATTAACAGATTAACTAACGTTATCATTCAGAAGAGGCTGTTCAGTGAAATAGCTTATCAGTACCACGTCTCAAATGGAGGAAAAGTATCAAGAAATGGATCGTGAGGCACCATAAATTACGATTAACCTATAACGATGACACTATATTAGATGAAAGGAATTAAAACAAAGTAACAATCACGTCATGTTCTCCATTCACCCGATATGTCTCGAGCTGAATGTACAATGTATTCATTCGCGTGTCACTACTGCCTGTCTCCACCTACAAACATTTGGCTCTCAATGAATCCAGAATCTTCTGCAGTCAGTCTTGTGTGCTGAATATGAAAAACTCAAATGTGTGTGAAATCTTACGGGAGTTAACTGGTAAGGTCATCAGCCCCTAGGCTTACACTCTACCTAAGCTAAATTATCCTAAGGACAAACACACACACCCATGCCCGAGGGAGGACTCGAACCTCCGCCGGTACCAGCCGCACAGTCCATAACTGCAGCGCCTTACACCGCTCGGCTAATCCCGTGCGGCACTGAATTTTGAAGCCAAGTATCTTTTATACTTCATATAATTCGGTAAATGTTGTTTTAAAAAATGCCATCGGAGTATCTATGTTAATGTCGCATCCCTAAGAAATTCGATACACGAAAAACGTAGCCACCCTTAAGAGGTACGAAAGAATGCTTGGACACTTACCACCCTCTAAAGCTTTACAGAGTAGTCAGGCTGGTCATTTGTCGATTTTATCATCTGTGGGATGTAAAGACAGCAAGGTTCATTTCCAAGTTACTTATACACTACTGGCCATTAAAATTGCTCCACCAAGAAGAAATGCAGATGATAAACGGTTATTGATTGGACGCATTTATTATACTACAACTGACATGTGATTACATTTTCACGCAATTTGGATGCATAGATCCTTAGAAATCAGTACCCATAACAACCACCTCTGGCAGTAATAACGGCCTTGATACGCCTGGGCATTGAGTCAAACACAGCTTGGATGGCGTGTACAGGTACAGCTGCCCGTGCAGCTTCAACAGGATACCACAGTTCTTCAAGAGTAGGGACTGGCGTATTGTGACGAGCCAGTTCCTCGACCACCATTGACCAGACGTTTTCAATTGGTGAGACATCTGGTGAATGTGCTGGCCAGGGCAGCAGTCGAACATTTTCTGTATCCAGAAAGGCCCGTACAGGACCTGCAACATGCGGTCATGCATTATCCTACTCAAATGTTGGGTTTTGCAGGGATCGAATGAAGGGTAGAGCCACGGGTCGTATCACATATAAAATGTAACGTCCACTGTTCAAAGTGCCGTCAATGCGAACAAGAGGTGACCGAGACGTGTAACCAATGGTACCCCATACCATCACGCCGGGTGATATGCCAGTATGGCGATGACGAATACACGCTTCCAGTGTGCGTTCACCGCGATGTCGCCAAACACGGATGCTGTAAACAGAACCTGGATTCATCCGAAAAAATGACGTTTTGCCATTCGTGCGCCCAGGTTCGTCGTTGAGTATACCATCGCAGGCGCTCATGTCTGCGATGCAGCGTCAAGGGTAACCGCAGCCATGGTCTCCGAGCTGATAGTCCATGCTGCTGCAAACGTCAGATGGTTGTTGTCTTGCAAACGTTCCCATCTGTTGACTCAGGAATCGAGACGTGGCTGCACGATCCGTTACAGCCAAGCGGATAAGAGGCCTGTCATGTCGACTGCTGGTGATACGACGCCGTTGGGATCCAGCACGGCGGTCCGCATTACCCTCCTGAACCTACCGATTCCATATTCTGCTAACAGTCATTGGATCTCGTCCAACGCGAGCAGCAATGCCGCGATACGATAAACCGCAATCGCTATAGGCTACAATCTGACCTTTATCAAAGTCGGAAATGTGATGGTACGCATTTCTCCTCCTTACACGAGGCATCACAACAACGTTTCACCAGGCAACGCCTGTCAACTGCTGTTTGTGTATGAGAAATCGGTTGGAAACTTTCCTCGTGTCAACACGTTCTAGGTGTCGCCGCCGGCGCCAACGTTGTGTGAATGCTCCGAAAGCTAATCATTTGCATATCACAGCATCTTCTTCCTGTCGGTTAAATTTCGCGTCTGTACCACGTCATCTTCGTGATGTAGCAATTTTAATGTACAGTAGTGTACATTCTGACTTGTTGGGATTGCTTGTAATTGACTTGTCTTAATTTGTAAGTACCTGTATCTGGTTAAAGTTCTAAGACGCAGCTTGCTGTCCCATAGGGTGGGAGTTCCAGCAGAGGCCGGCAGACAGCTGTATTCGCAGCCAAAGAAACAAATTGCAGAGATGTTGACAAACGTTTAACTACTGCTCAGAAAAATCCCAGACATTATCTGTGGATGGTTCAAACGACCAGACGAAGTGCAATAAGCTTTTCCTGTGTACGCCAAAAGCTGGAATGTTATGTTATGAGTGCCGACATTTGAACAAGTCTTTCAAATAACCGACAGACTGGTATCACATTATTCTCCATACGCTTTCCTGGTAGAGATAGGACCGGAATAGTAATTAGAAATGCCATGAAGAAGATCGATGAATTTTACAACGCGCCGTTTCCCATGTAGTTTACATACATCTCTGAGAGCAATGGTTCAGCAATAGTTTCAATCGTTCATAAAGTAAACAGATCTTGCCCTCGTATGGGAGCGTCCCGACTTCATGGAGATGCTCTCCTTCTTCTCAACCCACCTTTTATTGCCTTTTCACGAAAGGTTGGTTACGCTTGCAGGGGCAGAGGGATTGAGCCTTCAGAAGTACAGTGACATTCGCAGCTCCAGTGGCGATTCGACGCCACAAAGGGCCGAGACGCTACGGCGAGACACGCCTTACCGTTTTGTCTGCCGGGAAAAACTCAGTTCAATATCTACGTGCTGCTTTCGTAATGCAGCCAGCGCGACGTGTTTGCTTGATCACAAAGACTACTAAATGAGGCTCTACTTCTCTGGCCGAAGCTATCCCTCCCCAGTAGCTTTTCATCAGAATGTCACGCAACGCCGACTGGAATCCAATCGCGCCTCCACAGGCAATGGTGTCGCTGGTGGTCGCAGTCCTCTGCTCACAAAATAGTTATTGTAGCAACAGACTGACATCCCACAGTGCAGGGAACAACAAACTGGTCCACTCATGAGCGGTAAAATCTGATTGGTCACGCACTAAACTTCATGTGGAAGGGGAGAGCAACTTTTCATTCCTTCGGCTGACTCATCGGGCAGTGCTCGTACGATTTTGATGGCTTGAAAGAGACTACGAGTTTTTCTTAGGAGACACCAAGTAAAACTGAGATAGGAGGTACGAAAACGTTCTGGTGCGAAACTCCCAGTGGAGCAGAAGGGGCGCCGGCGCTGAGACTTCGAGTCTGATGGTCGACCTCGAGCGGGACGGGTTCAGCGTCTCTGGGAGCTGTGCCCGTCAGCTGCAGAAGCTGCCTCCCCTCTACGACCATCATCATAATCATCATCATCATCATCATCATCATCATTGTCATCATTGTTCTGCCCATTGGCATGTTTCCACATAGTAACTCCCCATCCCCTCCCGTCTTCTGCCATCTTTTTCACGTCTGCGTAATTTCCGCTTCCCTTTACGTCCGCTGTCATCTTGTATCTCCTGCTTCCTCTCGATCTTCTTCCACGAACTAGACCTTTTCTCTTACAACGTGAAGCAATTATCTCCTGTAATCAGTCCTATCCAACACTCTCTAGTTACTCACTCTTCCCATCCAGCTTATTCTCTCTCCTCTATATTCACATCTCAAATGTGCTACCCTCTTCTTCTCCTCCCACATCATTATCCAAGTTAATGAGGTCCGAAAAGAAATGTTTCTGCTATTTAGTTGACATGTCATTGCCAGGAGGTCCTATGGAGAGTCTGGCTGCCTGTAATCAGTTGCTCAATTAGCACCACCGAGGAGAGGAGTGTAGGGTATTTTAAGGTTAACCGTACGGACGTACGGTCATCATACAGGGCTTGTTGACACCCAGCTGAATACGACAATGCGCATAATATCTGGAGAAATCGGATCTTTCATCGAGTGAACGGTTGTATATGATTGTTAAGTATGGAGCTAATGCCTCAGCATACTGTGAAAGAAACCTAATTGGTATACTGTCTTGACCAGAAGACTTGCTTTTATTAAGTCAATTAAGTTTCTTCACTACTCTGAGGAATTTACTTCTACGTTACTCATGTTGGTACCTGTTCTTGATTCGAATTCCGGAATATTTACTTGATATTCTGTTGTGAAGGCATTTCGGAAGGCTGTGTTTAGTAACTCTGCTTTGGCAGCACTGTCTTCGATAGTATCTCCATTGCTATCGCGCAGAGAAGGCATTGATTGTTTCTTGCCGTTAACATACTTCACATACGACCAGAATCTCTTTGGATTTTCTACCAGGCTTCGAGACATAGTTTCGTTGTGGAAACTGTTATGAGCATCTCGCATTGAAGTCGGCGCTAAATTTCTAGCTTTTGTAATAGATCGTCTGTTTGAATTTGGTACGTTTGTTTCGTTGTTTCTGTAACATCGTTCTGATCCAGTTTGTGTAACAAGGAGGATCAGCTCCGTCGTTTGTTAATTTATTTTGTATAAATTGCTGTCGATAATATTTCTTTGAATTCAAGCCACACCTGGTCTACACTTCTATTATTAATTTGGAAGGAGTGGAGATTATCCCTCAGGAAGGCCTCAAGCGAATTTTTATGTGCTTTTTTGAATGGGTATATTTTCCCTTTATTTTTGTAGGATATGGGGGTTACAATATTCAGTCTCGCTACGACAACCCTGTGTTCGCTAATCCCTGTATCCGTTTTGATGCTCGTTATTAACTCAGGACTATTTGTTGCTAAGAGCTCAAGTGTGTTTTCACAACCGTTTGCTATTCGCGTGGGCTCATGACTAACTGCTCGAAATAATTTTCAATGAATGCGTTTAGCACAATTTCGGATAATGTCCCGAATGCGACTCCTGCAGACGCTTAACCATCTTTCGCGCCTGTCTCCTCCCGTCGCTTCTGACTTATCCATCTAATAAAAGTTCACCTTAATTAAAACACCTCACTTCTCTAATAAAAATTATTAAAGTTGTTGAAATTATTAAATGATTATTTTCAGTCTACCAAAGGCCAACGGTACGGTTGGAAGTTAAAATGAAATTGTAATATGCGAAAGCAAATTGTGAGCAATATGAGGTGTGATGTTATGCCCCCACTGTTCTAGCAGAGGAAGCCTCTCGAACGTTCCTTGATCCCGCACTAAGTGACCATCTGGGATCGCTTGATGTGAGGTCAGCTAAAGGCTACCGGCTACTGATGCAACTTCGCTCTATACTATGTAGCCTACATTGTACTGTAGGAATAAAAGCGAGGCGCAGTGTGGCACAAATGCCACAAGACTATTATTGCAATTTGCTGATTGGTGTGGCACAAATGCCACAAGACTATTATTGCAATTTGCTGGTTGGTCACCTTGCACATTTTGTCGTTGCCGGTGACCTTCGTGCTGACCATTTGTTTTTCACCAGTTTCGCTGAGTTGACACAAGTCATGGGATAGCGATATGCACATATACAGATGGCGGTAGTATCGCGTATACAAGTATAAAAAGGTCACTGCATCGGCATAGCAGCCACTTATACTCAGGTTATTCGCGTGGAAAGGTTTCGCATGTGATGATAGAATTAACAGACTTTGGTACTTGGAGCTAGACGCACGGGACATTCCATTTCGCAAATCGTTAGGGAATTCAATAATCCAAGATCAACAGCGCCAGGAGTATACCGAGAATACAAAATTCCAGGCATTTCCTCTCACCGCGGACAACGCACTGGCCGACGGCCTTCGCATAACGAGCGAGAGTAGCGGCATTTGCGTATGGTTGTCAGTGCTAACAGACAAGCAACACTACATAAAATAACCGTAGACGTCACTGAGGGCTGTACGACAAACGTATCCATTATAGGAAGCGCGGCGAAATTTGACGTTAATGGGTTCTGGCAGCACACAGCCGACACGAGTGTCTATGATAACAGCACTACATTGCCTGCAGCGCCTCTCATGGGCTCGTGACCACATCGGTTGGACTATAGATGACTGGAAAACCGTAACCTGATCAGCTGAGTCCCGATTTCACTTGATAAGAGCGGATGGTAGGGTTCGAGTGTAGCGTAGACCCCACGAAACCATGGACCCAAGTTGTCAACAAGGTACTGTGCAAGCCAGAGGTGGTTCTATAATGGTGTAGGCTGTGTTTACATGTAATGGACTGTGTCCAACTAAACCGATCATTCACTCCAAATTGCTATATTCTGCTGCTTGGACGCCATTTTCGCCCTTCATGGCCTTTAGCCGCTCGGGGTAGCCAAGCGATCTGAAGCGTCTTGTCACGGTCCGCGTGGCTGCCCCAGTCGGAGGTTCGAGTCCTCCCTCGCGCGTGGGTACGTGTGTGTTGTCCTCAGCGTAAATTAGTTGAAGTTAGATTAAGTAGTGTGTAAGCTTAGGGACCAATGACCTCAGCAGTTTGGTCCCGTATGACTTACCACAAACTTCCAATTCCCATGGCCTTTATGCTCCATAACAACGATATGCTGTGTCACCAGACCACAATTGTTCGAAATTGGCTTCAAGAACATTCTGAACAATTCGAGAGAATGATGTGGCAACCCAGATCGCCGGATATGAATCGCACCGAAAATTTATGGCATAATTCAAGAGTGTTGTCTCTTGCATACAATCCTGAACCGCTAACACTTCCCCAATTATGGACGGCTATGGGGCAGCGTGGCTCAGTATTTTAGCAAGGGACCTTCAAGGACTTGTTGAGCCCATGCCACGTCCAGTTTCTGCATTTCGAGAACTCTGTGTCAACATGCTGAATGTTACCTTTCGAAGACACGGCTTGGGATAGTTCTGGCAGGAGCTTCTGCCCTCACAGGGCTTTCGTTTTTCCCCTCTGTTTTTCCCTCTGTATTCTTTCCTTTTGCGGTACTGGTATTATTTTGGAAACTTAACTTAACACATTTTGGAAACTTAACTTAACACACCATGAACTTTGGTTCATGGTGTGGGTTCCTGTAGTCATGTCCTAGTTCATGAACCACGGGCAACGTATGAGTGGCCAAGTAAGTGGTCCCGACAGTCGGGATACCAGTTACTTTGGAATAAGGCTGGGCATCTCGGACATATTCTGAGTCGTGGTCACCTTTGTACTCATACGGCAAAGACTACCAAATCCACCGGTTAGTCCCTCAGCCGTTAGGGGTAAAACCCAATGGGATTCGGGGCAAGTAAGGCTAGCAACCTGCTTCCCTGGTACTTTAAATATGATGCTGGCAACAATCAGAGAAAAATGCCTCGGACCTTTGGAGGTGATGGAGTCCCACCTCTAACTGACAAACCGGGGACTCCTAAGATACGACTTGGCAAACAAATGGTAATGAGATGGGGAGCTATTAATATCAATGGAGGCTACTCTGGGAAGAAGGTAGAGTTGGCAGAGGCTGCACGTAAGATGGGGCTGGACCTTTTAGCTGTTAGTGACATTCGGGTAAGGGGTGAGAAAGAAGAAGAAGTGGGAGAATACAAGGTCTACTTGTCAGGAGTCAAAGCAGGAATAGCACAATGGGGTGTAGGACTTTACATCAGGAAAGAAATGGAACCCAGCGTAGTTGCAATAAGGTATGTAACGAACGACTGATGTGGATAGATTTGACAGTGTCTAGCAATAAAATTAGGATTGTGTCAGTATATTCGCATTGTGAAGGGACTGATCAAGATAAGATGGATAGTTTTTATGAGGCACTCAGTGATGTAGTTGTTAGAGTAAAGGAAAAGGACAGTGTTCTGCTCATGGGTGATTTTAACGCCAGGATTGGAAATCGAACAGAAGGGTATGAAAAGGTTATGGGTAAATTTGGAGAGGATATGGAGGCCAACAAGAACGGGCAGCAACTCTTGGATTTCTGTGCCAGTATGGGCTTAGTAATCACAAACTCCTTTTTTAAACATAAGAACATTCACCGGTATACTTGGGAAAGCAGGGGAACCAGATCTGTCATTGACTATATAATAACAGATCAGGAATTCAGGAAGGCTGTGAGGGACACACGTGTATTCAGGGGATTCTTTGATGACACTGATCATTATTTAATCTGCAGTGAAATTGGGATTGCGAGGCCGAAAGTGCAGGAGGTCAGGTCCATATGTAGGAGGATAAGAGTGGAGAAACTTCAGGATAAGGAAATCAGGCACAAGTACATAACAGCGATCTCAGAAAGGTACCAGTTAGTTGAATGTAGTCAATTACAGTCATTGGAAAAGGAATGGAAAAGGTACAGGGACACAGTACTAGAAGTGGCTAAAGAATGTCTTGGAACAGTAGTGTGTAAAAGTAGGAGGAAGCAAACAGCTTGGTGGAATGACACAGTCAAGGCAGCCTGTAAAAGGAAAAAGAAGGCGTATAAAAAATGGCTACATACTAGAACTCAGGTAGACAGAGAAAGTTATGTTGAAGAAAGAAACAAAGCCAAACAGATAATTGCAGCATCCAAGAAGAAATCTTTGGAAGACTTTGGAAACAGGTTAGAGACATTGGGTCAAGCTGCTGGAAAACCATTCTGGAGTGTAATTAGCAGTCTTCGGAAGGGAGGTAAGAAGGAAATGACAAGTGTTTTGGACAGGTCAGGAAAACTGCTGGTGAATCCTGTGGATGCCTTGGGCAGATGGAGGGAATATTTCGAAGAGTTGCTCAATGTAGGTGAAAATACGATCAGTAATGTTTCAGATTTCGAGGTAGAATGGGATAGGAATGATGATGGAAATAGGATCACGTTTGAGGAAGTGGAGAAAATGGTCAATAGATTGCAGTGCAATAAAGCAGCTGGGGTGGATGAAATTAATTCGGAACTCATCAAGTACAGTGGAATGTCAGGTCTTAAATGGCTACACAGGATAATTGAAATGGCCTGGGAGTCGGGACAGGTTCCATCAGACTGGACAAAAGCAGTAATCACACCAATCTTTAAACATGGAAACAGAAAAGATTGTAACAACTACAGAGGTATCTCTTTAATCAGCGTTGTGGGTAAAATCTTCTCAGGTATTGTTGAAAGGAAAGTGCGAGTATTAGTTGAGGAGCAATTGGATGAAAATCAGTGTGGGTTTAGGCCTCTTAGAGGTTGTCAGGACCAGATCTTTAGCTTACGACAAATAATGGAGAAATGTTATGAGTGGAACAGGGAATTGTATCTATGCTTTATAGATCTAGAAAAGGCATATGACCGGGTTCCTGGGAGGAAGTTATTGTCTGTTCTACGAGATTATGGAATAGGAAGCAAACTTTTGCAAGCAATTAAAGGTCCTTACATGGATAGTCAGGCAGCAGTTAGAGTTGACGGTAAATTGAGTTCATGGATCAGAGTAGTTTCAGGGGTAAGACAAGGCTGCAACCTGTCTCCACTGTTGTTCATATTAGTTATGGATCATATGTTGAAAACAATAGACTGGCTGGGTGAGATTAAGATATGTGAACACAAAATAAGCAGTCTTGCATATGCGGATGACTTAGTTGTGATGGCAGATTCGATTGAAAGTTTGCAGAGTAATATTTCAGAGCTAGATCAGAAATGTAAGGACTATGGTATGAAGATTGGCATCTCCAAAACGAAAGTAATGTCAGTGGGAAAGAAATATAAACGGATTGAGTGCCAAATAGGAGGAACAAAGTTAGAACAGGTGGACGGTTTCAAGTACTTAGGATGCATATTCTCACAGGATGGCAACATAGTGAAAGAACTGGAAGCGAGGTGTAGCAAGGCTAATGCAGTGAGCGCTCAGCTACGATCTACTCTCTTTCGCAAGAAGGAAGTCAGTACCAAGACTAAGTTATCTGTGCACCGTTCAATCTTTCGACCAACTTTGTTGTATGGGAGCGAAAGCTGGGTGGATTCAGGTTACCTTATCAATAAGGTTTAGGTTACGGATATGAAAGTAGCTAGGATGATTGCAGGTACTAGTAGATGGGAACAATGGCAGGAGGGTGTCCACAATGAGGAAATCAAAGAAAAACTGGGAATGAACTCTATAGATGTAGCAGTCAGGGCGAACAGGCTTAGATGGTGGGGTCATGTTACACGCATGGGAGAAGCAAGGTTACCCAAGAGACTCATGGGTTCAGCAGTAGATGGTAGGAGGAGTCGGGGCAGACCAAGGAGAAGGTACCTGGATTCGGTTAAGAATGATTTTGAAGTAATAGGTTTAACATCAGAAGAGGCACCAATCTTAGCACTGAATAGGGGATCATGGAGGAATTTTATAAGGGGGGCTATGCTCCAGACTGAACGCTGAAAGGCATAATGTCTTAAATGATGATGATGATGATGATGATGATGATGATGATGAAAAGACAATTTGTATGAAGCCATGTGAGGGAGTAACTCAGTGAACTCAGTGACCGGGGCGAGGAGGGGGGCGGGGGGGGGGGGGGGTAGGAGGTGCGCGCGGAGAGTCAAGACTCGACCCCTGCGACCCCTGGATCCCTGCCATTGTTGTCTCCACGAGCCTGTAGCTGACTGAGCTGACTGTGACCATTATTGAGTGCTTTCCACATAATATATTTCCTGTTTGCTGGTATATTCAAATACTTCTGTTGAGCTTTTTCTAATTAATTCCATTTTCCTATACATAAACTGTGTCATGCTCATGTTTATGGTCTTTATTCAAATGTAAGTTAACTATACATGTACATTAATCAATAAATTACTCAGAAAAAAGGTGGATAGTGTGTTTGATTAGTAATCTAAACGTCCTCTGTCCTTGGTCTTAATCCCACTACCGCTTAAATTTTGAATAAATTTCATCAGCAACGGCGGCCGAAGGCTTCTGGCACAAGAAGTCACCCTCACTCAGCCAAAGGCCTTTTCAAAGAGGCCGGAGACGCTGATAGAGGATCAAGGCACTCTCTTGTCCTTGAGGTGGGAAAATGCTTCTCACATCTGAAGAATAAGCAATAATCAACGCATGAGAATGTAGAAGGCAATAGAAACCACTGCATTAATGACACATAATGTGTATCCATAAGACACGTGGCCTGTAATTGAAAAAGTGCCATGATGATCCCTCCACTGGCAACATATTTGGAGTAGTCCCCCATTCAGATCTCCGGGAGCGGACTTCACCATGAGAGAAAGATTGAATAACCAACAAAATTCTATGAGTCGGGGCGTAGAAAGTTAGGACGTGGTAGGAAAGATAGAAAATCTGACAAGGGAAATACTAAGACTTAAACTAGATACAGTGGAACCAGTAAAATGAAATGGAAAGACATAAGCATTTCTCGTCAGATGTATATTGGGTAAGATATCAATAGCAGCAGAAAATGGTATAACGCCAATAGCGTTAGTTATGAATAGGAAGGTAGGGCAAAGCATGGGTTACTGTGAACAGTTCAGTAATAGGTTTGTCCTCATCAGAATCGATAGCAAGACAACACCGACAACGATAGATCAAGCAAATTGCCGACGTCGCAAGATGAAGATATAGAGAAAGTATATATGACATTCAACGGATAATTCGGTACATAAAGGGATATGAAAATCTAATAGTAGTCATAGGGTACTGGAATGCAGTTGCAGAGGAAGGAGCAGAAGAAGGGTTCACGGGAGAATACGGGCTTGGTGCTACGAACGAGAGAGGAGAAAGGCTAATTGAGTTCTGGAATAGAGTTCAGATGGTAATAATAAACACTCTGCTCGAGGATGACAAGCGGAGGAGGTATGCTTGGGAAAGTCAGGGAGATACGGGAAGACTTCAGTTAGATTAGATCATCCGAAATCGGGTATGAAAGTACTAAGGAATGAAGACATACGCCTGAAGTTCTCCGTGGATATTGAAACTACGATTAATAATAGCTCAGTGGGCAGTTCAGTTGAAGATGGGAAAAGGAAGTGCAAAAATGTTCATGGAAATTCAGGAATACAGAAATACAAGTCACTTAGGAATGAAAAAATAGGAAGTGCAGGGTAACTAAGGCGAAATAGCTGCGTGAAAAAATGAGATTAAACTGAAAGAGAAATGGCTCAGCATTTAAAAAATCAAAATAACCTTTGGTGAAATTAAAAGCAAGGGTAGAAACACCAAGCATTAAGATTGTAGCGGGAATTCCACTATTAAATGGAAAGGAGAGAGCGGATAGATGGAAGGAGTACACTGAAGACCTCTATGAGGGGAAAGACGTGTCTGATGACGTGATACAAGAAACGGTAGTGGACATGGAAGAGATAGGGGATCCAGTGTGAGAATCAGAATTTGAAAGAGCTTGCATGACTAGAGATGAGATTAGGCAGGAGAATAGATAACATTCCATCAGAATTTCTAAAACCATTAGAGGATATCGCAACAAAACGACTATTCATGTTTGTTAAATCTATGAGTCTGGCGATATAATATAGGACTCTCGGAAAAACATTAACCACACAATTCCGAAGACTGCAAGAGCGGAAAAATGCGAGCATTATCACAGAATCAGCTTAAAAGCTCATGCATCCAAGATGCTGACAAGATTAATATACAGAACAATGGAAAAGAAAGTTTATTCTCTGTCAGATGAAAATAAGTTTGGCTTTAGGAAAGGTAGAGGCACAGGAGAGGCAGTTCTGACTTTACGGTTGATAATGGAAGCAAAACTAAAGAAAAAGGCAAGTTCATAGGATTTGTCGATCTGGAGAAAGCGTTAGACGGTGTAAAATGGCACAAGATGTTCGGAATTTTAAGGAAAGTAGGGCTAAGCTATAAGAAAATACGGGTAATGTACAATACTTGCAAGAGCCAAGAACGGAGTGCTCGGGTAAAAATAATGCAAGACAGGGATGCAGTCTTTCGCTCCTTCTGCTCAATCTATACATCGAAGAGACAATAACGCAAATAAAAGTTCAAGAGTGGAATTGAAATTCAAAATGAAAGGGTATCAATGATAAGATTCGCCGATGACATTGCTATCCTGAGCGAAAGTGAAGAAGAATTACATGATCTGCTGAATGGAATAAACAGTCTAATAAGTACAGAATATGGACTGAGAGTAAATCGAAGAAAGACGAAAGTAATGAGAAGTATCAGAAACGAGAACAGTGATAAAGTTAACTTCAGAATTGGAAATCACGAAGTCGATGAAGTCAAGGAATTCAAAAGCACTGGAAAAAGGGCATTCCTGGTCAAGACAAGTTTACTACCATCAAACATAGGCCTTTATTTGCGGAAGAAATTTACATTTGGATGAATCATGGACTATGGGAAAACCGGAAAAGAAGTGAATCGAAGCATTTGAGATGCGATGCTACAAAAAAAATTACGTGGAGTGATGAGGTAAGGAATGAGGACGTTCTCCAGAGAATCGGTGAGGAAAGCAGTATACGGTAACACTGACAACTAAAAGGGACGGAATGGTAGGACGTGTGTTAAGACATCAGGTAATAACTTCCATGGTACTAGAGAGAGAGCTGTAGAGGGTAAAAAACTGTAGAGGAAGACGTGATTGGAAGACATCCAGCAAATGGTTGAGGACGTAGATTGAAAATGCTACTCTGAGATGAAGAGGATGGCACAGGAGAGGAATTCGTGCAGGGCCACTTCAAACAAGTCATGAGACTGATGAAAAAGAAGAAATTAAGTCTACCCAATTGGCCAAATTTAGACAATTTCCTAACCAAGAAACCCAATATTATACGAACCCAAGTAGAACCACAGCTCAGGACACTGCAAACGCCTCCCAGAATTAGCAGTAAATATGCTGCCCATAACAGAAAAAAAAGGAATACCACATTATCTAGATGAAATACCACGAAAGAACAACGTGAAAAAACAACAGAAAGGAAAGCAACAAGATACCATCCACAACAAAGAAGAAATTGAATTCAAAACGAAGGAAACAAACTATGTAGTAACCAGACACTGCGTACAGCAGTGGTACATAAAAAAAAAGAAAAAAGGAAAATTTTTTTGCTAATATTGTTTAAATTTCAGTGAAATATAAAATGCATATGTAAAAGATAGAATAATAAGAATTATAAATATGTGTATGTGAGATCTCACGGCTGACTAGAGGATAAAAAACTCACAGGCAGCCCGCCCTCTCTCCTTCTGGAATGATAACGAAAAGATTTTTGAAAAGTTAAAATGAAATAAAACTCGCTATAGATTGGGATCTTTTTACGATCACAGTTCTTACGCCGTGTTATATGTGTGAGAGTGGTACAGCAGTCCTTCTTGAAATGATGGACAGTCTGTGTTAATATCCTCTCAAATTGGGGCACTTCGGTCACTATGTGATCATGGGCACGTCCAAACTCGATGGTTCCCTTCCGCCATTCTGTCATGTCTCCAGGTTTACCGAGGCTAGCTGCGCTAATTGCTTACAGCAGACTGGCACAAACACACCACTTCCGCGCCATGAGTGACGTCTTGAGGTGGAGAGTCACACGACCGTATGTCACTTGGTATCAGTGCTGCACCACCTACAGCGCTCCAAAGTCACCGCATTTTTTTTTAAATTAATATTTTGTCATATGAGTTTACAAGCAGAATATCAACACATTAGAAGTCGGTATGAGCGTGCAGGGAGGAAGCGGACTGGGCGTACACCACAGTTGGAGGACCGAGTTCTACAGGATATTGAGACGAACCCTAGTACAAGCTCCGGCAAGTGGCTAGCCAACATGGTGTAAGCAAACGTACGGTTATGTGTAACCTGCATGACAACCACTAACTATCCCTATCACCTGTAAGGAGTGCAGGGATAAACAGCAGTGTAATTCCGTTAATGGGAAGAATTTTGTCTATGATTTTTACACCAGACCATCACATTTAGGGGTTTCTGTCTGTCTCTGCCGAGAAAACGATCTTTACCAGTACTGGCATCATCAGTCTCCATAATCGTCATCTGTGGGCTACAGACAATCCTCAGGGAATGGTTGAGGCATCTCATATCATCGGTTCAACATCAATGTGCGGGCAGGAATTCTTGATGACCACGTTCTTGGGCTTGTTATTATTCCACAATACCCCGATGGAGGAATGCATCTGGACTTCCTGCGGAGTAGTTTGCCTGGGCTACTTGAGAATGTGCCTTTGGCATTAGGACAGGTTACGTGGTATCTCCATGACGGAGCATCACCCCACTTCCGCATTGCAGTTCACCGACATCTCAACATCTTCCACGAGCGTTGGATAGGACGTAGAGGCACTGTAGCATGGCTGCGGAAGCAAAGGGAACTTCACAGCAAACATAAACATAGCCAAAGCCTTGCAAACAAACAAAAATTACGCGAAGCGAAATGTAGTGTGAGGAGAGCTATGCGAGAGGCGTTCAATGAATTCGAAAGTAAAGTTCTATGTACTGACTTGGCAGAAAATCCTAAGAAATTTTGGTCTTATGTCAAAGCGGTAGGTGAATCAAAACAAAATGTCCAGACACTCTGTGACCAAAATGGTACTGAAACAGAGGATGACAGACTAAAGGCCGAAATACTAAATGTCTTTTTCCAAAGTTGTTTCACAGAGGAAGATTGCACTGTAGTTCCTTCTCTAGATTGTCGCACAGATGACAAAATGGTAGATATCGAAATGGACGACAGAGGGATAGAGAAACAATTAAAATCGCTCAAAATAGGAAAGGCCTCTCGACCTGATGGGATACCAGTTCGATTTTACACAGAGTACGCGAAGGAACTTGCCCCCCTTCTTGCAGCGGTGTACCGTAGGTCTCTAGAAGAGCGTAGCGTTCCAAAGGATTGGAAAAGGGCACGGGTCATCCCCGTTTTCAAGAAGGGACGTCGAGCAGATCCGCAGAACTATAGACCTATATCTCTAACGTCGATCAGTTGTAGAATTTTGGAACACGTATTTTGTTTGAGTATAATGACTTTTCTGGAGACTAGAAATCTACTCTGTAGGAATCAGCATGGGTTTCAAAAAAGACGGTCATGTGAAACCCAGCTCGCGCTATTCGTCCACGAGACTCAGAGGGCCATAGACACGGGTTCACAGGTAGATGCCGTGTTTCTTGACTTCCGCAAGGCGTTCGATACAGTTCCCCACAGTCGTTTAATGAACAAAGTAAGAGCATATGGACTATCAGACCAATTGTGTGATTGGACTGAGGAGTTCCTAGATAACAGGACGCAGCATGTCATTCTCAATGGAGAGAAGTCTTCCGAAGTAAGAGCGATTTAGGTGTGCCGCAGGGGAGTGTCATAGGACCGTTGCTATTCACAATATACACAAATGACCTTGTGGATGACATCGGAAGTTCACTGAGGCTTTTTGCAGATGATGCTGTGGTGTATCGAGAGGTTGTAACAATGGAAAATTGTACTGAAATGCAGGAGGATCTGCAGCGAATTGACGCTTGGTGCAGGGAATGGCAATTGAATCTCAATGTAGACAAGTGTAATGTGCTGCGAATACACAGAAAGATAGATCCTTTATCATTTAGCTACAAAATAGCAGGTCAGCAACTGGAAGCAGTTAATACCATAAATTATCTGGGAGTACGCATTAGGAGTGATTTAAAATGGAATGATCATATAATGTTGATCGTCGGTAAAGCAGATGCCAGACTGAGATTCATTGGAAGAATCCTAAGGAAATGCAATCCGAAAACAAAGGAAGTAGGTTACAGTACGCTTGATCGCCCACTGCTTGAATACTGCTCAGCAGTGTGGGATCCGTACCAGATAGGGTTGATAGAAGATATGAGACGCTCAGTAGCTCGGTACGGGCTTTTGTCAAAGTTTCGAGAACATACCTTCACCGAAGAGTCAAGCAGTATATTGCTCCCTCCTACGTATATCTCGCGAAGAGACCATGAGGATAAAATCAGAGAGATTAGAGCCCACACAGAGGCATACCGACAATCCTTCTTTCCACGAACAATACGAGACTGGAATAGAAGGGAGAACCGATAGAGGTACTCAAGGTACCCTCCGCCACACAGCGTCAGGTGGCTTGCGGAGTATGGATGTAGATGTAGATGTAGATTATCGGACTTAAACTCCCTGGATTTTTACCTCTGGGGGATCTTAAGGGCGTCGAGTATGCTGAACCCGTTCCTGATGTGCAGGCCGTTCAACAGCGAGTTCACGATGCCTTTGGCCATATTCGAAGAGAGGCAGAAACGTGCGAAAGAATGCTGCAATCCACGATGCGATGTATGACCGGCATTGCATCCCATGGAGGGGAGGACTTTTTTCCCTCCATTTGCAGTCAGGAATCCGTCCCTGCAGCTTGTCGGTTTTACTAATGTTCGCTCTGTATAGTCCTATTCCTTTATCCTTTGCATCTGCTTGTCTTGCTAATTGCCAAATACTTTTCCCAAAGGTGTATTTTTCTTTCGAAATATAATTGTCTGTTCCCCTGTTGAAGCAATTTTCGTAAAAAAGACGCTACCGCGCTGTTAACGTCGTAACTTTTTTCAGAGAATCCATGACGCCTACATTCCGTGCCATTCCGTTCCGTAGGCTAACGGTATGAGTGATGTCATTTTAAAAGTACAGTAGAGCGTCGGTTATCCGAACGTCGGTCAACCGAACGACCGCTTAACCGAACTGTGTACTCGCTCGCACCTGTTACTCTCCCACCCTAACGTCCATCATACCCCCCACTCCCAAACCAAGTTTCCCACAGTAGTCGCCGCACTGGGCCACCGCTGACGGAACATTGCTTCTAATGGAGCCTTCACAAGGCGCTACTGACCGGCCAAGCCGCCAGTCGCTGTGTCTCAACAATCAGCACACTTCTGTCGGCTTGGTACTGGCAGTAGAAGTACTGTAGCGGCAGTATCAAAGCTGGTCACAGCAACAGCTGCGCCAGCTTAGAGTTGAGGCGTGCCGCTCCGTGAGGTTTGAAGGACTGCGCGCCCCCAAGAAGAGCTTCTTATGGTGCAAACAGTCACCTTCTGTTCTCTTTTACGACCCCTTGTGTGCTGCTGCGTGAAGAAGTGAACTTGACGATACAAAATGCTTAAACGTAAACGTGTTGACCTTTCTATGAGGGACAAGTAAGAGATTATTACTATATATTCCCACTGGAGTTGCCTTTGTATGTTACTTTGTAATACTAAAAGAGATGCCTGTTTTTATGAATGAATTTACTGTACAGTACTTCTTTTTGGCAAATAAACATGTACAGTTCGATTATCCGAACAACCCAGTTTTCCGAACACCCATGTCCCCCAATTACTTCGGATAATCGACGCTCTACTGTATTATGCAATGTTTTGACACGACGTGACGTGACGTGGTGCGATGTCCGGTGTGAATCGTCTTAAACGCGACAGAATCAAGCGTCAAAAGCGGCCACCTGCACAAATCCCGAAGAGCGAGTGTTACCTTGCGACTCACAAGGGAGCAATGCTCCCGACATCCATGAAACAATAGAATCATAATCACTGGGACTCACGCGAAGTCGACAAACGGCCGAGACTCCAGGCGTTGATGAACGGTATTCCACAAAATGTGGATGTTAAACCATCGTCCGACGTAGCTGCAACTACCTGCCGAGCAACGCAGCACGCTGGACGAAACAAAGGTGTCTGAACTTGTCGCAGGGGAGACACGCGAAGGCTTCATTAAGGGCGCTGCAGTCGACCGTCGGACACAAAGCGACGTAATGTTGCTCGCACGGATAACAAATGACGACAAAAAATGTAGCATCTGTAATATAAGACTCTGGATGATGAGGTCTTGAAAGCCATGTATCAAGGCACTCAGGTGAAAGCGGTCTTACTTGACTTCCTAAAAGCACTTGATTCGCTGCCACACTAATGACTAATAAAGACTGTAGTTTCATTCTTACTCGTCCCTGTGGTGTATGGGATATCAAACGAAATTTGTGAAGATTCAGGAATTCTTCGTAGGGTGTACGTAGCAGCTTCTCTTCGAGGAAAGACTCGCCGGCACAAGTAATTGTAACGGTTACACAGTAAAGCCTGTTGGGATCAGTATTATTAATGTTTCATACAAATGACATGCCAGACAATGTTAATTGTTATCTAAGACTATTTGCCAGTGATGCAATGATGTAGAATGATGTACTGTCTGAAAAAATCTGTCCCAATATTCTGTCAGATCTTGACGTTTCGAAGTAATGGAAAGATTGGTAACTCGCTTTTAAATACTCACAAAAGTAAATTTGCGCACTTCACAAAATTCAAAAAAGTTGTATCATATGGTTATAACAGGAATGAGAGAATTTGAATCAATTACCCACATGTAACAATTTGCGGTGATGCACATAATATATATAGTTGTATCAATAGGACATGTGAAACTTCCTGGCAGATTAAAACTGTGTACCGGACCGAGACTCGAACTCGGGACCTTTGCCTTTCGCGGGCAAGTGCTCTACCACTCCGTCCTCACAGCTTTAGAGCACTTGCCCGCGAAAGGCAAAGGTCCCCAGGAAGTTTCGTATCAGCGCACACTCCTCTGCAGAGTGAAAATCTCATTCTGGAAATAGGACATGTGTTCTGAAACTGAAAAAGTATCGTGATGATCACTCCACTGAGTGGTGCGGTAGATGTCTTTTCCCAGGCCAGAGGACGGAAATTCCAGTGGATGCGAAGAAAGGAACTCTACATTTCAAGAGATGCACTAAGTGTGTGTTTTAAATGCCACAGGCTGCATCTTTCTGGTTGGGTACCCGCCGAGAGGCCCTAGCCATAAGACATTTCATTTTCAGTGTATTGGTCACCAAAAATATTACGCATGGAAAGTACGTGGTTACAGAGCAACATGATAGGGTTGTTGTTTGGTGGCATGTGGGGCTTACGAATGTGTTCTCTAAAAGCGAAAGCCATTTTAATTTTGTGAATTACATGCCATGAGTGTGATTGATTTGTATGTTTTATTATATGGAAGCTGATCTTGTCCTTAGTATGCCGTGAGTATGGCTGAATGGATTTTTGTCATTTGTGCAAAGAAAGATATCTTGTTATTTTTCTCTGTGAGAATGAATAACTTATATGTTTTGACTCATTTATAGGTTTTATTGTACAGATGATTGTGTTGAGATATACGCATACGTAGTCCTTTAGGTAGCTGATAATAGCTTCTTGTAGTGGCTGTTTGGTCATGGGAGTAACGATACAACAGTGTTTAGCTGCGTACTACGTGACTGATCTTCATCAAGTCTAACACTTCCGTTATTGGCTTGTGATTAATTGCAGAATCTATAAAGTTATATTCTTTCCCTGTCAATTATTGTAATTATTATTCTGGTTGCCCAATTTTAATTGTTTCATTGACTTCCGTTTCATTGTGCTGAAACAATTTTCATTTTCAATTTTTCTTTAAACTCTGCATTATAGAACTGTATTGGGTTGCAAATTGAGTTTTGTTTAGTTGTTTTTGTTCTGTTGTCAAGACCCTTTTTAGTTTAATAAATTAGTTCTTAAATTAATTATTTTCATCATGGCAACAACACCAGCAACCGTTATGAAATTGTCTCCAATGAAAAACAGCCCACAGTTGACCCATTATGTTTATTTTAAACCTCTGCTTTAATAATATAGCCTTCTTCAGAAAAGTGATCAAAATAAAATCAAGACCAGTAATACCATCTATACATGTCGTAGCCCAGCGGCTGCGTCAAGATCAATAAAATGAAATAACTTCAACAGACATAAGCCTGTTTCGATCGTAAGTAAAATTACGTATGGTACCGTATATCCTGCCCCAGCACATCTGTTATACTAGGCGCGCGGTCGTCAAATGTGCTACATCTTACTCGCCATAGGTGGCTCTCACCACAATGAAGCTAGTTGATATCTACGATAAAATATTAATAACAAGCCTACAAGTGCAAATGAAGGGCCATATACTTATTAATACGACTGTCCAACAGTTAAAATGCTGTTGCATACGATCATTAAAGTGGTCAAACATTAACAAAGTCATATAACAAAGTTTTCATCACTATTTAAAGCATCATGGGGCTATAATATGCTGATATAACTGCAGCTTACATTATACGCTCTAACTGCTTAAAGGGGTAATTCTACCAGCCGACCTTAGTTCGTTGTACATGCCACACTACTAATGATTGACGATAGTTCTACGAATAGCAGTCTAGTCCATAAGTGCGGTAACATGGCACAAGACAATGAAAGGCACATAAACATAACTGTCTCAACACAAACTGCTGTTAACATAATAACAGATCATGGCTCTTTACGACAATTTCCTACTGCAGCATTGTCCTAAAACAGTAGTTTATCTCGTTGTTGTTGTGGTCCTCAGTCCAGAGAGTGGTTTGATGCAACTCTCCATGCTACTCTATCCTGTGCAAGGTTCTTCATCTCCTAGTACCTACTGCAACCTACATCCTTCTGAATCTGTTTAGTGTATTCATCTCTTTGTCTTCCTCTACCATTTTTACCGTCCACGCTGCCCTCCAATACTAAATTGGTGATCCCTTGATGCCTCAGAATATGCCATACCAACCGATCCCTTCTTCTAGTCAGGGTTGTGCCACAAATTTCTCTTCTTCTCCATTCTATTCAGTATCTCCTAATTAGTTATGTGATCTACCCATGTAATCTTCAGCATTCTTCTGTAGCACCACATTTCGAAAGCTTCTATTCTCTTTTTGTCTAAACTATTTATCGTCCACGATTCACTTCCATACATGGCTACACTCCATACAAATACTTTCAGAGACGACATCCTGACACTTAAATCTATACTCGATGTTAACAATTTCCTCTTCTTCAGAAATTCTTTCCTTGGCATTGCCAGTCTACATTTTATATCCTCTCTACTTCGACCATCATCAGTTATTTTTCTCCCCAAGTAGCAAAACTCGTTTACTACTTTAAGCGTCTCATTTTCTAATCTAATTCCCGCAGCATCACGCGATTTAATTCGACTACATTCTATTGTCCTCGTTTTGCTTTTGTTGATGTTCGTCTTATATCTTCCTTTCAAGACACTGTCCATTCCGTTCAGCTGCTCTTCCAAGTCCTTTGCTGTCTGTGACAGAATTACAATGTCATCAGCGAATCTCAAAGTTTTTATTTCTTCTCCATGGATTTTAATTCCAACTCCGAATTTTTCTTTTGTTTCCTTTACTGCTTGCTCAATATACATATTGAATAACATCGGGGATAGGCTACAACCCTGTCTCACTCGCTTCCCAACCACTGCTTCCCTTTCATGCCCCTCGATTTTTATAACTGCCATCTGTTTTCTGTACAAATTGTAAATAGCCTTTCGCTCCCTATATTTTACCCCTTCCACCTTCAGAATTTGAAAGAGAATATTCCATTCAACATTGTCAAAAGCTTTCAGTAAGTCTACAAATGCTAGAAACGTAGGTTTGCCTTTCCTTAATCTATTTTCTAAGATAAGTCTTAGGGTCAGTTTTGCCTCACGTGTTCCAACATTTCTACGGAATCCAAACTGATCTTCCCCGAGGTCGGCTTCTACCAGCTTTTCCATTCGTCTGTAAAGAAATCGCGTTAGTATTTTGAAGCCGTGGCTTATTAAACTGATAGTTCGGTAATTTTCACATCTGTCAACACCTGCTTTCTTTGGGATTGGAATTATTATATTCTTCTTGAAGTCTGAGGGTATTTCGCCTGTCTCATACATCTTGCTCACCAGATGGTAAAGTTTTGTTAGGCCTGGCTCTCCCAAGGCTGTCAGTAGTTCTAATGGGATGTTGTCTACTCCCGAGGCCTTGTTTGGACTTAGGTCTTTCAGTGATCTGTCAGACTCTACATGCAGTATCGTGTCTCCGATTTCATCTTCATCTACATTCTCTTACATTTCTATAATATTGTCCCTAAAAACATCGCCCAGGTATAGACCCTCTATATACTCCTTCCACCTTTCTGCTTTCCCTTCTTTGCTTAGAACTGGGTTCCCATCTGATCTCTTGATATTCATGCAAGTGGTTCTCTTTTCTCCAAGGTTAGACACTGGACTCGCATTCGGGAGGACGACGGTTCAATCCCGCGTCCGGCCATCTTGATTTAGGTTTTCCGTGATTTCCCTAAATCGCTCCAGGCAAATGCCGGGATGGTTCCTTTCAAAGGGCACGGCCGACTTCCTTCCGCGTCCTTGCCTAATCCGATGAGACCGATGACCTCGCTGTCTGGTCTCCTTCCTCACACCAACCAACCAACCATCTTTTCTCCAAAGGTCTCTTTAATTTTCCTGTGGACAGTATCTATCTTAACCCTAGTAATATGTGCCTCTACATCCTTACATTTGTCCTCTAGCTATCTCAAATAATCATATAATACTATGGTACAATCGAGTCACCTTGGTGTAACTAACACGAGTTTCATTTGCTGCAGTGCATACTGTAGATGACTGACAGATATCATATTTGCCCTTTGTAGTGACTTTTTCAAGACTTCTTCCGTATGCGTGGGATGGTGAAAACTATTTCCATACAGGTACGAGTCAATGTTCATTTGTTTCCCATACGCTGAATCACAAAGCTGGCTGTTTGTCTTCAGTCAGTTAAGACAAAAAATGGCTCTGAGCACAATGGGACTTAACCTCTGGAGTCATCAGTCCCCTAGAACTTAGAACTACTTAAACCTAACTAACCTAAGGACATCACACACATCCATGACCGAGGCAGGATTTGAACCTGAGACCGTAGCGGTCGCGCGGTTCCAGCCTGAAGTGCCTAGAACCGCCCTTCCACTCTGACCGGCCCAGTTAAGACACCTAAGAATTGCAGCGTGACATCACTTTCCATGTAGACGGTAAATTTAACGTTTATGTGAGCGACAAATTGCTGTAGTGTACAGTATGTCCATAAAGTACCACTGTCATTTGAAAAAAGTCACAGTTTGTGAAATATTAAAGATAGAAATTTGTGGTTTGTTGTGAAAAGCTCAGCAGCTCTCAAAGATTTTTGGTTTGCCCTTTGTTGCAGATTTGGATTGAGCTGCATCGAAATTGAAACGGCGTAATACGCCAGCTGTTACGGACAATCCAAATCTGTCACTGGTACTGCGTAATTATCGACACCAGTGTGGGACGAGATCACCGGCTAATGCAAGGTAGTTCAAAAAGACGTTAAAGAGACAGGCAGTATGAAAGACCTTTCTCGCAGTGGACGCCTCCCTCTGTCTCAAGTACACGTTGACAGAATGCAGGCTGCATTTCAATGCAGTCCCCAGTTTGGAGTATGGGATATGCCGAATGACGCTTGTGAGGTGGAGGGGTGACCACAGACCCATCGCAAGTCCCCCGTACTCTCCAGATGTCACGCCATTAAACGTTTTTGTGGGACTACGTCAGGATCAGTACACGGAACACCACTCAGTGGCGTTGTTACCATTCGTGCACGAATCAATTAAGTAATCACTGGGACGTGAAATTTACAATTCTTCAACAGTCACCTAGAGCAATCACGAGAAAACGCAAATACAGGCTTGTAGTTCACAAAGATTTATTACACGAATCCCCAAAGCAGTTTTCCAAAAGCCACCAATAATATGGATAATCAAAGCCCCCATACAATCTTTACATGAGTACATAGAATGAAACAAGTTAAATAAAGATCCTTCCTTCTTAATTAAACAAATCGACGGGCCCCAATGAATATGAATGACAATCGTAATGCCTCACCACGGTAACAAGAATTTACCGGGACAAAATCCTCCCAGGCGCATTAATCAACAATATAGAAAATTTAATAATAACCTGTTAAAGGGCAATTTCAGCAATGGGAAACTTAGTCCATTAAACAGATCAACGGAATGCCATTAATAATATAATGACTATTCCACAGAACTCACTCGTGGAACTCCTTCCGAGTATAATACCAAATATGCGCAAAACAGTTATTTTAATAGCCGCTTTAAATTCCGTGCAACAGCGGGAACACCCCGACGGATGACCCACACAAATGAAAGAGAAACCAATTACTAGGGACAGGGGACGCTCCTTGGTGCAACCCGAACACCTTAACGAGAAAAATTCGCAGATAACAGCGAGGGAAAGATAATCGACTTCTGTTAACTACAGGGACGAGCAGCGACGTTGGCAGGACGCACTAAGTAGCGTGGAGCGTCTCCAAAACGTAGTTGGCCGAGCTAACGGCGTCAGAACACATTTCGCCCAAGGCGCTGCCCCCTGTATCGGTCAATCCGAAACTGGTTGTGGCTACCGCTGGCAGTACACTGGAACATTTTTAAAACAAAACAAGGACGAGCAACCAAACCAAAAGAGGCAACACAAAACATTATAAATTTAAGGTTATGCCCCCTTTAAATTTAACACCTTAGCAGAAAGGAAACCTCAAATACGAGGGTGAGTCAACTGAAAACCTTAAATTTGTAATAACAAATCGAAATTTCGCGCTGTTATTCTGTAAGTTGGTAAGCTTTCTGCAAATGGCGTGCAGAATGGCCTGTAGGTGGCAGCATAGAGCAGATGCACACATACCGTCGCAGTATCAGTATAAAGATGGCCGCCCCACTTGCTACTTGCACCAGGGAAGAACAGCGTTCTGTTATTCGTTTTTGCATAGTGAAGATGTGAAACCTATTGAAATTCATCGACGAATGAAGGTTCAGTACGGTGACGCATGTTTGTCACAGCGGCAAGTCTACGAATGGAGTAGGAAGTTCGCAAATGGTGTGAATTCCTGCCTGGTCAGGCACAACGAGTTGCGACTCCACAGAACATTGCAGCAGTTGAAGCCATAGTGAAGGAAAACCGCCGAGTGACACTGAATGACATTGCAGCATGTTTACAGATTAGTCATGAGTCAGCACACCACATTGTGCATGATGTGCTCCAGTTTCACAAAGTGTCTGCAAGATGGGTGCCACGGCAGCTGACTCCTGAAATGAGAGAACGACGTGTTGATGCTTGTGAAGATTTTCTTTGGCGCTTTGAACGAGAAGGTGATGGCTTCTTTGCAAGAATCGTTACTGGGGACGAAACCGGGGTTCAGTTCCACCAACCGCAAACGAAGCGAGCGAGCAAGGAATGGCGCCGTTCCTCATCACCGAAACGAAAGAAGTTTCGAACAGAACCATCAGCAGGGAAGGTTATACTGACTCTCTTTTGGGACGAAAAAGGCGTCATTTTGGAGCATTACATGCCTAAGGGGACCACTGTCACCAGTGCATCATACACGATCACCTAAAAAATCATCTGCGGCCTGCAATCAAATCAAAGCGACGTGGATTGCTGTCAGCAGGTATCCTTTTCCAACATGACAATGCAAGACCCTACACTGCCCGTACAACAGTTGCAACAATCACAGACCTGCATTTTGAGTGTCTTCCTCATCCACCATACTCACTAGACCTTGCCCCAAGTCATTTCCGTATGTTTGGACCACTCAAAGGTGCAATGGGTGGAAAGAAGTTCCCTTCTGATGAAGAGGTACGCCACGCGGCGCGTGAGTGGTTGCACGGACTACCAACAGAATTTTTTTCTAAAGGAATTTATGCACTTTGTAAGCGCTGGAGAACTTGCATTGAGCCTGGGGGAGATTATGTTGAAAAGTGATACAGCTTTGTACCACTTCTGCACAATAAATAATATTTAAAAAATATTTAAGGTTTTCATTTGACTCACCCTCGTAAATGATGTGGAAAATTATTCACTTCTTAGAGTTCATAATTCAAAATTTTTACAGGAAGACCCCCCTCCGTTGTCATCAACAAGCATAAAGTCAGGAGAAGTTAACGGCCTGCCAAACCCAGAATATTAAAACTACAATACAAGACACGAAATTCACAGCCCCTTCAAACGGAGACCACAGTAGAAATCACAAGATACTTAAGTACATTAGAAACGCACTGTCTTAATACAAAACATGGGCTGCACACTGTGCTAGAATGACTCACGCAGGTTTCACACCACTCAAGCTTGGTATTCTCATCACTGGGTAGTTTTTTGTACCCTGAACACCACTATTCAATATATATCTACCGGAACCGAAAGTGAATTCCTTATCTCCGCCTCAGCGAGGATAATAACAATCAAACACTGTTTCCGGCTGTGAACACAGATTACGATCAGTTTGATCACCAATGCCACTTCAAAGAAAATAGCGTGTGCCCACCGTTAGTAGCAGCAAGCGACGAGAATCCACACAGCGTACATAAAAAATGCTGCCCCGACTAGGAAGAAAATCATTGGCGCCAGCGATTCCACCACGGGTCAATCATAACTGTAGAGGCTGTAAAGCTGACCTGTGCATTTGCAGAACCAGAATGTCGCCTAGACGTTCTACGAACGACAGTGGGGCACACACTAAATTTCCAGCGTAAATAGGAAAAAAACTTTGAGAACTGTGATACGTTTTATAACAACCACGATGCCCCGTCTATCATAGTGTCCAAGTTGCAGTTATTCTAAATGGTAATGAGACTTCATAGAGCCCCTGTGTTTACACCTTGATGCCAAATCAAAACTGTGTCGTCGGCTGCAGGAGGAAGCAACCCGGAAGCAACAAAACAGTTTAGAGCTTTTTCCTGGACATGCTTCACGAAGAAATTCGCAACGGCCAGTGGCACTAACGTTTCGAAATGATATGCCTTGGAAACCGAGGAGATTTCATCCATGCATGTCGCAGCGAGAATCTCCGAAGATACGTGTTCTGCATGTATCTGGAACAGTTTGGCATTACATCAAACACCACAGGTGTACCGTCTTTCTGCACTACGGCTGTCCACTGCGATACGTGGAGGCGGTTCTGTACAGAAACATTAGTTCCTTCTGTCCTCGCAGTTTCCGTGGCGTCACGCGAGGCCATTCCACGTACCCTCAGTGATGTGCGACAGGCGAGACAAGTTACATGACATAGTGCTGTGCACATCGAGGGGCAACTTGTATCGGCGGATCCGGATTAATTCTCTGCGCTGCTACCTGAACCTAATCAGCTTCACGAATCCAATCAGGTACATCAAATGTATTCGTAGTAGCGAATACGAGCAACCATCAGCAGGATAATCGAATGACGACAGTAAAAATCTGTGCTGGGCCGGGACTCGAACCCATATTTCCCGCTTTACGTGAGCCGTCGCCTTAACCGCTTTGGCTGTCCGTGCAAGACTCAGGGCCAGACCCAAACTTCCATATGTCATCGTTCCTTTGTCAAAAACTGCACTCGTACACACATTATTTAATTCCCGTGCAGGGGAGGACATATTAATTGAGAACCTCTGGCTGGTATCGGCAGATAAATACAATACTGCAGTACCTGTGTTATTAAGGACGAATCAGTGTTCCTTCGGACATGCATGGATGTCCAAAGGAACAGACATTGCGTGGACTACAGCCGCTATGGAATACATTCATTAGTGTTTTCGCAATTGCATGCTTGTCTGAGGGAACGTTGCAACGTTCTTATTGACAACACAGGTACTACAACATCGAATCTAATTAGCGTCAGTCGTCTCGCGTTCACCCGCGAGAGAGTGCTAAAGAAACCCCTTCCCCTACACCACAAATAAATGCCGATTATAATAATTCAGCTACTTTCAGAATAGTTTCAGCTTCAACTACTGGATCGGAGCCGCACGGGATTAGCCGAGCGGTCTTAGGCGCTGAAGTCATGGACTGTGCGGCTGGTCCCGGCGGAGGTTCGAGTCCTCCCTCGGGCATGTGTGTGTGTGTGTGTTTGTGCTTAGGATAATTTAGGTTCAGTAATGTGTAAGCTTAGGGACTGATGACCTTAGCAGTTTAGTCCCATAAGATTTCACACACATTTGAACTTTTTTTTTTTTTTAACTGGATCGGAAAACGAACAACTCAGTCACAAAGCCGTCTCAAACTGTGTTCTTATCGCTCCCACCAGTAATCTCCTCCATTAACAAAACAGGAACAGCTGAAGTAAGTCACCCACAGAATATCACTCGTGAAATATCCAGTAGGACAAGTTCGTCTTGTTAGCTACATATCGTATCCAGCTAGCTGACAGCTCCACGCTCTCCTATGCGGAATATTCCTACGAAGCTCGTGTACACTTGCGGCGTTCTTTTCGGAAACACTAGTGAGAAAATTTTGAGAATCGGCATTTGAAGCTGAGTGGCGAACTATTCTGCTGCCGCCAACATACATCGCGCGTAAGGACCACGAAGACGAGATACGACAAATTAGGGCTCATACCGAGGCGTACAGACACTTGTTTCTCACTTGCTCTATTTGCGAGTGGAACAGGAGGGGAAATGACAAGTAGCAGTACAGGGTACACTCCGCCACGCACCTGACGGTGGCTTGCGCAGTATTTGTGTAGAAGTAGATGTAGATTTTTTTGCCCCTTTTCATAATTTAAGATTTCGTGGATTGCTAATGTCATAAGCTCTTGTTGCCTCTGTTGTCTATCTGAGGCTGCACAGATACTTGGGAAATGGATACAAATGGAGTAGCTCTGTATTTGAGATCTACAATCCCTTTCCTTGTTATTTATCACGCCCGGAATGTCTGGCTTACAGCATGAGTTTGTGGATGAATGTTTTCCAAACATGGCGGAATAGATCAGAGAAGTTCCCTTCGTTGAGAGTGAAGCAATACCAACCTAAATATTTCCGTTGCATAGGTGCCGCCTAACACAGCATGCTGTAAATCCGGAGTCTTCTTGCTTGTACAGCCGAATGGCGCCAACCCACTAATTAGGAAAAAAATGGAAAGATAGGGTGTGCCTTCAACGAATGCCTGAAGGCTGATATTTATAGTCACTATGCAGTCGGCGTCCTGGCCCTGGTACGAGGATTATGCACGTTCCTCTGGAACGAGAACTCCTCTAATTCAGGTTGCTTTGTGCAGGCAAGGATGTCGGTAGATGTGAGTAAATCAACGCTTTCCCGTCGAGCTAGTAATTATTAATACTTTTACTGAGGCTTGCACTGTTGACGTAATTTAATTGGTGTCTTACGTGCTATCTCGCAGATATGTTACGTCTTTAGTCCGTTAGCGATCACGTCGGCATAGTACGTAACTGGTTGCTAACTTAAGCATTTCGTGTTTCGATATAACTGTTCAATGTCAGTGTCTTCATGAAGAGTTAATTTGTCGTTGTGAGCAAAAGTGAATGAATTTGTTCCTATGGAGTGGAATGAGTGATGGTTCAAACTGAGGAAATGACTGCCAAAGTTAAATGGCTATTTATAAATTATGTGAGTTGCTATCGAAACATCAGATGTTTTTTCGTAACTGTTTGTTAGTCTGTGTATAATTGTAGTATGGTTAGAGATTGGAGTGCCTCTGTATAATTTCTATAATGTATTAAAAATATTAATATATTAAAATATTTATACTTCTCCTGTGGTTCAAATATTCTTTTATTATTCCTTCATCTAATCGCCTTCAGTGATCTTACCTCATTACATTCGTATATTTTTAGATTATAAGTCAGGTAGTTTGAGCCCATCGAAGTATGGCACTTTCCACCATGTGTTTTCGAATCTAGGTTTCACATTTAAAGAGGCTTTATATCAGAGAGACACAGTTCACTGAGTGTAAATCCCTACGTGCATGGTTACGGTTATTAGTAAACCTGCTTTACTGCAACTAATTAATATGTCTTACTTCGCGGAATGGCTCTGTCCTTCCGTTGTCCGTCTGTAGGATCCCTCTTTAATTGCTTGGTACTAGTTACACTCAGTATAACGAATCCGTATGCGCGTGATTGTCGTTCCCTCGTCCATATTTTATTGAAATAATCGGGTTTTGCTAGGTGTGGTGTGCTTGGTATTTCTCCTACCTTTATGTGGTTGATTATTCAGGATGAACCGACCCTATGCCTTTTATTGGATTCCAAAGCATCAAATCCCACTATACTTGCTGATCATTCAGTTAATTAAATAAATATTTCCTTGTGTAAGGGACCTTAATGATTTTTGTTTGTTCGTGATGTAATGAATCTGTTCGATATGGAAAAGGAATACATTGCAGTATTTTGAGGGACTGAGAACACAAGCGCTTGCTGAAGCAAACTGAGGAAATGACTGCTGAAGTTAAATTGGTGTTCAGAAACTATGTGAGTTGCTATTTAAATATCAGACTTTTTTCCTAACAGTTAGTCAGTCTATGTATAGTGGTAGGTATGGTTGGAGATTTGAGAGCTACTGCAAAATTTTTATAATATATTAAAAATAGTTCTACTCCGTGAATCTTAAAAACTTTTTAGAGTGAAACGTGCAAGTACGAAAACATTTTATTTACTGTGCTTTATTTTGAAGATTTTTTTGTTACACCTTATATCATGCACATACCACAATACATGTTCACTATACGAAAAGGGTGTGTGAGGAATTAGAGAGCAATTAATATAGCAAACTGAAAGACAATAGGTAAATAGCAAACGAAAAACAAAAAGGAAAATACATTTTTGTGCTTCCAAGACATACGAGAGATTATTCATAGTCACCTTCTATAATATCTTCACAGTCAGTGTCTATAGAATCACAGTCATTTGCTTCTGTGGTATATCTTGAAGAATGTCATTCCTGGGCAACATTTCTGATGCTTTACCATAGTGATGTGTATTCTGTATTGTTCCTCGTCCCCTTTCTTTCTCCACTGCCTCTTCTTATACTTATCATAACTGACGTCTGAGAATGGGCTATACTGTAACAGAACTCATGATAAAGTGTAGGGATCTAATTCTTCATTTCTTGAGGGCTTTTTTTTCTATTTCTCAAATTTCGTTTCAAACTCATCTTGATCCGGAATCCGCAGAAGATGTATTGATTGGGGACTAGTATTCGGCCTCCTACAGTCCGCTTCTGTAAACTCCAGATCACGGTTTAGTGAGAACTTAAACTGCATTGTTAGTGATTGTCTTCGCTTATTCAGATCCACATGGTATTAGCCCTTTATATTTTGGTTCCTGTCTTCAATTGAAAGAATGTTTCCGTTTTTCGTTTTCACTATGGAAAGCCTTCTGCTGAGCTGCCTCACTGCTTCTATCCAATCTTGGGGCACAAATTGATGTTCATCATTTTACATAACGTTATGGGGAACAGTGATCTGCTAGTAAAGTGAAATTAGCAAAAAATAGTCTTGATCGCACAGTCGTTTATTAAAAATATGACCTGCTTCGGCCTCTATTTAGTAGGCCGCTTTCAGATCATGCACCAAAGCCAGACGGTGATGGCGCCTGGAACAGCTGTGCTGTGGCTGGGATCAGTACAGATGTTGCAAGTGTCATCGTCGCCACTACCGAATTTAACGTCTATGTCTTCGACAAACGTCGTTTGCCCTAATCCACACTTCGCAATCCTAACACCGAGGTACTGCACAATTTGTCTTTCCATCAGTTCATTTTATATGTTGTTAATTTTCTCACGACTTTCTGTTTCAAGAGACATTGACTTTTCGTCTGTTATCCCCTCGATTTTTGTTTTCAAATCAGTTTGAGAGGTGTCAGTTCCTTTGGGCTCGCCTTTCTTTCTCTGTAACAAGCTCATGAAGACGTATTCAATTAGGGTACCTGTACTGAGTTACGATGACATTGTGATCGACAGAATGTTTAAACATTCTATCCACCTAACGTTTCCTTTGAACCTTCCTGCCGAGATCCATATCTGCTAGGATCGTGAAAAACATTCCGCCAAGGAGGGTGAAAAGGGCCGTCACGGCAGGACGCCCATAACAGTTTCGCCTGGACAGCTCTCGAATTTTTTAGACTCACGCAGGTACCCTCGCAACGCTGTTTCCCGCGCACGCGGAGAAACAGTTTCGTGATTATGCCGCTGATTGTGACGTAAGAGAACGTGCCGATGAGTCCTCTTCCCTGTCACGTATAGCGATAGGACTCGATGAGGAGAATTTCCCCGTCTTCTGGAGGTGGGCTGTACCGACAGCGTAGAATTTCACGACTGGTGGTTTTAGAGTTGTGAAAGTACTCCACGTGGAGCGTTCTTGGAAAATCATAGTGAAGAGATGGAGAGGACATTCGGACAGAGGCCACGGTTTGAGTAAAATTCGGGACTAGCCACGGAAGGTGGCCAAAGGTCACGATAGGTGTTAGAGTGAAGATCCGGAACTTGCACGCGGAGCTTCACCACAGAGGTGCGCCGCAATCCGGACTCCAGATAGTATATGCTCAGCTTTCCACAGCTCCGGCACGGGAGGAATTTTTAACGAGAATTATCACTGTTCACGGCGAGTGCTTGCACCCAGCAGTATTCAGTCCATTTCCATTTCGTGGTAGCTTGCATCTTTGAAGTTCACAATCACAGTCAGTGTATTAGTTTCAGTCAGATTGCATTATCTTACTTAATGTCGGAGTAGGAGATATTTTTCTACCCACTCCCCACGATGATCTTTATGTTACTTCACGTCCAGCATCATTCTCTATTGTAATCCTTGTACTTACTTAACATCTCATCTGTTATTTCAGAACGTTATTCATTTATAAATTTCATTCATTAATTATCTTACAATATTATACACACGCCGCGCGGGATTAGCCGAGCGGTCTGTGCGCTGCAGTCATGGTCTGCGCGGCTGGTCCTGGCGGAAGTTCGAGTCCTCCCTCTGGCATGGGTGTGTCTGTTTGTCCCTAGTATAATTTAGGTTAAGTAGAGTGTAAGCTTACGGACTGATAACCTTAGCAGTTAAGTTCCATAAGATTTCACACACATTTAATTTTATTTTACACACATCAAAAAAAGTTTTCTATCTCCTCGTTTGCGAGAGTTCCGGAACCTATACAGAAAATTGGAATAGAGATCAACATAAACATCATTTCCGCCCTTTTTATTTCTCATGAAATGCATGTTTTACCACCATACAGCTAGATCTTCAGAGGTGTTGGTCCAGATTGCTGTACACACCGGTACCTCTAACACCCAAAAGCACCTCCTCTTGCATTGATGCACGCCTGTATTCGTCGTGCCAAATTCATCAAGGCACTGCTCATCCAGATTGTCCCACTCCTCAACGGCGATTCGGCGTAGATCCCTCAGAGTGGCTGGTGGGTCACGTCGTCCATAAACAGCCCTTTTCAAACTATCCCAGGCATGTTCGATACGGTTCATGTCTGGAGAACATGCTGGCCTCTCTAGTCCAGCGATGTTATGCAGAAGGAAGTCATTCACGTGATGTGCACGATGGGGACGCGAATTGTCGTCCATGAAGACGAATGCCTCGCCAATATGCTACCGATATTGTTGCAGTATCGGTCGGAGGAAGGCATTAGGTACCGCACAGCCTCTACGGCGCCTCCAGTGACGAACGTTGATCCCAAAAATGCCACCCCAAAACAGCAGGGAACTTCCACCTTGTTGCACTCGCTGGACAGCGTGTCTAAGGCGTTCAGCCTGACCGGTTTGCCTCCAAACACGACTCCGACGGTTGTCTGTTTGAAGGGATATGCGATACTCATCGGTGAAAAGAACGTGATGCCAATCCTGAGCGGTCCACTAGGCATGTTGTTGTGCCCATCTGCACCGCGCTGCATGGTGTCGTGGTTGCGAAGCTGGACCTCTCCATGGACGTTTGGACTGAAGCTGCGCGTCATGCAACCTATTGCGCACAGTTTGAGTCGTAACATGACGTCCTGTGACTGCACGAAAAGCGTTATTCAACATGGTGGCGTTGCTGTCAGAGTTCCTCCGACCCATAATCGACAGGTAGCGGTCAACTACTGCAGTAGTAGCCCTTGGGCGGCCTGAGCGAGCCAAGTCATCGACGTTCCTGTCTCTCTGTATCTCTTCCATGTCCGACCAACATCGCTTTGGTTCACTCCAAGACGCTTGGACACTTCCGTTGTTGAGAGCCCTTCGTGGCACAAAGTAACAATGCGGACGCGACCGAACCGCAATAATGGACTGTCTAGGCATGGTTGAACTACAGACAACACGAGCCGTGTACCTCCTTCCTGGCAGAATGACCGGAACTCATAGGCTGTCGGACCCCCTCCGACTAATAGGCGCTGCTCATGAATGGTTGTTTAATCCTTTGGAGGGTTTAGTGACATCTCTGTACAGTCAAAGGGAATGTGTATGAGATACAATGCCCACAGTCAACGTCTATCTTCTGGAGTTCTGGGAACCGGAGTGATTCAAAACTTTTTTTTGATGTGTGTACATCGTGTCATTTTTAGCTTTATCACTAAGGATCACAGTCATTCGCGTGTAAAATTGTCGTTGCGAATCATCCTACAGTAGTGTAACTGAGGCGTGATTCCTACGGCACGTATTAGGACATTCTAGGGGAAGAAGCTCAGTAAAGGTACCCTTCACAGCTTCCACTAAAACAGATACGTTGTAAGTTTTCATTTTACAGATTTAGGCATTTTCGTTGGATATTCCTTCCCCCACTGGTCCTACCAAGAGGTGTCGCAAAACAGCAGCCACCATGGGAAAGCGGTTAAGCCATCTTAATCGGCGCAATCCACAAACTGTTTAAGACGAAAGATTAGGCCATTGTCTACAGGCGAGACAGAAACTTATTTCGCCCGTGTCTCGAAAACGGGCCCTGACATACCAACAGCAATAGGTCAGGGCCACAGGATGGGGCACCAAATGTGGGTTACGTGGCTGAAAAGGCTAGTGGTTGCCGCTCTCCTGGTCTAACACTGCTGAAGAAGCATTAGAGGAATCGCGTCGAGTGGTAGGCTCGTTTCTGGCACAGCTTAAGGCTAATATTTGCTGTTGGCCTTACCGTAGTAATGCTTGCACGAAACCGTCATTTTCCAAGCTCAATAAACAAGTAACAGGAGTCTATGTAACAATTAAAAATAAGTGACAGGCTCGCAACCACTACCAGAAACAGTCGCTTATGCACTGGCGACCAATATTTCTCTCACCATTTCTAATAAACTTCTTTTTGTAATTATAGTAATATTGTTTTCTTTTTATGTTCACCTAAGTGTAACATGTATATTCAGGCAGGCAACTGCTACAAGTCGGCCATTGTAGGTTCTCGGAAACCCAATGCAGTCGGAGAAATCAACATGAAACACAACAGAAAATGAAGGCAATTGAGGGAAGGATATTCTGTTTGGTCAAAAGCTGTGAAGAGGCTGTCGCCAGTATTGAGCGTTGTGTTGACACAGGCGTGTTGAATAAATGAAATCACAATGGAGGGTTCTTTTGTATCTTGGACGCCGAGAACAAAAACCGCTGATAATCAAATAACGGAGCTGACAAAGAGTGATCACTTGCGCAGGTGACAAATCGGAGGACGGTGATCGGCACATCGGCGCCAGATCGAGCATTCGGAACTTAAAGAACAGCATATCACTTCTGTAACACGGAACTGACGACTACTTGCAACTTTTTTATTTTTGTATGCCGTCTGTTTTCAATTCCTCACGCAATGTGGGAAACGCATTTTTGTGCTTCCCAGGCAGCGCTTCATAACAGTTTTTAAAATCGTAATCGACCACCATTAACGCAACCTAATATAAAATTGATTTGGTAGATTTCTATTGTGAAACATCCTCTTTGACGTACAGCGATAATGTGGAACTAGATCGTGACTAAAGGGCATGCCGAACACTTCGGAGTGACAGGTGTGGCAGTGGTTAGATACCGGACTCGCACTGGGGGGGGGACAGCTGTTCAAACCACATCCAGACATCCAAATATAGGTTTCACGCGGTTTCGTTGAATCACAAGGCAAATGCGGAGACGGTTCGCTGGAAGTAACATGACCGATTTCCTTTCACATCCTTCCACAGTTCCAGTTTATGCCCTGTCTCTAATGACGTCGTCGTCGATGGGACGCCAAACTATAGTCTTCCTACACTTTTTCCTTCAAACTAGCAGTGTGAAAGCAAGGTTTAAGTTTCAAGGGTCGTATATACATGAGCTATACATCTTGTGTTTATACGATCCTTGTTCTGGTTCTTTGCCCTAGCACGAAATTCTCAGGGTAAATATGTTACAACCTGAAAACACATTTTTCCTACTAAATTAGGGAAATGTAACTGAGAAGATGTAAAATAACTGACACGGAAGTTGAGTATGTTGAAGCCTCGTGGTACTGTACTTATTTACCAAGCGTAAGCTGGCAGCATTCCACCACACCAGCATCATACACACACCAAGGACATTTGCATGTGAAAGAGAGGGACGGTACTCATTGGTGCTGTGTACATTCAGGGTTAGTTTGCATTGTTGTCAGACGACGACATCGATGAATCATGCATTGTTGCCAGATTTCTCCCTACATCACTGCCCTTCATTCCCTTTATGGCACAGTGGACCTAGGCCAATTTCCTTTGGCGAGAAATTCAAAATCCAACATGTCCTAAATATAAAATACAAGATTGCGAACCTGAAGAAAGCTTCTATGATTTCAAAATCTAACATGGCTAACCTGAGGATACTGGCCAGTCCACGTTCTGCCATTCCACTTACAGTAACAAGGGAAGATCGCGGGACAGAGTTCACCTATATGCCTCAGAGCCTGTTCCATTTTCTTAGAATATCTAACCTGAGGCGGCCATAGGAAAAGGGCAAACGCTCTCGAGAGATTTTTGACTTTGAGGGATTTTTGAGTAACAAGAGGCGACTCAGTAGTGCAGCTCAGTGGTAGTGTACCGCAGTGCCCTACAGTACTGAGTGTCAATTCGCTTGCTTGGTTTGATACCCACTTCCACCTTGGTATATTTTGTTTCATTTAATGTCATTCCCCACAATGTAACGGTATTAATTATAAGATTTAAATGTATTTCAACAGTTCAATTTATGTTTATCCAGGGGGTGTGTACCGATGACTCTCTTACGTGCGGTGTTGGATGCCATTGTCAGCCAAGGAATCGAGCGATGCCATCCGCTTTGGTCCTTACTATGATAGACTGTAAGGGCAGACCGAAGATTCCTATTAATCTTTTCGTCATTGCTTTAAATGACACATATCTGATGAACTGCCCTACAATGGCAACATTCTGTTGACGTCATATCCCCACTCAATCCTATTTGTTCTCTTTCTTGTTATTAAAGTACATGACTCTGGTAACTGTTTTAAATCCAATATAGTCGGCTCTTACTGTACCTGTTCCCCACATTTTGCAGGGGTCTCTACAGCCATGAACAGCATCTCACCACGTGTCTGCGGCGATTATCCATGAAAACTTATTACACTCTAAAGATTTAATTCTCAAGGTTCCTTTGTACACTACTGGCCATTAAAATTGCTACACCACGAAGATGACGTGCTACATACGCGAAATTTAACCGACAGGAAGAAGATGCTGTGATATGAAAATGATTAGCTTTACAGAGCATTCACACAAGGTTGGAGCCGGTGGCGACACCTACAACGTGCTGACATGAGGAAAGTTTCCAACCGATTTTTCATACACAAACAGCAGTTGACCGGCGTGAAACATAGTTGTGATGCCTCGTGTAAGGAGCAGAAATGCGTACCATCACGTTTCCGACTTTGATAAAGGTCGGATTGTAGCGGTTTTCTCGTATCGCGACATTGCTGCTCGCGTTGGTCGAGATCCAATGACTGTTAGCAGAATATGGAGTCAGTGGGTTCAGGAGAGTAATACGGAACGCCGTGCTGGATCCAAACGGCCTCGTATCACTAGCAGTCGAGATGACAGGCATCTTATCCGCATAGCTGTAACGGATCGTGCAGCCACGTCTCGATCCCTGAGTCAACAGATGGGGACGTTTGCAAGACAACAGCCATCTGCACGAACAGTTCGACGACGTTTGCAGCAGAATGGATTATCAGCTCGGAGACCAAGGCTGCGTGTACCCTTGACGCTGCTTCGCAGACAGGAGCGCCTTCAATGATCTACTCAACGACGAACCTGGGTGCACGAATGGCAAAACATCATTTTTTCGGATGAATCCAGGTTCTGTTTACAGCATCATGATGGTCGCATCCGCATTTGGCGACATCGCGATGAACGCACATTGGAAGCGTGTATTCGTCATCGCCATATTGGCGTATCACCCGGCGTGATGGTATGGGGTGCCATTGGTTACACGTCTCGGTCACCTCTTGTTCGCATTGACGGCACTCTGAAAAGTGGACGTTACATTTCAGATGTGTCACGACCCGTGGCTCTACCCTTCATTCGATCCCTGCGAAACCCTACATTTCAACAGGATAATGCACGACCGCATGTTGCAGGTCCTGTACGGGCCTTTCTGGATACAGAAAATGTTCGACTGCTGCCCTGCCCAGGACGTTCTCCAGATCTCTCACCAATTGAAAACATCTGATCAGTGGTGGCCGAGCTACTGGCTCGTCACAATACGCCAGTCCCTACTCTTGATGAACTGTGGTATCGTGTTGAAGCTGCCTGGGCAGCTGAACCTGTACACTCCATCCAAGCTCTGTTTGACTCAATGTCCAGGCGTATCAAGGCCGTTATTACGGCCAGAGGTGGTTGTCCTGGGTACTGATTTCTCAGGATCTATGCACCCAAATTGCGTGAAAATATAATCAGATGTCAGTTCTAGTATAATATATTTGTCCAATTAATACCCGTTTATCATCTGCATTTCTTCTTGGTGTAGCAATTTTAATGGCCAATATCGCATTTTATTAGAAAATTGAAACTCAACAAGAATTTTCTACCAGTAAAATGATGCTCAAAACATCTGTAATATCACCTTTGATGCATATTTTTTAAAAAAAACTTCGCAGTTGCTCTTCATTTGCATGAATAACAAATTATTACAGGGTCTGTTCGATACAAAAACGCAGAGAATAATAAAACTGACTATTGTTGACATGGGACAGCACTAATCTATCACAACAAAGACTGGATAGTTGAGGTGAATAGGAGAAGACTATTAGATAGGCATGAATTATGGGTAGATAAATCCACAGTGGTCATACAGTGATTGCCTGAATTCGCCAAAAGAATGAAAAACTACACATTCAAACTAACATTGTTGATTGAACCATGAATGAGCCTTCATTCACTGGAGAAAAGTATATATATATATATATATATATATATATATATATATATATATATCGTGGATGTTATATTAAACGCAGAGAATAATAAAACTGACTATTGTTGACATGGGACAGCTCTAATCTATCACGACAAAGACTGGATAGTTGAGGTGAAAAGGTGAAGACCATTAGATAGGCATGAATTATGGGAAGATAAATCCACAGTGGTCATGCAGTGATTGCCTGAATTCGCCAAAAGAATGAAAAACTGCACATTCAACCTGATATTGTTGAATGAACTATGAATGAGTCTTCAGTCACTGGAGAAAAGTATGAGGCCCGCGAAATGCAACGAATCCTAACAACGCTCCAACAAATGCTCGGTGATCCTCATACACTGTCAGCACAAATTGACTGTCTCACCATATTCATTGAAATGTGTGATGCGCAGTGAGCAGGGTGATCTGATGCAGACTGCAACATATCGCCTCTCTATCGGTTCTCCAGATAAAGTCTCTAGACAAGGTGTTCTCTTCATGTTCCCTAGGAAAAGTCTACTCAGGCATGTCCTAGGTTGATGTCTGTGCTCCTCTAACACAGACTCATTTTTACTCTCAACAAGTCTCCGAAATCCTCATGCGCAAAGGAAAAGCTCATCAAAATGCTGCCCAGTCACAATTTTGTCAACAAGAAAACTCTCCCCTCTTGTAGCAAAACCAATCTTTAAACACCCATGCACTCAATTCTTAATTAATTCTGAGTTACTCTCCCACTCTTCAGCTAAGTCTGCTACTTCAATCAACATACTTGCCTCCAACTCCGCATTTCTCGGAAACTGGCGTCCTGACTTTTCCTACTCTGCTATGCTTTAAAACTAGTCATAGAGGAACCCTCTTACAACTTCTTAAGGCAGAGGTTATTCACCCAATGAAAAGCAACGCTGAGAAGTCGTCTCGTCGCATTAACAAGAGAAAAAGAATCCATGTCCGCAATGCAGGTTCGATACTTCACAGGAACACTGAGATCTTTATCTGTCATTGACTTCCCTTCCCCCAGCGTTCTTGGATGGCGGCACAAAACAAGGTTCCTTTGAAGTGTGTTTTGGCCAGATAGCATTGCTTATAAAAACTGGGACTTTCTGCATGTGCAGGTGTTCGTCACGCTACGTTATGCGATTTCAGTGAATATAGCCTCGGAACCCGTATTGTACGAAGCGCTTTATGTGAAAAACCGCTGGAGCGTGACTCGCTGACCCCAGCACTGAAAATGGCAGGATGCCTAGCCACTTCCAACCGTGAGGAGTCAGCTCGCCTCATCCCACACTCTTCTGAAAAGAGGGCTGCAGCTCTCAGTGGGAGCCACTGCACCTTGCCTGTCTCATTGAGTACCCAAACAAAGTACAGATACAATTGCAAAACAGACCCTAGGAAAGAGAAGTGATTAATATAAAAGTGGACGACCTACTGCTGGCAGTCACAGATAGTATTGACTGGCAAAAATTTATTTTATCGACAGGAACAGAGTTCAGATAGTAATAATTTCAAATCAGTTATAAATAACAGTAGCAGGGAGATGGCGGCATGAGCGCTATTTTGATATCAAATTGATATGCGAATCAATTAAATTGATCAATTAATTCCCCACTCACCACCTCCATCCCGGACCACGCCCATCCCCACACCCAGATGATGCCTTTGTTTTTGTCAGCTTGCACATAGGCCCCAGCATCCTCCCCCCACCCGACCCTCCACTTTCTCCAACCTATCCTAATGGCAGGAAATAAGAATTTTGGCGGGAATTTCGAATTTTGGCGGTAATCTTGAATTTTTGCTGGAATTTAGAACTTTGGTAGGAATTTCTTTGTCTCAGAGCTGTATCGGCGTCCCACCCCACCCACCACCCGGGTACTGATGGGGAATTGAAAATAGCAGTGCCCTTTCTGAGAGTCGAACCCTGGTTCTACTGGATGGAAAGCCGAAGTGCACCCCCAACACGTAGAAACTGTCCACATGCAGGAAGGTATGTTACTGAGCTTTATTTATTTTGGTTCGGAAAATGAAGTAAATATAGGACCTAGTTACATAGTTAACTAATCATAAAGATCAGGCCTAATTACACAACTATATGAGTAGCGCTACACATGGACGGCCTAAAATCGCAATACAGCTAAAAAAACTGACGATACCATACAAGTGCTGGGAAAAGAAATCTCAGTACCACTCGAAACTAGAAACAGATGCACTCAAACTCTACCGATCTCTTACAAGCTGACGGGAGAAATGCGGGGGTGTAAGGTATTATCTTTATTCTGTTTGTCTGGAAGTGTGTTCAACTGACGAGATGCTGGTGTTGGACAGAGAGGAATTTAAAAAGTGTATTACCTGCAAGTATACAGGTGAGGACAGTATCTATCGTTGTTTGACATCAGAGTTCACTACAGACATCTGCTCAAAAACCACCCTGCAGCCCAGGTAAGTGAAGGCAATACATGCTACCCACAACTGATAGAAAAAATGATTCACACTTCTAATTACACTTCGAAATTGTCATGAAAACACCAGCTCTCGTAATGAATGGGTCATAATGCAACACATATACTGGGGAAAATCGTCATCCCAGAAGACTGCAGAGGGGGCAGTAGTTAACATGAGTTCTCCTTGAGAGGCGCTCACAAAGTGCCCAAAATCGAGGGTCTCTTACCTCCCCTCGTCCCTCCTCTCCCTCCTCTCCCTCCCTCTCTCCATCCATCCACCTATGGGGAGGACACAGGCTTTTTCAAACAGCCAGCTGCTACGCCATGGTTTGTACTCTACTACTCTCCAATCTTCGCCATGGTCGCTAACCGCCTTGTGGCATGATCCTTCGCCAACACAATAGCATGTATAGTCAACTAAACAACAGGAGATAAAATGACGGCCACCCAAAGTGCAACTTGTTCCTCTAAAATATAGACTCAGCCCCCACCCATTGACCCCTGGTCAGAGTGCGGCTGTGTCTGGCGACCACCCACAGTAGATATGCACCGTGGTCGCTCACAGTATGCAGCCTGGGAAAATGGAATTTCAGCAGCAGTGCCCCACCCCAGTCGAGGTCTGGCTGTGTCAGGCAACCATCCACAGTAGACTCGCCCCCCAACTCTGAAGAAAAACCATCTATATTAAGCAATTTCTTTCAGCTTGATGGACAAATTACATGATTTGATAGTGTCTCTCGCATTCAGTGTCTGTACATAAACTATCATTCACGTGTGTATTACAAACATTTCAGTCACGTGGAATAACATTAGAGAATACGATCGTTCATGCCTTTGGCTCACATGTCGGAAAAAACAGAATCATTTTATGTTCGATAACGACAAGCTATAATTGAAGAGAACGCAGCTGTTTTGTACACTACGGCAGGTTCCCTTTCACCAACACGATGCAGTATTATACGAGGCCTGTTCAGAAAGTAAGCTGCGATTGATTGCCAAATTGAAACCACAGTGAACATCAGAAATGTTTTACTTGTAACAATTAGCTACACCTTTCAGCTACTTCTCTACGTAGTCGCCGTTCTGACTTAGACTTTTGTCATAGCGTTGTACCAACTTTTCAATAGCCTCATCATAGAAGGCAGCCGCCAGTGCTTTCCGCCAATTCTCCACGCTGGCCTACACCTCGTTGTCTGTGTCAAAATGTTGTCTTCAAAGACAGCGGTTCATGTGACCAGAGATGAAACTCAGGGGGAGACAATTGCGGACTGTATTGTGGGTAATCTAACATTTCCATTTGAAAACGATGCAGGAGCATCTTCATTGCCCCTGCAGAATGCGGCTGAGAATTGTCGTGAAGACGAAACAGCACGACAGTTATGTAATGTTAGCTGCATAGCTTCAGGCGAAATTTCTCACCAGGCCCTCGTACTTGGCGGCAGACACTATTTTCTAGACATCTTTACGCACTCACTGCGAGCTCAAAAATGAGAAGAGCGACGTGATGCTAACTGGGGTTATACTAGAGACACTACCCAACACAACTGTGCAAAGCTTTATCGGATTTTCATAGTCGTTTCCATTTCGCGACCGATCGGAGCTTACTTTCTGAACGCCCCTCGTACTAGCACTTATGAAACAAATCGTGCGAGCCTGTCTCGCCCTGTGTAGGTGCTAGATTGAAATTTCACTAAAAGAAACGCGTGTCAAGAATCATGCTGTGGTGCCCTAGCCATCTATTCCACCAACCAGGTGGCGCGTCATTGTTACTAAATTGCTAATTTAATTTATTAAATTGATTATGAGAGTCACTTTGCACGGCGAGTAGTTTTTTTTTTTCACCAGTCGGATTCCAATCATCAGGTAGGCCAAATGAGAATCCATGGACGGAAGACGATGTTCTTTTTGAGGAACACTATTGAGAAATGACACCTGAGGCTGACCACTGGGGGATTCTACTGCCCGCAACATACATTTCGCATAAAGACAGCGCTATTAAAAACACGATCATAATTACTCAGTTACCGTCACCCTGCATAAAAGCGGTCTTAAGTCTACAGGCAAACATGTGTCGCTTATAGCGTTACCCTTTCTGGTAGAAATACTGTCCGCGATTTAGAATCAAGTTTGTCCATTCAACCTTACCTTCGATCCTGTGATTACAGCCACTGATGAATCATATTCGTGCCACTCTCTTATCCGGTACGAGTCACCTTTTTCGAACCTATCTGCTAAGGATCCAATACAGGAAAAACTCCAGCGCTGTTTTTTAGACCCTGTTTATCTTGTAACTCCTCCTCAGCCTCTGCTTCAGCCTCCCTGCACCTTCGTCTTTGTCATCGTCCCAGTTTAAGTCGGACCTGAATGAAGTCAGTGAGCGCTGTATCTAAGACCTTCTGCATCCCATGGAGAAACAGGATGAGCTGAGTTAATGTGACAGGATGCCATTTTGACCTTCGGTGGAAACAGGAACATGTTGTCGTAGCTCGGACAACCGTGCATAGTGTGTAAGGCCAGCACCAAGTGAAGCTTTCCCCTGCTACACGAAGTAGTAGAAAATATAGTATGAGCAGTTACGGTGGTGTTTCTTATTGGGAAAATTAGGAAGACTCCACATCTTGCAGAGCATGGAAAAAGGGATTAAGATTTTGCTACAGCAATGCGATCCATCTCCAAACTACATACAGGTACTGCAGTCTGAAGGAGATCGGCGTCTCTCAGGGTGCATTCATGCCTTATGACCCAAACGTTCTCTCCCACGTTGGTATTTTGTTCCACCGAACACAGAAAATCTAAAAACTTTGGCCAACGTCATCCATTAGAGCACTCGATAAGATATTACCGTGTCGCTGTCTTCTGATATTTCTGAAACAAACACAGTCTGCTTTCCATGACTGACCATATGTGGCGATTCCATACAGATATAGGTGCACTGGATCAGGTGCCTCGTGATCGTAGTCATTTCCATGGACCGATGAAAAGTTGCGTCACTTGTACTGTATGAGGACCACATCCAACAGACTATGAACCACACGAGAGTGCTCCTGTATTATTCCTTCATAAGCAGTTTATTACATTGTTTTTTCGGTTGTAACATCTAATCAGTGTACACCGCCATACACTTACTTTTTCTACCATGACTTAGAGGTGTGTGTCAGTTGCTGCTAAACCGACATTAACATGTTTCGATTCTTTGGCTCTGACAGAAAGCTGAACATCGCATAACTGGTAGAAATAAAACGCAGAGGCGATGTTTCTCATTGACAAAAATGTGGAAGATATCGCAACATATGGAAACTGGAAGAGTTTGCGGTATTGTAGAGCTCCTCCAACAGCTATTCGAAGGTGATGACCTGTGTAGTCAATCTCATCTTCCCCATCGACTGGGTAGCAAACGTCTCAGTGTTCCATTTCGAAAAGCATTGTTCCCTCATTTTTCAGTCATGTATATGATTACTGTTCCAGTGTTGACCATTGCCAGAAGGTGCTGTTCACAACACGCACAAGGTAGTACAAATAAAAAGAGGTACTCTTACCTTGGTGGTGAAAAGAAGAATAAAAGTAAAAACCTGTGCAGCATTGAGCAACGCTTCCCAACGACTGTATGAAGGTGATGACCTCTACATTTAATCCCATGCTCCACAGCAACAAGTAGCAGATACCCGGTGTTCTGCCAAGGCTTCCTCCATCTCAACCGCGTGGTGTCAGTCAGTCACTATGCGGTAGTCATCAACATACCCAGTGGATGATCAGGATGTTGTACTGTAATACACACCACAGTTGTAGCGAGATCAATTTTAGTAATTTTACCTACTTTTCCCTAATTTCAACAGCAGTCAGTGACACGGTAGAATGCTTCCCAATTTCTGCATCATCACTAAATCAATCCTCACCTACTTTGCAAGTACCACATACTAAATTGCGAATGCAGCTAGATGGCTGCACGGTACATCTAGTCGACCACACACACCAAGGTATACCAGACAGCGTCCAATACCGATGCAACGATGTTATCTACATATTTGCTTCAAATGGCTCTGAGCACTATGGGACTTAACTTCTGAGGTCACCAGTCCCCTAGAACTTAGAACTACTTAAACCTAACTAACCTAAGGACACCACACACATCCATGCCCGAGGCAGGACTCGAATCTGCGACCGCAGCGGTCGCGCGGTTCCGGACTGTAGCGCCCAGATCTACATATTTCCAGCACATCAATCATAAAACAGAGTTTACAGTTATGACTGGCCATCTTTCCCTTTGCCCATTCATAGGATAAAGCCGAAGACTGACAGATCCCTTCAACATTGTCCTTGACCAATCCTTCGTGCAACACCAACCTTATCCGTGGCACCCATCTCAAAGCAGAAGATCTCCCCAGATTCGTGCATCTTGATGAGGTTTGCATCTCTTATTGCTGTATAGTAGACATGAGAGTGGAACGTTGGTATAACAGACAGTTAAGAAGAAACGTGTGGTTTATACATGATGGATGTTCATACATATGGAGTTTGAAATATTTCATGTAAATCAACCACTCAATCAGTGTGAAGCATTATTCCACTATCTGGACTCAGTACCAAGAAGGTATCGGCATGAGAGGAATGATTATAGAGCATAAACGCACACCCTGATGATTACATGTTTCTGCACCTAAAATTGCTAAATTGCTAAAGCCATATGGTTTCCGAAGTATTAGTCGTGTTGAACGCTCTTAATACTGTAATGGAGGATATATTTGTCCAGCATCAGACATTAAACCACCCTGCAAGTATATTACCCCAATCACTATGGTGGCAAATTGTAAAATGATAAAACTACTTCTTCACTATTCCGGTATCCTAGGAAGGCATTGTCAATATGTATCCACCACTCGAGCTGCTCATAAACCAACTAGAACGAAGTATGGAGACCGCTGGTCTGACTCTTAGGAAATTAATGGATTTTACACGTCTTTTTAAGTCGGAAACACCCTCAATCACAATTCCCATCTCAGACATGCATATCATTAGTAACAGCAGTAGTATCGTTTTTGATAGATGCGGCTATGTCTCAATAGGAAATAGAGCAAAGAAAAACCGACTTGAATATTTTCGATAGCTGATACATTGAGGTACCACACACACACACACACACACACACACACACACACACACACACACACTACTGCAGGAAAATGCACACGAAGAAGCAGAAACTTCTTACCAGGGAGCAAGCACCACAATCAGCAGACAAAGGAGATTTAACAGTCTTATTGCTGTTTACAATAGCATCACCACAGCTCTGGTAGCATTTCTCTGGCACAAAGAAGTCGTGGTCTCATATTACATAGTTTTGATCACGTGTATGACAATACAGCAATTTAATCCTAAGACCACATCTCTCGAATGCACCCCCCTCACAATATTAAAGGTGATATGTGTGACATAGATCTACTTTCCTACAGAACACTCTAGGAAATGGCTTTAGTCTGATAAATGCAATGATTCTTCTCTTTAATACTTAATGAATAACACTGTTTGTGAGAACCAGCCACAATTCGGAAATATATATACATATTCGAACGCATCATTGGGAACACAGTTATGGATCAGGAAACATATGTTTTGCCTGGTTTAATATGACGCATCTGTGTAATACATATGTTGCCGTTGTTGGAGTGTGTGTTACGAAAACCCATGTAGTTTACAGTGGGAGGGGGAGGGTTAAAAGTGATTGCTACCAGAGCATAATTTTGAAGCTTTTCTCAGTCTTGAGTGACAGGGGATCTTCCAACGCCCCTCATTTCCCCACATTTTGTAATAGTTTTTCTCTAATTTTATATATTCTCAGTCAATTTAATTAATATTGCAAGTTTTTTTGCAGTTTTACATATTTACTCGTATTTCCCTAAATCTTACAGAATTTCCCATCAATTTGTCGTAATTATACCTGATATTCATCGATTTTTATGGATTTTATGTCTTTTTTCATATTTTTTGATATTTACCGTAGGTATACGGTCATATCGCTGGAATACCCACGCGTTGTTTGATTTTATATGAGGATATTTGTATGTCCTATACATCTACCATTTTTAAAAAAAATACCTAAGAGTTCCCCTCTTCCTGATGATCTACATACACGCATTTTGGATAGAAACATCATGAAAAGTATAGCAACACTCTCTTCATACCTAGATGAGACTCAGCGAGTGGTGCAGATTGAAGTCTCGTAGTCTGCAAACAAATCCATGTACTGCTATGGCACATCAGAGAGCATGTCTCCAGATCCATGTAGAGACGCACTTGATGGAAACTCAAAGTCTGACACAGTTCTACACGTTCAGCAAAAGGGAGTTCACAGGCGCACAGTGGTGATTTCTGCGATGCACTGATATTCTTTTTCCCTGTAAGTATAGGCTTTTATTAGATGCCAAATGAGCTTCGCTACTTTTGTCTACATCGCCCAACGGTGATATGCCCCCACAACCACATCAGGACATCTGCAAACTGTAGGTTTCAGGTATTTCTTTTACCCTAGTTGACAGGATGTCGAATGCACATAGCACCCTGGTCCGTTAGAGTTTCCCCTCTCCGTACCTAGAGAGTGTGCTCCACGGCAGCGTAATTTATAGAGAAACAGTTCGGAAGTTAAGCATTCGAACCGCAACCATCAACCACTGATAGTAGTACACACATACATGTAGAGAATATTCATGCATATTACCAATCGTGAAGTCTTGATTTCAACTGCTTGTATGTTATTTTCGATCTGGAGCATTCTCCGGAATTTCGTTGTTGTTTCAGAGGGGTGGGTCTTTCCGACAAATGCGTTTAACAGATTGCAAAAAAGAGTTGCGTTGATGATAAATACAATAGTTCTCCATCGCAGAACAGCGGTATGCTGGGGGGCGAGGGGGTGGGGCAAATCTACTGTGGGTGGTCGCTGGACACAGCCGCACTCTGACCCGATGGCAGCGGGTGGGAGCTGAGTCGCTATATTTTAGAGGACCAAGTTGCACTTGAGGCGGCCATCATTTTATATCTTATTGTTTAGTTTACTATACATGCTATTGTGTAGGCGAGGGAGCATGCATGCCTCAAGGCGGTTAGAGACCATGGCGAAGGTTGGAGGGTAGTAGAGTGCAAAACATGGTGGAGCAGTTGGCTGTTTGAAAAAGCCTGTGTCCTCCCTATAGGTGGTTGGATGGATGGGTGGATGGAGGGAGGGAGGGAGGTAGGGAAGGAGAGGAGGGATGATGGGAGATAAGAGGCCCTCGATTTTCGGCAGTTTGTGAGCGCCTCTCAAGGAGAACTATGGTCAACTACTGCCCCCTCTGCAGTCTTCTGGAATGACGATTTTCCCAGTATACGTGTTGAATTATGATCCATGCATTACGAGAGCTGGTTTTTTTCATGAAAATTTCGAAGAGTAATTAGAAGTGGGATGCATTTTTTCCATCAGTTGTGGTAGCAGGTATTGGCTTCTGTTACCAGGGCTGCAGAATGGTTTTTGGGCAGACATCTGTAGCGAAAGCTGAAGTCAAACAACGATAGATAACTGTCCTCAGCTGTATACTTGGAGGTAGTACACTTTTTAGACTCCTCTCTGTCCAGCACCAGCATTCCGTCGGTTGAACACATTTCCAGCCAAACAGAATAAAGATAATACCTCACTAAACTTTACAACAAATATTCTATTACCTAATGATTCAATAAGGTGTCATGCTGTCCGCGTTCAATGTGATTTGTGTGGAGGAAATGATGATCTGATGCTTAACTGAAAATACTGATAATTTAAATTTACTGTATCATTTAACCAAATAAAGTTACAGAGTTGATATTTACAACGTTTCTCATTTTAATGATGCCCTTCTATATGAAACATCGATCGTTAAGTTGGACCAAAGCGTTCAGATTTTAGCATTCGGGTCTTTGATACAAAACTTGTGAATTTCACTTTAAGGGCAAATCCTAACAGATTATAGGCATGATCAATATTCAAGTTTTATTAGGTTCACCCATGAACATTTATGGAGGGTCGGAGATTAAAATTGCTGTGGCTTTATTTCCTGCATTACTACAGAATTAAATAGTTTTCATAAATGTTTCCCTTTATGGTCGATCTTAGGTCCGCCATATTTATCACTGCTACGTCTCCTTGGCCACAAAAGCCTTCTACTGGGTTTCCGTATGACGTATGTTCTCGTCTGTCTCACTCGCAAACTACAGCGCTTAGGCCCGAATAGACAATAGACGCCTGTGGGTTTCCCTATCTCGTGGTGAATCTGTGCCCTTTATGGCACGCGGTCCTGGATGACAGGGTTCGTTTGACAGTTCCTGTAATCTGACTCTTTCGGCCATATACTTAAATGAGAGTGAAATGCTCGTTAACTCACAAACGTAAATAAAATGGCTTCTGTGATCAATGATTATCTGTTTAATTAGAATGGAAGCGCAACGTCGCAATTCTTACATCAACGTGAGTGTGAAACAAGTATAGCACTTAACACAAGATTGGATGAAATTAGACATTGCTACGTCTGACGCCCCACAGTGATGACCATTAGTTACAGCCTCATGCTGCGTGGCTGAAGTCAGTAGTTTCTCTAGCTGTTGGTAGAGTGTCACTAAACACTGAAACTACAGTCCCTATCCATACCATGTAGCTACACACTACATGTAATATTACCCTTTTCCTATCAGTTTTTTTCTCTTTTAGCGCAAATGTTTACGTGTAACTGCAAAAGTAATCTATATCGATCAAACGCTCATTACGAGTGCGAAAGATAGATTGCCTCTGACTCGTGATATAAAAATTCTGTGAATAGAATATAGAACATAACATGTACTATGGACTTACTGAACTCTGATTTGGCAATTGCGAAGAAAGGGATTGGAGAGGAACTGTAATTAGCGGCGTTGGTGTAAGTTGCAATTTTGAATACTGAATGTAATTGGATACATTATGATAACATTTCATCTCACACAAGAGGATGATGTATTCTGAAATGTAGCTCTGAAGATCATTTGTGGAAAAATATAATTTCATGAATGGAAAAGGTACGTTTAATCGTTGGGTTATTTTAACTTATCCCTTGTCTATGGCTCGGTACATTATTTGGTGTGTCGAAACTCGTAGAAAGTTTGTATCCTGGGAACTAAGAAAAACCTGCACCACTGTCGTTTATGCTCTGTTTTGAGAGATTAACTTAATGATTTTTTTTTCAAAATTAATACACAACTGGGACACTGATTCCCAAGCCGCAGAGTGAGTTCGTCATAGCACCCAACGCGGCTTCCCCATGGCGTGCGGTTATCCCTCTGACTATTTTAAGAATTCTCTCTGTTGGTCCCTTATGGTCAGGGGACATCGGTTGGTTAATTAATTGTCAGTGTGAATAAAATTCACCAACAGCTGCGAACGTTAAGATATTATTTTATTTTATTCTCAAGGCTATCAACTTCACCGAGCGAGGTGGCGCAGTGGTTAGCACACTGGACTCGCATTCGGGAGGACGACGGTTCAATCCCGCGGTCCTGCCATCCTGATTTAGGTTTTCCCTGATTTCCCAAAATCGCTCCAGGCAAATGCCGGGATGGTTCCTTTGAAAGGGCACGGCTGACTTCCTTCCCCATCCTTCCCCAATCCAATGAGACTGATGACCTCGCTGTTTGGTCTCTTCCCCGAAACAACCCAACCCTGTTTCGGCATTTCAATATGCCATCTTCAGGCCCCATGCGCTTCTATACAAATATACGATCTTGTCGTATAGTACCATAAACCACTGGATATCGCGAATTCAATCGTTATACAATTGCTTCATTCGAATACGTGACAGCAACTGAGCTGTCTGCAAATGAAGTAGTTGTATAACGATTGAATTCTCGATATCCAGTGATTTATGGCTCTATACAACAAGTTCGTTTATTTGGATAGAAGCACATAGGGCCTTAAGATGGCATAATGAAATGCCGAAACTGGTAGCCTTGAAAATACAATAAAATATCTTAAAGTACACGGCTTATTAACATTAGCAATTTTAAGAATTTTCTATGAAACAGAGGCGTAATGTTGATGCATTAATTTGTTCTGAAAGCGGTGCTGATATTCAAGACAATAATAGCGGATTAAAGGCTGTGAGCTATCAAGGGAAGTTAACCTTGCATTACTGAGCAACTGTTTCACCAGGTATCCAGTCTAGCTTACCAAATTCCCAACCAGACTAACATTAATTATAATCTTTTAGTAGTCATCTTACGATAACCGGTGATATATATATAAAAAGACAATTTAAATAAAAAGAAATAAATCAGTTTATATTTGGACATTTATTTTAACACTGATCATTGTTCCGTTAAAATTTCAGCATATTAAACTTGATTCATAACTAAACTGGTGCCTTATTTAGGATTGTGGAAATGTGAGTTTGTAATCTTACGGAACACATCAAATATGAAGACAAGATTGAGAGACTGCATACAAAACTGCACTCATAAAATAACACGTTGAAACATATGCAAGAGGAAATTAACCACAACCAACGGATTCAATTTTCACCCAAAGAAGTTACGAGACGTTATAATCTCACGCACATTCGCATTTAAGATTGATGATCTTAGTTAGAGTTACGGATCATCCACACGTGGTTCCACTTTACTCACAAAGTAGTGACAAAGCAACTACTGGAAGATATTCTGAACTTCACACTCGAATTACACTGCGTTGCAATTTAAGATAACATTAGATATTTTAGATCTAAACTTGAAATACAGGTGATTAAATTTTCAGTTAGGCCGAACTTAAGAAATCCATTGTCCTACGGACTTAGCAGAGACGCGCTTAGCCAGAGATCTTACCACTTCAGACGCTCGCCGCGGACAGACTGGCGTGGGCCCCTACGGAGGGTGCTTCCTCAGATACAAACGGAAGTGACCAGAGAGGCAGCTTCCTATACCAACATGACAAGGGAAGGACAGGACCATACTAAGAATAGAAACCTCTTTGCGTTTAGAAAGCGTAGCTACCTGTTCCGACGTTGATCCTACTGTTCTCTAGCAGACAGGCTTGTCTGCTACCATCAAGCATGCAACTAGAAATACATTTGCTCATTCATTCTTTCACAGAGAAAGGAAGGGGGATGACAGTATCTTATCATATACAGTATATAAAAGAAAGCGGATGTAGGTTCCATATGAGACTGTGTGACGTGAATTACATATAAACTGTGATTTAAAGTGTAGTAGTGTGACAGATCGTTCTTGATTACGTGTAAAAGTAACACGTTCCACTGCTCAGTCTCCTCCCAGATAGTCAGAAACAACACAGTAAATTTAGAAGTGGAATGTATGCCGTAAATAACAACAGATTTAAGAAATTAACATGAAAGGAATCGAACAGAGGCCTTTCATAGGTAAATGAATATAAGCCACTTTTGTTTGAAGCTCATAAAAATAATTCACAAACGAACGCTATACTCTTCTGTGGTGCTGCTGGAACCAAAGTTGCCGCATTACTGTACTGTTCAACTGGCACTAGTTGTTAAACGCAAAACCATTAAAGCTACTCTGAAATACAGTGCCGAAAAGAAATTGTATACCTGGAAAAACAACGTCGATTTTGATCTGATTGCGTCATATGCCACCAGTACTGATAATACTTCCAACGTCGTCCGCTAACAGTGAATGGGCATAGCTACCATAGGGCCATATGTGTCTACCATTTAATAGGGAATGCTCACAGCCAGGAGGCTCAGTATGGTGCAAACGTTTGAAGCAAGCAGGAAACCACGCTACGCTATCTCAGGGACAGCTTTAACTGTGTTGTAGTTCAAAGTGTCAAGATGTCCTGCCCTAAAGTGCTGAACATCCCCCAATTTCTTATGATGAGGGTGAGTGCAACTAACGTACGTTCTGGTTTGTGTTTATTATCGGACAGCTCGGACAATCATGTTACTGACAGTCATAGCATAAACCACACCAAAAATGGCATGCTTCTTAGCAGGAAGATGTAGTAAATGTTTACCCTTCCACTAAAGAACCTTTTCGTGACGATATTAAGGTGCTTAAAATCTATCATCAAAGGAACTGTCATCTAAAGCTAGAGAAGGTATTGTCTGTCACGTTGAAGAAGGAAATATGTGTGGTGCATTTAATAGCTGTCTATGTGCTAAATTCTCCATGTCCATGGCTGTGAGAAGCGGCGTCAAGGCAGAAATACAATTTCTCCTACAGGCAACTGAGCGAGTTTGAAATGAGTCAAATTGTGGCCTTCCTAGTGGCGAGATGGTCATTCCCAAGACTTGCCACAAAAGTTGGACGTGCTGCATCAATTGTGCAACAGTGCTGGTACCAGTGGTCACGTGAACAGTCTCACAACCGTAGGCTAGGTTCTGGATGCACATGCAGCACAGACGTCCGCCAGAATCATCGTGTTGCTAACACCACACCATTGACGTGCATGCTCCACAGGTGCCGTCAGGAGATCACTTGGAAGATGAAATGGCGCGCCGTGGTATCCACCGATTAACGCAGATGCTGCCTGCAAGCAAGTGATGGACTTATTCTCCGGGGTGCGATAAACTATAACTCTCGTTCAACTTCGGTGTTTCTGCAGGGGACGCTAGCCAGTGCTCAGTAGGTGCAGAATATTGGGACCCTTTCTTGTGCCGTTCTTACAACAGTAATATGATGTGTTGTTCCAACTGGATAACGCTCGTCCACATACCGCCAGTGAAACTGAATGTGCTCTGCAAGATCTGCAGCAGCTTTCCTGGCCAACACAGTGTCCGGATTTGTCTCCAATCGACAACGCGTGGATATGTTGAGACGAGAAGGACTCGTGTTACTCATCACCAAAGCTTTCACAAAACTGTGTGAACAGATCGAGCAGGGTGGACTAACGTATCCCTGGACGGTATTCGCCATCTGTACAATCGACTGGATATCAGAGTCAGCGCCTGCATTGCCATACGTGGGCACTACACAATGTACTAAAATGGGTGCTTCAGCATGGGTCGATATCTGGTACCTCTGAACCGCTTATGGTGGTGATCTGTGAATGCAATTATTACATGTAATCCATATGCACTGTTGCAGAGATAAATTTTGAGTGAATTGGGGACCTCGAAAAGACTGTACAGATCTTTTTCCGGCAGTGTATTTTGGTCAAAGTTTGGACTTAGCCCCTCCCCCGCTGTCACCCACACGAGTGCAACATCATTCTGCTCTGCTCTGTATAATTAATACTGCGTTTGAGTATCGTGTCATGTCCTGCATAATCCAGAATTCGTGTCTGGACTACAGCGCCGCACACTACGCAATCCACGTAGTGCTCTCGCTATCATATCTCACTGTCCCATATGTAAATATGGCAATTGTGGGAGGACGGTCTCCCTCGTACAGAAATCCTGTATGCTTCAAACGTACATACTTTGGTTTTTGAATAGTCGCATTCTTGCGGTGAGTGCTCAGTTTCTTTTTGCCTGCCTCAGGTGCAGAACTCTGTGGTGGCTCAAAGCGTCAAGGTTTCCTGCCCTAAAGTGCTGAACACCCCCCAACTTCTCATTATGAAGGCGAGTCCAGCTGACGAACGCTCTGGTTCGTGTTTGTCATTGGAGAACTTGGGAAATCTTGTTTCTGATAACGATAGCATAAACAACACCGACATGTTTCTTAAGAGAAAGAAGTATTGAAATGATCATACTTCCATTAATAAACAGTTTCTTGATGATATTGTGGTGGTTGAAATCAAGTGAACTGTCATGAAAAATTAGAGTAGGGATTGTCTGTCACGTTAAAGAAGGAAATGCGTGTAATGTACTTAACAAGTATCTAACTTCTCACAGCTGTGAGAAATGGCGTCAAGGCAGAAATACAGTTTATCCTACAGGGGAATGACAGTGTGATAATAAGGGGAATATTGGTTAAAATATAGTAAGGGGAACATTGTTTAAAATCAGCATGGAAGCACGTAGAAACTCTAGACGATAACTTATAAGTGAAGTTGGCTGGCGCTAAAATGGGTGTTTGGACTGAAAAACTGACTCTAATATCACAGAAGTTCTTAGTTCTTTGATGGGGACTAGGACTGCGTCCTTGACTTCCCATTTTTCATTCCGAGCACTTCTCTCTTGAACGCACGAGGGACATTCAATAAGCAACGCAATACATTTTTTTCTGAAAGAATGTTCGTTTTATTCAGTATTCCAATACTTCATATTATTCCGCAGTGTTTTGGCTCCAAAACCCTATTTTTCAACATAATGTCCGTTAGTAGGAGGGCCGGTATGTCCGCATGGTACCACTCTACTGGTCGATATCGGAGTCAACGTCTTTCTGCACCAGTAACCTCTCAGTCATCCATATACTGCTTCCCACGGAGCGCACCTTCATCGGGCCAAACAGATAACAGTTGTAAAGTAGAGATCCGGGCTGCAAAGTGGTTGAGAAAAAACAGCCCAATGAAGTTTTGTGAGTTGTGTGGGTCCTTGAGTTGTCATGGTGAAAGAGAAGTTCGTTTGCATTTGAATGACGAAAAACACGCCGAGTAGTTTCATCAGCTTCCCGAGGGTAGCACAATAAGGTCCAGAGTTGACCTTTCTCCTTGTGGGAAGACATAAAACAGGATAGTTCCTTTGGAGTGCTCGGAAGACCGTCGCCATCACTCTCGACATGACTTTACCGGCTGAGGGTGCGGCTTTGACTCTTTTTTTTTCGGAGGAGTGTGGTGCCATCCATGGATGCCGTTTTGTTTCTTCTTCGAAGTGATGAACCTATATTTCATTGCCTGTGACGTTGTTCGACAAAAAATTTCACAATCAGCCGCATAAGCCGCAAACAATGCCGCACTGACGGTCCTTCGTTTTAGGCGGCGAGAAACCCAGCGGTAACGCATCTTTGAATACCACAAAAGGTGGACGAGTGTCAATAGAGCCGTCCAGTTGATAACCGAGGTGTTTGATCATGATCCGCCGCTCACATCGAATGAGTGTCCGCACATTCCAAATTGGCAGGAATCACAACTGTGTGCGGGTGGCCGGCACGCGGGCAATTGGACGAACTTGCTCGCCCTCGCTCCGATGATGACAGACGCCTTTCCCAGTGACTCACCGTGCTTTCGTTCACAGCCAAGTCGCTGTGGACATTCTGCAAGGGCCTGTGAATATCTGTGATGCTCTGGTTTTCCGCCAAAAGACACTCAATGGCAGTCTTCGTCTTGGAACGCACTTCCGTTACAGATGCCATTCTAAAGGCTGTGTTTAGAATCGCCACCTATCAGAAATTCATAAAACAATAGGGGCTGAAGTAGCAATATTCCACGACGTCCCACAACAAATTCCACATTTTTTCAGCCGAACTAGGCCAAGACAAAAAATATGTTGCATTAATTACTGAAATCTCTTCATATATTCTAGTGATTCCCTCTGGGTTCTTCCACACGTTGTTATTAAGAATCTTACCATACAGCCGCACCTCATTATTCTTAGAATTTAAACAACTATTAACTCGATGACGTAGAGGCACTCTTTGCAGTTGCAGGGCCATTGTCACTTCGGAAGAAGGAAATATCAAAAGTGATCTACAGTCTACCATCCATTAACAGGTTAAAGCTTCCACAAGGTTCAGTCAGAAACACCGCAGAACTCCAATGACTAACATTTCCTTATATTCCCCTGCTGATAATCACGAAATTTTTAACTACAATGCTTCTTAAGACTTCAGGAACAAACAGATAGCCACTAATGCACATTTCCTCTATCGGCAGCGTGGGAAGTGTTTTCAGTGGAATCTGCACTTCAGCACACACAGGTGACAATAAATTTCGCTACCCTCAGAATCTCAAGTCCAGCCACCTACATAAACTAGTATCGCTTTGTGCAGCAGTACTATGTGAAATAAGTGTTCTATTTTGCTCGACCTGTACGTTTATAGCGGTTCGTGGCTTAGAGACAAATGGCACGCAGTGTCAACGCGACGTCAAGCGATCTACACTGTTCTTATCCCGATTTTGGCTGTTCTTTATCTGTACTGGGTGGTCTGTTTGCAGTGAGAAATAGTCTTCCGATAGGAATTCCGTTATGTGCCAACCTCTTCATCTCAGAGTAGCATTCACAACTAAAGTGCTCAGTTATTTGTTGGATATATTCCAGGTTCTGTCTTCCCCTATTGTTCTTACCCTTTCATCTCCTTTAGTGTGAGAGATATTTCTTCGTAACTTAACATCAGCTCCTTTTTCTTGTCGAGATTTTCCACATCTTCATTTCCTCGCCGATTCTTTGGAGAACCTTCTCACTTATTCTGATTTCAGCCCACTTCATTGTCACCATCCTTCCATAGGACTGCAGTTCAAACGCTTCGATTCTCTTCTTTTCCGGTTGCTATTGCTCATAAATTACTTCCATACAACATGCGCTTCAAACGTACATTCTCAGAAATCTCGTCTTCAAACTAAGTCCTATGTTTAATATTAGTAGACCTTTTTTGTGTAAACCCGCTTTCTGTTGTTGTTGTTGTTGTTGTTGTTGTTGTGGTCTTCAGCCTTGAGACTGGTTTGATGCAGCTCTCCATGCTACTCTATCCTGTGCAAGCTTCTTCATCTCCCAGTACCTACTGCAACCTACATCCCTCTGAATCTGCTTAGTGTATTCATCTCTTGGTCGCCCTCTACGATTTTTACCCTCCACGCTGCCCTCCAACACTAAATTGGTGATCCCTTGATGCCTCAGAACATGTCCTACCAACCGATCCCTTCTTCTAGTCAAGTTGTGCCACAAACTCCTCTTCTCCCCAATTCTGTTCAATACCTCCTCATTAATTATGTGATCTACCCATCTAATCATCAGCATTCTTCTGTAGCACCACATTTCGAAAGCTTCTATTCTCTTTTTGTCGAGACTATTTATAGTCCATGTTTGACTTCCATACATGGCTGCACTCCATACAAATACTTTCAGAAACGACTTCCTGACACTGAAATCTATATTCGATGTTAACAAATTTCTCTTCTTCAGAAACGCTTTCCTTGCATTGCCACTCTACATTTTATATCCTCTCTACTTCGACCATCATCAGTTATTTTGCTCCCCAAAGAGCAAAACTCTTTTACAACTTTAAGTGTCTCAAAAAAATGGTTCAAATGGCTCTGAGCACTATGGGACTCAACTGCTGAGGTCATCAGTCCCCTAGAACGTAGAACTAGTTAAACCTAACTAACCTAAGGACATCACAAACATCCATGCCCGAGGCAGGATTCGAACCTGCGACCGTAGCGGTCTTGCGGTTCCAGACTGCAGCGCCTTTAACCGCACGGCCACTTCGGCCGGCTTAAGTGTCTCATTTCCTTATCTAATTCCCTCAGCGTCACCCGACTTAATTCGACTACATTCTATTATCCTCATTTTGTTTTTGTTGATGTTCATCTTATATCCTCCTTCCAAGACACTATCCATTCCGTTCAGCTGCTCCTCCAGGTCATTTGCTGTCTCTGACAGAATTACAATGTCATCGGCGTACCTGAAAGTATTTATGCTTTCTATGTCCTCCTTATTTCGTCAGTCATGTGTTATTTTGCTTTCATCCTCGAAGAATTCCTTCACTTCGCCTCCCTAGATGTTACTTTTATCGTCAATCTCACTTTCACACTCCTCGTTATTTTTGGCTTTGTTTTGTTAAGTTTCAGTCAATATTCTGTTGTCATGAGAATGTTCATTCCGTTCCACAGGCCTTCTAATTATTCCTCACATACAATTTCATCAGCGGACCTTATCATCAATATCGTTTCACTCTGAATTTCAATGAGATTCCTGAATCAGACTTTTATTTCCGTCATTGGTTCTTCAGTGAATAGCAGCAGAGAAGGAGTGCGACCTCGTCTTTAATCCTTATCAATCTGAGCACTAGTACCAAAAGACTTATTTTTTAGTATTTGAAACATCTGCATGGGAAGCAAGCGTGGCGACTGCGTGCCAGGGGATGGTCTGAGGATGAAGATACCGTGTGCCGAAACCGGCAGCCAGTAGGCAAACTAAATAAACTGCGGCTGTAGACTCAAACATATGCGTTTTCTGTAGTGCACTGGTCGCTGTTCCACGGATAATATGTCGTGAATATAACTAAATTCAAACATATACCATTTTAGGCCAACGAAACAAGTTTATTATCACCTTAAGTAAACAAAAAAATGGTTCAAATGGCTCTGAGCACTATGGGACTTAAATACTGAGGTCATCAGTCCCCTAGAACTTAGAACTACTTAAACCTAACTAACCTAAGGACATCCCAAACATCCATGCCCGAGGCAGGATTCGAACCTGCGACCGTAACGGTCGCGCGGTTCCAGACTGTAGCGCCTAGAACCGCTCGGCCACCTCGGCCGGCCTTTAAGTAAACAGCTCGGTCTTAGTCACTACAGCAGCCAGCCAGTTGGCGGTGTTTCTGAGGGTACGCATTCTCCCCATGATTTTGCTCTGTTTAGCCGGAAAAATGAGAGAAATACTATTTCGATTTTATGGGAATCACACTTTCAGGTAAAGCTCATCCACTTACGAGGTAATCTATTTCTAGCTGGTTGGACCTCTACATGTAACTTTGACTGTGCTTCTATGTAAATATGTCCTTCGTGCTGAAGTGCCGTCCTTATGACGATACAAAAGATGACGCGACTACCCTAAATTGTATTAGGGAAACGTTGGTGTGAAAATAATACAACCGAGTCTCTTCTGCAAGATTGTGTTCTCTCAGCGTGATCTCCGTATCTTTCCGCCATACCGGTCAAGCTGAATCAAATCTTGTGCACAACGATTGCTCTTCTACCTCTAACAAGTACAGCACAATATTACACACACTCACAAGGCATATGACTTTTCCTATTTCTCGTGTCTAGTCTGAAAGGTCGAATTTGTTGAAATCAAAACTTTAGAGTAATTTCTCTGTTCATGTTTATTTTTACACTTTTTTTTATTCCAAGAGTAATGAATACGAACACTGCCATATCGTTGGTTCTGTTCAGGGGCTAGGTGCAGTAGTAACTTGTGAGACTAAAAGCATCTTGGTTGGGGGAGTCAGATGAGAGCGCGAAGTGGGGAAGAGGAGTTCGTTACCCGCTAAGCGGACTGAATGGACGTGGTAGGTAGGTGCCGAAGTGCTAATCATGCTTGCGGTTGAGCTCCAATGAAGAATTAACAGCGCGTGTAATTGGCATAAAATCGGCTCAATGGATGTAGCATCAATATTCGTCGACTAGCAGACTCGAGCCAAATAGCATCAAGTGTGGGCGTTGTACGATGTTACATGTGGACAATGCCAGTGAGAGTTCATGGTCACCTGCAGATCATCTCCATCGTACCGAGGCAACGCATCTGCTTTCATTACGGGTATTGGGATACCGACCGATGACAGTATTAATTGCGTTAATTCATGTTGGAGGGGTAATTAACTCATGTTTTCATTTACCTTGAATCACATATACTCGTATACATAAGCATCCAGCCCCTAAAATTTTATATACCAATGTTGCATTATCTGTTATATTTTAAATGAGAATTTTTCACGTTGATAATTAAGATTATTTTCTAACTTCATAGCCTTTCAACATCATTATTTAGTTTCGTGTGGGGGAATGTTTACTTTCTATCTGTATAATATTTCATGTGATGAGTACTGCGTGAAAAAGTCAGGGTGTTTATGTTTATCGTTGTAACGATGTTGTAACAGCGTTACTATGTCTGGAAATTCGAATATACAATGATGGTCTTATTATGAGACGACTTAATCCAAAATATTCAGTCTAAATTTCACTTACTTCAGTTTATTAACGAATAATGTTGTAGTAAGATACGAACTGACCAAAAACTCGGCATCCTTGAAGCACAGTACTCTACTACTTAAATTATGAAGTTTGAAAGCTCTGTTCGCATTTTTTATTATGTTTCAGATCATTATCCTTCCGTCGCTATAGAAAAAAATTCACTTTTTAACTTACTAGTGTGAAATGTCCCATACTCTTAAGGAATGACGACCGTTTTATGCGATAAAATATGAAGTCACACGAATGCTAATTTTTCAGATTCCTGTGAGTTACCATGGTCAGAGGTCATTCTTGGCAACCGCAATAAAATAATAAGTGGATCCTTTTACCGACTTCCCAATTCAGATGATACAGTTGCTCAAAGGTTCAAAGAAAACTTGGGTTTGATTTCAAACACGTACGTGACTAATACAATTATGGTTGGTGGTAACTTTAATTTATCCTAGATTTGTTGGCGAAAATACTTGTTTAATTCCAGAGGTACGCGTAAAACATCATCAGAAATTATGCTAAACGCATTCTCTGAAAATTATTTCAAGCAGTTAGTTCATGAGCCCATTCGAATAGGGTTGTGAAAACACATTTGGTCTCTTAGCAACAAATAATCCAGAGCTGTAACAACTATAACGGCTTCTGACATCAAATGTAACAGTTGTGTTACTAAATGTAACTGGGTTTTCTCTTTTGATGCTGTCAATTGTCAGGATGAGCATTCTAAAGCATTCTGTCAGGGTGAAAATACTAAATAAATTAACTTTTCTCTCTTACAACATGTGGGCAGGGTGGGTTCTTCCTTGGCTCGGGTATGAGGTCGAATGAAACATCATTTTTACATAAGATAACTTTTATTGAAAGTTTCGTACAACTGTATCTTACTGGGACGTTCTGGTTCGGAGAGCGGCAGCCGTGTCGTTTGCGTAGCCTTCTGCTGCGACAGCGGCGGCGGCGGCGGCGGCGGCGGCGTCTGATTACGCGTAGCGGTGTGTATCTCTTGTCGCCGTCTCGCCCAGCTGACCGGAGACGCGCAGCGCGAGGTGGCCCGTTTAATTATTGCGAGCGAAATCGTGCATCGGATGATACCTTGGGTGCGGCGTCCCAGTGTTTCTCGTCTCTAAGCGGCCGCGTGTGTTCTGCGTCGGCCAGCGGAGCGGTGCGGCGGGAGAAGGCCAGTGTAGCGGACTCGAACCACGGACTCCAGCTTGCCAGTCTTCGGCTGTCAGCTCTTCATCCCAGCTCATAGGTGACTACTGATGTGAGGCCGTCTCCTTCCCGTCCTCACGAGTCACCCGGGTATGTAAAAACCAGACTTCAAATACCTTTTAACTTCTGTCTTCTGGCGCCGCGGCTGCTGCTTGCTATTCCATTACAGCGGCGGACTTGATGCGTCTGTGCATGATGCAGTCTCTTCTTGCATGACGGTCTTCAGCAGCGAAACTGACTGAACACTACTGCTACTCTTCTTTTCTTCCTTCGTCTCTCGTCTTCGTCTCCGTCTGTCTTCATCTGTCTTCATCCGTCTTCATCCGTCTTCAACTGTCTTCCTATGTCGGGCCCACCGCGTCTCGCGTATTTATTCACTTCAGTTCACTGGAGGTGAACGACTTCACGGCCATTGCCTCTTCTGTCACGTTGAAAAGCTTCTCGAAGAATCTTCTTGACCTGGGTCATTGGCTCTTGGAATGTAGGCGGGGCCCTCTGATCGCATGTGACGACTGAGAAACACGTGAGCCGGTCATTGCCTCTTCCGTCACGTTGAAAAGCTTCTCGCAGAATCTTCTTAACGTCGGTCATTGGCTCTTGGAATGTAGGCGAGGGCCTTTGCTCACATGCGACAACTGAGAACACGTGAGCCGGTCGGGCGATGCCCTGACGGCTGAATCGACAGCGCCCGCTTATGTGGAACTGCTGACTTCACGGTCATTGTTTCTTCTGTTCTGCCCGCTGAATGCCAGTATGTAACTCTCTAAACTAAACCAAGTTTTCCATTTATATTCTAATTTCTAGTTCACTTTGATTTCACTAATTTATTTACTTAAGTACCACTCAACATTCCTCCACCCTTCGGAGAAATTCGCCCTCGAATTTACCACTCAACATTCCTCCACTCTTCACACGGTAAAAGCAGCAACACTGAAAACTCTCGACTTAGAAGATTACACACGCTTCACATTAAGTATGTGGAAAATACTTTATCACTTTACAAAAGCACTGTACGGTCATGAATCACATAGTTCTTACATAAATGGTTGTAATAAGTGTAACAAATCTTGATGACAATGAATAAACAAAAAATAAATTTTGCACTTAGAAAATTACAGAGCAACAGCTGTTTAATCTACCCTATACTAATGCAAGAATATCTATTCTACAGTATTGTTTATGTTAACAAGAGACTGTTTAATAAAGAATGAAGTACAATAAACAAAATTAATACACTAATGCTCAAAAGGAACTGCTGAAGTACACCAGTTAAGAATGTGGTATCCAGTTAACAGGGATTTGATGAAGTGATATATTATTATTTGGCTTATTTTTTCGTCTTAAATAAAAGAAAACTGTACAAAGCAGAAACACCAACACAAAGGTTCCAGATATACCCGTTCCTAGCATTATAATTTTAGTTTTGTGTTCACCTTTTAATTTTAAGACATGTTGCATCATAACATTGGCATCAATTTTGCCTTGCTGTGAGTTTATGAACATATCTAATGACTTCAGAAGGGAACTGTCAAGGGAGTCATTGAGGTAGGATAGGTTTTATGTAGAAATGCTTGCATGGCGTTTTCTGAAAAAAGCAAACAACATGGTTATGAACCTACCAACCTAGTAAAAAACAAAAACAAAGAAAAGAAGGAATACATTGTTAACTACAAGATCTACATGTTTCTACGTTCAACTTTTCTTTCTTAAAAAATAAACCATTATAATTTATTAATTATTTACATTTGTATACTGTCCACAGTCTACTAAGATTCAACTAGGACATTCGCACCCTTGAACGAAGATTGTATGGTGCCATGTCTGTATGTTGTGCTGGCGTGGCCACTCTTTTTCCTTTACGGGAACTTCCTCCACCCTTCGGAAAAGCAGACACTATTGTTGAAGGAATTACATCTGGAGCGCCCTTAAAAGGTTTTAAACGACTTGCATGGACAATGGTAGTTCGGGTGGGCAGTTGCAATTTAACGTTGACTGGTGACGTGATCTCAATAATTTGATAAGGACCTCTGTAGTTTGTTACAAATTTCTTCGTTTTTCCTTTCGCTATGTAAGGAGCTGAAAGCATAACCCACTGACCGATTTTGTAATTTGGATATTTAGCTTGGGTATTACCTAATCTTTCCTGTCGTTCCAAAGCCTTTGTATTAGATTTTTGAACCTTTTTCCATATATCCTTCATCATTCGACTGAAATCTCTTACTGTTTCTCCGACTTTTCCGTTTTTCTGCCTGATTACATCAAAAGGGGACGGCATTTTTTTCTCATAGACCACTTCATAAGGTGACATGCCAGTTGCTTCATGCGTTTTGGCGTTGTATACCGACACGATTATTGGTAAATACGTATCCCAATTAGAATGTTGTTCGTTAATATAATAACTAAGCATCTTGCCAATTGTCCGATGAACTCTTTCTGTGCGCCCGTTGCACTGAGGGTGTAACGGAGTTGTGAGTAATTTGCGTATTTTTAATAAGTGGCATAGCTGTTTCATTAATTCAGACATAAAATTAGATCCCTGATCTGTGATAATAGCTTCAGGTACTCCAAATTTAAGTATCCAGTTGTTAACTAAAGCTTGGGCAACTGTATTTGCTTGCTGATCTGGGAGACTCACCATAGCTAGATAGCGTGAAAAGTGATCGATAATTGTAAGAACATACTTATTACCAGCAGGTGTTTTATGAAATGGCCCGTAGAGATCTATTCCGCAGATTTGAAATGGACATGAAGCCTCGGGGAGTCTCTGTAAGGGTATTTTTGAACGAGAAAGTTCAGCTCGTTGTGCGCACGCAATGCAATTACGAACGTACTGCGCAACATCCTGCTTTCTGGTTTGCCACCAAAATCGCTCTGCTACTCGTCTTTCGGTTGTCCGCTGTCCACCGTGTCCTGCAAGGATATGATCGTGGGCCTCTGCCATTATTTCTTGTCTAAGGTGTTGGGGAACAACAATTCGCGGTCCAAGTTTTGTTTTACGGCATAACACACCATCTTCAAAGCAAAATTGTTTTTGAGTTGCGTATTTTTTACATTCTGTATCCTCATCTTGTGCCTTTCTCCAGTCCTCAGTATCTCGGCCTGTTGCTTCCAAAAGTGCTATTTTCCGACTTAGGCAATCTGCATTCGTGTGTTTTTTGCCTGGTTTATGGATAACTTCGAAATCCATTTCGGAAAGACATAGGGCCCAACGCGTGAGACGACTAGATGGATCCTTTAATCCAAGCAACCATTTTAAAGCTGCGTGGTCTGTAACAACCTTGAATGTTCTACCATACAAGTAGCATTTAAAGTATTTGATACCATAAATAACACTTAACAATTCTTTCTCCGTTGTGGAATAATTTCTTTCTGCCGTTGTTAGTTGTCTCGAAGCATAGGCTATGGCGTGTTCCGCGCCATTAATATTCTGACTCAAAACAACTCCTACTGAATGACCACTTGCGTCACAGGATAAAATAAATTCTTTATTATAATCTGGGTAGGCTAATACTGGACTGTGTGTTAACTTATCTTTAAGGGTTTGCAATGCTGATTCACAATCTTCAGACCAATGAAATTTTGCACCCTTTTTCAACAATTGGGTTAAGGGTCGGGCAATTTCAGCAAAATTTTGAACATATTTTCGCTAATACGATGCGAGACCAATGAAACTTTGTACTTCCTTAACGCGTTGTGGTGTTGGGAAGTCCTTAACTGCCGAAATTAATCGAGGATCTGTTTTAATTCCTTTTTCACTAATGACATGCCCTAGGTATGTAACCTCTGTCAATGCAAAACTACATTTTTCCATATTTAATGTTAATTTAGCTTTTCTAAGTCTCTGAAAAACATTACGCAGACGCACAGCATGTTCATTAATGTCTCTGGAGAATACAATAATATCGTCTAGATATACACAACATTGCTGAGTTTTGAGTCCTCGCAATACTCCATCGAGTAGTCTTTGAAAAGTTGCTGGTGCATTTTTCAAACCGAAAGGCATTCTTTTAAATTGCCAGTGGCCTCCAGGGGTAGAAAATGCTGTTTTATGCCTATCTTCAGGTGCAACTTCCAATTGATGATATCCGCTACGTAAATCGATTGTTGAAAAGTATTTACTGTTACCCAAACTGTCAATGATATCTGTAATGTTTGGAAGAGGATAAACATCTGAGATAGTTTGTTTGTTAAGGTGTCTGTAGTCACAACAAAATCTATATCGTTTCGTACCGTCGGGAGACTTCTTTGGAATAATTACAATATTTGAATTATAAGGAGAATCAGAATATTCTATAATTCCATCTTTTAGATGCTGTTCTATAAATTCATCCAGTACTGGCTGTAAGTGATGCGCAACTCTATAAGGCTTCCTATAAACTGGGGGGCTATTTCCTGTTGGGATCCTATGCTGTGTGATGTCTGTTGCTGGCAATGGACCTTCTGCATTAAATAAATCTTGGAACTCAACTAAAACTGCTTCTATCGTGTCTCTATCCTTTCCTTTCAAATGCTCAATCTTCTGGCGCAATGCGGTTTTATAGGCGTCTGGTTTCTGACCATCATTAATATCTGACCAAATGAAATCTTCCTCTTCAAAAGTACTGACTGTAGCTACTAATATTCCCTTATGCAACTCTTTGTCCTCCACTCCGAAATTGTCAATATGTACCGGTACTTTTCTTTCTCCCTCAACGTCTTGAACCCGTACAACACTCCTACGTACAAAACAATGTGATACATCTAATTCCTCATTTCCCTCTAAAGGCTCTATTAGACACACTGTATCTGTAGGTACTTCGTGGTCAACGGTCATCCAGAGAAGTTTTCCTGAGCCAGATGGTATCTGATCCCGCGAATCAACCTTCAAGGACGTTGCACGCAGTATAGTTGATTTCGCCTTCCGGTTAGGGAAATCTTGCGGCAGAGGGCCCTTTGCAGCGGTGTCACCTAGCTGAAACACTATTCCGCTAAGTTCTACAGTTTGCTGTCTGAGGTCGATTTTAGCGTGATGTTTATTCAGGAAATCCAACCCTAGGATTGCGTCGTACCCGTCAGTTACCTTTGTTACCACTTCTACATCTTCCTGAAATTGTACACCGTGAATATAGAAAATCAATGATGTACATCCTAATGACTTAACTGTACCTCCTCCTACTGCACTCAATCTATACCTTGGAGGGTCATATTTCTTTTCTCCAATACATTCATTACTTACTATTGATACGTTTGCGCCTGTATCCACCAGTATCCTTGCCTCTTTATCCTGTATGGTAGCAGATAACCAGCATTCCGCCTTCACATTCGCCTTAATGGCATGAAATTTTATTGGGAACGCCTGGCGGCGGCTCCGACGTTCCCGTTTGAGTTTAACTGATTTCTATTTCCAAAAACTTTCTTAGACCTGCATTCCTTGAATGTGTGACCTATTCTTTGACAATTAGTGCATTGAGGTTGTCTGCAGTTTTTTGCTATATGTCCCTGTCGATCGCACCTAAAACATCGTACTCCTGCTGAAAATATATTTCGCTTCTCCTTGTATCTGGTGGCAATGTCAATTTCTTCAAAAGCTGTCGCCACAGATACAGCTTCTGCTAAATTTTTAGGAAACTCTGCCCTGACACGACGGGACGTTTCAGGAGGTAACCCACGTAAAAATGTATCCAGAGCTCTATCTTCTGCCTCTTGTAAAATAACTTTATTTGCTTCATCACTAGTTGTCAACTGATAGGTGTTAATATTAACTTTTCTAATCCTATCTACAAAGCTTTCTAACGACTCGTTTTGCCTCTGAGTGATAGTGTGTAATTTTTCCCTATAAAATCTACAGCTGTTCTGTTTTTGAAAACGTTTAAGCAATCCTTTCTTCAATTCCTCAAATGTTGGAGCATTCCGTAATTCTTCATGGTATAAGACATGAGCTTTAGCCTCTCCTGTCAATCTTAACTTTGTCATTTGTAAGAGCTGTTCATCTGACCATGATCCTAACTTTGCAGCTGCTACTAAATCATCAAAAAAGGCTGTTATGTCCTCGCCAGGTTTACCTGAAAAAGGAGTTACTAAGGCTGCTGCTGAGGAATCTAGGGTGGGAGGGACTGAAATGGTTTGCCTAACCTCACACAACTGCTTAAATAATGCATTATTATCACTTTTAAGCTGTTCTATCTGATTAACTAAGATCTGAATAGCTTCCTCAGTAGAAACCGCTTGTGGTGCTGACTCTGACTTTTTACGATTTCGTGTCATCATTTTACAACTATTAGTTATGCAATCTTCCTATACTGAATTTAAAATTTGTTTAAATATTTCCGACAAACTCTTAAAATCATGAGAGAAAATGCACTTCTAAATAAAGAAAATATTACGACTGATATGCAAACCCCTATTCTTTCACACATTAAACAATACTAACTGTGGACCTTTAGTGACTGTCATTCACACCTCATATTGAGCCAAGGGTTTTTTCTCTGACACCAATTGTAACAACTGAAACGGCTTCTGACATCAAATGTAACAGTTGTGTTACTAAATGTAACTGGGTTTTCTCTTTTGATGCTGTCAATTGTCAGGATGAGCATTCTAAAGCATTCTGTCAGGGTGAAAATATTAAATAAATTAACTTTTCTCTCTTACAACATGTGGGCAGGGTGGGTTCTTCCTTGGCTCGGGTATGAGGTCGAATGAAACATCATTTTTACATAAGATAACTTTTATTGAAAGTTTCGTACAACTGTATCTTACTGGGACGTTCTGGTTCGGAGAGCGGCAGCCGTGTCGTTTGCGTAGCCTTCTGCTGCGACAGCGGCGGCGGCGGCGGCGGCGGCGGCGTCTGATTACGCGTAGCGGTGTGTATCTCTTGTCGCCGTCTCGCCCAGCTGACCGGAGACGCGCAGCGCGAGGTGGCCCGTTTAATTATTGCGAGCGAAATCGTGCATCGGATGATACCTTGGGTGCGGCGTCCCAGTGTTTCTCGTCTCTAAGCGGCCGCGTGTGTTCTGCGTCGGCCAGCGGAGCGGTGCGGCGGGAGAAGGCCAGTGTAGCGGACTCGAACCACGGACTCCAGCTTGCCAGTCTTCGGCTGTCAGCTCTTCATCCCAGCTCACAGGTGACTACTGATGTGAGGCCGTCTCCTTCCCGTCCTCACGAGTCACCCGGGTATGTAAAAACCAGACTTCAAACACCTTTTAACTTCTGTCTTCTGGCGCCGCGGCTGCTGCTTGCTATTCCATTACAGCGGCGGACTTGATGCGTCTGTGCATGATGCAGTCTCTTCTTGCATGACGGTCTTCAGCAGCGAAACTGACTGAACACTACTGCTACTCTTCTTTTCTTCCTTCGTCTCTCGTCTTCGTCTCCGTCTGTCTTCATCTGTCTTCATCCGTCTTCATCCGTCTTCAACTTTCCTATGTCGGGCCCACCGCGTCTCGCGTATTTATTCACTTCAGTTCACTGGAGGTGAACGACTTCACGGCCATTGCCTCTTCTGTCACGTTGAAAAGCTTCTCGAAGAATATTCTTGACCTGGGTCATTGGCTCTTGGAATGTAGGCGGGGCCCTCTGATCGCATGTGACGACTGAGAAACACGTGAGCCGGTCATTGCCTCTTCCGTCACGTTGAAAAGCTTCTCGAAGAATCTTCTTAACGTCGGTCATTGGCTCTTGGAATGTAGGCGAGGGCCTTTGCTCACATGCGACAACTGAGAACACGTGAGCCGGTCGGGCGATGCCCTGACGGCTGAATCGACAGCGCCCGCTTATGTGGAACTGCTGACTTCACGGTCATTGTTTCTTCTGTTCTGCCCGCTGAATGCCAGTATGTAACTCTCTAAACTAAACCAAGTTTTCCATTTATATTCTAATTTCTAGTTCACTTTGATTTCACTAATTTATTTACTTAAGTACCACTCAACAGAGCTAATAATGAGCATCAAAACGGATACAGGGATTAATGAACACAGGATTGTCGTAGCGAGACTGAATATTCTAACCCCCTCCCCTTACCCCATCCTCCAAAAATAGACGAAAAATATACATATTCAAAAAAGCAGATAAAAATTCACTTGACGCCTTCCTGAGATTCAATCTCAAGCCTTCCTAATTAATAATGAAAGTGTAGGCGAGATGTGTTTCGAATTCAAAGAAACAGTATCGGCAGCTACTGAGAGATGTATACCAAATAAATTAACAAACGACGCAGCTGATCCTCCTTGGTGCACAAAACGGGTCCGAACACTGTTGCAGAAGCAACGAGAAATATGCCAAATTTAAACGGACGTAAAATCTCCAAGACTGGCGATCTTTTAAAGAAGAACGAAATTGAGCGCGGTCTTCAATGCGAGATCCTTAGAATAGTTTCCACAATGAAACTATGTCTCGAAACCTGGCAGAAAATGCAAAGAGATTCTGGTCGTATGTGAAGTACGGTAGCGGCAAGACACAATCAATGCCATCTCTGCGCGATAGCAATGGGGATACTATCGAAGACAGTGCTGCCAAAGCAGATTTACTAAACACAGCCTTCCGAAATTCCTTCACTAAAGAAGATGAAGTAAACATTATTGAATCCGAATTAAGAACAGCTGGCAACGTAATGACGTAGAAGTAGATATCCTCGGAGCAGTGAAGCATCTTCAGTCACTTAACAAAAGCAAGTCTTCTGGTCCAGATTGTATACAATCAGGTTCCTCTCAGACTATGCTGATACAATAGCTCCATACTTAACAATCATATATAACCGATCGCTCGACGAAGGATACGTACCCGAAGAAGGGGAAAGTTGCACAGACCACACCAATATTCAAGAAAGGTAGCAGGAGTAATCCACAAATCGATAAGCATCTGAATTCTGGAACATATATTGCGTTCGAAGCTAATGAACTACCTCGAAAAAAACGGTCTATTGACAAACAGTCAACATGGATTTAGAAAACATCGTTGTTGTGAAACACGTCTAGCTGTTTACTCAGACGAAGCGTTGAGTGCTATTGGCTATTGGCAAAAGATTTCAGATTGATTTCGTATTTCTAGATTTCGAAAAGGCTTTTGACACTGTTACACACAAGTGGCTTCTTGTAAAATTGGGTGCTTAAGGAATATCGTCTCACGTGACTGAATTCGATTTCCTGCCAGAGGGGTTACAGTTCGCAGTAACTGACAGAAAGTCATCGAGTAAAATACAAATGATTTCTGGCGTTCCCCAAGGTAGAGTTACAGGCCCTCTGCTGTTCCTTATCTATATAAATGATTTAGGAGACAATCTGAGCAGCCGTCTTCGGTTGTTTGCAGATGACGCTGTCGTTCATCGACTAATGAAGTCATCAGAAGATCAAAACAAATTTCAAAACGATTTAGAAAAGGTATCTTCATGGTGTTAAAATTGACAAATGACTCTAAATAACGAAAACTGTGAGGTCATCCACATGAGTGGTAAAAGAAATCCGTTAAGCTTCGGTTACACGATAAATCAGTCAAATCTAAAGGCCGTAAATTCAACTACATACCTAGGAATTACTATTACGAACAACTTAAGTTCGAAAGAACACATAGAAAATATTGAGGGGAAGGCTAACGAAAGACTGCATTTTATTGGCGGGACACTTATAAAACGTAACAGATCTACTAAGGAGACTGCCTACACTACGATTGTCCGTCCTCATTTAGAATACTGCTGCACGCTGAGGTATCCTTACCAGATAGGATTGGCGGAGTACATCGAAAAAGTTCAGTGAAGGGCAGAACGTTTCGTATTAGCGCGAAATAGGGGAGAGGGCGTCACTGAAATGATAGAGGATTTGGGGTGGACGTCATCAAAACAAAGTCATTTTTCGTTGCGGCCGAATCTCCTCATGAAATTTCAGTCACCATTTTTCTCCTCCGAATGCGAAAATATTTTGTTGACACCGACCTACATAGGGAGAAACGATCAGCATAATAAAATAAGGGGAATCAGGCATCGCACGGAAAGATATAGGTGATCTTTTTTTCCGCTCCCTACACGAGATTGGAATAATAGAGAATTGTGAGGATGTTTCGATGAACCCTCGGGCAGGCACTTAAATGTAATTTGCAAAGTATCCATGTAGATGTAGACATACTGTTTTACTACAAGATTATCTACTATTACTAGTAACAGAACCTTAAAGAGTCCTTTAGGCAAACTATACCACTGTCATTCACAACTAAAACAGATATGTTAATTATTGCGAGTCAGCTAGGAACGGTGCTGGTTCTCTGTCTCAACGAACTTGGGACAACCAGCAGCCTTCACTGCGGAGAAGGGCACCCACAAGTAAGTAGCTTCTCACTGGTCGACATGTGTTTAGCTGCTAACTACTTGTGAGCAGCTTTTGAGAACGTAATCGTCCAAACAGGTCCTGGCTTCGTGCCTTGCAGAATGTTCAAAATCTTAAATTAATTTCCAGCTGTTTAGCTGACACAGAGACTCGGAGACCAACAGTTGTGCTTTCAATAACGCAGAGTACAGGTTCGTAAAAAACCGAATTATAAATGACTTTCCAATATTTATGACGGTTAATATTAACCCTTCCCATTTTGCTGAGCTCGATACCTCATTCATTATGGGCGGAAGCTGACTCAGTTTTTTTGACATGACAGTGGTAACATATGAAGGTTGTAAATTTGAACGTGCTTTTGCGATTATGCTGGCGTCGCCAAATATGAGTGCGTGTATGGTACGTGCAGTGTAGTGTTGTACTGGTGTGATAAGTTAAATCCTCCACATTATGGAGTGCGAATCTAGAAAGAAACGTAAATAGCTCCGCACTCAAAATGTTTAGTTTAAGGTGGTTAATGTCTCTAGCCCAAATATGAAAAAATTGTTGAAAGTTTCTTACATAATTGTCGCATTTTTATTCTTTTAAGCTACAAATAATTTATACTATCATATTTACAGTTGAAGAGCCACCACAATTGATCAACGCTATCAGCAAAAATCAAAGCAGGTAAAGAAAAAGGACTCAAATCTGTATCTGTGCATTATCTAAATGCAGTTTGATAAACAGAAACGTCTAACATATATTAAATTATAGTGACATGAATTTGGTTTTACATATTTATTGACTAATCATTCGCTTCCATCCAGTGTGTTGACAAGCCGTATTTGCTAGTAACCGGATAGTCGTGACTAAATACAGATGATTACATTAACACAATTTTCTGCGAATCTAATGGGGAGAATTAGACCGCCAACTATGATTCCCTTTCAGAAAGTGGCAGATTACACTCAGAGATAGAAGTCTCGAGTCACCACTGTTCAAGGACGTACAAGTATTCCGATTAGGCGTGTCGCAAATAAGCATATGTCATCAGGTAATGGCATAACACATTATAAACAACATTACGTGACAGCTTACGGTAGCTAAAACTATGAAATTGTTTTATCATCCTTAAACATAAGTCTTGCAACATTAATGTTGTATTCCCTGTTATGTCATGTTTCCGTATCCCATACCTAAAATGAACTAGGAACACTGTGTATTGTGGTGAATGAGTAGTTTCTTACGGAATTAACGGAAAACAGGATTATTTGATTCTCCCTCAGAACTATATGAAGCCTATTGAATGTTTCAATTGGCTCTGAGCACTACGGGACTTAACATCTGTGGTCATCAGTCCCCTAGAACTTAGAACTACTTAAACCTAACTAACCTAAGGACATCACACACATCCATGCCCGAGGCAGGATTCGAACCTTCGACCGTAGCGGCCACGCGGTTCCAGACTGAAGCGCCTAGAACCGCATAGCCACACCAGCCGGCAATGTTTTAATTGTCGCAACCAAGCTGGCGCTCAGCTCAATGAAACTATTGTACCCTTGAAGCATACGAGTAAATTAATTCCTTTCAGACTGTTTATTCTAAAGATTTAAGTCTCGAGGTTCCTTTGTATTTAATCAAATCTACACTTTTAACACGCTGATGCGCACAGCCTGGCTCGAAAGGTCAGAACGTAAAATGATAATAGAAAACCTTCACAGAACATAGGATTCGGAGGCTTGTCTGCTCTGTAAAGTAGAATAGATGGTTATCTGTGGCAGCTCTGCCGGAAGAGCACAATGCCCGTGCATGCACAAGTATTTCGGAGCACACCGTCCATCGCACGTTATTGAGCAAAACGCTCCGGAGCCAACCACCCTTACGTATTTACATGTTGATCCAACGACATCACCAATTACGACTGCAGCGGGCACGAGATCATCGGGATTCAGTCATCGATCAATGTAAATGTATCGGTTCTTCGAGTGAATCACATTTTTGCTACACTAGGTCGATGCCCGTCTCCACAAACGTCGTCACGGGGTGAACGGCGGGCCGAAACGTGCAGCGCGCTACGCTGGTGGGAGCAGTATAATGCTATGGGAAAGGTTCTCTTGCGCTTGCATGGGACCTGTGGTAGTATTCGAAGACACGCTAACAGCTGTGAGCCACCTGCATCCCTTCGTGCTTGATTCCCTCCCCGACGACGATGTCATCTTTCAGCAGTACAATCATCCGTGTCTCGGTGCTAGAACCATGATACAGTGGTCTGAAGAAAATTATAGTGAATCCACGTTGATGTCTCGGCGACCTTATTCGCCTGATCTAAATCCTATGTGATTCATCTGGATCGCTATCGGGCGCCATCACTGCATACTCAGATCAGATCAGCGGCCCGTTATCTAAGCGAATTACATGACCTGCGCGCAGGCATGTAATGCCACAAACCTACCACCAAACCACCGGATGCCTGATAAGCAGAACCAGTTATGTATTTCGTTCCAAGGGCGGACAAACAAGTTATAAAGCATGTGGTCATAATGATTTTGACTCATCAGTGTATTAGAGAATTTTGGCGCATATTCCTCAGTACTTTCCACGTTTATTCACTTGAACGATAACCTTTAACTTAAGCCAACTGTTCATCTGTATCTATATCTGTCTATATATTAATCATAAAACGTCTAATCTGTCTGTTTGAACAAGCTAATCTCCAAAACTACTTAACGAATTTTCATGCGGCTGTCACAGGTAACTTGAGCGTAGCTTGCGGCAACATATAGGCTTCCTCTCATTAAAATCAGATCACGAAGAAAAAGATATCGTAATTTAAAGTTTTATCTAAGACCGTCGTCTGTCTATTTGTCTGAACACGCTAATTTCCAAAACTACTTAACGAATTTCCATGGGGCTTTCACAGGTAGCCTGAGCGTAGCTCGGGGCAACAAACAGGTTTCATTTCATAAAATTCGAATCGCGGAAATAAAATATATCGTAATTTAAAATTCTAGGAGTATGCTGAGCTTAGTAGCTGGGATGTTTCCCTTAGCGACACAGACATAACGCCGTGATAAACCAAACAACCAACAGACTGCAATGTCAGTTTCCTAGCACATCAAAGAACCAATAGATGGCGCTGTTAGTTTCCTTACCTCAGTGATAGAAATATTTACGGAAGTTTACGTCAGTGACAGAATCAAGCCCTGCAATCTTATCTGCTAAGTAGCATTGAATGTACATGGTTAGGAACTACGGATTTACTGGTATCGCTTTGTGTATCAAAAACTTAACGAAATTGCTTTGCTTCTTTAAATATATTGTATTTATATTTGACTTCTTGGCTAAAAATAACGAATTTATTGCAAAGTGATCCTGTAAGGGTTCCGTTTTTACTGAATGATGTACGGAAGCCTAAAAAGCGGCGGCGTGCATAAGTCCTTCTTCAACTTCCGATGTGAGTATGGCCGTATTGCTAGTCGTTACTAAATCGTAATTTGAGTCTGTACCTGCTTCTGGGACCGATTTACAATTCAGTATCTGATTTTGGAATCTCTGTTTCAGCATAACGTAACCCAGCAGGAATCATCCTGCGTCTCCAGATTCTTTCCAAGTATATTTCCACTTGTGATTGTATCCGCTATTAATATCTGAAATTTCAGAACTTAATGAGTCTTCCACCTCTTTCATTCTTACTACTGAGACCGTATTCTCCCGTAACTCTGCCGTCTTTTACTTTCCCTACTGTATTGTTTCAGTCTCCATGATCTACATCACACTCCTCAAGCCCCCTAGGGGGTCCACATCTCTTTTGTGGATACGTACGTAGAGAGCACGGGACCCCTTCCCCATCTCCCATCCCCCATCTTCCTACCCCGTCACCTCCGCCTCTTCCCTTCCCTTTCTCCCCCTCTGGGAGTATGTTTAGTGCCTACGGCCGGAGACGGACGCTTGAAACTGTAAATCGGTCTATCTTCTATGCTTTCTCTGCTGGCAAGTCTTTGTCCTTCCTTTCTCCTTCCTTTTTCCTTACCTCTTCTCTGTACCCTTTTCTCCGCTGCGGCGTTTGAGACCTCTCTTCTTTCTTCTGGTAAACCTTCCGGGATGTAAGGTCGTGGTCCATGAAACTCTTCAGCTCCTAACGTTTCGTCCAGAGCTGCGCTGGACAGGGCGTAACGGCTGTTCATCAAGTCTTGAAAAGGGTTGACAAGAACATCGTTCCAACCCGAACTGTCTTCTTGACATTTTGCGAAGTTCAACTTCCACCGAACATAAAAGCGGGCTATGAGATAATTTCCGTTCGCCCTTACATTCGAAACCCTACGTGTTGCTTTCGCTGCCAGCGAAGACGTGAGTCTTGCCTCTCACCGGAGGAGAAACACCCCTCTGAAGATGTCCAGCGCAGCTCTGGACGAAACGTTAGGAGCTGAAGAGTTTCATGGACCACGACCTTACATCCCGGAAGGTTTGCCAGAAGATATGTCATCCGGTCGTGAAAGCTTTCATACTCTCTTCTTTCCTTTCCTTTCCTTTCCTTTTCTTTGTTCCTCCCTTTCTCTTTTTTCCTCCCTGTGCGTGTCTGAAGGCCGATCCACGCATTCCCATACGTAGCCGGTGATGGGTAACGCGTAATTCTCCGCCCCGGCTAGACAGGTAGGACACGTACGTACCCCCTGGTAACGGCCAGGCCCAGGGAGGGGTGATTACCCGAGCTGATACCTTCCGAAAGTGCCGATTGGTCCCTCCATCCGTTTCTCGGGAGGTGTGACCTGAGGTGTGAACAATCACCTAAGGCGGGAGTGCCCTCAGAGAGGGCCCCCACAAGGAAGGACCGCGCCATCGGAGACGCCGGTACTTCCGCAATGGTTTCCTCATCATCTACTGTGTCTGCTCACAAGCGTAAGTTCAATGAGTCTCAGCCACGGATAGTTCTTCCACCGTTGCCACAGTTCCTTGTTGTTTCTCGGTCGGACCAAGGTCACGACTTCTCCACAGTCAACCCTTTCATTATTCAGAAAGGTGTCGACGCAATTGCAGGTCCTGTAAAGTCTTGTTCCCGTTTACGAAATGGCACCTTGTTGTTAGAAACAGTCAGTGCACTCCAGGCACAAAAATTGCTGAGTGCTTCACTGCTACACACCTGCCCTGTCCGGGTGGAAGCGCACCGCACCTTAAATTCATCACGTGGGGTCGTTTATACACGCTCCCTCGACGGATTGTCCGACGAGGAAATTCAAAACTACCTGTCTGACCAGGGCGTAACGGCTGTTCATCAAGTCATGAAAAGGGTTGACAAGAACATCGTTCCAACCCGAACTGTCTTCTTGACATTTGGCGAAGTTCAACTTCCACCGAACATAAAAGCGGGCTATGAGATAATTTCCGTTCGCCCTTACATTCGAAACCCTACGTGTTGCTTTCGCTGCCAGCGGTTCAATCATACCAGCCAGTCCTGTTCCAATACGGCCAAATACGTTACGTGTGGCAAGGATACCCATGAGGGTGCCTGTCCACCTCCATCCCCTCATTGCATCAATTGTATGGGTGACCACGCTACTTCCTCTCGAGATTGCCCCATTTTTAAAGACGAACTGCTCATTCGGAAATCAGAGTGAAGGAAAGGGTGTCGACCTTTGCTACTCGAAAGTTATTCGCCAGTCGAAAGCCCACTGTGCCTCACACAGGTAAATACTGTCCTTGCCTCTCCTTGGCCAACAAAGGAGGCAGCCACGCAGACTTGTGATCTCACCTTTAGTGCCACGGTCGTCAGATCGGCCAGCACAAAGATCGCCTGTTCAACGTCCCCACTCTCACCTGCTCACTCAATGGCTCACCCTTCATCGGGTTCTGCTAAATCTCGAGCCCCAAAGTCAGACACCCGGAGTTCTAAAAAAGAGCCTAATCGTGAAGATTTTTTACGTACCACAACTTCACAACCATCGGTTCCTCCTTCATCTCAACGTCCAGTTTCCAAGAAGGCTAATAAGAAACCCAGTTCCTCTCCTTCTCCGCCACGGCGTGTCTTATCTACAGCACCACCTGGTGGTAACCGCCCTCGGCCGTCTTGTGTTGCCGAGGAGCACTGCTGGCGGCCGATTAACCGGCCGATTACTGGTGACAGGAGCTGCTCCCGGACAACCTATGGATGAGGATCTTCTGCCTTCAGCTGATAGCCGTTCCACGCTGTCTGTCGCAAGGTGTGAGCAGTCGTTGAGTTGAGGGCAACCTTGGTCACATTCTTCCCTTTTCTGTCCACCCAATGTCCATTATCCATTGGAATATCCGCGGCATTCGAGCCAGTCCGGATGAATTGTCGATCCTCTTACGATCCTACTTGCCGGTCATCTTCTGTCTTCAGGAAACAAAGCTGCGTCCCCACGATCGCTTTGTTTTCCTCCATTTTTAATCAGTCCGATTTGATCTCCCCTCTGTTGAAGGCACTCCAGCACATGGAGGACCATGATTCTTCTCCATGATACTGTCGATTATCACCCAATCCCCTTAAACAGTTCCTTCCAAGCTGTCGCTGCCCGCCTTTCCCTTTCTGGATACACCTTCTCTCTTTGTAAAAATTACAAATTAATTCAAAATAACCAAAATAATACATAACCAAATTTAAAAAAAAAAAAATTTTTAATTTGTATATTAAATAAATGAAGTGCCTGATTAAAGGGTTACCTTGATAGTGTAAATTAAGTAAATAAAAGTCACCTTCATTAAACAAATTACATAAGATAGAATTAAACTACCTATACATTCCATCGTCCACACCAATGGCAAGAGCTGATCTCCTCCCTATTTGCTGGTTGGGGACTTCAATGCCCACCACCCGCTTTGGGGATCTCCGCGTCCTTGTCCGCGCGGCTCATTATTGATAAACGTCTTCCACCAAGCGGATCTTGTTTGCCTCAACACTGGGGACCTTACATTTTTGTCTGCCTCCACGACAAATTTCACTCATTTGGACCTTTCAGTGGGTACTGTTCCGCTAGCTCGGCGCTTCGAATGGTTCGCTCTTGCTGATACACACTCCAGTGACCACTTTCCATGTGTCCTTAGATTGCAGCCACAACTGCCATATATGCGCCCGAGACGCTGGAAGTTTGCCCAAGTCGATTGGACACTCTTTTCGTCTCTAGCGACATTCGATGACCGTCACTTTCCTAGCGTCGACGATGAGGTCACTCGTATTACAGAGGTTATTCTTACAGCTGCGGAACGTTCAATACCTCGCAACTCCGAACTGCCCCGGCGCCCCCAGTTCCTTGGTGGAACGAGGCATGCCGAGACGCAATACGTGAGCGGCGACGTGCTCTTCGCGTTTTCCGCCACCATCCTACTTTGGCCAACTGTATCCGCTATAAGCAGTTCCGTGCGCGATGCCGTCGCGTCATCTGCGATAGTAAGAAGGCAAGCTGGAACTTCTTTACTAGCTCATTTAACACCTTCACTCCCTCCTCGGAAGTTTGGAGTCGGATTCGACGGTTATCTGGCGCACCTAGTATCTCCCCGGTCTCTGGGCTCACCGTCACGCATGATAAATTAGTGGACCCCGGCGAAATTTCTACCTCATTGGGTCAACACTTTGCTGAGATTTCGAGCTCTTCAAATTACCCGCCAGCTTTTCTCCCGAAGAAACGTGCAGCGGAAGTGCGACCCCTTGCTTTCTCCTCTCAAAATCGTGAAAGCTATAATACTGTTATCTCTATGCGGGAACTCCAACACGCCCTCTCTTCTTCTCGCTCTTCCACCCCAGGACCGGATGGTATCTACATCCAAATGTTGCTGCATTTATCATACCATAGTTGCGTTACCTCCTTCGCCCTTATAATCGAATTTGGACAGACAGGACTTTCCCCAGACGATGGCGGGACGCTATCGTCGTTCCTGTTCCGAAACCTGGAAAGGACAAACATCTCCCCTCTAGCTATCGCCCCATTTCTCTCACGAGTAGTGAATGTAAGGTTTTGGAGCATATGGTGAATTGCCGTTTAGCCTGGTGGCTGGAGTCCTGAAGTCTTTTTAAACACCTGCCCAATGCGTTTTCCGAAAGCATCGTTCTGCAGTTGACCATCTTGTTGCTTCTCCAATTATGTCATGAACAATTTTATCAGGAAACGCCAAACAGTAGCAATATTTTTTGATCTGGAGAGAGCATACGATACCTGTTGGAGGACAGGCATACTCCGCACACTGTTCTCTTGGGGCTTTTGAGGTCGGCTACCCCGTTTTCTTCGTGAATTTATGGCAGAGCGCACATTTAAAGTGCGGGTGAACACTTCTCTCTCCCGTACTTTCTCCCAGGGAAACGGGGTACCCCAGGGCTCCGTGCTAAGTGTTGTACTGTTTGTCATTGCCATAAATCCAATTATGGATTGTCTCCTTCCTGATGTCTCGGGCTCCCTGTTTGTGGAAGATTTTGCGATCCACTACAGCTCTCAACGGACAAGCCTTCTTGAACGACGTCTTCAAGGATGTCTCGATCGCCTCCACTCTTGGAGCATCGAAACTGGCTTCCGATTTTCTCCCAGTAAGACCGTTTGTGTTAATTTTTGGCGTCGTGCGGAGTTTCTTCCGCCTTCCTTACATCTAGGCCCTGTCAACCTTCCGTTCGCGGACGTCGCAAAATTCTTGGGTCTTATGTTTGACAGAAAACTGTGCTGGTCCTCCCACGTTTCCTATCTTTCGGCTCGCTGTCTGCGATCCCTCAACACCCTCCGTGTCCTGAATGGCACCTCCTGGGGAGTGGACCGAGTGGTCCTTCTCCGCCTCTATCGCGCCTTAGTACGCTCGAAATTGGACTATGGAAGCATAGTCTATTCCTCTGCTCGGCCGTCTGTTCTTCGGCGTCTCGACTCTGTCCACCACCGTGGATTACGTTTAGTGTCTGGAGCTTTTTACACCAGCCCTGTGGAAACCCTTTATGCTGAGACTGCTGAACCCCCGCTGTCCAATCGGCGAGCTGTCCTCCTGAGTCGTTATGCTAGCCATCTGTCTTCCACGCCTGCAAATCCGGCCCATGACATTTTTTTCGACGCCTCCTTGGATTTAGGGTATGCAGGCCGCCCTTCCTCCCTACTATCACCGGGAGTCCGCTTCCGTCAACTACTCAGTTCTCTTTCCTTCCACTTCCCTAAAACTTTCTTGACAACTTGGGGTACAGCATCGCCTTGGCTCCGGCCCCGGACCTGCCTGCTCCGTGACCTTTGTCAGTTTCCCAAGGATGGTACCCCTTCTCTTGTTTATCGTCGGGCATTTGCTGGTCTATGCGCTCAAATGAAGGATGCCACATATATTTACACTGATGGCTCAAAAACATCGTTTGGAGTTGGGAGTGCCTATATTTTTGGCGACACCCCCAATCGATTTCGGCTTCCCGACTAGTGTTCGGTTTTTACTGCAGAGCTTTACGCTGTTCTCCAGGCTGTCCACTATATCCGTCGCCATCAGCGGATACAGTATGTTATCTGCTCAGATTCGCTCAGCTCTCTCCTCAGTCTCCAAGCTCTCTACCCTGTCCATCCTCTGGTCCACCAGATTCAGGACTGCCTCCACTTGCTCCACTTGGGGGGCGTCTTTGTGGCGTTCCTCTGGATCCCAGGACATGTTGGCATCTGTGGAAATGAGGCGGCAGATATAGCGGCCAATGCTGCAATCTCTCTTCTTCAGCCAGCCATTCGCATGATTCCCTTCGCCGATCTGCGGAGTGTTTTATGTCGTCTTGTTGCTCTTTTACGGCACGCACATTGGTCGACACTTCCCAATAATAAATTGCGGGACGTGAAAGCTGTGCTTGGACCTCTTCCTTCCGAACTCGTCGTCGGGAGGAGGTAATTTTATCTAGACTCCGGATAGGGCACTGTCTTTTTAGCCATCGACATCTTTTAAGTGGCGATCCTCCCCCACTCTGTCCCCACTGCTCTCAGCTGTGGACGGTGAAACACCTTTTACTTGAGTGCCCCTATTTTACTCCGTTACGCGCCCGTCTACAGCTGTCGCCTGATATATCTTCCATTTTAGCGGATGACACGCGCTCAGCCGATCGCGTTCTCGAGTTTATTAGTGCCAGTGAGATGACGTCAGTCATTTGAAGCTCTTTTTTTGGGACAAACAACCCCACTTCTATAGTGGTTTTTTAAGCTTTCCTTTTGTTTTTAGTTTCCCCAATTTTTTGAGTTTCGTTCCCATTGCTGCTGGTTTCCAGTTTCATTTTTTTACCTTTTCGTAAGTCACAGACCGGGCGCTAATGACCGTAGCAGTTTTGCGCCCTAAAACCATAACAAAGAAAAACACTCCTCAAGCCACCTAATGTTGAGTGGCTGAGGGTTCATTTTGTACCACTAACTGAGCCCCCTAACACTGTTCCACTCGCGAATAGCGCGAGGGAAGAATGATTCTCGGTAAACCTCTGTACTGCCTCTCATTTTTTGAATTTTCTTCTCACGGTCATTACGCGAGACGTATCTAGGGTGAAGTAATATGTTGTCCGACTCTTCCCGGAAAGTGCTCTTTCGAAATTTCAATAGCAAATCTCTCCGTGATGCACAACGTCTCACTTCATCTCCGTGACGCATCGTTCCATGTAGTAGAGATCCCGGATAGATGAACACAAGAATGAGACGAACAATCGTCTAAAAAGCCACTTCCTTTGAGGATGAGTCACATTTCCTTAAAATTCTTCTTATGAATCTGAGTGTGGCATCCGCTTTTCTCATTATTTATTTTATATGGTCAGTTCATTTAAGGTCGCTCCAGATAGTTACGCATAGATGTTTAAAGGCGGATATAGTTTCCAGCGATTTGACATCAATAGTTGAACAATAAAGTAGTGGAATTCTTTTCCTATTTATGCGCAAAATGTTACATTTATTTACGTCCAGAGTCATATGCCAGAGCCCTCACCGTTTATCAATTCTCTAGAGGTCATTCTGCAAATCCTTTCTATCATCTGTTGTTGCTACTTCGTTATAGACACTGCATCATTAGCGAACGGTCGTAGAGAGCATCCGACGCTTTCTACTAGATCGTTTACACATACATTGTAAACAGTCACGGTCCTATGCCACTCCCTTGGTGTACACGGGAAATTACCCTTGCATCGGTGAATTTTCTTCTGTTAAGAGCGACGTGTTGATTTCTGTCTGCAAAGAAGTCTTGAATCCAGTGGCAAATCTGCTCCGATACTCGATAAGCTCGTATTTTTTTCACTAAGTGGCATTCCGGTAAGGTGTCAAATGCCTTCCTGAAATGAAGGAACTCGGCATCAACCTGAGCGCCATTGTCTACGGCACTGTGGTTCTCATGGAGGACCAGAGCGAGCTGATTTTTGCAGGATCTCTGTTGCGGAATCCATGCTGTGTTTTATAAAGGAGATTTTCCTTCTCTAAGAACGTCATAATTCTTGAGCATAAAACATGTTCCATAATTCTACAACAGATTGAGATCAACGATATAGGGCTATAATCGTTTGCATCTGTCTATGGCCCTTCTTAAAAACCGGGAATGACCTGCGGTTTCTTCCAGTCGCTAGGTACCCTTCGTTGCTCAAGCGATCTACGATAAATTACTGCTCGAAGGGGAGCAAGTTCGTTCCTATGACCTTTGTAGAATCTTGTAGGTATCTCATCTGGTCCTGACACCTTTCCACTACTAATCGGTTGCAGTTGTTTCTCTGTTCAATACATGCCATTTTGACGTTTTTACGACGCTTGAAAGGAGGGCTGTGTTACGATCTTTCGCGGTGAAACTATTTTGGAAGACCGAATTCAGTATTTCGGCTTCTCTCTGTCATCTTTCGTTTCGCTGCCTGTATGGTCTCTGAGTGAATAAATAGATGATTTTCGACCCATTTATTGATTTTACGCACAACCAAACCTCTTAGGGGTTTACTCAGATTGGTTGACAAAGCTTTACTTTCAGTCACTGAACGCTTCTCTCATTGCTCTACTTACGCCCATTTTCGCTTCGTTCAGCTTTTGTTTGTCAGATAGTCTCTTACTTCTCTTGAATCTGAGTTGAAGTTCTCTTTGTTTGCGTATCATTTTCCTAACAAGGCTATTAAACCGTGGTGGATCTTTCCCATCCCTTGAGACCTTACTCGGCACATATTTATCTGCGGCACACTGCGAGATTTCTTTCACTTTTTTCCATTTGTTCTCCACACCTTCGTCCTCATCACCGAATATTTGATGTGACTACTTAGATACTCCAAAATTTGGATCCTTCATTCTTGCTAAGCTAAAATATATTCGTACCTTCCTTAAAGTTCTTTGTCAGATACGTTGTCATAGATGCTGTCACAGCCTTATGATCATTAATACCTTCCTCTACGTTAACCGATTCGATAAGTTCAGATCTGTTTGTTGCTAGGAGGTCTAAGACGGTACCCTTACGAGTTGCTTCTCTTACTACCCGCTCAAAGTAATTTTCGGATAAGACTTCAGGAACAATGTCATACGAATCCGTGTCTCAGGCAACAGCTTCGACAGCGTGACACTCCCAATCTAAACCTGGAAAGTTGAAGCCACCTCCTATTACAGTGGTATGATCACGTCTATAAAAGCATCCGATTACCATTTCTGACCGATCTTTGAGACTTAACTTCACCCAAATTTATTTACAATCGGAATCCGTCATAACTTCGTTACATTTTATCGAACTCTTTACTGCAATAAACATGTCACCACCACTGGCGACTTACCTACCCTTAAGATAAAAATTCCTTTCTGAACTTAGGATTTCGTTGTCATTAACGTCCGGTTTCAACCAACTTTCTGCTCCTAATACACTCTGTGCTTTATAACCTTGAATAACCGATACTAATTCTGGGACCTCTCCTTGAATGCTTCTGCAGTTTATTAATATCATGTGAACCTTTCCTATCTCTGATCTGCGATGACTAACGTTCGCTGAGGATACCACTGAATCCGCCCCTTGGAATATCTCAGCTGACAATGCTATACGTCACTTACATTTTTTTACATATTAAAATTAATCTGTCAGTCCAGATGTTCCGAATCAGTTGTCTACCAACTGGACAATCAGAAATGGCTAGTCACTCTATAGGAAGACCTCTCAATTAAGGACACATCTTTTCGTTATATTTAAAAGGGAGTTCCCTTCCCTCTCATTGGTTAGCAACCGCGACCTGGAGATGGCTGGAGGCAAGAAGTCTGCCGAGGACGTGGACTGGCGCGATCTTTCACCTCCTGGGGCAGTGGAGTGGCAGGAGACGTTATCTGGCGCAGCCGGTAGTGCCCACGCTAGAAGCCATCCATCACTCGCTATCCCACCTGCCACGGCCGCTGGCGCCTGCTTCACTCCCTGGACACGGATGTCGCCATTCTCCCTCAGCTCACCCAAGAGCCAATCTGACCACTTGTTGATTATTTCCACGCTGCCTTTTCTATCGGTCAATCTTTCGTCCCTTTCCATCCCGTTCCTCAGATGTCCGTAAACACATCTACATAAACACTGCGCAAGGAACTGTACAGTGCATGGTAGTGAGTACCTCGTACCGATATTATCGAGTTTCTGTCCTATTCAGCTCGCGTACAGCACGAGGAAAAAATCACTGTTTGTATGCCTTTGCAGGCAACCTTGTCGATAGAGCAACCATAGCTATGATTAATCATCCTTCATCGCTTCAGATGTATTTAGTCCTCTATTTTTAACAAAACTGTCGGTTTCGTACTACTACGTGCCACATCTTCAGGTGAACATCTGCATGACAATAAACGAAGAAGGAATAACAAACATGAAATATCCACAGATATGATAATTTTCTAAAATTAAGATATTTAAATTTTTAAAAATTTTTACATGAGAATATTAAAATATTTGTACTTATGTAAGCAAAATATTAGAGCTTAAAAGCTCGGAACTTTTTCAGGCCGTCAGTATAAAACACCGCTAAAAGGCAGTATGTCATTGAAAACAACCGACGAATGCAGCAAAAGGGAGGGCTATTCTAAGTCCGACGAATGTGTCAAGTAAATAGCTATTGACGGGAAGGGAGGACCTGAAATACACGCAATTCCGATCTAAGCTCTTTCGCGATATGGGACGTGACGGCGTTCTGTCTGTTGCTGCCGGCATCAGAGTAAACAGCTTACCTATAGGCGGCTCAAGCATGCGCTGATGATGCACGGGCGAGTGATCGCTTCTCTTCCGGGGGATCGCACGGATGGTGAATGAGATCAAGGAATGTCGGAATAATGTTGTTGTGGTCTTCAGTCCAGAGACTGATTTATGCAGCTCTCCATGCTACTCTAGATCCACACTGCCCTCCAAAACCAAACTGGTGAATACAGGGTTATAAATACAAAATCAAATAGGTGTAATGCAGGAGTAAGTTTATTAATGAATAGGAAAATAGGAATGCAGGTAAGCTACTACAAACAGCATAGTGAACGCATTACTGTGGCCAAGATAGATACGAAGCCCATGCCTACCACAGTAGCACAAGTTTACATGGCAACTAGCTCCGCAGATGATGAAGAGAGTGATAAAATGTATGATGAGATAAATGAAATCATTCAGATAGTGAGGGGAGACGAAAATTTAATAGTCATGGGTGACTGGAACTCAATAGTAGGAAAAGGAAGAGAAGGATACGAAGTAGGTGAATATGGATTGGGGGTAAGAAATGAAAGAAGAAACCGCGTGGTAGTAATTTGCACAGAGCATAAATTAGTCACAGCTAACACTTGGTTCAAGAATCATGAAAGAAGGTTGTATGCATGGAAGAAGCCTGGATATACTAGAAGGTTTCAGATAGATTATGTAATGGTAAGACAGAGATACAGGAATCAGGTTTTAAATTGTAAGACATTTCCAGGGGCAGATGTGGACTCTGACCACGATCTATTGGTTATGAACTGTAGATTAAAACTGAAGAAACTGCAAAAACGCGGAAATTTAAGGAGATGGGACCTCGATAAACTGACGAAACCAGAGGTTGTAGAGAGTTTCAGGGAGAGCATAGGGGAACAGTTGACAAGAATGGGGGAAAGAAATACGGTAGAAGCAGAATTGGTCGCTTTGAGGGATGAAGTAGTGAAGGCAGCAGAGGATTAAGTAGGTAAAAGGGCTAGTAGAAATCTTGGGGTGACAGAAGTAATGTTGAATTTAATTGGTGAATGCAGAAAATATAAAAATGCAGTAAATGAAGACGTCAAAAAGGAATACAAACGTCTCAAAAATGAGATCGACAGGAAGTGCAAAATGGCTAAGCAAGGATGGCTAGAGGACAAATGTAAGGATGTAGAGGCTTGTCTCACTAGGGGTAAGATAGATACTGGCTACAGGAAAATTAAAGACACCTTTGGAGAAAAGAGAACCACTTGTATGAATATCAAGAGCTCAGATGGAAACCCAGTTCTAAGCAAAGAAGCGAAAGCAGAAAGGTGGAAGGAGTATATAGAGGGTCTATACAAGGGCGAGGTACTTGAGGGCAGTATTATGGAAATAGAAGAGGATGTAGATAAAGATGAAATGGGTGATATGATACTGCATGAAGAGTTTGACAGAGCACTGAATGACCAAAGTCGAAACAAGGCCCCGGGAGTAGACAACATTCCGTAAGAACTGCTGACAGCCTTGGGAGAGCCAGTCCTGACAAAACTCTACCATCTGGTGAGCCAAATGTATGAGACACGCAAAATACAAAAAAGAGGAATATAATAATTCCAATCCCAAAGAAAGCAGGTGTTGACAGATGTGAAAATTAACGAACTATCAGTTTATTAAGTCATGGTTGCAAAATACTAACGCGAATTCTTTACGGACGAATGGAAAAACTGGTGGAAGCCGACCTCGGGGAAGATCAGTTTGTATTCCGTAGAAATATTGGAACATGTGAGGTAATACTGACCCTACGACTTATCTTAGAAGCTAGATTAAGAAAAGGCAAACCTACGTTTCTAGCATTTGTAGACTTAGAGAAAGCTTTTGACAATGTTGACTGGAATACCCTCTTTAAAATTCTGAAGGTGGCAGGGGTAAAATACAGGGGGCGAAAGGATATTTACAATTTGTACAGAAACCAAAGCCATATGTTTGTGACTATTACAGCGCCATTTATCACAAAGCGAAAAAAGTGGTCCGACTAAAAAATTCCTATTTCTTTACGTACTACACGAATATCTAATAAAAATGGGGGTTCCTATTTAAAAAAACGCAGTTGACATCCGTTTGACCTATGGCAGCGCCATCTACCGAGTCAACCATAGCGCCATCTGGTTTCCCCCTTCAAGCTAGATAAGTTTCGTTCTTTGTAGTTTTTTCGTTTGACGCTTATTTCGTGAGATATTTGGCCCGGTCACTATCAATGGACCACCCTGTATACACTTCGTTATAGGCGAGGGAGGGTGGTGTTTGATTAAGAACGATTACATTCAGTAGAGCACCGTCATCAGGAGAGGGTATTTCCAATACTTCGTTTGTTGTTACTGCTGCTACAATGGCAGGTTATCAAGATTTAAGTGACTTTGAATGTGGTGTTATAGTCGGCGCTCGAGCGATGAAGTCAGGATTTTCTCGTATGACCATTTCACAAGTGTACCGTGAATATCAGGAGTTAGATACAACATCAAATCTCCGACATAGCTGTGACGGAAAAATATCCTGCAAGAACCGGACCAACGACGACTGAAGAGAATTGTTCAACATGACAGAAGTGCAACCATCGCAAATTACTGCAGATATCAATGCTGGGCCATCCGGAAGTGTCTCAGTGTGCAAATCATTCAACGAAACATCATTGATATGGTCTTCGGTGACTGGAAGCACATTGCTCGGTTGGATGAATCTCGTTTCAAATTGTATCGAGCGGAGGCATGTGTACGGGTACGGAGAAAACCTCAAGAATGCATGGACCCTGCAACTCAGCAAAGAACTACTCAATCTGTTGGAGGCTCTGTAATGGTGTGGGGCATGTGCAGTTAGAGTAATATGGGGCCCCTGATACATCTAGTTAAGATAATGACAGGTGACATGTATGTAAGAATCCTGTCTGATCAACTGCATCCACTCATCTTCAATGTCGATTCCGAGAGACTTTAGGTAATTCCAGAAGGGCAATTTGACCTTCCCAGACGTCCAGAATTGCTACAGAGTGGCCGGCCGGAGTGGCAGTGCGGTTCTAGGTGCTACACTCTGGAACCGCGAGACCGCTACGGTCGCAGGTTCGAATCCTGCCTCGGTCATGGATGTGTGTGATGTCCTTAGGTTAGTTAGGTTTAAGTAGTTCTAAGTTCTAGTGGACTGATGACCTCAGAAGTTGAGTACCATAGTGCTCAGAGCCATTTGAACCATTTTGCTACAGAGTGGATCCACGAACATTCTTCTGAGTTTAAACAGTTCCGCTGGCCACCAGACTCCCCAGACATGAACATTATTGAACATGTCTGCGATGCCATGCAACGTGCTGTTCAGAAGAGATCTCCACCCTCTTGTACTCTTACGGATATATGGACAGCCCTGCAGGATTCATGTTGTCAATTTCCTCCGGCACTACTTCAGACATTAGTCGAGTCCATACCACATTCTATTGTGTCACTTCTGTGTGCTCCCGGGCGTCCTACACGATATTAGGCAGGCGTGCCCGTTTCTTTGCCTTTTCAGTGTATTTAATTGTAACTGCAGTGATAGAATATATGTGGCTAGTTTCCTTGGGCGATTCTGTCTGGGGTTCGGAAGCGCGTGTTGTAGCGGTAGCCTGTGGCTGAAAGAACTGATATTCCCGGCTAATGACGGGAGCCGTCCAAACTGGAGAATCCGGCTGTGGTAGACGAATGCAACCAATTGCGGACGGAGCAAGGAGGACATCAAAAGCAGGCTAGTACTGGAACAAGGTCGTTCTTGGCGAAAATAAATCTACATTGACCCTAACTTGAGTGAGAAATTTCTGAGAATGTACGTTTTGGAGCACAGAATTGTATGGTAGTGAAACATGCACTTTGGTAAAACTGGAACAGAAGAGAATCGAAGCATTTCAGATGTGGTGGTACAGACGAATGTTCAAAATTAGAGGGACTGATAAGGTAAGGAATGAGGAAGTTCTGCGTAGAATCGCAAAGGGAAGGAATACGTGGAAAAACTGACAAGGATAAGGGACAGGATGATAGGACCTCTGTTAGTACATCAGGGACTGACTTCTGTGGTACTAGAGGCAGTTGCAGATGGCAAAAACTGTAGCGGAAGACAGATATTGGAATACAGTTGAGGGTGTAAGTTTCCAGTGCTACTCTGAGATGAAGAGGTTGGCACAGGAGAGGAATTCGTGGCGGACCGCATCAAACCAGTCAGAAGTCTGATGACAAAAAAAAAAAAAAAGTAATGGAGGGAATCCCGCAGGGCTGTCCATAAATCCGTAAGGTGGAGATCTCTTCTGAGCAGCACGTTGCAAAGCATCCCAGATACGCTCCACAATGTTCATGTCTGAGGAGTTTGGCCGCGCGGTTAGAGGCGCCGTGTCACGAATTGCGCGGCCCCTCCCGTCGTAGGTTCGAGTCCTTTCTCGGGCATGAGTGTATGTGTTGCTCGTAGCATAAGTTAGTTTAAGTAGTATGTAAGGCTAGGGACCGATGACCTCAGCAGTTTGGTCCCTTAGGAATTCACACACATTTGAACATTTTCTTGAGGAGTCTGGTGGTCAGCGGAAGTGTTTAAACTCAGAAGAGCGTTCCTGGAGCTACAAAGTAGCAGTTCTGGATTTATGGGGTGTCGCATTGTTTTGCTGGAATTGCTCAAGTGTGTCGCAATGCCCGATGGATATGAATGGATGCAGGTGACCAGACAGGATGCTTTATGTACGTGCCATCTGAGTCGTAACTAGACGCACACTTTCCACACCATTACGGAGCGTCTACCAGCTTGAACAGTCCCCTGCTGACATGCAGGGTCCATGGTTTCATGTTGTTGTCTCCATACCCGTACACGTCCATCCGTTCGATACAATTTGCAACGAGACTCGTCCAAGCAAGCAACAGTCTAATGTCGGTGTTGACGGGCCCAGGCGAGGCGTAAAGCCCTGTGTCGTACAGTCGTCAAGGGTACAGGAGTAGTCCTTCGGCTCCGAAAGGAAATGTCGATGATATTTTATTGAGTGGTTTGTCGGCTGACACTTGTTGATCGCCCAGCATAATTTGCGGAAGGGATGTACTTCTGTCACGTTGAACGATTTTCTTCAGTCTTGGTGGTCGCGACCTTGCAGGATTTTTTTCCGGCAGCAGTGATGTCGGAGAGTTGATGTTTTACCGGATTCCTGATAATCACGATACACTCGTGAAATGGTCGTGCGGAAAAATCCTATTTCATCGCGATCTCGGAGATGCTGTGTCCCATCGCCCGTACGCCGACTATAAGACCACGTTCATACTCACTTAAATCTTGATACTCTGCCAGTCTGTCATTGGAGCAACAGTAACCGATCTAACAACTGCGCCACTCACTTAGATAGGCGTTGCCGACCCCAGCGCCGTACTCGGCCTGTTTACATCTCTCTGTATTTGAATACGTATGCCCGTGCCAATTTCTTTGGTGCTTCAGTGCATATCATCTGCATCTGCGTCAAAAATATCTTTGTAAGTCGCACATAGTTGTGTTTCTGGTTGCGACATTCAGTTGGCCGCTGACGACGGACTAAGAAGCCAAAAGCCTGATCTTGATCAAATAAATAATGTTTTCCACAACAGCGGGAAAGTTTTCACTTCTTAATATATATTTATGGCTCTGAGCATTATGGGACTTAATACCTGTGGTCATCAGTCACCTAGAACTTAGAACTACTTAAACCTAACTAACCTAAGGACATCACACACATCCATGCCCGAGGGAGGATTCGAACCTGCGACCGCAGCGGTCACGCGGCTCCAGACAGAAGCGCCTAGAACCGCACGGCCATAATATATATTTATGAATTTCTTACAACACTGAGTGTCAGAAATTCATTTTTAGAAAAGGTATTTTATTTCCAGCAGCAAAACAGCTGTTCAAAATTGTATCCACTGAAAGAGTGCGTAGGTCATCCTACGTATAGCTGATCGGCAGAGGCGTCTAGCCACCACCTTGTGGTTGCGCGTCCTTCCTGGCTTGTGTATGTCTCGCGTGAAAGAGTGAGTAGCTCCGTCTTATCCCACGCAGGGCGTTACTCCTCTACTCCTCTGTGGGGCACTGATACCTCTCAAGACCAGTGCCGTCTGCCTCAGACTGCTTTTATATCGTGGTTGCCGTTATCGGGCGAACAATACGTTACGGCGGCATGGCGTCTGTCACGGTAAGCTTCATGGCCGTTTGGCGAGCTGCTTCTCACTACTGACACTTCCAGACGGTGAACAGTATCGACAGTCGTACTATACACGACGGTTACAGTTACACTTTTGCTGCTCGAGCCAATGTTGACCGAAAACTATTTACCGCACGGGAACCGAACTTGATTGGCATGACGTTCAGACTGCGCTGCAGGATTTGCGTTGCTATTAGTGTCAGTGTCGTCACTTCCCGTTAGGCTCCGGTACTGGTACGGCGACGTTGGGTTGAAACACAAGTTTCAGCGTGCTGTACAGCTTGCGACAGCCAAGGTGAGCAGGCTTTACACGAAAATTGTCTTTCAAAACAACAGCAACAGTGCTGCTGTTCGCGAGTATCGACGCATTAAAGGAATATTTTCTTTCCACACTGCGGTTGAAGATCATGATTCGGAAGTTAGAATTATCTGGCGATAGGGGAACTACACCTGGGAGAGGCCTACGGCCAATTGCGCCACAAATGGTTGAACATATTACTGTGTGCATGAATGAGAATGCTGGACAAAATCTTCTAGCAATGCACGAGCTGTGTCACGACAGCTTAACGTTCCATGGTTCAGCGTTCGAAAAGTGATGCGAAAAGCTGTGAAATGACGGATTCCAGGCTGTCATGGCTGCAGGTGATCCTCACACTGAGCAACGTGTCCAGCATGAGACGTAAACATTGTACACACTTAACAATTATTAGCATCTCGTGTGGAAATTGAAATGTGTTTTTTCAAAGGGTTATGAGTTATTTCTCTTCCACATGTCGTTAAAAATATTTCCATGACGTTTTATTGTTCTATGATCACTCGTTTTACTCTGGAGCCCTCACAAGAAGCTAAAGTTAAAGTACAACCACCCTGCAATATTGAACGGAATCTGTTTCATTTCTTTCCTCTAAATCTAAATTAGTGTAGTTCTTTCTCTCTCTCTCTCTCTCTCTCTCTCTCTCTCTCTCTCTCTCTCTCTCTCTCTCTCCCTCTATCTCTCTGCCGGCCGCTGTGGCCGAGCGGTTCTAGGCGCTTCAGTCCGGAACCGCGCTGCTGCTACGGCCGCAGGTTCGAATCCTGCCTCGGGTATGGATGTGTGTGATGTCCTTAGGTTAGTTAGGTTTAAGTAGTTCTACGTCTAGCGGACTGATGACCTCAGATGTTAAGTCCCATAGTGCCTAGAGCCATTTGACCCATTTGAATCTATCTCTCTCTCTCTCTCTCTCTCTCTCTCTCTCTGTCTCCTCCACACTCCCTTTCTTGGTACGAAAATATCTGTTAGCTCGTCGGTCGAACTTTCTTACGTGACGAAATATAGTCATATTCGAATCAGTAATAGCTTTAAGACGAATAACGCATAAACAACAGTCGAGCACACAACGGATAAATCAGGTTTAAATGGTTCAAATGGCTCTGAGCACTATAGGACTTAAATTCTGAGGTCATCAGTCCCCTAGATCTTAGAACTACTTAAACCTAACTAACCTAAGGACATCACACACATCCATGCCCGAAGCAGGATTCAAACATGCAACCGTAGCAGCAGCGCAGTTCCAGACTGTAGCGCCTAGAAGATAGATCAAGTCTGCAAGCACTCGTCACGCAATGTTTTTTCCGCCTGTGTCGTATGTAGGCGCATGCAAGTGAATCTTATTAATTAGCTTTGCTTACAGATATAAGTTGGTGTAACGTCGAAACGGATTTCGCTAGGACATGAGTGTCATTACAAATAGCTTGCAGTGTGCCACTAGGCCCCAAACTCAGATAACAGAAATATTCGCCAGAATATAAACGAAAATCGTTATTAAATCGAAAATTACAAAATTAAGAATCATGTCGCCTCATATTACACATAAATGAACCCGTAAATGTAGAAGACCCAAGCCAGAGAGAAGTTAGTGTCGAAAGGAATCCAAAAAGCATAAAAATTCCGGTTCAGAGCAATTGTGAGAGTTACGGCAATGAAATGGATAACTAGCGCAAAGTGATTACTTAGTTGGCGTATTGAGAGTACAGCGGGAAACGACAGGCCAAACGTCTAGGGATCAAATGCAGGCATCATTGGAAGGCTTTCACTAGACATTTGAATTCGAAGCAGTGTTAGGTGCACGTGTTACATTAGCCGCTAAGGAGCATTGCTACATAAATAAACTTGTGGGTTCTCTATTCTGTAACCTTGGAGAGGTTTAAAAAATCAGGCAACCAGTGGCAAATAAAAGTGAATTGGAACAGCTGACCGCTGTTTCGACTATTTTGGAATTGTCTTCTTCAGAAGGTGTAATAAACCTTCTTAAATCACATGCTGATTAAGTTCATTGAATAAACCCAAACGAATCTTTCCATATGAGAGAACACAGATAACCACTAGCCATGACTTTGGATTACTATTTATGTAACCATTGTATTACTCCATGTAACCATTGTATTAACGAGATCGATAAACTGCATATTAATACGAAACACTTGGTATCATTTTATCCCATCGTTTTCACGAAAAATCAACAGTTCACATTGTAACTACACCCAAAGAATTCAGGCATTAGTGTAACATCAGTATAGATCGTGGTGTTACAAATATCTTTAGTCGACTAGATGCCAGTGGCGACCTCTACTGTAGCGGAATGTAAAACCCTGGTCTGAGATTTGGGCATGCCTGGCGATTTTTGTCGCCTACATCGTACACCATGTCGTAATTGGTCGATCGCTCCGTAGTTGATTGAAGATTATTTACTGGCTGTAACTGATGCAGATAACCATTACATCAGAACAGTACTTCATAAGACGTCTTCCAGATAGCCGGTATAACTCCTCCCAACGTGTGTGCTATGAATTTTGTAATGTCTCCCATGATTTTGTTTTTTATGGAATGAAAAGAGTGATGCCCCACTTACTGTGTACAACTTTCAGGTAACTCTCAATATTTTGCAACGCTACCCCCGAAATCCATTATCTGCGACATTACACACACATCAAAAAAGCATAGCGTCATCCCGGTTCCCAGAACGCCTGAAGACAGACGTTGACTGCGGATATTGTATCGCGGACACAATCCCTTTCACTTTTCAGAGATGTAAGAGCAGCGGCTATTAGACGGAAGGGGTCCGACAGCCGATCAGTTCCAGTCATTCCACCAGGAAGGACGTACGCGGCTCGTGTTGTCTGTAATTCAACCACGACTAGACGGTCAATACCGCAGTTCGATCACGTCCGCATTGTCACTTTGTGCCAGGAAGGGCTCTCAACAAGCGAAGTGTCCAGGCGTCTCAGAGTGAACCAAAGCGATGTTGTACGGACATGGAGTAAATACAGAGAGATAGGAACTGTCGATGACGTGCCTCACTCAGTCCACCCAAGGGCCACTACTGCAGTGGATGGCCGCTATCAACGGGTTATGGCTCGGGAGAACCCTGACAGCAACGCCACCTTGTTGAATAATGCTTTTCGTGCAGCCACAGGATGCCGTGGTGAGACTCAAACTGTGCGCAATAGGCTGCATGATGCACAAGTTAGCTTCCAACGTCCATGGCGATGTCCATCTATACAACCATGACACCATGCAGCACGGTCCAGATGGGCCCAACAACATTCCGAATGGACCGCACAGGACTGGCATCACGTTCTCTTCACAGATGAGTGTCGCATATGCCTTCAACCAGAAAATCGTCGGAGACGTGTTTGGAGGCAAGCCGGTCAGGCAAGATGGAGGTTCGCTGCTGCTTTGGGATGGCATTATGTGGGGCCGACGTACGTCCCTTATGGTCATGGAGCAGCATATTGGCGAGGCATTCGTCTTCATTGAGGACAATTCGCGCCCCCATCGTGCACATCTTGTGAATGACTTCCTTCAGGATAACGACATCGCTCGATTAAAGTCGCCAGCATGTTATCCACAGATGAAACCTCTCTATCATGCCTGAGATATATTGAAAAGGTCTCGCTGTATGGTGGTACAGCATGCAGTGTGTGGTTTTCATGAGCAATAAAAAGGGCGGAAATGATGTTTATGTCTATCTCTATTCCAATTATCTTTACAGGTTCCGGAACTCTCGGATCCGAGGTGATGCAAAACTTTTTCTTGATGTGTGTATATCTCTGGCTCTCTCTGTTATCAGAATGGGCAAATACCGGGTGTCTGTCCCGAGAGGCTCAGGAGTACTTTCTCTGTTTTTTGGAAGCTGTTTTCAATTTGGGTTTTGTCCCGACAAATACTACTTATCAGGTCTTTCATGCGATGCCTAGTGTTGACGGAAAGCGTAGGTTTGTTTGTCATAGCTTCAATAGAGTGGTCCCAAATTAGTCTAGTGCGATATTCGTCTACTCACCCTATGTGTTAAAAGAAACAGGAAATAACCAGTTCCCCAACAACGACAGCACAGCCCCAGCCCGCGCTGACTCAACCAGTGCTTAGTCGCTCCTGGAATAGTAGTAATTCTGTGTGTTTTAATCTCCCTGTTGACAGATTTAGATATAACAATTATCTCACTAGATATATTTTGGGCCGCTAAATGGAATGGGCACGTAAAATTCCGCAATAAAAATTATTTTGTTTGTAACAGGAAACAAACCGACGCTGTCTGTCGACACTGGGCGCTGCATGAAACAAGTGACGAGCACTATTTGTTTGTGCTCACTCCAGCCACACATTGGAAAAAGGAAAATGCAGATATCTGCCGAAACACCAGGGATCATGCCCCGATGACTCTTAGGAGATACACACTGTATAGTACCCAAAAGTCCAGATTACTCTCCTGAAAACTCGAGGTATAGTGTACTGTCGAGAGAAATGCGTTCTCAGATTTTCAGTACATGTCTCAACGACACTGTGGTAATATAAATACTTCAAGCAGTGGACCATTTCGGAGGAGTGAGGTTCCGGTGGAAGTTGTGCAGGTGTGGACCTACTTTAAGAAACGGTGCCTATTAAGCATTATCTCTCTACAATAAATAACACAGCAGTATAACAAACTGCCTTCCCCACTGTGACTTAGAACAACGAAATAAATGAATTAGAATTACACTCCTGGAAATGGAAAAAAGAACACATTGACACCGGTGTGTCAGACCCACCATACTTGCTCCGGACACTGCGAGAGGGCTGTACAAGCAATGATCACACGCACGGCACAGCGGACACACCAGGAACCGCGGTGTTGGCCGTCGAATGGCGCTAGCTGCGCAGCATTTGTGCACCGCCGCCGTCAGTGTCAGCCAGTTTGCCGTGGCATACGGAGCTCCATCGCAGTCTTTAACACTGGTAGCATGCCGCGACAGCGTGGACGTGAACCGTATGTGCAGTTGACGGACTTTGAGCGAGGGCGTATAGTGGGCATGCGGGAGGCCGGGTGGACGTACCGCCGAATTGCTCAACACGTGGGGCGTGAGGTCTCCACAGTACATCGATGTTGTCGCCAGTGGTCGGCGGAAGGTGCACGTGCCCGTCGACCTGGGACCGGACCGCAGCGACGCACGGATGCACGCCAAGACCGTAGGATCCTACGCAGTGCCGTAGGGGACCGCACCGCCACTTCCCAGCAAATTAGGGACACTGTTGCTCCTGGGGTATCGGCGAGGACCATTCGCAACCGTCTCCATGAAGCTGGGCTACGGTCCCGCACACCGTTAGGCCGTCTTCCGCTCACGCCCCAACATCGTGCAGCCCGCCTCCAGTGGTGTCGCGACAGGCGTGAATGGAGGGACGAATGGAGACGTGTCGTCTTCAGCGATGAGAGTCGCTTCTGCCTTGGTGCCAATGATGGTCGTATGCGTGTTTGGCGCCGTGCAGGTGAGCGCCACAATCAGGACTGCATACGACCGAGGCACACAGGGCCAACACCCGGCATCATGGTGTGGGGAGCGATCTCCTACACTGGCCGTACACCACTGGTGATCGTCGAGGGGACACTGAATAGTGGACGGTACATCCAAACCGTCATCGAACCCATCGTTCTACCATTCCTAGACCGGCAAGGGAACTTGCTGTTCCAACAGGACAATGCACGTCCGCATGTATCCCGTGCCACCCAACGTGCTCTAGAAGGTGTAAGTCAACTACCCTGGCCAGCAAGATCTCCGGATCTGTCCCCCATTGAGCATGTTTGGGACTGGATGAAGCGTCGTCTCACGCGGTCTGCACGTCCAGCACGAACGCTGGTCCAACTGAGGCGCCAGCTGGAAATGGCATGGCAAGCCGTTCCACAGGACTACATCCAGCATCTCTACGATCGTCTCCATGGGAGAATAGCAGCCTGCATTGCTGCGAAAGGTGGATATACACTGTACTAGTGCCGACATTGTGCATGCTCTGTTGCCTGTGTCTATGTGCCTGTGGTTCTGTCAGTGTGATCATGTGATGTATCTGACCCCAGGAATGTGTCAATAAAGTTTCCCCTTCCTGGGACAATGAATTCACGGTGTTCTTATTTCAATTTCCAGGAGTGTACTTTAGTACAACAACAAGACAATTTTAAATTGTCACTATCCTGGGAACAGTAAAATTGGGGGCTATAACAAGAACACACGTAGTTCACAATATACGGCCTCTTGGCGCGAAAATGCTATAAGCATGAAATGAAAAATGGCCTTCAATCAGAACCAACTTAACACAAATAGTAAAATCAGAATACCAACTCTCGGACATTACATACAACAAAACCAAATACAGTATCTGCTTACAAGCATACTACCTACGTAGGTCTCTCTAAATGGCTCAAATGGCTCTGAGCACTATGGGACTTAACATTTGAGGTCATCAGACCCCTAGAACTTAGATCTATTTAAACCTAACTAACCTAAGAACATCACACACATTCATGCCCGAGGCAGGATTCGAACCTGAGACCGTAGCGGTCGCACGGTTCCAGACTGAAGTGCCTAGCACCGCTCGGCCACATCGGCCGGCGTAAAATCATCAATTACAATCCTCCATATGTATACAGTCACAGCGTAATGATTACAGACGGGCTGTCAATGCTCTCTTTTCCAAAAACAAAGACACAGCCAGCGTGCAGGCAAACTTATGAAACCACAGCACACAACACTGTGCACAAGGTCCATCCATGCTGTACGTGAGTGGCAAAATAGTTACACGCAGTGGACACCACTTATGGCAGTCACTGTGCACTAAACACAGCTTGAATCGACTCAGCTGACCAATATTCCACTGTCAGTCACTAAAGGACACTCCTCAGGTTGACTGCCGGCGACGCCTCTAGATTCATGGGTCATGGCGCTAGCTTCCGCGATACGTTTCCTCGTAACGAGTCGGGCTGGTCAAAGACTGATATTTCGCGCCACGCCAGCTGATCTCCGCCCTGCTAGCTGCAGCAAAACAGCCACCGATCCTGCCCTCTGCTCAAAGACATACACCAGAACAGCATTTGGCGTTCCCTTCCCGTCTCTGCAATGCTGTATTTATGGAGTACGTTTCTCCAAGGCGCGACTCTAGCTTAATATAAAGTAAATGATGCAGTTCAATACGATATAACAATAGTGACATGGAGACAACCCACAATGAAGATACGAGGACATTTCAGTACCTGTGTTATTCAGAATTACGACGCCAAGTTCCTTTGCACTTGCATACCGGTCCAAAATAACGGGCACTGATGCGACTACAGCCGTTATGGAATACATTAAATGTATTCGCAGTTGGGAATGTGGACAACGATCGGGAAACAAAGGAACTTTGAATTACAAGTCAGAATAACATAGACACTGCATTATAGCATTTATCTGCTGACATCGGGTAAGCGACTTTCAAATACAATGTCTCATCTGTACGGCAATATACATAGTGGATGTACGAGTACAGGTTTTCGACGTATGGTTGGCGGTGTATGGAAGTTTGGTTCTGGCCGTGAGTCATGCATGGACAGCTAAATGATAAGGCGACAGCTGGCGATAGGAGGGAAATCCGGGTTCCAGTCCCCATCCAGCACAAATTTCCGTCGCCGTCATTCCATTCTACAGCTGATGGGTACCCATATTTTCAACTGCGAATACATTTAACGCACATTGAGGATGCATACATTGCGCACTGCAATACAGCGTATAGAAGTTTCTGTAATATTTGCTACTCAGATTATCTTACTGATGCCCATCTTTCTAATTAGTCATTTTCCGTAACATCAGGCCAGTGAGCAGGTTGACAGGCGTCATTGTTCGGACACAGAAACTGATCGGACTCGCGTAATTTTTGCTAGACAGTATTTCCTACAGCAGGTTAGTTATCTCAGAGGATTCTGGTCCTCAACTGAAAAGCAACTATCGAAAGAGCACCAAACAGTGTCCTACCGCTTGTGTCCGAACAGCCGCCGCCAATCTCATCTGCCCTTTCCCTGATCATACCGTATACACATGACAACGTAAACGGATGAAATGATTAGGAGACAAGGTAGTGGCAAGAATCACCGATGGAGTCGACACAGTAGATAGATTTAAATAATCCTTATCGATCAAATATATTACAACTACGAAACTTAAATCTGCTTAGTTTGAGACCCTAAGAAAAAGAGGAGATTTAACAGGAAGAACAAAAGTGAAGCTTACACCATCAGATTTTTCAATGGCTTTACATTCAACACGTACATTTTCCGGAAGTCTCGACGTTTTAAGTAGAATATCTGTTAAATGACTTAATTTTATCTTTCATTGTATAGCTTCATTTTCTTATAAATAAAAGTATTGCCTTTGACTAAACATTATCACATAATAAATAAACTAAGTGTAAGTCACTGAGTGGGCAGCAGGTACGACGTCCCGCAAATTTTAAATTCACGATGGAGTACTCTCGCACGTGTTAATATCAATTTCTGCTTAAGAAGTACTTTAATAGTTCATTCCTGATTCCTTTCATCAGCAGTGGGATATCTGAGTGAACTATGTCGATTTTATTCAACAGGAGTACGCAGTCTTTACGAGATTCGAGTCTACAAATCACATGTACAAGGTGCACAACTTTGTTTCTTCCGTTTGCCGATAGGTGGCGACAACGGTAAGTAGCGGTCGAAAGAAACAGATCGCAGACGTCAGGCAGTTAGCTTGGACCTCGGTCAACATAACCGCATTGAAACATTAGTCGATTTGTGCCTGCATCATAAAGTTGTTCTTGATTCAAAATGTCAGTTTACGAGCCTAATTCTCGTCATTTCCGGGAGGTGTTACTGTTTTGTTTCATTATGAAGAAAACAGCTGAGTCTCATCGAATGCTCTGAAGTACGTACAGTAAGGACGCCATTAGTGAAAGAACGTGTCGTGAGTGGTTTCAACGCTTCAAGAATGGTGATTTTAACGTCGTAGACCGGCATAGTGGTGGAAGGGAGAATGTTTTAGAAGATGCAGAATTGGAGACATTGCTGAGTGAAGACTCGCGTCAAACTCAAGGAGAATTGGCACTATTAGTGGGAGTGACACAGCAAGCCATTTCAAAACGTCTCGATGCTATGAGCATGATTCAGAAAGAAGGAACTTGGGACCCGTGTGAGCTGAAACCAAGAGACGGTGAAAGGCGTTTGTGCGTTTCTGAACGGTTGCTTCAGAGGCAAAAACGGAAGGGATTTCTGCATCGCATTGTGACCGTGGACGAAAAATTGGTTCATTATGATAACCCTAAACGCAAAACAAATCATGGGGATATCCCGGCCATGCTTCCACGTCGACGGCCAAACCGGCTCCAAGATCATGCTCTCTGCATTTAGTGGGATCAACTCGGGGTCGTGTACTATGAGGTGTTAAAACCAAGTGAAACGGTCGCAGGTGCTCGTTATCGAATGCAGTTAGCGTTTGAGCAGGGCATTAAAAGACATACGACCGAGCGAGAGGCACGATAAAGTGATTTTGAAACACAACAACGCTCGACCCTTCAAGTGCAAAAGAAGTCAATACGCACTTGTAAACGTCAAAATGGGAAGTCCTACACCACTCGCCGTATCCTCCAGACATTGCTCCTTCTAACTATCACCTGTTTAGATCAATGGCGCGTGGCCTGGCTGACCAGTACTTCCGACCTCATGAAGAAGTCACAAATTGGATCGATTCGTGGATCGCTTCGTATACTGCCCGAAAGATGGGAGAACGTAGTGACCAGCGATGGAAAATACTTCGAATGATACAAGCGTAACCAATTAGTTCCATTAAAGCCCCAAATGTTGGGGAAAAAATCTTTTTTATAGATTCCTACTTTGTCTCGTGAGGCTGTTTTGCACAGTGAGTTAAATGAGCATATAATACGTGAAAATAGAGAAGACTTAATTTTCTAATCAGCTTTTTAACGTCCTACTCACGTTAGAGTTCTGATCTGCTACAAAACCTTTTTCATTTTGAAACACCTCCAGAAATCTGGAACATTTGAGCTTTTGGAATCATCTGAGCACCGAATCGGATGATTTTTTTTTTTTTTTTTTTTTTTTTTTTTTGTATTGAGCCCTCACAGCTGCCATGTTGTAACTCGGCAAGAAACGAGTACGAGGATGCGAAGTTGGAGTGCTGTGTTATTAAGAAGCTGGATGCGATCTTCCTTGGGACACTGTCACTGCTATTTAGTATTTATTCGCCAATTCCAGGCCTTCGACTCTCAGAAAAAATGTTCTTCCTGGACTGTAAAATACGAAACTTATGCGTGCAGGTTCTGAAACATGGACGACGATGAAGCTTCCTGGCAGATTAAAACTGTGTGCCCGACCGAGACTCAAACTCGGGACCTTTCCTTTGGCCGGCCGGTGTGGCCGTGCGGTTAAAGGCGCTTCAGTCTGGAACCGCGTGACCGCTACGGTCGCAGGTTCGAATCCTGCCTCGGGCATGGATGTGTGTGATGTCCTTAGGTTAGTTAGGTTTAAGTAGTTCTAAGTTCTAGGGGACTTATGACCACAGATGTTGAGTCCCATAGTGCTCAGAGCCATTTGAACCTTTCCTTTCGCGGGCAAGTGCACACTCCGCTGCAGAGTGAAAATCTCATTATGGAAATATCCCCCAGGCTGTGGCTAAGCCATGTCTCCGCAGTATCCTTTCTTTCAGGAGTGCTAGTTCTGCAAGGTTCGCAGGAGAGCTTCTGTAAAGTTTGGAAGGTGGGAGACGAGATACTGGCAGAAGTAAAGCTGTGAGTACCGGGCCTGAGTCGTGCTTCGGTAGCTCAGACGGTAGAGCACTTGCCCGCGAAAGGCAAAGGTCCCGAGTTCGAGTCTCGGTCGGGCACACAGTCTTAATCTGCCAGGAAGTTTCATATCAGCGCACACACCGCTGCAGAGTGAAAATCTCATTATGGAAATATCCCCCAGGCTGTGGCTAAGCCATGTCTCCGCAGTATCCTTTCTTTCAGGAGTGCTGGTTCTGCAAGGTTCGCAGGAGAGCTTCTGTAAAGTTTGGAAGGTGGGAGACGAGATACTGGCAGAAGTAAAGCTGTGAGTACCGGGCGTGAGACGTGCTTCGGTAGCTCAGATGGTAGAGCACTTGCCCGCGAAAGGCAAAGGTCCCGAGTTCGAGTCTCGGTCGGACACACAGTTTTAATCTGCCAGGAAGTTTCATATCAGCGCACACACCGCTGCAGAGTGAAAATCTCAAAATGGACGACGATATATGGAAGTTTGGATTCGCCCGTGATTTGTGCACGGATAGCCAAAGTGGTTAAAGCAACCAAGCGTAAAGCCGGAAGCAGGACTCGAGTCCCAGCCCGGCACTAATTTTCATTGTCGTCATTCCAATATACGGCCGATGGTAACAAGTTTATCCGTCGGGCTTTCCGCGAGTGAGTCAGTCAAACAGAGCTATATAACATGTAAGGAAACAGTGCGCTATGTTTTCCTCCCAGTTTGTTGTTACTTCATTGGTCTCTCCTCCCCGCGCAACGTAAATCGTGCCCTGTCGATTATAGTCGCTTATGATTACTACGTTAGGTTTCGAGCCACAGCTGTGACATGAATGTATTGTAACAGCTGAACAACAAAACGTCAAGTTCGATTTATATCCGATCCGTAAAATGGTGAAGAGAGGAAAACAATACAATTTAAAAATCCATTTACTACAGTTTGTAAGAATAATAACATAATATGCGCTGAGGTGACAGACATAATACAAGCTGAGATGAGAAAAGTCATGAGACACAGAAATGTATATATACAAATGGCGGATGTATTGCGTACACAAGGTATAAAAGAGCAGTGCATTGACGGAGCTGTCGTTTGTACTCACTTGATACATATGAAAAGGTTTTCGATGTGATTATGGCCGCACGACGACAGTTAACAGACGACGAATGTTAGTTGGAACTATACGCATTGGGACCTTTCCTTTTTGAAACAGTCAGAGAATTCAATATTCAAATCGTCGGAGAATCCAATATTGCGAAATCCACAATGTCAAGAGGGTACGGAGAATACCACATTTCAGGCATTACCTCTCACCAAGGACAGCGCAGTGACTGCCTATCTTCACATAACGACCGAGAGCAGAGGCATTTGAGTAGAGTTGTCAGTGTAAACAGACAAGCAATACTGCGTAAAATAATTGCAGGAATCACTGTGGGACATACGACGAACGAGTCTGTTAGGACAGTGCGGCGAAGTTTGGTGTTAATCGGCTATAGCAGCAGACGACCAACGCGAGTGTCTTTGCTAATAGCGCGACATCGCCTGCAGCTTCTCTCCTGGGCTCGTGACCATATCGGTTGTTTCCTAGGCGACTGGAAAACTGTGGCCCTGTCAATATGAGTACAGATTTCTGTTGGCAAGAGCACACGCCCTTCGAAGCCGTGGAACCAATTCGTCAACAAAGCACTGTGCAAGATGGTGGTGCCTCCATAATGCTGTGTGTCTACATGGAATGGACTGGGTCCCCTCGTTACGTTCGGTTAGTTGGAAACAATTTGGAGCCATTCATGGATTTTGTTCCCAAACAATGATGTAATTTTTGTGGGTGACAGTGCGCCATGCCACTCTGCCCGCAGTTGTTCGTGACTAGTTTCTGGACAATTCTGTCTAATGATTTGGCCACCCAGATCGTCCGATGTGTCACATCGAACATTTATGGGACATAATAGAGACGTTAGTTCATCCACAAAATCCTGCACCGATAACACTTTCGCAATTACGGGTGGCTATAGATGCACCTTGGCTCAATATTTCTGCAGTGGACTTCCAGTGACTTGTGGAGTCCATGCTACGTCGAGTTGCAGTTGCTGCACTGCACCGGGAGGAGGAGGTCCGACGCGGTATTGGGAGGTATTCCGTTACTTTTGTCACCTCATTGTAAGATAAACCTCCGTAATAGGCTTTAAAGAGCATCAGTAACGAAAGAGAACGAGCACCAGAAAAACCTCTCGCAGTAGAATCATCTGCTAGTGATATCTGTAACGTAAAGGTGAGTTGTCAAGATTTTACCGTGCAACCAAATCATATACCCACAGAACGCATTACTGTAATATGAAGATGGTATCTGTTCTTTCGGACATGTCCGAAAGAACAGATACTATCGTTGACCGTGCAGCTCGTTAGAATGAATTTACAACTAAACCAGTACAAGGAAATGAATATCCTTAGCTGCATACACGGATTCGAACCCGGGATCTCCTGCTTACATATCATTTTCAACTGTCCCCGTTCACGTATATCAACACCTGTATGCAACTAAGGACATTCATTTCATTGTATTGTTTTTATTTCAGTACTTTAAGTTTGTCTTCAGGTAATCCGAGGAAGTCAGTTACCAGTTCGACCTTTCACCTGGTACACTGACCAGGAGCCGATCTGCAATAGCACATGTGCACTTTCAACAGATCATCAACGCTTTTTCAAAAAAATCTTGCTTCTCCTAACATAGATGACTGCCGCCTTCCCTTTGTAACAAGAGTAGACTACTTAATCTGTCTCCTGTATTTATTTCCGCTCACAGGAAATTGCCTAAACCCAGCTGTCATTACCGAGAGAGATGGTGCAGTGGTTAGAGTACTGTACTCTCATTCGTGAGGACAGCGGTTTTAATCTGCGCGCGAGCATTCAGATTTAATCAAAGTAATCATGACATTAGTTGCTATTGATCATTGAATTAAATGCCGGCCGAGGTGGCCGTGCGGTTCTGGCGCTGCAGTCCGGAACCGCGGGACTGCTACGGTCGCAGGTTCGAATCCTGCCTCGGGCATGGGTGTGTGTGATGTCCTTAGGTTAGTTAGGTTTAAGTAGTTCTAAGTTCTAGGGGACTTATGACCTGAGATGTTGAGTCCCATAGTGCTCAGAGCCATTTGAACCATTGAATTAAATTAATGGGGAAAGTTGAAATTTGTGCTGGACTGGAAATAAAACCTGGATTTTCCGTTTCTTACGAACAGTCGCCTTGACCGCCTGGGTCTCCAGAACACGGTCCTTGGCCAACACAAATTCCCAACTTACCCGGGGTGGCAGAGCGGTTCTAGCCGCTACAGTCTGGAACCACGTGACCGCTACGGTCGCAGGTTCGAATCCTGCCTCGGGCATGGATGTGTGTGATGTCCTTAGGTTAGTTAGGTTTAAGTAGTTCTAAGTTCTAGGGGACTGATGACCTCAGATGTTAAGTCCCATAGTGCTCAGAGCCATTTGACCCATTTTGAACTGCAATATGCTTCGCCAGCATGCCATACCAACTCTACGGGAGGGAGACGCACTAAACTCAAGTTTTCATGCAAGATGAGGCCACAACGTACATCGCTCGTGAAGTTCACCTGCTTCGCCGAAACACATTTGGAAATGATCGAATTATCAGTCGATCGTTTCCAAATACTTGGCCGGCACGATCACCTGATCTCACTCACTGTGAATTTTGGTTGTTGGGCTACCTGAAGGACAGGGTTTACCAGGGGAACATTCACATATGTGCTGATCTGAAGCACAGTATATCAAGAGAGTTAGCCAGCATACCTACAGGGATGCTTCGTTCTGCTGCGCAGAACGCAATCCTGCTCTTTCAGACTCTTCTGGACACTGTAGAGTGCCATATTGAGCCTCTTTTGTAGCAGTAATGGTACCGGTATGTAATACTATGATGTACCGTAGCAGCACATTAAATGTGTTTCAACTGAATTGATTCCACATTATTTCTCGTCCCCATGTTCGTGACATAAACGTACCAAGTTTGGTACTCGTACGATAATTAGTTTCCGTATTATAACGTGTTAAATAGGGAAAGTTTAATTATAATCACCCAGTATATCCATATTTACTCATAGGCTTTCTCTGGTTTCCCTTAGCTGCTTGAGACAAATTTTGGGACGGTTCCTTAAAACAGTGCACGGCCGTTTTCCTGCTCCACGCTTGTGCCGATTTGATGACTCTAGGTCAATCTGTAGACGGACCCGTTCTGTATGTCTGGCTAGCGGCTTTTCGTGCGGTGGCCCGTAGTTTCCGAGAAAATCTATGTTGTAATTGTGTCCGTCTAGCCTGTTCGTGTAGCGTTACTCCGTTTCCATCAAAGCGAGTGTAGCGCGGCAAGTGATGCAGGCCTCAGAACATATTGCACCTCGGCTTTTACATTTTGCGGGTGAACTGTATTTGTCGCGCAACAAAACCAATGCAGTCACGTGGGTCCGTAAACAAAGGATGGGGCTCTTCCACGCCCGCACCAACGTGGTGACCAACACAAAAGTTCTACTGTCACCTCCGTATGCATGTTAGTTTTGAATCAGGCGTCACAGGATGCAGGCTGTGATGTTATCCATGCGTCTGGGTAAGACTACTCATTAACATGGTCCATCAGGAGATAGAAGTGGTCGAAAACGATCGAAGGGTAGCGGTTGTAAGAGCAGAGGAAAAAAAGTGCCAAGGCCAGCGCCAAGGGAAAAAAACCTCTGCGACAGTAGGACGGGTAGTAAGGGCAGTAGCGGTTTGCTAGCTGCGACAGAGCATGCAAGGTGAGGGGCGTTAGCGTGAGGTATCGTGCAACGTTACCTATGTACTGCGTGGTCGTTAGCTGGGTCAGTCCGGTGCTGCGGCTGGGCTCCCTCGTAGTCTCCTGGGCCGGCCGCAGTGGCTTACTCCCTGTAACATAAAAGTTCGGCGCGGCAGCGCGGCGACGCCTGCACAATGAACACTGCCCTGGCGGTTTTCTTCTTTGCACCCTTCACCTGCGGTGCTGCTGGGGCACTGAGGCCTTGGGCGAAGACTGCTCGCAGTTGCCTCAAGGCCTCTTCCTTCTCTGCAGCCACGGCGGCTGCGAAGGCAGCCCTCTCCGCCGCCATGACGGCTTTGAGGGCTGCTGTGGCCTCCTACACGGCGGTGCCGAGTTCGAGGTCACATCTCTTCACGGGAGGGCGAGCTGCGTCCTGGCTGCCCGTTTCCGAGCGGCCGTCCCCGCCCCTGGCAGGTGGATCTGCTGCTGCGCCGTCCCTCAGCTGCACCGGGCTGTTCTCCGCCCTACGCCGTTTCCGACGTCGTCTTCTCTTCTGCTGCTGCGTCGGTGCGGCCGCGGCCGCTTCGCCGCCCCCGGCACGGTTGCGGCTAGAGAAAGCCGCACAACCGCGCCAACTGGCGACGTGCGGGCCGCCACACCGGACACAAGTCGGCAGAGCGTTGCTGCCGCGGTCGCAGGCGCGGCTGTCGTGCTCACCTGAGCACTTGACGCACCGCGCCGCGTTGCGGCAATACTTCGCAACATGGCCCTCGCCCTGGCACCTGAAGCACTGGGGCTGAGGATCCGTGGCGATCGGGAGAGCCTCCGTCGTAACCGGGAAGCCCAGCAACTTCCGCAAGTCGAAGATGTCGCTCCCGCCGTCGACCGTTTGCACGGTCACGGCATAGAGCGGCGCCCTCTTCCTGTTGGTCCGGTTGTGCAACCTTGCGGCTGCATTACCAAACCCGGCTCGCAGCAGCCCTTCCCGGACCGCTGCCTCGTCACAGCACCAAGGCAACCTCTTGAGGAGTGCCTTAGTCGTCTTCATCCTTCCTACGGAAGGTGCCTTCTCACGCGCCGGCGGCGCGTCGACGATGTGGTCGGCCACTGCGACCTTGATCGCCCTGTGGTCGGCCACGTTTGCGGCTCTAACGCAGATCAGCGAGTCTGTATCGACAGACTCGTAGACCACCTCGTTCCGAGCGCAGTTCGTCATGGTGTCGAACAGCGCTGTCCACCCGCCTTTGCACTTAACGTACAAAGGGGGGACAGGCCGCGACTCGTCTTCACGGGAGTTCCTTGCACGATCGGCAGACTCGGTGAGTTGCACAACCGAAGGACCCTTCGTAGCGGCAGGTTTCCTCTGCGCACCCTTCTTTCCCATGCTGCGAGACGCGGAACACGACAATTTGCACGCGTTGTAAAAACAATGCACGACAATTTGCTCTCCGCGGCGCCCACAGCACAGAAAACCTCTTCACGAGCTCTCAACGGCCGAGTAAGCGAAGCGCGCAACAGCAGCGATGCGCTCGCCTCGCCAGCTCAGGCCGCTCTCACGTGGGTCCGTGGGAATGCGGTGAAATATTTATTTCACGATGGAAGTGGAACTGTCAACAAGAGCAGCATAGTGAGATTTATAGAAACCGAAGCACAGGCAATATTTTAAATTACTTAGAGAGTGGCTTACGCAATCCTTTGAGCAGCTGGATCATTAACAGATAGAAGAAGACACCCATTGACTAAGCTGACGAAAATACAGCCGTCTATAGGTGGTATAACCTGCGACATGCGTAAAGACATACCAGGAAGATCAAGCGTAAGAAGAGCAGTGGCGCGCCCGTCTGCATCGTACTACGTTGCACATTTTCCATTTTTCCCATATATATTGCTCCGGTGTAGGATAAACTCAAGATAATTTGTTTTCTTTACTTAGTGTACGATGTGCTGATAGTAGCACTTGTCGTAGTTATGATACAAAAAATACATCAAAAAAAAATCCCCACTATTGGTTTCGCCTCACCAGTCCTAACCCTAGTGGCGAAGGGACACCCTGTCCAGGCGTCGAGTTACGACCCCTGCACACCCTGCAACCCCTCACCATCACCTCCTTGATATCTTTACCATAATAAACACTGTGTTTAATTGACAAATATTTGTGTTATGCTTCATGGCGATTAGCACGCTGACTGTACAGATTTAAACCCTGACTGTGTATTCATTGCTTTCCGACATTTCATCGTACAAAATATCATTTAATACTACACTACCGGCCATTAAAATTTCTACACCAAGAAGAAATGCTAATGATAAACAGGTATTCATTGGACAGATATATTATACTACAACTGACATGTGATTACATTTTAACGCAATTGGGTGCATAGATCCTGAGAAACCAGCATCCAGAGCAACCACCTCTGGCCGTAATAACGGCCTTGATACGCCTGGGCATTGAGTCAAACAGAGCTTGGATGGCGTGTACAGTTACAGCTGCCCATGCAGCTTCAACACGATACCACAGTACACAAGAGTAGTGACTGGCTTATTGTGACGAGCCAGTTGCTCGGCCACCATTGACCAGACGTTTTCAATTGGTGAGAGATCTGCAGAATGTGCTGGCCATGGAACCAGTCGAACATTTTCTGCATCCAGAAAGGCCGGTACAGGACCTGCAACATGCGGTCGTGCATTATCCTGCTGAAATGTAGGTTTTCCCAGGGATCGAGTGAAGGGTTGAGCCACGGGTCGTAACACATCTTAAATGTAACGTCCACTGTTCAAAGTGCCGTCAATGCGAACAAGAGGTGACAGAGACGTGAAACCAAGGGCACCCCATACCATCACGTCGGGTGATACGCCAGTAGGGCGATGACGAATACACGCTTCCAATGTGCGTTCACCGCGATGTCGCCAAACACGGTTGCTACCATCATGATGCTGTAAACAGAACCTGGATTCATACGAAAAAATGACGTTTTGGCATTCGTGCACCCAGGTTCGTCGTTAAGTACACCTTCGAAGGCACTCCTGTCTGTGATGCAGCGTCAGGGGTAACCGCAGCCATGGTCTCCGAGCTGATAGTTCATGCTGCTGCAAACGTTGTCGAACTGTTCGTGCAGATGGTTGTTGTCTTGCAAACGTCCCCGTCTGTTGACCCAGGGATCGAGACGTGGCTACAAGATCCGTTACAGCCATGCGGATAAGATGCCTGTCATCTCGACTGCTAGTGATACGAGACCGTTGGGATCGACCACGGCGTTCCGTATTACCCTCCTGAACCCACCGATTCCATATTCTGCTAACACTCATTGGATCTCGACCAACACGAGCAGCAATGTCGCGATATGATAAACCGCAATCGCGATAGGCTACAATCCGACCTTTATCAAAGCCGGAAACGTGATGGTACGCATTTCTCCTCCTTACACGAGGTATCACAACTACGTTTCAGCAGGCAACGTCGGTCAACTGCTGTTTGTTTATGAGAAATCGGTTGGAAACTTTCCTCATGTCAGCACGTTGTAGGTGTCGCCACCGGCACCAACCTTTTGCGAATGCTATGAAAAGCTAATCATTTGCATATCACAGCATCTTCTTCCTGTCGGTTAAATTTCACGTCTGTAGCATGTCATCTTCGTGGTGTAGCAATTTTAATGGCCAGCAGTGTATATGTCATGACAAATCATTCAAAACTAGTCATTTTCTCAGTAGTAATTTCCTTGATATATCACTTATTACAGGAAACTTTCTTCAAATTTGTGTTTAGTTTATTAGAGAATAGATTGCAGATTCATCTTACTCGATATCGCTTGCCAGAACGGAATTCCGGCTGCTATTTGTCGTCGAAGCAACTGAAACACAAATTCGCAGACCACCACGCACATTTAATTCAAGTTGCTGTCTTGCAAGCACGTGGATTTTTTGGAGTCAGTATCGGATAACGAAGTCCATTTGAATTCAAAAAGAGTCTTCTTCATGTTCGATCAACTTCAGTGCGAACTATGCGTATTTGATCATTCGTGAGAAAGCAGGTGCACTAAATTGATGCAGAATTAAAGAATACATTTTTTGTGGAATCTTCGCTCGAAGTGATGAAATTGAGGGGACAAAGAAACAGGAGAACACAGGGGCAGGATTTGCACCGACACCGCCTGGGCGGACCTTAGTTGCTGCGCTACGCTTGCCTGCGTAAAACTTAAATATCGATTTTTTCGGAAAATATGGGCCGTCGCACAAAAATTAGCTAGCCAGGTACACAGGAGAGGTCCCCCTGCAACATCCCTAAGACTCAATCGATATCTGTGGTTAACACATACAACTTTATAATATGAGCAGCTACAGCCGTTGAAATCGATGGTAAAATGAACTTTAATAAAAATCACAAACAGCTGTTAAGTGATGTTTAGTGAAGGTCGGTTTCGCTGCGTTAATGCTGCATCTTGCGCTGGCTAACAGTGTCACATGCACTCGCACAAGAGACGCCCCCAGTGTTCGCAGTCACAGAATTCAACCCACTGAGGAGGAGAAGTCGTCAACAAATAATAACCGGCAGAGCCTTGAGGTGCATTCAGTTTACCGTGATAAACAGGTTCGGTGGTACCCTTGTTAGATGTTGCTTCTCTCCCGCAACGTGAACTCCTTTATCTCTTGATTTACAGGACTTCCTTTTATTAGCGATTATCGAGTCATTGCATGATTCAGTGGGAAATAGATCTTGCCAACTACTCCTAGTCTCACCGCCGTGATAATCTTGAATGTAGAGAGATATCTTGTATGATACCAGACGGCATAATTCTCTTTTGTTGGAAACTTGTGTGAGAGTAGATCTTTCTTACAGCGCTGGCAATGTACCACGAGGTCAGGCGTAAAAACTGGGCATGACTCAGTTTCTGTACTCTAAAGCTATTTTAGTAGTCTGCACCAGCTCTTTTTTGAAAAATTACTGTTGTCGAATTGTCATATTGCTGCTAATTAATAATTTTCGTTTTTGTTGATCTTAGTTGCGAGCACGTGGCACCACCGTGCATGTGGATCACAAAGCTGTAATACACTGAAGAACCAAAGAAACTAGTACACCTGCCTGATATTGTGCAGGCCATCCGCGAGCGTGATAAGTGCTGCAACACGACGTGGTATGGAGATCTATTCTGAACAGCAGATATGCTCAATAATGTTCGTGTTTGGGGAGTTTGTTGGCGAGCGGAAGTGTTTAAACTCAGAAAAGTGTTCCTGAAGCCACTCTGTAGCAATTCTGGACGTTTAAGGTATCGCGTTGTCTTCCCGGAATTGCCCACGTCCGTCGGAATGCACAATGGACGTGAATGGATGCAGGTGATCAGACAGGTTGCTTACGTACGTGTCACCTGTCAGAGTCGTATCTATACGTATCATATACTACGTATACATATCTATACGTATATCGAATTGCACACGCCCCACACCATTACAGAGCCTCCACCGGCTTGAACAGCCCCCCGCTGAAATTCAGGGTCCATAGTTTCATGAGGTTGTCTCCATAGCCGTACACGTCCATCTGTTCGATACAATTTGCAATAATACTCGTCCGACCAGGCAACATGTTTCAAGTCATCAACAGTCCAACCTTGGTGTTGACGGGCCCAGGTGAGGCGTAAAGCTTTGTGTCGCGCAAATCATCAAGGGTACACGAGTGGTCTTTCGGCTCCGAAAGCCCATATCTATAATGTTTCGTTGAATGGTTCACACGCTGACATTTGTTGATGGCCCAGCATTGAAATCTGCAGTAAGCTGTGGAAGTGTTGCAGAACGATTCTCTTCAGTCGACGTTGGTCCCGTTCTTGTAGGATCTTTTTCCGGCCGCAGCTCTGTCGGAGATTTGATATTTTACCGGATTCCTGATATTCGTGGTACACTCGTGAAAAGTCGTACGGTAAAATCCCCACTGCATCACTACCTCGGAGATGCTGTGTCCTATCGCTCGTGCTCCGGCTATAACACCACGCTCAAACTCACTTAAATCTTGATAACCTGCCATTGTAGCAGCGGTAACCGATCTAACAACTACACGAGACACTTACATAGGCTCTACCGACTGCAGCACCGTATTCTGTCTGTTTTCATATCTCTGTATTTGAATACACATGCCTATACCAGTGTCTTTGGCGCTTCAGTGTAAATAAGCAGTGTCGGGGATTTGAGGACGAGCTTTACCATTCATTTAAGTTCGATCTCCATCGATACACCCTTTTCACAACTGCATGGTTTCTAAATACTCTTTCAACAGTCTTAGGATCAGGCCATAAGTAAGACAATGGTTTGACACAAAGAAATTCCCAGTGGTCGATCGATTCTCTACTATACAAGCGCTATGGCCCACTTGTGCTTCTGATAAGAGACACCGATAGCAATTTCATTTGACCACTATAGCTACTAAATGTACAACAGAATACGCAGCACTTAAATGATCTGTGTAAAATCTACGCACAACGTGCTCAGCATCAGCATGTCATAAAACTCTCTGTGTTTCTCCTTCCACCGATGCTCCATTGCTAGAAAAGAGACTAGCAATGCTCTTACTGCCACGATCGTTAGTTGCTTATAGACGCAACGATTACCAGACACACAACTAGTTACTGTCAGACCCACTCATAATGAAGAGTGGTACACGTTGCTTTATAGATTCCTGCAGCATGGAAACGCTAACTCTTCGTAGATGGGTCTCGTTGAAGACTGCAACCTGCCCAGCATTTACCTAATGAGAAGACCTAGAAAAAAAGCGTTAGATGCAATTCAAGACTTTTTGCATCCACCAAGGAGTAGTTACTAGCAAGTGAAAACTCAAATCTTGACAAATTAGCAATTATTATACGAACGTTACAACGTGCTATTCTTTCTTTCTTTTCGCAAACGTTTATTCCATCTAGTTTAGAGTCCGCTTTTCCGAGGTTTGGCAACGTTTGTATTGTGTCATTTAACTTTGTGGTCGGATGCACTTCCTGACGCTAAGTTTACCTAAGGGAGGGAAGTCGAGTGCGCCATCTGTCTGTGAATCGTGTAAACCTCGTTCTGTGTGTTACCGTATTTTAACTGTTTATCATATTCTCTGAAGCGGAATTTTGTGACCAGCGTTGCATTTGCCTAAACGAGCCTGAAAATACGTCTAAAAGTCGTATTCTGGCTGGCCAGTATATCTACGCTCGTTTACCCACCACGTAGATGTGATACGTGACGGGCTAAGCCCCGGTCTCGCAAGGTAGCGCACTGAGCATTACGCTATACTAGCAGGTTTTCGCAAATGGGTATTAATGTAGAAAAATAAAAGGTTGGCTTCGAGTACTAGAATTATGAGCCACAAATGCCTAGGCTTAAGAACGCATGGGACTGGAATGATCGTGTGGATTAAATTGCAGATAATGGAGGCTTTTACTGAGCAGCAAGATGTTAGGAAACCAACTTTATATGCTAAGGAAATTGTTTATCAAACACACACACACACACACACACACACAAACACACACACACACACACACACACACACACATATATATATATATATATATATATATATATATATATATGTGTGTGTGTGTGTGTGTGTTTTTGATAAACTATATATATATATATAAATATATATATATATATATATATATATATACTGACCTCTATAACTTTGGAAACACCAAGCTACGGAGCAAGATGGAAGTGATCTATGTGAGTTATTGGTTAGAATAAGGAACAGCAAGCTCAAATAACGGTTAATAATGACACGTACAGTATTGTACACTTAATTATTGTACATATACATACATATTGGAACATACTAGTATTGCTACGTTTTATGTAAACCTACGTTACCTGTCCAAGCAGTTCTACTAAACACTCCAAGTTGCGCGAGTAGACCTCATGGCTATGTAGAGGTACGATGTTTACATTCCTGTTCACTTGTAGCTGCGTTTGCATAAAGGTATAACACGCCGCGAAAGTAACTGAAAACGGCCCCAAAGTGCCAGATTCCTTATGAATCACGGGTAATGATAATCACTTTGTACCAAGAAGGCAATAGTGTCCGACAAATAGCAAAGAAACTGATGATTTCCATCAGCACAGTTGTCAAAACCATACACATGTGTATGGTTATACACATCGAGAAACAGGCTCCTATGGAAATCGTCCTCGCTCAGGAGCACCCAGGAAAATACCAGAACGCTAGGAAAAATATTTGATAGTGGCCAGTAAACGTAACAGATTAAAAACGTCCGTGAATTTACTGCTGAAATAAACGCAACGAGGGATACCCCGGTGAGTGAGTCAACAGTGAGACGATGCCTGGCAGACAACAACCTCCGAGGTTATGCAGCAACAAGGAAACCACTGTTGCGCCCTGTTAACAAGAAGAAAAGGCTTCAGTGGTCTAAGAAACACCAAGACTGTACAGCGGGGGACTGGGAAAGAGTCATATTCACTGATGAATCCAAGTTCGAAATATTTGGAAGTAAACGCCGTCAATTTGTACGCCGTTTACCCCTTGAACGCTTGAATCCTCAGTGCGTAATTCCAACTGTAAAGCATAGAGGGGGTTTTGTGATGGTATGGGGATCTTTTGGAGGGAATAAAGTCGGAGATTTGGTGAAAATAGATGGAAAACTGTACCAAAAGGATTATCATGCCACTCTCAGATGCTAAGACATCTGGTTTGCGTCTGATTGGGAAAGGGTTTGTCTTGCAGCAAGACAACGACCCGAAACATACGTCTCGCTTGTGTCAGAACTATGTGAAGTCTCTAGAGGTCCGTAAAATATTGAAAAACATGGAATGACCACCCCAATCCCATGATTGTAACCCAATCGAGCTGCTATTGGATGAATTGGACAGGAGGATCCGAAAACAGGAAATCGTGAGTGAGTCACAATTGTGGGAGGTCCTGCAGCAAGAATGGAGATGAATTCCAATCGAAACCTTGGCAAAACTGACGCAGTGCATGCCGAGAGTGTGTAAGGCAGTGATGAAAGGAAAGGGTGGCTATTTTGAGGAATTTAATTGTTGCATCTCCTTGTGTATTATTTGAGCTTAATAAACATTTGGGAAACATCAAAATGCATTTTTGTACTGTATTTCCTTTCCATTGTCTATAATTACTAGGTGTTTCCAAACATATGAAATTTCCTGCATAAAAGTCTCGTTCATTTCTTCTGTAGAACGTAGTAGTTTGCACGTAGCGAGCGAGAGACTACGGAAACCTCGTGTGTGATTTATGAAGCCCAGATATAACATTGCGAGTTGCATAAAACGACATCGGCAGGGGCAGCTGAATCACCCTGTCTAGAAAAGGGTGAAGTATTACAAGCATGATCAGGTAACATTAACCTAAACACTGCAGAATATTATCAAGCAGATCGTTGAAGAATTTTGCCTGAATCCTGTCGAAGGGCTGTTCAACAACCGTTTCTCCAGGCTAGTTCTAGAGCTTCACATTTATCAATCCCTCAGGTACACCGACGTAAATGAGCAATCAGACAGCTCTTGCTATACCCGAGTATGAAACTGACAGAAGTTGTAGCCTCGGCCTGCAGTTCGTGGTCGTGCGGTAGCATTCTCGCTTCCCACGCACGGGTTCCCGGGTTCGATTCCCGGCGGGGTCACGGATTTTCTCTGCCTCGTGATGGCTGGGTGTTGTGTGATGTCCTTAGGTTAGTTAGGTTTAAGTAGTTCTAGGGGACTGATGACCATCGATGTAAAGTCCCATAGTGCTCAGAGCCATTTGAACCATTTTTTGTAGCCTGAAATACAACGAAGGTGGCCTCTGCCACTCAACACGCAATTCTTTTTGATTTCTAAACTGTAGATGCAGATGTTGTTTACAAACTTAATCATATTTCCCTCTAACCTCCTCTCCTCAGTTTCTCCACCATATACACAGAATTATTTCTTCAAATGTGTGTGGAAGCCTATGGGACTTAAATGCTAAGGTCATCAGTCCCTAAGCTTACGCACTACTGAACCTAAATTATCCTAAGGACAAACACACACACACTCATGCCCGAGGGAGGACTCGAACCTCCGCCGGGACCAGCCGCACAGTCCATAACTGCAGCGCCTGAGACCGCTCGGCAACAGAATTATTTACACGGCAGTTTCGCAGGAAGGCATTCACTTATTTCTTTGCAATTCCACATGGCCGAATAGTCTCCCATTCCCCGGAAGCTATCTCCATATCTAATCATGACTGTCCCACTCCCTCAGCAAATTATGATTGCTATTACAAATGCAGTTTGTTCTAATACATTTGACTGTATTATTTACAGACACTGCTGCATATTAGGTTTGCTACAACAGTGAATTACACTCAGATTTCGCAGAACAGATGCATCCCTCAATTACTGTTTTTATACCTTTTCGGAATACTTTCTTAATTGAGTTCAGCACCTTTTTGTACGCCGTTATGAATTCTCAGATAATTATGTAATTGCATAGCGAATTTTAAAAAGCTGCTTTGCAGGTGCGTTTCCCTGTTTGATGATACTCCCGGCGCGTCTTCTTTCTTAACTCACAAAGTGACTTAGATTGCCGACATCATACGAGTGTTACGTTCAGTGTGAGTGTATCTTGTTTCATAGCTGTAAGTGTACACTGCAAACGAAATTTTTAGTCCTATTTTGTTACACGTTTGTTAGACATGTTACATGGCAATTTTTCATTCTCTTTATATTTTGAAGTGTATTCGAGTGTTGTGCGCCACTGTGTGTGTGTGTGTGTGTGTGTGTGTGTGTGTGTGTGTGTGGGTGGGTGTGTTTGTGTACCTTTTCGCTCTGCAGAAGTAGAAATACGTTTAACTTACACTGAGAAACAGAAGAGGATCTCTGAAGCAACGTATACAAGAGCAGTTAAAACGTTGTTAGAAGTAAATGAGATAAATAAAAAGAAAACGTAAGAAGGATGGGGAAAGTATGATTAATAGCTCGCATGCGTCTTCCTGCCACCTAGGCAGTTCGTATCGTAGTTCAGACGAGAATTCCATTTAAATTTTATCAAGTGTTACCCCCCTGTGTTTTGCTTTTTCCAGTACTAAGGCCTATTGGCAGATCTTGCTAACGACATTTTCTATGGTTCGGGCATTTCAGATTTTCTTGTGAAATTACATCAAATGTTGTGTCATTTTTGTTTGTATGCTGAACAACCGTCAAAATAGGTACATTTCCCCGTTTCAGAAAGTACAGAACATTAAAAGCTAGTAACTTCACAGTACAAAAAAAAAAAAAAGAAAGGATTACAGGGAATTTCAAAGTATATGAAATTTTGGTCAACCACTTACCGTTAAAAAAAAAGTACTACAAACGCCGTTTTCATTTATCCATTTAATTTCCTGTGTTAGTGCGAGCCATCCGAGGATTCACATGGAACGATTTGTTACGGCTATCGAAAACGCAACTCAGTATGGTTGTATCGCACAAACAAGATTGTATCCTCTTTGAAGAAAAGCTTCGTATTTCTCATTGCGTTTTATTGATCCCGAAGCCTTCCCCTCTCGCTAATCGACTATGAAAATAGCCGTGATCGTGTGAACCTGATCGGATCAGAAAATTGAGGAATCGTTTCTGCAACAGTAACTGGTTAGCGAGGCAATTGTACAAGTGACTTTTACGAATAACTTACTCCTTCTTCCTCTTAGGTCAATTTTGAATTAGTGCCAGAAAACACTGAAAAAGACAAGGGAAACCACTCCAAAATTCTGAGTAACCCACTGCAAATCAATGAAATGAAAATTAACACCATCAGCGGTCACTCTTGAATTTAATATACCTATGCAACTGAAGCATTAAATGGACAGACCCACGTAATTTTATGTAAATGTAACGTCGCAAAAACGATTTTTTTTAGAAAGCAAATGAAGAGCGTTCTTGCTCCTCTCTCTCTCTCTCTCTCTCTCTCTCTCTCTCTTCTCTCCTGTCTGTTAGCCTTTAGACTGATAGGACGCACTAATTTTCTGTAGACAAATCTGGTGTAAGTGTACCTTTAGAACCATTTGTAATTAAATTAATGTACATTAGCCAAGTCATATGAGTTCTCATTTTAACAGTTCTCCTAATACACGTAAGATACATGAAATGATTTATCGTTACAGCCAACGACAAATACGAACTTAATGGATCGTGGAGACGCAATGCCAGAATACAATTAGTATTCTGACATTTATTCTTTTGTAACTTGCTACAGCGTCCCTGAGATTAACTGCTGATCATCGTGAAGCGTTTTGCAAACTTCAGTGCAAGGTTGGATTCTTGATAATCTGGCCACATATGGTGGTCTTATAAGACGTAATCTTCTCCAAATTTTACAGCCAACAAAAATATGCATCCACCATCAACAATGGCCGTCTGCTCCAGTTAATTTTATTTTCTTTCCAGTGATTAATTTCAGTTTCTGCTTAAAACAAAATTTTAGCAATGTTGTGCGATAAGACGCATCAAGATCACCTTAGCTGTTCCATTACATCAACTTCAGGCAACAGTCCACAGATATGAGATTTATCCGTGGTGCGAGAAAATGCACCATAAAAGGTCACTTCATAAATTAAGACATTAGGAATGAATTACAAGTTTATTCAATGCATAAAAAAACTGGTCTAAAGAGAAACAGATGGCCGGAAGATGTAGATGGAAAGCATGAAAAAAGACTTCCAAATCAAATTCTTGATTACATTTTGGAGTGACAAGACAGAGGGGAAATCCACGATAGGGTTTGTTTGGACGTCGGGACCGTAACAGCTGAAATAACCTAATCCACGAATGGAGACGAGGAAGAAGAAGAGGAAGAAGAAAAAAGTTTTCGTTCGAGTTGATCGAAATAAATTATGGTACGAACGACACTTGCTACACACGACAGCTGATATGGGCAGTCAAAAGCTGATAACTTGAAAACAGCGGTAATAAATACGGGAGAAAAAAATTACAGAGATCATTCAAGGAGTAAGACAGGGATATTTCCTTTCGTTCAAACTTTTTAAAATTTATTTTCGCAATGTTCTTAAAAACTAGAAAACAGATAATTATTCAGAATTAAATTAGATAAACACTCCAAAGTAAGCACAGTACTATTCGCAGATGATTCAGTAATAATACAAGGAATTGAAGACGACCTTCATTTAACGGACCATGGCTGAGCCAGACATGTGCCTGGTACAATATGAAATTTCGTTACATAAGACTTAAGTCATGGTTATAATCAAAATCGAACAAAATAACAGACTCGCTGACACGGACGTTCAGTCTGTTCTCCTACAACACTCTCATATTTCCTTTTGAACTGGTATGAAAAGTAAAAAAATACCATTACGAAGCAAATATTGCCTACGAATCGATAATTACGAAAGAAATTTAGTGTACTACATCATTATTTTAAAAATAAAATTTCTAATCGATACCCTGTGTCGTTATTTTTATGTGGTAAGGGGACTAGTTCCTACCTGTAATTTTTAATTTTACCAGAGCATCAAAGCTACTTTTAACATCAGCTTACCTTTGTTTAATAAATCTTTAGCTTGAGAAATTATGCACACTTGCCTAAATAAATGGGTATTTACCATATTGCAGGGCCTACCTTGTTAAGAGGAATGGTGCAATGTTCCTTCGACACTGCAGTATCGCACTCATCCACCGATATCAGGCAGCAACTTTCGATTAAAATGTCGTCCCTACACGGGAATCACATGATTAAGATCCCAGATTGTGACGCAGAAACGACGACATATGGAAGTTTGGGTCTCGCCGTGAGTAGGGCACGGATAGCCAAAGCGGCTAAGGCGACCACTCGTGTAAATTGGGATATCCGGGTTCGAGACCCGGTCAGCCATAACATTTCATTATCCACCTTCGCAACTGTGAAGCTGTTTCATATAAGCAGATATGCTTCAGCAAATAATCTTTTAGAACTGAAACTTAATCACCAATCAGGAAGCTCAATCGTGATAGCTCACTAATATATCAATGGTGACGCAGTTCACGGAAGAGGTTACGATGTTTATGGGAGAAGTGTTTTCGAAATCGACGTTTTGCCTCGAAGTGTAGCAGCGCTTCTTTCAAAACAGCTTCGACATATTTGTAATTAGGAGTGTTCTCTGTCCTGTGCGTTTCTTCTTACTCTGATAATTAAATCGAAACCCTTAGCTGCCGACATGTGGTGTTGATATACATCAATGGGAACTCCTGCTTACATGGCAGATGCTCTATCCATTTGAACCACCGAGGGCACAGAGGATAGTGCGACTGCAGGTATTTACCCCTCGCACGCTTCCCGTGAGACCCACATTCCCAACTGTCCACAACCTACATTCGTAGTGTTCCTATTAGATATTTGTTCATTCACTCATTACTCGCGCCAGACTAAACTGACGAATCACGTAAGAGTTCGGGCCAAGTGTGCGCATTCGGGAACAGATACCATCTTCATATAAGTTAAAGGCTACCTGGCCGTTGATCTTCTTCTGTGCGAATGCGCACATTTTGCCCGAACTCTTACTCTGGTGCAAGTAATGAGTGAATGGGCAAATATCTATCAGGAACGCTACGAATGTAGGTTGTGGACAGTTGGGAATGTGGGTCTCACGGGAAGCGTGCAAGAGATAAGTCCCTGCAGTCGCACTATCTTCTGTTCTTCCGGGAATAGATACCATCTTCATATCTTCTTACTTTGATTATTTATTATTTTCGTCCATATAGACAGTTTGCCATATACACTGGCGGAAAAATAAATCAGAGCACTAAGAGATAATTAATGTAGAGTAATGAAATTTTGGAAATACATTTGTCTAGGTAACGTATTTAACAGATTAACGTTGCAAGATCACACGTTAACAATGGCGCGAGAAACGCCATCGCAAATGTGAAACGTTGGTACGTTAACAGCCAGAGTAACCACCAAATTGTTGAATGTAAGCGAGCAAACGTGTATGCAGTGTGTTGTACAGGTTCCGCATGTCAGATTGTTGGATAGAGTTCCATGACTGTTACATACGGTCAGTAAATACAGGAACGGTTAACGCTGTTGTGCATGATGCTGGAATTTTCGTCCAGTGATGTCCAATACGTGCTCGATTGGAGACGGATGTGGTGCTCCAGCAGGCCCAGGCAACATGTCGACACTCTGTAACGCACATTGTGTGAAAACAGCGTTATCCTGTTGGAAAACATCCCCTGGAGTGCTGTTCATGAATGGCAGCACAACTGGTCGAATCGTCACTGTGCAGGGGTTAAATACGAGAGGGCTCCTGCTGTGACACGAATTCACACGCCAGACCGTAGTTCCAGTTGTAGCTACAATCTGTCTAGGCCTCAAACAGGTTCGTTGCAGGCACTCAACTGGCGTCCGTCTTACTAAAACACGGTGATGACTGGCACCGAAGCAGTACCAGTTTTCATCAAAGAACACAACAGACCTCCACTCCACCCTCCAATGGGTTCTCGCTTAACACAACAGCCGTCGCAAACGGCGATGGTTTGCGGTCATTGGAATGCACGTACGGCGCCTCTGGCTCTGAGCTGTCCTTGAAGTAACCGTTTTGTAACAGTTGTATCACTGTGGTATCAACTGCTGCTCGAATTGCTGCCGCAGACGCAGTACGAACGCCACAGCCAAACGTCGAACACGATGGTCTTCCCTCCTGTTAGTTCCACGTGGAGGTCCTGAGCCCGGTCTTCCTGCGAGCGTACCTTCCCGTGACCACCCCTTCCAGTGCAGCAATCATGAACAGTGGCTACATTCGTGTCAAGCCTTTCTGCAGTATCGCGGAAGGAACATCCAGCTTGTCTTAGCCCTATTACACGACCTAGTTCAAACTCAGTGGACTGTTGATGATGGCGTCTTCGTCGTCTTAAAAGGTATTCTTGACTAACATCAACTCACTACGTCCAATCTCAAAGATAACTAACGCTCACAGTCGTTGCAGAGTTTATTTAAAATAAACCTGACTTGCGTCCTCATAGTGTCCCTCTTATGCAACTGGCGCGAAATTTGAATAGACGTCATCTTTCAGATTTACAAACACACCAGCCAGCTTTCTTTAATCTTGCACAATTCCTCTTCGGTGTTAGAAATTTTTTTCCATCAGTATGTATTACGGTCAGAATGCCATTAAATCGAATTATTGTTTCCTATAAATAAATTGGGCATACTGACAATAATTTTAAAAGTCTTCAATCCATGGCGTTATCGTTTGTAATCCATCTGGTGTCTACAGCGAAATAATGACAAAACTGTTAACCCAGAAGAAATGAAAAAAATGTTAGAAACTGATCTCGGGGAAGACCAGTTTGGCCTCCGGACAAATGTAGGACCCCGTGGGCAATATTGACTCTGTGTCGTACCTTGGAAGATAGATCGAGGGAAGGCAAACCTATATTTACGGCATTTGCAGACTAGAGGAAGTATTTTCAGAATGTTGGTTGGACTACTTTCTATGAAATTCCGAAGGTAGCAGCGAGAAATGTAGGAAATGGAAGGTTATAAATAATTTTACAGGAGCCAGTCGAAGAACATTAAAGGGAAACAACAATCCAAAAAGGAGTGAGACAGGTTTGTAGGTTATCCCTGACATTGTTCAATCTGTACACTCAGCAATCAGCAAAGGAAACCAAGGTTAAATATGGAAAGGAAATTAAAGTTCGAGGAGAAGAAAATAAAACTTGTGGGTTTGCCCACGGCACAGTAATTCTGTCACAGACGGCAAAGGATTCAGAAGAATCAGAAGACGGATTGAACGGTGTCTTGAAAAGAGGTTGTGCGACGAACATCAACAAAAGTAATACAGAGGTAATGGAATGTAGTCTAGTTAAATTAGACGAAGCTAAGCGAATTAGATTAGGAAATAAGACACTAAAATTAGTACAATAGTTTAGCTGTTTGGGCAGCAAAATAACTGCTGACGGTATATGAAACGCAGACCGGAAACAACAAGAAAAATTATTTGTGAAAAAGAGGAATTCGTTAAATCTAATATAAATTTAAGTGTTAGGAACTCTTTTCTCAAGGCATTTTTCTCTAATGTAGTCTTTTACGAAAGGGAGACGTGGAAGTTAAGCATCTCAGACAAGCAGGGAATAGGATCTTCTGTAATGTGGTGTTAGGGCAGAAGAATGCTGGCGCTTAGATCGTTAGATCGAGTAAGTAATGAGGAGTTATTGAATCGTACTGGAGAAAAAATTTATGGCGTATCTTGAGTAAAAGGAATGGACAGCAGATAACGCACGTCCTGAGGCATCCAGAAATAATCTTTGGTAATGGAAAAAAGAGCATTTCTTGGAGGGGGAGGGGGGAGCACAATTTGTAGAGGGAGACGTAGTATGAACACACTAAGCAGGTTCAAATAAATGTAGGTTGCAGTAGTTACTCGGAGGTGAAGAGGCTTGCACAGTATACAATAGTTGATGGACAACTGCATCAAACCAATGTTCGGACTGAAGACCGCAATAACAACACCAACTCAGTCCGACTAAACCAGGGAAATTTCTGCCCATATAATTTCATTCTGTGAAGCAACACGACATTCATCTGAATCAGTTTGGAGATACCACAGAAAGGGCGAGTTATGGTAGCTGTGTTGAGTTATTACTCCAGCTTCGTCTCACATTCCTCGACACTTTCCTTAGAAACGTCTCTATAAAGGGAAGCGAATCCACAATTATTGTCTCTCGCACTGTTCTCATAATGGCTTCATTAAGGGTTCCACATAGTCCTCAGATTAAGACCCCTTTCTGATGACTCTGAATGATCATTAGGAGCCCTTGATGGTAGTACTGCGTGTGTAAGAGAATTATTCATGCCCTCTGCAGACCTTTCAGTCTCGGCCTTCCCCTGAGAATCGTTGCGGCGATCCAGTGTGTTGTAGTTCACAGTTCAACACAACAGAATGTGCTGGTACATCAGTGTCCGATAGATTCCCTTTGACTACGACGAATAAATGTGCATTAAATGATCGCATACTTCGTTCTTACTGCGGGTGAAATAAGTATGCATCATACTTATAGCTCACATTATGAAGCAAAATGTACGCTTCATACTCATATTTGACAATACGAAGTAAAACTGATTGATTAACCCATATTTTGATGTCTTTTCCTCAGAAGTAAGCATTCACAGCCAAAAGACAGAGAAAATATTGACACAGGATAATGGAAACTGTACTAGATTCTCCATCTTTAAATTTAGTCTTAAGAGCTGAAATATTAATGAGGAAGGCATTGAAAAGTAACAAAAAGAATAAATTACATATATTGTTGGACTAACAATCGCCGTGGCCGCGCTTCCAATTCTGTCACATCTGGAGAGAGTATCGTCTCTGATTTGATGTTAAGCTCGTAACATATTGGCAGTTTATTTTACGGGAGATCAGTTTATGGAAATGGTGATCCATGTCACATGTCTAAATGTCCCATCTGCAGTAAGTTTTCGCTTCCATTTGGTACACATTGTATCTTTAGAGAAAACTATTGGTTTATAATTGTCATCAGCTTTTAATGCTTCATATCAGTTTACTGACGAAGGTTTCATTTAGACAGTATGTGATAATTCAACGGAACTACCAATATTATATGGTTTTTTATAATAGTAGTATAGTATAGAGCATCATCATTATGGTGTGTGATAGGCCTACCCTCTGCAGCTATTTCCTTTTATATTCACAGCAGCAGAAAAAAATCTTCTTACAAGTGAAAATCAGTTCACATTCTTACTCACAGAGCGATTTACTACAGTAGATTCGTCATCAGGCCAGAGTCGCCTTCATAAAAATTTTGTCCGTGCTTTTACAAGATACATTTTCAGTCTTTGCCTTTGTCTCGCTTTCACTGTTGTGAGCATTGTCAAGATTCGACATGTGTAAATATGGCAGAACTTTGGTTGCATCTATGCCTCACATGCAGTATGTAATACTACCCCAAGAACAACAGATGGACCTATTTACCGTGTCAGTAGAAAGATCGTCACCGATACACATTCGGTTCCCTTCAAAATTAGATCACTTTGATTACATCTGGTGAAAAATCGAAAGTGTATAAACAGAAGTTACCTTAGTCTTGAATGAGCTTATTATCTTTCACATGTAACCTCGTCAGCTACAGACACTAACAAAATATGGAACAAAGACAAGCGTGTTGGGCATTCCCACAGGATTTTAAAAGCATATATGGCAAAGATATATTGCGAGGTGGCATTGATTATAAATCGTGTTCCGTTATCAATGTGTCACTCATTCCGTGTTGTCATTATGGTGGAGAATATGCAGCACATTACACATGGATTTGTCAAAAGTAAAGCCATATACAAATAAAAAGCGCCTTGTGCAAACGGGCATCTTCACGCACGTGGCATCCACTGAGTCTTCTGTCATATCAACGTAAACATTTGCACAAATGAGTATTTTTACAGTATATCGTGTACTGTAAGAACTAACAAGCCTCAGTAGATGCTACGTGCGTGGACATGCCCACTTGCACAAGGCGCTTTTTATCTGTATATGGCTTTATTTTTGACAAACCTGTGTACAATATGCTGTATATTCTTCACCATAATGACGACATGGTGTGTGTGCCAAACTCACAACGGAATACGACCTATAACCAAAAGTTTTTGAAGATCAGAGGATGACAGTTTCAGCTGTCGAAAGCGGTCGTCAATAACGAGTATCAATTAATGCGATCTTGGTTATAAAATTTTTTTGGCCGTGATCATTTATCATTATAAAATACAAGCATAATAAGCGGTGAATGTGACGTAAGTGATGGTGCCCGAAACTCATCAGTATATGTACAAATTTAAATTAAACAACCCACCTCTTTTAATGTGGTGATAAAGCACAGGGTTATCGACTTTTAAATTAAACACCACCACCCCACCCCCTTTTTCACCGTGCGACACTCTACATTGTGTAGCTTCGACGTATATAAGCTCCTAAGCTTCTGTAGTAACGTTTATTCTCATTAATCGAGGGAGAACAGCCATTAATTACCTGTACAGAGTCGAGGTTATTTGAGCTCGGTTATCAACTATACAACTGTCGAATCACTGAAACAAAGACTTTTTAAAACAGAACTAAACTTGTTCTTCTCCATCGTCCACTACAGTTGCCTTCAACTAACACCTACGGTGAATGGTCACTGTATTTTAATTGCCATCTCGAAGAAATAAAGTTACGTATTTATGTTTTTTTTTCCTTTTTGTAGGTACATGCCTGCATTTCCGGTATACACTGAAATCCCCGTGCAACAATGACACGCTACTAGAGTAATCAAATTAAAATAAAGTACAGATGTGTTGCATATTTTTCGTTTTGGGTCATCCTGGGTCGTGGTATGATGCTGCGATGTGGAGATTTCAGAAATGTACCCCCACTTGGCAGTTAACAAAAAATTGTGTATCTAAGATGGTACTTAAAAGTTTATGGCCACCCTTCATACGCACTTTTGTTACTGCGTAATAATATGTCCACACTTCTGCTTTATTGTGGCTTTGAACTCGATTGGGAACACCGTCAATGAGGTGTCTGCCATTCTGGCAGTCCATTCTTCGTCGAGAGCTGAAACCAGAGACAGTAGTGATGGACGCTGGGTCCTGGAGAGAAGTCTACGTCCTAATTTTATTCCAAAGGCCTTCCATTGTTTTCAGTTCGGGGCTCTGGGTTGGCCAGTCCATTTCAGGAACGTTAGTATCCAGAAACCATTCCCTCGCAGGCGCTTGTTTCCTGAGTCGTGGGGTGATGAAACAGGTCAGTCAGGTACGTTTCATAAACCTCGTATTTAGAAAGTATCAAGCATACTCACAATGAAACTTCCTGGCAGATTAAAACTGTGTGCCCGACCGAGACTCGAACTCGGGACCTTTGCCTTTCGCGGGCAAGTGCTCTACCATCTGAGCTACCGAAGCACGACTCACGCCCGGTCTCACAGCTTTACTTCTGCCAGTATCTCGTCTCCTACCTGTATCTCGTCTCCTACCTTCCAAACTTTACAGAAGCTCTCCTGCGAACCTTGCAGAACTACAGCACTTGCCCACGAAAGGCGAAGGTCCCGAGTTCGAGTCTCGGTCGGGAACACAGTTTTAATCTGCCAGGAAGTTTCATATCAGCGTACACTCCGCTGCAGAGTGAAAATCTCATTCTGCATGCTCACAGTATTGAATTCATGATGAGCGTTACTCTGCAACGCTAGTGACCGTCCTCTGTATGAACTGATGATCAAAATGGTTAATTTATTACACTCGTATAAGTCCTTTCCATTACCGTGTTGTCATATAAACCATGAGTGCATTTTTATTCCCACGTTAACAATCGACGCCTTCGAACAGCCCATCTGCTGTACGCAGTAAACAGTGCCGTAAAATTTAACAGTGAACATGAACAGTCAAAACCGCAAGAAACTTCATTTCTTATGAGGTTACCGGTTTCGGTCTCTTTCAGCCCATCTTATATCTACCATCATGACGATAGATGGTGGCGGTGAAAGGAGCAGACGCAAACAGCAGTTAGCATTCGTGGAGACATAGCGCCTGCTCCTTTCACCGCCACCATCTATCGTCATGATGGTAGGTGCGAAGATGTTTTAAAACAGACCGAAACCAATAACCTCATAAAAAAAGAAGTTTCTGGCGGTTGTGAGTGTTCATGTTCATTTTTAAGTAATAAAAAACCCGCTGTTCTCCAAGAGAAATGTTCTCGAAAATTGCTGTAAAATGTGTTTGCACCCTTCCGCATTCAGTGTTTGGTTAAACGCAGCATGAGGATCACACAACAGCCACGAAAAATGCCTCCATACCGTAACAGCACCTTCTCCAGGCACTCGCCTTACATTGGATTCTCACAGCGTATGTATTAATTCATGACACCAAATCAGTCGTTTCCAGTCTCCTGCTGTCCAGTGGCGTCGCCCTTTTTCGCCATTTCAAGCGCCCATTAGCATTGATTACATATATATTTGACTTATCATGAGATGTTCGATCATTGTAGCCCATTCCTTTTACATTCCTACACACAACCGCTGTGTCAGCTGAACTGCTGAGAGATTCTTTTCAGCGATTTAGTGCGATTTTCTACAAACACCGTTCGCAATTCTAGACAGTCACTCTCTGCATCTACCTCTACATAGATACTCCACAAGCCACCGTATAGTGCATGGCGAAGCGTATCTTATACCACTACTAGTTACCTCCTTCCCTGTTTTACTCTCAAACAGAGCGAGGTAAAAACTGTTTTCTACGAGGGTTGTCCAGAAGTTAAGTTCCGATCGGTCGCTAAGTGGAAACCACAGTGAAAATCAGAAACATTTTGTTTGCAAGAGTTAACTACACTTTCCAGATACTTCTCTACATAGTCGCCGCTCCGACTTAGACATTTTTGGGAGAGTTATACCAAATTTCCAACATAGAAGGGAGCAGCCTGTGCTTTCCGATAATTCTCTACGCTGTTCTATAGCACGTAGCCTGCGCCCAAGTGTTGTCTTCGTATTCAGCGTTTCATGTGAACAGAGATGATACTCAGGACGAGCCAGTTAGGGCTGTGTTGTGGGTGATCGAACACTTCCCATCGAAAAGGCTGCAAGAGCGTCTTCACTGCTCTTGCAGAGTGTGGCTGAAAATTGCCATGAAGAAGGAAGTGTGTGGCAGTTGTGTTAGGTGGGCTGCATTCATTAAGGCGAAGCCTCTCAGCGGGCCCTCCTGCTTGGCGGGAGACATCGTTGTTCTAGGCACCTTTACTCGCTCACAGTGCGCTCACCACAGAAAAGAGCGTCTTGATGCGATCGATGATCATACAAGAGACACTATCCAACACATCTGCCCCAAGTTTCATCGGGTTTTCACTGTGGTGTCCATTTCGCGACCGATCGGAACTTACTTTCTGGACAACCCTCGCATATGCCTCCGTCCTAGTCCTGATTTCTCATAACTTATTTGCGTTGGAGGCAGTAGAATAGTTCTGCAGTCAGCTTCAAATTCTGGTTCTCTAAATTTTCTAAATACTGCTCTCAAGGGATTCTCATTTGAGTTCCCTAACTATCTTCGTAATACATGCTTGTTGATTGAAGCTACCGAGAACACATCTAGCAGCCCGCCTCTGAATTGCGTAGATGTCTACCTTTAACCAGACCTGGTGGGGATCCCAAACACTCGAGCAGTACTCAGTGTTGGGTCCAACTAGTGTGTGATCTCCTTGACAGAAGAACCACACTTCCCTAATATTTTCCCAATAAACGCACGTCTACTATTCACCTAACCTACTGCAATACTTATATGTTCGTTCCATTTCATATTCTCCAGCACATGAGGTAAGTTTGGTCTTGGTTCAGCTGTGGTTTTTCCTTCTGATTTCCACTTCATAACCACTTTATCAACAGTCGGGCAGCTTTAGAAGAGTTGGAATGTCCATGGCAGATTTGTTGCTGAGTTGACATCGGATGACTAGTCCACTAATTCCAACTCACTGAGTTTTCCTGATCGATCCATTCTGCTACTACTGCTTCGCCACTATCAACATATTTATTTCCGGATCCTTCTATACCTGCTCGTCTACCTGTTGCGACATCTTCTGGTGAATTTCGTATTTTGATCAGATAACGTATTAAAAATCTTTTATGTAAGTGTTGCATGAGCCGTATTTACTGCATTAGCGCAATTTATAAAGTTTTCCAACTTTTTCCCACATTTTCCTGATTTATAAATCAGGGAAATTTGTAGTGCGCCTACTAGGTATCACATGTTTGCGTTCCTGTTAAATATCGAAATCCTTACGTCACTTCACCGTAAAGTAAAATCCTATCTACAGACCTGACAGAAAATCCTACGAGCATTTGGTCTTATATTAAATCAGTAGACGGATAAAAGCAATCTGTCCAGACACTCTGTGAACGTAATTGCGTGGGGAGGGAGTGTGATGAAGAACACCGCGAAATACTAAATGCCTTTCACTGAAAATGTATCAACGAGGAAGATCATACTGTGTTTACTATTTTAAATTCTTGTACGAACTTCATTATAAGATATATCGAAATAAGTAACCACGGTATAAAGAAGCAACTGAAATCAGTCAACAGAGGAAAGACGTCTGGCCCTGATGTGGTACTAATAGCATTCTACATAGAATATATGAAAGAACTTTTCTCTTAGCAGCAGTGTGCCGCAAGTATTAGGAGGAGCGAAGTGCTCCTGGTGATTGGGAAAAGATCAGGTTACTCCTGTTTGAAAGAAGAGTCGTCAAATGTACGAACTGTAGACGTATATCTCTGACGTCGGACTGTTGTAGAATTTCGCAACATGTTGTTCGCTCGCATATTATGACATTTCTGGAGAGCTATAATCTCCTGTGTAGAAACCAACATGTGTTCCGAAGACAACGGCTGTGTGGAACCCAGCACGCTGTGTTCGTCCATGAGATAGAGAACGAAGTGAATAGAGGCACCCTCTCCTAAGGCGTTCATTACAATTCCGCTCTGCCGCCTGTTGCATGAAATAAGAGCGCACGGAATACCAGACTAGCTGTGTGATTGGGCTGACGAGTTTCTAACAAACAGATCACAGAATGTTATTATCAAAGGATACAAATTTTCAATGCAAAAATAGCTTCAAGCGTACCCCGCGGACCATTACTTCACAATATACATACACCGCCTTACAATAAACATGAAAGTGCTTAGAACGGGAGTTGAAAACGAAGTAAAATGTCAAGAGTCGGGAAGTTTTCTGATGCTACATCAGTGATCGATTTTAACTTACAAAGAACTTCACAGTAAAGCTCATTATTCAGTGTGACGTTGGATCTCCTCTGGCCTGGATACAAGTACTGATCCGTTTGGGAAAAGCCGTTGTATCCAATACTGAGGAAACTGGCCCGAAGTCGTTGTAACATGTCCTTGATATCCCGGATACTGGCAGAGGAACGGATCTTGTCTCACACATGTTCCGTCCGGAACAGTTCTTGAAATCTTGGTCGCCACAAGAGTACCGCAGTATCACCCACAGTTCATAATGTCCATGTACTTCACAGTGGTCATCTGACGCTGTTGGCGGCCTTTATACACAGTGCATAACAATTAGTGGCGAAGACGAATGCAATTGAAAGTACACGGTACTAGAAACAATAAAGTCTCAGTAAACATAGGTCAGCGCATCAACAGTTTGCGAGATAACTGCGACTTTGTGGTTACCGTGCACTACTGAGATGATTGGATGTGAACACTGCTTGCTCGTGCGTGGTGTGGTCTTTGTTTACATTTTAGAAGCAGAATTGTAAACAGAATGGATATGTCACAGTCAGAGTGCCGCTCATGTCAGCTGCTTGCGGAGCGTCAGTTATGTTGTGCGAGTGTTGGTGTTATGTTACAGCAACAAGGAGTATGTTCAAATGAGTGTGAATTCCTAAGGGACCATATTTCTGAGGTCATCGGTCTCTAGACTTAGGTTAAGGACAACACGCTCATCCATGCCCGAGGGAGGACTCGAACCTCTGGAGGGAGGGGCCTCTCGATTCGTGACATGGAGCCTCTAACCACGCGGCGACTTTGCGCTGCAACGAGGAGTATGCGGATAATAATTTCACGTATGGTAGGGCTAAGAGAATCGCACCGGAAGCAGTACGCTTCTTCAAGAAGGCATACGCTGCTCAAAGGCACCCCGAGATTCGAACGTTTGCAATTGTGCTTCAGCGTCTTCGAGAAACTGGGAGCTTCGCACAGTGCATTGCAATACAGTGTGCCCGAACTATGTTGCAGGATTGCTTGAGGATATTCCCTCTCAGCAACGCCAGAGTATGTCGTACATGCTTGATGGAGCATAGGCATAATTTGCTGCTATGTTGACACGCCGATATGAGCAAACGGATTGAGCGCGGAAGACCAGTACTGTGGACTACAGGGTATCCTGTTGCGAACCCCATGGATTTCTGTGTTTTCAGTTATTTTAAAGGTAGAGTGTATACCACACTCCTTAACAGGGATGAAGAATTGGAGCAGAGGCTTGTCACTGGTTGACAATAATTTCGAAATGATGCAGGCGTTTTTGAAAGGATTCGAAACTCATCGTGGCGACAAATACAGGCCAGCATCCGGGTACAAAGACGACATTTTGAACGCCTCCTTGAACTGTGAGTACAGTAATTTAACTGTTGTGTTCATTCAAAACGCCTGCACTCCTACAAAAGTATCCCTAATAAAGTTGAACTGTATTGTTACCTTTTCCTAAATGGGAATCAAGTTAGTGCAGCTTTGGGACGCTTTGAGGACATAAGATGCCACTTTACACTGACTTGACAAAAACCAAATGTTTCGCAACATAAGAATTCCTCGATTGGCTATTATGAACAGATTAGAGATTGGACGGACAAACTCTACTGTGCCGCTGAGGACACACACACCATTGGCCACAGAGCGTAAAAATGCTTTTTTTTTTTCAGCGTTAAATGGTATAATGCACACTACTAGTCAGTCACGTAAAGAATAGCCCAAGAAAGGGGAGCAGCAGTTTCTAAGGAACATTTTTACTGTGAAGCATACGTACTGCACTTTGGGGGAATCTGTATGGTTGGAAACCAAGAATACGCCTCGTTTTGCATTATCGAAGTGTAGGCACTAATTGATACAAGGTGACCGGTTTCAGCAGTCCTGTGCTGCCACCACCTAACTTTATGGAACTTGTTATAAAATTATCATGTTACTTAAAATGCGTCAAAGCATAAAATGCACTCCAATCTGCGCCCACTAGGTTTTCGTCAAGATTTTTATACGTGTGGAGTGACTTTTGTGCTTTGACTTCATGTAATGTAACATGGCAATTTTATAACAAGTTTCATAAGACCAGATACTGAAACTGGTCATCCTGGAACATTAAAGGCGTCTACACTGCGATTCTGGCGTGCACTGCGTGGTCTTCATTTCCAACATTTTTTCTGGTCGTCGCAAAGAAGATCCGTAGCCCTGCCAATCCGAAAAGAGTAAAGAGCAAAAACACGGAAATACGAACACTCCGTACAAAAGTACTTCTTCGTTGAGAGTCGTCGCCATTGAACTTTACCTCTGCCAGGTTGCGACGCCTCCAGAGCACGTTTATCGAGGGACTCAGGGAGATTTTGGGCTGATTCGCACTTAGTCGTTGGCGATTGTCGTTGGTGTGTCACCAATTCCTGATTCTTATTTAATTTTGTAATCATTTAAATCCTAATACATTAATTTGGAGGATGATTAATTAACTTATTCGATGGTTCGAACCCTGCCTCGGGCATGGATGTGTGTGATGTACTTAATTAGGTTTAAGTAGTTCTAAGTTCTAGGGGACTGATGACCTCAGAAGTTAAGTCCCTTAGTGCTCAGAGCCATTTGAACCAATTAACTTACGTCAGATACAGGGCCGAATTTAAACACTTCCAACTTCGAATCACGTGACCGGAAACTAGTAGGCTGCAGGCTTTCGTGCCATTCCATCTTTCAGGGTGTTAGGTCAGGTCTTTTCCAGTTTTGTTCACACAATCAGTGTGTCGGCCCCTCTGATGGGAATCTTCTTCACGATCTTCCGTTGTTTACAGTTAGCTCTACTTTTTTCCGCCGACAAGTTTTATTTGGCTGTGAAAAAAGTAAATTGAGCCCGAAGGCCGTGTCTTGTATTACAACACTGTCCCTCATTTAAAACATGGAATTACAGCTAACTGTGAACATCAGAAGTTCCTGAAAAGGAGTGAGGTAAAGACTAGCATGTAGAATAAACTGAATATGACACTGTGTAAAATCATAGAATATGTTAAGTTCACTTTAATATTGCTCGTCTGTCTGAGATCTGCACCGGATACGCTTGACGGAGTAAATAAGAGCATGGCGTTTCGTTACAGGTTGATTTAGTAAGCACAATATCATGACGGAGAACCCCATCGAACTACAGCGGAAGATTCTGTAAAAGAAGACTGCATGAGGGTAAAGTTTACTGTTAAAATTCTGAGAGGATACGTTCCTGGAAGATTCAGGCAATATATTGATTCGTCCTTTGCATATCTTTCGAAATGATGACGAACGTAAAATTAGAGAGGTTCTAGCTCATGTAGTGGTTTACCAGCAATCGTTCTTTGTGTATACTTGAACACGAAAGAGGAGAGGTGACAGTGATGAACAAGGTACCCTCCGTCACACACTGTAATGCGGCTTGCGCAGTATAGATTTAGCGCGCCGCTGCAGAAACCAAAATAAAACAAAGACGTGCTGCGTTTTTGTACCCCTAGCGAAATGATACGGCACTGCGACGCTGGGATGTGTATATCGGGACAGGTTGGTTGGTTGATTCGGTGGAGGGGACCAAACAGCGAGGTCATCGGTCACATCGGATTAGGGAATGATGGGGAAGGAAGTCGGACGTGCCCTTTCACAGGAGCCAGCCCGGTATTTGCCTGAAGCCATTTAGGTAAATCACGGAAAACGTAAATCAGAATGCCTGGACGCGGATTTGAACCGTCCTCCTCGCGAATACGATTCTGCGCCAACTCACTCGGTTTCAGGACAGCAGTCGTGTATCTGGCAACTTACAAAAATTTAGATTTATTTATTCGAGGTGGTATTTAAAACATTATCATATAACCTTGAACATAAATGTTGCAAGAGGGGTGCTTGCCGATGCTAATGCTATTTCGTAAGATTTCGCATTCTCTCATACGTGATGAAGTAATACAGCACTTTTTTTCTCTGCTGATTACGGTTGAAAAAATGAGGAACTCGTCATGGGGTATCGTGGAATATTCCCGCTACAGCTCCTATAATGCCATGAAGTTCCAATAGGTGTCTGGTAACTCAGCTGTGTTCTAAGTAGAGAGCTGTATTTGAGTTTCTTTTGGTGGAAAATCAGACCATCGGAGACATTCATAGGCGCTTGTAGTCAGTCTACTCAGACCAACCAGTGAACAAAAGCATGGTGAGTCGTCGAGAGAGGCGTTAGTCATCATCGCAAGAAGGCCGGGCAAACCTGTCCGGTCTCCCGCGTGCCGACCAGTCGCACACGGCCCTGAATACTTCGGTGTCAGAACGTGCGGACGTGATCGACGGATCACAATCACCCACCAGTTGCGGTTCTCAAATGTGTGCTCCCGCTGGCTTCTTCGCCTCCTGACCAACGGGAGACCACAAAGAGCAACGAAGGTCAATCTGTGCGGAATCGGTTGCGTGTTACGAGCCTGTTTGTGTCAATTTTTTTTTCATCGAACATCGTCACACATGACGCAACATGGATTCATCGCTTCGAACCGGAAACAAAAGTGCACTCCATACAGTGGTGCCACAACACGTCTCCTCTGAAGAAAATGTTTTAAGTTGCATTCTCAGCAGGTAAAGTTATATCGACGGATTTCCAGATTCTGAAGGGGTTACTCACTTTAAATTCTCCCCTCATGGTGCAACGATCAACTCTGAAGTGTGTTGTAATGCCCTCAGGAAATTGAAGAACGACTCCAGCGTGTTCACAGCCACAAAAATGCAAATAAACTTCTCCTTCTCGACGACAATGCAAGGCCTTACACCTGGCACACGAGAGACGCTCACAAAGCCGGCCAAGGTGGCCGAGCGGTTCTAGGCGCTACAGTCTGGAACCGCGCGACCGCTACGGTCGCAGGTTCGAATCCTGCCTCGGGCATGGATGTGTGTGATGTCGTTAGGTTAGTTAGGTTTAAGTAGTTCTAAGTTCTAGGGGACTGATGACCTCCGATGTTAAGCCCCATATTGCTCAGAGCCATTTGAACGCTCACAAAACTTCACTGGGAAGTTCTTCGTCCACCCCAAAGCCCGGATCTCGCACCTTCTGTCTGTTTGGCCCAAAGAAGGATGCACTCCGCGGGAAGCAGTACCTGTTTAATGGGGAGATTATTGATGCAGCCTGACGTTGTCTCTAGCGTTGGCCAGTAATTGGCACTAGCAGCCGGCCGGAGTGGTCGAGCGGTTCTAGGCGCTACAGTCTGGAACCGAGCGACCGCTACGGTCGCAGGTTCGAATTCTGCCTCGGGCATGGATGTGTGTGATGTCCTTAGGTTAGTTAGGTTTAATTAGTTCTAAGTTCTAGGCGACTGGTGACCTCAGAAGTTAAGTCGCATAGTGCTCAGAGCCATTTGAACCATTGTTTTGCACTGTGCACGGATATAGGCTTTCCCAGTAAGGTGGCATAAGGCCGTCGCATTAAAAGGAGATTATGTTGAGGAATAGGATTTTGTAGCCGAAATAGTGGGAAATAACATGGTGTATTGGAATTCTGAATAAAACTAACCTGCTTTCAGAAAAAAAAAGTTTTCCATTACTCATTGAGCGTCCCTCATAGAAATTTGCCTGATTTATAAAGCCTTTCTTGTAATCAGAGCCCTACTAGTTGTCATTAGCTTATCTACGTTAGCATCAGGGGTGCGAGGGCTGTAGACGAAACAAGCTGCGTTACTCGTTGTCGACGTCACCTCTCTTAAGGGGCCTTTCCACTTCCATTTCCTCCCCTCATTCTTCCCTGGGGTTTATTTATTCACGGACGCCGCTGGAGCGTGCCATCCCATTTCTTGGTTAAGTTTTATGAATTACGTTGCTGTCAGACGCGGCGACAGCCGGCCCGGCCGGCCGCCGTGTTAAATGTTTCGTAAATATTAGATTAGCGCCCGCCGCGCCGACACAACCTGGCCTGCCCCGCGCTGCCCGCACTCGGCGCCCCTTTTGTCCGCCGGCAAGTTTTGTATGGCGGTGAAAGAAGTAAATCGAGCGGAAAGCCCGCGCCTTGTTTTACAAAACGGCCTCTCATTTAAAACACGGAGTTTGAGATCGATTGCGAGGGCTGTTTATAGCGTCCCGGGATGTCCCGAGAGAACTGATCAATGGTGACGCGTTCCGAGCTCGTTCAGGTGTGTTACGAATAAACACTTTGCCGTGCACGCTGAGCTATAAATTCCAAATGCAGTCTATCTGCTGTTACTGAATCATAAACAATCTGCAGCCAGAAATTACAATAGGGTCTAACTGTTTTTATTGTTCCCCATTAGTCAGTTACTTTCAATTTTTGCTGTAGACAGTATAGAAGAATAGGTCACTTGGCAGTCTTCTAAATCTCCAGTAGAGTTAGCGAGACATACAGGGTGAATCACCTAACACTTAAACTGCAAATATTCCGGTGGTGGAAGACATTATAGATACGCAGTTTTCACAGAATTGATTTGTAGTCAAGGGCGCGTATTTGCAGCCAAAACACAGAGTTTGAGACGTTGGCCAAAGTGCAATTTTTTACAACAGTTAGAAATTTTTAAGTGGGACAATGTCTATTGACATTAAAATCCTAAAAGTAGCATAGATGAGAATGCTAGTGGGGTTTATTGCAGGAAGCTAGTGCAAGACTTATAAGAGTCATCGTTTCGTGAATATCGTAAACACCGACCGCTGTTTCTTTCGTCCTACTGCTTAGATGCTAGGCGACTGTGTTATGTTTCTTTACATCATGTTGTACGTACACTGCGACTGCTTTGGGTCGGTCTTGTCACTTATTGTGTGGTAGTGGACGCTGTAGGACGTGCTAGCAAGATGGTTTTTCCCAATGCGAAAACAGCTAATATGCTCATGATTTATGGTGAATGTAGGTGGTAGTATGCCGTTCGTTCGTGTACCGTGTACGACAAAGTATGTAGCAAGAGACGTCAAGCTCTTCAAAAAAAAAATTTTCAAATGTGTGTGAAATCTTATGGGACTTAATTGCTAAGGTCATCAGTCCCTAAGCTTACACGCTACTTAACCTAAATTATCTTAAGGACAAACACACACACCCATGCCCGAGGGAGGACTCGAACCTCCGCCGGCACCAACCGCACAGTCTAAGACTGCAGCGCCTTAAACCGCAAGCTCTTCAACCTCTTCAAACATTACAGATGGCATGAAACGACGTATTACTACTGCCTGCGCTGCAATTTCCCCCGAAATGCTAGAACGTGTGCAGCAGTCGTTGCTGGGTAGACTGCAAGCCTGTAATGACGCTGACGGTGTTCATTTTGGTTCAAATGGGTCTGAGCACTGTGGGACTAAACATCTGAGGTCATCAGTCCCCTAGAACTTGGAACTACTTAAACCTAACTAACCTAAGGACATCACACACATCCATGCCCGAGGCAGGTTTCGAACCTGCGACAGTAGCGGTCGCGCGGTACCAGACTGTAGCGCCTAGAACCGCTCGGCCGCAGTGGCTGGCTATTCATTTTGAGCTCAGGCATTGAGGGTGCATTGATTCTCTTAGTGTCAGACCCCACAGGGGTGCCACATACACCTTCGTTTGTCTTTAGTTTATCCTTCGCAATGTCGCATTTAAAAACACGACACCCTGGACGCATCTGTGTATGGCCACACATACGCAGCCACGTGAAATTCGCGTTCATTTGTGCTACAATATGGAACAGACAACTGTCGATGTTTACATGTTCCAACTACGTTATTTCGTAGACTAGACTCCTGCAACAAACAACATTGACGTATTAATTCAGTGTACTTTGATTGTGATACTGTCGATAGGCATTGTCCCGTTGAAATATATGTACCTTCTTTTTTAAAAAATAAATACACATATGAAATTACTGACATTCTGTGTATGGGCTGCATAGGGGGGTCCCTGTCTACCATTCCAATCTGTGAAGTCCGCGTACCAATGGAACCTTCCATTACCGAAACATTTGCGTCGCAATTTTTAGAATATTCACCCTCTATAATATCACAAACGGGAAATTCGTTGCCCCTGCTTTTTTCAGATGTTTGTAGAATGTAAACAGAAAGCAGCCGGTCACTAAAAAGTGAGCACAGCGACTCACGTATCGGTGTTGCGCTGTAATAGAGCAGGAAATCGGGCCAACAGTGGAAATAATGGAACTGTTGTCAAGCATTAGTTTGAAGACTATTCTTGGTTTGCAATAGAATAATGCTGGGCGTTGACAGTGGTAGTTAATGTTAGTCACTATCGCGGTGTTCGCACACTGACCATTCGTACACTGACCTTTAGCGCAAAGATTATCCCTCACGGTGATAAGTTTTGGAGTTTGGATGTGGGTTATGACACCGGGGTTAACGCGACAGGCAGTTAAAACAACACCTACCCAACACATCACGAGACTTCTTAATTTAGTATCACACTTACTACCAACCTATCGATCACCATGTTTATACACTGCTCAAAAGAATTAGGGGAACATGTGTATGAACTTCCGGTATGTTATGTCTAATTTGACGGAGGTGATACCTGTGGTGTTGTTGCATAGCCTGAGGTCTTCGCTTTGGACAACAACTAGAGTCAGTTGCCATCCGACTGTTTTACAGTATTAAATGATCCCTCAGAAGAGTGTACATGTGCCCCAGTGTCCTCTAGTAAGGTACACAGTCGGCAGTTTCATATGTGGACGTTTCGTTCAACCAAACACATGCAATGGGACATTTTAATGCAGTGTAAGTGGCAAGGACGGTCTCTTTGATCCAAGAATTATGGATTCATTGTCGAGTTGCTGTAGAAGCCATTGTCTCTCCATCTGTCATCCATAGCTTCTCGATACGCCACAGGGAGACAGGTCAGTACACAAGGCAAATTAGACAAAGTCACCAACGCCTTACAACCCACTTGAACACCGATATCTGTCCATGTTTACGTTGCGATGTCGTACGACTATGACCAGGGCAGTGCAGGACTACCTCAGAAGAGCCATTTGAGCTGCTATGTACGATCGGACTATAAGGAACACTTAAGGTAAATCTCATTAATTGTTCCATCTCAGCTGCACACTTTTTAAATTCGATTACATGTTTCGATCACTGTAGGCCGTCTTCAGATCTTCGTAATTGAATCAGCAACCCGTCTTGTCTACTCAGAACAACATATCAGTGTACTGTACTCTGAAATATTGTTCTGAATAGAGAAAAGGGGTTGCTGATGCAATTACGTAGATCTTAAGATGGTCCAGAGTGATCGAAACATGTAATCGAATTAAAAATGTGAAAAAGTGTGCAACTAAGAGGGGTTAATGAATGAGAATTATCGTAAATATCTATTCGTAGACAGTTGTTAAACTATCTCAAGACGATTAAGTCGACTATAGTGTAAGGAACACGTTTCGAGAAAGGACTTTACGACTCAGATGTCCTTCTCTAGAATCGTGCTTGACATGACAATATCTCGCGGCTAGTCTTCAGTTTTGCCGTTCCCATGTCAACCGGTAACTCCATCACTGACGAAACGTGTTATTCACAGATGAGTCCAGATTTCCTCAGACGCAAGGTCATGCCAATGCTTATATATAGAAACGTCATAATGTGTGGTACTAGCACATGTTGCCCAGGAAGTCGACAGATTCGGATAGGGTTCTGTGATGGCGTGGGGAGACATCAGTGTGGACAGCCATACGGATATTGTCGTTGTCCATGGTGCCCTTACTGGCAGGCAGTGCATCGAACAAAATATTAGTACTTTTCTCTATTTTGCTGTTTAACTAAACTACTTTTAGAGGAAATATAATACTCAGACTGCAAATGCGTTATTCATGACGGCGAAAAGACACGTACATGTAAAAAATGCACTCATAAAGCATAAAGTCTGGAGTAATGAGTTTAGCAGATAAGTTATAGTTGTAAATCAGTATCCGTCTTTTGTCTGACATAGTTCACTTACGCTTCCCTCCTTACCTTTCTTCCTCCTAGCTGCGATTTGTTAAGAAGCTTGCATCAATGTTTCTTTAAGTGAGAATGATTACTCATTTTTGTTTAGACATTGCATCATATTCTTTTATTTTGTACCACTAATATGCTTGGTATTTCATTGGGAGCTTTTACAGTGGAAGTGCCGATGAATCTCATTGCAGGAATGCGAATAACTTGTTTGGGCGATGTCTGTTTAGCGACCATTGTGGCTGTCTGTCTGAGATCGCTACAGATTGTAGTAATTATTCATGACCTATTTCGTATTTAATTTTAAGAAGTCCGAATTGCTAGTGCGAACAATACTGGTGCACTTCAGATGCTGTAAACTGTAACGGATGCGAAAATAACAACTCAAGACACTTATTTCCAAAACATATAATATTTCGTGCAAATTGAGAGTTTCTGTTCATCGTCAGTTTCACTCTCCAGCAGAATTAAATGGGCGTGAGCTCGTAACAAGCAAAATTGATCATTAGTATGATGGTTAGGTAATTTTCTTTCAAAACAAATGTGTTTCATGAATGTCAGTTTCTATGGTTCCGTGTGTACCAATAAAAGGATGAAACTCCATTTAAGAAAGGAACGAAATACATTTAAAAGCAATAACATCAAGGACAAAGGCAACAAACAAGATGAAATAATAAATGATAAATTTTTGGAAGACATCATTGTTAACTGCTACAACTTAACCTAATACACGTCACTCGTTTGACGGTATTACTAGTCCCGCCTTCAGTAATAGTAAAATCTCCTCATTTGGGGCTTAAATCTTGAAAAATTACCTTTGTAATTAGTATGTAGTTACAAAGCGTTTTGTAAAAGAGCGGTTCTATGTAGCTAAGCGCGCAGCTTGCAGTAGTGTCTCGCATTTGTTCCATCCTGAAGTATTTTATGTTGCTGGGCTGCACGAAATTACCACCTGTGAATTGTTTAAAATTTAACTGCATTACGCTTAGTAATAGATTCGTCAACTGTCGTATACGGTAGTATAACGATAAGCAGTCAGAAATTTAGAATGATGACTTCTTCACACTCATAAAAAAGACTCTAATCAGATACCAGAAGGCGAATTCCCCATTGAAAATGTAAATAACACGGTAACTGTGACGAGTGAAAGTACGTTGCTGGCTACAGACGAGACTATTGCTGAACCTGTTAGTGTAGCAACAGATCCTGTTATGCAACTACTCAAGGAACTAAAAAGACCATTACGAATCAGAGGCAAGAGAGTCTGAACTAACATTCAAAGATATATGCTATGAAACACAAAATAGGCATTCTGACACCATGAAACACAAAATAGGCATCACAATTTAAAAAATAAGATGATCTGGGTATTCAGGATGTACACGTTGCTGAAGAGGTTAAAAATCAAACCAGACAGTTAAATGAAGTATGTAACGAGCAAGTCACGTCAGTATATGCACTTACGAACGATGTAGAACAAGAACAGAAAGCCGTGTATAAAACTATTACCAAAGCGTATTTCGAACACAGCCGGATGGAGAAGGACTTGGCGCAAGATTGGCCTAAATGGCAAGAAAACATCCGAACTCTCCTTAATGATGATGTAGATAACACAGCAAGAGAATCGAACGCAATAAAGAAAAAGTTTAATAATGACACATCCCAGGCAGCTCAAGTAGCTGGGACTTGTGATTTTTATCGTAGCCCGGTACCCAATAAAAAAATATTTATTTTAATGAAATGCATTGTAGCAAACAGTTGCCACAAAACCATATGAGTAGGAGTATGGGGGCAGAGCAAAATTTTTCTGCTATTCAAACGGAAGACGTCTACTCAAACACAAGCAGTTCCGAGAGTTCACCTTCATGACAAGCAGCAATAATGACAGTGATGAAAACTGCAATACGAGTTGCGGCGCGAGTTACTTCTTTCAGCTGCCTGTAAAGTTGTGTTGGCGCACTTGAGATACTGAAAGATGTCACTATCGCGGAAACGAGAAACCAAGCCAGTTAATATCGAAACATAATATTTCGTGCAAACTGACATTCTCTGTTCATCGTCAGTTTAACTCTCCGGTAGAGCTAAAAATGCGAAGGCCCACGTGGCAGACGTCACAAGGGAAGTCTTGCGAAGCCTAGCCATTGCGGTAATGGATTGGCCAGCGGTGAGTCGCGACCTAAACCCTATCGCGCATATGTGAGACATGCTGCACAGACGTGTTCGTGATCACCAGTTCCAACACAGACCTCCAAGAACTCTCACGGACTCTCATTGAAGAATGGATGCCACAGGGTGACCTTTGGAGACTAATACAGAGCATTCCATGTCGGTGTCAGGCGGTGATAAACGCTCGCCGGCCGAAGTGGCCGAGCGGTTCTAGGCGCTGCAGTCTGGAACCGCGCGACCGCTGCGGTCGCAGGTTCGAATCCTCCCTCGGGCATGGATGTGTGTGATGTCTTTAGATTAGTTAGGTTTAAGTAGTTCTAAGTTCTAGGGGACTGATGACCTCAGAAGTTAAGTCCCATAGTGCTCAGAGCCATTTGAACAATTTTTGATAAACGCTCGCGGAGGGCATACACTTTACTGAAGCTCTCAAAGTAAGTTGAAAGGCACTCAGAGTGACGGGATGAGCGATTGTTTTCGGCACCTGTCGGACAAATGGTTCAAATAGCTCTGAGCACTATGCGACTTAACTTCTGAGGTCATCAGTCGCCTAGAACGTAGAACTAATTAAACCTAACCTAACCTAAGGACATCACACACATCCATGCCCGAGGCAGGATTCGAACCTGCGACCGTAGCCGTCACGCGGTTCCAGACTGAATCGCCTAGAACCGCACCGCCACACCGGGCGGCCCTGTCGGACATTTCAGTTCTTGTTACGTAAATGGATAAGGATGCAATGTTGTTTCGATGGGTACTTCGTTCGTGAAAGATAAAGATATAATTAATTAACACACCGAGTCCTCAATTTGCATTTACTGGAGGACTGAAGTCTATGCAGTGCGACACTGTTCTAATTCGTCACTAAGCCGGCCTCATGTCCTGTTTTTTACTATGAAAATAGCTTTCCTACACTGAAAAGCCAAAACATAGCCACCTGCTAAATACAAGTTTGGTCTTCTTTGGGACGCAATAGAGCAGCGATTAGATGTGGCTTGGATTTGACAAGTTATTTGCAATTTTTCTAAACGTATGTAGCAGCAGATTTCTACGCGCAGGTGTTGAAATTCGCGTAAATTACGAGGGACGTTCAATAAATTATGCAACATATTTTTTCCTCGGCCGATTTCGGTTGAAAAACTGTAGAATTCGTTGCGAGACATCGTGCAATATTTCCGTTTCAATCCCTACACTTTCATTATGTTCCTATAGGCGGTGGCGCAATATGTATCCTTCAAAATGGCGTAATGCAACAGACAGCTGTAACTGAGTTTGTTTCGGCGTTTGCAGAATGTCTACGGAGATCCTGCATTGAACGAAAACACTGTGAACCATGGGCGAGGCGTTGTCACCATCGCAACAACGTCGCACAAACCTGTCCAATCTCCAGGGTGCCGCCCAGCAGGAAACTGAAGAAACAACTTCAGCGTGTTTGTCGCCACAGATATGCAGACACGACAACGCAAGGCCTCACAGAAGACTGCACATCGAAGAGGAGCTCACGAAACGTCATTGGAATGTTCTTCTTCATCCACACTACAGCCCCGATCTCGCACCTTCCAAATTCCATCTGTTCGGCCCAGTGAAAGGTGCACTCCGCGGGAACTAATACGCTGATGGGGAGGATCTTGATGCAGCAAAATGTTGTCTCTGACGTTGACCAGTAGTGTGGAACCACGCAGTCGTACAGGCCCTCTCGGTAAGGTGGCGTAAGGCCGTCGAATTGAACGGAGATTGTGTTTTGCAGTCAAAAGAGTGGTGAATAATATGGTGTATTGTAATCCTAAATAAAACCAACCTGCTTTCATAAAAAAAAAGGTTGTATTACTCACTGAACGCCTCTCGTAAGCGTGGATAACGGAATTCACGTAAATTACACGCCGGTTGTTTGCGGGCGCAGACTGGCTTCCGACAACGTTCCAGATGTGTAACAGCGGGTTACGACCAGGTGAGTTTGGTGACCAAGACATCTACGTGAGTTCACTATCGTGATCGTCAAACCAATGTAGTATGATTCTGGCCTTGTGACACGGACTTACACCGTTATATGATGCCATTGTCATCGAGGAAAACATCAAGATTGAAGGGATGCAGGTTGTCCGGAATATTGTTCAAGTAGTTGTCTTGCTGCCTTCGATTAATTGATCCACGGTGCAGTCTCCTTGATCCCGTGCTCACTGTAATAGTAGATGACTTGTTGGATCATCATGGTGACATGTCATGACCGTCTGCTGTGGAGCCCCATCTTCAACAATGTATGCTGAGTGAACTCCTAACCGAGCGAGGTGGCGCAGTGCTTAGCACACTGGCCTCGCATTCGGTAGGACGACGGTTCAAATCCGCCTCCAGCCATCCTGATTTAGGTTTTCTGTGATGGGACATGGTGGTCAACGGATAGCAGGATTCGGTTACGGTTGTGGGCGGGGTCGTAATCAGTTACTACTGGTTGTCTTTTACAGTCGCACACATTTGTTTTTAAAACAGTAATTTCAGACTCAACAATAAATAAAAAAAATACCGCACTTTGTTAATGAAGGAATAAACAACTGTGTACATAATAGTGTCTTCAGTGCGTTACAATTTAGCAAATCACCATGAAATACAGATACAAATAATGTTTTAAAAAAATCAAACCACTGTGATCACGCAAAGAATGCCAATAAATTAAGAATGTTTAAGAACTCGCTGCAATTTACAACTTACAGGTATTTAAATATTAAAAAGTAAGTAGCCACAAACACAGCAGAAGGTATCAGACGCCAGGAATGGCAGTAAATAAGGTTTAAAGGCTTACTCCTAAAATAGAAATACCAAATTATTTTTTTTAAGGCAAATAACCATAATCACGGCTGACGGCCTTACATGCCTGGAACGGCAATAATACTCGTATAAAAAAAATTTAAACCTGCTGTAAGACAGCAAATACAATAGCAAAAGTTAATTAAAAAACCAAGCAATTGATCCAGATAGTGCTCTGAGAATCGACCTCTGAGAACGTCCGGTAACAAACACTTTCGCGACCGATGAGATAGGCAGCCAAGAGTTGCATTCACTTCACAAGATAGTAACTCACACTAGTGACAGTCTAAAGAATGAATAATGATAATCTTGCTGAAGCTACCTGACGTTCGATAAACTAAATGCAACGATGGAACAATACGCGAAGGCCGGAACCGGTGGTCTGCACTATGTCCGCAGAATACCATGTTAGGGCGCCCGGAACGAGAAAGGAACCACTATCAGATTTCCGTTGGATTCCACAAACCCGAAAATCTGAACAAACAAGTCACGGTACAGAATAACAGACCAGCTAACAGTAAGTAAAACCCCACTCGATTTGCGTGCGAGGCAAAACCGAAATGTAACCAACCAGAATCAGCAACCACATGTCATTGCGGAAACAATCGCAAAGCGAGTCAAAACCAAGTACCAAATAGTTGATATCAAATTCATTGGGCAGTACCAGATCCACCAAACTGCACATGACGGCGCGATGATAATCTGTCACGTCACATACGTACTACGGGGCCCACACGGGTTACTGACTCCGCTCTACTTGGATTGAAATGCACTCATCTTAAAGCTTGCTGGATCCGGTTTACGACGAGGTCGTGGACCCTCGTGACCACAGCCCTACCATCCGGCAGTCCATGCGTGCCGCCAGCGGCCCCGGCGTGTTCTAGCACTGTGCGGACCTGGCTCCTCCTGAGTCCCCAACCGACTGGCCCAGAAAAAACGACGTTACCCCAAAGATAGGGCAACCGTTACTACGTATCGATAACCGCCGCTTCTGCCACTAGCGGACAGTAAAAGCTTGCGAAACCGAGTGGCGCTGGTCAACACGAGAAGAAGACAAACAACCGCAATCATGCCAACTAAACGATACCGTCTGGCCTGCAACAGGGGGCGGAAACCTACAAACAGCACCAACGCAAGCCGCAGAATGGCTCACTTGATTTCCCTAAATCGTTTCAGGCAAATGCCAGAATGGTTCCCTTGAAAGGGCACGGCCAGTTTCCTTCCCCATCCTTCCCTAATCAGAGCTTGTGTTCTGTCTCTAATGACCTCGTTGTCGACGGGACGTTGAACACTAATCTCCTCCTCCCCCCTCCTCCTTGAGTGTATTCGTCAGATCCGGCTCATATACCACTGAAGGGAGCGGAAAAATCTCCGAGCTCTACGAACTGTGTTAGGACGTGGACGTGCAGCACCTCGTCTCTTACACGTTGTTTCACCGTCCCTCAATTACTTTTCATAGATTCTTGGAAGCTCCTCCCGTATTGTCCTCTCTGTGTATTGTTTTTGTTCGTCCTAGCGAAAGGAGCGAGCTCACAAACTTTATTGGCAGAGTCCATCATTGCCACGTTCGGGACAGGTCTGCGACGGTCGCAGGTTAACAGATAAGTTTATCAATGTGGAAGGAAGGGTATGTTTATTTATAGATTCCACGCGACATATATCGTGACAGCTATTAAATCATGTGCCACTACTACTCAATTAAACCATTGCGGTTTGTTATACATCCGTCCACACAACGACTCCTTCTCACACATACTACCGCACAACGCACATTGAACGCTGGCGCGCGCCAAACCAGGTCCATTGTTGAGACCAAAAACAGTAAACAAGGCACTCCCACATTCACACAACATGACACTCACACCCACTAGTATTCACACAATACTGGAACACCTGAGGTACACGTACTGTGGTGAAAAAAGTCATGGGATACCTCCTAATTTCGTGGCTGACCTATTTTTGATCGGCGTAGTTCAGCAACTCGAAGTGGCATGGACTCAACAAGTCGTTGGAAGTCGCCTGCAGGGATGTTGAGCCATGCTGCCCCTACAGCGGTCCAGTGCCGGATTCTGTTTAGGATTATGTCCCATATATATTCGATGGGATTCATGTCGAGCGATCTGGGTGGTCAAATCATTCGCTCGAATTGTTCAGAATGAAAACCAGTTGCGAACAGTTGTGGCCCGGTAACATCGTTGTTTGGGAACATGAAGCCCATGAATGCAAATAGTTTCCAAGTAGCCGTAAATAACTTTGTAGTTAATGTTCGTTTCAGTTGAACGAGAGGACCCAGTCCATTCCGTGTAAACACATCCCACAGCCCACGCCATTACAGAGCAATGAACTTCGCTTACAGCTGGTACAATCGTTGTTTATCAAAACACGACCCGTTCCGCGGCATTAAGTCTCATCATCAGGTGAACCTACGTGGTAAAAAGTAAAGTACAGTGTCACCACATTCGGCGGATATTAAAATTAGTAAAGAAATGTCTAAAATATAATCACAACATTGAAAGATGATAGGCATACCTACTGCTCCTAGTAAAAATTTACTGTTAAGAGACTATAATCAATACTATGGCGAGCGAAAGGTAAAGTATAATTTACCTGAATCTAAAAATTAAAAAAGGTTATATTTCATGGTGAACGGACTACAATTTTTTTTAAGAAAGAGGCCGGGTTGGTGATAAAGAATCGTCACTGCTAACATGATTCTTTTTTATGTCTAAAAATTTCCACTTCCTCTAATATTTCAAAATATGGCTTGTTTTTCCTTTTTGTGAAGTATTTTTAAATTTCCTGATTGGTAGGCACTGGTGTCAACAAGCTTACAGCGATCACATCGCTGTAAGCTTGTTGACACCAGTGCCTACCAATTTAAATTATATATTACAGCACTGAAGATGGTCACTAAGTGACCGAAAATCGATTTTGCGTTTAATAAAACAAAAAAATACGACCAATGCTGTCTCTCTTTCCAAGTATACCCATTATATGGTCGTGGCGCACAGGACACTCCATGGAGTCGCCAATCAACACAAACGATTAAAATTAGCCAGAATGTTATGGTGCTTTAATTTCAACTGGTCATTTAACGTGAACTGTACGTCTTCTTTTTTATGTCTAAAAATTTCCACTTCCTCTAATATTTCAAAATATGGCTTGTTTTTCCTTTTTGTGAAGTATTTTTAAATTTCCTGAAGTGCTTTGATGTTGTGTCCCTCTTCGCGTAAGTGCGCTGTTAATGCAGAGCGGGGATTATTTAAGTTAAGGTATTCCTGAAATCTTATTCGAAATGACCTACGAGTTTGTCGTATATATTCCTTAGGGCAACCATTGCATTTAAAGCTGCATACACCCACTGCATTATGTTTTCCTTGTGTCTGAGTTTTCTGATTTGATCTGAAAATCTAAAATACGTTGGAATAATGTTTTTGTATATCATACGTCTGCCAATTTTTTGGGATATTGCAACCATATATGGTACTCTAAGGAAAACAGACCTTTTCCTTTGTCTGCTCGGCTGGTCTAAGCGTCATAAAATCTGGCTCTAATCGGCTATGGAAAAGAAGATTTCTCTTTTTCAATATATTTCTATTAATTGCGTTAACAAATTCTGGACAGCAACCGTTTTGATACGCTATAAACTGTAAGCATACAAACGTGCATGCAATGTGTTGTACAGGCACCGGATGTCAGTTTGTGGGATGGAAATCCATGCCTGTTGCATTTGGCCGGTCAGTACAGGTGCAATGCTATCATCAGGATTACTCTTAAAATCTCGATAAAATTTATCTTGTCAGTTCACACGTTCACTTGTACCACTTACTAGTTAAATAAATAAATAAATTCAGTATCACTGTCTCCAGTCAGTGTCAATACCGCTGCGAGTCGTGACAGTTCTCTAGACTTAGTACCGGAAAACTGAAGAGCTGAGTGCAGCCATTGGCGACTTATCTGAAAGCCGTGGAAACAGCTGGAGGACTAATGCACGGCGCTCGCGGCAGACGTCTTTTGGAGGCGGCGCCTTATCAGGCGGGCAACAGGCGCTTCTCTGCCGTTACAGATAGGCCGCCGTGACAGGGCGCCGTCTCAGAAGCTGACGGCGCTCCAGGAAAGTTGGCCGATAAAAAGCGGGCGGCGGAGGCGGCGGCGTCGCAGATAAAGGCCGAGGAGGCGGAGCACAACAGGTGGCGGCCAGGGGGCACGATTAGTTCCCGACACCGCCACGCCCACACTCCTCACTGCTCTGCCTCCAGATTAGTAAATAGCTCCCCCTCCTCACGCCCACTGCCTAATTACGTACTCATCCGAGGCCCTTAGAGAGAAGCAGGCCACTTGCGGCGTTACGCGCTATCTCTTGACATACTGTCTCGGTGTAATTTATAGTCAGCGAGATGTAGCGTGAACTGTGACGCTAGCATGCGCCGTATTCACGCGCTGCTTTTGCGCGGTGGGAGGAATGATTTGGTTGAGACCTGTGGAAGAGCTAGTTTCACGCTCGGCTTACTCGGAAGTGATATCAGAATGGCGTGTACTCGATGCCACCACGAAGCTCGACAGCAGTCCAGCCAGTAGGCAATGAGTGACCCCAGCTTTGCCATGTGTGCGACACTGCGAAAAAGCGGTTAGTATTTGCGACAACCAATAGTATATCCACTGAGGTGATGAAAGTCATGGAATACCTTCTGTACCATGCCGGACCTCCTTTTGCCCAACGTAGTGCAGCAACTCAGCAAGTCGTTGGAAGTCCCATCCAGAAATATTGGACCATGCTGCTACCTCTATAGCCATCCATATCTGCGCAAGTGCTGCTGGTGCAGGATTTTGTTCACGAAGAGACTTGTCGATAATGTCCTATAAGTGTTCGATGGGATTCATGTCTAGCGATCTGGGTGGCCAAACCATTCGCTTGAACTGTCAAAAACGTTCTTCAAAGCAATCCCATTGACATGGTGTATTGTCGTCCATAAAAATTCAATCGTGTTTCAGGAACATCAAGTACATGAATGGCTGCATGTGATCTCCAAGTAGCCAAACATAACTATTCCCAGTGAATGGCCAGTTCAGTTGCACTAGAGAGCCCAGCTCATTCCATGTAAACTGTTACAGAGCCCCCACCAGCTTGCTGACAACTTGAGTCAATTGCTTCGTGGATCTGCTCCACGCTCGAAACCTACCATTACCGTCTGAAATCGGGACTCATCCCATCAGATCACGGTTTTACACTCGTTTAGAATCGACTGTCATGATGACAAGCACAGGATAGGCACTACAGGCGATGTCGTGCTGTTAGCAAAGACTGTCATAGCCCACTAACGCCAAACTTTGCCGCATTGTCTTAACGGATACGTTCGTCGTACGCCCCATATTGATGTCTGCGGTTACTTCAGGCAGTGTTGCTTGCCTGTTAGCACTGACAACTCTAAGCAAACGCCGTTGCTCTCCGTCGTTAACTGAAGGCCGTCAGCCACTGCGGTAATGCCTGAAATACGAGGCTACATGTGGCTACCAGAAGCAGCGACGAGCTCCGTCCATTTCATTGCGAGAGTCTGGACTCCCCACTATACAGTCCGCAAATCGCCCCTAGTGATTTTGACATTTTCGGTCCGCTGAAGAAGTTCCTGGTAGGTGATTGATGCACGCTCAACGATGAAGCCAAGAAAGCAGTCCTACGGTGGTTCCACAGTCAGACAGCCGTATTCTGCCACTGGGACAGCTGGAATTTTATGCTGCAACGAGACAAATATCTGAATCGGTATGACAGTTATGTGGACAAGCAGAACAGTATGTTTGCAATTACTAATATCTACCTTATTTCAGCTAACAAAAGATAGGGGTAAAGGTTTTTTTGATTCGTGCTTGTATTCTTTCTTGTCACATATATTCGGCTGTTTATGTCTCAATATGAAACCATTTCCAAGAAAGTTATTAGTTGGGAACCTAAGAGCACAGCTTAAAATAAGAGAAAAAAATGGAAATTTGTCGTAAGGTCATGTGGCACCAAACTGCTGAGGTCACTGGTACCTAAGCTTACGCACTGCTTAATCTAACTTAAATTAACTTACACTAAGGACAGCACACACACCCATGCCCAAGGGAGGGGGAAACCGCGCGGACCGTGACAAGGCGCCCCCTAGACCGCGCAGCTACCCCACGCGGCATTAAAATAACACAAGTGGAAGGAGCAGCAGTAACATACATACACTGAGGTGAGAAAGGTCATGGGATAGCCATATAGTTTGTCCCCTCAAACCTGCAATGACTGCCCATGCACAAGGGCGCTCATATGGTAGTTTTCTGGGAGGGGGGGGGGGGGGCTACATCGGTACCTTTTATCGTATCATTTACTGTACGGCAAGCACATCTCAGATCTTGGGATGCTGCCGTATGCTATTTCCAAATCCACAGAAGTCACGTGTACTTCCTTGTTACTATCCCTACTCTTTTCTATTGCTTATGTCATATTTGTCACATTCTATTCAATCTCTTCGTTAACTATAGTAGCAAAAGGTTTTCCTACTGAAGATATTACACTAATTCCCCAGTAATCTGAACAAGACTTCTGGTTTCTCTTTTTATAGATGTTACAAATGAAAGACATGCCAGACGTTCAAGACGATGAGATTATGCTGTCAGTGCGTGCAAAGACATAGAAGGAATCATGGTACTTACTCCTTTCTTCTGGGAAAATAATAATATACGAGGTGTGGCTAGAAAAAAACCGGACTAGTACTGGTGAAACAATAAAACGAATGCAATAAGGCTGAAAGTCGCGTGGCCTGTCACGTGACTCTCGCTCCGCCTACTGCTCGAGTTTCATCCGCCTCCTGCACTCAGTCTCCACGTGGCGTCTGTTTTAAGTAGTTGACGTTTTGTCTGTGCGTCGGAAAATGTTGAGTGTACAGAAAGAACAGCGTGTTAACATCAAATTTTGTTTCAAACTTGGAAAATCTGCAAGTGAAACGTTTGTAATGTTACAACAAGTGTACGGCGATGATTGTTTATCGCGAACAAAAGTGTTTGAGTGGTTTAAACGATTTAAAGATGGCCGCGAAGACACCAGTGATGACACTCGCACTGGCAGACCACTGTCAGCAAAAACTGATGCAAACATTGAAAAAATCGGTAAACTTGTTCGACAAGATCGCCGTTTAACAATCAGAGCAGTGTCTGAGTTAACAGGAGTTGACAAGGAAAGTGTTAGGCAGATTCTTCATGAAAGTTTCAACATGAACAAAGTGTGTTCAAAAATGGTTCCAAAGTGTCTCACAATTGAACAGAAGGAACGCCGAAGAATGATTTGTTCTGACATCCTGGAAAACATTGAAAGTGATCCCACCTTCTTACAAAATGTTATTACTTGCGATGAATCGTGGTTTTTTACTTACGATCCCGAAACTAAACGCCAATCGATGCATTGGAAAACTCCTGGTTCTCCACGACAAAAAAAAAGCACGAATGTCAAAATCGAAATTCAAGGCAATGATGATTGTTTTTTTTTTTTAACATCAAAGGGATTGTGCACATTGATTGGGTACCAGAGGGACAAACAGTGAATCAGCATTACTACATTAGCGTCCTGGCTACCCTACGTGAGCGAGTATGGAGAAAACGGAACGATTTGTGGAGAAAAAGTCATGGATCCTTCACCAAGACAATGCCCCAGCTCACAGTGCGTTGTCAGTGAAGACGTTTTTGGCAAAACACAACATTCCCATCTTAGATCATCCACCCTACTCACCTGATTTGGCCCCCTGTGACTTTTTTCTTTTCCCTAAAGTCAAGTCAGCTTTGAAAGGAACTAGATTTGAGACCGTTGAAGCAGTAAAAGAAAAAGCGACGGAAGTAATGTATGGACTTACCGAAAATGATCTGCAACATTGCTATGAACAGTGGAAAATTCGTATGGAGCGGTGTAGAGACCGAGGAGGAGAGTACATTGAAGGAGATAACATGAAATTGTAAATAATTGTAAATAAATGTTTTTTTCAGCATCAGTCCGGTTTTTTTCCAGCCGCACCTCGTATCATTACGCGAGCTAAATGAAACTTGACGCTTTATCACGGAGTCCTCTGGCGTGAAAACAAAGAGGCGTTGGCTTCAGAATACGTGATTATCAGTATTTCCTGGTTCTTCTTGTTCCATGGAAAAAGCAACAATAGCCTGCCACCCTGCCATTACTTTCACTGAAAACGGTTCACTGCTAGTCATTCATTGAAATACGATGTTTCATTGTTAGCCTTAGCAGATAATTCGGTGTACAGAGCAAAAGCAAACGAGAAAGAAAGCTAACTCCTTTGAATTTCGTCGGAGTTTCCCTCCTCCATTTAGTGGAAATTAAGTGATGAGAAAGGTTCAAGTGAAGTAATTTCATCAACTTGATATAAATACCACATTTCCTAAGCTTCTTCATGTCTTACATGTAGCAAAGTGACATCTTCGGTTTGTAGTACAACAACTAAATAAATATTGTGAACAGGCGAAGTGCTAATGTACTGTCCAATCGTGTCTTACAGCTTCCTAAGGCGATAATTTCTCAGTGTTCGCGTATCTGATACATGCTTAACGACAGCCGCAAATACACAAGTGGCTCGCAGAGAGTGCACAGTTCAAAAATCACATGGTGAAATGTCATACGAAGTAAAGAAGCTGTGCTGAACAGACAGAATTCTTAGTTATCCAGACCTTTCCATTGTACGTACAAAGACTGAGACTTCCTATTTACATTCAGCGATACGTCAAAAATAATCTGTAATGCAAGGCATAGCTATTCTTGCTTTATACAAGCAATTGCTAAACGAGTCGTAATACAAGACTGCGGTTCTCCAAGAAATAAATTTCAGCCCCCAAGTGCACTTAAGGTCTGCAAGGTACCCGACCACGACAGTTGCAAGTTCTTCAGTGCCCTCGAAGCGCTTGCAAACTCGAAATTTCTTCAGATGTAATAGACACAAAATTCCAACAATTAGTGCTTTAGACTCAAATTTTGTCATTCCCAAGACAGTTAGCTGGTATTTGTATTATCTCAAAGCAAGACGAGATTTTGTTTCTTTTGCAACCTAAGACTAGTTTACATGTTAATATAATAATCCAGAAGGCTTGTGAAGCAAACACCGGTTGTTGCAAGGTAATCAGTCGGAAGAATCCCAGGAAACACTGGTCAGTCTTTCCAGCAGATGTGGTGTAATTCACATGTTCTGGTGCGAGGTCAGCATCTTCCAATCACCAGTTTCAAAATCAAAATCACTATTTTGACGGAAATGAAACACACAAATAATTGGGTCGTTTTCGATAGAACCGAAGCATTGTTCAGAAATTTGTTCTCACATCTGGTTTTGGTTAGCATTCAACAAATGTGATTCACATCTTGCACAAAATGGGCTGATTGATAAGTTTTCACACGATCAAAAAATTTTTGAGGCAGCTGTCAAAAGCATCCATATACTTTGAAAAATGCATGATACACACTGTGGTGTCTTACAATACGTCTATTCATTCCCGGTTTCGATAATTGATCTTGTTCACAGTGAAAAAATGCCTATTGTAATAACTTGACATAGCTGGTTAAAAAGCAAGTGTGCAACTTCACATAAGTGTAGGACACAGTGGAGCACCAGGGGAACGTAGCTCGTTCACTTGCTGGAATTCACAGTAAACAAATGGAAACCCAAGGAAACTATACGCTGGACGTGCAGACAATCGTGTTCATTTGAAGGTTTACTTAAGCAGAATGTCCACCAACGAAGAGAACGTAGAAAGGTTACATATCGTTTGAAAGTGATACAGAAGTCAACTTTATGAACACTTTTCGTAAATAAAGAGATATTTTTGTAGTTTATGTTCTGCTGACTTGTGTTATAGATAGATGAGCAGCATTTATACCTTTCCTTTGTATAATGTCCTTGACAGTATCATGTTTATGTGAATGGTACACTGTGACACGGTTCTAGACAAGTTCGGGGGAAACGAAGTGGAGTATAAAATAAAAAATATAACACGCCATTTAAAAAAAAAAATACGTACTGCAGCTCATATCTTCGTAACGTACAAAGTTGCAAGAAAAGCAGTCATGCTGGTTAATATCCCCCCTGTAGTTAAATAACATTCGTTTGATATATTTTTTTCTTTTACATCTGGACAAAAAGTAATCACTGATGGTCAAGATAAATCTGACACCTTAACACATTTTTCTCCCGTATCCGCTATCCACTGTGCTAGGTCACATCCACCTTCGATAGAGAATAAGTCCACTATCTATACCTACATCCACACACACCAAAAAAACTTTTGCATAACTTCGGTTCCGAGAGTTCCGGAATCTGTACAGAAGATTGGAATAGAGATCAACATAAACATCATTTCCGTCCTTTTCATTGCACATGAAAAACACACATTGCATGGTGTACCACAATACAGCGAGAACTTCAGAGGTGGTGGTCCAGATTGCTGTACACACCGGCACCTCTAATACCTAGTAGCACGTCCTTCTGCATTGACGCATGCCTGTATTCGTCGTGGCATACTATCCACAACTTCATCTAGGCGCTGTTGGTCCAGATTGTCCCAGTCCTCAACGGCGATTCGGCGTAGATCTCTCAAAAGTGGTTGGTGGGACATGTCGTCCATAAACAGCCCTTTTCAATATATCTCAGGCATGTCCGATAGGATTCATGTCTGGAGAACATGCTGGTCACTCTAGTCGAGCGATGTCGTTATCCTGAAGGAAGTCATTCATAAGATGTACACGATGGGGGTGCAAATTGCCGCCCATGAATACGAATGCCTCTACAATATGCTGCCGATATGGCTGCATTATCGGTCGGAGGATGGCATTCACGTATCGTACAGCCGTTACGACGCCTTGCATGACCACCAGCGGCGTACGTCGGTCCCACATAATGCCACCCCAAAGCAGCAGGGAACCTCCACCTTGCTGCACTCGCTGGACAGTGTGTCTAAGGCATTCAGCCTGACCGCGTTGCCTCCAAATACGTCTACGACGATTTTCTGGTTGAAGGGATACGCGACACTCAACGGTGAAGAGAACGTGATGTCAATCCTGAGCGGTCCATTCGGCATGTTGTTAGGCCCATCTGTACCGCGCTGCATGTTGTTGTGGTTGCAAAGATGGACCTCGCCATGGACGTCAGGAGTGAAGCTGCGCACCAAGCTGCCGATTGCGCACAGTTTGAGTCGTAACACGATGACCTGTGGCTGCACGAAAAGCATTATTCAACAAGTCGGCGTTATGTCAGGGTTCCTCCTAGCCATAATCCGTTGGTAGCGGTCATCCACTGCAGTAGTAGCCCTTGGGCGGTGTGAAAGAGGCATGTCATCGATAGTTCCTATCTCTCTGTATCTCCTCCATGTCCGAACAACATCGCTTTGGTTCAGTCCGAAACGCCTGGACACTTCCCTTGTTGAGAGCCCTTCCTGGTACAAAGTAACAATGCGGACATGATGGAACCGCGATATTGACCGTCTAAGCAAGATTGAGCTACACACAACATGAGCCGTGTACCTCCTTCTTGGTGGAATGACTGGAATTGATCGGCTGTTGGACCCCTTCCATCTAATAGGCGCTGCTCATGCATGGTTGTTTATCCCTTTGGGTGGGTTTAGAGGCATCTTTGAACAGTAAAAGGGATTGTGTCTGTGATACAGCATCCACAGTCAACGTCTATCTTCAGGAGTTCTGGGAACCGGGTGATGCAAAACTTTTTTGATGTGTGTGTATCTACGAGACTACTTTGCAGTTCTCACTTGCGTGCGTGACAGAGGAATCATTGAGCCACCTTCACACTATTTGTCGGCGTTCCACTCTCGAACAGCGCGAGGGAAAACCGAACACTTACATTTTTCCGAGCGAGCTCTTATTTCTCATATTTTATAACGATATTCATTTCTCCCTACCTAGGTGAGCGTCAACAAATTATTTTCACATTATGAGGAGAATGTTGGTGATCGAAATTTCCTGAAAAAGTCCCGCCGCAGTGAAAAATGTCGTTCTCTTAATGATTGCCTATTCAACTCGCGCATCATATCTTATTTCGTAATAGTACAAAACGAGCTACCATTCTTTGAACATTTTCTATCTCTTCCATCGGTAGTATCTGGTAAGGATCCCATATCGCGCAGTGGTAGTCCAGAAGAAGGCGGACAAGCGTAGTCTTGGTAGTCTCTTTAGAAGAACCACTGTACCTTCTAAACCTCCTGCCAGTAAATCGCAGTCTTGGGTTCGCTTTCCCCACAACATTAAATATGATCACATATTGAACTACTGATATACATTTTGAGTCGGAAGGAATGGTACTTGTTCTGAGGAGTGGTAGCATGTGATTCTGAATAAAAAAACTTCATTTAGACATATCCTCTATTCCTAATAGTTTCCGAGATAGAACAAATGTAGTGCACATTGTTATTTATTTTCTGTGTCATTCAAATATTTTCGTTGTTTACAATGTACGGCAGCAGTGTCGAAGAAATTGAGTCGAACAGTTTGATACAGGACACTTGTCTATCAATTCGGGAAACTACCTAGAACAGACCTACAAAAACTGCCTAAGCTACAGCGCATGCGCGTCGCGCTAGATTTTCAGCATTATAACGCTCCCTTCGTGCAAATTTTTAGTCCTCGGAAAAAATGAAAAGAATTTTTTTGAAGGAAATTTAATGTAACTTAATTTTGCACTGCCACATGTTTTCGCTAGAATGTGCGGTTATCGAGTTACTCGGGAAAAAAGTACAAAAGTGGTATGAAATATGTTATTTCTCAGAAAGCATTCGTGATACAGCATACGTCCATATGAAGTTTTCCGTTCAGAAGCCCTAAGACTATCACCGCTCAAAGCTAGTACCTCTCCTTATGACTCACCCTGCTTTTACAAAAAAGGCTCTTCCACCCCCCCACCCCACACACACACACACACAGGCGCGCGCCCGAAAGTTCATGTTAACATAACTACGCTATGGAGCTGCTTCAGTTGACACGACATGTTATTGAGGTACATATCCCAACATATCGAATGTAAAATTTCATTGATTTCGACACTTTCTCTCTACAGATAGGGAATTTCTGCCTGCGTTATTAGTACCGTTGAGACGCAAAGAAACAGTTTAGACCCAACTACGTGAAAATGTTTAAGGAAGCCGGCCGCTGGGGCTGATCGGTTCTAGGCACTTCAGTCCGGAACCGCCCTGCTCCTGCGGTCGCAGGTTCGAATCCTGGATGTGTGTGATGTCGTTAGGTTAGTTAGGTTTAAGTAGTTCTAAGTTCTAGGGGACTGATGACCTCAGATGTTAAGTCCCATAGTGCTTAGAGCCATTTGAACCATTTTTGTTTAGGGAAACTTTGTTTCCATCTGTGCGTAAGCGGAAAGACTGTTTCAATGCTGTGAATAGAGTAGCTGTCCGTCAAGTTCATGCATGATTAATTTTGCTAGTTCAGGGTATCGGTCTGTTAGATGAGAACCTAAATGCATTCATTCCGTTTCCGTCACTGATCCCCTCTGACTACTGCGTATTTATTGCTTCAATATCCGAGCGCACAGATAACACGTCGCGTAATATTTGTGAACGAGTCATTTCACACCAGGCTCGGGGGACGTCTACATCGTCAGTGGCGCCGGAAATTAAAACCGAGTTCCGAATTTTAACTACGCTGGTGGGAACAGAATAATATTTACAGCTAACGTCTGACTTGTAGCAATAGGCGTACTGTAATACCGGTGGGGTCCTAGCAGCCCCAACGGACAGTATTTCATCATTTACGAGCACTCTGCCGTGCATTCCGCCAGTTCAGCTCCTTTGCATCCCGGCGGGACCACGGAAGAAGTGAAGTTATTGTAGCTGTACCTTGCTATCCCTTCTGAATTAGTTCGTTGGTTAGTTGTTTATTTATCTACATATGATTTACAAAATGATATCAAATGTCACCTTAATAGAACAATGTAATATTTTTTTAAAAAAAATTCTGTAATTAACGCGTACAATAACATTATACTTATTTTACTCTATTCATTCACATCACAGATCACCGGCCACGTTACACACACACACACACCGAGCCACCTTACGGTGTGTGGCGGAGGGTACTTATTTTACCACTATCTGATCCCCCCTTCCCTGTTCCATTCACGAATTGTGCGTGGGAAGAACTCTTTCAGCTGGCATCCGCACCTTGACGTAAGGTACAAGAAATATATTCGCAACAGCGAATATGGACAACCTCAGCTGTACAAAGGAAAGACGCCAATGAAAATTTGTGTCGGACCGGAACTCGATACCAGATTTCCCGCTTATCGCGAGCGGCTGCCTCAGCATTAGGCTATCCGAGCATGACTCATGGCTAGAGTCAAACTTCCATATATCGTCAACCATGTGCCTACAACCTTACTCGAACATCCACTATGTTTATTTCCATACAGGCGAGACATTTTACCTGTAAGTGCTTGCCCGGTGTCGCGGATAAATACGATATGGCAGTGTCTTTGTTGTTCCGAGTGACGATGGAACATTCCTTTGGATATGCATGAATATCCAAAGGAATAAGCAGTGTGGTGACTACAGCCGTTGCGAAATACATGAAATGGATTAGCAGTTGCGAATATGGACAACCATCAGATGTGTAACGGAATGAAGCCAATGAAAATTGTGCCTGGGCGTGAGTTGTGCTCGCATAGCCTCATGATAAGGCGATAAGCGGGAAACTGGTTCGAGCCACGGTCCGACAAAAATTTTCACTGTCGTCATTCTATTATACAGCTGATGGTTGCCTATATTCGCAATTGAAAATACATTTCATGGATTTCATAACGGCTATAGTCAAGGCAGTGTCTGTTACATTAGACATGCATGCGTGAACAAAGGAAAATTCCAACGTAACTCGAAATAACATAGGCACTGCAATATCATATTGATACCAATGGAATGTGGAGACAGTATGGTTCCTTTTTAACCAAGTCCTAATTGTTATGATATCTATAATTATTATCTGCATTACATTTCGATTGCGGAGCTACTGGCAGTTGCCTACTGTTCGAAATGACGTTGTTCTGTCGCTCGTGTAACCAGAAACAAAAACGTCAGCGGGTGCACAATGAAACAATATTTAGGGACTTAGCGCGACTGCTACGGTCGCAGGTTCGAATCCTGCCTCGGGCATGGATGTGTGTGATGTCCTTAGGTTAGTGAGGTTTAAATAGTTCTAAGTTCTAGGGGACTAATGACCACAGATGTTAAGTCCCATAGTGCTCTGAGTCATTTAGGGACTTATATTGAGAGTGTCTTTTCAAGCAGTTGAAGGCTGAGAAGCGAGAAATCATGTAAGAGGTGATAACACTGTAAGTGATTTTTCGTAGCGCTCAACCACAATCACTGGCAGACAGTCGTGTTGGGAAGGAAGGGGAAGGCGATTACAGAAGGCTATTGGCCGGTGCACGAAATGTGACACCATTTGTCTCGTCCATAATTTATGAATCGCACTAGATATCCCACTGAGCAAGTCGACAGCAGTAACAGTAAAGCTTGAAAAAACAAAAGACTTACAAAATGAGGCGTAATTCTCGAAACTGTCGCTAGGAGAGTAGTGTTTACAACATGGCCGAAAATGGACGAATACTGGCGCAGAAACGATTGACAGTTGTGTTACTTTTCTACGAAACGGAAAATTGTGTTGCTACTTGAGCTGGTGCGCTGCTGGCGCCAGTCTCCATCGATTGTCATCCCGAACGTTGTGAGTCGATTTTCGATGCCTGATCGTCTTCTTCGCATCTTTGGCGGATGGCTATTTAACTGCGGCGCGCGCGCTCTCTGCAGGGGCCTGAGTTCGGGTATCAGCTGCTGTGTGAGCGACAGTGACATGTGGCGCTGCGGATGTGTGCAGCGTGGCGAGTGGCCGAGTCGGTACGACGGAGTGTGGGCAGCTGCTGTGGCGTGTTTAGCAGTTGGAATGCAGATCCGCTGCCGATGGTGACGGGGATGTCCTTGAGATTTGCAGAACAGATTTCCTTCGCGTCTGTTACATGTTACTCAAAGTGAACGAACTGGAGTCGTCGAATTGTTCCTAGGTTGGTTCTGTTCATGTTTATTGAATACCCCAGTGCACTGAAAACTATCTTGAGTGTTTCAGTTACTTGTCACTGTATTTGGTCTGGCCACCTGATATGTTGACGGCATTTGAGGGAGTGCAAGCTACGCACAATAAATAGACATGAAGCCATACTTAATGCGTAGCTAGAGGTCATACCAAGCAGTGCTTAAGTCCGTGCCTGGCGTTCGAGAGCAGCCGAAATAATTTTCCCTGTTTCTTTTTTCTATGTTATTATTTTATTTTTTTGTTCTAGAGAATTGGCTAACCAAATCTTAAGAGCCGTTACTGGGCAAGTGGTCACGTAGGTTAGTTCTGCTTGGGTTCGTTTTGTCCCGTTCATAATTAAACGTTTATTTATAACCAGTTGGGCAGATATGCTTTGTGTGTGTGATGCGTCAGAATGTTGTATGCCGCTGATGTGTTTATGTTTCAGATAATTGGCAGTGGCCGACGCGAGCAAACTCCGATCAGGGTATCACGGTAGAAGAGGGAAATTTAAGGACCTGGATCTGTGCCTGTGGTTACGTTGTTGGTGTCCTGCAATTCTATCTTTCCGGTGGAGCGCTGTGGTTTTCCGGAAGCTTAGCTGTAGCTCAAAGTTCAGTATAGTTCTACTTCACCTTCTGGTCCGTGAATCTTCTGTATCTGTTAGAACCTTTCGGCCTGCTCGCGTCCATCACTTATTTTCAACGTAAAATTGAAATGGCCCCATTTTTAGACTATTTAATATGGCATATTATATCCTGGGGATGAAATGCATGTGAACCTCGTGCCTGTTAGTAATACTAAAGAGAAGCCTACTTGAGTGTATTAATCTGTTAATACTTTTAATTTGTTAGAATTGCTTAAGATCAGCCCATGGAAGATGTCTTAGTTGTTGGAAGCAGTTTTAGAATTTGATATGAGTTATGTCAAAGTCAGTTTCTATGTAAGTCATGAAACATGTTTAAAAGGTTTGTGTGATTCAGTTATGTCATTTAAATTGGATTAATAGTGATTTTATGAACACTGTTTTAACTAGTGAAAATTGGTTGAGTAAATTTTGAAAGATCTGTGTCTATCGGACTTAAATGAATTAATGTTTTAATCTGAGTCCTGCTAGTGGTTCTCTAGGGCATGCGTTTGTAATAAAGAAGTATATGGCAACTACAAACTGGTTATGTGTTTATTTCGGTGTTTCGAAAGGAATAACACATGACGACTCAGAGGCGGATTCGAAAACAATTTAACACACGGTTGGACACTTGCAAGGGAGCTGTTCACAGGCTGTTTGATCAATTTGTACAGGAAGGTTCAATATTGGAAGAGAATTCTTAACAATGATCTCTGGATGCACGCGTACAAGATTACCTCTGCTCAGGAGCTCACTGCAGAACACAAGCAGCAGGGACTGTCGTTTGCCCACTGGGTAGAAGATAGGAAACAAACTCTCAACAACTTTTGGTTTTCAGACAAGGGGCATTTTCATTTGGACGGTGTGTTTAACAAGCAAAATGTACGCCTTTGGGCTGCTGAAAATCCGCGAGTACTTTATGAATGACAATATCGTGTTCCGAGGATTCCAGTGTGGATCGCAGTTTCCAGCCACGGACTTACTGACCCCTCTTTTTTGTGAAGGAACTGAACAGTGCGAGTCATTTGACCATGCTCCGCAATAACTTGGGTGTGGGTCTTTTCACTCAAGTTTCCAGGTCGTTTCAATGACGGACTTTCCCTCGCCGCCCTCTCTCTCGGCCCTTCCAGTTCTCTGGCTGTACCTAAGCAAATAATTTCCCAGAAACGTCTGCATCATTTACGGGGCTTCAGTCTTCGTGTGAAGGAAATTAGGATTCAAAACGATGGACATATTGAGCATGTACTGAGTTAGAACAATTCTCCACTGTGCTTTTTCCATGCTAGTTCTTGTTCCTTTGAGTTTATATTGAGAGTAAAGTGTTTATTCGAAAACAAAATGGTGACACTTTTCGTGCGCCACCCTGTATTTTTCTGAGCTTTAAGACGGAACGCCGATAGGAATGGTGTCCATTAACATACCTAATAAGGGCATGTGTAATGATCTTGATGTCATACTGTGGATTAACGCCTTGAGTACATAAGATTGGATTTATATAAGTATGCGCAGCTTGGAAATTTTTCGAAAAAATTTACGTATTACACATATTTCACAGTAGTGAGTGCTCTCTAAAGTTTTCAGAATCCGAAAGAGTGTACCTCTAATTAAATAGTAAATAAAAAGGCTTCGCTAGTGAATAATAAAACACTTCTAGCAAGGAGGTGCAGCTGAACTTGCAGAAACAGTAACAGGAAAAGAATACATTAATGGTACTTTCGTTAGAAAAGTAGTCCATTGTCCAGAAAAAATTAATTTCAATAATCTCATAATACCAACCCAAACAGGAGTCAAAGCAAAAAATTCTTGTAAACGTAGCCTCTATAATGCATCCCTTAAAAGCTATGAGCACCTGATCTTCGATACTATGAAACAAATTTCTTCTGTTGTGCCAGCTGTTTGCTTTCCGTTTTTCAGAGGTGGTAAATGCGGACCAAACCAATAAAAAAAGTCTAGTAAACGTGGGCTCTAAATTGCATACCTTAAGAGCTGTGAGCAATTATTCATCTTCTCTATTGTGAAGCACATCTCTTCGCCTTAATAAGGCATGCATTTTGTTGCCATCTCTACTAGACCTTTTATGCTTCGAATGATCGTTCCTGGATTATCCCCGAATCTGACCATTCCTGCTGAGGCACCCTGTGTACTAACAATGTCAGACAATTTGCGTTCATCGCAATGCTTAATTTCTACACATTATTTACTGTAATGCGAATAGCATAATTAGACGTTGGGAACTATTAACTGTATTAGTTAATGTAATGGGGCGCCGCGTTGTAGAACATCGATCCTCAAGTTCTCTGGGCAAACATGCGATGCAGCAGTTAAATATTAATTACTTAACGCTTGAGTAAATATGTCGACTTGGATGTAGCAATTGATGCTTAATATACAAAAAGGTTGAAGTACAAATATGGAATGTAAGCACGTGATTGTTACTTTTATTTCGTATGACTTACTGACTTCAGGCCATCGCTAGATTTTATTGTTGTTTGCCATCGCCGAACACTACAGTCCTAGACACGCTATCTTTACGAATGTTAAAGCAATTAAAGCCTCTCGTAAAAAGTGCGCGTACATCGCCCTTTGCACTCTTCATCGCGTGGTAGCTTACCTAGACTTCAAATCTTTACGGCTGTGAAACGAACACAGAACGTAGGAAAGTAGAAGACCTCAGATAACCTGTGATAACTGCATGGCAGCGTTAGCTCAGGCCGTTGCTACTACAGGCTGGTAGATCCTCGTACAGCGCACGCGCTTTCTGCTACGTACCAAGTGCTTACTTTAAAGTACTTTAGGCTCCGTGCAACACGAACAGGAAGAAATAAATCATACAAGGAACGCTACAGGCATCTATTGTACTAAATTCAGACTTCAAGGCTTTTCCTCTTACGTTAAAAGTGTCCTCAAAAGTTAAGGGTTATCACACAAAAGGGGCTGAGCACCAGTTCTGCATAAGTTTTGTTTTATACTCCGTTAGGAGATATGTGAACAGGCCTTTTATTTACTGAAAGGGCGATCTCCAATGATGGCTGATTTAGGTGCTACGTAGGTCAATAGATGACATGAGAAGTAACTCCTATAACTTGTTCATTCTAAATGGGGTAAGTGAAGTATGTGTTACAGGAGTTGGATATACTGAACACAGAGATGATGCACTTCCGCTTGCTCCAGCCGTCTTGTAGCCTGTCTTTTGCGTATCTTCACTGGTAGTACAATGGACAGTGAAAAAAATATGGACAGTTCACCAAAGGGAAGTGCCAGAAAAAATGCTAACTCTAAAAGAAAGCGTGAACAAAGGTGAGTAAACATTTTACTGCTGATGATGTTATGAATACCATAGCCGTAGCTGAAAATATGTAACCATTTAAAGTTGTTCAGACGAAAGGCAGTTACTTAATTTATTTTCTAGAAACAGATGATATGATCATTCACACAATTAAGATTAATATAAATTCTGCCTCATGTATTAAAACCACTATGTCTGCTGTAATTCAGATAAAAAAGACTTTTGATGAAATAGAGGGATGGGAAATGATAAGAGAGTTGAAATAAAGGTAGCTAAGGGAAGATTTGAAAATGATCACAGTCAGGTCATTGGTGCAAAAGTACCGCAGACAGAGAAGAATAGACCTCAGAAGTATGATGGAATATTTACCTAAGGTGCACAAACAGTTTTACAGTGAATTGTGCCAAGATGGAACAGTAAAATGATTACTAGAGGTAGACATATTTCAAAACTTGTTTGGTGGACTTTCTTCGCTTAGCATCTCAGTGAAAATGTATTTAGAATGGTATGTGTTTAAGTGTTATTTTTGGAATATGCCAAACGATAACTCGCTTTCCTAAAGTCAACTAGCAAGTGTTAATGTGAAGTTAGTTCATATTTCCGTTCTTGTTTGAGTAAAATTTATTCTGAATAACCTAGAAAGTACATTTTCTTACTTAGTCTCTTTAGCGCGATAACGCTTCAATTAGCTTCGAGTCGTCTCTCAGAAGATGGCTTCAGCTGCCCAGTCGTGTTTCTCATAACCTTCTCATAAGTTACAATGTGGGAACATTGTTCTTATCGAGGAACATTTTTTTCAATAATGATCAGTGCTTACGGGATTCATGTAATAAAACTCCTGTAACTGATATAATTATCGGAAGGCAGTTATAAATAATCAGGTAGGCCATTTCGATGAGTCGCGCTGCTATTGGCTAAAACGTATGACGTCAGAGGCAGTACTGTTCAAGGCTCCCACTCGTGGGCCACGGAGTACTCGTGAACAGTATGTCGTAAAGTGGTGACGTACATTATTAAGAACCTCTTAAATCGAAGATTATTGAATAAACACCTGTGTTATAATAATAGCCACCTTCAAAGTCTTCATATTAAGAGCTGAGTTCATAAAGAACGGTTAACAGACTAGCTTGGCGTCCGCAGCTCGTGGTCGTGCGGTAGCGTTCTCGCTTCCCGCGCCTGGGTTCCCGGGTTCGATTCCCGGCAGGGTCAGGGATTTTGTCTGCCTCGTGACGACTGGGTGTTGTGTAATGTCCTTAGGTTAGTGAGGTTTAAGTAGTTCTAAGTTCTAGGTGACTGATGACCATAGTTGTTAAGTCCCATAGTGCTCAGAGCCATTTGTTTGAACTAGTTTGGCGAAAACATTTTAAGGAAAAAAATTCTTTGCATTTTATTCTACTCACGAGTCTGGTGCAAGTCTTTCAGATGGACGCCACTTCGGCGACTAGCCTTAGTAATCAATCATTATGGAAGATGATGTGATTCTTGAGTGTCTCCCGGCGTATTTGATAATCAAAATATCCACGTGTGTACTGCCGGTCTACAGTGTCCAAGGTACAATATTTCGGCGATCATACATGTCGCCATCATCACGATGATGTAGACCAGCAGTACACCCGTGGATATTTTGATTATGGAAGATGCTTCTTAAGCGAGGTTTCACTTTCTTTTGATTACGTTGTAAAATACATACAGAATGTGCTGTGACATACATTTTTGTCGGTGAAATTCGCCAGAATAAAATACGCCAAAATTTTCGGTCAGGTACTTCCACCAATCAAAATTATGTAATTAAATAAAAATCGTAGTTCGTTTCAGTGCTAGCTATTCCCACAACCTTATATTTTTGAGATTTCATCTTTCCTTTAGCCTTATATTACGGTGATCATGGAGTGCTAGGCTGCTATAATCTATAATCCCACTAGGTAGATCTTGGCCCTTATGACTTCGTGGAGGAGTCAATGTGGTTCGGGGACTAAAAAGTTTGGAGACCCCGGCCCTAGAACGTAGAAGTACTTAAACCTAGCTAACCTAAGGACATCACACACATCCATGCCCGAGGCAGGATTCGAACCTGCGACCGTAGTGGTCGCGCGGTTCCAGACTGAAGCGCCTAGAACCGCTCAGCCACATCGGCCGGCGCTCTTCAACAGTGGTAAGCAAGAAGGTGCTTAAAACATCAGTGTAGGCCTGTGCTGTGATAGTGTCACGCATAACAACGAGGGGTGCAAGCCCTCTCCGTGAAAAACATGACCACACCATAACACCACCGCCTCCGAATTTTATTGTTGGCACTGCACATGCTGGCAGATGACGTTCACCGGGCAATCGCCATACCCACACCCCTCCATGGGATCACCACATTGTATACCGTAATTCGTCACTCCACACAACGTTTTTCCACCGTTCAATCGTCCAATGTTTACGCTCCTTACACCAAGCGAGGCGTCGTTTAGCATTTACCGGCGTGATGTGGAGCTTATGAGCAGCCGCTCGCCCATGAAATCAAAGTTTTCTCACCTCCCGCCTCATTGTCATAGTACTTGCAGTGGATCCTGATGCAGTTTGGAATTCCTGTTTGATAGCCTGGATAGATGTCTGCCTATTACACATTACGACCCTCTTCAACTGTCGGCGGTCTCTGTCAGCCAACAGACGAGGTCGGCCTGTACGCTTTTTATGCTGTACGTGTCCCTCCACGTTTCCACTTCACTATCACATCGGAAACAGTGAACCTATGGATGTTTAGGAGCGTGGAAATCTCGAGTGTATGTGTATGACAAGTGACACCCAATCACCTGAGTTCCATGGAGAACCCCATTCTGCTCTCTCACGGTGTCTAATGACTACTGAGGTCGTTGGTACGGAGTACCTGGCATCAGGTGGCAGCACAATGCACCTAATATGAAAAACGTATGTTTCTGGGGGTGTGTGGATACTTCTGATCACATGGTGTATTTTAGGTTTGAGCATTGAATCTCCATATGCAAGGTCGTAATGCTTGGTACTATGCCCTGCTACTAAAGGGCTGTAGATAGAAGGGTGCGCGATGTCGACGCCTCCTGGCTTTGTGCATTCCATTTGGACGTTACCTATTTTGTAAAAAAATTAACATTTCCTGTAATGTAAAACTGATGTTTTCATTTGGGTGCACTGTTATTTTCTAAAATAGAATTGTCAGCATATTCTACAACGCAAAGCTGATATTTCTTTAGTTTTTAAGAATCTTGTCAATAAATGACATGGCTGTGTCACCGTCGTACAAAAGTAATTGGAAGCCATACGCCTATGCGCGTCTGTATTGGGGCGACACCTACAAAAGTATCCTGTTGACTAGGCGAAATTTGTCAGCTTGGTTGTGTCAGTAAATTGGAACACACGCGTAGGCTAAAATCAATAAGGGTACTTAATGCCCATTATACAGAGTGTATCAAAAAGAATCATCCAATTTAAAAAGAATCATAACTATTACGTTATTTGAGATCTGTGCATGAATAGCGTACTGATGGAAATAGTAAACTCTCGAGATTTACATGGTTCTCGCTAGATAGCAGCAGTGTGCGCCCACTTCAGTTCTAGTAAAAATGGTGTCGGGACAACAGAAAGCGTTTTGTGTTCTACGTTTTGCGCACTGCGGGTCAGTAATAACAGTCCAGCGTGACTTTCGTTACCAGGTATGATGTGTATCCTCCAATAATACAGAGCATTAGACGATGGCGTGAATAATTCCGGGAAACAGGTTGTTTGTGTAAAGGCAAATCGTCGCGCCGTCCCTGAGCGTCTGACATAGACAACAAACGCATCCGATATAGTTTCACAAGGAGTGTACAGAAAGCCGTTAGCGGTGCAGCTCGACAGCTCAACATGTACGACAGGCGTGTGTTGCGTCGACGTTTATGCATGAAACCATACAAAATTCAGCTACTGCAAGTTCTTCGTGAAGGTGACAAACAATGACGTGTGGAGTTATGTAATTTTGTTCTTGGCAAGAAGGAGGATGATAGTTTTCTTCGGCGCTTAGTGTTTAGTGGCGAGTCTACATTCCATTTAAATGGAAAGGTCAACCGTCATAATGTGAGAATATTTTGTACGGAACAACCACGTGAGGTTGTAGAACATGAGAAGGACTCTCCAAAATTTAATGTGTGTTGTGCAGTTTCACGGGAAAAGATATATGGTTTACCGCATTGACATTTGCCGTGCATTTCAAGGTGGACGTATTGAACACCTGTGAAAAGGTATGAAAAAAAATTTGTTTCCCGTTCATCAGAAAACAAAATTCATTGTATATGTTTATTCGTTTCAGAAATATAGAGGTACCAAAACGAGTGATTCTTTTGATACACCCTGTATAATTTGCTGAACAGAAGCTGTTTGCGACTTTTGGCACCATATTGCATGAATAATAAAGGTCAATAGCAAGTTATGTCAATAAGCACTTGAGTACCTGTAATATGGACCTATATTCTGCTTGCACAGAGTATCGTAAGATATGTACATTGTAATTTTGGGTACGTGGTTTGAGAATGGGTGTGTCAGTCTGAATCCGGTAACCACGACAGTTGAGTTTTATATCAGTACAAGTGATACAGACTAAATAAAAAATTGTCCAAATTCCTCAGTATAGAACAGTTGAGTACTTACCATCCCGTGGCAGCATGCCTCGAATAAGCAACGCATGTATGTGTTTATGTGACAGGTATTTCGACCTGTTTTTCTCAGTTGAACAATCGTGTGGTTACTTGTTTATCGAATGCAGAAAGCGTCGGATAGAGCTCTTACTTTCAGCCAGCTGTAGAAAGAGGTTTTTTCTTGTTCTAGAGACCAGCAAGCTGACGTCTGCGCGTTTTGGTAGTGGCTTTAGTGTCGAAGTTTGTGTTCCTACTCTATCACGTACCACGTGTTGGGAAATGGGTTTTGGATCCATTGCGTTTCCGCCATGACGCTTGTTTAGTGATTAGAGTTACTTGTATGTTTCGTGAGCGAACCACGTGCAGGATTAGTCATTAATATTTGCCAGTTCGACATGCACCAGCGAACGTGTGTGTTCCGACTGCGCTTGGGAGCACGTGTAGGGAAATAGGTTTGCTTTGTGAGGTTTCCACGGTGACGTGCGGTTTGTAATGGCAGATTTACGTTTACTGTGCGTGAAAAACATTTTAAGGTTTGTCGATGCTTCGTGCTGTCAGCTGTATATTGAGATCCCATTTACTCAATCTGATATCCTTATTGGATTTCTGCAACATTCACGTAGTGAGTTTAGTCATGTTCAACGAAATTTACGCAGAGTTACACTATGCAGTACGCTCCTGGAAGCGGGAGTGTTTTTGAACTTATCTCCTGCGTTTTCGGATGAGTCGATAACTTACTTATGAAATACATAGCTACCAGCTAGCTTCCGTTGTGTTCTGTCAGTTGCATGTTAGGGTTTGTTTCCTACTGCATGCACCAACAAGCTATTGTCTGAGTGGTTTTACCATGAGTTTGGTAGTCGTATGTGTTCCTGGTCAATCTTGTACTACGTGTTGTGAAACTTGTTTCAGCTCCACTGAGAGTGGTTACGCAATGACGAGTGGTCGGTGATTGGGGACATATGCGTCGCGTTTGTTTTTGCAATCTCGAATCGATTTTTTATGTCAGTGGTGTGATACGAGTAGCGTTTATCGACGAGGAAACAAGTTTTGTTCGTCATTGGCTATGAACGACTAGCATACTGTGGCCAATCTTGAGCAGGTATATTGTTCAGTTAAGACCTGAGGCACCATTGTGCACGAGTGTTACTCAGTGTCGTTGTCCGAAGACGTGTGATTTGCGAGAGCCGTGCCCGACAGGGTATCAAATTTGACTGGCAGTAATTTGTTAATTTGTTTGTCGACCGCTCCTTGGGCGAATCTATGCGCATCCAGTTATGTCGTTGCTTTCCGCTTTCCTGCTTTTGCTGTCAGTATTCTCTTCGTCTTTTTGGTATTGTACATTGAACATACGTCCGCACATTTAAGTCGTCGCCGTAATTTGATCAGTGTTTCGCTTGAGTTTCGACGTGTGTGTCTTGGTTGGTTCCCTATCGCTACCCCCTCACATTTAGCGGTAAGATGGCCCAGTGGATAACGCGTCAGTGACGGAACACAGATCAAGCATGGAAAAAGGAAGGTGTATTGAACTGTGAAGAAAAGAAGCAAAGTAGAAACAGTGAACGGTCTAAGTTTTAGATGTCCAATAACGAGTGCAGTTGAATTGCAACGCCGTCGTGGTTGTTTGGACGTGGTGTTGGATTGCGGAGAAGATGGTCTGGGTTCAAATCTCCGTCATGCCCGATTTCGTCTTCACAGAATTATGAACTGTCCGTCCGGTTATTAATATATCGGCTCGCTGTATTCAAATTTGTGTCTGTGTCGTGGTGTAACACCCGTCTGCAACAGCGAGGTGTAAGGAAGGGACCTCCAGACATACGTATCTTCTGCTTGTTCTACAAAAGTATCACTTGTTATGACTCTTACGTTTGGTTTGGGAAGTTTTTACTCTTGAATTCCTTTGTTGTACCATAGCTCCCGTTTATTTGTTGTTTTCATTTCTGTAAGTGATCTATGCAACATCTTGCTGCGCTCATTTTTCACCACATTTACTTGTGACATATATTCTTACCACGTGACTCATTTTCTACAAGCTATACGAGGTGTGGCTAGAAAAACACCGGACTAGTACTGGTGAAACAATAAAACGAATGCAACAAGGCTGAAAGTCGCGTGGCCTGTCACGTGACTCTCGCTCCGCCTACTGCTCGAGTTTCATCTGCCTCCTGCACTCAGTCTGCCCGTGGCGTCTGTTTTAAGTAGTTGACGTTTTGTCTGTGCGTCGTGGTCATTCAAAGACACATACAACGTTTCACTGATCTACTTATTTCTTTTACACAAATCATTTCCTGAAATATTTGTCTGATTTCTTTCATTCTTTAATTTCAAGTTTTATTCAGAAAGCATGACCTTACTGACTCTTCGTTTGCCTTCCTAACGTACTTGATTCGAAGGAAGCATTTTTGATATTTAAATACAGCGCCAATGTATCTTTTTATGTTCAAAATAGCTAGGACTTAAACAGATGAACTTTTTGACACTTCATTTACATAGCTCGGCAGCAGCTTTTCGTGAAATATTTCAATATTTCCTCAGATTGTTAAGTAAGTTTTTGTTAATTACCCTGATTACTTTCAAGCAGTTAAATACTTTCATGCCGAAATAGACCTCATGCTGGTCACTTTGATACCCCATTTACCTGTTTCTCTCCCTTTGTTTGGCTATGAAAATTTGGACAAAACCTCATAGTGTAAGTTATAGGGAGTCTTGTTCTTGCTCTGCTCACGCATTTACAAAAACGTATCGAGTGTTAATCATATGATAAAATACTCCTTTCTGCGTGCTGTCATTTCCAAAATTCGTCGTTTCGATATCTTGAACTTTTTACGAGATACGACGCGTTTTACGATCACTTGATTCCCGAAGCGCAGGAAAGGTTCGGACGCGCCGCGAGCGACCCGTCCGCGGATATAACAACCAATACCTCAAGAATGGAAACAGATATCATTCCGGTCTCAACTTTAAATACAATTTAATTATATTGGTTACATTTCATACGCAATAATGTATGGCCTTAAACGAACTGTACGGAAAACTACACAATGTGATTTTACCTCAGCCAATTCTTAAAAAATGTTGAGTGTACAGAAAGAACAGCGTGTTAACATCAAATTTTGTTTCAAACTAGGAAAATCTGCAAGTGAAACGTTTGTAATGTTACAACAAGTGTACGGCGATGATTGTTTATCGCGAACACAAGTGTTTGAGTGGTTTAAACGATTTAAAGATGGCCGCGAAGACACCAGTGATGACACTCGCACTGGCAGACCATTGTCAGCAAAAACTGATGCAAACATTGAAAAAATCGGTAAACTTGTTCGACAAGATCGCCGTTTAACAATCAGAGCAGTGTCTGAGTTAACAGGAGTTGACAAGGAAAGTGTTAGGCAGATTCTTCATGAAAGTTTCAACATGAACAAAGTGTGTTCAAAAATGGTTCCAAAGTGTCTCACAATTGAACAGAAGGAACGCCGAAGAATGATTTGTTCTGACATCCTGGAAAACATTGAAAGTGATCCCACCTTCTTACAAAATGTTATTACTTGCGATGAACCGTGGTTTTTTACTTACGATCCTGAAACTAAACGCCAATCGATGCATTGGAAAACTCCTGGTTCTCCACGACAAAAAAAAGCACGAATGTCAAAATCTAAATTCAAGGCAATGATGATTGTTTTTTTTGACATCAAAGGGATTGTGCACATTGATTGGGTACCAGAGGAACAAACAGTGAATCAGCATTACTACATTAGCGTCCTGGCTACCCTACGTGAGCGAGTACGGAGAAAACGGAACGATTTGTGGAGAAAAAAGTCATGGATCCTTCACCAAGACAATGCCCCAGCTCACAGTGCGTTGTCAGTGAAGACGTTTCTGGCAAAACACAACATTCCCATTTTAGATCATCCACCCTACTCACCTGATTTGGCCCCCTGTGACTTTTTTCTTTTCCCTAAAGTCAAGTCAGCTTTGAAAGGAACTAGATTTGAGACTGTTGAAGCAGTAAAAGAAAAAGCGGCGGAAGTAATGTATGGACTTACCGAAAATGATCTGCAGCATTGCTATGAACAGTGGAAAATTCGTATGGAGCGGTGTAGAGACCGAGGAGGAGAGTACATTGAAGGAGATAACATGAAATTGTAAATAATTGTAAATAAATTTTTTTTCCAGCATCAGTCCGGTTTTTTTCTAGCCGCACCTCGTATTTAGTATGACTACAGAAGGAGAACAGAGACGTCAATGAACAAACGGGCAGTTCATAAGTTTGCGTGAAATAAAAATTATGGGCATGAGGGAGGGTCGAGCGCTGATCTCCGGCTGTGCAGACCGACACCGTGATCACACAACCACGACGCGGCGGGTCTAGCAATTCGGTCTATGTTGCATGACTTGAGCATGGAGCGTACACTGTTTCTATTTTGCTTCTTTTTTTTCTTCACAGTTCAGTACTATTTCTTACTGTTTTCATGCTTGATCTGTGTTCAGTTTTCGACGGGCTATACACTGGGCCATTTTACCGCTAAATCTGAGGAGCGTGTGATGGGGAGTTTCCCTAACAAGGACCGACATCCTTCTTTGTATTAGCCTACGTGAAACGTTCGCATACTTGTTGGTTCAAGTCCTCCTACGGACGAGCTCATGTTTATTCAATTTTACCCTTGCGTTTCGTGTAAAGAACGGACGTGCGTTCGCTGTCGAGGTTGTTAGTTTCGCTCAGTGGCTATCCTAAGGTCTCATCAACAAAATACTACAGCGAGAACTGTTCTAATTTTTTTAGTGATAGGTTAGTCCACAGCGCCAATTACTATTACGGGTACTGCCGTGTGCTAGAGTTATTTGAGTGTTTATCACTTTAGTGCCTGTTTTGTTATAAAGGAGCTAAGACTCTGCTCCAAACTGAAATCATAGATTAACCTATGGCTAGCGTCGGTTAGCGTGAGAGGTTTATCAGGCAATAACTGAATAATATCCTATGATAAATGCTTACTGGTATAGTTGTGAATCATATTAAGGTATTTGAAGTTAAGAAACAGCAAGCGAGGATTCTAGCGTAAGTAGCTTGGATATAGATTACACAGTGGCAGCTGCTGTGTCTGCCAGAAGTGTAGTAACATTACCGACTCGGTATGTAGAAATATCTGTATAGCTTGTGACTGCTTTGATGTGAATATTGTTTCTTAATTGTAGTGCATGCTGTCTTCATGTGCAATGTTTGTTGAGGCCAGACTGTTTGGAGTCTCTATAGTGCGTTTAAAATTAGTTGCGACTTTTGACGTTTGGCTGACCGGAGGGGGACGTGACGCCGTTGCCCAGGTAACACCAATGGCAAGCCGGTTTTCCCTACCACGACACCAGCGGATCGGCTGGTAACGCGACCCTGTTGTCACACCATGAATAAACAGCACGCATTAGATGCATCAACATTCGGGCAGCTCTCGTTGTAACGTCGCATTACGCATTAACATCTGTTGTGATGCACAAATCTCCAACAATGCAGTGAAGGAAAGCGGATATTTTGCTGGTACAAAGAAATTTCTATGAGAAAAGGGTGAACCTAGCATGAATAAAGCGAAGGTAATGGAACTGATAGTGCTGTACAAGCCAAAATTTCACGCTACCTGGTCGATGAACTGGCTAACGCTAAAGGGAATAGTTTAATCAGGCTTCCTCGGTATAATGCCCATTTAAATCCGACAGAGTATATCGGTCTAAGTGAAAAGTAATGTGGCAAAAAACAACAAGAAGTGTACGCTCAATGAGGCTGAAATGCTGACAAAAGAAGCCACTGAAAATGTTGCACAACAGGACTGGTCTTGATTTGTCAACCACACCGGGAAGACAGTTTCGAAGACAATGATTCATGAAGGATTGTAACGAGTTTTGACAAACATGTAACTTCTCTTATTGCCATGTTAAAATCTGCTTCTTTTGTCAAAACACACAAGAGTTCAGAAATATTCATAACACTAACATTCGAATGCAGTTCAAATTGCGAGAGAATTATGAAATAGCGTATTATTAAACTAACAGGTGAGTGCTAGTCAGCTCAACAGTTCATGAAATGGCCCATTCTCAGCATAAAAATAAACGTGTAACGTCTCCAATTACATTGTTACAAAACCCACAGCAATTCTCGTTACACCAGCTGTCGATGGCCCTCAATAATTACATTATTTCACTGAAAAAAGTCTATATCGTGGTAGATATGGAAGTTTAACATACTTATCACACGGCAAAATACACTCGTCTTTGCCGAAATCTTGTTTCGTTATCTCAAACCACATATGAGATACGAGGAATTTATGAATAATTTATTCTAGTTTTTTCACTGACGCACGAGTTCGTCACGGAGAGCTTTACATACATTAAATTTTCTCGAAATTGGAAACAGACGGCGATATCCTTACACGTCTAAAGTGTAATTCAATGCATCATCTACATTTAATACGCAGCAACATGTAACCTGTCATGCACCAAATACAAATTCACAGCGATTCCTATTTTTCACTGCGAACTAAGGATTTCTTTCGGTAGTTTACCTACTATCGAAATACGAGGTGCATTCAAGTTCTAAGACCTCCGATTTTTTTTTCTAATTATCTACTCACCCGAAATCGATGAAACTGGCGTTACTTCTCGACGTAACCGCCCTGCAGACGTACACATTTTTCACAACGCTGACGCCATGATTCCATGGCAGCGGCGAAGGCTTCTTTAGGAGTCTGTTTTGACTATTGGAAAATCGCTGAGGCAATAGCAGCACTGCTGGTGAATGTGCGGTCACGGAGAGTGTCTTTCATTGTTGGAAAAAGCAAAAAGTCACTAGGAGCCAGGTCAGGTGAGCAGGGAGCATGAGGAATCATTTCAGAGTTGTTATCACGAAGAAACTGTTGCGTAACGTTAGCTCGATGTGCAGGTGCGTTGTCTTGGTGAAACAGCACACGCGCAGTCCTTCCCGGATGTTTTTGTTGCAGTGCAGGAAGGAATTTGTTCTTCAAAACATTTTCGTAGGATGCACCTGTTACCGTAGTGCCCTTTGGAACGCAATGGGTAAGGATTACGCCCTCGCTGTCCCAGAACATGGACACCATCATTTTTTCAGCACTGGTGGTTACCTGAAATTTTTTTTGGTGGCAGTGAATCTGTGTGCTTCCATTGAGCTGACTGGCACTTTGTTTCTGGATTGAAAAATGGCATACACGTCTCATCCATTGTCACAACCGACGAAAAGAAAGTCCCATTCATGCTGTCGTTGCACGTCAACATTGCTTGGCAACATGCCACACAGGCAGCCATGTGGTCGTCCGTCAGCATTTGTGGCACCCACCTGGATGACACTTTTCGCATTTTCAGGTCGTGATGCAGGATTGTGTGCACAGAACCCACAGAAATGCCAACTCTGGAGGCGATCTGTTCAACAGTCATTCGGCGATCCCCCAAAACAATTCTCTCCACTTTCTCGATCATGTCGTCAGACCGGCTTGTGCGAGCCCGAGGTTGTTTCGGTTTGTTGTCACACGATGTTCTGCCTTCATTAAACTGTCACACCCACGAACGCACTTTCGACACATCCATAACTCCATCACCACATGTCTCCTTCAACTTTTGATGAATGTCAATTGGTTTCACACCACGTAAATTCAGAAAACGAATGATTGCACGCTGTTCAAGTAAGGAAAACGTCGCCATTTTAAGTATTTAAAACAGTTCTCATTCTCGCCGCTGGAGGTAAAATACCATCTGCCGTACGGTGCTGCCATCTCTGGGACGTATTGACAATGAACGCGGCCTCATTTTAAAACAATGCACATGTTTCTATCTCTTTCCAGTCCGGAGAAAAAAAATTGGAGGCCTTAGAACTTGAATGCACCTCGTATCACAGTAACTTTGACCATTAACGAAATGATGACCGGTTCATCATAAAGTGGATGACTTAAACTATAAGATTTACAAGAACTACAGTTTATTCACGATTAGTTTTTTTTAATATTTGAGAAATCCCACAGATCTTCCGCTCTGAGTAGGCCTGGTGTTATACTGCGATCGCCTGCTAAGGGCATGTGCTACGTGAGCGACAGAAGCGAGTGGCAGTGAGCGACTTCTGGATACGCGACACTCCAGCAACAAGCAGCAGCATCGGGGGAAAAGCTTGGGTGTCTTGCGTGAAAGCAACCATGCTGCGCTACAAGATGGCTGCTTGGAGCCAACCAGTTGTTTCTATAAAACGTCGATCCTAACCTGTAGAATACTGTAGCTGAGAGTAAGGCTACAGAATTATGTTTACTTAAGAAAATAAACCGAAAAGGAATGCTGTGCACGAAATTTACGAAGGGAGGAATCTCCATGGAAAATTTCATAAATATCATCAACTACGAAGATCACCAGACAAATTCTACGAATACACGTGAATGAGCACAGGAGCATTCGACTATTCATCAATAAATTAAATACGAACTTTTTTTTTACATGATCAAGAACTTTTAACATCCAATAAATGCGAAGGAATGACTGCTAAATGATTAACTATGCTAAACGCAAACATAAGCATACAGATTGACACTACTGAACTGTGGCTACCTGTGGTGTAGTGGTAACGTGTTCACTTCATAATTATGTGTGAAGATAGAGTTCTGGGTTCGATTATGCGCTTTTTTTTTTTTTTAACTGACTCTGTTACAATTCTGTATACTAAGTTTTATGTATACTTTTTAAACTGCATCGCTAAGTATGTTTTTAAGGTCTTGCCAAATAACTTAATCTTCACAGTCCCGGTAAATCACACACATTTAATTCCTAATAAATTACAATGAACCACTGAATTTTACAGATATTTGATGTTGCGAACGTAATTCATCAGCTGTCAATGTTAAGGCTAAGTGTTCCAATTACTCTAAATAGGATGTAAAAGTAAAGCTTACAAAATTTTTGAAAAGAAAGTCAAACGTTTTGTGTAATGATTGGTCTAAAAGTATGAAATATAAAATACAGTGCACCTTACTTTCTGTTCATGATTTCGAGCATCATTCAAAGACACATACAACGTTTCACTGATCTACTTATTTCTTTTACACAAATCATTTCCTGAAATATTTGTCTGATTTCTTTCATTCTTTAATTTCAAGTTTTATTCAGAAAGCATGACCTTACTGACTCTTCGTTTGCCTTCCTAACGTACTTGATTCGAAGGAAGCATTTTTGATATTTAAATACAGCGCCAATGTATCTTTTTATGTTCAAAATAGCTAGGACTTAAACAGATGAACTTTTTGACACTTCATTTACATAGCTCGGCAGCAGCTTTTCGTGAAATATTTCAATATTTCCTCAGATTGTTAAGTAAGTTTTTGTTAATTACCCTGATTACTTTCAAGCAGTTAAATACTTTCATGCCGAAATAGACCTCATGCTGGTCACTTTGATACCCCATTTACCTGTTTCTCTCCCTTTGTTTGGCTATGAAAATTTGGACAAAACCTCATAGTGTAAGTTATAGGGAGTCTTGTTCTTGCTCTGCTCACGCATTTACAAAAACGTATCGAGTGTTAATCATATGATAAAATACTCCTTTCTGCGTGCTGTCATTTCCAAAATTCGTCGTTTCGATATCTTGAACTTTTTACGAGATACGACGCGTTTTACGACCACTTGATTCCCGAAGCGCAGGAAAGGTTCGGACGCGCCGCGAGCGACCCGTCCGCGGATATAACAACCAATACCTCAAGAATGGAAACAGATATCATTCCGGTCTCAACTTTAAATACAATTTAATTATATTGGTTACATTTCATACGCAATAATGTATGGCCTTAAACGAACTGTACGGAAAACTACACAATGTGATTTTACCTCAGCCAATTCTTAAAAATTTCGTGCAGCCATGTACTCAATTTCGTGCAGCACAGTAACTATGACGAATAACGAAAATAAATTCAGATCTTTATCGTTTAAAGATATCAAGCTATAGGTTGTCGAAGAATCAAATTTTTTCGCCGTATAGTTTTCTTAAAATCAGATGTTAAGTAATTCATAGCTGCCGTCGTGTCTGCTCCACTGTTTTGCCAAGAAGACACGTGGCTTTCGTTCTCTGACACGCGTGCTTCAGCGACAAGATTCAAACATGTTTGAATTCAAACGTCGCCAGTTGCAGCGGCAGACAGGCAGCGCAACAGATGTCGCTCACGTAGGACACTTCCGTAACTACACCTGCGGTTGTGTTCTGTCGCATGAAGCTGTCGCACGCTGTCGCTCGCTTCTGTCGCTCACGTAGGACACGGCCTAACGCGCGTTACACATGCTGGCAACTACGCTTATCTCCACTCGCTCCGTACTGAACTGTCAAAAGTCGCAACTTATTTTAAACGCACTATAATGATTACTCAGTGCAGTTCTGTTCAAGTTGAGAGCATTGCTCGACTGAATGTTTTGGTGTGATTTCGAATGTTGTCAGCCAATGGTGGTATTGATTGGTGTGAGACCACGTTGGTCATTCATATCTATTTCAGAGCAAGGCCGCTTCCGCTTTCCATCATTCTTACATAGTCAGCAGCTTGAAAGGTATATCCCACAGGATAAAATTTTGTAAGAAAATTTTACATTGAACCAGGGATGGTCAAATGTAGTTTCGATAGGGTAGTAGCGTCGCTGCTAAACAGCGATTGCTGGTTAAAGGTGTTATGTGTAATGTGTTGAAGTAACTTTAGATAAGGAGATGTATGGAGGATTCAAGTTCTGGATATATTCTTACTCACTACGGGCAGTAATGATTTTATTTGCAACGTACAATACCGGAAATAATTAAGCTAAAGGAAGTTGTTGTGTTACCAATGAAATGCGCGTATTCATAAGTGATGATTGAGACATTATATGGCACTCACCTCCAATGATTTTATAAAGCTAATTTTTAATGTATTTTCAGTTTATTGTGTGTTAAATGTGAGCATTATTAATTTTCAAAGAGTCAAAATACAAGTTCCAAAGTTAGGGCCATATTGTTACTTTCCACAAGTCGATTCCAGTTCCCAGATCGATGTCGTTTTTGATTAACTATTTTGCTCAATAAGTTATTGTCTCAGTCACATTATATTTAATTAAAATGTATGCTAAGCAACAGCCTCGCACAAAATGCTGTATGCTAACTATACAGCTTGAAGTACTAACAGAGCAGTGCGAAGTACATTACCATTGCGCAGATGCAAGTGTATATATATATATATATATATATATATATATATATATATATATATATATATTATTTCAGGGATAGCATCCATTAAGCACAGGGGCCGTTATTTTCAAATTGATCAACGTTTGTTTTATTACCAGGGCCAGTTAAAATCAATAGTGTTGCATCAGATTCAGTTTTGTGTTACGTAAATTCATGTTGTTGTTGTTGTGGTCTTCAGTCCTGAGACTGGTATGATGCAGCTCTCCATGCTACTCTATCCCGTGCAAGCTTCTTCATCTCCCAGTACCTACCGCAACCTACATTCTTCTGAATCTGCTAAGTGTATTCATCTCTTGGTCTCCCTCTACGATTTTTACCCTCCGCGCTGCCCTCCAATACTAAATTGGTGATCCCTTGATGCCTCAGAACATGTCCTAGCAACCGATCCCTTCTTCTAGTCAAGTTGTGCCACAAACTTCTCTTCTCCCCAATCCTATTCAATACTTCCTCATTAGTTATGTGATCTACCCATCTAATCTTCAGCATTCTTCTGTAGCACCACATTTCAAAAGCTTCTGTTCTCTTCTTGTCCAAACTATTTATCGTCCATGTTTCACTTCCATACATGGCTACACTCCATACAAATACTTTCAAAAATGACTTCCTGACACTTAAATCTATACTCGATGTTAACAAATTTCTCTTCTTCAGAAATGCTTTCCTTCCCATTGTCAGTCTACATTTTATATCCTCTCTACTTCGACCATCATCAGTTATTTTGCTCCCCAAATAGCAAAACTCCTTTACGACTTTAAGTGTCTCATTTCCTAATCTAATTCCCTCAGCATCACCCGACTTAATTCGACTACATTCCATTATCCTCGTTTTGCTTTTGTTGATGTTCATCTTATATCCTCCTTTCAAGACACTATCCATTCCGTTCAACTACTCTTCCAAGTCATTTGCTGTCTCTGACAGAATTACAGTGTCATCGGCGAACCTCAAAGTTTTTATTTCTTCTCCATGGATTTTAATACCTACTCCAAATTTTTCTTTTGTTTCCTTCACTGCTTGCTCAATATACAGATTGAACAACATCGGGAAGAGGCTATAACCCTGTGTCACTCCTTTCCCAACCACTGCTTCCCTTTCATGCCCCTCGACTCTTATAACTGCCATCTGGTTTCTGTACAAATTGTAAATAGCCTTTCGCTCTCTGTATTTTACCCCTGCCACCTTCAGAATTTGAAAGAGAGTATTCCAGTCAACATTGTCAAAAGCTTTCTCTAAGTCTACAAATGCTAGAAACGTAGGTTTGCCCTTCCTTAATCTAGCTTCTAAGATAAGTCGTAGGGTCAGTATTGCCTCACGTGTTCCAGTGTTTCTACGGAATCCAAACTGATCTTCCCCGAGGTCAGCTTCTACTAGTTTTTTCATTCGTCTGTAAAGAATTCGCGTTAGTATAGGGCTATTACAAATGATTGAAGCGATTTCATAAACTCACTGTAGCTCCATTCATTGACATATGGTCACGACACACTACAGATACGTAAAAAAACTCATAAAGTTTTGTTCGGCTGAAGCAGCACTTCAGGTTTCTGTCGCCAGAGCGCTCGAGAGCGCAGTGAGACAAAATGGCGACAGGAGCCGAGAAAGCGTATGTCGTGCTTGAAATGCACTCACATCAGTCAGTCATAACAGTGCAACGACACTTCAGGACGAAGTTCAACAAAGATCCACCAACTGCTAACTCCATTCGGCGATGGTATGCGCAGTTTAAAGCTTCTGGATGCCTCTGTAAGGGGAAATCAACGGGTCGGCTGCAGTGAGCGAAGAAGCGGTTGAACGCGTGCGGGCAAGTTTCAAGCGTAGCCCGCGGAAGCCGACGAATAAAGCAAGCGGGGAGCTAAACGTACCACAGCCGACGGTTTGGAAAATCTTACGGAAAAGGCTAAAGCAGAAGCCTTACCGCTTACAATTGCTACAAGCCCTGACACCCGATGACAAAGTCAAACGATTTGAATTTTCGGCGCGGTTGCAACAGCTCATGGAAGAGGATGCGTTCAGTGCGAAACTTGTTTTCAGTGATGAAGCAACATTTTTTCTTAATGGTGATGTGAACAGACACAATGTGCGAATCTGGGCGGTAGAGAATCCTCACGCATTCGTGCAGCAAATTCGCAATTCACCAAAAGTTAACGTTTTGTGCAATCTCACGGTTTAAAGTTTACGGCCCCTTTTTCTTCTGCGAAAAAAACGTTACAGGACACGTGTATCTGGATATGCTGGAAAATTGGCTCATGCCACAACTGGAGACCGACAGCGCCGACTTCATCTTTCAACAGTATGGTGCTCCACCGCACTTCCATCATGATGTTCGGCATTTCTTAAACAGGAGATTGGAAAACCGATGGATCGGTCGTGGTGCAGATCATGATCAGCAATTCATGTCATGGCCTCCACGCTCTCCCGACTTAACCCCATGCGATTGCTTTCTGTGGGGTTATGTGAAAGATTCAGTGCTTAAACCTCCTCTACCAAGAAACGTGCTAGAACTGCCAGCTCGCATCAACTATGCTTTCGAACTCATTGGTGGGTACATGCTGCGCCGAGTGTGGGAGGAACTTGATTATCGGCTTGATGTCTGCCGAATCACTAAAGGGGCACATATCGAACATTTGTGAATGCCTAAAAAAACTTTTTCAGTTTTTGTATGTGTGTGCAAAGCATTGTGAAAATATCTCAAATAATAAAGTAATTGTAGAGCTGTGAAATCGCTTCAATCATTTCTAATAACCCTGTATTTTGCAGCTGTGACTTATTAAACTGATAGTTCGGTAATTTTCACATCTGTCAACACTTGCTTTCTTTTGGATTGGAATTATATTCTTCTTGAAGTCTGAGGGTATTTCGCCTGTTTCATACATCTTGCTCACCAGATGGTAGAGTTTTGTCAGGACTGGCTCTCCCAAGGCCGTCAGTAGTTCTAATGGAATGTTGTCTACTCCGGGGGTCTTGTTTCGACTCAGGTCTTTCAGTGCTCTGCCAAACTCTTCACGCAGTAGCGTATCTCCCATTTCATCTTCATCTACATCCTCTTCCATGTCAATAATATTGTCCTCAAGTACATCGCCCTTGTATAGACCCTCTATATACTCCTTCCACCTTTCTGCTTTCTCTTCTTTGCTTAGAACTGGGTTTCCATCTGAGCTCTTGATGTTTATGCAAGTGGTTCTCTTGTCTCCAATGGTCTCTTTAATTTTCCTGTAGGCAGCATCTATCTTACCCCTAATGATACTCGCTTCTACATCCTTACATTTGTCCTCTAGCCATCCCTGCTTAGCAATTTTGCACTTTTTGTCGATATCATTTTTGAGACGTCTGTATTCCTTTTTGCCTGCTTCATTTGCTGCATTTGTATATTTTCTCCTTTCATCAATTAAATTCAATATTTCGTCTGTTACCCAAGGATTTCTACTAGCCCTCGTCTTTTTACCTACTTGATCCTCTGCTGCCTTCACTACTTCATCCCTCAGAGCTACCCATTCTTCTTCTAGTGTATTTCTTTCCCCCATTCCTGTCAATTGTTCCTTTATGCTCTCCCTGAAACTCTGTACAACCTCTGGTTTAGTCAGTTTATCCAGGTCCCATCTCCTTAAATTCCCACCATTTCGCAATTTCTTCAGTTTTAATCTACAGATCATAACCAATAGATTGTGGTCAGAGTCCACATCTGCTCCTGGAAATGTCTTACAATTTAAAACCTGGTTCCTAAATCTCTGTCTTACCATTATATAATCTGTCTGATACCTTTTAGTATCTCCAGGATTCTTCCATGTATACAACTTTCTTTTATGATTCTTGAACCAAGTGTTAGCTATGATTAAGTTATGCTCTGTGCAAAACTCTACCAGGCGGCTTCCTCTGTCATTTCTTAGCCCCAATCCATATTGACCTACTACATTTCCTTCTCTCCCTTTTCCTACTACCGAATTCCAGTCACCCATGACTATTAAATTTTCGTCACCCTTCACTATCTGAATAATTTCTTTTATTTCATCATACATTTCTTCAATTTCTTCGTCATCTGCAGAGCTAGTTGGCATATAAACTTGTACTACTGTAGTAGGCGTAGGCTTCGTATCTATCTTTGCCACAATAATGCGTTCACTATGCTGTTTGTAGTAGCTTACCCACATTTCTATTCTCCTATTCATTATTAAACCTACTCCTGCATTACCCCTATTTGATTTTGTGTTTATAACCCTGTAGTCACCTGACCAGAAGTCTTGTTCCTCCTGCCACCGAACTTCACTAATTCCGTAAATTCATGCGGTGGTTTAAAGTTATTGACAGTTTACATTCTCGCAGTCAGAAAAGTTCAGTACAGGGCAAAGCGCATAAGCGACGAAATAAAATACACGTTCACATGCCGTTCCCATTCTAACAGTTGTGTTGCAGGCTACTGTCAGTTACGCATTTCTAACGTAAATGTTTCACTATATCTCAAACGTAAATATTCCAAGGTAAGGGACGAGCGCCGTCATTGCAAGTGATATCGTGCTGGTCGATCTCGATCAGGTTGTCGGGTGCGGTGCCTAACTCTCTCCAAGGTCATCGACGTTCCAAATAATTGGCATCGGATCCGAAGATTTGTTGCTGAAATTTGATTTTAAAAAAGCTGGAAAATAAATTTGTTCCAGTCCAATCGACTGTCAGACGCAAACCACCCAGCTCTCCACTTGCCAACCACGTTTCCTTACGTTTCAGATGGGTTGCATTATGTACTTTCAGTCACAGCACATTTTCGGAAAGGACACATAATTGACGATATTCTTTTCTTAACAGGTGGTATTCGCGGTAATGGTGAACGTAAGGCACAAAAGTTTCATTTTGTGGTGCTGTTAAATATCTCAGACGTTGGTAAGAACACCATGCAGGTATCAGGATTCACTAGTATTCTGTATCCGGCATGAAATATGGCACTGAACAATAAATACGGGCTAGTGTCAACCTCATGAGCTACACACAGCTTTGAACACTCATGGCAAATTTCTTGAAGTACACACAGAAATCCAAAAAAACAACTGGTTGTCGTTTGTTAATAAATTAAATTCCTATCTCGTAGTTACAGTTAAATGAGACGCCTTGTTTATGACGTAACTCAAAGGAAGAGGGCGCGAAATTTTGCCACCAGAATGGCTGCCGAGACGCATTTCAATTTTTTTTTTATTTTCGCAGTAGACCAGTCACTTGATTGTTGGGTCTTGGGCTTGGTACTGGCAATCGGCACTCTGAACGAAGGGAGAGATGAAACGCTTTCTGGTCGAGGTATTCATTCACGGCACAGTTGACATCAAAGTGATTCATCGTGGATTCAGAGCCGAATTTGGTTTGGTGAGACAGTTGCATTGTAGCATAACTTGCTCATATAGGAGTATAAATTTTATTTTTTTCCTTTTCAATTATGTATCTCCGCTGCTGTGAATTATGGTTTTCAATTACCTGGCCGAAATAAATAACTGTGCAGATTCTGAGCTTTTTTTTCTCCTTTTGAAGCAGAAGCGACCTTTTGTCGAATTGACAATATTTCCATTACTTCCAATCTTTGTTAATACCAGACATTGTAAAGTCATTGATTATGTAATGTTATGTGATTTTATGTAAAGTTTAGCCATGTGTTTGACACTGCTGTTCTTACCTAATTGCTTTGTGTGGATTTACGTGGTCTTTGATTCAAATCCATCACATATTCGTACTAGTGGTGTATTTGCATTATGTTTACAATCCCTGGTCTACACATTATCGTGAGGTGCAACATGAATTCTTGCGTAGAAAGGTTGCTCCTTCTGAGCAAGCATAGGTTTGTTTCAGAATAGCAGATCGATTTTTCAACAATTTACCAATTTGCGAATGAACGGGACCTGGAGGCGTGTTAGTCACCATTTGACAGTACTGTTCAATTTCTCAGTTAATAACAAAATATTTTGTGAAATCACTTTGTGTAAAAGCTATGGTGGAACTGCATCACTTTCCCTTGGCAGTCCTGTTTATCATTTCGCCAAAAAGCTTATTCCCTTTTGAGGCATTTTAAATGGCTGTTGGCCTTGCTTTTTCGTTTAATTACCCAAGTCTGAAACTGGCTTCATTTCGAGACATTGTGCCGCGTATTAATGTAGGATAGACGTGATCATTCATTGCACGTCCCAGCATAAATATGCATGCGTTCCACTACTCTTTTATTAACGCTGGCGGTCACCGGTACGAGTGCTGCAGTTATAATGATTGCGGGTGAATAGAGTAAAGAGAAGAGATTAAAACAGAAATGGAAGGCGTTGACATAGCCACATTTCGTTTGCAATTATGAGCTACATCCATGAAATGATGAACTCACTTTTGTGACATTCATTAACCGTTCCATGATAATAGGGAGATGGGTTCTTTCATATTTACAGGGTTAATATCGTTGGATGCGGTCCCCGTTATTGTTTTGGATAGGTCAGATGGTGATAAAATTGATTTCTCTTGGGCTTGACAATTTTACTGGTCTCGCGGTCGCGTTCTCGCTTCCAGAGCACAGGGTCCCGCATTCGATCCCGGCGGGGTCAGAGATTTTCACCTGCCTCGAGATGACAGGGTGTTAGTGTTGTCCTCATCATTTCATCATCATTCATGAAAGTGGCGAGACTGGACTGAGCAAAGGTTGGTAATTTGTATGGGCGCTGATAACTGCGCAGTTGAGCGCCCCACAAACCAAACATCATCATCACCACAATTTTACTTGTGTGGTTCTTGATGTCCAGTGGGCTTCCGTGAAGGTACACCTTAATAGTCAGATGTCTGACATTCCACTGTGTAACAGCCTTGTTGCGTAAAGTGTACCTTCAAATTCATTTCTGTTTCATGTATGAGATAAGTAACTACTACAAAAGCAACCAAACATGACGGAAACTTCCAAATTTTATTTACTTTTTCTGCTATACAACCATTACTTTTTTGCAGTTGATGCCCCATAATCTATGACGTTATATTTCATTACCATTAAGAGCTGAAACTGTTCACTACACTTGACGGCAGTTCAGTGATGCAGGCTGGTTTTTTATTTTATTTTTTGGGGCGACAGTATGAACAGTACCATACGGGGCTCTATTAGCAATTTTTTGTTACCTGATATTGATCAGTTCATCAAACCTGGTACTGAATAAAGGTTTATTTGATCAGCAGCTGTTGGTGGGGCTTAAATATGGTTTTCTTACTACAAACATTTCATTAACTACAAATCTCAGTTAGTCAAACACGAGCTCACGAACTGTTCATTCGAGCCTTTTCATTCGAGCCTTAATGTCATTAATTTAGAAGGACCTAGAAAAAAGTATGGAAAACATCAGTCTGGATGGCTGGACGTGCATTTAAGACTCGTCTTCCGATGATGATGATGACGATGATGATGATGATATGTTGGTCTGAGTACGGAACAGCAAGGTCCTTAGCTACCGTTCTAAAATTTTGAGATGAGTGTGGATAAAAGACGCAGAACAAGAAAATTACAACTTAAAAATTTAATCTCCCTAAATGCATACACAGAACTACGAAAAGTACCTATTTTGTCAAGTTTAAAAATTGCGGCAAAAAAAGGAAAAATGTTTGCTAGAATAAAAAGAATCAGGCAGCCACTCTGTAACACACTAAAGGTATACTTGAAAAAAGAGACAGCATTGGTCGTATATTTTTTACTATTGCAAAATCGATTTTCTGTCACTGAGTGACCATCTTCAGTGCTAGAAGTTAAAAAAGTTTTTCACATTACGATCAGAGAGTACAACATAGAAAATCACAATTACATCTGCATATGAACATAACACTTGTTAGAAACAAACCTATATTGCATAACTTAAATTGGGATGCACTGTTGTCACTAAGCTTACGGCAATCACATAGACTGAGGTCGCTGTTTACCTGCACTTGTTCAGCAGACCTCGGTGTGACGGGGCTTGACACGCCCTCTATGTGACATGTGTCACGTGAAGACATAGTATTATGAATTATTAACACTAAATAACTCTTGTACTCTTATGAATGGTGTAGTAATTCAAATTTAAAATGTACGTACAACACATAGCAGACGCAGGAGAATATCTAAAAAACATTGGCGTATTGTTTTTTAACTATAAAACATAAAATAGATCGATGATAAGTTGTTAGAGTGCAGAACATATAAAAAACAAAAGATAATGCCAAAGAATAATAAATGAACAACATAAAAAGAGGCGCAACACAGGTCTTTCTTAAAAAACATAACACCCACCATCTGGCGTGGGAAGTCAAAAGTACAACGTTCGTAAATTATGTAACAAACGTTAATACCAAGGAGTCAAATATATAAAAAAAAATCACAGTACGAAACTGCCGTTACTTAATAATTAAAATACCGTGCAAATATAAGGTGTGAACAAGTAGTATACATCAATCATCGAGAAACCATCATGAGGAAGAACAAGTAATAGTGTCACTTATACCAAAATGTACGTCGTACTTTAGAGAAATTAAACATAGACTATGCACGATATCCAGCACTTATTCAAATAGCAAAGGAATTGTTAACATACATTAAAATAATTACGTAAAATGATAACCGGTTTGTATTACTTTGTGTCAACGCCTACGAGATGTCGACTGCCGTAAAATTACGTTCAGTAGGCGTCCATAAGTTCTGTAAATTACAGAACAAAAGAGAAAGAAGCATCTTTTAAAAAACCGAAATTAGTAATGTTATTAAAACAAACTGAAAACATGTGTGTGAATGTGTTGAGATAGTTGAAATAGCGGCCATTATACGTGTTCTCGTAGCGACTATGACTGAGGCGTTATATATATGGGATAACAAGCAGCTGACTATGAATTGCAAATTGTGATAAATGACCACAAGTTGACTTTATTTCATAGTAAATCGGAGAAGCATTCCCAAAAATGTGTGCTTCTCGATATCGTTTGCTCGTTAAGTAGCACGATATCAGGAGCTTTATTATGACGAAAGATCTCCATCTCTCCCATAAGCTCGAGAAGGCGACCTTTATTACCCTTGTGCAACAACTTCAATTGCGATGTCAAATCTGGAGTTGTATGACCAGTTGCTACCAGATGGGCTGCGAAATTCGATTTTTCAGCAATATCTTTTCTCTCAAGTGCAACATGCTCACGGAACCTTGTTTCTAATTTTCGTCCTGTTTGCCCTATGTAACCTGCATTACACGTGGCACACATAAGTTTGTAAACACCTGATTCATGTAAGACTTTGCGTTCATGAATGTTATTCCTTAAAAGCACGCCCAGTCTGTTCGCCGTCGAGAAACCTACATTAATATTTCTCTTCTTGAATACACTGGCAATTTTATTGCTAATGGGACCATAGAAAGGCAATATGATAAATTTTTTATTTTTAGTTTCGCTTGTCTCATTCCGCCTTAAATTGTCTTTACTTTATTTTTTGGATGTCATCTCACTAAAGGTTCCAAAGTAAAATCTTAGTCTGAAATGCAGACGCTTTACAAAATTTTCAAACATTTACCACATTCTCACATCAGTTAAAATAGATGGCAGATGCCCATCTAAATTTGCTTCTGCCATCACAAAATAAAGTGCACTTGTCAAAATATCGTGAATAGTACTTTTTTGTACAGTATCACAGACCAAGACGGAGGACGAGGTGGAGGAGGAGGATAAGAGGGAACATTTAAAACTCTAATTCCCATTGTACATATCTCTGTAGTACATTATTGAGGCGAAGCAACCCAGAGTCTCACAGCAGTAATTTGCAGTCCAATGCACGGCACCCTACCTTTTATCAGAACCTGAAACCTAATTAGTCTGTACAGACATTCTACTTACTATTATTTAAATTTATCAGTGCCAGTTGTGTACGTAGCTTGCTACTGAGTAGAGTGCCTGTGACTCTCGTAGTTAACTTACATAAGACAACAAGGTGGCGGCCAGCCAGTGTTACACTTTCTAGTGGATTAAATAAAAAGACTGATATGGTTCGGGCAAATGAATTCTTAAGAAGTGAGTTTAATAAAAAATATTTTCACTTTATATGCAATACAAGAATATTACAATCCCATAGAGATATTTTAACCGGAAACTCCAAGATTCAACTTTCCAAACCACAACAGCATCGTCTGAAATACGTGATTTTGCTTCCTTGAAAAATTAATCTTACATTTCAGGAGAGACCAACATCTTCGAGTTTGTGATAGTAAGGAGTGAAACAAAGCAGCTGCCAAACATTTCGTACTAGCAATCTGTGAGCACCTATTACACTGTGCGGAAACACGCGATCGGATACTCACACGAGGAAAATACAAGCAAACATTCCAGACTAACCTCGACACGTAAATCTAGGCATACAGCAAATAAACTGAGTTCATCGTACCCAATTCCTTATCCACTGCAGTGTCTGCTCAATAGCGGGACCTCCACCAGACAAAATTTGGTTCCATCTCAACATCACAGCAGAAAGTGCCTCTTCGATTTTATTACAACGAATCCGAGCAAGAAGTGACCAAGAGCGATGGTAAACTTCTTTCAAATGAGAACCACATGTCACACACACGCGAACGAATGATACTGATCGAGAGCAAATAGGCTTGCCAAAAACTTAAGTTTGTCACAGACATCAAGCAAAGGTATTGTTAAAGAGCTTCTATCGGTAGATCGAAACTGATAGATTGTAGCAAAAACAGGGCGTTCGGAAATTTATTGTGTAGTTACAATACAGGCCGCTTTACACTTCCGAACCGTTTTATCTTCATAGGAAAACACTTTCTGCAAATCTGATTATGACATGCTTCTTACGTACAGAATTATTTCAGGTTTTAACTTACAAAGTGCGTGAGGTCAGTTGCTACAGATTTTGCTGCTCTCTACACAAAACGGGCCGTAGCTTATTTGAGATGACACGTTCCCCATAAAATTCTTGCAGATGTGCATAGTGTTGTTAGCTGTGTGCGCAATATGGCCATCTCGTTGAAACCATTAGCAGCTCATTTTGTCTTCCTTCAGCTGGACAATAAAATCGTGGATCATTAAACAATAACGTTCACTGGGAACGATTCCTTCAAAAAATAACTGACCGATTTGCAGCACCCGGATACTACCATCCACACTCCAGTTTGCTGTGGTGTTTCCACACTCCAATTTCATGATCATGCGGTGGCGGTTCTAGCATAGCACGATGATTCTGATCTATATTTCATGTGTTAACATGAACGGAGAGGTGGTACCAGCCATTGCAGTAACTGATTCGCTTCTCATGGACGGCATCTTTCAACTCACACACTGCCGGCACTTTATACAGGCAATTTGCCTAACCGCTTCATGCGCAATTGCAAGTCCGATATCATTTAGCTATGCCAGCTTTCGTAAAGATTTTGCTGGGCTCTGGTGCATCGAATTAGAAATATCTATCACCTTCTGTTCTATGTTTTTAGGTGCTCCTCCGGTTCGTTCGGTATCTAAAACTGAGCCTGTCTCTCACGTTTTTCAGTTAGCTAACGAAGCACACTACAATGGGATACAGGGAATTATCAGCAAATGCCTGCTGCACTAAATCTGTATTTATCGCCTTGTCGAAAAACATGTTCAACAAAAAAATACGTTCTTCAATTGGAAGCACGATTATTTAAAAACAAACTGGACATCTAAACACTTCACATCCCATTCAACACCTTTCATCAACTGAACCAAACTTTATGTTAAGTAGACGATGATTTACAGCTTTTAGAAAGTGATGAAAACTTATAATTGCACTCAAGTGTTTTACTCCAAAATTTATTACACACCCGGCTTCAGTCGTCAAGAAATGGTCTTCTGGCGTCTGCATGCAATAGAAAAGCAAAATAAGGCAATATGTGTCATCACACAGACAATAGTAAATATAGTAAACAACATTTACAACGCAATGAGAACTTTAAAATCGCAATCAGATACGATGAAATTCATAAACATCCCAAATCACCATGGCACAAGTGAACCTCTCAATTACACTCAAATACAAAGCAGATAAAGCGGCTCGCAATTTCGTGGAGAAGGACAGATAAAACTGCATGAAGGAGCGATCTTCAGTAGAGAACACAAGGTCAAAGATGTTGGAGAAGTAGGAAGAGATTCTACGTCGCACCATAGGTCATATTTGACAGAAAAGCTCAGGCAACACTCGATATATGCTATACTAATATTACTGACTCAGATGATAGAATACAAAGAGTAAGTGGAAAAAATGAAAACTATTTTGGGTATGGCTCAGGTCACAGCATATTATTAGCAACAAGAATGTTATTGCACATGTGAAAGAGGGTACTTCGATCGGCATATCGTGAGCTTTTATCGCGATGTTTCATGAGGACATATTGAAACATTTGATAGTACGTGGGATATTCGTTTCTTAAGGTCCTATAAATCGAATAATGGAAGCCCCAGCGAGAATCCGATGAAACTTTGCACAGATATATTGGGGAATGTATCCGGTATGCCTGCCGATCACAGCACGTCGCTCTTTTCAGTCCAGAATGAACAGTGAACACGCGAAGATGCCCGAAAACAGTGTCTACCGTCAGGTATGTGTGATTGCTGAGAAATTTCACATGATTTCGTGCAATCCCAGATAACATAATTGCCACACATTTCCTTCTGCACGACAGTTCTCGCCCGCACACTGGAGGGGGGATGAATATGCTCCTGCAACGTTTCCTATGGGAAGTGTCTGATCATCTACCATACAGCACAGTTCACTTGAACCGCTTGCAACATTTTGGCACAGACAACGAGCTGCAGACTTGCATAAAGAATTGATGGACAGCACAACAGCTGCCTTCTATGGTGACGTTATAGGATGGTTAGTACAACTCTAGACAATTATCTAAGTCGGAGTGGCGACTACGTAGAGAAGCAGCTGGATGGTGCAGGTAACTATTTGCAAACAAAATATTTTTGATTTTCATTGCAATTCCCATTTCGCAACCGATCACCGCGTATTCCCGGTGACGGCCACGCAAATTCAATAATATAGTCATCAAGTAATACAAAATTAGCCAGCCCGGTTAGCAGAATAGTCTAACGCACTGCTTTCTGGGCGGGAAGGCGTGGACCGGCACGAATCCGCCCGGCGGTTTAATGTTGAGGTCTGGTGTGCCGGCCAGCCTGTGGATGGTTTTTAAGGCGGTTTTCCACCTCCCTCGGCGAATTCGGGCTGGTTCCCCTTATCCCGCCTCAGTTCACTATATCGGCGATTGCTGCGCAAACGCTTTATCCACGTACGCGTACACCATCATTGCTCTACCACCCAAACATTGGGGTTACACACGTCTGGTGTGAGACGTTCCCGGGGGGTCCACTGGGGGCCGAACCGCACCATAAATCTAGGTTCGTTATAGGGCAGTGGTGGGGTGAGTGGACTGCTGTAACCTCTTGTGGGGTTGTGAACCACTGAGGGCTACGGCGGGGACGAAGCCTCTCCGTCGTTTCTAAAAAAAGTGGCTCTCAGTACTATGGGACTTAAAATCTGAGCTCATCAGTCCCCTAGAACTTAGAACTACTTAAACCTAGCTAACCTAAGGACGACTTACACAGCCATGCCCAAGGCAGGATTCGTACCTGCGACCGTAGCTGTCGCGCGGTTCCAGACTGAAGCGCCTAGAATCGCTCGGCCACTCCGGCCGGTCCGTCGTTTCTAGGTCCCCAGTTCCCTACAATACAATACAGTACAAAATTATATAAAATACAGTCTTATTTTACATCGTCGTACTTAAACATATGAAAGAATAATTGGAAACGTGAGGACATAATTATCTCAAGAAATCGTTAAACATCCATATTCTCAAAGTATTAACAATATTTTTCTTATAACCTTTTGTCAAGAAAAAGTACGATACTGTATAAACTAAAATATTTAGAGAAAAAATTAAATGTTCCGGGAAAGGAGAAATAATTAAACAGTCCCATTTCTATCAAAAAACTTTTCTGCCAACTGGGGTACTGCAAAGTTTGTTTCGAACTTCCAACGTTATTTACAATTGTCTTCTGTATCACAATGCACAGCGACTTGGAGAACGCATTGTATCATAATCGCAATTTGTTGTTGTTGTTATGGTCTTCAGTCCTGAGACTTGTTTGATGCAGCTCTCCATGCTACTCTATCCTGTGCAAATTGCTTCATCTCCCAGTACGTCCTGCAGCCTACATCCTTCAGAATCTGCTTAGTGTATTCATCTCTTGGTCTCCCTCTACGATTTGTACACTCCACGCTGCCCTCCAATACTAAACTGGTGATCCCTTGATGCCTCAGAACATGTCCTACCAACCGATCCCTTCTTCTAGTCAAGTTGTGCCAATCGCAATTTACACAAACGCAAATAATATACAACGAGGAAATGAAAATGCTGAGTAAACAGGCATCTCCAGTTAGTACAGTAGGCCTTCTCGATATCAAAAAAATATTAACACCTTTCGTCTTTCAGAATGGTCTGCACTTCGTGCTATAGTGGTTAGCGTTGCTGGCCCTGACCCACGGGGTCCCGGGTTCGATTCCCGATCGGGTCGCGGATTTTCTCCGCCTGGGGACTGGGTGTTTGCGTTGTCCTCATCATTAGGAAAAATGGCGAGCCTGGACAGTGTAAAGATTGGGAATTTGTACGGGCGCTGATAACCTCGTCGTTTAGCGCCCCACAAGCCTATCATCATCATCATCTTTCCGAGTGCGAGTCTTTGATCTATGGCGAAACACATGCTTCTATTAGAAAAGAGATTTCGTGGAAGTTTGTTAACGATTAAAAAAGAGATTTCGTGGAGGATTGTTAAAGACGAACACGTTGTTTTTGCCCGTGACGGAACTGCAGGATACGGTGTTTCGCCTGTGTTGAACGGCGTGTTTGCCTGCGGAGCGGCGGGTCATCTCCGCGCTCTCGTATGCAGCAAGTGGAGGAGAAAGGGCGCTGTCCGGCGCGTTTTGTTTCCTCTCGCCTGGTCCCGCCCGGTCGCAGCCGCTCTTTAATCAGGCATTCCGGCCGGCTACTCGCCAGCTTTGTCGCGGCGGCTGTTTGCCAAACACTCGCAGGTAGCGGAGTCCTCGTGACTGGCGCACAGAGCCAGCCAGGCCTCCTCAGCTCTGCTGCAGCCCCGAACCCCTCGGACCCCGCAGGCACCCTTTCTGACAGCGGTATTTCACGGCACGCTAAATACCGGGAACTCGCCCGCCCTCGCAACACGCCGCAGGATTACGTGCCGTAAATACTTTCATTAAGCGAATTGCGGCCTCGCCGGCTGGCACGTTAATGCGAGGGTAATGTTCTGTTTGAGGAGGGCAGGCAGCGCTCGCACAAAAGCCCAGGAAACAGCATTAGGCACTCCGGGCTGCACCCGCCTCCTGAGCGCCGCCCCGTCGCGAGCGGCAGTTGGCAGCAGGTGCTCGGCCAGAGAGGGGGACGACGGCGTCTTGCAGCTGCGTCTAAGCTGGCAGTAAACGTGCCGTCTCTTCCACGCTAGTCTTTACATCTACATCTATGCCCTACAAGCCACTATAAGGTGCGTGGCGAAGGGTAACCTGTACCACTAATAGGCAATTCCTTAACTGACCCACTTGGGAATAGAGGGCGGGAAACAACTGTCTATATGCCTCCCTATGAGCCCAGATTTCTCGTATCTTATCTTTGTGGTCCCTACACACTACTGGCCATTAAAACTGCTACACCAAGAACAAATGCAGATGATAAACGCTGGGCGATACGCCAGTATGGCGATGACGAATACACGCTTCCAATGTGCGTTCACCGCGATGTCTCCAAACGCGGATGCGACCATCGTAATGCTGTAAACAGAACCTGGATTCATCCGAAAAAATGACGTTTTGTCATTCGTGCACCCTGGCTCGTTGTTAAGTACACCAACGCAGGCGCTTCTGTCTGTGATGCAGCGTCAAGGGTAACCGCAGCCATGGTCTCCGAGCTGATAGTCTATGCTGGTGCAAACGTCGTCGATCTGTTCGTGCAGATGGTTGTTGTCTTGCAGACGTCCTCATCTGTTGACTCAGGGATCGAGACGTGGCTGCCACGCAGATAAGATGTCTGTCATCTCGACTGCTAGTGATACGAGGCCGTTGGGATCCAGCACGGCGTTCCGTATTACCCTCCTGAACCCACCGATTCCATATTCTGCCAACAGTCATTGGATCTCGATCAACGCGAGAAGCAATGTCGCGATACGATAAACCTCAATCCCGATAGGCTACAATCCGACCTTTATCAAAGTCGGAAACGTGATGGTACGCATTTCTCCTCCTTACACGAGGCATCACAACAACGTTTCACCAGGCAACTCCGGTCAACTGCTGTTTGTGTGTGAGAGATCGATTGGAATCATTCCTCATTTCAGCACGTTGTAGGTGTCGCCACCGTCGCCAACCTTGTGTGAATGCTCTGAAAAGCTAATGATTTGCATATCACAGCATCCTCTTCCTCTCGTTTAAAATTCGCGTCTCTAGCACGTCATCTTCGTGGTATAGCAATTTTAATGGCCAGTAGTGTATATGCTGGCTGCTAACACTTAAGAAAAGAGAACAGAAGTTCTTGAAATATTGTGCTACAGAAGTATGCTGAAGTTTAGGCGGGTAACATAACTAGTGAGGAGGTACTGAATAAAACTGGGGAGAAAAGAAATTTCTCATTATTTTATCCGTTTTGGTTGTAGAACACCGCATATCCTTCCGTAAATTACACTGTAGGAAATACTGTAACCAGCCATATGCTATACACTGAAGGATTTCACGATCGGATGTTTCAGCTGCTGAGAATTTTTCCGGATTGTATGGCCGTAGTCCATGGAACTCTCCAGTCCCTGACGTTTCGTCCAAGGCTACGTTGGACATCTTCGGAGGTGCTCCCGGTTGTGCTGAGCCTTTCCAACGTAGCCTTGGACGAAACGTCAGGGATTGAAGAGTTCCATGGACCACGGCCATACAACCCGGAAAAATTCTCGGCAGCAGCCACATGTTCCCTTCAAATTATTTTACACTACTGGCCATTAATATTGCTACACCACGAAGATGACGTGCTACAGACGCGAAATTTAACCGACAGGAAGAAGATGCTGTGATACGCAAATCATTAGCTTCTCAGAGCATTACACAAGGTTGGCGCCGGGAGCGACAGCTACATCGTGCTGACGTGAGGAAAGTTTCCAAACGATTTCTCATACACAAACAGCAGTTGACCATCGTTGCCTGGTGAAACTTCGCTGTGTTGCCTCTTGTGAGGAGAAGAAATGCGTACCATCACGTTTCCGACTTTGATAAAGGTCGGATTGTAGCCTATCGCGATTGCGGTTTATCGTATCGCGACATTGATACTCGCATTGGTCGAGAACCAATGACTGTTAGCAGGATATGGAATCGGTGGGTTCAGGAGGGTAATACGGAATGCCTTGCTGGATCCCAACGGCCTCGTATCACTAGCAGTCGAGATAACAGGCATCTTATCCGCATGGCTGTAACGGATCGAGCAGCCACATCTCGATCCCAGAGTCAACAGATGGGAACGTTTACAAGACAACAACCATCTTCACGAACAGTTCGACGACGTTTGCAGCAGCATGGACTATCAGCTCGGAGACCATGGCTGCGATTACCCTTGATTCTGCATCACAGACAGGAGCCTCTGCGATGGTGTGCTCAAACGAAGAACCTGTGTGCACGAATGGCGAAACGTCATTTTTTCGGATGAATCCAGGTTCTGTTTACAGTATCATGATGGCCGCATCCATGTTTGGCGACATCGCGGTGAACGCACTTTGGAAGCGTGTATTCGTCATCGCCATACTGGCTTCTCACCCGGCGTGATGGTATGGGGTGCCATTGGTTACAGGTCTCTGTCACCTCTTGTTCGCATTGACGGCACTTTGAACAGTAGACGTTACATTTCAGATGTGTTACGACCCGTGGTTCTACCCTCCATTCGATCCCTGCGAAACCCTACATTTCAGCAGGACAGTGCGCGACCGCATGTTGCAGGTCTTGTACGGGCCTTTCTGGATACAGAAAATGTTCGACTGCTGCCCTGCCCAGGACGTTCTCCAGATCTCTCACCAATTGAAAACGTCTGATCAGTGGTGGTCGAGCTACTGGCTCGTCACAATACGCCAGTCACTACTCTTGATGAACTGCGGTATCGCGTTGAAGCTGCATGGGCAACTGTACCTGTACACGCCATCCAAGCTCTGTTTGACTCAATGCCCAGGCATATCAAGGCCGTTATTACGGCCAGGGGTGGTTGTTCTGGGTACTGATTTCTCAGGATTTACGCTGCCCAATTGCGTGAAAATGTAATCACATGTCACTTGTAGTATAATATATTTATCCAATGAATACCCGTTCATCATCTGCATTTCTTTTTGTGTAGCAATTATAATGGGCAGTAGTGTATTATACCAATACTAGTTCGGGCCTGAGCCCATGGTCGATGGTAACGATGACTTCTTTGCAAGTTTTATGGTTGTGTCTTCCTGAAAAGCCTACTCTACATGTTATAGGACTGAATTTTGATTTCCTTTTACAGTCCATATTGGTCAATAAACTGAACTAAAGACAGTTTAGTCAGTTCACTGATCTGTATGCATCGTAAAAAAGAATAAATCAAACCTGTGTCCTATAACATATAAAGGAAGACACAAGTGCAAAACTTGAAAAGCTGCACGGAGTGGCCGCGCGGTTTGAGGCGCTATGTCACGGACTGTGCGGCCCCTCCCGTCGGAGGTTCGAGTCCTCCCTCGGGCATGTGTGTGTGTGTTGTTCTTAGCATAAGTTAGGTTGGATCAATTTAAGTAGTGTGTAAGTCTAGGGACCGATAACCTAAGCAGTTTAGCCCCTTAGGAATTCTTACACATTTGAACACTTGAAAACTTGAAAATAAGTCAACTCTACCATCTAACGATGTGATCAGACACAAAACTAGTAATAGGATAATAAAATCATTTCAAAAAGACTTGCGGCTGGTTGTAGTATTTCCTACAGTGTAATTTAAAGAAATTTGTGTCACAGCTTAACTAAAAAAAAGGGATCAGTTGATAGGACACATTCTGAAACATCAAGGGACCACCAGTTAAGTATTGGAGGGAAGTGTGGGAGGTAAAAACCGTAGCGGGCGGCCAAGAGATGAAAACAGTAAGAAAATTTAGAAGGATGTAGTTTGCAGTACTAAGTCCGAGAGGAAAAGGCTTTCACAGGTAAGAGTAGCATGTAGAGCTGCATCAAATCAGTCTTTGTACTGAAGATCACAACATGTTGGCAGCAGTAGAATCAGTCTGGCAACCAGCTTCAACTGTCTGTTCTCTAAATTTTCTCAATAGCGCTCCTTGAAAAGAACGTTGTCTTCTCTACAGGTATTCCCATTTCAGTTCCCGAAGATCTCCGTAATACTTGCATGTTGTTTTAATATATCGGTAAGAAAATCTAGCAGCCCCTCTCTGAATCCCTTCGAAGTCTTTTTTTAAGCCGTTCTCGTGCGGATCATAAACAGTCTAGCAGTACTCAAGAATATGTCGAACCAGCGACCTATGTGCGCCATCCTTTTCAGATGCACTACTCTTTTCTAAAAATCTGCCCGTAAACCGATGCTAACCATTCACCTTCCCTAACACAATCCTCACACGTTCGTTTCATTCCATATCGCTGTGCGGCACTACTCCCAGATATTTACCCAACGTGACTCTGTGAAGCGGGACACTATTAATGAACACTCCGAACATTACGTGCTTGTGTTTTCTAATCATCTGCATTATTAAAAATTTTCTACATTTAGAGCTAGCTGCCATTTAGCACACCATCTAGAAATCCAGTCTGTCATGTTGTATTCTCCTACAGTCGCTTCACAATGACACATTCCTGTACACCACAGCGAGATCACCGAACAACCGCAGGATTGGAAGTTGTTACCTTGATCTAGTCCTAAAAATGTTCTCTTTTTACGATTAAAAATGATAAGGCTAAATCATTGAAAGAAATATTTCCTTTTCTGTTACTATATATTGGGGAAAACAAAATATAGAAAGACAGCTAATCATTATTTAGTTGATAAATCATGTGAAAGTGGACAACGAACGCTATTTTGGAAAATAATTAAACTCAAACAAGTTATTCGTTTTTCAAATTCATCGAAAAAAAAGTTATGAAAGTGCTGAAATAAAATTTAGAATTATCCAATGACTTGAAAGAAAGTTAATTGCACTGTGAGTAGAGAATGCACACCAACAATAAAGTTATGTAATTTTGGCATCAAACTTAATTAAAATTATAGGATTACTAGAGAAAAAGATATATCTAAAAAATTTAAGTATTTTAACACAAATGTATAATTTTCAAACCTGTGGATCAGGATGGATATCAAAAAGAATTATTAGAATACAGTTAGCAATTAATTAAATGTTCCATTAAAAGATTCGTTTTATATTGAAGTACAAAAAAAATAAAAGAGAAACGCTTGTATTAATATAAAGAATAATGACCAAAAATGTTTTCTGTTGTCTATAGCTTCAGAATTATATCCAGTAGATAGACAGAAATGTAAAAATCCAGCTAGAACAAGAAATTATAAAAACTTTGTGACAGATTTTGAAGAAAAACTATTGAATGCTTCGTTTCATGTTTTAGTTGAAGATGCTTCAAAAATGGAGTCTATAATTAATGTAGCTATTAATGTCTGTTCCTTATACCCGTTAAAAACAACAAAATCTATAAAAGAAAAACATTAATTGATTATATTTAAAAAAAATCACACTAGTCTTGGATAAAAGATTTATCGAGACCTCTGAGCAACTAAGGAAACCTGAAGTGCCAGTTAGAAACAAATCACAGACTCATACAGTGGGGACAGGAAAGATATGACATGGATACATCATAATGGATTATACAGATACATAAAGAACATACCTACGAATTTGAAATTGAAAAAGACATTCTCCTGTGCATTGAAATGCCACTGCAATATCAAGCACTCTCGTCCATCTTTCTCTCCAGGCATAGTCATACCGAAAGTTTGAGTCATTAAGAACTGGAGCAAAACAGAACGTTGCTTTCCAAGATCAGTGGATCGCCTCAAATGGAGACGTTTCAACGTCTATCATTCGTCCTCCAGCGTCGACACGAAACGTTGGTTTGTTTCCCATTACAGACAGAATTATTTTTAAAGCGGAATTTTACATACGCATTCAATGCCGCAATCCCAGATCAGTCTAGTGCAACATATATTAACAGGGACTTTAAAACACGAAGAGTAACCAGCACTCCACCAGCGACGGAGCAGCGCTGTTGTATGGTGGTAGCAGTCAGAACAGATCAGGGCGTTGCTCAGTCGCTGTTGGGGTACTGATTATTCCCCGTATTTTAGAGTGCCTGTAATACATACAGCTAAAACGAATCTCGCACAAGACTAATTTGACTCCAGGACTGTCAGATTCCGCTATAAAAATCATTTTGTTTATAATGGGAAACAAACCGACGCTTTCCATCGACGCTGGGCGTGTCATGATGGCCCGACTCCAGCTACACATTGGAAAAACTAAATTCCAAATATCTGCCGAAACACCAGAGAAATTATGCCTTACGAGTCTTCGGAGGAGAGTTCCGTACATACTTACATTACTTTTTCGTGTCCCGAAACTACAATTTGTTTGCCCAGTATTGGGCGAAGTCCAATGCTTCTTCTTTAGCCAGCCATAGGTCGTCGAGGGTGCATCTGTGGGGGCAGGCAGGGCATTGTAGGAGATGTTCCATGTCCTGTCGAGTGCCGCAGTCGCATTTGTCGTCATTTTCGTCCAACAAACCCCATTTGATCAGATTAGATTTCACAGGAGCCACCCCAGTTCTGATGCGGTTAAGCATTCTCCAGGTTTCCAATCACCAGAAACGCTGCTTGGTGGGTCCACTCTCAGTGGATAGTAGATGGGGGCTCATCTAAGGCGCAACTTAGGAAACGGCGTCTGGATTTGAGTCTGCTGGGGCCACGCTCTAGGCCAAATATTGAGTGACGGGCATCAAAGGATTGTTTTAGCTTCTCGGTATGTTCGTGGGCTTTCCTACCTGAGTCAGGGTTTGTGAAACCTGAGGCCCTGCGAAGATTTTCTATGCGGGTTGGTTTCATGCAGCCTGTCACTATCCTGCATGTTTCATTCAATCCAATATCTACCTTTTTTGCGTGGCCGGATCTGCACCATACCGGGCAGGCATATTCGGCAGTTGAGAAGCACAAAGCTTGAGCTCAAGTTCTGACCACGGTAGGTTTGGCACCCCATTTGCTATTGGACAGCTTTCTTATTAGGGAATTTCGTGCTTCTACTTTTCTGCGTGTTTTTTCGCAGTGATATTTGTATGTCAATGTTCTGTCCAGCACGACGCTAAGGTAAGTGGGAGTATCTGTGTGTTCTAGTAATGTCCCATCCCAGGTAACTTTGAGCCTGTACTTTGCCTGCCTCGAGTTCAGATGGAATGCACTCACTTAAGTTTTGGAGGGATTGGGTTTTAGAGAAGTCTTTTTATAGTAAGTTGACATTGTAGAAAGGGCGGTTTCTGGTTTCTCCTCGATGGCTTCAAACCTGTTGCCTTGAACTGTTATTGCCAGGTCGTCTGCATATACAAAATTTTTGGTTTTGTGCTCCGTACATAGACTAGATGTAGATGAAGACGGAGCCATAGGGTATAAATATTATGAGGGAAGGTAAAGATTGTGATACATCCTGCAAATAACTGAGAAAGTTAGGTGTTGAAAGTATTGTTAATAAAAATTAGCCATTTAAACTCGACTGAACTGCATGTGACTGCATTGGTCTTTAATAAAACTTGCATCTGACTGCGTATTTAACTGAACTGAACTTTATCTGACTGCATGAAAATATCGCTGGAAAATTAATACTCAAAATACACATCTGACTGCACGAAAGTTTAGTGGTAAAAATACACTCCTGGAAATGGAAAAAAGAACACATTGACACCGGTGTGTCAGACCCACCATACTTGCTCCGGACACTGCGAGAGGGCTGTACAAGCAATGATTACACGCACGGCACAGCGGACACACCAGGAACCGCGGTGTTGGCCGTCGAATGGCGCTAGCTGCGCAGCATTTGTGCACCGCCGCCGTCAGTGTCAGCCAGTTTGCCGTGGCATACGGAGCTCCATCGCAGTCTTTAACACTGGTAGCATGCCGCGACAGCGTGGACGTGAACCGTATGTGCAGTTGACGGACTTTGAGCGAGGGCGTATAGTGGGCATGCGGGAGGCCGGGTGGACGTACCGCCGAATTGCTCAACACGTGGGGCGTGAGGTCTCCACAGTACATCGATGTTGTCGCTAGTGGTCGGCGGAAGGTGCACGTGCCCGTCGACCTGGGACCGGACCGCAGCGACGCACGGATGCACGCCAAGACCTTAGGATCCTACGCAGTGCCGTAGGGGACCGCACCGCCACTTCCCAGCAAATTAGGGACACTGTTGCTCCTGGGGTATCGGCGAGGACCATTCGCAACCGTCTCCATGAAGCTGGGCTAAGGTCCCGCACACCGTTAGGCCGTCTTCCGCTCACGCCCCAACATCGTGCAGCCCGCCTCCAGTGGTGTCGCGACAGGCATGAATGGAGGGACGAATGGAGACGTGTCGTCTTCAGGGATGAGAGTCGCTTCTGCCTTGGTGCCAATGATGGTCGTATGCGTGTTTGGCGCCGTGCAGGTGAGCGCCACAATCAGGACTGCATACGACCGAGGCACACAGGGCCAACACCCGGCATCATGGTGTGGGGAGCGATCTCCTACACTGGCCGTACACCACTGGTGATCGTCGAGGGGACACTGAATAGTGCACGGTACATCCAAACCGTCATCGAACCCATCGTTCTACCATTCCTAGACCGGCAAGAGAACTTGCTGTTCCAACAGGACAATGCACGTCCGCATGTATCCCGTGCCACCCAACGTGCTCTAGACGGTGTAAGTCAACTACCCTGGCCAGCAAGATCTCCGGATCTGTCTCCCATTGAGCATGTATGGGACTGGATGAAGCGTCGTCTCACGCGGTCTGCACGTCCAGCACGAACGCTGGTGCAACTGAGGCGCCAGGTGGAAATGGCATGGCAAGCCGTTCCACAGGACTACATCCAGCATCTCTATGATCGTCTCCATGGGAGAATAGCAGCCTGCATTGCTGCAAAAGGTGGATATACACTGTACTAGTGCCGACATTGTGCATGCTATGTTGCCTGTGTCTATGTGCCTGTGGTTCTGTCAGTGTGATCATGTGATGTATCTGACCCGAGGAATGTGTCAATAAAGTTTCCCCTTCCTGGGACAATGAATTCACGGTGTTCTTATTTCAATTTCCAGGAGTGTAAATGAAAGCCACCAACCTGCATCCGACTGCGTCTGTGGACTTAGCTCGTGCGCTGCTTCCCGTTTAGCCGATAATAAAACATATATTCAACTCAGCCGTAGTGCAATGGCATAAAATTGTCATTCTAGATAACTTTACTCATTTTGGGCCTGTTTGTTGCTTAATAAAAATTCTGTCCTGATCTGAATAATTAGCCAACTGTGCAATAGCACATAGATTAATTTACTCTGATAAATGAAATTATTAGCTTCACTCATGGGAACTTTACTTTAATGTACTTTTTGGTTCAATGCAATCACAGGATGCGGAGAACGACATAAGGTGTGAGATGAAACTCTAATTTTATCTAAAAAATATAAATTGTTCAAACTTTAAAGGCACATGTGAAAAACTAAAAAAAAAAAATCTATAATGGATTTACGAGAAAGTTTCACAAAACGCTTATTGCATCAACAATGGAATTTCTATTTAGCTTTTAGACATTATTTAACCAAAGAAAACCTATTTTATTAATTATTCTTTCTAGTTTCCCCAGGTATGTGCCGAGTTTCGCTCAATATATACCCTATTATGTGCGTAGCGGCAATTCTTACTTTGATGCTGTCACAATCCGGCTGCCTCCTACAGGCATCTAGCTCCGACTCGAAACTCGTCTGCTGTCTCTGCGCATCTCCTCACCACTACTCAAACTTTTACCGCGTGCACCTAGCTCTGTTAGTTATCAAAGATCTTACTACTCGAAGATGTACTACTCGTCCAACCTTGTGGTTGGGAACTATCGACATTTTTCACTGGCTCTATCCTGAGCGAATCTCAGCACATACCTTTCACAAGCCTCTGGTCCGATGGACCAGAATTTTGTGGGGGGATCTGTGTAGTTAGCACAGATTTCCCCACGAAATTCGTAAAAAAAATTACAATGGAAGATACAATATAAAATATACATAGTATTCTCATGAAAAGAGTATTACAGACAATGAAATTGATCAATAAACCTAGGATGTTAAGTAAAATGTATAATACCATGAGATTTGCTATTCACAGTGAAACAAAGAACATCAAACCGTACAAAACCAAAACATCTCTATATAGGACAAAAACATCAGACATATAGGGTATTAAGTGAGGTGTATCAAATCAAACTTTACCAACAGTCCAGGTTTGCAAGTAACAGTGACTCAAAGAACATCGAAATGTACGAAACTGAAATGCCTGTTACATAATGCCAAATGTTACCAAATACAAGCAGAGAAATATGAGGGAACATACCTCACATAACATGAAACTCTACCTAACAGTTATGTAGAATGTGAGAAAAAAATATGTAAAATAGCGAAATACAAGTGAATCATCAATGTCACACTATACTAAGTGCTACAAAATGGAAACATAGAAATATAAGGAAAAATACCTCAAAAAATATCAAAGTTTACCTAATAGTTACATCATATAAACTTGAATGTTGCCACATAGAAGTATAGAAATATGAGGGAAAAATACCTCAAATCATATCCAAATTTACCTGATAGTTATATAGAATATGAGAAAAAATACATAAAATATGCAATAAGATACTTTAATTAATATTAGGCTTAACTATTACGTCTTTGTCACGTTACGTGACAGCATAAACTGACTTTCAGGTACCATCATTATCTTGGAGTAAACCTCAGATACATGTCGACTGTCTTTGATAATAGTGAATAAACAGCCTCGGGAGATCAGACACCCTGAGCCCTAAATTAGGTCAAGTACAGGACAGGTGACATCAGGTGGGAGACCACACTGACTTATTATTGAGCTGTAGTGCAAGAAAATAGAAATATGTGGCCTCAGGCAATGGGACACACTGAGCAACCAATTGCGTGTTAAATCAGGGGATAACTCATCCTGTAACAGAGGTCTCAGCTGATTACAAACCCTGAGCCCTGGTAGTATCGAGTGTGAAATATATGTCAAGTCAGATGACAACACCTGCTGACATTCACTTACAATTATCAGTCACAGAAGGCATGTTATGTCAGGTGGCAGTCCACACTGACGTACTCTTAACATTGTTAACTTCAATTACTTATAGTAAACATTTGACATGAACAGGTATCCCACACTGGCTTTTGTCACATTCTCTTAAACTTACATCTAGTAGTCTTTCAGGTGACAATTCAGTATTCGTTATAATATTAAAAGCAATATACAATAGGCAGTGGACAGTTACTGCAAAATGTGTTATCTACGTTTAAGTTAACAGGAAATTAACATATAAAGTAATATACAAGAACTGTATGCAGTGGACATCTGCTGCATAAAGAATGTGTTATATATCTTTAAGGTAACAAGAAATTAATATTTAAAGTAATTTACAACAATTGTCTGCAGTGCATTTACTGCATAAAAATGTGTTACATATCTATAAGATAACACTAATGTTACCAACTCTCTAGCAAGAATAGTCTTGAGTTGAATAAAATCTATGTACAAAAAAAATCCTTTAAAAGGTAGTGAAACATGCTTGCATACTTGCAGGGTCGCAAAGTGAAAGTATTGTTAACAAAAATTCTCTATTTAAACTCGACTGAACTGCATGTGACTGCATTATTCTTTAATAAAACTTGCATCTGACTGCGTATTTAACTGAACTGAACTTTGTCTGACTGCATGAAAATATCGCCGGAAAATTAATACTCAAAATACACATCTGACTGCATGAAAGTTTAGTGATAAAAATAAATGAAAGTCACCAACCTGCATCTGACTGCGTCTGTGGACTTAGCTCGTGCACTCCTACCCGTTTAGCCGATAATAAAACATATATTCAACTCAGCCGTGGTGCAATGGCATAAAATTGTCATTCTAGATAACTTTACTCATTTTAGCCCTGTTTGTTACTTAATAAAAATTCTGTCCTGATCTGAATAATTTGCCAACTGTGCAAAGGCATATAGATTAATTTACTCTGATAAACGAAATTATTAGCTTCACTCATGGGAACTTTACTTTAATGTACTTTTTGGTTCAATGCAATCACAGGATGCGGAGAACGACATAAGGTGTGAGATAAAACTCTAATTTTATCTAAAAAAATATATATTGTTCAAACTTTAAAGGCACATGTGAAAAACTAAAAAAAAAAATTCTATAGCATGGATTTACGAGAAAGTTTCACAAAACGCATATTGCATCAACAATGGAATTACTATCTAGCTTTTAGACATTATTTAACCAAAGAAAACCTATTTTATTAATTATTCTTTCCAGTTTCCCCAGGTCTTTGCCGAGTTTCTTACTTTGATGCTGTTTCTTACTTTGATGCTGTCACGACCCGGCTGCCTCCTGCAGGCATCTAGCTCCGACTCGAAACACGTCTGCTGTCTCTGCGCATCTCCTCACCACTACTCAAACTTTTACCGCGTGCACCTAGCTCTGTTAGCTGTCAAAGATCTTACTACTCGAAGATGTACTACTCGTCCAACCTTGTGGTTGGGAACTATCGACATTTTTCACTAGCTCTATCCTGATCGAATATCAGCAGATACCTCTCAGTGCAAATGCTACACCGTGATAAAGAGGTTGCCATAGAAGAGGATATCATGGCGGAGCTCATCGGTCTAGTCAGAAAATATGACCAGAAAAATATTCGTGACCTTCACCTATGCGGGGTGGTCCATTGATAGTGACCGGACCAAATATCTCACGAAATAACCATCAAACGAAAAAACTACAAGAACGAAACTCGTCTAGCTTGAAGGGGAGAACCAGATGGAGCTATGGTTGGCCCGCTCGATGGCGCTGCCTTAGGTCAGAAGGATATCAACTGCGTTTTTTAAATGGGAACCCCCATTTTTTATTACTTATTCGCGTAGTACGTAAAGAAATATGAACGTTTTAGTTGGACCACTTTTTTCGCTTTGTGATACATGGCGCTGTAATAGTCACAAGCGTATAAGTACGTGGTATCACGTAACATTCAGCCATTGCGGACGGTATTTGTTTCGTGATAAAATGTGTTAAAATGGACCGTTTACCAATTGCGGAAAAGGTCAATATGGTGTTGATCTATGGCTATTGTGACCAAAATGCCCAACGGGTATGCTGCTCGGTATCCTGGACATCATCCAAGTGTCCGGACCGTTCGCCGGATAGTTACGTTATTTAAGGAAACAGGAAGTGTTCAGCCACATGTGAAACGTCAACCACGACCTGCAACAAATGATGATGACCAAGTAGGTGTTTTAGCTGCTGTTGCGGCTAATCCGCACATCAGTAGCAGACAAATTGCGCGAGAATCGGGAATCTCAAAAACGTCGGTGTTGAGAATGCTACACCAAGATCGATTGCACCCGTACCATATTTCTATGCACCAGGAAATGCATGGCGACGACTTAGAACGTCTTGTACAGTTCTGCCACTGGGCACAAGAGAAATTACGGGACGATGACAGATTTTTTGCATGCTTTCTATTTAGCGACGAAGCCTCATTCACCAACAGCGGTAACGTAAGCCGGCATAATATGTACTATTGGGCAGCGGGAAATCCACAATGGCTGCGACAAGTGGAACATCAGCGACCTTGGCGGGTAAGTGTATGGTGTGGCAATATGGGAGCAAGGATAATTGGCCCCCATTTTATCGATCATTTTGAGCATTTATTGCATTAATGTGGGATTTACAGGTAATCACGCTGTAACAACATGCGTTCTCAGAAATGATAAGTTCACAAAGGTACGTGTATCACATTGGAACAGCCGAAATAAAATGTTCAAACGTACCTACGTTCTGTATTTTAATTTAGAAAACCTGGCTGTTACCAACTGTTCGTCTAAAATTGTGAGCCATATGTTTGTGACTATTACAGCGCCAACTATCACAAAGCGAAAAAAGTGGTCCAACTAAAACATTCACATTTCTTTACGTACTACACGAATATGTGATAAAAAATGGGGGTTACTATTTAAAAAAGCGCTGTTGATACCCGTATGACCTATGGCAGCGCCATCTAGCGGGCCAACCATAGCGCCATCTGATTTCCCCCTTCAAGCTTGACAAGTTTCGTTGTTTATAGTTTTTTCGTTTGACGCTTATTTCATGAGATATTTGGCCCGGTCACGATCAATGGACCAACCTGTTTATGTGCAGCACCTGCATGGTCCTAGACTTCATGAAAACTGGATAAAATATCGTTCTTTGCAAAAGAATGTACATCAGATTACGGAAGGTACAACGTGGTGCTTCCGCAGCTACGCCATTTGGGTGAGTGGAGAAGCATTCTAGTCGAGTAGCAACGGCGTGCAGGGCATCAGCGCAACACGCGTGTCTACAAGGGGCGGCGCGCTGGCTCAGGTAAATCCGCAGCCGCCTCATCCATCAGCGTCACTGCGCCCACACTGCAGGCAACTCTGCCGACCGCGCCGCCACGCCGGCTGCCTACGGTACAGGCGCAGCTGTCGTTTACGTACTGAGCAACAGCAGCAGCAGCGTGAACTGAGGAAGGCCTACCCTGCTGGGACTGGTGTGCTGGAGCCTCGCTGCACACTCACCCGAGCCCTCGGCTTTCTTCCTAAGTATGCGTCCTTTCTGATGTAGATGGATGGGGATGTACTGACGTCTCGCAGGACCAAATCAAACACGTCAATGAAGTCGGGAGGCGAACGAAGACAAATGATGGATTACAGATGTGTGTCGGAAGGGAGGCACCAGAGTAGCCAAGCTACAAAACTCGAAGGCACACCAAGACACTCCTGTATTCAGCGCTTCCTCCTGAAAAATAGAAAATCCTAACAGAATTCAGCGGACTAACAGCCATGATGGTGTCCATGATGTTCAAATGGCTCTGAGCACTATGGGACTTAACATCTATGGTCATCAGTCGCCTAGAACTTAGAACTACTGAAACCTAACTAACCTAAGGACATCACACAACACCCAGTCATCACGAGGCAGAGAAAATCCCTGACCCCGCCGTAAATCGAACTGTCCATGATGCAACGTCTTGGATACCGTGTAGTGAAAACTGTCCCGATTGCCACATTGTGGCCTGAATTGGAAAAAGGTTCCCCTGTGTTTCTCAGAGTCTGCCAACAAAGACTGTATACAGCACCTTGTGTAGTTCGCAACGTCTGCGGAGATTCCCAGTGGATTGCTTTTAAAAAGGGACTGTCCTATTTGACATTATTTTCAGGTAGTTTTGCAATAAAAGCGAATGAAGTTGCGAATGTCATAAAGGTCCTCAACTTCTGTAATATTATATTCTTTGTAAGAGACCAGAGAGGTCGGTTACTTCATTTTGAAGGTAGTAGCAGTGTGTGTAAGACAGTCTGGCAATGTATTTGTGTTTGAAAAGGAAGGAAGAAGGCCTGTCGTGTAGAGGAGCCAGCATTACTTTTAAAAAAATTTAATAGTACGTCTGAGAAAAAATGTTGAGGGAAACAGAAAGACAAAAGTCTATTTTTAAAGTAATCAAGTCTTTTTTTTATTCCTAACTGTGTAATTTCTTATTGTTAGAATATTGGATATGGTTCAGGTTTCCTGCAGAAATTTTATAATGCAACATGTGGTATTCTCTTATAGTTGAAACAAGTGTCAAGGAAGGTAACTGTACACAGGTAAGTTACTAAAATATTTTTTCCTAACTTGTCTAGGTATGAGAACTTTATGAAAAAGTGTATTGTTGTCATGGCTTAGTGAAGCATAGTTAAACTTGGAGTCTTGCTCCCATGTATCAGTCGTTAAGATTAGTTCCCCATTTTCATTTACATTCATGACTGTGTGTGCATACTCACATTGCAAATCGCGAATAGTGTACTGAGAATCATTTTATGAAAACTGTTAAGACACCGTCTTGCACTGTACATCGCAACTACAGCAAATGAAATCAAGTTGTGGCAGTCTCATCATTATCCTACTAGTGACAGGTTGCAGAGCAGACGAGCGTTCAGTGCGCAGAGGTGTGACAATTTATTTAATCACCAAGGTTCATGTACATTGTAAGGCACAGTGATTGTCAGAGCGAATTTGGGAAAATAATTTCATGTATGTTCAGACGCTTAATGTCAGTAAAAGATTTCAGTAAAGTGCTATCTTGTAAATTTTTAGGTAATTTGATCAGTAAGTCAGAAACGTTAATTTTTACGTCCATTTGATGTGTAATTAGAATACCAGTTCTGATGCAGTAATTGTTTGCAAGGCTAAACGTAGAGCTTAGCAATATTCGGGGATAACATTTTAACTGAGTAATTTGTTTTGATGTCCCATAGCATATGTAAATTTCATTGAAAACGAATTGGTTTCTCGCAGGCGAATTGTTTGATGTACCGCCTAGTCTGCTTTCGCATCGTGTAGCGTGAGCTCCACATATTTCCGTTCAAAATTAAATTTTCACATAGTTCTGTTACCCTGCACCGAAATTTATACATTTAGATATGAAAATAAGTTCTACAAATTTTTCAAACGCAAGCTTGAGACGTACAAACACAAATTTAAGTGTAACAAGAAACTTCCACATTCTAATATACATCTACATCGATACTCTGCAACCCTCCTTACTCTGTGCCGATGAGAGTACTTCATATCATGTCACTTCCTCGATTTCCTGACCCGTTGCGAATGTTACGGGAAGAATAACTGCTGGTAAGCCTCCGTGTTAACTCGAATCTCTCTAATTCTGTCATCACTGTCTCTCAGCATAATATACGTAAGAGGAAGCAATACATTGGTTGAGTCTTCGTGAAACGTACCCTGTCATAATTTTAACAGTGAGCCACACTGCGATACAGAAGGGCTCTCTTGCTGTGTCTACTATTGGAACTGGCTGAGAATTTCCCTGACGGTTTTGCGTTTACTGAAAGAATCTGTAACTAAACGTGCTGCTCTTCTCCGGATCTTCTCTATTTTCTCTACCAATCATATCTGACATGGATCCCATACTGCCGAGTAATATTCAAGTACCGGTCGAAAGACGGTTTTGTAAAGTTACCTCCTTTGTAGGTGAGATGCTTCATACACTCATGGTCATAAATTAAGGATAATTGCAGAATGTGGTGCCACACAACGTGGCACTACACAAAACTGGCGCTAATAGCATAGGCACATAGGGATGCACACGACACGGATCTGTAAGATCACGGAATTGGTGGTAAGTTGAGAAAACTGTCCCGAAACGCATATGCTACAAAACGCCACTGTTTCCTGCGTATGTACCCCGACCTCAATATGGGGTATGATCACCGTACACACACACACAGCTCGCACAACGGGTTGGCATACTCTGGATCAGGTGGTCGAGCAGCTGCTGGAGTATAGCCTACCATTCTTGCATCAGTGCCTGTCGGACCTCCTGAAGTGTCGTAGGGGTTCGAAGACGTGCAGTGTTACGTCGACCGAGAGCATCCCAGACGTGCTCGATGGGGTTTGGGTCTGGAGAACAGGCAGGTCACTCCATGCGCCTGATATCTTCTGTTTCAAGGTACTCCTCCACGATGGCAGCTCGGTGGGGCCGTGCGTTATCATCCATCAGGAGGAAGGTGGGACCCACTGCACCCCTGAAAAGGCGGACATTCTGGTGCAAAATGACGTCCCGATACACCTGACCTGTTACAGTTCCTCTGTCAAAGACATGTAGGGGTGTAGTGCACCAATCATAATCGACTCATCAAACCACGACCTCAAGGACATTAAGGGGTTGTTATCTGGTTCCTGGTTCACGCCAGATGAAAACCCGGCGAGAATCACTGTTTAGACGCCATGGAGTCGTCCGTGCACATAACTTGGGACCACTGTTCCAATGACCATGTAGTATGTTCTTGACACCAGGCTTTACGGGCTCTCCTGCGACCAGTGGCCAGTGGAATGCACCTTTCAGGACTCCAGGCGAATAAACCACGTCAGTTCAGTCGTCTGTAGACTGTGTGTCTATACTCAACTGTTCCAGTGGCTGCGGTAAGGTCCAAAATAAGGCTACCTGCAGTACTCCGTGGCTGTCTGCGGGCACTGATGGTGAGGTATCGGTCTTCTTGTGGTGTTGTACACTGTGGATGTCCCGTACTGTAGCGCCTGGACACATTTCCTGTCTGCTAGAATCGTTGCCATTATCTTGGGATCACACTTTGTAGCACACCGAGGGCCCGTGCCACGACCTGCTGAGTTCGACTAGCCTGCAGTCGCCCTAGTATTCTACCCTTCATAACGTCATCAACACGTGTTCTTTGAGCCATTTTCAGCATACAGTCACCATTAGTACGCCTGAAAACGTCTGCACACGTCTGCCCACTTGCTCACTGCACCGTACTCTGACATGCACCAACACTCCTCTGCATGTGTGGACTGTTGCCAGCGCCACCGTGCGACGACCGCAGGTCAAATGCACCGCATGGTCATACCCCGAGGTTATTTAAACCCGCAGACCACCCACCAGAGAATTGTTTCACCATGTATCAGCATTATCCCTAATTTATGAGCATAAGTGTAGATGCGACTGCTTCCGGTGGTTATTCTGTAATGTGTAATCATGCAGTGATAGGTCTTTCTATTTATGCAAAATACGCTACATTAGTTTATGTTGAGTGTCAACTGCCAATCTTTGCACCAAGCGTCGATCCTCTGCAAGTCTTCCTCAACTTCCTCACAACTTTTATGCGTTGTGAGTTCTCTGTATATAACATCATCATCCACAGAAAGCCTCATGGGATTTCCGACGCCATCCATAAGACCATGTATTAACAAGATGTTCTTGAAAAGTTGGGACTAACTTCGAGGGGTTGTAGAGGGTGTCTTGAGGAACAAATGAAGGACAGGAAACGTCTTCCAGTAACGCTACAAAATGTCGAAACTATAGGCGCCAGCGCCTGCCGCTAGACCACCCGCTCGGCAGCAAATGTGACTTGTACACAGACAGACCGTTAGCGGAACGTCTCGCGCTGTTATTTGTTATACAACGCCGTGAAAATATCCAACGTTTTTCGACAGGAGAAAAATAAACTGCAGATGCAAACCTATGTTGAAAACTGTCATCCACCAAGGTATCAGAGCATTGCATTCATAGGAAGCAAGGCCTGTCTATGCAGCAGCTACCTCCATCTTCGTGGTAATCAGTCACGATCACTGAATAACAGAAAACGTTGCTAGACTTTCCGCCTACAGTCCATCAGTCTACAAAGTCACGTTGTCTGCGAAGGAGTGGCCTGTGGCCTTTGTAGCGTCACTGTAGGACATTTCCGGACACATTCTCGATTTGTTCCTCAAGCCACCCTCTTCAATGCCGCGATGTTTGTCGCAAAAGTTCTGGCATATCTTGTATATTGTGAGACTTGATGGTTCAATAGTATTTCCTTGTGTTACACCGGAAGTTACTTTAACATCTGAAGATTTCTCTCCGTGGAGAATGATAAGCTCTGTGTTGTGCTTTCTGGGTAAAATTACTGTCTGTATTGAAATCGGGATCGAACCACACCTCCGACAAAACATTTTTACTGGTGGGGAGCAGATTCCCTCCCCTCGGCCCACTTCCCCTGCCCTCCTACCGTCGTTATCACTTCCAACAATTACGTTCATCCAGAAATGAGGTCTGGCAGTCAAGAACTGTTAGTTGAATGCCTGTATCTATTTATTTATATCATCAATTCTCTACAGCATGTCTGGCCAAACAGCGCTTCGTGAGAGGTGATCCGGCAGCGTTGCTGCTTAGCACTCCGAGCGCAGCGGAGAGTGGGGTTGAACAGCGAGGAGGCACAGGCTAAGGTTGCAGCAGGACGCCGCTAGAGCAAAGCAGTAGCCTTGTCAAACGCCGAGCAGTTTTCTGACAACACTTCTTGCATTAAATTCGATTTACTTTCTGCGTCAAAAGTGTTATGGTGTCTATGCAATGTCATAAAATGGAAAAGATCGACGAGGCACATTGTTCAATTCTGAACGGGCATTGCCATACTTTTTGTATCGTTTGAAGGCCTGAAAAGTGCTTAACATGCCATTGCACTATTATGAGCTACAAAAACACTTAACAGAGCAATATTACAGTTGTTGTTGTTGTGGTCTTCAGTCCTGAGACTGGTTTGATGCAGCTCTCCATGCTACTCTATCCTGTGCAAGCTTTTTCATCTCCCAGTACCTACTGCAACCTACATCCGTCTGAATCTGCTTAGTGTATTCATCTCTTGGTCTCCCTCTACGATTTTTACCCTCCATGCTGCCCTCCAATACTAAATTGGTGATCCCTTGATGCCTCAGAACATGTCCTACCAACCGATCCCTTCTTCTGGTCAAGTTGTGCCACAAACTTCTCTTCTCCCCAATCCTATTCAATACTTCCTCATTAGTTATGCGCTCTACCCATCTAATCTTCAGCATTCTTCCGTAGCACCACATTTCGAAAGCTTCTATTCTCTTCTTGTCCAAACTATTTATCGTCCATGTTTCACTTCCATACATGGCTACACTCCATACAAATACTTTCAGAAATGACTTCCTGACACTTAAATCTATACTCGATGTTAACAAATTTCTCTTCTTCAGAAACGCTTTCCTTGCCATTGCCAGTCTACATTTTATATCCTCTCTACTTCGACCATCATCAGTTATTTTGCTCCCTAAATAGCAAAACTCCTTTACTACTTTAAGTGTCTCATTTCCTAATCTAATTCCCTCAGCATCACCCGACTTAATTAGACTACATTCCATTATCCTTGTTTTGCTTTTGTTGATGTTCATCTTATATCCTCCTTTCAAGACACTGTCCATTCCATTCAACTGCTCTTCCAAGTCTTTTGCTGTCTCTGACAGAATTACAATGTCATCAGCGAACCTCAAAGTTTTTATTTCTTCTCCATGAATTTTAATACCTACTCCGAATTTTTCTTTTGTTTCCTTTACTGCTTGCTCAATATACAGATTGAACAACATCGGGAAGAGGCTATAGCCCTGTCTCACTCCTTTCCCAACCACTGCTTCCCTTTCATGCCCCTCGACTCTTATAACTGCCATCTGGTTTCTGTACAAATTGTAAATAGCCTTTCGCTCCCTGTATTTTACCCCTGCCACCTTTAGAATTTGAAAGAGAGTATTCCAGTCAACATTGTCAAAAGCTTTCTCTAAGTTTACAAATGCTAGAAACGTATGTTTGCCTTTCCTTAATCTTTCTTCTAAGTCGTAAGGTCAGTATTGCCTCACGTGTTCCAGTGTTTCTACGGAATCCAAACTGATCTTCCCCGAGGTCGGTTTCTACTAGTTTTTCCATTCGTCTGCAAAGAATTCGTGTTAGTATTTTGCAGCTGTAACTTATTAAACTGATAGTTCGGTAATTTTGACATCTGTCAACACCTGCTTTCTTTGAGATTGGAATTATTATATTCTTCTCGAAGTCTGAGTACAGTATTACAGTACCACTCACAATACGATATGGTACACTTTTCTTCTGATGAACGACAGTGAATGCTGGCAGAACTGAAGGCGGCCATTAGGGAAAAAACTGTTTTAAGGGCACTGACAAAATCTGTTATGTTTCTCATCACCAATTATTTTTAATTCAGTAAATTTCTCATGCAAGAGAATAGTGATTTGGCAGTAGATAGGTGGACAGTATCGTTACTATCAAACAGAAACTAATCCTATGGAAACTGGAAATTAGTGGTAAGATCTTATGGCATCAAACTCCTGAGGTCATCGGTCCCTAAGTTTACACACTACCTAATCTAACTTAAACTAACGTACGCTAAGGACAACACACACACCCACGCCCGCGGGAGGACTCGAACCTCCGACGGGGAGAGCCGCGCGAACCGTAACAAGACTCCGCGCGGCTCTTATGGAAATATCAGCTTCATGTTCATGACATAAAACGTTATTGGAACTCAAGGTGGTCATTTGAGGACCAGACATAATAATATTTCAGCAAGTGAAACATTTCATCTTGAGTTCTCGAACAGGTTCCAAGACTTTGCATGTTGAAGACTGACTGCGATTTATTTCTCAGACGATTCTTGCTTTTGAGTGCTGATGTACCTCATTACTTCCAACTTGAGATGACAGTTACTTCAATGATTTATTTAGCAAACGTGTTCGAATGTTTTCTCTCTGTTTTGAAATTGAAAAAGCTCCACCGACTTTCAGGTTTAACAAAACTCCATAAATTGAACTCCGTAAATGTTTATTATGAACCGTAGTTCAAGATATAGTACATACTGTAAAAGCAAAACATTATAAATTTATAAATGTCACGATTTAAAGTTAATCATCTACCTCTGAAGCTTTTGTAGTTCTACTCGCCATATTATCACTATGTAGCGTACCTATTTCATAAAGTAATAAAAGTTCTTGCTTTGGCATAAGAATAAAGAGTTGATAATAAACAAAAGTGATAAAATTCTGCTTAGAACAGTATGCTGTAATATTCGAAACTTAGAAGTAGTCGCACTATGTTCCAAACTGGTCTTCTTTAGTTTTCCGAGTGTGCAGCCTTCAACATATAGCCATCTCGTTCACACACACTCAGAATAGTGCAGTGGTGGGGGAGGTCGAAGCGTTGAGTAGACACAGTTACAGTCGCGGAGCGCGACCGAACTCTGAGTGTACAAATCTTGTTCAGGCCTGCTGTGCCTAAAATTTCTGGCAGATACATTTAGCGGTAGTGACTTCAATGTAATAAAAATATCTCATTGTTCTTCTGATCAGTGTTATTTTTCATCTCTGTTTGTCTGTTTTCATTAATTTCATGTCGCCTTCGGTATGCCGGCCGCGGTGGTCTTGCGGTTCAGGCGCTCAGTCCGGAACCGCGCGACTGCTACGGTCGCAGGTTCGAATCCTGCCTCGGGCATGGATGTGTGTGATGTCCTTAGGTTCGTTAGGTTTAAGTAGTTCTAAGTTCTAGGGGACTGATGACCACAGATGTTAAGTCCCATAGTGCTCAGAGCCATTTGAACCTTCGGTATCAAATAGACATCGTAGCGAGAAGGAGCTTCCATTTCACTTAAAGGGGTTTCAGTTATCGTTTGCACAGTGGGAGTCATTTGAGTTTAAGATAATGTCGCTCTATCAGGATGCTATAGGGAAACCTAAGTAAGGAAAGGTCGATTTATGACTCGCACGTCTAAGCAGATAGGGTAGGTGGGGTGAACAAAGGCTAGCTCACTCGTGACAGGGTACAGCTGAGAGCAGGCGGCGTCTGATATCGGCGTCTAATAGCACATGGACATTTAGTAAAATTACGGCGCTTGTGTGGCGAACGAGAATTAATTTATTTTGTGTTTTTCAATTAGGAATTTCCTTTCGGATTAATAATTTGAGTAATATTTGCTAGTAAATTTGTAAAATAAATAGAGTCCATTAACCTGCCAGCGCTTCTTCTGGGACCATGCGGTCACAGCCAGGTCATGAGATTCACATTGTCTTGCTCATTCTTCAGATTATAACGTAATGCTTTGTGACTAGATGTACTAAGGCGACGACTGGAGGTTTTTTTTCCTTTGTAACAATTCACATGGCGTTACTGGAGCCATTGCTTCCATAAACATACGCCGGGCTAGTGGTCTAGTGGTAACGTGAGTGCCTATAGACGGGTTGGTTGCGTGATCGAATCGCAGTCAGACCATGGAAATTTTGTTTGCAAATACTCTAGCTTTGACCTATCAACGATGTTCGGAGTTACGAGGAATGACACATGGTTTAGCTTCCTGCTTAAACGGTGTGTCCCCTCTCCCCAGTTGGATAACTGTGGTAGGGTAGACACATGCAGGTGGCCGAAATGGCGTCTACTCGAAAGACCTGCACCCGACCTTTATGCAATAAGAAATTATTCTACCCTCAGACATGTATATTGTGTAAGGGACTACAGAGCCTGACAACTGAAATATTACATATATTCGTGCCATTTCGTAAAGTAAATTGTGCTGCCGTTTTGTAATAAGTGGTGGAATCATGAGCACTACATCATTTCCATCATCGGTTCATGTCTAACCTTAGTGGAAACTGGAGGGTCTTACAGAGTGCGTAGGCATTTCTTGGTGCTTTCAAGCCAGTCTCTGACTAATTTTCATTTGACTTGTCGCGGGACAAACGGATCGGTTCATCACACATAAGTCCAGATTTGTGGAGGCGACTGCGTATCTAGATTTCTTGTATCTAATGAATGTTGGCACTGTAATTGAGGATTTCATAATCACATGTTTATTGTGTAATGCGTAGAATGAATAATTTGGAGCCATGTGCTACTGTATTATCCGTGACTCAATGCTATTTTGGTTCAGCTATCAAAAATGGCTCTGAGCACTATTGGACTTAACTTCTTTGGTCATCAGTCCCCTAGAACTTAGAACTACTTAAACCTAACTAACCTAAGGACACAACAAACATCCATGCCCGAGGCAGGATTCGAACCTGCGACCGCAGCGGTCACGTGGTTCCTGATGTAGCGCCTAGAACCGCTCAGCCACTCCAGCCGGAGGTTCAGCTATCACTCAGACATTATTCTGCTTCCATTTTTTCTACGCTAACGTAGTTCACAATACGTAGTATCAGATCAAAAGTATCCTGATAGCTGCTAGTGGACTTTACGATGGCTTGAACTCGGCTAAGGACACTTTCGGTGAGGTATCAGGCTGATATAATCAATCATCATCTAATGTACGCATTACGCAATGCACAAAAAGGAGTTCGTATCCTTCCGCATTCAGCGTCTTCTTAAATGCAATAAGCAGACCTCACCCCATCCAGGAAAAACACCACTGTGCCGTAACGCAACCCTCTCCTTGCTTCACTTCTGACACTACACACGATGGCAGCTAACGCTCTCCAGCCGTTCGCCAAACACAACACCTTCCATTGGATTACCATAGGGTACAGTGCGGTTCGTCACTCCCAATCACTCGCTTCGACTCACCCACTGTCGTCGTTTAGCACTGATTACAGACATTTGTGGCTTATGAGGAGGTGCTAACCATTTTACCACATTATTTTTGTGACAGCTGAACTCTTGGTAGCAGTTTGGAACTCATGAGTGAATGCCTAAGATCATGCCATTTCCTACAACGACCCTCCGCAGTTCTCGTTCGTCCCTGTCCATCAGTAGATGAAATCTGCCTCCTCTTGGTTTAGCTGTTTACGACGTTTCGGCTTCATGGTCAGACACCAGCAGTCATGCTGGGCAGCTTCAGAAGGGATGTACACAGTGACTACTTCACTTTCGAGGTCACATATCTCCTGACCCATCCTTTAGCTGTTTTTGCTTCTCTGCTTCAACTTCCGGCCTTCATTTCAGTTGGCGGGTCAGCCTCTCGTGACAGTCAATTCCGCATTACATAGGGCTGCCCGAATGCTCTTTATCTGATGGCGACGTACTGCTGCGCCAGGTGGGACAGTATCGCAAACGCTGTTAGTCCCTAGGCAGAGATTGCAAGTATCCAAGCCGATGAAAGCCTGTGTATCGGTCACGACTATCCATGTTGGCTGGCGGCTTCACAATATTCATTCACTATCCGTGTCACTGTCCATTTTGACAGGCGGCTTTTTATCTTACTATTGCAGCTAAGAGGCTGCCTAGCTGATACGAAAACTTGACGGAACTGTATACTTTTGCCGCTATCCTTGTGATTTTTCCACTGCTGATTTAGTTGTCCTATTCGTATGTGCCTTTTATGTTCCCTTAGAGGAATACTATTAGGACATCCTCTCTCAGCAGTGCGTACTATTCTGTACGCACTAACTTCATACACTCCAGTCGTGTACCATGTGAACAGCATACTTTCTGGACCTTAGAACACGTCTTTGTTGCTGCTTCGGTAGACAGGCTTGATGACCACTCGCTGGAGAACTTTTCACATGATGGCCGACGCACTGCATGCACTTTACGAGGTCGATGTGATTACTTAGACCCTTTTCTACACTTCTGCCTTTAACTCTTTTGTATTTACATCTACATGATTATTCTGCAGTTCGCATCTAATTGTTCAGCAGAGGGTTCGGAGAACCACTTTCAGGCTATTTTTCTACCATTTCACGCTCGTTTAGCACGAGGGAAAAACAAATATTTTCGAGAGAGCTCTGATTCCTCTTACTTTATTATGACGGTCATTTCTCCCTAACTAGTTGGGAGAAAACAATTTTCTCATTCGGAGTAGAAAGTTGGTGACTGAACTTTCGTGAAACGATCTATTGATATTTTGTGACAAAATCTCATCACAAAGAGAAAACGCCTTTGTTTTAACGCGTACCACCCCTAACTCGCGTATCATAATCGTGACACACTCTCCTCTAATTCACGAAAATACAAGACGAGCTTCCCTTCTTTGAACTTTTATACGTCCTCCGTCAATCCTGCATACACTGAAGGAAAAAATCTCAGTACCAAGAAGGAGTTTTGTGACATAAACGACAGTTGGTCGGTATGTTTCTACATCTGAAAGAGAATGTCTATTCAAATTTCACACCAGTCACGTACGATGGTAGCGACACTGTGCGGATATAAATGACGTTTGCTTCAAATAGACACAGTAACAGTCATCAGCATTAGTTATCTTTGAAATTGGACGTGGTGGGTTGATGCTAGTCAAGAATCCCCTAAGTGACAAAGGCGCCATTATCGGCACCTCACTGCGTTTGAACGAGGTCGTGCAATAGGGTTACGAAAACCTGGATGTTTCTTATGCAATATTACAGAAAGATATACATGACTGCTGGCAGCGGTGGTCACGAGAATGCATGGTCATAGAAAGACAGGGTTCCGGATGGCCACTTAGCACTATCGAGAGTAAAGACCATCGTGTTCGGTGTACGACTTTGGTGCGTCATATTTCATCAGCAGCAGCAATTTGAGCAGCACTTGGCACCACAGTGACAACGAATTGGTACAAGCCGGTTACTTCACGAGCAGCTCCGAGCCAGACGCCCTGTGGCGACCATTCCACTGACCCAAAATACCGCCGTTTTGCGACTTTAGTGGTATCCAGCTAGAGATCATTGGAGTTTAGGGTGGAGGGCTGTTGTGTTTTCTGTTGAAAGTTGGTTCTCCCTCGGCCGGATGTTGGTTAGAGGGAGGCGAGCTGAGGCCCTGCAAACAACCTGTTTGTGAGCGACACACGCTGGACGTACATCTGGAGCTATGATCTGGAGTGCGATTTCGTATGACATCTGGAGGACTCTCGTGGTTATCCCACGCCCCTAACCGCAAATTCGTACGTCATTCTGGTGATGCGACCTGCTGTGCTGCCATTCATGAACAGCATTTCAGGGGGTATTTTCCAACAGGATAACGCTTGCCCATTTTCCCCTGATGTAACGCAACATGCTTTACAGAGTATCGACACCTTTCCTTAGTCTCTTCGGCCACCAGATCTGTCTTCAATCGAGCACATATGGCGCATCATCGGACGACAACACCAGCGTCATCCACAAGTAGCATTACTATGCTTTTATTGACCGACCAAGAGCCATGAGGATGGACGTCCGGCACCGGTGCAACGAAATACATGCACGTTTGCGAGCTTCCATTCAACATTCTGGCTTATTAATGTACCAGCATTTCACATTTTCAATGGCTTATCTCACACATTTATCTGTGATCTTACAATGTTTATCATTTAACTATGTTACCTAGACAAATGTATTCCCAATATTTCATTCCTCTAAATTAATTAATTTTGGCGTTGCGAGTTTTCCCCGTCAATGTAACATGGTTCCCACGCTATGCGGCAATACTCCATAAGCGGCCATCTCTTTAGTAGTTATCTTGCATCTTCTAACTGTTTTCAATTAAAATGCAGCCGTTGGTTGTCATCCCTATAACATTTTCTGTGTGATGGTTCCAGTTTACGTTCGTAGCCATAATCCCAAGGCATTTAGTTGAATCAACAAACATTTAATTTGTGCTACTTACTGCATAACCGAAATTTAACGTTTTTGTATTACATATGTAGAGAACCTCCTACTTTTTATTATTTATAGTCAATTGCAAATTTTCGCACCATACAGATATCTTTTCTAAATAATTTTTCATTTCTTTCTGATCTTCTTACGACTTTACTACAAAGTAAAAGAGAGTATCATTTGCAAACAATTTAAGAAGGCTTTTCAAATTGTCCCCCACATTCTTAATGTATGTTGAAGACAGCCGAGGGATATAATATGTCCTGGGAACCACAGTTTCAGTTACTGCTCAACTTGATGACTTCCCATCAACTGCTACGAACTGTGTCTTTTCTGACAGAAAATCACAAGTCCAGCCGCACAGCTCAGACGATGCTCCACTTGAGAAGAAGTCGCTTTTGAGCAACAGTGTCAAAAGGCTTCGGGAAGTATATAAATATGGAATCAAAATTACATCCCCTGTGAATAGCACCCATCAATAAGGAGACATTTGTGTTTGTAGAGTACCCTACTTTCTGCATCCGTACTCTTTGTGTGTCAATAGATAGTTCCCTTCGAGATATATAATGATGTTCGAACACATTATGTGTCGCCCAATCCTACTTGCATCGCTGATCCAGTATGTTCTCTTCGTTCTTGCATGCAAAGCAGAATTCCTCTGTTTTGGTGATGGTGGGACGTTATGTGGAGATGTGTTTCCTGTACATCCTGTGGCTGTGGTCAAGTGTGATCCACGTGGAATGTCCTTTCCTGCAAGAATTTCAGAAGCGGGCAGTCGTGTGATACAGGGTCACCACGGTTTAGAAGTTAGATGAATAGGTCATCGTAGTGTCCGCTGTCAAAGTCACAGTACTGGAAGAAGTTGCTGGGAAGTAGTATGCCATTGCCGAAACTCGAATTCTTCTAGGGAAGAATGCGTTCCAATTACAAGTACCGCATATATTTTCAGAACGTCAATCAATATCTCTTAAGAACTACAAATCTCAGCCTGCCTTTAGATGTTACAACTTCCTTACGCCTCCATCTATAGTGCTATGGTGATCTAGTGCTAAATGGAGTCGGACGACGGAATATTTCAGCCTGCAGAGAACCTCTTCATGTCTTCACTTGCCAGTCCATCTCATTTCCAGTACCCTTCTGTAACACCACAAACGCTACGGCTCCATTCCCGTATTCCAATAATGCATGAAACACAATATTGTGATGCAGCGTACATTATCAGAAATTTCGTCCTCAAATTCAGTCCTACGTTTGATACTATGAGTAGTAAGCCTTTTTTACCGAGGAATACCCCCTTCGTCTGTGCTATTCTGATTCTTATATTACCCGTGCCTCGAACTTCATGTTTTATTAAGCTTCCAGTGTAGCAAACTTCCTTACCTTCGCCTATTTCGTGGACCCCAGTTTCAGTGTTACGTTATCGCTAATGTCATTTCTGTTACTCCTCGGTACTTCTGTCTTATTCTACTTTGTTATGCCCAGTTCCGAAGTTACGTTATAGTTAATCCCATTTCTGCTTCGTCTCTTCCATTTTTCTATGCTCATTAGACTGCTCACTCTATTCAACGTCCTGCAGTTCTTCGTTGCCTTCAGTGAAAATAGCAATCTCATCAGTAGATCCTATAATTGAGCCGGCCGCTGTGGCCGACCGGTTCTAGGCGCTTCAGTCCGGAGCCGCGCTGCTGCTACGGTCACAGTTTCGAATCCTGCCTCGGGTATGGATGTGTGTGATGTCCTTAGGTTAGTTAGGTTCAAAAATGGCTCTGAGCATTATGGGACTTAACTGCTGAGGTCATCAGTCACCTAAAACTTAGAACTAATTAAACGTAACTAACCTAAGGACATCACACACATCCATGCCCGAGGCAGGATTCGAACCTGCGACCGTAGCCTTCAGTGAAAATAGCAATCTCATCATTAAATCCTATAATTGAGCCGGCCGCTGTGGCCGAGCGGTTCTAGGCGCTTCAGTCCGGAGCCGCGCTGCTGCTACGGTCACAGTTTCGAATCCTGCCTCGGGTATGGATGTGTGTGATGTCCTTAGGTTAGTTAGGTTCAAAAATGGCTCTGAGCATTATGGGACTTAACTGCTGAGGTCATCAGTCACCTAAAACTTAGAACTAATTAAACGTAACTAACCTAAGGACATCACACACATCCATGCCCGAGGCAGGATTCGAACCTGCGACCGTGGCGGTCGCGCGGTTCCAGAGTGTAGAACGGCTCGGCCATTCCGGCCGGCGGGTTAGTTAGGTTTAAGTAGTTCTAAGTTCTAGGGGCTGAGGAGATCAGCAGTTAAGTCTCATAGTGTTTAGAGCCATTTGAACGATTTGAACCTATAATTGATACCCTGTTATCTTGAATTTTAATCCCAGTTCTGAAGCTTACTTTGTGTCTTCGATGCACAGGTTGAAAGCTGCAGGAGAAAGATTGCACCCTCACTTCACGCCCTCCTTAACCCTTTCCTGTTGTTTCTCTTAGTTCTTGTACATATTGTACAATTTAAGACAAAAAACGACGTACCACGAAGGAGTTATGTAAATTCGTCACAAATTGATATTCACACAGGTATTGAAAGAATACACAAAACTGCAGGCTTTGGCCGTCGATGGATGAATATGTGACGCTGCAGCGCAATTCCACCGCGCAGCTGGCAAGGATAGTAAACGGGGGACCAGCACATAAAAAGTTGGTGAATTCCATACCTTGTATTCAGTTGGACAGTAACTATGCCTCGCAGACAAGTGCGTGAACAACAGATGTCAGCCTTTGAGAGAGGATGTGTAGTTGGGCTCAAAGAAGGCAGTCGGAGTAATCGGCGAATCGATAGACATTTGAGTTGGAGCGACGTCACTATTCGACAGTGTTTGGAAGAATGGATGAACCATAGCCAAACACAGCGTCAAGATGGAAGCGGTCGAGCTAGAGAGAAGACAGAAAATGAGGACCAAGCAATACTCAGAGTGGCACTCAAAGCCCCAGAGTCGTCACAAACATCAATCCGACAAGCAACTGGTGCTTCAGTGATCACAGCGACTATTAATACGCGGCTCACAGAAAGGGGGCTCAGCTCCGAGCTTCCGCCAAATACCGAGCAAGGTAGCGCAGTGGTTAGCACACTGGACTCGCATTCGGGAGGACGGAAGTTCAAACCCGGGTCCGGGCATCTGATTTAGGCTTTCCGTGACTTCCCTAAATCACTTCAAGCACATACCGGGATGGTTGCTTTGGAAGGGCACAGCCGACTTCCTTCCCTGTCCTTCCCTAATCCGATGGTCCCTGTCCTTCCCTAATCCGATGGTACCGATGACCTCGCTGTTTGGTGCCCTCCTCCAAATCAACCAACCAACGGAATTCCATTTACCTCTGTACACCAATAAGCCAGTCTGCAGTGGTGTCTGGCACATTCGGCGTGGAACCTCACTGACTGGAGTAGAACTGCCTTCACTGATGAGTTCCACTTCGAACTGGGCCTCGATGACCAATGAAGACGTGCCTGGAGACGCCCCGGTAAGCTATGGGACACTAGCGGGACTGTCGCCTGGCAGTGGCCCGACAGCCAAGAGTGATGATCTGGGGCGCCATTTTATTTCACAGCAAGACCCCTTTTCGTTGTCATCCGCGGCACCACTACAGCAGAGCGGTACGTCGAGGACATTCTACGTCATGTTTTGTTGCCTTTCATGGCAAGTCTGTCTGGGCGTACTTTGCAGGAAGATAATGCACACTGCTTGTCTTCGTCCTTGGCAAACCCGACCCTGGGCAGCAAGGTCGCCGATCTCTCCCAGAGTCTGCACGTTTGGTGGGTTATGGATAGTGACCTCTAAACAGCTGGGGATTTTGACGACCTAACGCTCTACCTGAACAGAATTTTGCACGATATTCCACAGGAGGACGTCCAACTCTATCAGACAATCCCAAGCCGAATAACTATTTGCATAAGGGCCAGTGATGGATCAACGCATTATTATCTTGCTCGGTTTGAGAAGCTTTTAGCCGGCCGCGGTGGCCGAGTGGTTCTAGGCGCTCAGTCCGGAACCGCGCGACTGCTACGGTCGCAGGTTAGTTAGGTTTATGTAGTTCTAAGTTCCAGGGGACTGATGACCGTAGGTGTTAAGTCCCATAGTGCTCAGAGCCATTTGAACCATTTGAGAAGCTTTTTCTCTTGAATAAATCATCCATCCAGTTTTTCTGAAACTGTAATCTTTTGTTTGTCTGTACACGTACATCACATCTACCGATTTTCTCTCCATTTTCATAAGTCTTTCGTGGTGCATCCTTTTTTTTTTTTTTCCTTAGAATTCATATTTTTCATCTCTACAGGCATTTAAAGATGTTTAATGTACATCTTCTGTTTTTTTTTTTTTTTCATTGTACCACTCCCCATATACCATAAACACATAAGTCTGCAGGCTTCCCAGCGCCTCTGGTTGGCTAAAAATTTCACCAAATGTGTGAATAATAATAAACAAAAGGAGGTTACGATTTAGCGTCAGTGAGGGCACTAGAGACGGAGAATAATCTCGTGTTGTGGAAGCATGAGGAAGAAAATTGGCCGTATCCTTAGAGGAATCTTCAGCCAATCAGAGACACCAGTCCTCTTTAGAGGGACCGAAACATCGACTGTTGATGATGAAATCTGAAGAGCGACTTATCTACGCAGACGATTTTACCTTCTCAAAAGAACTTTGTGTCTAAAGAAGAGAGAAAAAACTAAGAAGAAAGAGGAAGAGGAACAGCACTGAGGAACCACGCTAGGATTCGGAGTCCCTGAGGGGCGTGTGTGCGTCGTTCTTTCTGTCGTTTCTCCGAGATAAGAGCGTCCTTCGTGTTGGAGAAGGGCGGACGGCGGCGGCAGATAGCGCGCAGTCGGCCGACGGGCGCTGTTTGGGGGCGGCGTTTGCTCAGCCTGGTCGCTGTTTGCTCCGCCCGTCCCTCCACTTGCCCCAGCTTCAGGGCCCTGCCCTGCCGATAAGGCAGGCGCCTGTTAGTCCGGCCGCGCTGTGACGTACACTACGGCGTAATTGCCGCAATTTGAGCGCCGCCCCAGACACAGATCGGCCGCGGTTCGATCGCTCGCAGGTCTGCGTGTTCCTCTCGCCCCTCCCCCCCCCCCCCCCCACACACACACACATTTTACAGTTTTGCGTGCTAATAGCTGTTTGCGCTGTCAAAGATCTTGCCAGCGCAGCGCGTTCAGAGAGTTTTGCTGCATTTACTCTTCGCTTTTCGTGTGTCTGCTGGCGTTTAAAAGTGTTCTGTAGTATACGATCTTGTGAAAGAGATGAAATAGATGGCACCGCCTTTGCTAGAGTATAATCTGGCAGTACTGATAATCTATTAGGTCACACACTTTATTACAGTTGCACCATCTAGATTACTGCTTTTGCTTTGTCGTAAGCCATCTGCAACCTTTGGCTCTGAGACGTGGCGTGGAGAGGCCGAGAAAGAAGGCTGGAGTGGCAGTGCAGTGTGGCGTCTCTCTGAATGGGAATGCAATGGGAATGTAATTATTGTATATTAGTGAAACTTGGCAGATATGCTAGTGCATTAACGTGAACTGGTTCACACTGGAGAAAACATTAGTTCCAATTGTGACCACCAGAAGCAAATCTGCTGCTGTACGCTTTGTCTGACGGTATGACATCCACACTGTTATTCGACAAACCATAGCAGAAGAGAGACTGCGCGCTGTTAGTGAAAGAGTTTTATGTGAATGGCAGCAGTGACAGTGCTACTCTGAGAGAGTATAGCTAATTGAAAGATCTGAGGTGAGGCCCGATGTTATTATACAATTTAAAGAAGATAATAAAATTCGAAATAACGGGTGAGTTTTGTGTGGCACCTAGAAGGCATCCTACCTGAGTGGAAGTCATTGACGAGATTGCTGTTGCTGTAACTGTCCACACGTGTAACTCAGGTAGTACTGATACTCGTGCAATGTTGCGAGAATAGTCCATCCCGTGGTCAAGAGTATGGAAAGGTTTGTGGTCAATCTTTCACTGGTACCTATACAAGATCCAGACTATGCAGCAACTGGAAGTTCATGATTCGCAGCAACACACTGAATTAGCTTTTCGGCTTCTGGCACGGACCGAAGTGGATGACACTTGGCCAGCCAGTATTCTATGGAGTGACGACACACACTCCACACTATACAGAACTGCCTATTATGGGGTTCTGTTAAACCGGATGTCATGCACGAAGAGCCACTGCCCTCGCCGTATGTGACTGTGCGGTGTGGATTTACAAGCACCTTTATTCACGATCCGTTCTTCTTTGAAGAGAATACACCCAGGGGGCCTGTCATGTGTAACGTGACCTCGTACAGATTGTGATTCATGCTTTGGAAGAGCGCAGCTGTGTGGAACCCACACCTTTCATGCAAGACGGGGCAACACCTTTCATGCAAGATGCGGAAACACCTCATGCCGCCCGCCCAGTGGAAGATCTGCTTAATGCAACCTTCCACGACAGTGGAAGAGAGGTTTTCCAGATACGTAGGCTACAAGATCACCTGATCTGAATCCACGTCAATTTTAGCTCTGCGGATATCTAAGAAAACGTGTTTACCAGTGACACGTTCGATCTCTACCTCGTCTGGAGGCCAGTATACGAGAACACGTTGCTCAGGCTCTTTTGGGATTGCTGCGAGCTACTCTTGACTATGTCGTTTTACGGAAGCAGCATCTCGTCCACGTCTCCGGTGCTCTTATTGAACAAATTGTACAAGCAGTAGCTAATATGTTGTTGCGGTCTTCAGTCCCGAGACTGGTTTGATGCAGCTCTCCATGCTACTCTATCCTGTGCAAGCTTTTTCATCTCCCAGTACCTACTGCAACCTACAGCCTTCTGAATCTGCTTAGTGTATTCATCTCTTGGTCTCACTCTACGATTTTTACCCTCCACGCTGCCCTCCAATACTAAATTGGTCCCTTGATGCCTCAGAACATGTCCTACCAACCGATCCCTTCTTCTGGTCAAGTTGTGCCACAAACTTCTCTTCTCCCCAATCCTATTCAATACTTCCTCATTAGTTATGTGATCTACCCATCTAATCTTCAGCACTCTTCTGTAGCACCACATTTCGAAAGCTTCTATTCTCTTCTTGTCATAACTATTTATCGTCCATGTGGCTACACTCCATACGAATACTTTCAGAAATGACTTCCTGACACTTAAATCAATACTGTATGTTAACAAATTTCTCTTCTTCAGAAACGCTTTCCTTGCCATTGCCAGCCTACATTTTATATCCTCTCTACTTCGACCATCATCAGTTATTTTGCTCCCCAAATAGCAAAACTCCTTTACTACTTTAAGTAGTAAATAATAAAATCAAAATTACAGGTTTCTCACACGTTTGACCTTTTCTGCCCACGTCATGCACCTAATCCACCACATATAGAAACATTTCTCAATGTCTCTATTGCCCTCACAACGCCAGATTTGCAACTCGTGTGCAAAATTGGTACTATTTTTTTATCATTTCGCATTAGTGCATTAGAATACCTGCAGCACGCTGTTTTTGCGAGCCTGGAAATCGAAGTAACACTCTGTGCTGCGAATGTACGAAACCAAGCTTGTCAACGATAAATGTGGCGCATGCACTGTATTTCAGAACAGTCGAATTACCAGGAGAGAATGTGTTATGAATAGGTAAACTCCACGAAACCACCTATGAAAAGCAAGTGGTATTTTCTTCTGTTTTCTACCTGTGGCTTCATTAAAGTGTGTCCTCTCTTCGCAGCTCTCAGACTTTAATATGTCCAGTTGGCCCTGTGTTTGTTCCTAGGGGTAGCGTTCGCTTGTACAAGGGTGTAGAACAAAGCTTGCAGGCGGCGCCACTCCGGGTTGGTTACTCTCGCTGCACTGGAATCAGTAGGACGACGAAACTTGTCTTTGTAGGAGTAGCATGTGAATGGTACTTTGTCCGTTTATATCGAGTTGGATACTCGACGGGAGTTAACCCTTTAGATGATCCATCACTGCATTGGACATGGGACCGCAGCTGGTCATATACTTGTAGAAACAGGGAATACCAACTGTCGTACTTTTTACAAAACACACTAATTACGCGGCCAGTTTCGACACGAATGCACCGCAGATTGGATATGAACTTTCAGTTTGCATAGGGGCCTAAAGATGACACTCATGTAGCATCGAGAGACAAAAGTCCTCCACTATTTGCTGGACGTATTCCAATCTCTGTTTCTTCTACAGTTTTTACCCTCCTGTTACAAAAAGAAATGTCACCCCAGACCATTTCTCCTTATTGTCGGACCGTATAGCGAGCGATAGTGAAGTTGGTATCCCAAAGCTGTTCGGGGCGGCTCCAGTCACGTCTTCGTTGGTTATCGGGGCTCATTTTGAAGCGGGACTCACCACTAGAGACAGTTGTACTGCAGTCAATGAAACTCCATACGGAAGGCGTGTCTGGAGACGCCTCGGTCAGCAGTGGCGTACCAACTTGACTGTCGCCCTCCATACGCCCCAAAAACCAGAAGTGATGGTCTGGAGTGACATTTCATTTCATAGCAGAACCCCTTTGGCTGTCACACTGGACTCGCATTCGGGAGGACGACGGTTCAATCCCGCGTCCGGCCATCCTGATTTAAGTTTTCCGTGATTTCCCTAAATCGCTCCAGGCAAATGCCGGGATGGTTCCTTTGAAAGGGCAAGGCCGACTTCCTTCCCTAATCCGATGAGACCGATGACCTCGCTGTTTGGTGTCTTCCCCCAACCAACCCAACCGTTTGACCGTCATCCGCGGCATCCTTACAGCTCAGCGGTACGTCAGCGGTAACCTGCCTCCCGTATTGTTGTCCTTCGTTGCCAGCCATCCTAGGCTTACGTTTCAGCAACATAATGGCCGCCAGTACACTGATAGACTTTCCATTGCTTGTCTTCACGCTTGCCAAACCCTACCTTGGCCAGCAAGGTTGCCGAATCTCTCCCCAATTGAGAACGTTTGGAGGATTATGGACAGGTCTCTCCATCCAGCTCGGGATTTTGACCATCTAATTACCAACTGGACAGAACTTGGCACGATATTTGCTAGAGGTCAGAGGTGGACGGGTTATTGATTTGATCAATTTATGAAACTCTTGTGCTTGAATAAATTATCCAGTTCTTCTGAAACTGTAATCATATGTTTGCATGTACATTTACATCACACCTACCGATTTCAATTGTATTCGGATAATTCCTATGTGGTTCTTCTTTATTCTCGTTTTACTTCATTTTCTTTTTGAAAAAACAAAGTTTCTATGTAAATTTCTGAGTCAGCCTATGTATTTGGTGTACACCTATTTGTTGTATCGTACAGTTATTTAGTTTTGATTCTCAAAATTTGTAGAGCTTAATGGAAGTTATGTAGCTACTCTGTACTTGATTTACCCAGTTAACGCTCCCACTGCCGACCAGTCTAACAGTTTACTTATATAAATAAGCTGTCTGTTCTTTCGGAAATGTCCGAAAGAACAGATACCATATTCATATAAGTATATAATTCTGGCAAAACCGGCCATGACCTTCTTCTTCTGTGCCGATGCACACATATTCCCCATACTCTTACGGGACTTGGTAAGAATGTCTTCCACGAGTAATGAGAGTGTTGGGGTGGGACACTACGAATATAGTGTATGGGCATACAAGGTGAGAATGTGGGTCTCGCTGGAGGCGTGCTGGAGATAGTCCCTGAAGTCGCGCTGTCCTCTGTGCCCTCGGTAGCTCAGATGGGTAGAGCGTCTGCCATGTAAGCAGGAGATCCCGAGTTCGAGTCCCGGTCGGGACACACATTTTCGTCTGTTCCCGTTGATATATGTCAACGCCCGTCAACAGCTGAAGGTATTGATATAATTCTAATTTCAGTCTAACAATTATCTACGTACCGTTTGTTCCTCAGATAATTCAGCCGCATTTTAATAATATTAGTAGCACTTCGGTAGATAGTTTCACTTTCATTGCGATTTGGGAAGCGTTTCCTACTTTCCCTTTCTTCGTAACTGAGAATTGCCTCGCGACTTAAACGAGTTTTATCAAAAAGTTTGAGTTCTCCAGTAGTAAACGACTGTATGCTTGTGTTTACCGAGTAGTGTGCATCGAAATCGGTGGCTCAGACAGTAACACTACACTGCTAAACTTGAGCTCAATCTTGTACTAGCACTATGACTCATTTCATGTTTCATTTCTTTCATGACCAGTAAAATTTTTTTTACTTGATTATTGCCAAGATACAGAAACGCATGAGTCCGCGTTACACTGGACAACCCAGTGCTAAGCTTAGGTTAGTATCATTTATGAGTACTATTCGTTATGGGTGTGGCATGCTTGATAAATATTCAAACATGCAACGCACGAGTGTTACGTGAGCATCCCCATTTGCTGACACTTTCTCTAATAGTTCTCGGGGCAGGTTGCCTTGGGAAGCTTTCACTTTGGGTCTCCCATTTCTTCGGAGTATGCCGCGTCTAATCTCAAAGTCTTCTTCGCAATATTTCCCCTTGTTACTGGCAACGGCAAGAAGAATCTTTCTTGTCTAATTTTCATCTGCTTACTGCAGGTAGTTACAGACCTTCACACATTCTTTGCTCCTCCCGTACCGAAAAAATGTGTCGCATTAAATCAAATGCGTCACAGAAACTTACACGACAAACGATACTCTGGTGGCCACTGGAAGTTTCGTGGATCCATTTAATATGCGACTCATGGGTTTGAAAATTTGTGAAACTCCTTCAACACTTCGCTAAGAAAAATATTTTGAATTACTTATTAGCACAACGAAGGGGCACAGTCCCTTGAGCAGACTGCAAAGACTGCAGACACTTCTACTGCAATGTGCTTAGCAACAATTGTCTTTCTTATAACATCATGTATGTTATCCAATCACTACCACATGAAGAAGACGCGGCTTGTCTGTTAAAAGTTGGCATATTTAAAAATGGAAAAAGGCAACCTTCATAAATATTGTATAACAAGATATTACGTCACGATTGCTTAAACATGTGTAATATTCACATTAACGGTTTCGGCACCAGGTCGCCATCCTCAGATGTGATTAAACGCCTAAAAAGCAGCGTCAAGATGAATAACAATTCATTGATGTATTGCAGATATAATGATGTTAAACGTTCCCAACTGTAATTGTTATATATCTGGACAACGCTTTTTAGTGACTTGATAACACATTTTACTAATGTTTGAAGCTCCTCTTTTCTTTCTTTCGTGTTTGCGATTTAAATCCTGGGTGGTTTTGGAAATTAGTGGTATGCAAACACAATTAGTTTATTTTTATATTTACCCATACATGTTTCGACACCAATGTGTCATCTTCTGTGGGTCATATTTTTATTTTTTGTAAAGTACAATATCACATTTGTAATAATTTAACTGCTGTAGCCCTAAAAAATACATTTGCAATTTGATTCGTTTTGTTTGGACACTCACCTTAAAATTACATCACTAATTGAACTGTATTATTATACATCTATTTTACTGCTCGTTTTCGTCGATTTTTTGACAGCCTGTCATCTGCAACCTAGCCACGAAGAAAATTATTGCGTATTTGTGGAGAGCTGTTTCGAGGGTAGAGGTTATGTACGTTTCTGTACTTACATTTTCCGTCCTGTTTCGTGTCCCTGTGACTTGATCACATTTGAAAATGGCAATTTGGAGCCGAAAGGTAATGTCAATGTTACACTTTCAAGCGATCGCTACGTAACTGATTGTTACACAAACAGTCTCTCTTTCCCGAACGGCAGGTATAATATCTACGAACGATTATACCATCTTTGATGTTATGCTGTACATTTTTGCTGACTGATTTCTACATCTACAGAAATACTCCGCAAGCCACCTGACAGTGCGTGGTACCACTAACTGATTCCCACTTCCCTTTACTCGCGAATGGTCGCAGGTTCGAATCCTGCCTCGGGCATGGATGTGTGTCATGTCCTTAGGTTAGTTAGGTTTATTTAGTTCTAAGTTCTAGGTGACTGATGACCTCAGATGTTAAGTCCCATAGTGCTCAGAGCCATTTTACTCGCGAATGGCATGTCGTTATATTACGTTACATTAATATTCCTGTCATAGATCATGAAAACGACGTTTCGTAATTACCTGGAACGCGTCAGTTTAATATAAGTTTTCTTTGCACTATATAATTATTTATACAGTTACTACTTTATATCTAAAAATTCATCTGGTATGGAGGAGTTGTCATTCAGAAATTCTTTTAATTTGTTTTGAAATGCTGGTTGTCTGTGTGTCAGACACTTAAAGCTATTTGGCAAATGACTAAAGATTTTCGTGGCCGCGTAATTCACCGCTTTTTCTGCCAAAGGCAGAATTATTCCAGACCAGTGAAGATCATCCTTTCTTCTGGTGTTGTAGCTATGCACTTTGCTACAATTTTTTAATTGGGGTGGGTTATTATTAACAAATTGCGTAAGTGAATACATTGCGAAGGTACTGTAAATATCCCAAGCTCCTTAAATAAAATATGCAAGGTGATCTTGAGCGGGCTCCAGCTATTATTCACATTACACGCTTTTGTACAATTAATATTTTTCTCTTATTGATGAATTACCCCAAAATATGATGCTGTATGAAAGCAGTGAATGAAAAAGGCATAGTAAGCTAATATACTATCACCAAAATTTGCATCAACCCTAATAGCATAAGTAGCTGAACCTAACTATTTCAGCAGGTCATCAACGTGTTTCTTCCTATACTATTTCTCATCAGTACACTCAACCAGATATTTTGAATATTCTGCCTTAGCAACAGCCTTCTGTTCAAAGTCTATATTTATTAATGACATTATGCCATTTACTGTACAGAACTGTGTATACCGAGTTCTGTCAAAATTTAGTGAGAGTCCACTTGCAGAGAACCACTTAATAATTCTCAGAATTACTTTATTTATAACCTCCTTAGCTGATTCTTCTTTGTTCAGTGTGATTAATATATTTGCATCATCAGCAAAAAAAAAAACTAGCTTTGCATCTTCATTAATAAAGGGTGGCAAGTCATTAATTATGAACAATATTTCAACCTTCTGCTTTCTTCCAGTTAAATGTGAATCGAACCATTTGTGCACTGTCTCATTCATATCACAATACTTAGGTTTATCTAGAAGAATTTCATGATTCACACAGTCAAAAACCTTTGAGAGACAACAAAGTATCCCAGTGGTGATTTTCAGTTATTCAGAGCATTTAATATTTGATCAATGAAAGCATATATAGCATTTTCTGTTGAAAAGCTTTTCTGAAGACCAAACTAACATTTTGTTAGTACTTCATTTTTAGAAATATGTGAAGCTACTCTTGAATACATTACTTTTCCAAGAATTTTGGATAAAGCTATCAGAAGTGAGATTGGGTGGTAGTAGTCTGATGCTAATCAGACTTAGCCGCTTTTTTATGTAATGGTGCAACAGTAGCATATTTCAGTCTACCTGGTAAAATGCCCTGTTTCAGTGAACCGACTTATCTGTTGGGAACAAGCTTTTAGTACTCTGCTGAAAATACCATCAATTCCAAGAGAGCTTTTACTTTTGAGTGAATTTATTATTTTTCTAATTTCAGTAGGAGAGGTGGGTTCAATAGCAGTTTTATCAAACTGCGTAGGTATCGCCTCTTCCACATACAGCCTTGAATTCTCTGATGAGTAGCTGGATCCTATTTTCTCTACGACACTTAGAAAGTGATTATTACAAATATTTGCTTCTTCTGACTTTTTTTAAAACAAACTTTCACTGAGTGTTATAGAAATTTGTCTTCCTGTCCTCTCTGTTGCCCTGTTTCACTTTTAACAATATGCCAAATTGTTTTAATTTTAGTATCAGAGGTGCTAATCTCAGTCATAATGCACATTCTCCTGCACTTTTTAATAACTTTTCGTAGTACAAGGCAGTAGTTTTTACAATGTTTGATGGTTTCTGGATCATTACCCGTGGATGTAAGGTACATTTCTCTTTTCTGTTTATAAGATAGTTTTATTACTTTAGTAAACCATGGTTTTTTAAATTGTTTCTTACAGTTGTGTTTCACTGTCCTCAAATATTCTCCCGAAGGTATAATGAAATAGGTTAAATTTTAAATTAGCATCAGGCTCTCTCGACATCTCATCCAAGTATAAATCTTGCAAGCTCTCCCTAAAATTTTAAATTGTTAAATCGTTAATTGAAAACACTGTTTTGGAGGACTGTTTTGTATTATTGTATCGAGCTATGTCATATACCGTAACTAGCTGTGCATCATACAGACCGTTCTTAACAGGTAAAGTTTTTATTTGATTAAATTTGTCGTAGTTAAAAACATTATCTATCAGTGTGTTGCTTTCCTGTACTACCCTAGAAGCTAAACCAATAACTGATGTCAAACTGAAAGAACCAAGTAATACTTCAAAGTCAAGCTTTCTATGAGAGTTTTTCGGAAAATCTACACTGAAATCCCCACAAACAATAATTTGCTTTCCTCTGCCTGACAGGTAACACAAGAAAGAATCTAAGTTTTCAAAAATAGCTGAAAATTTCGCAGTAGGAATCTATATACAGCTAGAATTATAAAAGTACAATTATTTAGTTTAAGCTCACACGCACATGCTTTTATATGTTGCTCTAACCAAAATTTTTAGTTTCTAAATTTTTCACGCTATGATAAATTATAACATATATGGCAACTCCTCCTCTCTCTCCATAGTGTCTCTACTTACATGTGCTGAATGCCGGTAACCACACTTTGTTGTTGTTGTTGTTGTGGTCTTCAGTCCAGAGACTGGTTTGATGCAGCTCTCCATGCTATTCTATCCTGTGCAAGCTTCTTCATCTCCCACCAATACCTAATGCAACCTACATCCTTCTGAATCTGTTTAGTGTGTTCATCTCTTGCTCTCCCTCTACGATTTTTACCCTCCACGCTGCCATCCAATACTAAACTGGCGCTCCCTTGATGCCTCAGAATATGTTCTACGAAGCGATCCCTTCTTCTAGTCAATTTGTGCCACAAATTTCTGATCTCCCCAATTCTATTCAATACCTCCTCATTTGTTATGTGATCTACCCATCTAATCTTCAGCATTCTTCTGTAGCGCCACATTTCGAAAGCTTCTGTTCTCTTCTCGTGTAAACTATTTATTGTCCATGTTCCACTTCCATATATGGCTACACTCCATACAAATACTTTCAGAAACGACTTCCTGACACTTAAATCTATACTCGATGTTTCTCTTCTTCAGAAACACTTTCCTTGCCATTGCCAGTCTACATTTTATATCCTCCCTACTTCGACCATCATCAGTTATTTTGCTCCTCAAATAGCAAAACTCCTTTTCTACTTTAAGTGTCTCATTTCGTAATCTAATTCCCTCAGCATCACCCGACTTAATTCGACTACAGTCCATTATCCTCGTTTTGCTTTTGTTGATGTACATCTTATATCCACTTTTCAAGCTGCTCTTCCAGGTCCGTCCCTGTCTCTGACAGAATTAGAATGTCATCGGCGAAGCTCAAAGTTTTTATTTCTTTTCCATGGACTTTAATACTCACTCCAAATTTTTCTTTTGTTTCTGTAGTGTTGGCAAAAGAGCCAACACTGTGTTGCTAGAGGAGGCCTAAATGCACGCGTTTAATTACACGCTGACTGGCGCGAGGTCTGGAACAGTTAAGGGAATTAATAGTAGCAAATAAAGTACGTAGTTGATATAATACTTAACTTTAATCCACAATTGGTGTACATCGCTCTTGACGGTACATGTTATAATGTCAATATCAAATGCTATGGCGCCTTGCTAGGTCGTAGCAAATGACGTAGCTGAAGGCTATGCTAACTATCGTCTCGGCAAATGAGAGCGTAGTTGTCAGTGATCCATCTCTGGCTAAGTCGGCTGTACAACTGGGGCGAGTGCTAGAACGTCTCTCTAGACCTGCCGTGTGGTGGCGCTCGGTCTGCAATCACTGACAGTGGCGACACGCGGGTGCGACGTATACTAACGGACCGCGGCCGATTTAAAGGCTACCACCTAGCAAGTGTGGTGTCTGGCGGTGACACCACAGTTTCCTTTACTGCTTACTCAATATACAGATTGAATAACATCGTGAAGAGGCTACAACCTTGTCTTACTCCCTTCCCAACCTCTGCTTCCCTTTCATGCCCCTCGACTCTTACAACTGCCATCTTGTTTCTGTACAAATTGTAAATAGCCTTTCGCTCCCTGTATTTTACCCCTGCCACCTTCAGAATTTGAATGAGTGTATTCCAGTTAACATTGTCAAAAGCTTTCTCTAAGTCAACAAATGCTAGAAAAGTAGGTTTCTAAGATAATTCGTAGGGTCAGTTTGGCCTTACGAGTTCCAACATTTCTACGGAATCCAAACTGATCTTCCCCGCGCTCGGAACCACACTTTATTAGTTACAATTTCTCTAATTTTCTCATAGTGGTCACTATGTGAGATTTATGTGGGAGGAAGCAATATATTGTCTGACTCTCCTCGAAAGCCCTTTCTCAGAACATCAATAGTAAACCTCTCCGAGGTGCACGACGCCTGTCTTGTGGCGTCTGCCTCTGGAGTTTGTTGAGCATCTCTGTAACGCTCACGCGTCGACTAAACGATCACGTGACGTTACATTTTCGCTATCTCATCTGTTAGTCCTATCTGGTAAAGGTATTATTTACGGTTTTATGAGCATTCCACCGTGGTCTAAGGCAATTTTCTCAGCCTATAGTTTCACGTGATTCACGCGTTAATCTTTTAATAAGCCCAACGTTTACGGCGGCAAGAGTATACTAAATAATTTGCACTTGAAGTCAGATGTACATGAGAACTACTAAAAAGGAAGCATCAGTATTCCTCTTAAATAGCGCAAGAGCAATTTTCGAGTGGGCAACACGAATAAATCGGCAGTAGCAGCTCGTGCACTAGGAGGAAGCTGCCACCAATTTCGATTTCTCGATACTAGAGTTTTAACAATGTCCCGTCATTACTATGTTACGATATTCAGTGGCCATAGAAATTTAAAAACAAACATTGTCAACACAGGGGGTAAAATCAGACAACTTGTGGGGCTTCGTGCAACATTAAGTAAACAGCGTCAACTTTTCTGCTGCAGGCCTTAGGCTCCATAATACACATTCGCCCGACTCCACAATCCTTAGCAGCGGTCGGAAGACACCACAATCCCAAGGTTGTAAGACTACCAATAAACAGTTAGGCAGTTTCCAATACGTCTTTATAGCCTCTGAGAATGTCTCCTCCTTTAGGAGAAGAAACGTTACGAACAGACACATCCCTTAGACCACGGTCTAGTGCCCAAAAAACCGATGTCATCAAGGATATTTATTTAAAAAAGGTAAAAAGCTTCCGTGTTCTGGCCCTAGACTGACCTATCGTGCCCGATCGACCACCACATCTTCCTCTGCCAATGGCGTTACTGGATGTGTTATGGGGGGTAAATAATCAGCTCACCGCTTTGTTGACCTTGGAAGCGCTATTAATTGGCCAAGTAGCTCCTCAGATGCCCTCAGGAGACTGGATGCACCCCGTCCCAGTCATCCTACCAAGTAAAAATCCCTAGCAGTACAGGAAATCGAACCCACGTCTCCCGTATGGCAGTCAGCCGTGCTAACAACTCGGCTACGGAGGCAGACGAGAATATAAATACAGACCGTACGTTGAGGTGTTCTGTTACAGGCCATCACGTGCAGACTGTCTCCAGACAAGTTCATTATGAGAAGCAAAATTATATCTGATAAACAATTCAACAATTCTGTTAATCGTAAAAAAGAGAGGCCAGAGGTTAAGTTTTTAAGGGTTGCTATAAGGGAGATGGAGGACAAGCTGGTACTGCAGAAACGTAGAACAGGGAACCCGTCGTGTCGTTTTCGAAGGAAACATCTCATTCAACTTGAGTGATTTAGGGAAACCACGAAAAACCTTTATCTGGATGGCCGGATAGAGATTCAGACCGTCGCCCTTCCAAATACGACCCCAGTACGCTAACCACTGCTCCAAGTCGCTCGACACATCTGATGAAGTGGAGATGACTTCCCTGTGTCCTCCTTCCATTACGGATATTGTCACCGCAACCTAGAACTTATCGGTGTGAACGTCAATTACTGGAATGCGAGCGCATCTTCTACCATTTTTTCACAGATTCATTTTGTTTTTCCACAACAGAAGATTGACACTAGCACCGTGCCCGTATTCGTCTACTGTTTGTAGCGCTTCTATCTCAGAGCGCTTGTCATACAAAACGGCGGCTGCACTTTCTCGGTTGGATGTGAATCGTGTTTAAACCACGTTATTTTTTTAAAAAAAAATCGTGTAGCAGTCATCGTGCTTTTGCAGCAGGCTGTAGAGGATGCGCTGTATTCCATCAGTTGTTCTTTCGAAGTGAATTCCATTGCATAATTTCACTGCATCATGCACAGTCTGGGGAATGCGGTTATTACGTATTTCCCTACACTTGTGATTGAAAACCACGATCTTATACCGAGTATGACAATACTCAGAGAGTACTAGCAGACAGACAACAGCTAAATAAAAATCTGTGCACTCTGAGAGGTGGACTAACCAAATGAGGAGGAAGCGAATGAGTCTTTCGCGTATACATTACACAGTTTTCGATGAAACTATTTCACAAACGAATTCATACGGAGTTTATCTGTCCGTGCTCCTGAATAACTAGTTGCTGTGGTACTGCTGCCAACTTAGTAGCTTTACACTTGTTGACGGTAGTGATCAACGTGAACTATATTATTGATCGGATTGTCGACCTTGTGGGTGGAAGGCTACCTGCGACGATATCATTGCACTTGCTGATCATACGAGATATGCGAGATCTGGGAAGCACCTCACAATACCGCGTCCGCTATTCACGCAATGTGACTCGCCAAAACATTCCTCTGTCAGTATCTACTCTTTCACGGGCATGTACACGTGTAATTTCTGCTCGAAGCTAGGTCAGCGACCGTTCTTAGCTGTGTATGTCTCCAGTCGAGTTTTTTGCCGTAGTCTAGCACTATGGAGAAGGTATATCTATGAACAGAGCAATTATATGCTGAGAAAAGACTTCTGTCAACAATATGCAGGGTGACCGACGGGAAATAGGATACTTTTATTTGGTTATTAAGACGTTTAGCTAATATTTACATCAGTTTAACTTGAAGGTAAATGTTCTACACACATTTTCATCACAGAACAGTCTAGCCCATGTTTATTTCTCAAAAGGTACATCATACAAATGGCTTTCATCAATGGCGATCCACTGCAGAAGACGTTCACGTAAGCAAATCACTACATTCTCAATCATTTCTTGAGAAATGCTACCTATCTCTTCCCGGACTGCAACTTTTACCACATCAGTGTTGTGGAGTCGTCGCAAAAAAATTGTTCTTGAGATAATCCCTCAGACAAAAATCAGGGGCTGAAAGATCAGGTGACCTCGCCGGCCGTGCTTCGTGTCCGAACAATATCGACGTTTTGTTTATTGGCAAACACATTCAGATGAAAGTTTGCTTCTTTAGGCATCGCAACCTTTGTCTGAAATGCATCATGCTGGTCAATTCTGTCCAGTAATGTTATGCAGAAATTGCTCCTACACTCTTGGCCATAACTGTTGAGCCAGTTTCAGCTTGTAAGGATGAAATTTAAATCCAGTTTCACAATACCCTGAAAAGACCTGGGAGGGATTTGTAATGTTCTGGAATGGCGACTGAGAGATCGCTACGCCCTTCGTCGCAGAGCCACAGGAACCCGTTGAATATTTTCCAACTATCGAACTGTAATTTCAGATCGATCCAGTTTCGATTTTAGTACAGAATGTAAACAATCGGCATTACACTTAGGTCAAGTGACGTTTCAAGTTTTATGTTGCATCGAACACGGCACGCCATTTTCGCGTCAAAGATATTACTACTCTATACCTGATACATTCACGACGCTCACTGCTCTGAAAACTGATAGCCGGAGCGACCGTAACGCTGCAGGCGGCTAGAAAGCATACGGTAGAAAGAAGAGAGTAGAAGGCATGCATAAAATGAGTATGAATACAGCTACATCTTATGAATTAAATGACATACGTGGCAACAAATGTCTGAGAAACGCTTCCGAACCTTAACATAAAAGTAGATTACGTTTCAGTCGTTAGGATGGTCACAGCTAAACTACGACTGTCGGCATTATTATCATTATTCCATATTCCATTACGCACTTTCAAACAACAGTAAAAGCTTTGACAACTTTAATATAATACGTCGAGCACATTAGTGTCATTTAAATGCACATATAATATTAATGAATCTGAAGCAATTAATTTGTCCCCGGAACCGTTTATGGATGAAAAAAATGTCATCATTTGAACATGTTAAACCAACAGCCATATTCAGCACATCCATTATGCGCAATAATTGAGTGCCTCAGGAAAAGCAAGAAATTAGATACATCGTTTTTCAGGGAGGAAACGTATGTGTTTGCGGAAATCTGAACGCTAGTCAAAGAAATGTATCGTAAACCAGGCTAATAATTACATAAAATTGTACACCTGATAAAATGGGATCAACTCATTTCATTCAGTCTTAGTCAGTGACCTGAAGTGGATGGCAAGATCAAAATAGGCATATTTACATCACCAATACATCTAGTTTTAAAGAGGAAGAATACATGACAAAAAATCATATATCAGTACTAAAAGAGAAAAAAGAAATTTTTGAATCAAGGCAACTGAACCAAACTATAATGACTGTCTGCAAAAGAGGTATGAAATTCAAAAGAAAAAATTGTGATTACAAGTGAATAGAAACAAGGCACAGGAAATTTGTTTTAAACATAGGGAATGGTAAAGACACTGCCTTCATTGCTAATAAACGAGCTATTTTTTGCTTCCAATGACATTAATACCGTTTTATGGTTAGGTGGTTAATCTGCTTCAGCACGTAACTATACTTTACTTATGCTTCTTACTTTGATTTTCAAACCTGGTGACGCCTCACGGGTTTCAGGAAGCTGAAGAATGACAGAAGTGGAGCTTTCTTCTAGTTTCTGCAATTTATTTATCTATACTTGCTTCAGTGTGCGGATACATGCCACTCTTTATGCTAATCCATCCGTAGGATGGTGACAAACCCAACGGCCAGTGGTGGCTGCCGTGTAAGACCGCAAGAGCACGTGAACACCCTAACTTTTGACACAAGCTGATTTATTGGTCATTTTCCTTTGAATGCAGTTAAACGTAACTCAGGTGCTGCAATCTGAAAGATACGGCGCTTAAATCTACGGCGCTACTGCTCCTCTAGACTCCGTGAAACTTGGCATCAGAGTCGCGAGCATACCTGCTGTTGTGCAAGGAGCTTCTGTGCATACGCAACTCGCTTGACGCAATTGGAGGCGCTGAGAATCATAAGGGCCTAAAGCACATTACCTTCGACTGTGAGCATTTATTCATGCTTCTGAAATCTGTTGATCTTGTTGTGAGTCAGGTTTACCTGTGCTGTAGGCCCACATTGTATATATGAAGATTCAGGAAAAGCTGTATCACTGGTTTCTCTGATATTCACTTAAATGTGCATAAGCGTTATTGTTTTACAACAGATGCTATTAATTTCGTACTTATTTTTTTCTGAATCTAAAATGTATACTGACGGGCCTTGGTGCTAAGCGCCATCTCATCATTATTAATAACACTGCTCTATACGCAGTATCATTACAATTGCCTGCACAAGGCAGTCGCGCAAGAAGTAAAATGAAATCCTAGCGTGCAAGTTGTCCAAGTTGCTGAGATCAGAAATAGGCCTGCGGCAAGCCGGGAACCAAACGAGCTGTTTTATCATCACCAGAGCTCTGTTACGGTTGTACGAGGTGCATTCAAGTTCTAAGGCCTCCGATTTTTTTTCTAATTAACTACTCACCCGAAATCGATGAAACTGGCGTTACTTCTCGACGTAATCGCCCTGCAGACGTACACATTTTTCACAACGCTGACGCCATGATTCCATGGCAGCGGCGAAGGCTTCTTCAGGAGCCTGTTTTGACCACTGGAAAATCGTTGAGGCAATAGCAGCACGGCTGGTGAATGTGCGGCCACGGAGAGTGTCTTTCATTGTTGGAAAAAGCCAAAAGTCACTAGGAGCCAGGTCAGGTGAGTAGGGAGCGTGAGGAATCACTTCAAAGTTGTTATCACGAAGAAACTGTTGCGTAACGCTAGCTCGATGTGCGGGTACGTTGTCTTGGTGAAACAGCACACGCGCAGCCCTTCCCGGACGTTTTTGTTGCAGTGCAGGAAGGAATTTGTTCTTCAAAACATTTTCGTAGGATGCACCTGTTACCGTAGCGCCCTTTGGAACGCAATGGGTAAGGATTACGCCCTCGCTGTCCCAGAACATGGACACCATAATTTTTTCAGCACTGGCGGTTACCCAAAATTTTTTTGGTGGCGGTGAATCTGTGTGCTTCCATTGAGCTGACTGGCGCTTTGTTTCTGGATTGAAAAATGGCATCCACGTCTCATCCATTGTCACAACCGACGAAAAGAAAGTCCCATTCATGCTGTCGTTGCGCGTCAACATTGCTTGGCAACATGCCACACGGGCAACCATGTGGTCGTCCGTCAGCATTCGTGGCACCCACCTGGATGACACTTTTCGCATTTTCAGGTCATCATGCAGGATTGTGTGCACAGAACCCACAGAAATACCAACTCTGGAGGCGATCTGTTCAACAGTCATTCGGCGATCCCCCAAAACAATTCTCTCCACTTTCTCGATCATGTCGTCAGACCGGCTTGTGCGAGCCCGAGGTTGTTTCGGTTTGTTGTCACACGATGTTCTGCCTTCATTAAACTGTCGCACCCACGAACGCTCTTTCGACACATCCGTAACTCCATCACCACGTCTCCTTCAACTGTCGATGAATTTCAATTGGTTTCACACCACGCAAATTCAGAAAACGAATGATTGCACACTGTTCAAGTAAGGAAAACGTCGCCATATTAAGTATTTAAAACAGTTCTCATTCTCGCCGCTGGCAGTAAAATTCCATCTGCCGTATGGTGCTGCCATCTCTGGGACGTATTGACAATGAACGTGGCCTCATTTTAAAACAATGCGCATGTTTCTATCTCTTTCTAGTCCGGAGAAAAAAAATCGGAGGCCTTAGAACTTGAATGCACCTCGTATGTTTCCGTTGTCATCACCAGAACGCCTTCACGGTATAATGCCTCTGCTCTCATCAGCAGAGTTCTGTCAGGCTGTAATGTTTCTGCTTGGCGACAGAGACAGTGCATCGACGAGGTCTGTGATATTACGAGCGCGCCGGCGGTTTCATGTGCCGCTATCAGTGTGGACAACGGACGACCCAATTAGACGGCTTGACTCGTTTTTTGGCAGAAGTGGTCAGTCGTGCACCATCGCTTTAAAGCCCATACATTAAATGCAAAAGTAGTTAAACACTTTAAGCAAATAAAAAATCTGTGTTACAAAATTATAAATTAATAACAAAGTTGCTAGGTGAATAGCCTAAGGATAACGATATTTTAAATGAAATAAATTTTTACTAAGTGAAGTTCACATTTCTGAAAATTTTGGGCTCATCTGGACTGGAATTCAAAAACGTTAAAAAATTAAACAGTAGTTAATTTACGTAGAGCGTTGAATATCGAAACATGTGAAAGCAGAGATCATTTAACTGCACATGGATACGAACAGCAACTTCTCAAAGTCCAAAAGTGCAGTTTCTCATTGTCAGTCGCAACGTAGGCTACAGTTTGTCACACTGAAAAACCGTTAAGAAATGCAGGCAGTAAATCTCCCTACAAATAACAAATACAGTAAGTAAGTATATTTCACAGCAGTCTCAAATCCCGTAAACAAAATTTAAAACTCATCAAGTCGTGCAAAATGAATCACCGAAAACATCGTCGAATAAGTCCAGTGAAATGTTACGAGTGTCTAACTTAAGTTCATGAAATTATTTAAAGTTCACAAAAATTTTAAAGTATTTAACTCATCCGCTGCTGCTTGGCTGCATCGCCTCTCCACAAAGACACACTGGCCAATGCGAATAAAAGCCTGTCGACAATAAATTCCGCCCGCCCTACTACACGACCTTAAATCCTTCCTGTGACGTCTCACACTTCATGAATTCAAATTAGATATATACATTTATAAACTATGTAATCTTTAGAAAGAGCAGATACTATGCATTTACACAAATCAGGCGAGGATGGCCAATGATCCCTTCAGTGTGCATGCACACCGAGCACGAATTTGTATGGGAACCGGCGCGATGCCCCGACCAATCCGGATAATGGCCAAGGGGCACTGCATCAGCAGGATGTGGATAAGCTGAGAATTTGAGTCTGACAGGAGACGTGCTAGGGTAGACTGTGCAGCTGTGATGACCATTGTGTCCGGATGGTCTAGTGGTCAGTGCATCTGCCTACTAAGCAGGAGACACGGGTTCGAATACTGGTCCATTACAAATTTTCAACCTTCCCACTGCTCACTGGCAGCTAACGTCTTTAATTCTGTGGTGTCACCGCCAGACACCACATTTGCTAGGTGGTAGTTTTAAATCGGCCGCGGTCCATTAGTACATGTCGGACCCGCGTGTCGCCACTGTGTGATCGCAGACCGAGCGCCACCACAAGGCAGGTCTCGAGATACGGGATAGCACTCGCCCCAGTTGTACGGACGACGTAGCTAGCGATGCACACTGACGAAGCCTCGCTCATTTGCAGAGCAGATAGTTAGAATAGCCTTCAGCTAAGTCAATGGCTACGACCTAGCAAGGCGCCATTAGTAACATTGCATGTATCTAAAGAGTCTCACTTGTATCGCCACAATCTCCAGATGTACCAAAAGGATGGATTAAAGTTAAGTATTCCAGAAGCTACGTACTTTTCTTTATAGCATTCATTACGTATCCTGTTTCAGACCTCACGCCCTCCTGCTTTAGCTAAACGCGTGCCTTTCGGCTTCCTCTCATTGTGTCTAGGCTGTCTTGTCTAGACACAACAAATTCCATTGTGTCTTGAGTTATATAAATGATGACCACCATTCAGATTTAAAGCTAATCACATATATGTAGTGTACTATATTATAGAGAAAATTATTAGAGTCTCTTACGACCTCTCATCCTAATGTCACTAAGGCATCGAAAAAGTTACTTAAGTTCAAAATGCATGCCTGCAGCCAGTTGTTTTTTTCAGTACGCCAAAACTTACGTAAATTTATAAATACATACATGTGATTGCTCATCCATTAAGACTATTAGATTACGAGTTGAGAGACTCGTGCTGTCCTCTTATTATGTGTAATTGTAGAGGATACATAGTACTGGTACAGTTGCATATCAACATTTGACAAACACATCTATCACTCCTTATACCCATGCCTGATTTAAAAACTAGCTTGTTTACTGACATCGTCAACTTTCATTTGCTCAAATTCCTCTCGTGGTTTCATTGTTTTTCATTTTATAATCTATCATAACTAAAAAAACAATAGTAAGTCTTACAAAAGTAATGCTAAAATCATGTTTGAAGCTGCAATGAACTCGTCTCATTGCCACAAATTTTCTGTTCTTGGATTTTCTGTATCATGCTGTATTATTCCTCTATCTGTTTCGTCCATCTCAGCTGCCATTGTATCACTTTACCCCCTTCATTCTAAGTTCAGACTGCGACAACGAGAAATTTAGGGAAGCCTGATAGTACCTGCATCTATTGATACTTAATGGTGCCGGACACGACGTATTTCTGGCGACGTCAGACATGAGCGAAACCATTGTACTGTAATTAGCCAGACATTTAGGGTCCTGAGTTTGGCTTATAAAATGTCGAAGTCGACAGTGGAAAAGGTGTTGTTGAAGTTTAAGAAGCAAATTATAGCCGTCTCCTGTGCACTCAAGGCAAGCATCAGGTTATCTGTTACCTTTGTTAAGGCCGATGTTGTTCTGCGATGTTTACGGAAACTTTATTGGTGTTCGTCTGGTAGGTTGTTTGTTAGCTGGTCGTCGACTATATATTGTAACGCCTTGGACAGTGAGGGAGGATACAAACGGCCGATAATCAGAGCGTGCTGTGGCGACGTCCTTTTTCAGGCAGTGGCTTTATTAGTCTCTGTTTCCAGGTCTCAGAGAAAACACTTGTGGTTAAGGAGCGGTTGAAGATGTCTGTTATAGTGGACAGTAATGGGTCAATAATAAGCTTCATTATTTGGGCGGTGATGCCATCATGTCCAGTAGATGCTGATGTGGTACGAATGATGGCTTTTTTGACGGTATTACAAGTAGCGTGCTTTAGAGAGACTTTTTCATAGCTACAATCGTTTACCCCCGTGAAGTAATCAGTCAGTCGAGTAATCTGTTTCGTTTGTATTTCAATTGCGGCTGTAGGTGATGTGAAGTACCGATTCAGTCCATCAGCTGAAACGGTGGGATCAGCACCAGCTTTTACTTTGCCTACAGCAAGACCACGCAGGTTTTTCCATAGGACAGGGTCGAATCCTGCCTCGGGCATGGATGTGTGTGATGTCCTTAGGTTAGTTAGGTTTAAGTAGTTCTAAGTTCTAGGGGACTGATGACCACAGATGTTAAGTCCCATAGTGCTCAGAGCCATTTGAACCATTTTTTTCCACAGGACAGCTGGTCTGTTTCTGTTTCCAGCTAATGTATGGGCATGCCTGAGTATCGCATTTCTCACAGCTTGATTGACTGGGGTCCACCTTGTTATTAAGCTCAACCGTCTACCCCCCCCCCCCCCCGCCCCGTACTTTTAAACTAAACTGCGGCGTTTTATCAGTTATCCTCACCCACTACCTATTACGTTGCTCCTCCCTTTTGCCTTCCATCTTATGTGCCCCTCACCGCCCTCCTCCCCTTCCCCGTAACGTAACCTATTGTAATCTATACAATATTATTGATCCTTCAGAGACTGTCTTTCCTCATACGTGTTTCTTTCTTACGCTGCCCAGAGACCTTCAGTATTATGGAGTAAAGATATGTACTGGCGTGTTCGCCATCAGCTGTCATGCGGTAAAATCTCCAGGCTAAAACTCCGTCCGAACAGGCCTCGGAAGACCCGACGGTACCGACCGACCGCCGTGTCATCCTTAGCGTATAGGCGTCACTGGATGCAGATATGGAGGGGCATGTGGTCAGCACACCGCTCTCAAAGCCGTTGTCAGTTTTCATGACCGGAGCCGCTACGTCTCAGTAAAGTAGCTCCACAAGGGGCCTCACAAGGGCTGAGTGCACCCCGCTTACCAACAGCGCCAGGCAGACTGGACGATGGCCCGCCCAAGCGCTAACCAAGCCCGACAGCTCTTAACTTCGGCCATCTTACGGGAACCGGTGTTACCACTGCGGAAAGGACGTTGGCATACTTTCCATGCTACAGCGTCGTAATTCTGTGATCAGCGGATGAAAGGTGACCCAGAAACAGCTGCAGGCAGGCCAACATGGTCGCGGAAACTTTTCAACTCTACGATTTTCAGACGTGTAAGTAGGCTTACGGGGTATTTTTTATGGCTACCCTACGTAACTACATTTCTTTTCCTGTTATAATCCAGATGGCACGTTAATGTATTCACTCTTTTGGAGAAATTTGGAGAGTATTCTAGGAGATGTCCCTTCAGTTCTGTTCAGACAACACACAGAATTTTTTTCTCGTGATGGATGAAACTAAAATTTAACTGTTTTCGTAAACACGTATTCACAAACTGAGTGTAATTTGAGTTAGTCGTTACCACTTTACGGCTATGTTCTGCAACACTCGGAAATTGTGGTAATAATCACATTTAATGTAATCGTTTATTAAAGGTTATTATTAAGTCCACTTAATGGTGCCAATCGACTCCTTCTTCAACTCCGACATCTCACCTATTTATACTGCGTTTTGACGAAAGGTATTGCTTCAGAATTTGCAGGAAAAATATTATTACCAGTTTATTCTGTTTTAAATCGTGTGTTAGTTACACAAATATATTTTTGCAGTGACACAAAATTTAATATTTATGTCCAATGTCGTTCTGATACTCTGGCACTTTTTATTACTACAAACTGTATCGGCTTCCGCTCGTAATGCTAACTGTTTGAAGTCATGTTCAAATAATGAATATTGTCATAGTATGAAGGCTTTCACGACCGGATGAAATATCTTCTGGTAAACCTTGCGGGATGTAAGGTCGTGGTCCATGAAACTCTTCAGCTCCTGACGTTTCGTCCAGTGCTTCGCTGGACATCTTCAGAGGGGTGTTTCTCCTCCGGTGAGAGAGGAGGAGAAACACCCCTCTGAAGATGTCCAGCGAAGCACTGGACGAAACGTCAGGAGCTGAAGAGTTTCATGGACCACGACCTTACATCCCGCAAGGTTTACCAGAAGAATGAATATTGTGTTCATATATACTTCAGTAGTTGTTACAGCCATAAATTGGGCTAACCAGTACGCCTGTCCATCAGGTAAATTAAATGATATAAAATTTAATTGAATGACACGCTCATCTGTCTACCTCGAATGCGTCAGGTGAAACGCATGTGGAACCAAAGTACTGTTTGTTATATTGACAGAATTATATATGAACATAAATAGTTTGATTATGATATCCAAGTGAAAAAAACGATTATTTTCGTTCAGATTCTAATTAAAGAGTTACGGAGCACACATTATCTGGCAGGAACAGTAATGAGAATGTGATAATGACTGCATGGCAGTATACGTAAGATTTCTTTTCTTCAGTTCTTGGTACTTCTTGAGGTGATAACGTTGATCTTTACCTGCGATGATTTTGAATATGATTGTCGTTGAAATCAGTGCTCTAGTGACTAATGTACTGACAAACTGTTGATTCCAAAATGAGCAGATATTTATTCGCCGTCGTTTTAACCTGTTTAATCCGTGCTGTCGGTCACTGGACAGTCAGCAAGACAACTTTCATTGCACGGAGTTGCTCTGCGAAACCAAAGAAAATGGCTGTAAACTCTACGTCCGATTTTTGTGAGATTTGTACCTCTCTGAGTGCATAAATAAACTAAAAATTCATTGCACATGACATATTTAATTATCTCTCCCGGCGTTAAATTTAGAATAAATTTAACTATGAAATGCAATACCTTACCCCAAATATCACAGTTAATTAGGACAGAAAAATTAATCAACATCCGTCTTTTTTTAAATCCACCTCCTTTGGATATCTTTTGCAGTATGCAGTACAACTGAATTCCTCGACTGACTTTATAGAGGGCATATGAGTACATTGTTTTGATGATATACGATGGATGCAAAGAGCTGTTAGGTACTCTCTGCCTAGCAGATCTCCTGCGTACACTACCTAGAGGGAAAATGTCCTGTGTTGACTGTCATCACAGTACACTGTGCTTAAAGTAAAGATACAGAAGATGGAGCCGAGATAAAGGGAGCATGTACTGACACATTTCAACGGCATGAGCCGCCCAAATGATACCTAAATAGTCTTCACAATGAATGACTGCCTTGTCTCAACACTCGCATTATACAACTTCAAGGGATCAAAATGACGTGCTGGCACCTGAAATAACAATTAACGGTCACAAACATAGTGAGATATTTTATATGAATTTATTGGGTGAACATGTACTTAACAAAGTAAAATGAAGTCAGTACTTCATATACAGGGTGACAACTATGGAATTATGTGAAATAAAATTGTCATAACTTCTGAACAGTTGGCGTTAGGACGTTCAAACTACCCGATTGGCTGAGGGGCATGATGGGAATTAGTATGCGCATGGATGGTTTGCTTTAGCGACGAAGCCCACTGTCATTTGGATGGGTTCGTCAATAAGCAAAATTAGCGCATTTGGGAGACTGAGAATCCGCATTTCGCGACCGAGAAGTCTCTTCACCTTCAACAGGTGACTGTGTGGTGTGCAATGTCCAGTCACGGAATAATCGGTGCGATATTCCTTGATGGCACGGTGACTACCGAGCGGTACGTGAAGCTTTTGGAAGACGATTTCATCCCCATTATCCAAAGTGACCCTGATTTCGACAAGATGTGGTTCATGCACGACGGAGCTCGACCCCATCAAAGCAGGAGAGTGTTTGATGTCCTGGAGGGGTACTTTTGGGACCTCTTTCTGGCTCTCGGGTACCCAGAGGCAACTGCCATAGGCCTCGATTGGCCGCCATATTCTCCGGATCTGAACACATGTGACTCCTTTCGTGGAGCTATATTAGAGACAAGGTGTACAGCAATGACCCCAAAAACGTTTGCTGAGCTGAAAACGGCCATTCAGGACGTCATCGACAGCATCGATATGATGACACTACAGTGGGTCATCCAGAATTTCGTTATTCGTCTACGCCTCACCATCGCCAATGATGGCAAGCATATCGAACATGTCATAACATAATCCTAAAGTCTGTAGTGATGTTTACATTTTGAGAAAAGTGTGTGCACGCCGTAGTTCGCAAATAATTTACTTTTTCTCATATAGTTCAATAATTGTCACCCTGTAAGTAATCTAATGAAGAAGCTCAGTTTGATATATTCTACATGCACAGATATCTCCCATTAGCTTAGTCTGCAGATATTAATGACAGCTTACTTGTCGCGCAGCCTTCTTTGTTATCGTACGGAATTACAGTCTGGCGCAATGCAGCTGAGTAACAGAGCAATTATTCAGCAGAAGCGAGCTGTGTACGTACAGTGTAAAATAGGTAGCTGCCGCTTTCGGAATTCACATACTCATTTCCAAGGTTAATAGTAGTAAAAAATGGTTCAAATACTGTAATTTACACAAGTATATCACAAGGATTTTGATTTCAGCTTTGTTTCCTTCTATATGGTTCAAAAGGGAATCTTAGACTCTGGCAAAGAGGTATCCAGCAGTACTAATGCAAGAAATTGAGAACGTCTGAATATTTCTCTTTTAAATTAATCATGCCCGCTCCGACAGGACATTACGTTCCGAGGATAAAATCGAACTAACTCTTTTTGAATACCAGAGAGTATAATTTTAAGTCCTTCTGAATCAAACATTCCGTAGCTTTTCGTGGTACAGTGCACATCTCTAGTAAGTTAATTCATTATAGAATTTGACTTGTTTACCTTCCTAGGTTCTGCTCTTTCTCTTCTTTGACTAACGTGACGTCTAACATAAAATCTAGAAATACAGGGTATCCCAATAGGATGGTCAATATTCAGGGATATTTCGAAGCAAGAACGTCCAGTAAACAATGGCTCTAAAATCCATACCGTAAAAACTATGAGCACTTCACTTCGATACATTGAAACAAATTTCAACTACTGCAAGCTTCATGCTTGTTACATTTTGAGAAATTATAGTATTGACCTAAACGAGAAAAAAATATCGAGTAAACATGAGCTCTGAAGTACAAACCATAGAGCTATGGGCACTTTTTCATCTTCGCTAGTGCGAAACACATGTCGTATACTTAACAAGTGCTCATGGCTCTTACGATGTGCATTTTTTCTAAACTCTTTTTTGTGCTTCGAATGATCGCTCCTGTTGGCCATTCCTCGTAGGACACCCTGCGTAGTATAATGATTAAATGATGGGTGTGGCTCTGAGAGGCAATAAAAGAGTTACGAGAACCATATTGAAACAAACAAAATGAGTACCGAGGGTAAAATTTTACAATCTTTTGGCGGTACCAGTAGCCGTAAACTTTTGACGTAACTAGTAAAAAAAGAAAAAAAATGGAAGTTCGTCATGGATATGTACTTTCTGAAACTGATTTTCAGTACAACGCGGAGGGGCAGAATACTGCACGAAAATATATGCTAAATATCTGCAAATCATGTCCTGTGTTGTGATAATACGGAATGTTGTTAAACGGGGAAAAAGCATAAACAACAGATGACTGATGCAAGGTTGTCACGACCTAGCACGTTTGTCAGTTACGGTCTTCAACTTCTATTACAAGAAGACATTTTACGTTTGTAAAATCTGTCTTGATTCCATGCAATTATGAGGCCTTCTCGGGCTTCTAGCGGCGTCAAGTGGCTAAATATCAACGAGCTTTCGGACGAATATTGCTCTGCTATTGTCAATCGTTGACTGATATCTACGTGATCGTGTAGCCGCAGTACAGGTCGTGACGCCAGTGGCACGTAATAAAATACGTTTTCGTTCCATGCCCGCAGCGCCCACTTGATATTTGCCATTGCTAGATCCCGGTTGTATTGAGTTGCAGGCTGCCGTCTTTATTAAAGGAGTTTTCCGATATTCCCATCGCAATAGCTTCGTTTATAATGATCGACATCGCTTCTTTTACAACCGTGGCGGATGAACTACAAATGGACTACGTCGATAAATTATATGCATTTCAGTCCTAAGAATTAAATTCTTTTTTGGCTGGCTTAGAAACGTCTTTGATCTCTGTCGTAATAACGAAGATGCAGAATTTTTTTTCCCCAATCTCTGCAACAGACACCCTTAACCGTAATTATTGGTAGCATCTCTAAGCAGATGCTATGAACTATTTTATTTTCACTGCCTTAGTGGCATATACGAGGGCTATCCACAAAGTAGATTATGTTTTGGAATTAAAAATAAATAAAGTATTGGAAATTTTTTTTATTGTATACAGATGAAAGCCACACTTCAATACTACTTTTCTACATAGTTGCCATTTAAATTAAGGCACTTATCGTAGCGATGGACGAACTTTCCTTCGTCGTAAAATTCGGCCGCCTGCGTCTTCAACCACGTGGTTACCTCTTATTGAAGCTGTGCGTCGTCATCAAAACGCTGCATAGCCAACCACTTCTTCATTGCTGGGAATAAGTGGAAGTCGCTCGGCGCCAGGTCGGGACTGTACGGCGGATATGAGGAAACAACTCCCACTTAAAAGATTCAGAACTTCACGAGTGGCATTTGCCGTGTGGGCCCGGGCGTTGTCGTGAATCAGCAAGATCTTTGAGCCCAACTTTCCCCTGCGCTTGTTTTGTATTGCTCTTCTGAGGTTGTGCAGAGTTTGGCAATACCTTTGAGAATTTATTGTAGTGGCTCTTTCCACGAAATACACAAAAATGACACCTTTTCTGTCCCAAAAGAGGTAACCACGTGGTTGAAGGCGCAGGCGGCCGAATTTTACGACGAACGAATTTCCAAGCTTCTCAATCGCTGCGATAAGTGCCTTAATTTAAATGGCAACTATGTAGAAAAGTAGTATTTAAGTGCGGCTTTCATCTGTATACAATAAAAAAAATTTCCAATACTTTATTTATTTTTAATTCCAAAACGTAATTTACTTTGTGGATAGCCCTCGTATTATAAATGACTAGTTTCTGCGACTGAATGATCATCTTCAGATCAATAATGAAAATAAAATGACCATACGACCCTATTTAAGTAGATAAGCAAAAGAAGAAAACATCTACAGAAATTTGAAATCACAATTTAACCTGTTAAGTCACAAAATGTGATTAGTTGAAATTTATCGAATAAAATAACTGACTCAGAAGTTATACAACAAAAGAAAATTATTAAAATCAGTTCCTATTCCACACCAAGTACGTCATAAATGATAGGTACAGGATAGGAGGGGGGTGGGGAGGGTGCAATAAGAAGAGAGCGAGTAACACGTACGGGAAAGAGACCACAGAGTGTACACGGCTTTTGTGTCACTAGCTGCTGTCACGAATAGTTCGAGACGGATATAGTAAATTTTATTTTAATGAATAACTTACAGCTAAGTTCTTTATCTAAAGGATTGGTGCCTAATTACAATTTTTGTCGAACCATATGAAATCATAATTTCAAACTTCTGTAAATATTAATTCGTTTTGTTAATCTACTTAAACATGTACTTCTTATTACTTTGTTTTCGTTTAAGAGAGCGGTAGATTCAGAGGTAGAAACTAGTTATCGATTGTCATACGTGCAACTGATACCGTGAAAATAACCGTTTCTTCAAATATAGAGCAGTGGTGTCTCTTGCTGTGAAATATCGTTTCTTATGTCCCTCTAAACGGAACCTGGTTTTTCTTCTCCGAAGAGACTTCATTTCTAAGTAAGAGGATTTTCGTACTAGTACTCGTATGTAGAAGGTACCGTTAAACAATAGTGCCATGAAACATGGAAAAGTTCGCAATTTCGTAAGGAACTTATAAACGAACTGTGCTGTCCTCCCAACAGTGGTTGAGTAGCTACCATCTCCACAGTACCTGTGCAGACAGGTTCAAAAATGGTTCAAATGGCTCTGAGCACTATGGGACAACTTCTGAGGTCATCAGTCCCCTAGAACTTAGAACTATTTAAACCTAACTAACCTAAGGACATCACACACATCCATGCCCGAGGCAAGATTCGAACCTGCGACCGTAGCGGTCTCGCGGCTCCAGACTGTAGCGCCTAGAACCGCTCGGCCACTCCGGCCGGCCCTGTGCAGACAGGAGAACTTAACGTCGCCTTAATGATGATGGAGGTAGGCTGCTACTTTAGTCTGCGAATCATAAAATCTGTATTCTGTGTATTTTCGTATCGCGGCTGTTTTGGTACCGAATGTGAAATAGAAATGGTTTTCTACCCTTGGCAGCCGGTGAACAAATACAGAAAGCCATTTACAGGTTGGTATTCGTGTCAAAGTGATAGTGCGGTTCAAAATCTGCTTCTAACTAACTGTCCTCGGTCGGAATGTTATGTAACTGGACTGTACCTCTGCTGCTGCTGGTACTCAGTAGAGACTGGAGTAAGTACAAATGTTTACATGATACTTCAATCTCTTAAATTCCAGCATCACAAAAGTCTTTTTGGTTCAAATGGTTCAAATGGCTCTGAGCACTATGGGACTTAACATCTATGGTCATCAGTCCCCTAGAACTTAGAACTACTTATACCTAACTAACCTAAGGACAGCACACAACAACCAGTCATCACGAGGCAGAGAAAATCCCTGACCCCGCCGGGAATCGAACCCGGGAACCCGAGCGCGGGAAGCGAGAACGCTACCGCACGACCACGAGCTGCGGACATAGTATTTTTACACTGTTATTTACACAGTGCTCTATCAAGACGTGCCTGTACTGTAATCAAGTATAGCAGCCGTCAACATATGCACGGGTACAACGCATACTATGCGTGGGTGGAACGGGTCAGAAGCATATCACAATATACAGCCAATTTCAATGTACCCTGCTCAGTAATGAATCAGTGATTGCTAGGAACTCTTGACTGCCAAAAGTACTTCACTAACAACACTTATCAATAATTAGTATCTCAATACCAATGTAGCAACAACACGGCTCTTGTGACATTGCGAAGACAACCAGCCGGTAGTCGTTACTAACTAATGAGAGACCAATGAAATATGGAAATTTCTTCGACTGGAAAAAATGCAATGGATTTGCACGCTAGGTATAATAAGCAGATACGTATGACCAGTTATATTTATGTACCTGTTCGTTACGAAGCTTAATACTTTTCTAAGAACCCTATTTTGTTAGTTTCTCTTTTGATCATGAGAATAATACTGTTTTCAGTACGTACGTGTTTGTGTGTGTGTGTGTGTGTGTGTGTGTGTCCGCGCGCCAAAAGCGTCGAATGTGTCAGAGACCTTAAAAATACAATTAGTACGTTGTGTTGAGTGGTGGGTGAACTCATATCATGAGGACGCATTACGTGGCACAGCTTCGTCACTGGCACAATGTCAATAACTAATGGCGGGAATATCGCCTTTCTTTACGGGTCGTGCGGTAGCGTTCTCGCTTCCCGCGCCCGGGTTCCCGGGTTCGATTCCCGGCGGGGTCAGTGATTTTCTCTGCCTCGTGATGACTGGGTGTTGTGTGATGTCCTTAAGTTAGTTAGGTTTAAGTAGTTCTAAGTTCTAGGGAACTGATGACCATAGCTGTTAAGTCCCATAGTGCTCAGAGCCATTTGAACCATTTTTTCTTTACGGTACCTAGGTGACAGCATGAATTTTTAAACATTTCCTGAGCAATATCAAAGGGTGATCCATTCTGTAATTTGATAGCTCTAGAAAATATAATGTTAAATAACTTCTTTCTAAAAAGACTTTACTTTTCTTAATAATCACTATAACAGTTATTTTGTTAAATGTTCCTTGTGTGGCAAAGTAAACTGGTCTGTGATGAATGGTAAGTAAAATGTGGCCTCTATAGCCCTGTTTTGCGGTGCTGCAGTGTCTTAGAAAATAATAAATTACGAGACATGTGTAGTATTTGTTCGTGGTGAGAATGTAGTACACAAAATGGTAAGTTAAATTTAACACTCACTAATCTACAGTTGAGAGTTATCTGAAGATTTCAAGACACATTCTGTGAGAGAAAAAGATTTTCTATGCTTTCAGTAGCCTAAGCTACTGTTTCACACGATTTATCTGTTTACTTTGATGTACAAGACGCCATCAAGTGGCAATGCTCCTATGAAAGGATCTGAGTAGCACATTCTGCGAGCAATATTCCACAAGCTTCGCTAACAAAGAATCACGCAGATGATTTGTTTGTTAATGTTAAAGGCAGTCAATTTTACTTTGATTTGGAAAGTTTGATTTGGAATGTTTTAGCCGTCCGTTGTGGTCGAGCGGTTGTAGGCGCTTCAGTCCGGAACCTCGCTGCTGCTACGGTCGCAGATTCGAATCCTGCCACGGGCATGGATGTGTGTGACGTTCTTAGGTTAGTTAGGTTTAAGTAGTTCTAAGTCTAGGGGACTGATGACCTCAGATGTTAAGCCCCATAGTGCTAAGAGCCATTTGAACCATTTGAACAGAACTTTCCATTTTCTCAATATTTGTGGTGCAAGTTTTAGGTTATTTACCTTGTATACAGGGTTTATCATAGTTAATAAGCAGTTTTATAGGTTAGTTGTTATAAGATTTTATTTTTATAATAGCGAAACTGACACAGGATAAAAAATATTATAGGAGAAGAAATCACCTTACATTAATCAAGGGCTCTATAAACAACCCGTTTCGAAGAGAATGGGAATCTGCGGCTTCGAACCGCTGCTCCAATCCACATAAAATACTGTTGTAATTTGTGTAAAGGTATTTAGAAAGTGTCCGCCTCTCGTGGTCTCGCGGTAGCGTTCTCGCTTCCCGAGCACGGGGTCCCGGGTCCGATTCCCGGTGGGGTCAGGGATTTTTCCTGCCTCAAGATGACTGGGTGTTGTTGTGTCGTCTTCATCATCATCATTCATCCCCATTACGGTCGGAGGAAGGCAACGGCAAACCACCTCCATTAGGACCTTGCCTAGTAAGGCGGTGAGGGTCTCCCGCATCGTTCCCCTACGCTCTGTAAAGAAGCATGGGACTTCATTTTATTTTCCATTTAGAAAGTAAACTTTTCGATTAAATCTCTATCTAATAGGGCTCAAATTCTATCTATGGCTTCCCTTAACTGGAAATGAACTATTTTTATTAAATACGTATATCATTTACTTTCTAGTCTGTTGCATATTTTTACAGTATAACTAGTTTTATCTTCCCAGAATCGCCTTGCATCTACAAAAAATTAAATATGTTCTACTTATTATTTTGTAAGAAGTATTGCACATAACTGTTGAATTTACCTATGTTGTTGCGTCAGCAACCATTGAGTCTGTATCAGAACCACTCGTGACAATACTGTAACATGCCGGATATTACTTCTGTTTTACTCGATGACTTTCCGTCTATTACTACGAAATGTGACCTTTCTGACAGGAAATCACGAATCCAGTCGCACAGCTGAGGCGATATTCCGTAGGCACGCAGTTTGATCAGAAGACACTTGTGAGGAATGGTGTCGAAGTCCTTCTGGAAATCTAAAAATATGGAATAAATTTGACATCCCCTGTCGATAGCACTCATTACTTCATGAGTATAAAGAGCTAGTTGTGTTTCAGAAGAACGATGTTTTCTGAATCCATGCTGACTATATGTCAACAAATCGTTCTCTTCGAGGTAATTCATATTGTTCTAACAGGGTATATGTTCCAAAACCCTACTGCAAATCGACGTTAGTGACATGGGTCTGTAATTCAGTGGATTACTCCTATTTCACTCTCATTGGTGTGACTTGAGCAATGTTCCAGTCTTTAGGCTCGGAACTTTCTGTGAGGGAACGGTTGAGTATAATTGCTAAATATGGAGATCTTGTACCAGCATACTCTGAAAGGAACCTGACCGGTATACAATCTGGACCGGAGGCCCTTTACTAAGTGATTTAAGCTGCTTTGCTACACAGAGGATCTCTACTTCTATGTTTCTCATCTTGGCAGCTATTCGTGATTGGAATTCAGGAATATTTACTTCGTCTCATTTGGTGAAGGAGTTTCGGAAAACCGTGTTTAATAACTCTGCTTTAGTGGCACTGTCATAAGTGACTTCACTGTTGTCATCGCGCAGTGAAGGTATTGATTGTGTCTTGCCACTGGTGAACTTTATGAATGACCAGAATCTCTTTGGGTTTTCTGACAGATTCCGAGACAGAGTTTCGTTGTGGAAATTATTAAAAACATCTCGCATTGAAGTAAGCGCTATATTCCGAACTTCTGCAAAACTTTGCCAGTCTTGGGGATTTTGCGTTCTTTTAAATTTGGCATGCTTTTTTCGTTGGTTCTGCAACAACGATCTGACCCGTTTTGTGTACCATGGGGGATCAGTACCATCACTTATTAATTCATGTGGTATATATCTCTCAATTGCTGTCGATACTATCTCTTTGAAAACATTCGACAACTTTTCTACACTTAGATGATCTGATCGGAAGGAGTGGAGACTGTCTCTTAAAAAGGCGTTAAGAGCATTTTTATCAGCATTTTTAAATAGATGTACTTTGCGTTTCTTTTTGATGGTTGTAGGTGTTACGGTACTCAGCCTAGCAGTAACCTCCTTGTGGTCGCTAATACCTGTATTAGTCATGGTACTCTCTATTTGTCCAGGATTATTTTTTCCTAAGAGGTCAAGTATGCTTTCGCAACCATTTACGCTTCGAGTGGGCTCGTGAACCAATTGTTCGAAATAATTTTCTGAGAAAGCATTTAGTACAATTTCGGATGGCATTTTATGCCTGCCGCCGGCTTTAAACGTGTAATTTTTCCAGCATATCGAGGGTTGATTGAAGTCTCCACCGACTGTTAATGTATGAGTGGGTTACCTATTTGAAATGAGATTCAGGTTTTCTTTGAACTGTTCAGCAACTATATCTTCCGAGTCGGAGGTCGATAAAACGATCCAGTTAATAGTTTATTCCGATTGTCAAGTATAACCTCTACCCGTACCATTTTGCAGGAACTATCTACTTCAATTTCACTGCAAGGTAAACTACTTATAATAGCAATAAATAGGCCTACTCCACCATCAACTGTATTTAAACTAACCTTTCTGAACACTGTTAGGTCGTTTGAAAAATATTTCAGATGAAATTATTTCCGGCTTTAGCCAGCTCATAATGTTACTTAAAATCCGTCTTGACTGCAAATTTTTTTTTATTCATATGACCGGTTTCGGTTCATTCAGAACCATCTTCAGATCTGATATTTCAGTTACAGGATTAACCCGTCCAAATCCAGCAACTTTCACATGCTGCGTCACTCCTGTAACTGAATATCAGATCTGAAGATGGTGCTGAATGAACCGAAACGGGTCATATGAATAAAAAAAAAATTTGCAATCAAGACGGATTTTAAGTAACATTATAAAATCACTGATTGCTGTTATCCCATAAGGCGTTATGTCTGTTTTTGCAAAGTTTAGCCAGCTTTCCGTACCTATAACTATTTGAGCTTCAGTGCTTTCTGTTAGGGCTTGGAGCTCTGGTTCTTTCTCCAACACAGCTATGACAATTTGCAGCTACAGTACCGATCGTTTCTGCAATTACCTTACTGTGTTTTACTCCTATCCTTTTAGACGGACGCCCTTTCTGTGGTTTCCTGAGACCTTCTAACCTAAAAAACCGCCCTGTTCGTTCCACGCAACCCCCGCTACTCGTGTAGCCACTTCCTGTGTGTAGTGGATTCCTGACCTATTAAGTGGAACCCGGAAACCCACCACCCGATGGCGCAAGTCAAGGAATCTGCAACCTACACGTAACAGAACCGCCTGCCCCCCTGATTCGGACCCTTCACTCGGCTCTTCACCAAAGGACCACAGTCGGTTCTGTCGACGATCCTGCAGATGGTGAGCTCCGCCTTAACTCGCAAACAAGACTGGCAGTCTTTGCCATTTCCGCTAACCGCCCGACACCAGAGAGAATCTCCAAAAAAATGGCTCTGAGCACTATGGGACTTAACATCTATGGTCATCAGTCCCCTATAACTTAGAACTACTTAAACCTAACTAACCTAAGGACAGCACACAACACCCAGTCATCACGAGGCAGAGAAAATCCCTGACCCCGCCGGGAATCGAACCCGGGAACCCGGCCGTGGGAAGCGAGAACGCTGCCGCACGACAGAGAATCTCCACCGGTCCCTAGCGATACATGCCATTGGTACCGACATGGACCACCACCCGCAGTTAGCTGCCCACTGTACCCTTCATGGCATCCAGAAGCACCCTTTCCACATCCGGAATGACTCCCCCTGGTATGCACACAAAGTGTACGGTGGCTTCCTTCCCCTCCTTGGCAGCCATGTTCCTAAGGGGCCCCATTATGCGCCTAACGTTGGAGCTGCCAACTACCAGCAAACCCACCCAGACCTTGCAGGCCGAGAAGTTTCCTCTGGAACAGGGTGCACAACTGCATCCTGCTCAGAGACTTCGTCAGCCACACATAACGCCCGAAACCTGTTCGTCAAACGAAATGGGGAGACCCTGCGATCGGCCCCTCGGAAAGTCCTTTGCTGCCTGCCAGACTTTGGAATGATCTCTCACTCGACCACAGGTGAGTGATCAACCTCAGTGCAGGCAGTACCCGGGGCGGCCACAGCAGTGGACCGATCGGGGGACACGTGGGACGTGCTCGACATCCCTCGCATACTCGCGTCCGAGGCCCCACAGTGATGCCCCTTGGCAGCAGCCTCAAGCCGTGTGACGGAAGCTCGCATTTGTACACAGCAATCACAGTTCCTATCCATTACTGAAGTCGCTCCTGTTTGAAGCTCGTAAAAATATGTAACAAACGAACGGTGTACTCGCCTTATTAGCAGCAGGAACTCGCGGTGCTCTCTCACTGACGGTGTAACTGACACTGTGCTGTTCTAGCCAAACCAAACAAAAGCCTGTACGATACAAGGGTCGATAACAGTGGTGGTACTCTACGCTACACTGTAATTAAAATAAAATATTGTGCCTAGTAAGCACTCAGACACAAGAGAAATTACAAAAAATAAACTAATAACTACACAGATAACCGAAAATAAGTCACTCCCGTTTGAAGCTCGTAAAAATATGTAATAAACGAACGGTGTACTCGCCTTATTAGCAGCAGGAACTCGCGGTGCTCTCTCACTGATGGTCTAACCGACACATATGTTTGTAAAATGACTGAAGAGACAAAATGTGTCATGTTAAATTAGTGGTTATATCTTCTGTATAACCAGTAATTGATATTCTATTTCTCTAAGAACTTGAGACTGAGGAAGTTCCTGTTTAGGAAGAAAATTATGCTAAGACCAGTGGAACTAGGGACTGATTATATCTATTTAAATGACAATACAAGTTGATTCGTGATAATATTACAGTTAATATGGTTCTTATAACAGTTCATTAAGTCTGTTTTGCGTTGTCCGTAGGGGTAGTTTAATTGCGTTACACATAGTCAGATTGTGTTATTAATACAAACTGCATAAATTATTTCCCCCACCCCTCCCCAATGTTACACATTCTATTATGGTTCATCATGACCTGAATGTGATTAATCAACTGAATTTACTTGCCGTGCAGAGAGTGGCACCAATTGAAGGGAAAACTAAACTTAATGCTGTTTAAAATCAGTCTTGATTTATTTCTCTATATTTGAAAAATTATCTTTGAGTGAAAAATTCGAATGAAAACTAACCACACTTAGCCGACGAGCTGGACTTCATTCTGTCAGGAGCCATGGAGGATATTTGCCCGAGAATTCCAGGCTCTTGTCCTGATGAAAAGTCAGATTCCCAACTAAACAGCCATCGACCTAAGAACCCGAATAAACTCCCCGAACGCTATATTTCAGTATATTTCACTGACTATGTGAGACCTTGCAAGTTTGCTACACCGGTCAGCCAGTCCATAAATTTTTACCAGTTTTCCAAACGTGCTTTGGAAAATTCTGGAACAGGTCTCCATATGTATCTGAATCTGAACATATGCACTCTCTCTCTCTCTCTCTCTTTCTCTCTCTCTCTCTCTCTTACACACACACACACACACACACACACACACACACACACACACACACACACACACACATACGCACGCACGCACATGCACACGCAGTTAAAATAGGACAATGCACAGAAGAATTTTAATACAACCCATAGACAAATGGCGCACACGAGTTTCCTGCCATAGGAGACCTGATGACCGCAACGACAGAAAATAAATTTAAAATAATTTTTGAATCGTGTGCTGACGATTGTCGATCATTGTCATACACCGATACAGGCGATAAAAGCGCGAAAAAGAAAGATGGTCTTGAAAAATGCATTGTATTATGAACTAGCCTTTTCTCCATGGCTTTGCCTGCATATGCATTCTTCACATATATTGAACTCATGTACTCCTCTCCCTTTCTGTGTCCACCTCCTCCTCCTCCCTCTGTGTGTCCATCTCATTCTCCCACCTCTGTCTATCTGTCTCCTCCTTCCCACTCTCTCTGTCTCTTTATCTCCTCCTTCCCCTCTCTTCAACCGGTTCCTCCGCTGATCGTATCTTCCTCCTCTCTCCCTCTGACCATATCCTCCCCCCTCTTTCTCTTTCATCTCCACATTCCCCTCTTCCTTTTCCATCTGCCCCCTACCCCTCCACACATTCCACCTTCCTCATACATCTCCCCCTCCTCCACTCTCTCTGCACATTTTATCCTCCCCTCACTAGAACCATCCCTTGCCTGTCCATCTCAACCTGCCCATCTCAACCTGTCCCCAGTCATGCTCACTCGCATATTTAGCCCCTATAATACACTTCAGTAAAGCAAGCTGATTCTGCTCCTGTAGCATGCCTGTCATGCAGGGTAGCCTACACATCAGGGGACTGAAAATCATTAATTGTCACATACAGGTCACACGCACAAAAAACAGGCCTAAATTACTCCAACACAACACACCTCTCATGTAGGACAGCCTATCTGTCAGGTCTGGGAAACCTTTCTTGCTCTAATAAGAAGCAGGTTAATTTTTCAGGTCAATACTGTTCCCACACAACATACCTGTCCTTCAGGTCAACCTAAATGTCAGGAGCTGGAAAAAAAAACTTTTTGGCTATATGTCTGCTCCTGTTGGTTCTAGGAGGCTATAAGCTCCACAGTGCTCATACCCAAGAGGCTTGCCAATTCTGTGTCAAATTTGGGGATTTGGGAGGAGATCATGGATATACATGTACACATACACACTGGTTTATATTTGTACCAGGTTAATGTAAACAACATATACTGCTCAGGGGCTTAGGGGATAAGTGCTTTGCAACACCACAAATCCACAAGTCTGGGGTTAGTTCCAGAACTTTTTCTGTTATTTGTCACTTCGTTTACCTCTGCCAATGATTCGTTTATGTGAAACTCGCCAAACTGCACCTTCAGTAAAAGCCCATATTAAGCTATGCTTCTCCGTATAATTGGAATGGGAAGTCAGTTTGAAGATCAGACGAGGGTCAAAACACACATCACCTCCAATAGGAAGATTTGTATTAGGCCTCTATCATGTTGAAACTATTCTTAAGGCTGAACTTCTGCGCACTGTGTGAAGACATCATTTTAAGCACAGTACAAGAACTTGTATTGAGGTGACCCATGAAAAGGTAAGCGAGTTAATACACATGGAAAATACAAAATGAAATGATGATAAAAAACTAAGTTTGTGTTAGAAAACACAGTAGTTAATTTCTCACTAGGAACATCAGTAGAGGATCGACAGACAGAATGGAATGTGGTTAGCAATTCCACAAATACTTTGTGCTTAATAGGTAAGCAGAGATTAATTGGTAGGCTGTAGGAAGGTTGATATGAAAACGACATCAAATACATCGAAATGATGGAAACCGAAAAAATACAGGCATTCCTCCTACATTAACTTGGCACTCCTCCTTTTTAATTCAGTAGACATTCGGATCAACTACTGCACGATTTTAAAGAGGATGGAGAGAAGAGATGTGATAGGTAAAAGCACTTACACATAAAATCGCAGTTCTGGAATGAGCTAACTGCCGGTCAGCAGAAACTATGTAACTACTCCCACACTCCTTCTTTTGCAACTGCTGAGAACTCTCGGCAATGACATTAGCACTGTCACAACGAATGCACTGAAACAAAGCGACCAAGTTATTTGATTCGCAAGGAACAAAGAACTGATAGAATGGAAGTCTTCTGGTTGGAAAGAGTTCGTATAATTTCCTTCAGTGCGGAGAGCAATTTCTGTGCTTTCACATTGAAAGTACAAAGACATAGTGCTCTGAGATCAAACTTTATCCTTGGAGAGCGTCTGTCGTGCTTGCGAAGGGCAAAAATAACCGACGCCGTAAGTATTATGCGGATAGATGAAGTGAGAGAGAAATGAAAGAGCTCTACAGGGATCGAATAAAACCGGCTAAGAAATGGAACTCGTAAAGAAGGTGAAATCATATTAGGTTCGCAGTTCCCGGCCGATCCGCCGGCCATTGATCGCTGCTCGGGTGTTCCGGCGCTCCGGACTGAGACAACGCGCCGCGCCTCACCACGCTAATTCCGCCATAAAAGCGACTTTTACTTGTCTCACCCTTGAGTGGGTAGCGAAGACGCACTAGGCGAGGCTCACTTGATTTTCCCGCTCGGATGCCTTCCGACACGCGATGTGGTTTTTTGTGTCACAATTTTGTCACTTGAGTGTCATTCGATACCCCTGTCAAATTTTCAGAACGCGTTCCCTTCCCCTACAAGAAATTGTGACGACTATAGAGTAAGCGGTTCACAGACTCCACAAAATTAGTTTTTTTTTTTATTTATTTTTATTTTTATTTTTTTTTTTTTTTGTATTCAGGTCTGCACCCTTAGTTTAAAGTTCTACCCATTAAAATCACAGCACCAGGAAGGATAGAAAATAAGTAAATTTTACTTATTGAGGGCGTATCGTATAATTAGTAAAAAAAAGTGATTAAATGTGTAGATTATTTGGGGCTGTACAGGTTACGAAATTCAAAGTAACTGACAGCAACACTAGTTGTAAGCAGGCTGGCCACTCAATAGAAATGAGCTTTTATGTCCTACCTAGCGATCAGGAAAGAGCTGGGTTAGCGCTTTCCCAGTCACAAGAGAGTAGTGTGCCACGCACCTGCTGTGCTGGTACCACATACACTGAGGTGTCAAATGTCATGTGATACCTCCTAATATCCTGTTGGACCTAATATCCTGTTGGACCTCCTTTTGCCTGCCGTAGAGCAGCAGCTCTGCGTGGCTTGGAGTCATCAAGTCGTTGGAAGTCTCCTGTAGAAGTATTGAGCCTTGCTGCCTCTATAGCCGTACATAATTGTGAAAGTGTTGTCGGTGCAGGATTTTATGCACTTACTGACATCTCGGTTATGTCCCACAAACGTTCGATAGGATTGACATCGGGCGATACCATTCGCTCCAACTGTCCAGAATATTCTTCAAACCAACGGGAACAATTGTGGCCTGATGATATGGCGCATTGCCATCCATAAAAGTTCCATCAGCCGCTTTTATTTTAAACGCAAATATCGACCGGTTTCAGTCGTGGACAGTCTTCACGGATACGGGCTAAAATGGTTTCAACCACAACATTACATTTGTCCTTACTTACATAATGTGCCCAGCATGTCATGAATCTCATGATATTCATCGCATGCTCTTCACATTAAAGTTATTGTTGTTGGTACTCACCTTCCTAAAGGGGGTCGATCGTTTTTCATGTCCGTAGGTATAACCTAAATTACCCTACACGTGACCTCTGGGTGGTGCTAAACGAGCAACTGTGTCATAGGTGATCTACTTTCCAAAAATGTTTAAGTCCATGAATGCCTGCAAATGGTCTCCAAGCAGACTAACATAACCGTTTCCAGTGAGTGATCGGTTCAATTGGTCCAGAGGACCCGCTCAGCTCCATGTAAGCACATCTCACACCATTATGGAGCCACCGCCAGCTCGCACAGAGCCTTGTTCACAGCTTGGGTCCATTATTTCGTGGGGACTGCGCCCCACTCGAACTCTAAAATCAGCTCTTACCAACTGAAATCGTGACTCATCTGACCCAGTCATTGTTTTCCAGTCCCCAAAGGGACCAGTGTCGGTCATCTGCTGCCATAGACCATTAATGCCAAATTTCGCCGCACTTTCCTAATGTGTAACCTCGTCGTACGTCACGTATTGATTTCTGCGGTTACTTCACGCAGTGTTCCTTGTCTCCGCTGCTCTCGGTCATTAAGTGAAAGCCATCAGCCACTGCATTGTCTGCGATGAGAGGTAACACCTGAAATTTGGTGATCTCGGCACACTCTTGACGCTGCGCTTCTCGGAATGTTGAATTCCCTAGCAATTTCCAAAATGGAGTGTCCCATACGTCTAGGTCCAATTAACATTTCGTAATCAAAGTCTTTTAATTGCTGTCGTGCGGCCATAATAATCACCTGATTACAAATTGACAGCTCTGTCAATTCAGTGCCATTTTATATCTTGTGTGCGCTATACTACCGCCATTCGTATACGTGTCTATCGCTGTCTCATGACTTTGTAAGTAGGCTGTTTGTGTTTTCTTATTGGCAACGTTACGTAGCGCTCTGGCTGTGCTGTGTGCAGTCTGTGGCTAGTTTGCATTGTTGTCTGCCATTGTAGTGTTGGGCAGCGGCAGCTGGATGTGAACAGCGCGTAGCGTTGCGCAGTTGGTGAGCCGCCAGCAGTGATGGATGTGGGGAGAGAGATGGCGGAGTTTTGAAATTTGTAAGACTGTCATGAACTGCTATATATATTATGACTATTAAGGTAAATACATTGTTTGTTCTCTATTAATATCTTTCATTTGCTAACTATCCCTATCAGTAGTTAGTGCCTTCCGTAGTTTGAATCTTTTATTTAGCTGGCAGTAGTGGTGCTCGCTTTATTGCAGTAGTTCGAGTAACCAAAATTTTTGTGAGGTAAGTGATTTGTGAAACGTATAGGTTAATGTTAGTAAGGGCCATTCTTTTGTAGGGATTTTTGAAAGTCAGATTGCGTTGCGCTAAAAATATTGTGTGTCAGTTTAAGGACAGTCGTGTATAATTGTTTAAAGAGGACGTTTCAACTTTCGTCACCTCAGTGTTCATCTGTGGTACGTCCTCTAGAAGGGGCGGGTTGTTAGGAAGTAGGGTGATTGCAAGACAATTGCTAAGGTGCTGGGCCAATAAAAGCACAGAAGATTTTAACAAGAATTTATTAACATTAGGACCCCCGTTTCCCTGAACCCCTGAAGATAGACGTTGACTGTGGATATTGTATCACAGGCACTGTCCCTTTGCCGGCCGCTGTGGCTGAGCGGTTCTAGGTGCTTCAGTCTGGAACGGCGCGACCGCTATGGTCGCAGGTTCGAATCCTGCCTCGGGCATGGATGTGTGTGATGTCCTTAGGTTAGTTTGGTTTAAGTAGTTCTAAGTTCTAGGGGCTGATGACCTCAAATGTTAAGTCCCATAGTGCTCTGAACCATTTGAACTATTTTCAACACTGTCCCTTTGACTGCTCAGCGATGTCACTAAACCCGCCCAAAGATGTAAACAACCATCCATAAACAGCCCCTATTACACGGAGGGGGTCCGACAGCCTGTCACTTCCAGTCATTCCACCAGGAAGGAGGTACACGGCCCGTGCTATCTGTAGTTCAACCATGCCTACTACCCACTGCTCTGGTAAATCCCATCGTCCTCTCACGACGTACTGCTACTGACTAGCAAGTCGCGATGCACTCAGTGAACACACAAGCACACTGTAAGCAAACGTAATAACGCCGTACCCAGCAACTACGCAGATTGAAAGCCACTAACATGTGTCGGTGTGAAAATTTTTAGAATACTATAGCTCGTAAACGACTCGCACTACAATGCTGCAACAAACACCAATGACAGTACAATTTACCGTGCTTTCAGTTTTCTACTGTCAACAGGCATTGTTCCATTTAAAAGATCGTATATTTGCACAAAAATACGCTTTTTAAGTATTATTACAATCTGTTTATTGGATTACGGTACGAGCCACTGACTAGCAACCCATTCTCTGAAAATCGCCCATCAATAGCACTTTCCATTTTCTCAATATTTGTGGTGCAGGTTTTACGTTATTCACCTTGTATACAGGGTTTATCATAGTTAATAAGCAGTTTTATAGGTTAGTTGTTACAATATTTTATTTTTGTAATAGCGAAACTGACACAGGTTAAAACATATTATAAAAGAAGAAATCACCTTCCACTAATCAAAGGCTCCATAAACAACCCGTTTCCAAGAGAATGGGAACGCGCGGCTTCGAACCGCTGCTCCAGTCCATATGAAATATTGTAATTTGTATAAAGGTGTTTAGGAAGTAAACTTTTCCATTAAATCTCTATCTAATTGAGCTCAAATTTTATCTATGGCTTCTCTTGACTAGAAATGAACTGTTCAATTTTTGTTAAATATATGTATCCTTTATTTTCTATTCTGTTGCACATTTTAACTGTATAACTATTTTCATTCACCCAGAATCACCATGCATCTACAAAAAAATTTAAATATGTTCTGCTTATTATTTTCCAGAAAGTACTGCACATAATTGTTAAATTTACCTATGCTGTTGTGTCAGCAACCATTGAGTCTGTATCAGACCACACGTGACAATACTGTAGTAAGCAGCTCTTGTCTCTGTTTTCAATAGGAAGCTGGGAGAGGAAAAGGAGATAAGAGGAGAAAGGGGAGACAAAGGAGAGCAAGGGAGACTAACAGGAGAAAAGGTAGGGACGGAGAATGGAAGGGATGCCATGAGGATAACGATTTTACATTCGGTAAAACTTTATAGTAATTTTTGTAAAGAGAGTCCTACGCTAAAATTACAAAAAGTAAAATGATATAAGAAAGTCTATAATTAAATTAAGTTTGTAGAAGAACCGATATGTAAAACGTAAACGGTATTGTAAGAGTTAGGAAGGTGTGGATAAGTGTTCCCCTGTTGGAGGTGGGTGGAGGTGCGGGGGATGTTCGCAACCAACTACTTGTTAAAATCCTTTATGAACTGTCATTACATACGTACATCTGGGTGTTTGCTATAGGTGATGAGCTATGTGGCGTATGCTGGCGCGGGCACCCCGACGCAGTCGTTCTTCAACGAAGGCAATGGATGGTTGCCATCTGCCTCTGCGATGCTGGTTACGCAGGACGGTGGGCAGACTGAGTGGCTACCAGTGGCCAGGGACAGCTAGGCTCGCCCAGTGCCTATGCCCACTTTGGCTGAACCTCGCTGGGTGTCTCGGATCTTGTGGCAGCTGCCGGGATCTTAGACGGCAGTAGTGCCTGCATCGTTAGTCGGCGCTGTCTGGCACAAACTGGATGCCATACCACTGCCGAGCTGTTTGGTGATGACGGGCTTATCTTAATGGTTTAAACACCGCTGTCTATTGGTGATGATTGCGGAAGAATCCATGAGTCTGGGTCGCATTTAAACGTCCTGGACAGTATTCTAGGCACAGGTGTTGTCACTCGACAGGACGTCGACATGAAAGTGGCTCAACAGATAGGAGTTGCTGGATCGACAGTCCTTCAACTGAATCTGATGGCAATGACGATGTCCTGGTTACGGCTCTGGAGCTTTATGCTGTTGCAGTACAAAATAGTAAAATTAGAAAAGTGGAGTTATATGAAGCAACGAAAATTACATGAACGGTCTTAATCTATTAACTGTGTAAAACGTAAGTCTACTTTTATAATTTCACTGCTTTATACCTTTTACATTGTACTCTCCCATTCTTCTGCATTCTTAAAATTTTAACGGTATTTTTAACATAATTTTACTATGTATAATATTACAGCATAAGGTCCTCCCTGCCAGCTTTCCCCTCTCTCAGTCCCTCTCACTCCCTTTTCCTCCCCTCCCCCTCTTTCCCCCGACCCCCTACTCCACCAGTTGAAGAATATAGGTGCATGTCGCAATACTCTGATGTTTAATTCCAATGCAGCCACGACGGGTCCCTGACGCAACTATATAGATCTCAATGATCCAGTGATATTGAAACTAGTCATACTGCAAAAGTAAGCAAGAGAGACTGGAAAATAAATTATATACAGAAAGAAATTTTAAACATGAATACAGCTGCTGAATTCTCTATGTCTGCTATAATAAAAATAACATACTTCTTCCCTTCGTCACATTTTACAATTTATTGTGCATTCATAACTTGTTGGAAGAGGAGTTCCATGTGTCCCCGCATTTGGATGCAGTAGTGCACCCTTCTGTTCTGTGAGTTACGAACTCACTCAAGTACACCCAGGTCACGTCGTAAATCTTGTCGCAACTGTACAATTCGCTGTCCTAGTTTTTCAAAGGTGTCAACGGGAGTGCTGCGCACTTCATTTCTGAGGTGACCTCTAGACGGCAAAAGAAAGGATGTGATCGCGGAAGCCAGAGTACCCATCCTTCTTGAACTATACTGGTGCGTTCGATGTCGTCTCACTTGAGCAGCAAAACGTGTCGGTGCTCCGCCAAGCGCGTACCACGTTCCACAACAGTAACTATGGGTGAAATTTCGAAATCAAGTCAGTGATTACAGTTATCTCGCAGATGGGACCATGTTTATTGGGACGTTTATGTTTTTATCATCGTATACTTTCAAACAGTAATGTCTTCTTTTCCACTCATTGCAATGTACACTCCTGGAAATGGAAAAAAGAACACATTGACACCGGTGTGTCAGACCCACCATACTTGCTCCGGACACTGCGAGAGGGCTGTACAAGCAATGATCACACGCACGGCACAGCGGACACACCAGGAACCGCGGTGTTGGCCGTCGAATGGCGCTAGCTGCGCAGCATTTGTGCACAGCCGCCGTCAGTGTCAGCCAGTTTGCCGTTGCATACGGAGATCCATCGCAGTCTTTAACACTGGTAGCATGCCGCGACAGCGTGGACGTGAACCGTATGTGCAGTTGACGGACTTTGAGCGAGGGCGTATAGTGGGCATGTGGGAGGCCGGGTGGACGTACCGCCGAATTGCTCAACACGTGGGGCGTGAGGTCTCCACAGTACATCGATGTTGTCGCCAGTGGTCGGCGGAAGGTGCACGTGCCCGTCGACCTGGGACCGGACCGCAGCGACGCACGGATGCACGCCAAGACCGTAGGATCCTACGCAGTGCCGTAGGGGACCGCACCGCCACTTCCCAGCAAATTAGGGACACTGTTGCTCCTGGGGAGGACCATTCGCAACCGTCTCCATGAAGCTGAGCTACGGTCCCGCACAACGTTAGGCCGTCTTCCGCTCACGCCCCAACATCGTGCAGCCCGCCTCCAGTGGTGTCGCGACAGGCGTGAATGGAGGGACGAATGGAGACGTGTCGTCTTCAGCGATGAGAGTCGCTTCTGCCTTGGTGCCAATGATGGTCGTATGCGTGTTTGGCGCCGTGCAGGTGAGCGCCACAATCAGGACTGCATACGACCGAGGCACACAGGGCCAACACCCGGCATCATGGTGTGGGGAGCGATCTCCTACACTGGCCGTACACCACTGGTGATCGTCGAGGGGACACTGAATAGTGCACGGTACATCCAAACCGTCATCGAACCCATCGTTCTACCATTCCTAGACCGGCAAGGGAACTTGCTGTTCCAACAGGACAATGCACGTCCGCATGTATCCCGTGCCACCCAACGTGCTCTAGAAGGTGTAAGTCAACTACCCTGGCCAGCAAGATCTCCGGATCTGTCCCCCATTGAGCATGTTTGGGACTGGATGAAGCGTCGTCTCACGCGGTCTGCACGTCCAGCACGAACTCTGGTCCAACTGAGGCGCCAGGTGGAAATGGCATGGCAAGCCGTTCCACAGGACTACATCCAGCATCTCTACGATCGTCTCCATGGGAGAATAGCAGCCTGCATTGCTGCGAAAGGTGGATATACACTGTACTAGTGCCGACATTGTGCATGCTGTGTTGCCTGTGTCTATGTGCCTGTGGTTCTGTCAGTGTGATCATGTGATGTATCTGACCCTAGGAATGTGTCAATAAAGTTTCCCCTTCCTGGGACAATGAATTCACGGTGTTCTTATTTCAATTTCCAGGAGTGTATTTCATCCATAAACAATTGAAAATGTGTCTAGTAGAGTGCTGCCTATTTGTTTGAGCATTGTTTAAAAAGGTACCCACAAGATAAAGATCTTTCCCTCATTTTAAGTCCACAGAACTAGTTCAGCCTTGTCTACAACTTACTCCCATACATGTCAGGATTTCGTACAAACTTAGTTCTTAATCATGTATATAGGTAGCTCACCTACAAGTTTTGATGAGTGATTTTGCGAGTATCAAAATACGAGACATAAATGGCTGCTTCTTTTGATTTCATTGACTTAGGAGATTTTTTTCACCGCAAACGGACCGTACACCTTAGTATTAGACATAAATTTCAGCTTGATACTACTAACCACTCCTCAGAAAAACGGGTCTTAGCAGACAGACGGACGATCAAGTGGTCCTATGCCGGTTCCGTTTTTACCGATTGAGGTGCTGAACCCTAAGAAGAAGCCCAGATAATTACCCGAAAGACGATTATCGCCTACATGTAAATTCGATGACGCCTTTGGAGAAAAGAGAAGCAGCTGTACGAATATAAAGAGATGGAAAAAAGTGCTAATCAAAGAAAGGAAAGCTAAAATATAGAATAAATATATAGAGCGGCTGTACAAGGAAAATTAAGGTAATATTATAGAAAGGGAAGAGGTACTAGATGGAGGTATAGTGTGTGAAAAGAATTCGACAGTACTGATGGACGTAAGTTGAAACAAGACCCCTGGAGTAGACGACATTCCCTTAGAACTATTGATATCCCTGGAAGCGCGAGCCACGGCAAATTGTTCCACCTGGTGCGCAAAATGTGTAAGAGACGGAAAGGGCACTCAAACTTCAAGGAAAATGCAATAACTCTAATTCCAAAGACAGCAGATGCTGATAGGTGTAAGTACTAACTCGTGGTTGCAAAACAATGGCGCGAATGATTTACTGAAAAATGGGAACGGTGGTAGAAGCCGACCTCGGGGAAAACCTGTTTGCGTTCCGGAGAAATGTAGAAACTCGCGAGGCAACACTGATACTACAACTGAACCTGGAAGGTCAAACAAAGCCAAACTTGAATTTATGACATTTGTAGACACAGACAAAGCTTTTGACAGTGTTGAATCGAATAAATCCCTTGAAATTCACTGGGTACAGGCGTAGAAGACAGGAGCGATTATATACGACTTGGACAGAAACCAGATGGCAGTTATAAGAGCCGACGTGCACGAAAGGGAACCAGTGGTTCAGAAGGGAATGAGACAGGGTTGTAGCTTATCTTCAATGTTATTCACTCCATACATTGAACAAGCAGTACAGGAAAACAAAGAAAAATTTGGAGAAGAAAAGAAGTAAAAACTTTTAGATTTCCCGATGACACTTTAAATCTGTCAGAGACAGCGAAGGACTTGGAAGAGCGGCTGAACGGAATGGACGGTTAAAAAGAGGTGCTAATATGAATATCAACAGAAGTAAAACAAGGACAATTGAATCTATTCGAATTAAATCAGGCGATTCTGATGGAATTAGATTAGGAAATGAGTTAATAAAAGCATTCGATGAGTTTCGCTATCTGGGCGTAAAATAAGATAGTGGCCTAATTGGAAAGGATATAAAATGTAAAATGACAATGCGAAGAAAAGCGTTTCTGAAGAAGATTTTTTTTAATCCAATACAAATTTAAGTATTAGAAAATCTTTTGTGAAGGTACTTGTGGCGAATATTCTATCAGGTGCTCCAACTTTGGGAGATCGAACTCTAGTCCACGAAGAGAGCTACCAGAACATGGTTGCATTCAGGCGTTGACATCGATCCAAGAGAGTCCCATGCAAGTGTGGATTTACCTAAAACCTTTTATAAATTGCTGTTCTGAAACAACTGATAAGCCTGGAATTATGTAAGTATACGACTATAAGGATGGGTGTGGAGATAAACCGCAACTACGCTTATTGCAAAAAACCGCAGCTTGCACACTATCTAGCCTATCCTAAGAGTAAGCAGACTGTCAGTTCTTCGTAAGAACTCTAAAACGCAAGTGAACTAAAACTGCTCAGTGCTAATCTCCTACATGTCATCCATAATGATAAAGTCACTTCAGTAAAGTCAATCTCCCAATCGCAAGTCGAAAATTATAACACAATGACGTATATTCTTCCAATATCCCCTACATGTATTGTGACGTTTGAGTCCTTGGCTATTATTAAATCATGTTAAGTCCACTCGAAATCTATATTAATGAAATCTGAGAAGGCGCTTAGTAGTTTACAGTACATCAGATCATGTAGGAACGTTAATTAACAATATGATTGTACTTTTTCAAGCCATGCTGTCGGTTGCTCGTTGCTAGTGTCTGGTTACTGTCAGATCATCAGTCGTATCGATGGCAGTGGAGCTCAGTCAGTTGATGTATTCTGTAATTAAAGTATTCTGTAACATTTTAAACTCGATTATTGCACATAAAGTCGCCCCAGGCCAACAGTTTGTTGATCTCTCAGTAGCTGTTTTATTCAACATAACCTGGGAATTAGATTGTGAGGTCAACTATCAGAATAAATCAGGGTGGTAGCAATCCGTCACGTATTTCCACGTCTAAACGAAGCAACATTGAGGTAACTACTGATCTGATACAACTTGCCTTCGACTCTGCAGGATCTTAGTCACCTAGGCACTTCTCATGAGTAAAGTCAGCTCTCAATATATCTACCAGTTGCTTAGTCATTAAATGATGTATGTTTTGTCTTTAGGTTACGTTAATAATGTTAGTCAACAAAGTCCGTGACATCAAAGGCACATTGTATTGTGTGATCCATAAATAGATACCATGCCACTCTTGGTTTCTCAACTCAGTGCGTGCGAGGGAAAAGTTTTTATTGTTAACAAAATAACAGAGGTTCACATGAATGCTAATAAGACAACGGATTTTTGTTAAAATAATTACCAGCCACATTGAGAAGAAAACTACATATAAACATCCAAAAATAATTACAATGCACAGCATTTTAAGAATTAAAAATAGATCTCAGGAATACGTCTGTTGCCCAACGTATCTGCCATATCATCGGTATTTTAAAACGGGGTCTTACAACTTTGAGGAACTTTTCTTATGTTTAATTATGTATACTTCCTTGTCTGCAAAAATTAGTTCTATATTAATAAGTGTGTCTTTAATTGTATTGGCGCATTTTGATGTGCTTTTTGGACTAATCATCTCGTAAAATTGTTTTGTTAACTTTAATTTTTTTGGTTTTATGTGATGTATTGTAATTTTTATTTTGAAGTGAAGTCTGGCGAATGTCCTGTTTGTATAATTATCTCTCGTAATTATACCTGGTGAAACGGTTTTTTTTCATGTCATCAGCAATCTCATTATAAACTTTACATAATTCTTCATTAAGCGCTGCGGGTCTGTCTATTCACTTGAATCGCTCATATTTCATGTTACTGAGGCCTATTCCGCCGTCCGCGGTGGCCGTGCGGTTCTAGGCGCTTCAGCCCGGAGTCGATCGACTGTTAGTTCTAAGTCTAGTGGACGGACGACCTCAGATGTTAAGTCCTATAGAGCTTAGAGCCATTTAAATCATTTGGAGGCTACTACTGATTCTTCAGTTGGAGAATTTCATGGAGAGAACAATTCTGTACATTTTTGAAACTAGTTATGCAACGGTTCGACAGTTAAGACATTCTCCTTCAGCAGTGCACCATCCGGTACCGTGAAACAGAATGTCTTCTACCATGGAGAATTTGATGTTTGCAAATGAAGTAAGTTTCCTTAGTTTATTAGCAAGTTTACCTACCTTGAAACTGTAAACTTTTGTCTGTTTTCAATAGCTTCTGCTTCACAGTGTTTAACTTTTAACAGGTTTAAGATAACACTGAAGCTGAATTTGATTTTACTTGCTGATTACTGGTACGCAGTACATTAGTAATGTAGATAGATTACTAAATACTATAATTACAAGATTTCCTCGACTGCAACACATAAATCTCAATAGCATATTTGTTTTTAGGTTCGTAACAATGGAATAGTTTTTCTCATTTTGAAAGACATTAGTTTTCCAGAGCGGTTTTTGTAATATCAGAAAAATACTTCAGCACACAAAAAGTGAATTCCTCCATTTAAAAATTGACTAACAAAATAATCGTAAAGTCCTAATACAGGCAGAGTTGTAACCTGCTACACACTACTGTAGACTATCCCGGTAGTTTTCCTTGTATAGTTTTCCTTGTAGCCTTGGTCAGTTAAGGTGGTTCCTGAGTTACCTGTACATTAGAAGTCTTGTATATCTATCAGGAGTTACCTCGCTTTCTTTACGGATGCAATCAGTGTCTAACAAAATTCTCCTAGAAACCGGAAGTTTAGAAGCGTCTAATAACTGGATGAGGATATGTAAAGGGTCGAGTAGCTTACTGAATATTTTTGCTTTCCTAGTTATCCTCCTGTCTCTTACTTAAAAATAGACAGTTTTTATAGCAAAACTAAAGTTTCTGTCGTTTAGTTTAGATTTTATTCGAAAACTGTTGCTGTGTAACATGACACAGAGAGTTGTTGTTGTACAAGTAAAAAAAATACAGATTAATCTTAAAGCGCTAAAAAACGCAACGTCCTCAAAAAAAAGCTAAAATTTAAAAAAAGATTAAGTATCGCTTCAATACTTCTCAAGCTTATAAAATTATGATACATGTTTCTGTTATACATAAACAGCTTTCGCACTAGCCAATAATAACAGGAAACTCTTGCCTTTGTTGACGAACAAGAACGTTCTGTTGAATATCAAATAACAACAATTATATATATTTTCTTAGGTTTGTGCATGTAAACAGTACTTGCATAAAAAGTAAGTGCTCTGGTTACATGAAAGCACGGAAGATACACCATGAACTAATTTTCGCTCCTGAACTTATAAAAACAATTCACATCTTTTAAGAACGTAAAATACACAGTGAAGACCTGCGGCTCTAACTATGTGCAAAAGAGAAGAGAGAGAACTACGTCATTTATGTACTGTACCAGAAGCATCGAACAGTTGTTTTGGTAGAGGGCATCTCTAATTACAAAGCTAGATGTGACGGTGTGAGAAGTGCTGCTCGGTACGACATTCTCCCCCACCAGTCGCAACGTGAGATGCATTTAAGGCCAAGACAGATCACATAAACTTGGCGTAGTCACACCCACAGCAGGCAATCAGTGGGCGGCGCCAACCGTCATGACAAACAAATGTGATCAGGCTTATTTCACAAATCGAGATTTGTAAGACCAAAATCAACACACAGTCTTAATATAGTACGTCATTCGATTCTGATCCGAGAAGAATCCGCAGCGAAATTAGCTCGAGATCAGCATTTTCTGAAAATTTATCTAGCTGAGGCATATTTGGAGCTCACTTTAGTCACAGAAACAAAGCGACTACTTGTATTAAACTTGCCATTTGGTCTGTATCAGTACGACCAGCTGCTATCCGTAGTGACCAGTGCTCACATATCTTCAACGACTGATCCGCAACATCCCAGTCCGCGCATCTGTCTTGGAATTCGGCCGCTGGTGGCCGAGCGGTTCTGGCGCTACAATCTGGAACCGCGCGACCGCTATGGTCGCAGGTTCGAATCCTGCCTCGGGCATGGATGTGTGTGTTGTCCTTAGGTTAGTTAGGTTTAAGTAGTTCTAAGTTCTAGGGGACTTATGACCTCAGCAGTTGAGTCCCATAGTGCTCAGAGCCATTTTTGGAATTATAATTACTCCAAAACAAAATATGGTTAGAGGGTAATTGTTGTTTGGCCTCCTGCAAGAAACAAGCTGCACTGCCGACGCAACAAAAGAATTTTCTTTGTTCCCAAAAATATATGACGCATATGTTAAGAAAGAGCAGGCTCAAGCCCACACCTGAGAATGTAAATTTCACTGATAAACTTTCAGTTCCGTCAAAATAAAAACGAGTTGCTGTCGTTTATATGCAAAATGAGCTATTTTTGCGAATTTATTTCCCATTTCAACCCAAATCGATTATTCACAAAAGCATCTCCACTCAAGTTAAAGCTTGCTCCATTCTCACGGTGTTCATCCTAGCAACCTATACACCTTATTAGAGAATAGGGATGCACTGACGTCGCATTATTGAGGGACGCCCTTGCTGTTCACCAACATCCTCATGATAAACTTCAATTAATCGATGTTGAAATTGACTGTTTGATGAATGCCTGTAAGTAGGAATCGGATCAGACGATTCCAAGGCTACATGGTACGGCACCAGCTTCTGATACAACTATATCAAACTTGCAACTCTTTTCAGAAATCCGAGATCGGTAGCGGATTCTCTACTATTGCAAGAGCAGTAAGTAATACAATAATGAATCCATCAGTACAAAAAGAGCTTGTAAATGCTTACACTAGGTTTATAGTGCTTGCTTCTCTCTCCTTGGTGCATCTCGCGCGCTATTCGCGGGGCCATATTTCCTGGCTCTGAGCACTATGGGACTTAACTTCTGAGGTCATCAGTCCCCTAGAACTTAGAACTACTTAAATCTAACTAACCTAAGGACATCACACACATCCATGCCCGAGGCAGGACCGTAGCGGTCGCGCGGTTCCAGACTGAAGCAGCCGGCCGAGGTGGCCGAGCGGTTCTAAGTGATTCAGTCTGGAACCGCGCGACCGCTACGGTCCTGCCTCGGGCATGGATGTGTGTGATATCCTTAGTTAGGTTCAAGTAGTTCTAAGTTCTAGGGGACTGATGACCTCAGAAGTTAAGTCCCATAGTGCTCAGAGCCATTTGAACCAGACTGAAGCGCCTAGTACCGCTCGGCCACTCTGGCCGGCCATATTTTCTGCCATCACGCTACTGACACCACTAAAACTTACACTGCCATACAAGTGGTGTGAATGTCGCTAGCTACAATTCTCTCACGAGTCGTACTTGCGACCTGCGTATATTCCAGTGCTAGTCGTTTCACTGCAATACAACAGTGCCGACGTTTCTTTTGCTCTCTTAGAATTGATATTAGCCAATTGATTGAGAAGCGTCTGTCGACGAATTCCAGTTACGAGGTCGAGCACCATGATGCACTTTGCTTTTGTTAACAGGTTCCCAGCTGGTGTACTATTTGAAGATTAATTCCCACATTTCCCATCCATAGCGCCGCTTGTTGGCATTAACTTATTTTATATATCTCCGCATTCTTACATATTACTTATTACGCTGCTTAAGGGCACTTAGATTTCCGTTTATGCCGTATGGTAACTGTAATTGTGTAAGGTTCTGTTTTATTATTTTATCGTACTTTTGCCCCTACCCTAAGACCAACATCAAGATATGCGTGTCATGTCTCCAGACCTGGCATGAAGTCTGTAGGTATCGTTCGGCTTCTTTACGCTGTTTCTTGTACAGGCATTGTGAACCGCAAAATTCATTGTTTTATTACTTACTGCTCTTTTATTTTCGTAGGACCACAGCAACATGCTCCACGTATCTTATTGTTGACACTCGCAAATAATAAGCACGTACCATTCTTTTGTGTTTAAATATTTTGAATTTTTAAATTTTTGGTTCTTAATTTTAATATTCTTATTTACTTCTGCTTATTCATGGTATATTTCTCTGTACAGCCTTCTGAAGACAGGTGCTAAGTGTCTGAAACTGGTTACGGAAGTAAAACTTCCATTCTGCAACTGGTTGATGATTATTTCGGTGCATATTGCAAAGAGGCACTTTTCTTTCATAAAATAATGTGATTTGTTTTTCTGTATTTTGAACGATAGATACTTACATTGTTCTGAATCATATCACCTTATGTGTGTATGTTTAGCATTTCCATTGCTGGTAAGGGTGTCTTAAGTTAAGCCAATGACTGGCATATTCGTGTTCTTTTTGTAGCTACTTTATAGCATTTTCGAAGTAGCCCGTATTTGGACCCTGTCGAACTAAACGACAGAATTTCAGTCCTCGCTAGTTAAATTATTTTCTTCAATATTCAGAATTCCTCACGTTTGAAATGTTCAAAAACTTTGGCAGTATACCCTTCAATGAAAGTGGTAGGCCATCTGCGCAAATCAGCAACGATACTGTATTCACTTCGTAAAATCTACAAACAGGACGCGCGTATAATTTGATTTTACGATTTTACTCGCGACTCATACTCCTCCATCGGCATGACGCTCGACCAGCCGTTAAGTTCGTCAAATCATGTACACCTATTTCATACCGAGCCCATTTTTCGTGCCATTGTGCGGCCAGACCGTTCTGCGAAGAGACTGCGAGTATTACTGCCCGCCCCCATGAAGCGGAGGCCGTCGACCCGAACGCCGGCTTTATTCCGCCGTCGGCTGCGGCCCGCCGACACGTGAATGTACATCTTTCCACTCGAACGAGCTCGCGGGCCCAGGGGAGCGAGCGCCCGGTTTAGCTGCCGGAATTTCTGCGCATTGTTTCGCGGGCAGCAGTTTAAGTCCGCTCCTCCGTTCATCACCAAATTGCGTCCCAGCGGGATTCACTGTGGAAGGGAGCGAACAAAGAGGCCTCACTGCGCCGCGCCGCACCGCGCAGCGCTCGTTAACACACGGCGATTGTCGCGGAGCGCCTCCGCTGTTTCGCCGCCAGCCGAACTCCTGGCGGAAACGCGTGCAGTGCGTCGCTCGTCAAGAAAGAATGACGGCGGTAAAAAAAAGGAAGAAAGAATGAACACTTGGAAATCACGCGTATTTCTCAGTTAACAAGTTTATCCGACAGTGAAGTGTTCCTGAGTTGCTGCCCGGTTCCTAAAGGTTCAGTTGGCTGCCTTCCGTGCCGGTGTAGGGCAATCTTTCTTTCGAGTTTCATTTTGTTAATACGCGTTGTCATGTTGCTACCTTTCTGCCGTAATTCACACCAACCGGTACATAACGTCATACTGTTTAGACCCGACAGATACAAAGTCTGACGACGAAAACACGTCAAGTATCACATGCCTGTTTCCCAGAGACTTCGCTCAGTGGAGGAAGGGTGAAAATATGCGAACGCGTGTCTCGAATTATCCGTAGATCTTCGACCGTTTTTGTGAAAACGATAGCCAAAGTTTTCAAGGTAATTTATATGCATTTTAGCGAGTAAACAGGCCAACCGAAGCGGTGCCTAGTATTCGAAACCATATTGTTATTTTCATTTATGTTTTTCATGTATCTACCCACATCCGTTGAAGCTTACTGCACGAATGTTTCCCAGTGTATATTGAAACAAATTTGTTCTTTTCTTTTTCTACTAACAGTACGTCTAGTGAATGAACTTCAGAAAAGAAAAAGAAAAGAAAGGAAAAGAAAACGAAAAAGCAATAAATGATTAGAAAAGTTATTTGAAATTTTGTGTCTTGATTCATAATCAACTGCAAGCGCCAGTTTCCGGATAGAAATCCGTTATACGTGGTTTGTCGCAAAATTAGCCCTCCTGCTTAAGTGGGTGGTAACGTGCTCTCCTCCCATGCAAGCGGGCCCAGGTTCGATTCCCGGCTGGGTTGGAGATTTTTCCGCTCGGGGATTGGGTGTTGTGTTGTCCTCGTCATCATTTCGTCCTCATCACAGGCGCGCAGGTCACCCAATGTGGCGTCGAATGAAAGAAGACTTGCACTTGGCGGCCGACCTTCCCCGAATAGGGGCCTCCCGGTCAATAATGCCATACGCTCGTTTCATTTCCGTTTTGCCGCAAAATAATTGCCAAAGCATGAAATCTTCGGAAATGTTAACGAAGTTTCTTTCCCAAGTGAGATTCATACGAAGAAATTTCATTGTGGCAAATCTGTTTTTCTGCAGTGCTCGTGGTGTTCGGAATTTCTATGTTTCAAACGTTTTACGATTGATATCATCCAAGGGAATGCACCAAATCTTCCTGGGGAATAAACATACGAACAAAATATGGAATTGATATAAGAATTAAATATAAGAATATGAGAATTTAAACTCACTGCAGCTCGTGGAAGTACCATACCGACATATATTATACAATAAATGTATGGCAATTATTGTGAAACATAGTTGTAATTTGCAATTAATATAACGCTATTGTTTCCCCTAACCTGATAAGAAATATTCATGTAGTAACCTTCTTTGGGAATTTGTAGGGAAACGAAAAAAATAAAATAAAAAAATGATCGGATTTAGAACACGAGACGCAAACGTGACGCGCCATGACACTTGCCACTATGCCACCAGTTGCGGTGAGCTTATTGGATGCTATAGGTAACTAAATTAGCTCGAAACCTTTGCTCGTCGGCTCTCCGAAACGGTCGACTATCGACGGATAATGCGAGACACATATTCATTTATTTAGGCTCCTCCTCCACTGAGCGAAGTTCCTGGGAATTCAGGTTGTGGGACTTGCCGTGTTCTCCTCGTTACGGTCCAGAGCTCAGTCCTGATGCAGACAGTGCCATAGTGTCCGCGAGAAATACTGGCCCTGCAACGAACTTGTGACGTCACACCAGTCGCGTTCTCCGTTATATATCTCGAACACTTGGTTATGTGCGGGGCCCATCGGAAATCAATATATCTCAGTGAAAATTTACCTACTAAAAGTCTTAACGTTTTCGTGTGTCATCGAGAGCTAGCATGTATTTAAAAGCGCAGTTAAGAATTTTAGACCCGACTGAAAGAGTAACTCACTCCCCACCAGACAGGGCCACTGGCTCCAGTAAGAGCTGTAGTGTCAATCTGCATGGCCCTTACATCTTGTTGGCCCCAGTGTCACACGTATGACACAAGCCCCATGTCCAGCGATGAAAGGGGTGTGAAGGATACTTTTGTATACAACTATCACTTTCCTGTACCAAATGTAGCTGCTGAACGGAGCCGGCATCTCGTGGTCGTGCGGTAGCGTTCTCGCTTCCCACGCCCGGGTTCCCGGGTTCGATATGGTCACAAAAAAAAAAAAGATTCCCGGCGGGGTCAGGGATTTTCTCTGCCTCGTGATGGCTGGGTGTTGTGTGATGTCCTTAGGTTAGTTAGGTTTAATTAGTTCTAAGTTCTAGGGGACTGATGACCTAAGATGTTAAGTCCCATAGTGCTCAGAGGCATTTGAACCATTTTTTTTTTTTTTTTTGCTGAACGGAATGAACGATTGTTGATACGCCTGGGTGAGAGCTCGAATCTCTTTAATTTTACTTTCGTTGTGTTTTCACGAGATATTCATTCAAGGAATAAATATAAACTGTTCATGGTTTTGAGCCACAGTCTTGTAATAATGTTCCAATGATATGTCGGACATTTGACTATACAAACTTCTTTATTTTATATTACTATCATGATTTCGATCTTAAGTTATTATCAGACCGCCACCTGACTGTGCAAATTTCTTTATTTATATTACTATCATTTTTTCGGTCTCAAGGCTTTATCAGGTACGATGGTTTAAGGACAAAATTATGATAGTAATATAAAATAACGACGTTTGCACGGCCGAATACTTATAGAGTGTTCTAGGAACGTACGATCCCGGACTTCCATCAGCATGCCGTGTTGTGATGCACAACAGCACTTCCATAACATCTGCCTCTGAAGCCGGGTGAATATCACCATAATGCTTTCGCGCTTGCTAAATGCTGCTCTTCCCTGGGTCTTCTGTACGTCGTCCGTAAATCCTGTATCTTAATGACGAGCAACAGGCACATAATAGTACGACAGCCCACGACTAGAACCGTGTCTCATTGATTCACGGAAAAACCGTACAACAATCGTTACAGTAGATGATACTGAACCAGACTCGGTGAGCAGTTCCGTACTTGTGATCTCAGTATTTTGAGAACTGATGTTTACTTGTTATTTTCTTGTCTCTCGATTTACATCTCACGAACGAAACAAGGTAGACCTTGGGATTTCAAAAGAATTTATGTATATAAAATTTATAGGAGCTCTGGCGGAATTTCTAGTTAATAAATGGTCAAAACAGATCACTGCAGGACATCGCTTGATTTTGTAATAAATACATGTCCGAGTGATGCTAAATGTTATTATTTTTGCATACAGAAAAGTATTATCTTCTCAATAACCTGCAAATCGTGAAATAAACCCTTTATTTTTATATGTGAATTAGTGAATTTACTCATAGCACTTGTGTTGCCTGTGCCTGTAGTCACCAGAACTCAAATTAATAACCAAAGTAATTAATTTCGTAAGAGTAAACCATAAATTGAAGGTGTATCCATGTACCAAAAATAAAAATAGTGAACAGTTGAGAGAGCATGAATGAGAACGGTGGCGTCCTTAAGTTTACAAAAAATGACGAGTTTTTATTAATCCTCTTGTAATTACAAGCTCACAAATCTTACACAGGATTGACAAACACAGATTAGAAAAGGAATGATGGTTGCCTGGTAAAACATACATTGAGGTGGAGGCTGTACAAAATCTCAGCTGAATTAATTCCTTTTACAGTGCAATCTGACTTTGTTCACGTGAATCCATTGTTAGGCCAGATTCTATTCAAATGGAACCAACTACGACCGAATATACCACAAACCATTGTTTACTGTAGAAGAGACAGCTGTGAATATCATTCAACAATCCTACCATAGTGCCACAATACTTTACCCATTCAAGTTGATTCAGGCAGCAGCAGGAAACGGAGCGCTGAGGGCGATGTGCGGTGCACTGCAAAAGCTGTAACGTTCTGACGCATCCAGGAAAATTTGCAAACTGCCTGGTCCAGCGTTCTGATTATCAAAACGTGGGATCTTACCTGTCAGACCTCTAAAATCCTGACAGATTTCATTGTGAGGTGCACCCATTCGCTGGTCGGAAGAAACCAATTTGACGTACGAGCATGACAGTGTGTGTTGGAATTGTGAACGTCAGATGGCTTGGAACAAATAAGTTTACTATTGAGATACACGATATGTCTGACATGATATGCAATCCCCTTGTCCAAACAGTTGGAGACTGCCACTGGGTCTTAGTCCGCGACAAGATGCAAACTACAAGTCTCACAAATCAAGGAAAGACCTGTAGATCTCGACCAGGGGAGAACCAGAAATGAAGGAGACAAAGAATATCTAGACCTCGGTATGGGAGCTGAATTGCCAAAAACGAAACTGCCCCCACATTGCACAAACCAATCGAACTATCCTCTAATCTTTTAATCTCCCCTCTTGGCATGGCAGAAAATCGAGACATAGCACCAGGGTTCCCACACTGGGGAGCAAACTTCCACATGGCTTATCCTCAGAGGTGCCAATCAGCAACTCAAAACTCTCTTTCAAACTGAGGAGGAGTCATTCTGACGATAAGCATAGCCGTGTTTTGGCAAAAGGCATCTAACTTTATGGAACCATAGTACCTCATTTAAGAAGAGATCTAATATTTCTGGGAGGACCATTTCCCGTCTCTGAAAGAAGGTTGTTGTGCTTCCCAGACAGTTTTGTCTGCAAAATATATGTTTTTGCCGCTCACTAAAGGAACCTGGCGAATTCCTGGCATCATGGTGATTACAGACTTGCATACACTAAACATGTGCACCATCTGCTCTGTCTGTATCGTCCCACAACATGAGGACGCATGGAGTTTTACGAAGTTCCCAACAATGGCTCAGTTTACAGCAGTCTCTCATAAATGGCTTTCTCCACACACTCTCTGCCAATTGGCTGTCTTCATGTTGGACTGCTGCCTGACCCACATAAAATTTTTTGTGAACCAGCACCCTTCTCTCCAACCCTAACAGCAAGGAGGAGAGGTCTTGTGCCAAAAGTCCCTCTGCAGGTACAATCCGCTGAGAGCTTCTTCCCAGAATCACTCTCATAGCCAGAATACTTCACTCAACATTTATGGTCGTCAATTCATCCCTCTCCTTGTTCTCTGTCATTCTCTGTCACCTCCGCAACCATCCCTCGGGTACAAGTTCTCTACAGGTTACACATGCAGTTATAAGAACATTCTGCCCACAGGTCCCTCATGTAAAAAAGTAGTTCTGGGGAACATTAATCTGACTGACAAAGTTGTTTAAACGAGAGAGCAATGTATCCCTTCTCATGACCTCCCTGTTACCCAATAATTTCTGCATGGGGAGTGTCACATTTCAACAAAGAGGTTAGTGTGGCCTGGAGCAGGAGAAATTATGACATTTCAACTGGTTCTTCAAGAATGACAAGCTGCACCATGAAGTTCGCGAACCAAAAACCATGAGATACCGTGCCCTGTCTTGACCCCAACCAGGGGTCATTCACACACTCACTGCTGCATACCTGCAAAAGTTTTGTGATTTACTGGGTAACAGGTTTTTTTCCTGTGGACCCTCAGGTCTGTGACATACACTCCTAACTATAAATATATAACTAAATGGTTGAAAGGTCACACCGACAATTAACTAACCCATTCATACCAAAACTGAGATGTTTGGTTTCCCTAACAACAATACAATATTGTTTTTCATTGAATATTCTCTGCCTCAGAGATTTTGTTACCCCTGCCCAAGCAATCACAGTGATTCAACCTTCCATAAAGAAAATAACATGACAAATTCTATCCAAGCATTCGGCAAATCTAGTTCTTCTAGTACAATGGAGTATATGGCGATGACACAAAATAAATAACATTTAAATGACATGTGAAACCTAGTGTTGCTTTACACAAATGATAGGTACAAAATAAAAACATGAGTCGGTTTTAAAAAGTGGTTTGAATATTAGTGTATTTGTTGCGTATGATTTTTTGTCAATCTTATATTTCACATGAGAGTGGCCTTCTACCCCACTACACATCTAAAACTGGTATTGTCCTTCTTGACCAACATAGTGGGAAAGAAAAGTGAAAAATTACAACCAACCTAATAAAATAAATACATCAATGAATACAAAAATAAGAATTAAAAATAGAAACATATTTGGAGTTTCCTACTGCTCCTTTCTCGAGGGTCTGTAGGGAGTTCAAAAATTAACTGTATATTAGACACACAAATAAACTGAGCAGTACATTCATGAGGTGTGTAACAGGTTGGATGTGGCAGCTGTAGGGGATGAGTTGATGCTAAGAGAAGATTACCCCTTTACTTAAGAGCATCAGTGATGGCAGCAGTGTCGGCATGCTCTGTCTCCTGTTTATGGCTGCAACAAGTAGGCATCTGGCCTGTTGGCAGAGAAGAGATGGGTCAGCAGGTGACAAACTGTCGCTCATGATGGAAAACAGTCCTCTAGCAGCTGTTGTAAGTGTTGTGCTAAGCGTCTGGAGAAGTCAGTCGCTTGGTCCGGTGCTCTCTAATCCTTCCTTCCTCGTTAGCACCAGCGTTACATTCCGGGCTGGTCCCTCGAGGCTCTTCTGTCAAACAACGGTGGTCCCAGGTGGTCGCGTGACATCAGGGGCGAGCCCCCTTACTTGCTGGCTGCAAGTGAGGCACCCCTGCTGAAGCTTTCAGCCACAGGGCGTGGAAATTCTTCCCCTCTCCACTGGCATGAGTGAAATGGACGAGCGGGACTGTGCATGCTTCTGTCACCCTTCGCTGCCCCACCGTCATCACGTCAGCCAGCTGCCTGCCCCTTCGCCTCATGGGGGAAGGATGGATCGCCTGTGACAGCTGCCAATGTGGCCATGCCAGCCCAGTCTCTCGACGATGGTGGTTACCCTGCTGTGATGTCAACCAGGCAGCCTTTCCTGAGGACAGGCTACGACGTGAGCCAGTCCCGCGATATGTACTGTGCCAACCCACGTCCAGCCAAAGTCTGCTTCTCGCTCCCCATTTGGAATGCTGTAGTCCTCTGCACAATTCTTAGCGCATATTTTAGTGCAGTGATTTTACAATGAATATTTAGAAACACATATGCATAGAAAATCATAACAAAAGTATGAGATGTTTGTAGCTGAATCCGGAACCGCGCTGATGCTACGGTCGCAGGTTCGAATCCTTTCTCGGGCATGGATGTGTGTGATGTCCTTAGGTTAGTTAGGTTTAAGTAGTTCTAAGTCTAAGGGACTGATGGCCTCAGATATTAAGTCACATAGTGCTTAGAGCCATTTTTTGCAGCTGAAATTTTATAATGAGATTAATCAAAAAAGTACCTTGCTGCTTTCCTTTATTTAAAAAAATTTAGTACTGAGGTTCTTTTTAAAAAAGTCGCAGTATCATCTATAATTAATCGCTTATCTAAAAGACATAATCTAAACATTTTCTAGTGGTGAATTCATGTTGCTGTATGTATGTTAGTGTTCTGTTAGTTTCCCAAAACTACTCATTCAGCCTAGTGCACTAAACCAGCACAGTCTACACATTCACACTTCAGGGATTCTCACGTCATGCAACACGTACTTTTAATTAGTTTGTCCATTACCAAGCTAAGCTACGTCGAACCCTTTCTGCTTTACGCTAATCTAGACTTTGATATTTCTCCTGATGCCAACTTACTGGATGGTGACACTGATGGGGATACCTGGTGCAGAATCTGGGTCGAAACCGTTTACCGCCATCTCTACACTCTTTACTGTGCTGTCAAGATACATAAGACATAGGCACGAATTCACCTTTCCCTCTGAAACTGACGAATAACCCTCAAAAATCGACGTACAGGTGTTATCAAATGACAGCTGCTGCAAAGTCGTAAACAGTAGTTTTTCTACAATTTGCAGTGCGATAAGGATTTGTGATTTTCTTTCTTTTTCTATATGGTCCCATTCGCCATAACTTTCCTAGTCATCTATTCACCCAAAGACGTACTATCGTGACTTGCACTCCACGTGCTCACGCCACGTAATACAAAACTATAAACTGCAAGGGTAATATCCAACAAATGTGAAGGTTGTTCAATAAATAATGCAACACTTGTTTCTGCGCCAATTTCGGTTGAAAAAATGGCGAATTTTTGTGAGACGTCGTGGAATATTCCTGTTTCACCCATGTAGTTTCATGAAGTTCTGAAACCTGACGGCGCTGTAGGTAGCCTTCAAAACGGCTTCTGTAACGGAGGTGCGTTCCAAACAGAGAGTTATCATTGACATCCTTTTGGAGGAAAGCCAGTGCATCGCAGACATTCGCAGAGTGTCTATGGAGACCTGGCGGTGAACAAAGGCACGGTGAGTCGGTGGACGTCGCGTCTGTCATCATCGCAAGCAGCTAAAGCAAACCTCTCCTCGCGTTTCGGCCACCCACACACAGCTGTGACTCCTGCTATGTTGGAATGTGACGGATTACAATCAAGCACTTTGCTACTCAACACACCTCTCTTGGTAGTGCCGACACACTCGTCTACCAGCTGGACAACTCAAAGCTGTATGCCAGCTGGGTTCCTCGGCGTCTAACTTCCTTCTGTTTGGCCCAAGGAAGGATGCACTCCGCGGAAAGCAGTACTTGGATGATGGGGAGGTTGTTGACGCAGGAAGACGATGGCTCCGACGTCGACCAGTAAACTGGTGGGCATCCAGGCAGTAAGGTGGCGTAAGGCCGTAGCATTGAACGGAGTCTGTTGAAAAACAGGGTTTCGTTACCAAAAGAGTGGGGAATTATGTGATGTTCTGCAATTCTGACTAAAGCGTACCTGATTTCCGAAAGAAAACGTGTTGCATTACATGTTGAAAACCCTCTTGGTAGTGCCGACACACTCGTCTACCAGCTGGACAACTCAAAGGTGTATGCCAGCTGGGTTCCTCGGCGCCTAACTTCCTTCTGTTTGGCCCAAGGAAGGATGTACTCCGCGGAAAGCAGTACTTGGATGATGGGGAGTTGAAGACATAGGGTGCAAATGTTAGTCTGAGATAAAGAGATTCGCTTGGGTAAGGAAATTACGGCGGGCTGCATCAAACCAGTCTGATGACTGGATAAAAGGGTTAATGACATACGGAACCCGTTCGTCGAACTACGCAGATGGCGAGAACAAAGTAGAAGTGCCACATTGGTAAGAAGTCAGTAAAAATTTCTGCGACATGTAGCAATCATGTCTTGTGTATCATCTGCAGCATTTGTTCATGTAGTTTTGCCAACGACAAAGTGAATCATTACAAAGTAACGTCAGTGCTACGACAGACCAATTCAGATATTGTTGCGCGACGTCTGCACCGCATCTGGCCGTCGCATTCTGTGCGCGATGTAGTCGTTGAATCTGAAGTGCTCCTTTTTCTCTGATGAAGCATAAGCATATTTTTAGGGTATCTTACATCACAGAACAGCCGACTTTTGTGTACTGGAAATCTTCATCAGTTATATCAAGAGCCCCTGCATGACGTGAAACCACGAGTATCGCGTACGGTTAGTACGACACCAATTATTGTTCCGATCTTTTTCTTCTTCATTTCATGGATATACCCCCTTTCCTGTTCCGTTGATTTCATGGATTTACCCCTATCCTACTGCGATCTCTTCCGTGGTCTTAGGAGACATTGTTTCCCTTGTGTTTTGTGTTAGTCTACCCAGAGCTTCGTAATCTTTGCCGGTGAAACATTATTATGTTGTCGACGAATTACGTGGTGCAACGATGGCCATTTTACTTTTCAAGATTGACTACTACTCTACCAATCTGGGTGTAGGACCAATCCCCTATTTTTGTGCCGTTGTATAACTTTCTATCGCTGAAGTTTCCTTTCATACAGTTCCAAGTAAATGGTTGATGTGATTTTACTGAAACAGCGTGTTTGTTACACCTGTGTCTCGTACGAGTGTGGTGTACAGCCTGACTCGGTTCTTTTCGTTTTGTTGTTGTTAACACCTAATTTCTTATTCATGTTGCTTTCTATACAAACGTATGTCACATGATGATTATTGCTGGTACACCCAGTTTGTGTTCAATCCGCATGTAATATGTGCATGATCTGAAGATGTAGTCACTTAAAACCGAAATTAGCTAGTCATCATATTTTAATTCTCTTAAGTAAATGCCATGTCAGGCATTAAAAGACTTCTGACTTTTTTATTTTAACATATCGTCAAAATGATTAGATGGGTAGATCACATAACTAATGAGGAGGTATTGAATAGAATTGGGGGTAAGAGGAGTTTGTGGCACAACTTGACTAGAAGAAGGGACGGTTGGTAGGACATGTTCTGAGGCATCAAGGGATCACCAATTTAGTATTGGAGGGCAGCATGGCGGATAAGAGTCTTAGAGGGAGTCTAAGCAAATTCAGAAGGATATAGGTTGCAGTAGTTACTTGGAGATGAAGAAGCTTGCACAGGATAGAGTAGCATGGAGAGCTGCTTCAAACCAGTCTCAGGACTGAAGACCACAACAACAACATGGTCTACATGTTTATTCACTTATTATTGGTCACCCATTCCACGCAAATTACTGATGTAAATTTTTTGTTAAAAACACCACAGCAGTCATGAGGATTAAACAAAATAGTTGGAGATGTTGGCTCGAGGAGAGCGGTGAGTGGGTCAGAGCTGGGGGGAGTGGGGTCGACAGGGTAGGAGGGTGGGGGAGGGGGGCGAACACTCGAAGTTTACGATGAGTGGCAGTTACCCTTGTTGCGGCTCAGTACTTCCGCGCATTTACCTAAATACCAGCGAGTTTCATATCGACGAGGGAAGTAAAGCCAACGGAAGCGAAGCACTCTGTGTTTTTACGTATAAAAGCTAAATTGCAGCGTTAAGCGCAACGTGATTCCTCATTGCGATAATGTTTCACGCAAGGTTTAATAGCTTATTTGCCTGGTTTCTTGGCTGGCTTTATCATGTTATACAGTTTCTGATGAAGTTCTCCACTCGCAGAATAAAGGTCGTAAGAGTTACGTCTTGCACGGCCTAGTTATCTAGAGAGTGATGTGAGGGCAATACTTCGGTGCAGAGATATGATCCAGACTCGACCACAAGGTCACACAACGCCAGTGTTCCTTCAGCATGACGGCGCAACGTTGTCACTGAGAACCGATGACGTGACATGACATTTCTATCACATAAATAAACAACAATTTTGGCGTAATAGTACAGAAATGCTTCATTTCTGGTGCAAATAACGGTCTCTCATTACATGTTTGCATTTTTTATTTCAATTGAACTTGTCAGCGACATTCTCAGATTATAAAACGTACTTCAGTTATAGGGCCAAACTGTAGAAGCTGTACGATCATGCTCTGCTTTCCGTTGTGTATGGCGGCAGAACGTTGTGCGTTGCCCTGAGGACAATGTGCCGTTCATAAGTGAAGGGGCGGGCTGCCTCGCGCTCTACATGACGCACACTCTCCACAAGAGACAGGGCTGCTGTGTCTCGAGCTGGTCTGTCTTTCACAGCTGTGTTCCTCTTTTTTGGAAAGTTAGACGCACCGTTGACGGAGAGAGAGCTAAAAACGAAACGCCAACTGAAGCTGGGCAAACGTGTGTGAAGACTGTGAGTTCCTACTCAGAAGCTATGAATTGTAATGGCACATCACATCCACTTGTGCTTCTAGCAGTTTGCCAAAGCTGAACTTGGCGTTATTGACGAGGACCAAAAACAGTGCTTCTCGAGAGGTTTCATTACGAAGCTAATCAGTATTCTCCGAGCAAAACATTGTCCTTCTTACGTAATAATTTTCCACATGGATCTTGGTGCTGAACTAGCTTTTTCTCCCTAATTTCTAGGTTTACCACGAAGAGGCTGTAGTATCAATTAAAATATGTTTTTATTGTGTTAGTATTTAGGCTGTATCATAATTAATAGTGAAAACTGATGCAATAAGAGAAGCGAAAATGTTACAACTCATATGGGTTCCGCAAACAAGCCTTATGCGACATAACTGCAAATGTCTGCTTACAAGCTGCCGATGACTTCGTTACGAAATACAGTTTATTGAGACATTTTTACTTCTGTTGTCGTCTTCTTTCATTAGAGTCAGTTTTCCCAATTGGCTAATTTCGTCTATTTAAATTTTTGAACTTAAGCGTGTCGATATCACATCAATTGGTTAGCTCATTACAACTTTTTGTGTTAACATTCATCTTTACTCCCATTGCTACTCCACTTGGAGGTCATCTGCTCGATTAATGCCTGCATTATTTTAATAATTCAGAAACAGGTTTTGCTGATTTGAAATAAGTAGTTCGTCTTAGCAACATTATTATATTTAGTGTTGCTCATGTTTAATTTTATGTAATACAGAGCACCAGCAACGCGCTTTCTTATTTTCCTTGTTGCCCATGTTAGTTCAACTTCCGTCACCGTCTCAGTAACCGAACGACAGCCACAGCGCAGCTTCGACAACACACGGAATACTCGTAGCTTATGTTGCCATTTGCTACGTGCTTGGCAAATTACTCATAAGATGTGTCGGCTTTACCGGCAGCATACGCTTCTTCCTCTCGGTCGTTGGTGGCCCCCAAAGAATAGTTAAAATAATTTTCAGTAGCGTTAAATTTATTAGTATTCACCACTAACTTTATTTTATTCTTCAGTCACTACAGGGCCCAGTACTTTCCTGAATAACATCTATGAGGGCCATTCTGTTGCTTGACATAGACAGGCAAGAGCATATTTTAATCTGAATGTTTACAATTCGCGACTTAACACAGGTCAGGGTCGTTTTTGGCAATTGATCCACGTCAAATGGGAATGGTCCCCATCTATTTTTCACTCGAGTTACTGTATCACTGTTTTTTAATTAGGCATAAGTTCTGATTCCTGATCCTGTCCTTTCATTTAGACATGACTTTCATCATTGACGATGGTCTCTCTATCGTTTGGAGATGGTTCTTTGTCAGTTAAGAGCTGCTGAAATCTTTACCTAGCCACGGCAACAGTTGCACTGCGGCATTCTGTAATCTACAACACAGCATTTCTAAGTACTTTCTTTTGGTATCAACTTACAAGCTCCATTTATTTATTATATATAAGCCCGTTCTTGTGGGGCGTGTGTGACCACACCAGTTCCCCAGCTTGATGAGTAATATTTTCTTCCATGTTTACAACTAGTCATTCAGTATCTTATGATGTCTCAGATAAGTGCATTGATTTCAAAAACTATTTTCAACAGATATTTGCACCAGAGGATGTAACTCAAAAGTTGCAAAGCCGGTTTTGTGCTTTTATAAGTCATTTGAACAAATACAGCTACAGAGGACCATTGAAAGTTTCATTCGGTTTCATTTTAATAGTTTTAACATCTGAATTTTAAAAAACTGTTCACTGTATGAAGTGTCAAGCAATCATTTTCACCTCTGGTTGATACTGATACACTTTTTTGCCATTGCTAGTCTGCTTTCTATGTGGTCCTTGCTCCATCCGTCATGGGTTATTTTTCTGCTTAAGAAGCAAATTTCTTAACTTTATCCACTGCGCGATCACCAGTCCTGGTCTCAAGTTTCTCGTTGTTGTCCTTTTGATACTTCTCATTAGTTTCGTCTTTCTTCGATTTACTCTCAGTCCATATTCCGGACTCATCACACTCTTCATTCTATTCAGAAGAGCTGTAATTATTCATCACTTTCACCGAGGATATCAATATCATCAGTGAATCTTGTCATAGATATCCTGTCATCTTGAATTTTAATTCCGTTCTTTAACCTTTCTTTTATTTCCGTCATTGCTTCTTCGATGTATAGACTGAACGGTAGGCTACATCTGTCTTCCACCCTTTTTAACAGGAGCACTTCGTTCTTGCTCTTCCACTCTTATTGTTCCCTCTTGTCTTTTGTATATATTGTACATTACCCGTCTTTCCGTATAGCTTACCCCTCTGTTTCTCAGAATTTCGAACAGTTTCCACCGTTTGACACTGTCGAACGCTTTTTCCAAGACGAGAAATCTTCTTAACGAGTCTTGATTTTTTGTTGAGTCTTGCTTCCATTATTAACTGCAACGTCATAATTGCCTCTCTGGTGTCTTTACCTTTCCTAAAGCCAAACTGATAGTACTTTTATATTATTCTGGTCAACAACTTGAATGCGTGAGCTGTTAAGCTGATGGTACGATAATTCTAGCACTTGCTGGCTCTTGCAATCTTTCGAATTGTGTAGATGACGTTTTTTCGAAAGTCAGACGGTATACCACTTGACTCCTGCATTCTACATACCAAAGTGAATAGTCGTTTTGTTGCCACTTCCTCATAATTTTAGAAATTCAGATGGAATGTTGTCCACCCCTTGTGACTTATTTGATCTTAGGTCTTCCAAAGCTCTCTTAAATTCTGATTCTAATATTGGATCATCTGTCTCTTCTGTATCGACTCTCGTTTCTTCTTCTGTCGCGTCATCAGACAAATCATATCCCTATTTAGAGGCCTTCTGTGTACTCTTTCCCTTGTCCGCTCTCGCCTCTGCGTTTAACAGTGGAACTCTTATTGCACTCTTAATGCTACTACCCTTGTTTCTAATTTCGCCGGAGGCTGTTTGACTTTTCTGTTTGCTGAGTCTGTCCTTCCGACAGTCGTTGCTTTTTCGGCTTTCTCATGTTTTTCATGCAGCAATTTCGTCATAGCTCCCCTGCACTTCCAGTTTCTTTCATTCCAAAGTGGCTTGTACTTCTGTATTCCTGAATTTCCCTGAAACCTTTATACTTCCTCCTTTCATCTATCAACTGAAGTTTTTCTTATGTTACTCATGGTTTCTTCGCAGTTACCTTCATTGTACCTACGCTTTGAATTCCAACTTCCATGATAGCCCTCTTTAGAGACGTCCACCCCTCTTCGTCCTCATACCGCAATATCTATAACGTCAGAGAACTTCAAGCATATCTCTTCAGTCCTTAGTACTTCCGTATCTCACTTCTTTGCGAGTTGATTTTTCCTGACTAATCTCTAAAATTTCAATGTTATTCTTCATTAATACATTATGATCTGAGTCTACACCGACCCCTGCGTATGCCTTAAAATCCAATATCTGATTTCGGAATCCCTACCTAACCATGATGTAATGTAACTGACACCGTATCACCTGACCTTTTCCAAGTATACCTCCTCATCTTGTGATTCTTGAACAGAGTATTCGCTATTTCTAGCATTAATTTATAAGAGAAATCAATTATTCTTTCTCCTCTCTCATTCCTTTGTCCAAGCCTTTATTTTTGTGTTACCCTTTTTTTCTATTTCTTCCCCTGCAACTGCATTCCAATCCCACATGACTGTTTTTTTTTCTCCCCTTACGTACTGAAACACCAGTTACATATCCTCGTACAGTTTCTCTATCTCTTCACTCCCGGCTTGCGACGTCGGTGTATACAGCAGAATTATTGTTGTCGGTGTTGATTTGCTGTCGATTCTGATGAGAACATACCTATCACTGAACTGTTCACACAAAGTCACTCTCCGCCCTACATTCCTATTCATAACGAATCCTACTACCGTTATACCATTTTCTACTGCTGTTGATATTACCCTATACTCATCCAACTAGAAATCTCTGTCTTCTTTCCTTTTCTCTTCAGTGACCCCTACCATATCTAGATTGAGTCTTTGCATTTCCATTATCCGATTTTCTAGCTGCCCTGCAACGTTCAGAATTCTGACATTCCACGCCCCGACTCGTAGAACGTTTCCCTTCCGTTGGTTATTCAGTCGTTTACTCATAGTCACCTCCGCCTTGGCAGTCCCCTCCCGGAGATTCGAATTGAGGTCTAGTCCGAAATCCTTTGTCAATGCGGAGATCGTTTTACGTGTATTTAATGCAGTAGTTCCCATTGCCTTCTGCACCGTCGTGCCGTTGAGAGTGACTCTACCCATGCAACTCACATTGCGGAGAATTTTTCCTTGCTAGTAGAACAGAATAATTGTATTTCATTAATGAAAACTAAATTTAACACTGAATATCATAAAATGCCAGAATGTGTTCTTTGCTATTTTGATGAGAACTAATTTGTGTGTTGTAACTACCGCACGAGCAGTGAGTGTTTGGAGGAGATTATGCGTAGTCATGGAGTACTGCCAGAGTGGTAATAAAGGAATTATTTGTTCTACGTGTGATATCATTTTTGCCCAATACGCTGCATACGCCTTACACAGCATGAAGTAATGCGATAATGCGTTCTTTAGAGTGACTGTGATTGGACCACCTTCCAGACATCAATTTGAGATAGTGAACAATGATATTCATTTTTTTGTGTGGATATTTCAGGTAGTTAATGCTAGATAGGGTGATGATACGCGCTGGAACGGGAAAAAAACATGTGGTAGTATGATAACTACCATCTTCCATAGAATTCAGAACTGTTCGCAGAGCATGTACTGTATAAAAATGCGGGTCTGTTAGTGGAGATCAGACGTCGATTTACCACATTACGTCAGTAACGAAGTAGCAGTGAAATATGGAATCTGGTTCCCCTGAAACAATTAAAGCGAAGTCTACTTCATATCCCGGAAAGCGATGCGAAGCGATTCTTTCTTACTATCTCGCTTAGTGTAAAATAGCACGTGATAAAAACAGTGTAAGTCTTCTGAGCCAAATAAACACGTAATAAGATGGCTGGCCTGCAAACAAAACAAACATCCATCCATCATCAAGAAAAACAGCAGCGCAAAAAGCTTCACTGGTGTGAAGTACGATTTGTCTCCTCTCCCGGTAACTGAGTGGTCAGCGCGACAGAATGTCAATCCTAAGGGTCCGGGTTGGATTCCAGGCTGGGTTGGAGATTTTTCTACGCTCAAGGACTGGGTGTTGTGTGATCCTAATCATCATCATTTCATCCCCATCGACGTGCAAGTCGTGGAAGTGGCGTCAATTCGAAGGAATTGCACTCAACGAACTGTCTACTCGACTGGAGACCCTAGTCACACGACATTTCTAGTACGCTTCGTTTGAACATCACTCTTTGACAGCTAACTGTTCCATTACCGAAAGAACAGAGTGCCTGGAAATCTTTTTCAGGATGAATTTACAAGCTATGGCCACCCTATAAGAGTGTTTTGTGTACCTACTACAATCGTACTTCTGTTATTGCACCATCGTACACGTGTTATCAGCAGGTAAGGAAAAGAGCTCTTCGATAAATCTGCTTTCGTCTTATTTTGCGAAGGAGCCAGCCCTCACATAAAGAGGATATCTACATAATCCCGAATGCTGTTCTTAACATTTGTAGGCATGACTTTTCAATTGTAACTTCAATTATGTTTATCATTTAGATTAAAAACAATTATTATCCGTGTTTCTTTTCTACCAAATACTTTTCACCTACTCCTGGCTGTTACCATCACTGGTCTATAAAATAACAGGTAATTATTTAAGGTACATATTTTTTAATGACACATGTAGAATTGATGGTAACATAATTAGGTGATATTACCACTTACAATATTACCACTTACAATTATAGGACGCGTTTCGTTAATTACTTTTATGTTTCCTTTTATTTGCGTGTACGCTTTAACTCTTGTGGAGGCACTGGTGACAACTAGGAATTTCTCTGAATATAACCTTTCTTCCTGCTCGCTGCACGTAGCCTTGCTGTAGGGATGACCAAGAGATCATGGGAACTGTAGAGAGTACCAGTGGAGTAAGACATCGACTGGGGAGGGCTACTGTTGGAGCCTAATAAGTGAAATATAAATTGTTGTAAACGAAATAAACACTGATGCAAAGACGGGTTGTGTATTCTTATCTATGCAGATGAGCCAACCATTATGGGAGGTATTGTCACTTTTAGTGGCAGCAGTTGCAGTAGTAGATACACTGCCAGCATTAATTTTAACACTTCATATGTTTTTACTGACGTTGCCACTTCAGACACTCAGATCATTTTAATACTATTTGACAAATTAAAATTGTTATTTTTTAGGTAAATATGATGTAAAAATGGTACTGGATGTGTGAAATACTGGTCAGATGTAAGAGAGGGCTTGATGACCCTAATCAGATCACATTAAATAAATAAATAAGATGTTGTTCCACATCTCATCACAGAACGGGCAGGTCAGAGGGTTGCCAGCTCCGTGAGGTAAGAAACGTGGCGCTCTGTGGCAGACCTGAGAACAGAGTACAAGCCAGGTGCAAGCATAAGTGTTTCGGGGCACATTGTTCAGCTCACATTGTTGAACTTGAGGCTTTGCGGTAGACGAAGCTTACGTGTACCCATGATGACCCAACGACAACGTCAATTACGATTGCAGTGGGCAGTGGAACCATGTCGCCCGGTCTGATGACTAACGTTTCTTTTGACAACAGATCGATAGTCTTGTCCGGATATACCGTCATCCAGGCGAATGGCTATTCGAAGCATACACCGCACCACGGACGTGGGCCGGTGGGAGTAATATTATGGTATGGGGGACGTTTGTCTGGACTTGCATGTGACCTGTGATAGTAATCGAAGGCAGCATGATCGCCGTGGAATTTGTGAACGTTATTGCAGGCTACCCACATCCCATCATGCCTGATGTTTCCCCAACGGTGATTGCATCTCGCGGCATTATAGCGACCTCTTTCACAAGGCCAGAATCGTACTATAGTGGTTTTATGTGGATGATGGTGAACTCACGTTGATATCTTGGCCACCAAATTCACCTGATCTGAACCAAACGAAACATATGTTGTACGCTATCAAGCGCCAGTTGCGTGACCACAAAACACCGGCTCGTAATTTAGGTGTGCTGGTGCGCAGGCGACGGTGTCACATAGCCCCGGAAATCTAATGAGAGTTTCTCGCATCCGTGTCACGCATAACTGTTGTTGTATTGCGTCTCGAAGGTGGACCAACACGCTACTAAGCAAACGAGCAACTAAAATAAGGACGCCACAACCGCGTTTGGCTGGCGTTAGGGTCGACGTCCGCGAGGAAGACTGACCGAGGCGCGTACTCACAACGTAAGGCACTGCCGATCTTACAAGAGCCAGCGGCAGCTATCTCCGACGGAGAGCGAGTAACTATTGCAGACGAATTTAATAATTCCTGACTGCGCATTTAAATGCTTGCAAGATCTCGATCGCATATAACATATTTAAGACATTTAGTAGGTATCTTTTCAGTTGCATATTGATTTCCCGTGTGAGCGTTCGCGAAGTATGACGGACAAGCCGACTAGCGTGGATGGCACAGATCGTTGCGGGGCCCGTATTTCTCTTCGGTCCCGGTTCGAGTCAAGTGAGGTCCCTCGCTCGCTGTATGGTGCCATCTTCATTATGGTGACCGCCGTTTCACTTACAGCAATTTAAGCTGTGCTCTTAGGTTCCTGACTAACGACACCACGGAAATCGCGACGTATTCTGAAACAAACATCCAAATACTTGTGACAGACAAAAGTATAAATGCCATTGCTATTCGTCTCGCTCGCAGCGTTCTAAGCTGTATTGTTATGCTCCTGTCTAACCACATTCTCGGAAATCGTGACACATTCGGAGAAAAATGTCAAATATGTGTGATTGTTGGCAGCAATTTAAGCTGTACTCTTAGGTTCGTACTAACAACAACCCCGGAAATAGCAACTCAGATAGCTAAATGTTTATGATAAGAAATAATATAAATGACATTGCTGATTGTTTCACTCACACCAATTTCACCTGACTTTTTTTTTTTCAGGTTGAAGAAGCCACAAAAACGAAGAAACTCATTTCTAAAACAGCGCTGTTACGTGTCAATGACATCGAATGTTGCAGAACGTGCCTCTATTACATGACTAGGAGTATCCCAGAATCTGTTATAAATGAGAAGGTGAAAAAAAAATTAAGGAGACGAGCTTGTTTCCTATGACTCAAAAACTGTACATCTCCAACTGCAATACCGCAGGGACAGCGTACATGTCTGTCTCCTAAAGGCTTTTACCACAGATATATCATTAGCTGCTACTTCAAACGAAACTATATGGTTCCAAAGACCTTTTTCAAATCTCAAACATCCATGATGTTTATATTCAGGCTTAAGCGATGAATGAAATTTTGTGCCCAGTCCGGGATTCGAACCCAGGTATCCTGCTCACTAGCCAATGAGCTAACCACTGCACCATCTTGGCACAGTAGCTTTCCACACCTGCACTGACTACCGTATCACACTTCCCTCCTCAGTTCAAATTCCATTCACGCCTCAGCCCAATTTGTACTTTCCCTAATCTCAAACAGCATTGCAGAGGCTCTCGAACAGTACTAGAATAGCACATCAGCATCGAGCAAAACGGGGGTTTCTGTTTCAAACCCAGACAAAGGTTCTTCAATCAAATGAAACCATCTCGTTCTAGAGATCTTCTTGAAGTCTCCAACATAAATAATGTGTATATGCAGGCTGAAGATATGAATCAAAACTTGTCCCAAAACCAAGATTCGAACCCGGGTCTTCTGCTCACTAGTGCTAACCACTGTGCCACCCTGGCACAGTATTTCCAAACAACTGCACAGACTACTTCATTTGGTATTCCACACAAACTACAAAAAGCATTGCAGTGGCTTTCCAAATGTATTGAAATAGCGCCTCAGCATTAAAAAAAATGGGGATCTTACCAGAAACACAGACACAGGTGCCTTAAAAAAGAAAACTAGGGTTTGGGAGACCCTTTCCAAGATTCAAACACCTAATGTGTATATTCATTCATTGCTTCAACGTGCATGTGTACATAATAGATGCTGGAGAGTTGAAAAAGCTCGGGAAACATATAGTTTCTATTGATTAAAATACTTGTGCCTGGGTTTCACGAAGGCTCTCCCGTTCGGTCGATGCTGAGGTGTTATTCAAATCCAGTTGGAGAGCTTCTGCATTGCTATTTGATTTTAGGGGCAATACCAAGTGCGCTCGGACATGAATGGGAATTTGGACTGATGATGCAGGTGCGCTGGGGTAGTCCATGTAGTTGGAGAAAGCCACTGTGCTGGAGTGGCGTACTGGTTAGAACATCTGCCTAGTGAGCAGTTCCACTTCGAGCGCCGAGGGGAAAGGTTGTTGTTTATTTCACTTGCCGCAGCGTCGCTTATGTGAAGTTTTCCTCGTTAGTGTTTTCCTGTCTACCGAGTGAGTCGCTCCGCCTCCGCTCCGCCTTACTGTCTGTTTAGTGTTCGTCTACTTGCAGTGGCGTCGACCGCCCTGTTATGGCTACCATGGTTCCCACGTGTATTCCACGAAAAGGTACTGAGAGATTTATTTTCGATAAAGCAACGCGACACATGCAGCCCGGGTCTCTAGAAATCCACGATTGGCTTGTCGACACATTTCAGGTGCACTCTGATCAGGGCCACACTGCTCCTTTTGATGAGGACGAGTACGTGTTTCACGTGAAATTTATGGATCCCCATCACGTTGAAAGATTACTGTCGCGATATGGTTCTCAAATCTCGTTCAGGCATCACGATAATTCCATTAGTATGGTGTCGCTCGAAGATGCTGATATTGACTATACCAATGTTGAGTGTTCAACCTCAAGCCAGAAGTAGATGATAACTTTGTAAAGGACATATCGACTACTTATGGTAACGAGAAAAACGTCCGTCGTGAACGCTGGTCTACTCAACACAGTGTTACAGTGGAATTCGTTCCGTGGAAATGCATGTCAACCGCAATATTCCATCACATTTACAAGTATGTGGTTACTGCGTGGGTGTCATGTATACTGATCAAAAGGGAACCTGCTTCCTATGTAATGAAAGTGGTCACGTTCGGTCTAATTGCCCGCGGAGGGTTTTTGTATTAAAGCAATCGTTAGTGCAGCGTCGCAAATTGAAGGTTGCTGATCTTGTTCCTTCCACTCCCGCCGTCAGACCTACTTCTGCTGCGTATCATAATGAACCAAAAGTCAATTCTGCAAATCGTATCAACGAATTTCCGCCCTTACCTCCGCGACGAGTTCAGAATCCTGTTGCCCCCAGGGCAAAACCTGTACCAGTAACGAACAAGCGATGTCGCTCTCAGGATGGTAATTGTGATGATTTGACTGTCCCTTCTGTGCCAACCTCCTCCGCATCCACTGCGTCCCCTGCTCCTCTCGATACTACGGCAATACCTCCCGTCCATAGTACGGTGAGTGACGAAGACGTTATCTCCAGCATCCCTCGTGCTCGCGAAGTGACTCCTTCTGAGCTGCCTGTGTGTGGAGAGTGAACGAAGTGCCTCCCTTAGTCTTTGTGTCCTCTGTTACAGTCTGAGAGGATGAAATGTCCTCCTGCTCCTTCGTCTTCAGCTGCCGAAGGATTCCTGAATTTACCGCCTAGAGCAACTCCCGAGGAGAATAAAATCAGCGACCAAGTATCACCTGTTGCATTGTCAGTTCCACAGAATGCTCCCGTCTTAGTGACTGTAACTGCATTACATGATCTTTGTTCTGAGGGGCAGGAAGCTGTGCCTATGACGCCTCACACACTTCCGTCTGCAGAGGCCGCAATGCCATATAGCCGGCAGAAACAGCGTATACAACCTGACCGTGCGGTGGCACGTAAGAAATCTAAGAAAAAAGGTTGCGATGACGGGTGTTCTGATCCCCCTACGTCTGATTCCTCTGTGGATTCCGCAATAGACCTTGACTCTCAGCTGTCTACCTAAATTCTGCTCATACACTTCCCGTATAGCCCTGTTTAGCCGCGATAAATGACCCAAGCCTACACATTCCTTTCCATAAATGTTAATCGTGTGGAATCAGAATTGCGATTGGTTTCGTTGCATCAGTTCATTTAAGATTCATGTGCGGACATAATCTTCTTACGGAGATGTTATTTAGGCATTTTTCCTTTCCTGGTTCTCGTGTGATCTTTAATGTAGCACCAGAATTTTCTACGGGGACCGCCTTGCTTTCTCGCGAAGGGATTCCTGTTGCTGAGGTGGAAATGTTGGATTCTAGCAGGGACATAGATTATCAACTTTTTAATCCTACTTTGGTTCTTTTATATGCCCCTTCTGCCACTGGTCGCTCAGTGGATCGTTTTTATAAAGAGGATATTGTTTATCTGTTGAGTAAGAGTACTCCGGGGATTCTATTGGGTGGTGATTTTAACAGTGTGTTGCGTCCTGCAGATCACTCTCCAAATTTTAATTTCTGTCACGAATTAAATGAATTGGTCTGCTCTTTACGCCTGCATGATGTCTGTATATGTAAATACCCGACGTTAGTTAAATTTTCCCACTTTACTGCGTCTTCTATTAGTAGGTAAGATAAGTTTTCTTATCAGAGTGCCTGTGCAATTGTCTTCTTATTGTTGAAGCCATCCAAGCTTCCTTTACGGATCACTACAACCCTCAATCGAGAACTGTAACCAGTCAAATTGTTTCGCACTCCTTTGATGTTAAGCGTCGCTCAAGTAGCTGACTCCTCTCTCAGTGACGTGATGCGAGCCGAGTGGGAGCGTACTCCACGGTCCACTGGGAAGTACTCTTCCCTCCTTGACAGGTGGACACAGCTGGTAAAACCGAGGTTCAGGCAAACTTTGACACTTTTCTCTGCTGCCAAAGCGCGAGAATTTCGGAGAACTTACGAATATTACTATTTTGTCCTGCGTGAACTTTATGATGCTGCGGATCACGCCCCTCTGCGGATTGCGGATGTTACGAGTATAAAAGGCAAAATTGTTGACTTTGAAAAGAATGCAAATGGAAGGGTTGAAATTGCGATCGAAGCAGGGATCACTGGTCGCGGAAGAACTGACTTCCTTATATCATTTGCTTCGATATCAGACTCGTCGCCTACGTGCCTGTATTCATAATGGGCGTATCGTATCGGAGCAAGCTGGTATAGTGCGTATCTTACACCAATACTATGTAGACATCTACGACATGAGTCCCGGGCAAACGTTTACGACCCACTAGTCAGCATCTTGGATACGGCATTTATAAGTGGACATAATGGAAGGCTCTTAGTTGCTTTCAGTAGGAAGAAGTTTACAAGGGGCGCTGCAGTCATGGACTGTGCGGCTGGTCCCGGCGGAGGTTCGAGTCCTCCCTCGGGCATGGGTGTATGTGTTTGTCCTTAGGATAATTTAGGTTAAGTAGTGTGTAAGCTTAGGGACTGATGACCTTAGCAGTTAAATCCCATAAGATATCACACACATTTGTGAAAAAAAAAAAAGTTTACAAACTTATTGTAGGATCGCCTTCTCAAAATTCTCCGTGTCTGGATGGGCTCCCAAGGAATTTTACTTGCGCATTTGGCCGTTGTCGGGTTTTACCTTTAAGTTTCTCTTGAATGAGGTGTTACAGGACAGAGTTGTTCCGACCTCGTTCAGAATGGGAAGAATTGTTTTAATCCCGAAACGCCTTGGACCGGTTTCCCCTGACAGCTTTCGCCAATTACTTCGTTAAACTTTTGCTATAATACTGTTGCGAGGACAGTTAATAGTAGGATGTCAGCTCTGATGGAGATGATTGTTGCAAAACATCAAAGCTGCGTACCTTGTCGTACCATTCTTACCTCTATAGTCGAGTGTCATGACTTAGTTTCGGTTTCTTCTGTAACATCCGTCCATTGTGCCCTTGCTTTCCTAGACTTTGAAAAGGCATTTGATCGTGTTAATCACGACTTCTTGCTTCGGATTCTGGAGGCAGTTGGTTTTACTGTTGACATACGGCGAGTGCTCTCAAATTTATTTACGGGTATTTCAGCTTCGGTGGTTGTAAATGGACAACTGACGCCCCAGATAAATAACCATTGGAGAGTGCCTCAAAAACGCCCGCTGTCAACGACTTTGGAGCCCCTACTTCGGATGCTAGCATCCCAGCTGAAAGGCTGGGCGCTTTCCAGAGGGACTATAGCTGTTCGCGCATACGCGGATGACGTGATTGTTCTACTCCGCAATTCTGCGGAGATACCTCGACTGAACACTGTAATCGATGATTATTGTCGGAGGTCAGGTGCACTACTTAATGAAGGTAAATGCAGGCTTCTTCCTTTGCGGTGATTTGATGACGTCAGTGTTCCATGGCCTACTGTAGTGGATCGGCATATGTCTCTCGGTATCATCATTGATCGTTGTCCACTCAAAACGGCAGCGCTCAACTGGAAGTCTGTTTCAGAAAAAATTTAGGGAGCGATGCTAGAACATGAAAGGCATTCTCTTGCTCTGCTCCAGAAAGTCCGAATACTGGATACCTATGTCTAATGCAAAGCTTATTACGTGGCCCGAGTTTTCCGCTTCCCTCGATGATGGCGCAGAAACTACACCAATTGTCTGGTCGTTTCTTGTAGAAAAGATATATCTTTCGCTTACAGTGTGAAGTGGTCACGGTGCCTTGTTCCGTTGGGGGATTGGGCTTGGATACGAAGGAAGACGCGGATGCTATATGTGCGACGTACTGTTTTGGTGATAACTCAAGAAACTCACACATTCATGTCTCGGTTATTTCTCTGTCTCCGCCCTGCTAGTCTAGCACCCCCTATTGATGTTGGTCGCATAAATTATAAGTTAAAACACATTCGTGACTTCTATTTTGCGATGAGCTATTTAGGGGCTGACATTTTGTGGAGACCCGTCCTCAGCATGAAATTCCTACAGGCTCGTTGGAAAGCAGTACCTTGTTCGAACCTGGTTGAAAGAGGATCGCCGCAAACAAACTGGACAACAGTTTGGTGCAATATCAGTTCTTGCCGTTGCGCGTGGTACAAGTTAGTAAATAACTTGATTCCAATGAACGATAGACTTCTCCGTATTGTGCTTAGCCACACGTATTTATGTAATCGTTGTATGTCTACAGATACGATACGACATCGCTTTACTCGTGGAGGTCATATGCCAAATTGGTCTTGGATTGGGACACAGTTGGCCTTCCTTAGTCGATCTTCTGAGACTGTCTACACTACGGACATCATACTGCGCCCAGATTCTTCCTTCTTTCCACGGTCGAAAACCCATACCGTTTATTACGTTGTAGAAGGCGAGGGAGAAGATCACATGCACTTCATGCAGTACATGATCACTGCCTATTGGACATGCTTGCAAATGCCTCGATATCGAGACCTCTTCTCTAACATGTTGAATGCTATTTTCCGTCGGCAAGTTATTGGTTAATTTCATTTTTTTTATGATAGCTGTTTTTTCTTTGTTATGTATGTTCCATTCTGATTTGCTTCGGCTTGTTTCTCTCTTAGTTTCCCTGTTCGTTTTGCTTTGTGTTTTGACTCAGCATCGAGCCAGTTCTATTGTAAATTTTGTATAGATACAGCATATATACACGTGAGCGTATAGAATCCTTGCCGTCAAATTAGGATTTTCTTCGCTAGCTATTTAGAATATAATCTGATTTCGTTGTCCTTCTGCCTTTAGATTCTAAATTAAAACTAGAAACAAGAAATATAAAAAAGTATAAAATAAAAAATTTAGAAAAACTAAAATATAAAGAACCGTATAAAAACAATTGTTGATACATGTCATGGGAGCTTGGTGGTGGTTTGTGAGCTATGTTGTCGGGTTTTTTTCCTTTCTCCTTTTATTTATTATTCTGTTATTGCAATTAAAAAATTTTCTTTCATTTGCAGCTTATATTACATGATGAGTTGACTATGGTCTATTGAAGTGTCATGATAGTATCAAGTCACACTGATCATAGAAAAAAAATTTAAAAAGTGAGCAGAAGAACCAGGTTCGAGTCACGCCTTTGGTACAGATTTTCATCCATCGCTTCAGGCTCCATGTATACATCATAACTAACATTTAATTATAGTAAATTGTACCCAGGATAACGTGTTTGTGATACTTCTGTAAAAGGCATTAGACATGAACCAGTAATCATACGATGGAAGTTATAATTCGAAACAAGGAAATAAGCTTAATGGCTCAAATGGCTCTGAGCACTATAGGACTTAACATCTGAGGTCACCAGTCCCCTAGAACTTAGAACTACTTAGACTTAACTAACCTAAGGACATCACACACATCCATGCCCGAGGCAGGATTCGAACCTGCGACCGTAGCGGTCACGCGGTTCCAGACCGAAGCGCCTAGAACCACTCGGCCACCGCGGCCGGCAAGCTGAATCCAGTACAGTGCCACAAATAGCGATCGAGGAACGTCACGTGACCACTTTCCGATCTCACACGAACGCTAGTCTCGCGCCGTTTTACGTCCTCTATTTACTCACTCGTATTAAGCTGATGGTTGGGATATTTTGAAAAAAATTGGAAATTTGTGGTAAGTTCTATGGGACCAAACTTCGGTCCCTAGGCTTACACACTAATTAATCTAACTTAAAGTCACTTACGCTAAGGACAACCCCCCCCCCCCCCCCCCCCACACACACACACACATACGAGATGCATTCAAGTTCTAAGGCCGCCGATTTTTTTTCTTATTAACTACTCACCCGAAATCGATGAAACTGGCGTTACTTCTCGACGTAATCGCCCTGCAGACGTACACATTTTTCACAACGCTGACGCCATGATTCCATTGCAGCGGCGAAGGCTTCTTTAGGAGTCTGTTTTGACCACTGGAAAATCGCTGAGGTCATAGCAGCACGACTGGTGAATGTGCGGCCACGGAGAGTGTCTTTCATTGTTGGAAAAAACCCAAAAGTCACTAGGAGCCAGGTCAGGTGAGTAGGGAGCATGAGGAATCACTTCAAAGTTGTTATCACCAAGAAACTGTTGCGTAACTTTCTCGATGTGCGGGTGTGTTGTCTTGGTGAAACAGCACACGCGCAGCCCTTCCCGGATGTTTTTGTTGCAGTGCAGGAAGAAATTTGTTATTCAAAACATTTTCGTAGGATGCACCTGTTACCGTAGTGCCCTTTGGAACGCAATGGGTAAGGATTACGCCCTCGCTGTCCCAGAACATGGGCACCATCATTTTTCCAGCACTGGTGGTTACCCGAAACTTTTTTGGTGGCGGTGAATCTGTGTGCTTCCATTGAGCTGACTGGCGCTTTGTTTCTGGATTGAAAAATGGCATCCACGTCTCATCCATTGTCACAACCGACGAAAAGAAAGTCCCATTCATGCTGTCGTTGCGCGTCAACATTGCTTGGCAACATGCCACACAGGCAGCCATGTGGTCGTCCGTCAGCATTCGTGGCACCCACCTGGATGACACTTTTCGCATTTTCAGGTCGTCATGCAGGCTTGTGTGCACAGACCCCACAGAATTGCCAACTCTTGAGGCGATCTGTTCAACAGTCATTCAGTGACCCCCCAAAACAATTCTCTCCACTTTCTCGATCATGTCGTCAGACCGGCTTGTGTGAGCCCGAGGTTGTTTCGGTTTGTGGTCACATGATGTTCTGCCTTGATTAAACTGTCGCACCCACGAACGCACTTTCGACACATCCATAACTCCATCACCACATGTCTCCTTCAACTGTCGATGAATTTCAATTGGTTTCACACCACGCAAATTCAGAAAACGAATGATTGCACGCTGTTCAAGTAAGGAAAACGCCGCCATTTTAAGTATTTAAAACAGTTCTCATTCTCGCCGCTGGCAGTAAAATTCCATCTGCCGTACGGTGCTGCCATCTCTGGGATGCATTGACAATGAACGCGGCCTCATTTTAAAACAATGTGCATGTTTCTATCTCTTTCCAGTCCAGAGAAAAAAAATCGGAGGCCTTATAACTTGAATGCACCTCGTACGTGGGACGGGAGGAGCCGCGCCAGCAGTGGCAAGACGCCCCAGACCACGCGTCTACCCCGTGCGGCAGGGATATCTTGGCTCACCCTTCTTTCGCTTTCATTGGTCTTAATGACAGCGGGATACTCAAGACCGAAAGTGAAGGCAGAGATTCGTTATCAACAAAACTATTCTCAACAGTCCTACAGCAAATTTTATGTGGAAATTAAACTTTGTGAAACACAACTGTATCATTTTCATTTTGATAATTTACCTTTGACCAACAATGGATGCAAGAACTGAGTAGCGCAAGTTTGAAATTACAGTGTGGCGTCTCTGATGCATTGTTGCAATGTCATAATATCAGGAACTGCTGTGTTAAACACAGTATCTTGCAAATTCCCCCAAAGAAAGAAATCTGGAGTGTCTTGCAGATCCTGTAACTGCGGAACAGAATAATTCACCAACACGTCCATATCGATCACATATTAACCCACGTCACAGATTAACGTTTGGAGTGTCTCGAGAAGTGTTCTCGTAAGATACAATGATTTTCTGAAACACAAGTATGAAATGTAGCCTCCTCGGAAAAACACACACCCTTCAAGAAATCACTGTCCTCATTCAAACAGTTCACCATCTCCACTGCAAATAGTTCACGTTTAGGGGGATCATCTTGTTGTAATGGCTGAACAATTTGGTCCTTGTACGCAAACAACACTAGTTAACAAATTTAAACTTCTTTTCTGCATCTGGTTTGTAAATAGGTGGATTTATCTAATGTTGGGGTGCTGAATACACTGGTAAAACCAGTTTTTGTCTATGACGTCACATTTTCTAGATACATAGCAGAATAAAACATAGCAATAGCGAAAATCGACACAATTAAGTCAGACAAAAATACACACCCAGAACATTTGAAATCAAAACTATTTTGTATTTATATATGGGCATGATGCCAATAAAAGGTCCAAATTATTCAAAAGATATTTTCACCTTTAATCGTCTTTGGTTTTTGAAAATGCGACTATGGAGCTCTTCTTTTGTTTGCCGTTTCATCACCTTCCCTAACAATATCCCCACAGTAGTCACCCATCATCGAAGGGTTCCAATTACCTTGGTAACGGTGTTCCATGGTAAGTATGTCTTGGTGAAAGCGTTCAGCATATTCATCGCTTACGGCTGCCAAATTTTCCGGGAAGAAATCAAGCTGAATATGTAAAAAGTGAATTTTAAGCGACATTCTACACCCTATGTTCTTATAGTTGTACAACAGATCATTCACAATGGTAACATAGTCTTTTCTCTTACCCAAAAAAAACTTCACAATTGCTTTAAAAGAAGACCAAACAGCTATTTAGATATCTGTGAGTTTGGTATCAAAAGTTGGATCTCTCAGCAATTTTCTTATTTGTGGTCCAACAAATATACCCTCTTTCAGCTTTGCCTCGCTTAATTTGGGAAACTTTTCTTTTAAGTCATTGAAGGCCTCACCTTCTTTATCCAGAGCTTTTATAAAGTTCTTGATAAGGCCCAACTTGATATGAAGGGGAGACAAAATGATTTTATCGGGCTCAAACAATGGGGTATTGTTCACATTTACGTTTCCAGGAACATATGACTTCTTTATAGGCCAGTCCTTGACTGTATAGTGGTTCTTGGTGTCACGACTGTCCCAAAGGCACAAAAAGCAGCAGTATTTCGTGAATCCAGCCTGTAAATCTGCAAGGAGTGCAACAACTTTTAAATCACGGCAAAGCTACCATTCATGATCCTTATATTTGATTGCCTCTAGCAACAAAGCCATGGTTTCAAAAGTTTCATTCGTGTCTACTGCGTAAACCAGAGGTGCCGATGGAAATGCATTGTCATTATGCAGCAGTACTGCTTTCAAGCTGGTTTTACTGGAGTCAATAAATAGTCGCCACTCCTGGAATTATGTTGTACACCTAGCTGCATCATCACACCATTGACATCTCTAGGTACACACAATGAATTCTGCATATCGAAATATTGCGCCAAGGAAGCACCTCTTGATCTGAAACAGGAAATTTTTGTCCCTGGAGATAGAAGGTTCCGTTGTTGCAGTCTCGACTCCAAGAGTTCAGTTTGATGTTTCGAAAGTCTTGGATTAAAGACGGAACAGGCAACCCCTCATTGAGGCACAAGAAAATGCGCTGAAGATACATTTGGATACTTTATTTTATGTCTAGTTTTGCTTGAATCTCCCCAAATATTTGCAAGACAGAAGTATCAGTCTGAATAATGGTCATTAGGCTCACACCACAGCATCGGAACAGCGAATAGCATGTTTCGGCGTTTTCCTATCAACCACTCAGCTAAGGATGTAGTACAGGTTACGCAGGCAATATGAGGTGCAAAATTTTTATCTTGATCACCAACAGGACAATCAAAATACAATTTATATGCCTTCTTAACCAAATCAGTGATTGATTTTCTTTGAGCTTTTGGAGTGAATTTCTCACACACATAGCAAAAGTTTTCGGGGTGGTTTGGACAGCAAGGAGATTTACCAGTTGCAATTTTTCTTAGTGTAAGTCTTGAACACAAACAGATTGCACTATCTTTCACAGGAAACACTCACTGAGGATCTCTTTCACACCACTGGATTACCACACCAATCATTTACTGACGATTTGTAGATCTTCTAGCTCTCCTCTGCAAACCAAAACCAAACAATTAAACCTCACAACAGAAGAACAGCAAAAAGCGAAATACTGAATAACATTTAAAAACTCAAAAATAGTACGGGCTAGAACATTTTGAAAGGTATATTCGGATTGTACACACCAAAATACATACTAGTTGATGTATCACATCCCAGATACAAAATGGCTGTTGATTAGTGCAATTTAAGACGTTTGTAAACCACTTTATGGAATGTACTCTTTGGCACCTGATGCTCCCACGAAGCTTATCTAATCAATTTCTTCGGCGACCTCGCGAATGCAGTTTGAACTACTAGCACAGTCTCCTTTCTAAACAGACAATCTGCGGCTGCTTGTCCGTTTCTGAACCGACTCCGTTGCTAAGAAAATTGCCATCCATGTTCTGATTAAATTGACATCAGGTGCTTTCTTTCCATAACGGGACACAAACTTTCGTTGCACGGTAATCGGTGATATGGTTTCTGCTAGTTACACAATTCACTGAGCTTACTTATTGCGGGCGGACAGGGTGGGGGAGGGGGAGCATTTTTACGATACAGCTCACACAAAGCTCCTTGTGGCGCAATTGTTGGTTGAGATACAGCTGTACAGAAACTTCAAGCGTTACCTTGTGGAACTGTATCAAAAAACAAACGTTTCCATTGTAAACGTATTTAATATTTAATCCTTAAACCAGGGAAAACATTTAGCAACACCCTGTTTAATAATTTATAATTAGTGCATTGGAAATGAAACGGTGCATATTAACAATTAACTCATATGATCAGTTGGTGCGTGTCTGTTTCTGTTGTAGACATCGTTTGCCTTGACAGCACAAGAAACAATAGAAATTGTAAAAATGCCTTGTAATACGTTGGGTCAATTAAGAACTGTTAGCGAAACTAAATTTCTGACTAGCGAGAATGTCCTCTGTTGGACTCTGAGAGATAAGAAGAAACCGAAACGACGACGTAACGAAGGATATAAAAGCACACAAAAGTCAGAAGGAAGGCATTGTTCAGAACATGTAACGGCAAATGGTGTTATCGGTTTTTATAAAGCTCGACCTGCTGGCACTGATGTGCCAGTCGGGACCGACCGACCGATCGCCGTGTCATTATCTGCGAATGGCGTTGTTTGGATGCGGCATGAGTGGCATTGGGTCACCAGACCGCTTTGCCGTCTTTCTTGACATCGGAACGCTACTTCTCACTCCAGTAGCTGTTCAGTTCGCATCACGAGACTAAGGGCACTCCGTTCCAGTCCTCCCACCATGGAAAAATCCCTTGCAGCAGCGGTAATCGAATCCCGGTCCTCAGCATAACAGCTAGGCACGCTGACCACTGTGTTAGGGAGGCGGATTACTAATTTTTAGCGCAGATTTATTTTACCCTTTTCTTTTTATTGACATTCGAAGTTTTATAAATGTTTTCAACCCACTCGACTGCTGCGACATTACTAGCAATGAAAAGGTGACGCGCATATTCAAGTAAAGAATATTTCCAAATGTTTCGCTGACTGACTGACTTGAGCTGCGTCATACTTTGTCCATGGGGCCAGCACTTGCCGGTTGCCAAGGACGTCGTGGATTCTAGTAAACAAGTGGATGTTTGCTCCATTGATTCCAGGACAGGGAAACGCACGGCAGTCTGTTCACTGACCCCGCCTTAACACGTCAAAAGTTTCTCCCATGCATCATCTTCGCATGCTATGCAATTTCAGTGTGTGGTGAGACACGAAAAGATGTAACATTATATGGTATAAACTTGGTACTAGCACTAGAGAACTGATCTTATATTTTAAAAAATTGCGACAAAATCATTTATCTTGCTTAACATTGCCGTTTCACGAAACCATAACGGTAGGAATTTGTACGAGTGTTCATTACTGACTAACGCAATCATATTGTACGACATTGCTTAATGACTTTCCTCAAATATTAAACCTGTTTTTCACTTTCAAATTAAATGTCCTTAAATTTAAATATTTTGTGTCCGAGTTAAGTCCAAATAGCAGTTTGTCAATCTCATTCGAAGCAATACCGAAATCCTGAAGGCGGCGAGAATAAAATGCAGGGTGTGAAAGTTTATGCACAGTTTGTACAGAAGCCAGACTCCAGTTCTAAGAATCGAGGGACATGAAAGTGAAGCAGTAGTTGATTAATGAATGAGGATTTGTTATAGTCTGCCCCACACAAAAGAGAAATTCTGAAAGGGAATTTAAGTTGAGTATAACATATAAAAACTTTATGCGTATTCAAATGTATTATGTAAAATATATAAACAGGTAGAATACGGAGCTGCAGTCGGCAACGACTATATAAGACAACAAGTGTCTGTCGCAGTTGTTAGATCCGTTACTGCTGTTAAAATACCAGGTTATCAAGATTTAAGTGAGTTTGAAAGTGGTGTTATACTCTGGACGCGGGCGATGGGACACAGCATCTCCAAGGTGGCGATGAAGGGGGGATTTTTCCCGTAAGACTATTTCACGAGTGGACCGTGAATATCACGAATTCGGTAAAACATCAGATCCTCCACATCGCTGCGGCCGGAAAAAGATCCTGCAAAAATGGGACCAACGACGACTGAAGTGAATCGTTCAGCGTGACGGAAGTACGACCCTTCCGCAAATTGCTGAAGATTTCAATGCTCGACCAACAACAAGTGTCAGCGTGCGAACCATTCAACGAAACATCATTGATATGGACTTTCGGAGCCGAAGGCCCACTTGTGTACTCTTCGTGACCGCACGACACAAAGCTTTACGCCTGCCTGGGCCCGTCAACACCGACATTGGACTGTTGATGACTGGAAACATGTTGCCTGCTCGGACAAGTCTCGTTTCAAATTGTATCGAGCGAATGGACGTGTACTGGTGAGGAGACAATCTCATGAATTCGTCGACCCTGCATGTCAGCAGGGGACTGTTCAAGATGGTGGAGGCTCTGTAATAGTACGGGCGTGTGCACTTGGAGTGATATGGAACCCCTGATACGTATAGATACGACTCTGGCAAATGACACGTACGTAAGCATCCTGTCTGATAACCTGCATCATTCATGTCCATTGTGCATTCCGACGGACTTGGGCAATACCAGCAGGACAATGCGACACCCTACACGTCCACAATTGCTATAGAGTGCCTCCAGGAACACAGTAATGAGTATAAACACATTCTCTGGCCACCAAACTCCCCAGACATGAACAATGTTGAGCATTTCTGGGATGCCTTGCAACGTGCTGCAGAAGAGATCTCTACCCCGTCGGACTCTTATGGATTTATGGGCAGCCCTGCAGGATTCATGGAGTCAGTTCCTTCCAGCACTACTTCAGACTTTAGTCGAGTCCATGCCACGTCGTGTTGCGGCACATCTGCTTCCTCACGGAGGCCCTACACGATATTAGGCAGGTGTACAAGTTTCTTTGGCTCGTCAGTGTAAAATATAAATTGGAAATAGCAAGAAAAATATTTCTAAGAAAGATATAGTTGTTAGCATCGAATACAAAATTTAAGTGTTGTCTTTTCTGAACGAATTAGTCTCGAATGTAGCTCTGTGCCGAAATGAAACGTCAATGACAAAACAGTTCCGAAACGAAGACAATAGAAGGTTTTGAAACGTGGCCCTACAAAAGAATTCTGAAGATTAGATGGGTCGGTCGTATAACTAATGAGAATGTACTCAATCTTATTTGGCGAAAAATAAACCTCGCTGAAAGAAGTAATCGTTTGAAGCTATACGTTCTAAGGAAGCAAGGCATTATCCATACAGCAGCATAATATCTGTGTTAAAATAGCGCTAACCACTGTCTCAAACGTAATAAAGTTATAATCCACACATGGTTAAATTACACTATATCTGTACATTTAATGTCCTCATGTTCTTCGTGATTCTTAACGAAGTCCTTTCATTTTGCATGAGGTCAGGGATTCAATCGCGCACGTAGATACACTGTTTCGTGATCCACGAGTTTCTCGCCACTGGAGAGACGGAAGGAAGTCAGTGCCTTGAACTCACTTGAGTTCTCCCTGCTAAAGGCTTTTTGAAACCACTTCCATAAGAAATAACAAATTGTAGCCTCACAAAGATTTCATCTGTAGTGGTCACTTGCGAAGTGTGTAACGAGTGTTCCAAGGAGAATGTGCCCTTAATTAACTAGTAAAAAAATACTGATTACGTATGTACGAAGCTGTATTCTGACTTCACATTTCGGCAATACTCATAAAGAAAACATTTTCATTATTTTCTACAATTTCAGGAAATGGGACACGAAACTATAAGTGGTTTCGGTGGCCAGCGCAAGAAACCTACATTCTCCCCGTGCGTCGCTCTAAACGGTGAATATCTCAGCTTTTCCCTTAACCCGTATTTGCCAAACTGGGAACAGGTCAGATCGCCATTAACCATCTACCACAAACTCGAAGCGTTCTGCAGAAACTATTGTTAGTCGTGATGGTGGAGTGCAGTGTGGTTCAGGGAGGGGGTGTTGTGGCACAGCCACTCGCATTGCGAGGATCGGAATCCCTCCCATTTGTTTTTCTTAAAAGGAATACAGTATTTAGTGTAAGCATACTGGCGTTCTGGTGGGATAGTCATAGGGACCAGTTCACATTAAAACGTACCCAGCGATCTGGACTATGTCACTCATTATTTCAACACAACTGACAGAGAGAGCTCATACTGCGCAGCCTGGTGAGAAAAGTTGAATATCTGTATGTCTACTACACAAATAAAGAACCAAAATGTTTTTTGTAATAGTGAAAAGGCAAAAGAGGACGTCTGAGAACATGTCGTCATTCTGCAGAGAAAAGCTTTACAAGGTCTGCGTTGGAACTTGCAGGCACTCACACACTTCCATAAAGAATCCCTCCTTGTGGAACTTCCATTTCAGCTCACTCCGCCGGCCCTTTGTGACCGAGCGGTTCTAGGCGCTTCAGTCCGGACCCGCGTTGCTGCTACAGTTGCAGGTTCGAATCCTGCCTCGGGCATGGATGTGTGTGATGTCCTTAGGTTAGTTAGATTTAAGTAGTTCTAAGTCTAGGGGACTGATGACCTCAGATGTTAAGTCCCATACTGCTTAGAGCCATTTGAACCATTTTGAAGAAGCGTAGGAGAAGCGGCATATAGCTAGTGACTTCCATTGTTTAAACTTGCATGCGAATGTACCTGTCTGTGCATTATCTGCTTGCGTCTTCAAATATGTTGGCTTCTTTACGGGTTTTGCAAAAGTTGTAACACAGTTGGCGTGTGCATGGAATGTTAGATTTTTCGAACAACTGACGAATCGTTATTCCGATAGCAATGTTCAAGTTTATTCATGTTAGGCTATTCCGCAGTTCCCATCTTCTTCACATGCTAGAACCCTGCTACTGGTAGTTTAAGCAGGAAATGTAGTTTCCGCATTGTAGGGCCTGCAGCGTAATACAGGTCGCGTTTTGAAGTGTAGTTAATTTCTGGTAGCTGCTATGAGCTTATTCTTATTTCTTTCCATTACCTTATTTCGGCGTCATTGCCAATTTATAGTACAACCAGCAGTCATTATACACAGAATAGACGTCGTCAGTTAGGTGGTAATTTACATAGAATATGTAGAAAGGTATACTTTCGTCAAGGTGTTCATTATGCATGTTATTACATACTGCATCTGTGTCTGGTCTCTGTCTTCTTGCTGACTTATACTGTAGACAGTAATATATTTTTCATAAGATTTGACAGTTGGCTTTATTTTGACAGCTAATTACCTTGATCTAGGTTTATTTACGTTAAGTTGTTATACTGTTTTTGTATACGGTCGTAAATTTATTGTCTTATATTAAGAATAATTACATATTTTTGTAAGATTTGAAAGCTGTTTCTATAAGACGGCAAGAAAATTACGACCATATAGAAATCCAATATATAAATACGATACAACAACTGAGTGTAAGAAAACTGAATCAAGTTCATAAGCAGTCTAAATGAAATCAACTGTCAAATATTACGAAAAATACGTAAGTGTTCATAATATGAGAGAGCAAGAAAGTAACGACCGGGCAACAGTAGCGAGCAGGTCCGGATGGAATACCAGTTCGGTTTACGAAGAGCACTCTACGGCATTGGCCCCTTACCTAGCTTGCATTTATGGTGAATCTCTCGTTCAGCACAAAGTCCCAAACGACTGGAAAAAGGCACGGGGGCCTACAGTGTATAAGAAGGGTAAAAGACCTGACCAGCAAAATTACAGACCAATATCCCTAAGTTTGGCTTGCTGCAGAATCCTTGAACATATTCTCAGTTCTTTCTTGAGACTGAGAAGCTTACGCCTACGAAACACGGTCTTAAAAGGAATCGCTCTCAAATAATATATTTCTAGATTTGACATGGCTGCACACTGCACGCTGTAAACGAAGGTAAGAGTTTATGGAATAAGTTCACGGACATGTGAGTGGCTCGAAGACTTCTTAAGTAATAGAATCCGGTATGTTGTCCGCAACGGCGAATATTGCTCAGAGACGAAGGTATCGTCAGGAGTGTCCAGTGAAGTGTGACAGGACTGATGATGTTCTCTAGCTACACAAATGGTTTGGCGGACAATATGGACATCAGTCTGCGGTTATTTGCTGATGATGCTGTGGTGTACGGTAATATGTCGAAGTTGAGTGACTGTAGGAAGGTACAAGACGACTTACACAAAATGTCTATTTGCTGAGATTGTCAGCTAGCTCTAAATGTGGAAAAATGAAATTAATACGGGTGAGTAAGAACAACAACACTTAACGTTCCTTTTTAGTATTATTACTGTCCTGCCTGGCATTCTAAAGACGTTTAAACATCTGGGTGTAAAGTTTCAAAGTGATATGAATTGGAGCGAGCATGTTAGAACCGTGGTAGGGAAGGCGAATGGTCGATTTCGTTTTGTTGGGAGAATTTTAGGAAAGAGTGGGTCACCTATAAAGAAGGCCACATGTAGGACGCTGGTACGGCCGGACGCTGGTACGCCGGACGCTGGTACGGCATGTTCTTGAGTACTGCTCCAGTGTTTGGTATCCGTACCAGGTCGGACAGAAGGAAGACATCGACGCAATTCAGAGGCGCCTGCTTGATATGTTACTGGTAGCTTTTAACAACACGCAAGTGTTAGGGAAACAAATGGGAATCCCTAGAGAGAAAGCCACATTCTTTTCGAGGAATACTATTGAGAAAATTTAGAGAACCAGCATTTGAAGCTGACTGCCGAATGGGTCTACTGCCGCCAACATACATTGCGCCTGAGGACCACGAGGATAAGTTTCGAGAAATTAGGGCTCATACAGAGGCATATAGACAGTCATTTTTCCCCCATTCTATTTGCGAGTAGAACAGGAAAGGAAATGACTAGTAGGGTCGCACAGGGAACCCTCCGCCACGCACCATACGGTGGCTTTTGAAGTGTCTATAGATATAGATCTTATTGATGAGTCTGTATTATGTGTAACGGTTGCGCCGGCTGGAGTGGCCGTTCGGTTCTAGGCGCTACAGTCTGGAGCCGAGCGACCGCTACGGTCGCAGGTTCGAACCCTGCCTCGGGCATGGATGTGTGTGATGTCCTTAGGTTAGTTAGGTTTAATTAGTTCTAAGTTCTAGGCGACTGATGACCTCAGAAGTTAAGTCGCATAGTGCTCAGAGCCTTTTTTTGTAACGGTTGCAAATTGTACTAGAAAATTGCAGTAAAGACGGGCAAAATAAACTTATAGTATGAAAGAATAATAAAACTCAAAGCAGTTAACTAGAATTAACTATTTATAAAAATGTCACACTGTGACCTCACAATATGACTGAGAAGGTAATAGGAGCTCCCGTGAACATTTTCAGCAATACAGCAACAATGATGGAAGTCATTTGTGAGGTGTAATTTGTAGGTAATAAAATTGGGTGTGGCTTTTCAGTAATGGCAATGTTATGTATGAGTTATATTGATGTAAATATACACTTAACTCCACAATAACTATATGAAAAGTACTGTTTCCCGTTGGCAACCCTGTGCATGATACCAGCAACATCGAAATTCCTCGATCGTAATATTTCCAAACAGTGTTTGTAATCTTGACTGTTGATTAAGACGGATACTAAAATGTAGACTTTCACGGCCGGAAATATCATGTCCATTATAATTATCCGGGGTGTTATGCCGTGGTCGGTTGATGAAGAACGGATATTCGTCCGCCGAAATAAAACGTGCGTTGAGGCAGCCACGCAGAAATCATACTGACGTACAGGCTACTGCAAAATCTAAGGTTTTCCTGCCGTTTGTTAAAAATATAACGGAAAGAATTGGGAGGATCTTGACGAAGCGGAATATTACCGAAATTTACAACCCCACCAGGAAGATACAGGAATACCTTAAGCCTGCCAAGGACGCTCGCAAACCATTGGAAAAAGCTGGAGTGTATAGGATCCCATGCAGCTGTGGTGATGTTTATGTGGGTACCACTAAAAGAACGGTTTCTAAACGTTTGGAAGAGCACAAGGGAAATTGTAGAAGAGGAGAAACGGAACGATCAACTGTTGCGGAGCATGCTTTCCAGCCAGGGAACCACAATATTCGTTTCGAGGAGACCACAAGCGGATATTACGAAAGGCTCTACAGGGAGGCAATCGAAATCGCTAAACACCCAAATAATTTCAACCGAAAGGAGGAGGGCGTGAAATTAAACGGTATATGGATGCCGGTGTTAAAGAAGACGTGTACCACCCGTCCACCACTGGGTGATGGCAACGGCGATCGACGGCGACGGACAGCGGCCAATTGCACTGACGTTTTCAAAACATGTGACGTCACGCCGCGGCGTGGGAGCGCGCGGACGCGGAATTTAGCGGCAGTCAGTAGCGAGCCAGTGGGTGTGTTGGACCTTCCATCGAGCTACGGACCCCTTTGAAGATGTCTCCCGCAGTCGGAGACGAAACGTTGGGAATCGACACAGAATTCATCAACCGACCACGGCATAACAGCCCGGATAATTATAATGGACATGATTAAGACAGGTAATAGGGTTGATTAAGGAAGGCACTAGGCTCGAGAAGCATACAACAGTTCCACAACATAGACCCACGTGCTTTCCTTGAAGTGGTTTACGAACATGTCTACAGCGATATTTAGTTCATATCATCAGGAAACTCAGCATTCAGTCAGTCATGGTAAATACGATTTAAACAAAATAAAGAGAAAAAACGATTTAAAACTCTGACGAAATCTCCGCAGTATCTCATAAACGCATATGATTGCTGGTGATCCATCCACTGGATGAGGACGCTGTTCGAGAGGAGCAGGCTTATGTACTGACACCAGAGTACACATTCCCCCTTCCCTCGTCATCAAACAACACAAATGTGACATCTCCGTATACGAGGGACATTCAATAAGTGATACAATACGTTTTTTTCTGACAGCATGTTCATTTTATTCATGATTCCAGTACACCATATTATTTCCCACACTACTGGCTACGAAACCCCATTTTTAAAAATAATCTCTGTTCAATGCGACGGCCTTACTCCACCTTACTAGGGAGCTTGTATGCCCTCATGGTACCACTCTACTGGTCGACGTCGGAGCCAAAGTCTTGATGCATCAAGAACCTCCCCATCATCCACGGAGTGTACCCACCCTCCAGTTGACCAAAGGACGGTGCGAGATCTGGTCTTTTAGGTGGCTGAGAGAGAACAAAAAGTCCCATAAAGTTTTGTGAACTCCTCTTGAGTGCGCAACTGTATGAGTTCTTGCCATGGGGAAGGCGAATTTTGTTTGCATTTTTGTCGCGATGAACACACTGAAGTCGTTTCTTCAGTTTTACGAGAGTAGCACAATACACTTCAAAGATAGTCGTTGCACTGTAAGGGAGAACGTCGAACAGACTAACACCTTCAGAGTGTCAGAAAATCGTCGCCATGACGTTACCGGATGGGATGCGGCTTTGATCTTTTTCTTTGATGGACAGGAGGTACAACACCATTCCGTGGATTGCCGTTTTGTTTCCAGTTCGAAGTGATGAACCCATGTATCATCGCCTGTGACATTGATCGACAAAAATGTGTCACGATCCGGCTGGTAACGCGCAACCAGTTCCACACAGATGGTCATTCATTGCTCTTTATAATCTTCGTTAGGCGGTGATGAGCCCAGCGGGCACACACGTTTGAGTACCACAATAAGTGGACGAGTGTGTCAGCACTATCAACAGAGATACCCAGTTGTACTGTGAGGTGTTTGATTGTGATCTGTCCACCACCTCGAATGAGGGTATCTGCATGTTCCAAAATTGGAGGAGTCACGGCTGTGTGCCGTTGGACGGCACGTGGGAGATCCGACAGCTTTGTGTGACCTTGTTGTGATGATGACAGACGCCTCGCCAAACGACTCACCGTCCTTTTGTTCACTCCCAGCACCTGTGAATACCTGCGATGCTATGGTTTTCCGCCAAAAGAAATTCAGTGGCTGTTCTCTGGTAGGAACGCACCTCCATTATGGAAGACGCCTTCCAGGCCAAGATACCTCCCAGGCTGACTCCTCCTTGCTGAAAAGATGGCGGCCATGAATGTGGCGTTGTCACACTGACGTCATCGCGGGAAGTTCAAATTTTAGCGGGAAAATAGGTGATTTCGGCTATGTCCACTAACCTAACTGCAACCCCCCTCCTCCCTCCTACCCTTACCCACTCCCCCCCCCCTCCACACACCTGTCCGCCCACTCCCACCTGGAAATTCGTGGAAAAAGGGCTCAGTCTGTGCTGGGCTGCTGGATAGCATGGAAGTAAGTCTTTATTTTATATGCATTTAGGTATATTATTTATTTAAACAATCTAAGTTGTCAAAGACAGCAGATCCATCCAGTGTGTTCACCTTGAGGTCTGGAGTCAAACTGACCCAGTTCACAGTACCACCACCAGAGGGCGCTGTTGGCCCTCTCGTCCCCCCCCCCTCCTCCCCACCTGTGATGTAATCCAAATTGCAGGGGAAATTCACCAAGCTTCCCAAGACGACAGACATAATTGTTTACTTTGTGTAATGTCTTCAATGGATGAGATGTCTGTGCTGTAAGAGAAGGAGTTGGTGAATGTATAAAGAACGCAAATACACTTAATGAAATAATGAAGATGCAGCAGGATGGAGCTAAATTACACTTCACAACTCATGTTGCATGTGCATGTGCTGCAACTGTACATCATTCGATAAATATCCAGTCAGTCTTCCTAAGTGCAAGAGGCAAGACATTCACCCATTCTGGCACAAACATCTATCTGAATAATAGAGTAAATGCTGGTGATGAGGAGGGATGAATTTAACAAGTGTACTACTTGCAAACACATGCCTGAGGACTATATCCATAGCCCCCTACACAATGAGTGTAAAGAAAAGATAATGGATCAGATTGTGAATACTTTTCAACAAATAATGACAGTGTAGCAGATGGTGTGAAGGTGCATTTGAGAACTCACACAGAAATATGCTTTTTCTGGAACTGCCCACCTTTTTTGAAATTGCCTAGCACTCCTGTTCAACTTTGCCCTATTCCACAATGAACTGTAGGTGTTCATCTCAAGGTTTGGAGACCAACTGGCCTAGTTCACAACACATCACCACCCCCCCCCCCCCAACTCCCCTTCTGTGATGTAATCCAAGACGACAGTCCAGGAGAAAAGGGTGGGAACCATTAGGAATGATGAATCCAGTCACATGATAGGCTTCAGCCCATAGGATGCAGTATCTGGTGACACTGTTGGAGGATGTATAGGATGGACCCAGCAGCTCTGCAGTCTCACTCTCACTCAGTCAGCCAGCAGCAGCAGAAGAAGAAGAACCATGAAGCATTGGTCGAGATCCAGCACGGTTTGGCAGAACAGGAAGAAATGGAAAAGCAAGTATCCCATATCACTTCTTTACCTGTAGTTAGCATTATTATTATTTGTTGCTTCCATGTCTTGGTCTGTATGTAACACTTCTTCCTCCTTATTCAGAAGTAACTTTTGAGGCTTGCAGGGGCGAGCACTAGTATGTTGACTTCTCTCACAACCGCATCCACAGGAGCCTCAGCGGCCACCTTGTTGAGTCCTGCATTTAATATATATCAAAAAGCTTTACTTGGGAAATATATTACAGGTGCGAAGAAGGTAAAGAAATAGTCTAAGGACTTTTTTGAAATACTGGATACTATGCATGAAATTTAAATTAATATGTATATATAACCTGAAACTTGTTTGTGTTTTTTTTATCCACAGCATCTGCACTTTGTCCCTGCACTGCCACAGGGATATACTGATGGGATAAGTTATATGTCAGTGACTAATACTGACCTCCATCTGGCTGTTGTTTAAGACCAGCAGCAGCATTCAAAACATTAGGAAAAGACCAGCCATCCTTATCACCCGAACTGATGAGTGGGATAGACAATAACAGCTTGTCTCTGTTGGTCCATCATGGACAGGGGAATCAAATGGTTAAGTAACTGTCAGTCTCAGTGAAATTCACCAGAAGCCATGTACCTTAAGATGTTTAATTTTATTTTGACGACTACCAGTTTCAGCATTTCACTATGCCATCTTCAGGTCCTGTATGCATCTCTCCAAATAAACATAAATGTCATGTAGAGCCTATCACATGACTGGATTCAGCGTTCCTATTGGTCCCCACCTTTTTTTCTGGACCGCCATCTGGGATTATATCACAGAGGGGGGAGTAGGGTTGGGCTGAGAGCACCCTCTGGTGACTGCATTGTGAACGAGGACAGTTGGTCTCCAAACCTCAAGGTGAATAATACCTATGGCTCATTGTGGAGTAGTGCAAAATTGATGTGGGGTGTTAGGCAGTTTCAAAAAAGGTAGGCAGTTCCAGCACAAGCATTTATCTGTGTGGCTTGTGAAATGCATCTTCAAACCATACTGCTGCATTGCCACTAATTGTTGAAAACTCTTCACAATATATTCATCCATTATCTTTTCTTTCCATTCTCTGTGTTGGAGGCTATGGATACTGTCCTCAGCTGTGTGTTTGCATGCAGTACATTAAATTCATCCCTGCTCATCACCACTATTTGCTCTATTATATACATGGATGCTTGTGCCAGAGTGGGTGAACGTCTTCCCTCTTGTGTTTTGGAAGGCTGACTGGACTTTTATCAAGTCATCTACAGTTAGCCCCATCCTGCTGCATTTTCATTATTTGATGTAACACATTATTCTTCCTCCTACATTCACCAAATATCATTGCTTTCGAAACATTGAGCTGGTGGCTATGGACACAGCCCTCAGCTGCATGATTACAGCTAATATACTCATTAAACTCTTCCTTCTCCAGCAGACTTCTCTCATCCATTGAACACATAGTACACAGTAACCAATTATGTCCATCCTCTTGGCAAGCTCAGCACAGACGACCGAATTTACCTCACCATTTATCCCCAGACCGCCATCTCGGATTATGTCATGGGAAGGGAGGGGGGAAGACAGAAAGTGCACTGTTGTGAACTAGATCAGTTGGACTCTGGTCCTCAAGGTGAACACACTGGATGGAGCTATTGTCTATGACAACTCAAATTGTTTAAATAAACAATATACTGCACTGTGTACAAAATACTTACTTGTGTCCTATCCAGGAGGCCAGCACAGACTGCATCTTTTTCCACCAATTTACAAATAGAGGAGCAAGAGGGGCAGTGGGGAGGGGAGGGTAGTGGAGTTAGGTTATTGGAGACAGCCCAATTGACATTTTTTTTGCCAAAATTCGAGCTTCCTGCTATGACAGTGTGATGGCTGCCATCTTGGATCCGCCAAGTTGAATATATATGGCAACAGTGCAGAGTGACGCTGTACCCCCTCACTACTCTACTGCTGCTCTTTGGTGGACGACTGAACTGCTATGGCTGCAGACAGAACAGGCATAATTTGCCTAAGTCCATTGGGTAGAGTCTCCTCTCAGCAGTAGCACAGTTCCTCTTTCTGACATCGGGCTACTGATAACTGATAATCCCAGTGACTATAATCAACACCGAGACCATTCCCTTGCTTTCAGTTCAGGATAATCTATTTTGTATCCCTCAAATGAAGCAGAGCCTCCCCTATAAAGTGTGTTGTGAACATTTTAATGGCTTGAATTGAAAACGTCTCTTAAAACAGGTTGTTTATCACATTTTTTTGGCAAAGTTGAGTGGTACATCACATGGGACATGCTACTGCAGCAACACATGCCTTTTATCTGTTTACAAGTTGAGCTACTTGTAAAGTCGATCATCATGGGAGAAGTATATCACTGAAAATGGGGGACCTGACTGGTGTAAGTTTCACGCCATAAAAAATGTATCGTTAAATTAAAGCATAGAAAGGAAAAAAGATCCACCTATTGGAAGTAGGAGGTCAAGAAAAGTAGGAGGAACAGTAAAAAGTCTTATATTTCTAAAACTGGTAAAGGTGTGTCTGAAAATAGTGCAACGGAAGTGTGTAATATCTGAGGCATGTTTAAGTACACCTTTCACCGTAAAGGAAATGGGCCAGAATTATTTTGCTGCTGTCAGTTTTGTTGAAGCTATTATGGAGTCTGGCCAAAACTTGAAAACATTGTTGAATGTTAATGTGTATGATCCGAATGCATTGTACTTGCGTTTTATAATGTCATTCAACTTCGAGTACGTCATTCTCTGTTAAAAACAAATGAGAAAACCAGCTCCAAGCTAGCATTCATATAGCTGTACAGTGCCTGTGCAATGTCCTCAATGTGTTGTAAGTGTCAGTCGTGGTCAGGAGAGTACGAGGTGTGGCTAGAAAAAAACCGGACTAGTACTGGTGAAACAATAAAACGAATGCAATAAGGCTGAAAGTCGCGTGGCCTGTCACGTGACTCTCGCTCCGCTTACTGCTCGAATTTCATCTGCCTCCTGCACTCAGTCTGCCCGTGGCGTCTGTTTTAAGTAGTTGACGTTTTGTCTGTGCGTCGGAAAATGTTGAGTGTACAGAAAGAACAGCGTGTTAACATCAAATTTTGTTTCAAACTAGGAAAATCTGCAAGTGAAACGTTTGTAATGTTACAACAAGTGTACGGCGATGATTGTTTATTGCGAACACAAGTGTTTGAGTGGTTTAAACGATTTAAAGATGGCCGCGAAGACACCAGTGATGACACTCGCACTGGCAGACCATTGCCAGCAAAAACTGATGCAAACATTGAAAAAATCGGTAAACTTGTTCGACAAGACAACAAGTCAACTCCTGTTAACTCAGACACTGCTCTGATTGTTAAACGGCGATCTTGTCGAACAAGTTTACCGATTTTTTCAATGTTTGCATCAGTTTTTGCTGGCAATGGTCTGCCAGTGCGAGTGTCATCACTGGTGTCTTCGCGGCCATCTTTAAATCGTTTACACCACTCAAACACTTGTGTTCGCGATAAACAATCATCGCCGTACACCTGTTGTAACATTAAAAACGTTTCACTTGCAGATTTTCCTAGTTTGAAACAAAATTTGATGTTAACACGCTGTTCTTTCTGTACACTCAACACCTTCCGACGCACAGACAAAACGTCAACTACTTAAAACAGACGCCACGGGCAGACTGAGTGCAGGAGGCAGATGAAACTCGAGCAGTAGGCGGATCGAGAGTCACGTGTTAGGCCACGCGACTTTCAGCCTTATTGCATTCGTTTTATTGTTTCACCAGTACTAGTCCGGTTTTTTTCTAGCCACACCTCGTATTATGCATAATTACATTATGTGGGACTCACTGAATTCAATAGTGGAAATGTTATTGGTGCTCATACGGTGGGTGCATCCGTTGTTGTATAAAGAGCTTAATGAAGGTCTTGTTGGATATATGTAATTTCCCCGATGTCCAAGACAAGAAATTTTATGTGAACTTACTTTAGACTGAACAGTTCAATTTAATATTTTTTGTTGTTTCGTGTCCTGTATAGAACTGTGACCTAAGCCGGTCCAGGCAAATGCCGGGATGGTTCCTATGAAAGGATGCGGCCAATTTCCTTCCTCATCCTTGACACACTCCAAGCTTGTGCTCTGTGTTGTCTAATGACCTCACTGTCGTCGGGACTTTAAATCCAATCTTAGTTCCTTCCTTCCTTCCCTGATTAGTTTAGAAGTTGGCTAAATAAATATTCCATTATTCCAGGTAATATGTTCTGTTAATTCTTTCTCTTGTTTCTGGCACTGTAACAGAACATCAATATTTTTTTTTTTTTTAAGATAACGCTATTTCACAGTGTACTTTTACGGGTTACACAACGTTCTTACTCCGAAAGCTATCAAAAAATCAAGATAACCGTCTAACCATTGTAAAATACGCTAAATACACGTTGCTGTTATATAATACGCTCTGTATCACTTCATAATACAAAGTAAAAGTCAGAAATAAATTGTATCAAAGGAAAACAAAAATTAATCTTTCTTCCTACGAAATTATGAAATTCTTTGAGGGTGGTCTTCAATTGTTTGTGAGCTACGGCCAGCGGGTACATGGCGATTGTCTGATCGCACTGCACATTGCACGTCCATTATTGGCAGCTGCCTGATACTGAGTGAGTTGAGAGACTTCGTGAAAAGGAATTCACATCACATAATATTGTACATGACACACATTAAAATATGGCTGTTTATCTACACACGACATCCTGCCGCTGAGTTAAATTCTTAATCCAAAGCAGTTGCTTGCTTTATTAAACCCGTTCTTTTTCAGTTCGCGACAACTCTGCGCAGTTAAAAAGAAGCAAGGGATGCTTGTGACGGGATTCAGCGGATTAGTTGGCAGCGTCGTAAACATTTCAGGTACTTTACGTCGTTCGGGGAAGGGGCGTATATTAAACGTCATGCTCGGCTCGTATTTCTTGGCAGAGATAATAAAGAAAGGAGCTGCATTCCAGAGTGGCGTAAGAAACGAATTCCCCAGGTGGGGAGACGCCGTCCCTCTGTGACCCCAGCGCCTTTGTCACGGATTGGCCGGTCCGGGCCGGACGCCCGACGCCTAGCTTCGCGTCGCGCGCCTTAATCAGCAGCCAGTGGCCAGCTTTGAAGATGCGCCGGCCTCTATCCGCAGCGCCGCCATGCTGCCAGCGCGCGCTTACGGCGTATTTCAGGTGCAGCGTCGCCGTAATTGAAACGATGGCCACCCTAAATCATGAACCGCCGGGCCGCCTAACTCACTGATTGCTATTTACGGCTTCACGCCCGTCGTTACGCTGCAGCCAGGCTGGCGCTAGCCGCTGCGTCCCTGGTGAAAGCGAAACGGTACACGCACCGCATCGAGCCGATACTGAGCACCAACTGTACGAATCTAAGTTCGGTGAAAGGTAATATACGCTTATGAGACATAACAATATGACCACTTGTTCAGTAGCGTGATAGTCCACCTTTAAAACAAAATAAAGAGGCAGTGTCGCGTCACGTGAATTCGACAATCCTTAGTAGCTGCCCAAGGTGTGTGGCTCCTGATGTCTATGCACAAACCACGCAATCCCCGAAAATTACGGGCGGGGGATGTGTGTCCCTTTGAGTACAGATGTGGCAAATTTGTGGTCGAGATATCAGCGTAGGTTCACAATCATGTTCCTGAAACCATTATACTACGATTTTGGTCTTGCGACACTCCTTCACCTGTGTCCATGGCGCACTGCATGTTATGAGCAACCCTTCGCCCGTTGACGACATATTCGGGCGAGCCTATCGGCCATTTGTAATAAGAAACGTGATTCATTCGACTAGGTGACACACCAGTTTAATCAAAATTGATGCTACGCGGGTCAGCGTAGGAAGTCTTAGGGGTCGTGCACCGAAATGTGTACTCCGAAACATTTGAGCCTTGTGGTCTGTCGTGAGATCCGCTACAAAACGCTTTACAGGCCGTGCAAGCCTCCTATCACCAGCTTCTGTGATGAGGTGTGGACGTCCGAGACTTAATCATTATTTCCTTCAACAACTTTCCACAGATTGTCAAAACAGCAGAGAGCGAAATGCCGCCCAGCGTCGCTGTTACCGACATACTCTTCTCCAGACGCAGAGTGACAAAATCTGGCCTTTGCCAGATCGTACCCGCCAGCTACTTGATGTTTGGTTTGTGGGGCGCTCAACTGCGAGGGTATCAGCGCCCGTACAAATTCCCAACCTTCGCCCAGTCCAAACTCGCCACTTTCATGAATGATGATGAAATGATGAGGACAACACAAACACCCAGTCATCTCGAGACAGGTGAAAATCCCTGACCCCGCCGGTAGTCGATCCCGATGCCAGCCACTTGTGGCCCGTATCGTCGCTTGAACGATTCCTCATTCGTCTCTGCTCCGCTTATCTGGTGCGCAAAACTTCGCATGATGTGTCACTGCCGAGTAACCTACTCGGTGAAACTTAAATAATACGAAGAAAGAGCTGCTGCAGTATAGTAGAGAAAGTAAGTGAAAGAAACGAAGAGACACGACACTTTTATTTGAAGACAATAATTACATGAAAGTCACTATGAATTAAGATGTTTACGGCATTCGACGCCCCACATATCGTCAACCATTCACCCACAACACTGGGTGTTAATGGCATATCCAGTAGTGAGCACAGCATGAAGTTACGGAGCGTAGCTGAACAGGTTAACCGACGAGTGACTCACAACAGTGCTTCAGTTCTAGTGGTGTTGATACAAAGCACAGAAACGGCGAGGATAAACAAAGCATACATTATACACAGATCAAAAAGTTTTGCGTCACCCCAACTCCAAGAACTCCTGAAGATAGGCACTGACTGTGGATATTGCATAACAGGCACAGTCCCTTTGACTGTTCAGATATGTCACTAAACACGTCCAAAGATGTAAACAACAATACATGAGCAGCGGCTACTCGACGGAGGAAGTCCGACAGCCGATACGTTGCAGTCATTCCACAGAGAAGGAGGTACACGGATCGTGTTCTGTAGGTCAACCATGCCTAGACGGTCAATACCGCGGTTCGATCGCGTCCGCATTGTTACTTTGTGCCAGGAGGGGCTGTCAACAAGGAAAGTGTCCAGGCGTCTTGAAGTGAACAAAAGCGATGTCTTTCAGACATGGAGGAAATACAGAGAGAGACAGGAACTGGTGATGACGTGCCTTACTCAGGCTGCCCAGGGGCTAATGCTGCAGTGGATCACCGCAACCTACAGATTATGGCTCGGAGGAACCCTGTCAGCAACGCCACCATGTTGAATAATGCTTTTCGTGCAGCCACAGGATGTCGTGTTACGAGTCAAACTGTGCGCAATAGGCTGCATGATGCGCAACTTCACTCCCGACGTCCATGGCGAGGTCGATCTTTACAACCACGACACCATGCAGCGCGGTACAGATGGGCCCAACATCATGCCGAATGGACCGTTCAGGTTTGGAATCACGTTCTCTTCACCGACGAGTGTCGCATATGCCATCAACCAGACAATCGTTGGAGACGTGTCTGGAGGCAACCCGGTCGGGCTGAACGCCTTAGACACACTGTCCAGCGAGTGCAGCGTAGTGGAGGTTCCCTGATGTTTTGGGGTGGCATTATCTGGGGCCGACGTACGCCGCTGGTGGTCATGGAATGCGCCGTAACGCCTGTACGATACGTGAATGCCATCCTCTGACCGACAGAGCAACCATATCGGCAGCATATTGGCGAGGCATTCGTCTTCATGGACGACCATTAGCGCCCCTATCGTGCACATCTTCTGAATGACTTCCTTCGGAATGACAACATCGCTCGACTAGAGTGGCCAGCATGTTCTCCAGACATAAACCCCATCGAACATGCCTGGGATAGATTTAAAAGGGCTGTTTATGGACAATGTGACCCACGAACCACTCTGACGTATCTATGCCTAATCGCTGTTGAGGAGTGGTACAATCTGGACCAACAGTGCCTTGATGAACTTGTGGGTAGTATGCCACGACGATTAAAGGCATGCATCAATGCAAGAGGACGTGCTACTGGGTATTAGAGGTAACGGTGTGTACAGCAATCTGGACCATCAACTCTGAAGGTCTCGCTGTATGGTGGTACAACATGCAATGTGTGGTTTTACATGAGCAGTAAAAAGGAGAAAAATGATGTTTATGTTGAATTCTATTCCAATTTTCTGTACAGGTTCCGGAACTCTCGAAACCGAGGTGATGCAACATTTTTTTGTGATGTGTGTATCTACAGCAGTAGTTGCCGGTCTACATGCATCCTTGTTGCAACTACAGGATATGTCAAGATTTCCCCTCACATATTATGGAAATCATGAGAAAAATGAGTCAGAGTCGTTCGTCCGGAAACAAAAACTGTTTCTTACCTTCTCGGCAATCATTGTTGACAATCAAATAACTTACGGATCGATGTCGTTCTCTACATGAAGGCCGGAAGGATCAGTTGTAGAGACAGATATGAAATACTTTAATTTTCCCTCTGCTATACCACATTCACTCGCGTTATTTTAACGTATCAGATAAACCTGTGTTATTTTCGTTACTCAGAAGAGAGTCTTTGACTAATCATCCTTCGCAACTGATAATCACCCATCTGCTGTGGTCATCTGTTCACCTGATGGCCGAAACTATATCCTCTCAGAGTTAATACTTTTCCCTGCTACTCCTCATTAATTTTGTAAACACGTCTAATTCTGTCACTACCAATACCGATGTAATTACGTCATAACACATGTTTTTGTGAACAACATTCTCAGCTCAAGTTTATCTCACCACAAGGAAGTCAAAATAGGCACGCAACGCAGAACACACAACAAAACACTAAATTCTCTATGTATTTGTGGTGTGTGTACTGTTTTTGATACACTGGCCATAAATATCAATATTTCGAATGAGGTGTCGACAATAGGCGCAACTGCGCGTTGAAATACGAGGGCTATCCACAAAGTACATTACGTTTTGGAATTAAAAATAAATAAAGTATTGGAAATTTTTTTTATTATATACAGATGAAAGCCACACTTCAATACTACTTTTCTACATAGTTGCCATTTAAATTAAGGCACTTATCGTAGCGATGGACGAGCTTGGAAATTCCTTCGTCGTAAAATTCGGGCACCTGCGCCTTCAATCACGTGGTTAATCAGTGACCCGGTAGAAATACGATTTTTGTGGATTTCCTGGAAAGAGGCACTACAATAAACTCTCAAAGGTGTTTCCAAACTCTGCACAACCTCAGAAGAGCAATACAGAACAAGCGCAGGGGAAAGTTGGGCTCAAAGAACTTGCTGATTCACGACAACGCCCGGGCACACACGGCAAATGCCACTCGTGAAGTTCTCGAATCTTTTAAGTGGGAGCTGTTTCCTCATCCGCCGTACAGTCCCTTCCTGGCACCGAGCGACTTCCACTTATTCCCATCAATGAAGAAGTGGTTGGCTATGCAGCGTTTTGATGACGACGCATAGCTTCAAGAAGAGGTAACCACGTGGTCGAAGGCGCAGGCGGCCGAATTTTACGACGAAGGAATTTCCAAGATCGTCCATCGCTACGATAAGTGCCTTAATTTAAATGGCAACTATGTAGAAAAGTAGTATTAAAGTGTGGCTTTCATCTGTATATAATTAAAAAAATTCCAATGCTTTATTTATTTTTAATTCCAAAACGTAATGTACTTTGTGGATAGCCCTCGTAATTCAACAGCCAAAGTTGAAAACTTCTGTCGGCTCGAGACTCGAACCCGGATTTACAGCTTAGCGCAAGCGGTGTCGCCTCATATTCTGGCTGTCCAAGCATGACTCATAACCAGACCCAAACTTCCATAAGTTGCCAAACACGACTCTACACCCTGTACTCCTAAATACATTATGTATATTCCCGTACAGGAGAGACATTTTTCTTGAAAGTCGCTTGCTCGGCAGATAAATAGGATATCGCAGTGCCTGTTTTATTTCAGATTACGATGTAATGATCCTTCAGACATGCATGCATTCCTAAGTATCATTACACCGTTTTTCGGAATAACATAGGCACTACAGTTTCGTATCGTATGCATACATGGTGTATCTGTAAGCTTGACTGCTATGAAATCCTCAATGTGAATGCACAATAGGATCCGTACCTCCTGCTGGAATGCTCGAAACGCGGCAAGTAAATGATGTAAATGGATAGGGTTGCTACTTCGTAGTGTGCGGTTCAGTTGAGAATTTGGGTCGGACGGACATTGTGCTCGGATAGCGGAAGCGGTTAAGGCGACGCGTAAAGAGGGAAATCCGTGTTCGAGTCCTCGTTAGCAGAAGTTTTCAATTTTCGCCATTGCTTTATCTTAGTACCCAATTGCGACTGACATCAATACCTCCCTCCAAACTAAATTTTCTTATTATTAATTCTTTTCTTCTACATTAACAGGTTACCGACCAATTTAACGTTTTATAGCGTCTCTTTCTCTGCCTTTCACCTTACAGCTAGTGCTACAACTCATCTGTTCTAGAGGCTGTGATTTTACAGAACCCTTCCTAACAACCTACGGGGTAGTTGGTTTTGCAGATCAATTTCAGCAAGATTACAATAAAACTAGTTACATATTATTATTGTAAGATGAGGTTTTATTTCATCACTGCTTTTCCCGGCTAATTATCGTTATTTTGTTAAAGAATCCTCCATGTGACAGCATGTAGCAATATTGTCTGTCCAGCAGTGTAAATGTCTCTAAGTTCATTCACAAAAGTAATCATTTATAACCAGCAAACAACTTAAAGGTATGATAAGCAGTCTGAACTAAATAAGATTAATGACTTTTAGTAATATCAATGCTGTTGTTTAAAAGACTCTTTGCTAGCTGCAGATCTTTATCGAATTTAACGTTACTGTTATTCGAGGTTGCAACACTTTTCTTCAAGCAAAATGAACAGTTTTGTCACACGTGCACAACACTAATGAATTTTCCTGTCAAAGTATTTCATAAAAGATATTATGAAATGACCAGGCTTCATACATCAGCAGATAAGAATTTATATGTAAGATGCTGTTTGCATTCATAGAAGTTCAATCTAGTCAGTCTAACTGGAAATTGTTGCCTGAGAGTGGGTCCTCGGCCACCAATACACAATTATTATCGCAATTATGACCAACAACATTTATGTCCGTGTAGAAAATCAGTTTAAAACTGCTGCTGCAATATTTCACTAAGATGGCGTCTAACATAAGACAATCACTTATCGGTTCTGGTTCAGGCTGTGTTTTACTCCTATATATATATATATATATATATATATATATATATATATATATATATATATATATATATATATAATCCTTTCACACCTTCGCTATATGCATTAACATTTGAAAATACTTCTCAATGTTACGAGACTTAATAATCACCCTTTACTAATAAACTGCGCTGTAGATCAATAGCGCTAATGGCTGAGCTCTTTGATAGCTGAACAAAAAACTTACATTCATATAGGACGAGAATTACAATGAAATAAAAGTCCAAACAAAGAAGATTCATTCCAATAATACATAACCTCTATTTTTAAATTTCAGTTAGCAACATAACAATACCTTAGTAGAGTTTTTTACAAACCTCTGTGTTACGAGACATCAATCAAATCCTATCAGTACAATAGTTCGAACAAGAAGGAAGACTTTTCTACAAAAATCATAGGTAACAAAAGATTGAGATTTTCATTATCTTTTACATGGGTATTGTTTGAGATACAATTTGTTACAAAATTAAAATTATGTCATTGACAATAATTATTTATTTTACCAATATCACCATAATAGGATCAAAGTTCAGTCACATTCCACGTACAAAATTAGGCTGCTGAAACGTATTTCAACAGTAACACAGAAAGTATAATCATCCTCATTTTCACCTGTCAACAACATTACAAAGTTCATGCTTGTATAAGCAGTAATTACAAGCACCACCTTGGAGTGTCTTCTCCAATGCATACAGCATGATTCCAAGCGGAGCAGACAACACAGCTGCACCTCACATCTCCACAGACTGAGCATAACTCATGCTCGTTAGGTACGTGTTGGCAGTGATCTCACTGCACCAGTGAAATGGTTACTGCAACATCGCCATCGCCGTCATTGCAACTGCAGGAAACGTCCGATATTCCCGAAGACGCCGGTGTTTCCTCCTTACTTCTGGTTTTCTTTATCCTCTTTTGCAGCTGCTCAGTAAAGCGCCAAAACACAGCTACAGTTCTCTCTCTCTCTCTCTCTCTCTCTCTTTCTCTTCTCTCCCCCCCCCCCTCTCTCTCTCTCTCTTTCTCTCTCTCTCTCCCTCCCTCTCTCTCTCTCTCTCTCTCTCTCTCTCTCTCCCTCCCTCTCTCTCTGTACCCCTTGCGCGTGAACACCCGTTCTCTTCCAGCGCAGCAGTGCCACAGAGTCATATTGCGCAAACGGGATCGCATTCACCGTGTTAAATTGTTATGTTTAGAAAATAAAGCCATGTAATGATACTATGAATTACAGGTTTTCATAACATTTTGAGATAAAAGCAAATTAGTAATACCTGTATTCTTACCTTCTTATTTTCAGCCTGTTGAAAATAACAAGAAAGTGGGCTGTTTTATTTCCCACGCACTTACGCATTCCATAGCTCAAGTAACGCCCCTGCTCTCGTTCCTATTTGTTGCTAACAGGAATCATAAGAGGGTAGCAGTGGTCGGAAACTGTCACTTTTACCGATAGCTTCAAATATTGAATGCGAGCGATTGCTCGCTGTACATCAGTTACGCGTTTCTCTGCAATATCATCCTATAACAGTTGAAACAAAAGCAGAGTAATAAGAGTCTTTAACAAGCAAAATGAAATTGGAAACTGTATCACTTGTTGTAAGGCGGTGATTAATTCCGTATCGTATGGTGCAGATGTTAGTACGGCAACTATCCTCGCAGAAGTGCTACGGCGGGAGCTGCGGTGTAGTCTAGTGCAATGTAGTGCAGGCAGGGTGGAGCAGGGAACGTCCGGCGGGCACGGAGCGGGCTTCCCGTGGACCCGAGCAGCGGAGGATCGCGTTACACGGCAGCCTCGTGTGCGTGAATACGTGCGAGCCACGAGCGCACGCAGCCGCCGTGCGATGACGCACCGGTTCACCTTACGTCAGTCGTCAGCTGCGGTAAGAGAAGATACCGCAGTCTAGCGGCTCGGAATATCCTAGATACAATCCTTCTCAATCGACACAACTGCACGTAGAGTTTCGAAAATAGAGCTGCGTAATCCTTGTGTGACCTCTTCCGAGCGAAAAATACGGAAGCGGTTGGTAGATTCAAGTGAATAACTGCGGACTACACACTAGCGAAGATCTCTACACGTTGTTCACTTTGAAACACGAAAGATATGATGGCCTGACTTAGTTAAGGGCGTACGGCTTTCCACATAAAAATTAAACAAATAGAATCGTCGCTAGGTGAAATTAAGATTGTGTGGATAGCGAATAACCTCTCGCAGATTATCCAATTAAATAAGCTACTGCGAAAGCAGAACCAATAATCGAGTCCCAGCTATGCATTAATATTGAAATTCATCAGTAATGCTGCTCCAGTCTCCGCAAATCTTTTCACTAAATGTGACTGACATTTGCGCAGCGTCAGTGTTTCAGTCGCGAAAACTGACAAGAGTTGAAAGCAACGTAAATGTCTAAGTCCCCATTGTGATGGTACGTCACATAAATGGACATTTGGAGAAAAGGAAAGGAAGTTTTTGTTATGAGCCGTGTGAATTGTAAATTATTTCAAGAGTGTGTACGTGTGTGCGATGTATAACAAATAGTAAAGCACTCCGTCTTCAGGCCACGAGAGGCCTACCGGGACCATCCGACCGCCGTGTCATCCTCAGTGGAGGATGCGGATAGGAGGGGCGTGGGTCAGCACACTGCTCTCCCGGTCGTTATGATGGTATTCCTGACCGAAGCCGTTACTATTCGGTCGAGTAGCTCCCAATTGGCATCACGAGGCTGAGTGCACCCCGAAAAATCACAACAGCGCAAGGCGGCCTGGATGGTCACCCATCCAAGTGCCGACCACGCCCGACAGCGATTAACTTCGGTGCTCTCACGGGAACCGGTGTATCCACTGCGGCAAGGCCGTTGCCTATAACAAATAGTAAAGAACGTAAGTTATTATCATCACAACACAAATATCGATGAAGTTAACAAAACACAGTTTTTTGGTATAATCTCTGTGAAACATAGGCCATGAAGATCAGAGACAATGCTTTGATTGAACCAGCTCTCCTGTTCTTGTTTCGTCTAGAGGTAGGCCGCCATTGTAGCGCTGGATAATATTTAATGTAAGTTTGGTTGTAATTTAGTAAAATATACTTATAATTGTTATTAGAAAGTGTGTATTATTGACTTAGTTGTCTCCTCTCATGATCGCAACCTTTAATTATAATTAATAAAGTTTTTACGGAACTTCGTAGTGCAGGGAGCTCATCTCCCCTAGCAGGATTTAGTCGGCCATTACGCTGACAATTCATGTCATTAAATTTAAATGCGAGAGACTTTTCAATTTTGATCTTTCATTAATTTCAAAGTTAAAAAGCGTAGTAATAAATTTCAGTTACTAAAATCCACAGCACTGAATGAGTTCCGTATGTTTCAATTTGGCCGCCTAATGGCAGATGAGATTCTCAAACAGTTTCGTCTTGCAAATAACTAATAAGAATCATTGAAAATCATTACATTCCGCAATATCTTAGTTAATCTTTGTGTAGTTTGGTACATAATTAACCAGTAGCCCCTGAGACCCATATTAATAATTACAGTTTGCGTAAGAATACGCATATTTTCTTTTCTAAATAACAGCGCTCACCCAAACTATTTATTAGAAGGCGGTGAGTCGCGCATTGTGTTTAAAAAATATTATATCGTACGTACTTCGTGGCAGCCGCTGTCCGTACGAGTGTTATCGCGGTATAAGTTAATTAGAAGTCTCATGCTAGCCCACAATATTTAAAGCCACCCCAAACCAAAATCAAAAAAAATAAAAATAAAAATATATAACTACCCCGTGATAAGTGCCCCCCCCCCACACACACACACATATAGAGGTACACCGTGATACCATGTGCTACTAAAAATTCCACCACATGTAAAATTTTAAAGTAATAAAACTTGCGGCTGGCCTGCCACCCACAGACGAAGTTCATCTCCTCAAGCCAGCTGATATCTACTCTAGATGCTAACCTGACAAAGACTCACTACTCACTGACTGCCGAAAGACCTAGGTAACAGAATATGCGGCACACGAGTGCCACCAATATAAAACCTCAGGAGACCCTACACGTTAATCATGTTCTGAATTTCTTACAAATTTCCATTAAAATGACCATAATTTAAATGACATTGTGTTAGTATTATATATATTGAAATGAACGCCTACAACACGAGTCACTTCCGACTCTACAAGTACTATCAAATACACAATGTGCTCTAAAATTCCCCTTACAAAGTTCTAGGACTTGTAGAAGGGACTGAGTAGACAATATTTTGATTCGGAACCTACGTCTGGAAATGTACTGTGTGCATGCTACAGCCGTTTGAAAACTTGTTTGCTTGGTATATATGCAACAAGATGGCCAAGGGCGTCTCAGGTGTATACAGCCTCATCCACGTGTCTGTGAGTGTTAGAGCAACATGACTGAGAGTATATGTGTGCAGAATACACCGACATGGCGAAGATGACGGAAATGGAAGAAGTGTACGTCGCATTTATCAGGATCGTTATCCACAACGTCCGACTCCATCGCATATTCTTTTCGCCTCAACTACGCAACTGTTTTGCAGAAGGGGTACCTTCACTATAAGCAGGCGTGACTGTGGTGCTCCAAGGAGACGCTGCACACCCGATTTTCATCACGTTGAAGAGAACCCGCCCACGAGTACACGAACAAATGCGGGTGCAACAGATGTTGCTCCCAGCACCGTCTGGTCTGTACTGTACTGTATGACTAACAACTACATTCATATTACTTCAAAGGGATACCATCACTAATGCCAGCCGATTTAGCGTCGCGCGTTGAGTTCTGTACACACTTTCTGTGTCGCTGCATCAACGAGATCCTAGTGTTTCCAGGACGCATATTCACTTGGCAGATGAATGTAACCTTACTACGGATTGTGTTATCAGTTCTCAAAACAACCATATCTGGGAAGACGAAAACCCATATGTTACGCATATCCAGGGATTCCAACATATCGGTGCGTGGGTAGGTACTGCGGGTGGTCCTGTGATTAGACTGCACATGCTTCCATCCAAGCTCACGGGTCACATCTGCTTGACCTTCCTACAACAAGTATTAGGCATGTTGGATGCTGCGCCATTGAACGTTCATCAAGACATATGCTTTCAGCATGATGGCGCATACGCTCACTTGTCACGTCATGCTCGAGAACTTCTGGATCAATGATTCGGACACACATGGATAGGCTGAGGTAGGTCAATCGCAAGGCCTCCACGATCACCAGGTTTGACTCCAGTGGACTTTTTCCTCTGGAGTCGAATGAAGAATTTGGTTTATGAGACTCCTGTGGAGACAGAAGAAGATCTGGTGGCACGAATCGTAATCGCTGCAGGAGAGACTGCTGAGACACCAGGTGTGATAGAGCATGTGTACTTTGACATCATTCGCAGGTACAGTGTGGTCACCACATCGAACCTTACTTGTAGAGGATCAGGATGCTAATGCCCCTTTGAAAATGACAAAAGCGGGTTAACTGTAAACAACAGTGTTTGCGAAAACTGATTAAGATTCATTTTTGGTTCTTTGCTTAATAATGTGCGGAATTGTAAAGGAAGTGATGTACCGTGTAGAAATGATCGTTACCAACATGTTTTCAAATGGCTGTAGCATAGAATGCTACATTTCCGGACACATAAGTCATAGGAGATTGTAAGCGGATTTGTAGAGCACCCTGTACATTATGATAAATATCGATAAAAACATTACATATTGTCATCATGTAAATATGTTAAAAAGAAGAATAAGAAGTAAATATTAGTTTTGTGTATCAGGTTGGAGCATATTATTAGTACTAGGGCATTGGCGGCATCACCCCATGTTGCAGGTAGCCCACACTCAGGGGCAAGTACACATTAAGGGGAAAACCTATTGTTCTATTCTGACTGACAGGCCCTTAACCTATTGTTCTACTAAGAGGATTATGACCCCCTGGGATAATCCATCCTTTTGACTGACACGTCTGTAGCCTATTGTTAGACTAAGTGGTTTTCCAAGAAACCTCCATCCCTCCCCCCTCTCCACCTCCTCCTCCTCCACCATCCCTCTGGGATCTCCCCTCGCTGATACAAGCACACTTTCCTTAAAAATTTGATGGACTAGTTAAGTAAATTGATCAGTTAATGAACCTTTCCCCTTCTGCAAAAGGTCACAGTCCTACCGCTCCCCTCCCCCTCCACCATCTGGAAATTGGAGGGAAAAAAAGACATTTCACTGGCCATTTGGTGGGAAAACGTTTTGCAGTGTTTGGAATATTGTTTAACCATTTTTAAATTGTGTGGAATATTGTTTATTTAAGCAATTTATAGGATACAAGAGCATGTAAGGAATATAGTTTATTTACTTAGTTATTTACTTGTTTAAAGAACTGAGCGGGAAATCTATTTCAGTTCATGGAATATTGTTTAAACAATTTAGACAATGTGTGGAATACTGGTTATTTAAACAATTTACGAGAAAAAGGTGGTATATGGAATAAGGTTTATTTAAAGAATTTGTCAGGAAATCGACTGCAGTGTGTGAAATATTTAAATTTTTTCATTCCAATCATGTAAGGAGACACGTACTTAAAACGTCACAGATTGCTTAAACATATTTGAAAACCTTTCTCTTGGAGCCACCAGTGACCGTGCCAGACAGTCCATGCAGCAGTGAGCTAATCCCTCACACTTCCTGTCGGTTCCACCTCCATCTCAAGTGGTCTGTCTGCATGAACCATCTTGTCAGATACGAGACATGCGAGACACCTTCCTTCAAAAGCAAATGCCTGATTGTTAATCGATCCGGAACTACTGCTGAAGTTAATAAGTAATTAATTTCAGGGCACATGATCGTGACATAGGGGATAAAAGGCAGAGGCAGTAACTATTCCACATACACATGAAAGGTCTCTGTTGGATTCCTTTCATGTTAATTTCTTAAATTTGTTGTCATTTACAGCATAAATTCCACTTCTAAATTTACTGTAGTGTTTCTGACTCTATTTTGGGAGGAGACTGAGCAGTAGAACGTGTTACTTTTACACATAATCAAGAACAATCTGTCACACTACTACACTTTAAAACACAGCTTATATGTAATTGATGTCACACAGTCTCATACGGAACCTACATCCGCTTTCTTTTATATATCGTATATGATAAGATACTGTCATCCCCCTTCCCTTCTGTGTGAAAGGATGAATGATCAAATGTATTTCTACTTGTATGCTTGATGGTAGTAGACAAACCTGTCTGCTAGAGAACAGTAGGACCAACGTCAGAACAGGTAGCTACTCTTTCTAAAGGCAAATAGGTTTCTATTCTTGGTATGGTCGCATCCATCCCTTGTCATGTTGGTATAGGAAGCTGCCTCTCTGGTCACTTCCGTTTGCATCTGTGAAGCACCCTCGACAGGGGCCCACGCCAGTCTATCAGCGGAAAGCGTCTGAAGTGGTGAGATCTCCGGCTAAGCACGTCTCTGCTAAGTCCGTAGGAGAATGGATTTCTTAAGGTCAGCCTAACTGAAAATTTAATCATCTTTATTTCAGGTTTAGATCTAAAATATCTTATGTTAACTTAAATTGCAACGCAGTGTAATTCAAGTGCGAAGTTCAGAATATCTTCCAGCAGTAGCTTTGTCACTACTTTGTGAGTAGAGTGGAACTACGTGTTGATGAACCGTAACACTAACTAAGATCATCAATCTTAAATTCGAATGTGTGTGAGATTATAACGTCTCATCTTGACAATATTTTTCAATATAGCTTCTTTATGTTCAACCCACTTGGGCTGTACTTTGTGAGACCAGTACCACGTGCTTATACAATTGTTTGACCCATCCGGTTAATAGTAAGATGATAGTAACCAGTTCGAGGTTCTTCTTTTGTAAATTGCGTTTCGATGTAATTTATTTTAATAATCAAAATGATTGTGGAGTTACACTCTGTGTAAACCATGCTGACCACGTGAAACATATGGTGTAATCATCAAAGTAGCCCTCAGCTATTCTTTTCAGGAAGATTTCACAGAGAGTTAGTATGAATTTCGCATACCAGTGTGTGGTAATTTCATGATGGACAGGATTGCGCTACGAATGTAACTTCTTTGGGTGAAAATTGAATCGGTTGGTTGTGGTTAATTTCCTCTTGCATATGTTTCAACGTTCTTCGTGTGTTACTTTATGAATGCAGTGTTGTATGCAGTCTCCCAATCTTGGCTCCATATTTGATGTGTTCCGTAAGATTACAAACTCACATTTTCACATTCCTAAATAAGGCTCCAGTTTAATTATGAATCAAGTTTAATACGCTGAAATTTTAACAGAACAATAATCAATGTTAAAATAAATGTCCAAATATAAACTGATTTATTTCTTTTTATTTAAATTCTCTTTTTATGTATAAATCACCAGTTGTCGTAAGATGACTATTAAAAGATTATAATTAATGTTAGTCTGGTTGGGAATTTGGTAAGCTAGACTGGATACCTGGTGAAACAGTTGCTCAGTAATGCAAGGTTAACTTCCCCAGATAGCTCACAGCTTTTAACCCGCTTTTATTGTCTTGAATATCAGCACCGCTTTCAGAACAACTTAATGCATCAACCTTACACACAAACTAACTAACGAGGTCACAAAAATAGTAGCAGGTTGACTGGAAATACACTTAAAAAAAAAGATCGTTGTATGCAAAGGGAGAGGGGGAGCTGTAGTTTGCTTTGCAGATGATACAGGAACTAGCATGAGATATTTCAATGCGCCGTGGACTCTAAACTACCACAGCCTTCCTGGGACACTTTTCTTATGGTACACTTCACAGACTGCTTCAGTAGTTATTAAATCTTCTGCGGAATAGCGTATCTTGAAAGTGACACAAATATTGCTTCGGAAGATGTGCCACAGGAAAAATTAAATATAACGTTAGTATATCATTTAAACAATTTGATTCAAACACACGGAGTTTAAAACTACTCGAAACAAAAAAAAAAGACTGACACTACACAGTTGTTTGCATGCATGTTTTTTTAACGAGAAATTTCATTAAACAACCCAAACATATCACAGTTTGACATCACAACTGAAAGTGGTGATGTATAAAACGATAGTTGGAATTTCAAATTTCGACGTGAATTTATACCGTCTCGGTTATGGAGTTCCCAACCGCTGGAGGTCTGCTAAGTGTATTTTCTTTTTTAAAAGTACTATACAATTCCTAAGTTGATTGGTTCTCTCAGCTACATTGTGAAAGGGGGAGGAAAGGGTCTACCATGTGATAAGGTAGCAACAACAACAAATTATACTGCGATGTATTAAGAAACATGATCCATTCATGGCTAGATGCCTGAGATCGCTGAAAAGACTCTTATATCCCAAGTACTCACCTTCCAGACGTCCACACACAGCGCCCTGCTGACGGAGTAAAACGCCAGCAATCAGAGACAAAAGAAAACTTACCGCCGTAAGCGTGGTAGATGGCAGCAGTCCGAAAGTGCGTGTCAGCCAGAGAGAGGCCTGCCAGCGGAGACTACTCCCCATGGTGAGCTGAGTGGTTGGAATTCGAATGCTGTCAATACTCACAGGACCAACACTCGTCATATTAAATCTTCTCAAATTTCCATGCAGTTAACTTGCAACACATGCAATCCTGAAGGAGGCTCAATGCAAACTGTGTATTAGTTCACTTTTCACCTGTTGAAGTTCTCTAAGGCTGTAGATACTGCAATAAAGAATAGGACACTGGGCAGTACAGTTGGAGAGGAATGGACATCTCTAAAAGAGAAATCAGAAGTTGGAAAAAACATAGGTACTAAGAAGGTAACTGCAAATAAACCTAAGTAGAAGGAAGTACAAAAATGTTCATGGAAATTCAGGAATACAGAAATACAAGTCGCTAAGGAATGAAATAAATAGGAAGTGCTGGCCGGAGTGGCCGCGCGGTTCTAGGCGCTACAGTCTGGAACCGCGAGACCGCTACGGTCGCAGGTTCAAATCCTGCCTTGGGCATGAATGTGTGTGATGTCCTTAGGTTAGTTAGGTTTAAGTAGTTCTAAGTTCTAGGGGACTGATGACCACAGATGTTAAGTCCCATAGTGCTCAGAGCCATTTGAACCTTTTTTTTTGTCCCGTGCAAATACGGTAATTTTGAATTTTCTCTCATGCAACACATACATCCACTTCTGTTTCACTCACCCAGCATACTGGTCACTTCTCCAACTCTTGCTGCCGTAGGCAAGATTAGGCAGGTTGGCACATTCTTTGTACCTGACCACCCATCACAGGCTGAGCTAATCCACGAGTTCAGGTCGCCAAAGCCATGTGATCACTTCTGCCGACAGCTGTGATGCACAGTGAAACAAATACCAACAGCTGCAGTGCACTGCGAAACATTCAGCTGCGGCTTAGATGAATGCAGTAGTTCTAAGCAATTTCACTCTGACAAAGACCCACCAGTTTAAAAAATCTGAGACAGCGGTGTTGTTGACCGTACACCTCGAAATGTTTCACATGAAATGTAGACTTCTCCTTTTAATACGAGTTTTTTTCGAAGACAGAATAAATCGCGACGTACACGCTTTCTCACACGAGTAAAGTACTTGTCATGAAAATCCTGTAACAGTATGGCACAGGTTATACACTCCTGGAAATGGAAAAAAGAACACATTGACACCGGTGTGTCAGACCCACCATACTTGCTCCGGACACTGCGAGAGGGCTGTACAAGCAATGATCACACGCACGGCACAGCGGACACACCAGGAACCGCGGTGTTGGCCGTCGAATGGCGCTAGCTGCGCAGCATTTGTGCACCGCCGCCGTCAGTGTCAGCCAGTTTGCCGTGGCATACGGAGCTCCATCGCAGTCCTTAACTCTGGTAGCATGCCGCGACAGCGTGGACGTGAACCGTATGTGCAGTTGACGGACTTTGAGCGAGGGCGTATAGTGGGCATGCGGGAGGCCGGGTGGACGTACCGCCGAATTGCTCAACACGTGGGGCGTGAGGTCTCCACAGTACATCGATGTTGTCGCCAGTGGTCGGCGGAAGGTGCACGTGCCCGTCGACCTGGGACCGGACCCCAGCGACGCACGGATGCACGCCAAGACCGTAGGATCCTACGCAGTGCCGTAGGGGACCGCACCGCCACTTCTCAGTAAATTAGGGACACTGTTGCTCCTGGGGTATCGGCGAGGACCATTCGCAAGCGTCTCCATGAAGCTGGGCTACGGTCCCGCACACCGTTAGGCCGTCTTCCGCTCACGCCCCAACATCGTGCAGCCCGCCTCCAGTGGTGTCGCGACAGGCGTGAATGGAGGGACGAATGGAGACGTGTCGTCTTCAGCGATGAGAGTCGCTTCTGCCTTGGTGCCAATGATGGTCGTATGCGTGTTTGGCGCCGTGCAGGTGAGCGCCACAATCAGGACTGCATACGACCGAGGCACACAGGGCCAACACCCGGCATCATGGTGTGGGGAGCGATCTCCTACACTGGCCGTACACCACTGGTGATCGTCGAGGGGACACTAAATAGTGCACGGTACATCCAAACCGTCATCGAACCCATCGTTCTACCATTCCTAGACCGGCAAGGGAACTTGCTGTTCCAACATTACAATGCACGTCCGCATGTATCTCGTGCCACCGAACGTGCTCTAGAAGGTGTAAGTCAACTACCCTGGCCAGCAAGATCTCCGGATCTGTCCCCCATTGAGCATGTTTGGGACTGGATGAAGCGTCGTCTCACGCGGTCTGCACGTCCAGCACGAACGCTGGTCCAACTGAGGCGCCCGGTGGAAATGGCATGGCAAGCCGTTCCACAGGACTACATCCAGCATCTCTACGATCGTCTCCATGGGAGAATAGCAGCCTGCATTGCTGCGAAAGGTGGATATACACTGTACTAGTGCCGACATTGTGCATGCTCTGTTGCCTGTGTCTATGTGCCTGTGGTTCTGTCAGTGTGATCATGTGATGTATCTGACCCCAGGAATGTGTCAATAAAGTTTCCCCTTCCTGGGACAATGAATTCACGGTGTTCTTATTTCAATTTCCAGGAGTGTATTTCCTATAAATATATTCAGATAAAAAAATATCTTCTAATTTTGGCCCAGGCAGAGTGTTAAGATCTATTTTTATCACAGGATGCCTCCCCATATTCGAATTCCCTTAGTGTAACTAAATGCCTCGCCACGTACGAAGTCTCTTAAGGAACAGCACCAAGATGTTGTAAATATAAGCTTCATACTACTTATCACTTTTAAAATTCGATAATACATCTGATTTTATTATGATGCTCGTATTTCTCTGTGTAGGAGAGAGACTGAAATTTCGTTAAAAGATATCACCACAGCAACAAAAACAAAATACTGATTACCATTCCAACTGATGAATCGCATCTGATTTTGAACTGATAGACTAATTAAATAAATTGATCATGAGGGTCACTTTTCATGGAGAACAACTCTTTTTCAGCAGTCGAATTACACTAAGCAGCGGTCTAAGGCGCTGCAGTCATAGACTGTGCGGCTTGTCCCGGCGGAGAGAGGTTCGAGTCCTCCCTCGGGCATGGGTGTGTGTGTTTGTCCTTAGGATAATTTAGGTTAAGTAGTGTGTAAGCTTAAGGACTGATGACCTTAGCAGTTAAGTCCCATAAGATTTTACACACATTTCAACATTTTTTTACACTAAGCATATACAATGTGTAAGGCCAGAGCCAAATGAAACTGTCTTGCATCGAAGGTAGTAGAAATGACAGCAGAAGCAGTTACAGGAGTTGGAAGAAGGATGAGGATTTTGGTACTTCGGTGCAGTGCGTTTCCAAATTACATGCAGGTACTGCATTCTGAAGGACATCTGAACCCCTCAGGGTGCATTCATGTCTGTCACCCAAAAATTCTCTCGATCATCCAACAGAAACTACAAGCTATAAAAGCTTCTCTAACTTCATTCAATATACAATTCGATAAGATTTTACTGCATCTCTCTCTTCTGATGCAATAGGAAACATATACAATCTGTGTGCTGGCGTCAAGCATACGTGGCGACCCCATCAAATGTACAGATGTTTATTCACTCAGTTTTTGAAGTCGCTTGCACAGACCAGTGCAAAGTTTCGCCACCTGGACTGTGGGAGGACCATATCCTACAGACTATCAGTCACAAGTGAGGGTCGCTGTGTTCTTATATGATACACTCTCTTTTTTCTGCTGTAACATATCCAAGCAGTTTGTGGCCACACCTTTGTGCACTGGCATACAGTTTGTTTTTTCCAATATGATTTCAAGGTTTGTGTCAGCTTCTAAACTGTTTTCCATAATCTTAGCACCAACCAATGACACAGCAAAAAAATGGCTCTGAGCACTATGGGACTTAACATCTATGGTCATCAGTCCCCTAGAACTTAGAACTGCTTAAACCTAACTAACCTAAGGACAGCACACAACACCCAGTCATCACGAGGCAGAGAAAATCCATGACCCCGCCGGAAATCGTGCCCGGAAACCCGGGCGCGGGAAACGAGAACGCTACCGCACAACCACGAACTGCGGACATGACACAGCAGCATGCTTCCTAATTTCTGCATCATTACTAAACCACCCCACTACTACTTTGCGAGTACCAATGCTAATGGAGATAGATGACTGTGCTGTACGTCCATTCATTGTTAATTCTCGAACATATATGTACCAAAGTCTACCAGACAGCATCCTATACCAATCAGCATGTTTCTAGGACTTCTATCACAGTGCTTAATTTACAGTTATGATTGCCTATCTTTCCTTACGTGGCTGGCAGTCAGACAGCATTCACGCATTCTTAGGATAAAGTTAGAGAGTGAAAGATCTCTTTGCATTGTCTTTTACCAAGCCACCAGCCCTCCCTACAACACTGTCACCTATTTAATTTGCTGCTGACCAGAAGTAGACTGCCACATTCCATGTCTCATGAAGGAACTGAGTGAGCTGAGTCCATAGCCGCCACTCAACGAAGACTGTTCCACACTAGTCTTACTCACAGCGCCCACCAAGTCAACAAGATCTCACCAGATGCGCACATGTTGAGGAGGTTGGCACCCCCTTATCGGTCGTCGTCGTGTGACTAGCGCCTACCATTGCGTAGACCGTTCGCCGGGTGCAAGTCTTTCGATTTGACGCCACTTCGGCGACTTGCGCGTCGATAGGGATGAAATGATGATGATTAGGACAACACAACGCCCAGTCCCTGAGCGCCCCTTATTGGTGTATATTAGATACGAAAGTGCTGTGATGATATAACAGATGGTCATGAAGAAGAAACGTGTGGTTCTTATGCATGATGGAGCTCCAGATGGATGGAGTTTGAAGCATTTTATGAAAATCAAATGTGTTATCAATTCTAAAGTATTATTCTAGTGTCAGGGGTCAGTACCAAGCTCCAGATGGATGGAGTTTGAAGCATTTTATGAAAATCAAATGTGTTATCAATTCTAAAGTATTATTCTAGTGTCAGGGGTCAGTACCAAGAACGTAATGGCCAGAGAGAAATGATCTTGGAACATGAACACATACATTTCTAAGGCTACACCATTCTGCACTTAAACATGCTATAATGGTAGAGTGATGCCGTTTCCGACCTATTAGTCATGTAGAATGTACCACTGTCAATATTCCAATGTAAGAAATATATCCCCAGCGCATGGCTTACAATTTCCCTGCAAGTTTCTCTACGATGAGCTATGGTGACAAACTGTAAAGTGATTAAACTACTATCTTGCACACAGAAGAAAACATCGATTCTTTGTAACACAAACAGTACACAGGTTTCCTTAGGAGTATGATGCCTGCTGTTTATGAAGTTCAAGCCTGATTATGATCCAGAAATTATGATATACTCAAAACCGTCCTATAAAATGATCATCAAGAGCCGATAATGCATACGAAGGAACGGTGACATCTTATGAGGAAATAAACACCAAAATCAATAGCCAGAGGAGATGTAAAAGTCTTACCACAGTTTACCACCTCCCGGGGTAACCTTCCTCTTATATATATACGTCACGGTCCGACGTTATGTTCTGTTGCTCATGCGCAGGATAATATAGCTGTTTCGTCTTGACGCCACATCTCTAGAATTCCTCCTCTCTCCACTATTAAGGCGTGTAAATGTAGTTTCAGTCTACTCTCCTCCACCAGAACACGCAATTTTATTCATTTTGCTCAGTCTCTAATTTTATGTGTTTTCAGTCAATTTCTGTCATTTTACTAGGTTTTCTCGATTTCCCCCAATGTTTACTTACCTCATACAAATTTTTTTGTGATTTCGTCAGGTTTCCTCGAATTTTATCGATTTTATGTCATATTTGTTCCAAAGTTTTCCGTATGTATATAGTCATATTGTTGACATACTGATGTGCTGTTTGATTTTTATTAGATTATTTGGGTTTACACCAAATTACTAAAAAATCGTAAGACTTACCTTCACCCCGATGATCCACATGCATGCATTTAAGATAGGACGAACATGAAAAGTATAGTAAGAGTCGCTTCGTAGCTACATGAAACTGAAGACTCGATTTAGGTCCAAGATGTGGCAGAGAAATGGACTATGTAAGTAGCCTGTTTGTACGTTGGCAGCGCTATAGACTGCGTTAATATCGTTGACAAGGCTCTGCGCCCTTGGCAAGAGATTCTGTGGTTGGACAGACTAATAGTTAGTGAGTGGTAGTTGTTGTGGCCAGGGAGCTGCTACACATTCATCTGTACATGGCAGTCTCCTTAACAAGAGAAGATTGGGATTGAGTACACCTTGCCTCCTGGTCTTTAGCTGAGCGTGCTAGAAGGAATGCCTCATCTTGCCAATCTGCAAAGTTTGAACGCATGAGTAAGAAAGAACAGCAGATGGAAGAGACACGCACTGTGACGAATCTGAGTGGCATACAGTTTGATGATACAACCTTAAAGGTACTCAGCAAGGGTCTCAACTTGAAAGTGTATCGATATGATATTCTTAGTGGAGACTCTGTGTTGGTAGGACATGCATTGTAAAGTGAGATAAAATGATGTGCAAGAAAGTACGCAAGGAAATGTATGTGGATGGTTGTTGTTGATAATATTTTGGTAGTGGAATTATTCGACAACTATATAATTTTTGGATCTGGATGCCACATGAATGAGGTAAAATTTTCTAAATACATCGTTTGTTCTTCAAAAAAATCTTTCTTTTCGCTAATCATATGCCTCTTAGTAGTTAGAGTGTATAGTAGTTACAATCTTTTTATTTAGCTGGCTGTTGTTGCTACATGCTGTAACTGCTGTAGTTCGTGTTATGTAGATTTTCTGTGAGGTAAGTGACTTATGAAAAAGAATGGTGTTTCCAGTATCGGTATTCGTGATTGATATGCGTTTAGGCAATTAACAGAGTTGGAGGTAGTTTCACATTTCTTTAATTTCATATTTTTTGGATTTGTATTATTGTTAGGCTTTCTTGCAGTTCAGGGCCATTCTTCTGTGTTAATTATTGGCAGTCATGTTGTGAATGTACAGCAGTCAGATTGCGTTGGGCTTGTGTACTGTGGGTAATAAATGAATTGGTTAAATTTGAGTTGTCCTTGTCGGGGAAAATTCTGTAGGTCAGTGTTCAATAAAAAAATAATTGAAAAGACAGTTTCAACTACTTCATCCAAAACAGGATGGACATTTTTCATGTTGTGTAAAGTGGTCTGCAGTTAACGATCACAAGTAGATAGTGCTCCAAGTCACACACAGAACATAGTTGCGTACGAGTCGATCGCAGGGTATACCATACAACTGATACACCCTGACAGAACACCGGAAAAATAGTGAAATGGGTGATAAATGAACTGCAGCAACATATCCCCCTCTCCCACTCAACTGATTACTCCATCTACTTTCTATCGTCCTTTAACGCAGGTCCACGTCAGTTTGGAAGTAGATGGCTCTCTTTTCCAGGAAAGCATCAAAGACAGACAATATGATGTTGTTAAAAAACTGTACAGCTGACACTGCGTTAATGTGACTGATGAAACGTACAGAGAAGCACACTGTAAGTAATAATTGTTGTCCGCCCGATTAGCCGTGTGGTCTAAAGCATGGCCTTCCGGGTTGGGAAGGAGCGGCTGGTCCCTGGCACGAATCCACCCGGCAGACGAGTCGAGGTCCGGTGTGCCAGCCAGTTTGTTGATGATTTTTAGGCGGTTTTTTATTTGCCTCGGCGAATGCAGGCTGGTTCCCCTTATTCCGCCTCAGTGTGACATTCCGTATGTCGGTGATTGCTGTGCAAACAAATTCTCCATATACGGTTACTTACACCAACGTTACTCTACCACGCAAACATAGGTGTTACACTTGTCTGGTGTGAGACGTTTCCTGGGGCGGGGGGATGTCCACTGGGGGCCGAACCGCACAATAATCCTGAAAGAGTTGTTCGGTGTGGGGCGGCGGAGGGGTGAAGTGGACTGCGGTAGTCGTAGTGGGGTTGTGGACTACTGCGGCTGCGGTGGGGATGAAGCCTCTCCGTCGTTTCTAGGCCCCCAGTTAGCATACAATACACTACAATACAAATAATAATTGTTATGTTTTACGACAACTGAAGAGTCCTGCACAGCATCAAAAACAGTATCCATACTGTAGTTGAATATCGCAGTCTCCCCAGCTGATAATACAACGCTATTTAGCTAACGACACTTAGCAAAATGCATATTGCAGTTGTGGTCACACCTGGGATTGTGAGCCGACATATACAAATTTATTACTCAACAGTTTCCCCCGTTCCCGGTGCTCCTATGTCAACTTTCTCTCGTATTCTTCTCGTTGTCAGATACTCGTTTCCACGTACATGAATTTTTCTGTACCAAGCAGAAGACATTCAAGTACTCCTCATGCCCCTTCAATTTCCTCGCACTTTGGCCTAATTTTTTTCCTGGATTTATATGTATTTTCCGCAATTTTATCGATTTTATGCCACTTTTGCCCATGCGATCATATCACTTCTCACTCCATATTCTAAATTTGCTTTTAAATGTAGTACAGTTGTCAGCACGGACAGCATAATATAGCACTGTACTCAAACGAATCCAGTCGCCTTCAACCACATATTCTATAGTTGCAGTTCGTTTTCCGTTTTCTGCTTGTCTGTGTCAATGCATAAGTCAAGGACCTTTCAATCAAGACGGTGGGTTATCCCCAGGAGGTCATAATCCTGTTAGCAGCACAATAGGTTAAGGACCTATCAATCAGGTTTGTCCCTGAATGCATACTTGCCCCTGAATGTAGTCAACCTGCAATGTGGGGTGACGCCGCCATTGCCTACTGCTATTATCCTGCTCGTTTCTGTGATCCTACTGGCTTTTGTGTATCACTCAGAAAATTTGAATTACTGGCAATTTAATTGGAGCACCACTTCAAAAATGCTGAATAATGCTAAAATACATTTCGAGTAGTTTTAATCAAAATGTCTATATATTCTGGATCCAGTAAATTACAGACAATCTGAGTGAGTGTGTAGTTTCTGTACTTTACAGCTACTGTTCCATGTGTTGTTTACCAGCAGCCTAATTTAAGCTGTTTTGTAATCACACCATATAAAAATCGTTGTCAGATAAAAATTAGAGTTTTCACAGGGGTGGAATGCTGAACAGAGCTCGTGATGACGAGATGCACAATATGATGTCCTCATTTACTATTTAGATCTATTGGAATTAATTTTTGTATTAACTGCCTAGTATTTGCGAGTAATATTTTACCGCTGGAAGAAGACATATTGGCAGTCGTCCACTCGCTCGTCTCTGGCACGGTCATCAATGCCACTCCTGGAGATCCCAGGTCGTTACCTACTGTGCTCTGCTTCTTTTCCCCGTCTCCGTGCGCTGACCAATCCCACTAAATTCCATTCCGTCGTCCTTACGCTCCCCTCGGCCCAAGACAGAAGCTATCATGGCTTGAAAAGTCACAGTCCATCATCACCACTCATTCTATAGTTATGCTACTACAGACAACTGTCTGTGTGATCTGACGGTAGGATACTCCCGGTCTAACTCAATGGTCCGACTTTCCTGCTAGAAGGAAGGAAGGATGGAACATTGGATTTCAACGTCTCGTCGACAGCGCGGTCGTTAGAGACAGGCAAAAGCTAGGATTGCGAAAGATGCGGAAGAGAATCGTCTTGCCCTTTCCAAAGGAACCATACCACCATTTACCCGGGGTGATTTAGGGAGATCACGGAAATGTGGATGTTCAGACGGGGATTTGAACCTTCATCCTCGTGAATGTGATTGAAGTGTGCTGAACAATGCACCACCCTTCTCGCTAAGATTAAATAAACGTTCTCTAGGCTCACTGTGTTGCTATATCTACATAAAAAGTTGAAATAACATTGCACAAAACACAATATCCATCATGTACACATACTCTTCTTCGTGTGCAGGATTGGCTGTTTAACGTTGAGTAAGAAAAAGTGTTCATAGTGCAGCAATTATCACTTGAGTTAATATATTATCTAGCCTCCTTCCCTTCTTCCTCGCCCCCGCCCCCACCCCTCCCTCTGTGTTTCTGCACTAAAGTTCGCTGCAAACCTTAAATTGTGTCTTACTTTCTGATTCTCTGAATGCTAATAACAAATATACAGGGTGATTCAAAAAGAATACCACAACTTTAGGAATTTAAAACTCTGCAACGACAAAAGGCAGAGCTAAGCACTATCTGTCGGCGAATTAAGGGAGCTATAAAGTTTCATTTAGTTGTACATTTGTTCGCTTGCGGCGCTGTTGACTAGGCGTCAGCGTCAGTTGATGCTAAGATGGCGACCGCTCAACAGAAAGCTTTTTGTGTTATTGAGTACGGCAGAAGTGAATCGACGACAGTTGTTCAGCGCGCATTTCGAACGAAGTATGGTGTTAAACCTCCTGATAGGTGGTGTATTAAACGTTGGTATAAACAGTTTACAGAGAATGGGTGTTTGTGCAAAGGGAAAAGTTCTGGACGGCCGAGAACGAGTGATGAAAATGTAGCACGCATCCAGCAAGCATTTGTTCGCAGCCCAGGAAAATCGACTCGCACAGCTAGCAGAGAGCTGCAAATTCCACAATCAACTGTATGGAGAGTCCTACGAAAAAGGTTAGTTATGAAACCTTATCGTCTGAAATTGGTTCAAGCACTGTCTGCAGCTGATAAGATTAAAAGAATCGATTTCTGTGACTTTATCCTTGCTCAAATGGAAACAGATGAATCTTTCGTTTCAAAGATTGTGTTTAGTGATGAAGCAACTTTCCACACTGACGGGAAAGTCAACCGTCACAATGTCTGTATATGGGGCACTGAGAATCCGCGGGAAACGACTCAGTATGAACGTGACTCGCCTAAGGTGAACGTTTTCTGTGCCATTTCAGCCAATAAAGTTTTTGGTCTCTTTTTCTTCGAAGGTGCTACTGTAACTGGACTACAGTATCTAGAGATGTTAGAGAATTGGCTGTTCCCTCAGCTCGAACAAGAAGCACAACAATTCATATTTCAGCAGGATGGAGCGCCACCACATTGGCACTTATCTGTCCGAGGCGATGGATCGGCCGCCAGGCAGCCCGTGACAGAGCACTTCATCACTGGCCTCCAAGAAGCCCTGATCTTACCCCCTGCGATTTTTTCTTATGGGGGTATGTTAAGGATATGGTGTTTCGGCCACCTCTCCCAGCCACCATTGATGATTTGAAACGAGAAATAACAGCAGCTATCCAAACTGTTACGCCTGATATGCTACAGAGAGTGTGGAACGAGTTGGAGTATCGGGTTGATATTGCTCGAGTGTCTGGAGGGGGCCATATTGAACATCTCTGAACTTGTTTTTGAGTGAAAAAAAACCTTTTCAAATACTCTTTGTAATGATGTATAACAGAAGGTTATATTATGTTTCTTTCATTAAATACACATTTTTAAAGTTGTGGTATTCTTTTTGAATCACCCTGTATAACTACTCGGCAAGTCATCACATGCTTAGCTCATATCAAGTTTCCTAATTTTCTTCCCTTCGCCTAATGGTAAGCGAAAATAAAGATGTCAGTTTATCTTCTTATATCACGAATTTCTCACCAGGCAAAGCGCGAGCTCGATGTGTGAGGAACTAGCACGTGTCTCGACAGGTCTCCGATCACCAACTTTTGCACTCCAAGCAATGGGTCTTTTCGTGATTAATGTCCTTCTGGAGCGCCACAACTGGACCAAACTGTCGGATGCTCTCAGGTGTGTGCGGGTCCCAGACAGGCGACTAACATTTACCAACAATTTGATGCACAAAGCTTTTTGAAAAACCAAAATACATTGCTTCAGTACCCACATAGATGATCCTAACCACTGATGTTTTGCCTACTTACGCCTTTTTTTTAATTATTAGCTTTCGGAACATGCCCGTACAGCCACCTCAGCAGTGGAAAGATGATACGACAGCATGCTTCGAGAATTCAGAATATTATTATGGTCAAGCTCTAGCCTGGTACAAAGACGCCATGCAGATGATTTTCGTGTCAGTTATGACGACACGAAGGTAAGGCCAACACAGTGCACATTCTCCGTGCGGAGAAGATATCCGACCCGGCCGGGAATCAAACTCAGGCCCCTTCGGTTTACTGCGCAGACCCCGCAGCTACCGAGGGGCACGCTTACTAAAGCCTGCAAAACTAGTTTAGTTCTTCTGAGCCATTTTTGGAGTATTTTTCCGTATACATATTACATACGACATTATTTTCGTACTCGTCTTTCGAACACGAAAGTTTTTGTACTATTCTGTGGTACTGAGGATCGGCATTTCTCCTTTCTTAAGCGTCATGTGTCAAATACGCAACTCTGTTGTTAGGCTCCTTGGTAAGAATGGTAGTGTTCAAAATGGTTCAAATGGCTCTGAGCACTATGGGACTTAACATCTGAGGTCATCAGTCCCCTAGAACTTAGAACTACTTAAACCTAACTAACATAAGGACATCACACACATCCATGCCCGAGGCAGGATTCGAACCTGCGACCGGAGCGGTCGCGCGGTTCCAGACTGAAGCGCCTAGAACCGCTCGGCCACACTGGCCGGCAAGAGTGATAGTGTACTGTGTTCGTGTTGTTGGTAATAAGTATAAATGTAAAACAAAGTAGCGTATGTTATCAAAGTTCAGATGAAGCTACAGGAAGTTCAGTTCGTTTGTTACAGGCGACGCAATTGATTATCTCACATAGAAAAATGAAATTGCCAAAATAAGCTCCATACCGAAGATAAAACTGACATAAAGATGGTGTTTCGATGTGGATATGAAGCAAATGACAGCTCCATCTGCAGCCATCAACGCTCCATCGTTTCCTGGACCCTTTGCAAAAATTAAGTATCTTCTTCTTCTAGTCGGATAATACGCATCAATTTACTTAACAACTAAATTTCTACTTCGCCGTATAAAGTGTCGCATTGGAACTAGATGTCTGTGTGTGTATGTGTGTGTGTGTGTGTGTGTGTGTGTGTGTGTGTGTGTGTGTGTGTGAAAAGAAGTGGAGGGGTTTTGAGTTCCCCCAAAAGCTCGGGAGTATTACAGCAACGGTGTTACGTGCGCGATCAGTTCATTAGCATGCAGAATCTCTCTCTATGTGCTACGTTGGTTCAGCAAACATTGCTCGTGCCGATCACAACACCGGCCTGCAGATATCAAAGTGCTCATGGTTAAATGCAGCTTAATGCTCGTCTCTGACAGCCACAGGCGTCTGTGTGGCGCACGTGGAACCCATTTGCTCCGTGGACAGCTGCTTAGATAATAGGGTCGCCACGCAGGTCCCTACGTAACTCGCGAGAATGTTACAGCTAAATTACGCGTTGTGAACTGCCACAACCACTGCATGCAGTGTATTTGTTGCAGGAACACCGTAAGGACTAGTGACCAAAATTCAGGAAAGAGTAAATGAAACATTTAGCCACAGAAAAAAATAGGCAAAGAGGGGAAGATGTGTAGCACATCATTCCCGGAGGCGCGTTTTAGCAATCCTGTTCGTTATTCCAAAAACCTTCGCAGAGCTACGCTTGTTCATCGGTCTTTTGACTGGTCTGATGTTGCCCGCCACTGCTTTTCTACCCTGCGACAATCTCTCCATTTCACAGTAGCGCTTGCACTCTGTATTCTCTATTATTAATTCCATTCTCCCTAATGCTTTTAGCCTCAACGACCAAGGAAGTTATTTATTTTGTCTTAACATACAGGGGATGAGCAAAAATATGGAATTACCGAAAATAAAACACATTTCCATGCCTAATACAACGACGCCATTCCAAACAGCTTCCAGTCGTCTCTGAATGGATAAATACAAGGAATCTTATACCATACTTCTTGCAAAATACTGCTAAGGTCAGGTAACAGTAATATAGTTGTATAGCCATGATGCACCCTTCTCCACAATGTCGACCACAGAGGCTTAATAATATTGAGATCTTCTGACCATACTGGCCAGGAAAGTTGCGAAATTTCACGCTCGTGCTCAAAAATCCAGCTCTGGACAATGAGAGCTGTGTGAACACAGCGTCATTACTAGGAAACAAACATTGTACCACGGGATGGACCTGATCATCCAAAATTGTCACATATTTCTTAGAAGTAACAAGATTTTGCAAGGGACCATGCGCCCATAGAATGACACGCTAGGCTGCGCAACCGATCACCGAACCACACCATGTTTCAATCTTGGGACCTACTCTCGGCCACATGTTGCAAACAACGTGAATCAAGGCTCATCCGGACAAATGATTTTCTTCCACTGCTCCACGGCCCAGGTTTTATGGCTTCGGCACCACGTTTTCCTGTGACGGGCATTCGCATCACTGATGACTGCGTTTCAAATTCGAGCTCGCCCTGCAGTTCCTTGTTTATGGAGTTCCTTTCGCGTAATTTCGGTGTTGACAGGGTTCGCGAGGGCGACATCCAGTCCTGCAGTAACTTACGCAGCTGTTGTCCTCTTAGTTATCGCCACAATCCTCTTCAGTAATCGTGTGTCACCATCACTCAACACACACTTTCGTCAGCGTTGTGGCTTAGCGCGTGATGTTTTTCCGTTTTATCTGTATGCGGTATACGATACGGTTCCTCTCGAAACACCAAACATTTCTGCTACCTTGGCTAAGGAAGCAGCTATTATAAGAGCACAAACAATTTTCCCACGTTCGAAATTCACTTAACTCTATACAATGTACTTACAAATTGATAGAACACTTGTAGGGTAGTGAGGACGCTGCACAGGGTCCGTTCGCGGTCAAATATAGCAGACCTGGCTAGCCTTTGCATTTACATCTACATTTACATGGTTACTCTGCAATTCACAGTTAAGTGCCAGCCAGAGGGTTCATAGAACCATTTTCATACTATTTCTCTACCATTCCACTCTCGAATGGCGCGTGGGGAAAAAGGAACACCTAAATCTTTCCGTCAGAGTTCTGATTTCTCTTATTTTATTATGATGATCATTTCTCCCTACGCAGGTGGGTGTCGAAAAAATATTTACGCATTCGGAAGAGAAAGCTGGTGACTGAAATCTCGTAAATAGATCTCGCCGCAAAGAAAGCTGCCTTGGTTTCAGTGACTGCCACCCCAACTCGCGTATCATATCAGTGACGCTCTCACCCCTATTGCGCGATAACCCGAAACGAGCTGCCCTTCTTAGCACTTTTTCGATGTTCTCCGTCAATTCTGCCTGGTAAGGATCCCACACCGCGCAGCAATATTCCAGCAGAGGACGGACAAGTGTAATGTACGCTGTCTCTTTAGTGGGTTTGTCGCATCTTCTAAGTGTTCTGCCAGCAAAGCGCAGTCTTTGTTTCGCCTTCCCACAATATTATCTATGTGGTCTTTCCAATTTAAGTTGCTCGTAATTGTAATTCCTAGGTATTTAGTCGAATTGACAGCCCTTAGGTTTGTGCGATTTATCGTATACCCAAAATTTATCGGGCTTCATTTACTACCCATGTGGATAACCTCGCACTTTTCTTTGTTTAGTGCTAATTGCCACTTTTCTCACCATACAGAAATTCTCTCTAGATCATTTTGTAATTCGGAATTGATCGACTGATGCTTTTACTAGACGGTAAATTACAGCGTCATCTGCAAACAATCTAAGGGGTCTGTTCAGATTATCACCTAGATCATTTATATAAATCAGGAACAGCAGAGGGCCTATGACACTACCTTAGGAAACACCAGATATGACTTCTGTTCTACTCAATGATTTACCGTCTATCACTACGAACTGTGACCTATCTGAGAGGAAATCATGAATCCATTCACGCAAATGAAACGATACTCCATATGCACACAATTTGATTAATAGTCGCTTGTGAGAACGGTATCAAAAGCCTTATGGAAATCTAGGAATTTGGAATCGGTCTGAGATCCCTTGTCGGCAGCATTCATTACTTGACGGAAATAAAGAACGATATTTTCTGAATCCGTGTTGGTCACGTATCAATAAGTCATTTTCTTCAAGGTGATTCATAATGTTCGAGTACAGTATATGCTCTAAAATCCTACTAAAAATTGAGGTCAGTGATATGAGTCTGTAATTCAATGGGTTACTCCTATTTCCTTTCTTGAATATTGGTGTGACCTGTGCTACTTTCCAGTCTTTAGGAACAGACCTTTCGTCAAGTAAGCGGTTGTATATTATTGCTAAGAAAGGCGCTATTATGTCTGTATACTCTGAGAGGAACCAGATTGGTATACCATCTGGACCGGAAGACTTGACTTTCTTAAGTGATTTGAATTGTTTCGCAACACCTAAGATATCTACTTTTATGTCCTCATGCTAACAGCTGTTCTGGTTTCGAATTCGGGAATATTTACTTCGCCTTCTTTCGTGAAGGAATTACGGAAAACTGTATGTTCAAGCATGCATTTCTCGCAGTGTTTCCATATTTTTATCCACCGGCTGTATGTGCTATCATCCCGCCCCTTATTCTTGTAAATGTTTTCCCATGTTTGTCACCTCACTGATTCTGTAGAGATTATCATCTCGGTAAATTGAAGGGGGAGTGAGGAGAAACGCAGGGGAAGGAACTGATGATATCAGCTGCATCGGGACTTTATGTGGAATCGGCAGCGACTAATGAAAACATGTGCCTGAATGGGAGGTCGTCTCCATAGTAGGCTGTTGCATTAACTTCTGCACCAACCGGACACAGTATTAAGGGCAATTGCGCGGACAGTCTCCGCTAATTCCTGGAGCCTTTACTGCCCGTAGATGAATACTGATTATGACACTGCTTCTTAATTCAAGCAGCTCCTCTCTATCTGCATGAAGTACGTGGCCTGACTGCATACTGTAATTCGCGCCCGCTCCTTCTAATATCTTTAAATATTTGCTTCTTTGGGGATCAACTGTAGGCTCTAAAGGAAGCGAAAAACGTAATAAACGAAAACACAACACTTCACTGCAACACAGACTTTACCGTTCTAAGAGAACTCATACAGAACACAGAACAGGGCTAAACACACACACACACACACACACACACACACACACACACGCACGCACGCACGCACTGAAAATCCTTCCAACCACTCCTCCATACAGACAGAGACATAAATAAGGAACGGAAGTCGTCCGAACTCCCGATACAATTTTCGTAATCTTCTTGAACTATGCGATGCAATTCTTGCGATACACGCGGACAAAAAGATGGTACAATGTTTTGGGTTACGAACAAGGTGCGAAAGTTATATTTTTCTATGTCTAAAAGTAGCTACAAGCCATCTAAACGTGAGCACATGACAAACTACGTAACAACCTAGTACACGTAAAAACTGTACCCACATCTCTACCGCAATCCCAATTGTATAACTCTGACGTACATAAGTTCACGTTTTTGTATTTGTTTACTAACAGCCATTCATACAGTTGCAAATAACATGATGTATGCCGGGAAAAACAGCAACAAGGAAACGCAGAAGATACACCGGAAACAGCGGCAAAACTAGCAAAACCATGTTGTGACGTATAGTAAATAAGGTATTACGAAATTATTCGCAGAAATAAATATTTGAAACAAAATAGTACATATTTCATAATATTTTACAAGTATGCCATTTCTGCCTGTTTATCAAAGAACCCACTGATAATGGCGATATTTGTCGCTGAAACTACTTTGGGAATAAATAAATAAAGAAATAACAATAATGTTTTGCATCAAGGCAGACTTACAATCCCATATTGTTATATCGATGCACGCCGCAATTGTAGATTTCAGCACACGGAGGGTGACAAGCATATCCTTTTCAGTGAAACAGACATGGAAATATAATAAAGGGAGTTGCCATTACGTCACAAACTTGTACCTGACGTCCGCCGTGTTAGTAGCCCGAAACATTGCTTTCTGCTGGAACTGCTTTGATCAGAAATGTTATTGTGGTGTCACCGCCAGACACCACACTTGCTAGGTGGTAGCTTTAAATCGGCCGCGGTCCATTTAGTACATGTCGGACCCGCGTGTCGCCACTGTGTGATCGCAGACCGAGTCCCACCACAAGGCAGGTCTCGAGAGACGGAATAGACTCGCCCCAGTTGTACGACGACATTGCTAGCGACTACACTGACGAAGCCTTTCTCTCATTTGCCGAGAGACGGTTAGAATAGCCTTCAGCTAAGTCAATGGCTACGACCTAGCAAAGCGCCATTAGCCTTACATAGTTTGATAGTTATCGTATGAAATGTCTCATCAAGAACGATGTATACAACAAGGATTAAAAGTAAAGTATTCCAGCAGCTACATACTTTTCTTTATAACATTAATAAGTATCCTGTTTCAGACCTCTATCTAGCCTACGAGAGATTACGCGTGCCTTTCGGCTACTTCAGTGTGGCGTAGCTGTCTTGTTACGCCACAACAGTCATCATGCCCCATTTATGGGTGAACTAATCGTCCCTGTCATAGGTATCTAAATGAATCGAGTTCCACTCGCAAGTTGACACGTTCAAGTGAAATCTTTCTTCATATGCATGAATTTTGGTTGCGCTGTTTACTTTTATTGTAGCGATTTGTTGTGCGATTTGAATTTATACTTACTATCAATTCAAGCCGAAAATCTCTGGGTGAACTCTGTGAGAAGGAAAGATTGGTAACCGACTAAGCATAGCAAAATATGTCCTCAGTTTTTTTAGGTTCAAATGGCTCTGAGCACTATGGGACTTAACATCTGTGGTCATCAGTCCCCTAGAATTTAGAACTACTTAAACCTAACTAACCTAAGGACATCACACACATCCATGCCCGAGGCAGGATTCGAACCTGCAACCGGAGCGGCCGCACGGTTCCAGACTGAAGCGCCTAGACCGCACGGCCACACCGGCCGGCGTTTTTTTTTAGGAAGAGAATATAGACCGAACATCAGTTTCGTCAGTACGTGTTAAGAAAAATACTGGATTACGAAAGCAGCCTTTTCATTTCACATACTTCCCTTCCCCGTTATTCGAAGCGCCTAACAAAAAGACAGTTATATTAACCAGGCGAAATGGTCGTATTACTGGATCAAATATGCACTTAACACCAGACAACCTCCTGAAAATGCCTTCCTGACGCTGTGTTATTCACGAAAGCTTTAAAATTTTCTGTTTAATATAAATTATGTGTGCACACGACAGAAATTAGAAACGAGAAGCAATCTTCTGCTAATATTTTGAGGCATCTGACATGGCCGCCATCGGAGTCCATCTCCCGTTACTGTGCCTCCATAGTAACAGACTGGCGGACTATCGTCTGTCGTACCACAAACACAATGTATTAAAGGTCTGCGAAACGTGCAGCGTTTCCAGGTACCTACACGCATCGTCCGAGTAAAAAGTTTGGAGACTGATTTGATTCCTGGCTTATAAGCGACATCAGCGCAGTACCTACAAGGCAGCTTGAACCAAACTGCAAGCATACGACCACCCCACATGAAACAAGTGTTGAATAAATGTGGTCTGTGAGCACATCTAACAAAAGAACTTCACAGGACATCCTGACCAAAAAAATCTACAAGTTAACCAAATAAAATATCGTCTGCAAGCGGAATTTTACTCACACTTCCATTTCAATGAGACTATTCAGTCTAGATACAAATACTGACAAAATTATTAACCAGTATCAAATGGATACACTGAACCACGTAGCCGCCCCTTGCAAATCCATTCAGAGAGTGTCTAAGTCTGTGACCCACCATGAAGGAATTATCCGAATCGGACGGAAATAGGTAGATGCGATGTACATGTATAGACAAACAAATCATCACAATCTCAGAAAAAACGGATTTTTTATTCGCGAAAGAGAGCTTCACAAATTGAGCAAGTCAATGACGTGTTCGTCCACCTTTGGCCTTCATGCGAGCAGTTATTCGAAAAATCCATAGTTTCTTTGTAAGTTTTGGGTTGAGAAAATTAACCGTTGAACTCGACTGACGTTGGATGAGTGCTTGTGCTGGAAAGTATAGAGAGGGCAGAATACAATACATCTTGAAAAGCAGCGACAGGTATTCGGAGCTTATTGCATTACTTTGTTCAAAAATGTTCAGATGTGTGTGAAATCTAATGGGACTTAACTGCTAAGGTCATCAGTGCCTAAGCTTACACACTACTTAACCTAAATTATCCTAAGAACAAACACACACCCATGCCCGAGGGAGGACTCGAACCTCCACCGGGACCAGCCGCAGCAGTTATTCGGCTTGGCATTGATTGATAGAGATGTCGGATGGTCTCCTGAGGGATATAGAGACAGATTCTGTCCAGCTGGTGTATTAGCTTACTTACAGACCAACAAATTTATTGTTGTTGAGCACCATCTTTTCATTGATTTCAAGTCTACATATGACACAGTAAATCGGGCTAAGGCAAGTGGATGGGTTTTTCTGTTTACTCCTCAATTTGGCACTTCGAAAAGTCGTGCGCGAATAGGCTATCCAGACAAGAGGTACCATCTGCTACTAGTCTGTACAATTAGTGGGATATGTAGATGCTTTGGACCCATGAGCAGAATATTTATATATCTACAAAGTGCACTTTCAGTTCTACAACTGAGTGCAGAGAAGACCGACTTGAAAATAAATGAGGGAAAGACCAAATATAATTGTAGAAATCAACTCTCACAGCCCAAAATAACTCTTCATGGAATGACTTTCGAACGAATTGAATGTTTCACTCGTCTGGGCGCTAAGATAAGAGCAATCGGCCACAATTCGACTAAAATTATGGCCCGCATAAGTACTTTTAATGCATATTGTTTTGGAACACTGCGACATTTTAAATCCAAGCTTCTATCAACGATAATGATGAATCCGGGGCTCTGAATGCCTCCCTGGCGATTGCTCGATTATAATGGACATGATTGCTCGAAGGTCGCGTTCTGTTGTGTCTCTGTATCAACGGCTTCTTTCTTGACGCCGTGCACAGCCATCACTCACCCGAGAATATCGTCCATTAGTGGCATCGCTCCCATTCAATTGTCAAGTGATTCGCCGATTACTCTAGCCGGCTTCTATGAGCCCAACTACATGCCCTCTCTCAAACTGCGACATCTGCATATAGCGTTCACGCGCCTCTCTGTGAGGCGCAGTTACTATCCCACAAAGTGCACGGAATAAAATATGGAAAGATTTTATTTCCTCGTATCGACATGTCCCGTGGTCGCTATTCTTACGAACTGTTCGGTGACATTGCGCTGCAGCATCACATAGTCATCGATCGGCCACCAAAGTTTACAGTTCGCATTTTTCTTCCGTACCTGTATGAAAATCAGTTTTTGACCAATTTGTCTAACTCCTACTTTGTGTTCAGCCGCTGCCCGCCCATCTCAAGTAAAACGTGCCACATGCCTCTCATTCTATCCTGCACAAAGTAGACTGAGCTAATTTTGTTTTAATTGTATTGACTTTGGGCCTTAACATGTGTCTCACAAGTTCAGTCATCTAAAAACTAATTTAACAGAAACATCAGGCGATGAAATCGTACACTATATACACTCCTGGAAATGGAAAAAAGAACACATTGACACCGGTGTGTCAGACCCACCATACTTGCTCCGGACACTGCGAGAGGGCTGTACAAGCAATGATCACACACACGGCACAGCGGACACACCAGGAACCGCGGTGTTGGCCATCGAATGGCGCTAGCTGCGCAGCATTTGTGCACCGCCGCCGTCAGTGTCAGCCTGTTTGCCGTGGCATACGGAGCTCCATCGCAGTCTTTAACACTGGTAGCATGCCGCGACAGCGTGGACGTGAACCGTACGTGCAGTTGACGGACTTTGAGCGAGGGCGTATAGTGGGCATGCGGGAGGCCGGGTGGACGTACCGCCGAATTGCTCAACACGTGGGGCGTGAGGTCTCCACAGTACATCGATGTTGTCGCCAGTGGTCGGCGGAAGGTGCACGTGCCCGTCGACCTGGGACCGGACCGCAGCGACGCACGGATGCACGCCAAGACCGTAGGATCCTACGCAGTGCCGTAGGGGACCGCACCGCCACTTCCCGGCAAATTAGGGACACTGTTGCTCCTGGGGTATCGGCGAGGACCATTCGCAACCGTTTCCATGAAGCTGGACTACGGGCCCGCACACCGTTAGGCCGTCTTCCGCTCACGCCCCAACATCGTGCAGCCCGCCTCCAGTGGTGTCGCGACAGGCGTGAATGGAGGGACGAATGGAGACGTGTCGTCTTCAGCGATGAGAGTCGCTTCTGCCTTGGTGCCAATGATGGTCGTATGCGTGTTTGGCGCCGTGCAGGTGAGCGCCACAATCAGGACTGCATACGACCGAGGCACACAGGGCCAACACCCGGCATCATGGTGTGGGGAGCGATCTCCTACACTGGCCGTACACCACTGGTGATCGTCAAGGGGACACTGAATAGTGCATGGTACATCCAAACCGTCATCGAACCCATCGTTCTACCATTCCTAGACCGGCAAGGGAACTTGCTGTTCCAACAGGACAATGCACGTCCGCATGTATCCCGTGCCACCCAACGTGCTCTAGAAGGTGTAAGTCAACTACCCTGGCCAGCAAGATCTCCGGATCTGTCCCCCATTGAGCATGTTTGGGACTGGATGAAGCGTCGTCTCACGCGGTCTGCACGTCCAGCACGAACACTGGTCCAACTGAGGCGCCAGGTGGAAATGGCATGGCAAGCCGTTCCACAGGACTACATCCAGCATCTCTACGATCGTCTCCATGGGAGAATAGCAGCCTGCATTGCTGCGAAAGGTGGATATACACTGTACTAGTGCCGACATTGTGCATGCTCTGTTGCCTGTGTCTATGTGCCTGTGGTTCTGTCAGTGTGATCATGTGATGTATCTGACCCCAGGAATGTGTCAATAGAGTTTCCCCTTCCTGGGACAATGAATTCACGGTGTTCTTATTTCAATTTCCAGGAGTGTATATTCCAATTTCTTTACAACAGTCTGCATTTCTACTTCTTTTTGGGGTGTTTTTCGCTTTAAGCTTTTTATATCTTTTAATTACAAGTGCTGTTTAACATTCGTTACTTGATGCTACCTGTTTTAAAATGTCTAACTCATTTTTGACTTCATTGTCTTCTAACGGCTGCCTTAACACTCTGTGTAAAGAGTTACCGAAAATAAACTTGTACTGCTGCGGATGGCATTGTTTCTCAGTGATTGAAACATCTGTACACATAGGTTTCCAACAGGTTGTACTTTAGGTAAGTATGTAAGAATACCAAAGACACAACTTTCTGAGTGCCAACACTTGTCGAAATCGTCGTTTTGATGAATGGTGGGCTTCCGGATGTTCACACGGGATATTTTTTTCCGTTTTATGTCCAATATTTCATCGACCGACCCAGCTGTTTCTTCAGGAAACACACCATTACTAAATCACGTCGACACAACGTGTGACACCACACCGTTTGACTGTACATGGAGACGCCCACAGCGCATCCACGCTGGATAAGCACCAACACAGGAAAGATCGATTTCTCAGAAGACTGACCTTCTTAATAAGGGTTCGAGATGAACAAGTTGTACCTTCGTTCGCCAAAATTAGACATCATATGAGTCCTAGATTACTGAACCGCCGTAAAATTTACGATAGCAGCTGAGTGTAATACAGGACATTTTGCACTTGATTTGGTACGTAAGATACCATTTGATATCTAATAGTGGTAATTAACTAATGCATAACCCATAATTTATGACTTCCTTTTAATAAAATGCGGGTCAGTAAATTTTACAATGGTTTAGTAGCAATCTAACATTTTCCCTCTTTAGTTTTCTAGGGTTCAAAAATGGATCTGAGCACTATGGGACTTAACAGCTGTGGTCATCAGTCCCCTAGAACTTAGAACTACTTAAACCTAACTAACCTAAGGACATCACACACATCCATGCCCGAGGCAGGATTCGAACCTGCGACCGAAGCAGTCGCGAGGTTCCGGACTGCGCGCCTAGAACCGCGAGACCACCGCGGCCGGCAGTTTTCTAGGGTTAAGGGCGTAATGGGCCTCGAGAGCCGAAATCACCTGTAAATAAAGGCCCGCAAGTAACAATAGTTCAGCCTGGCTGGAGTTCAGAGAGTACATATAACAGCACAACTCACAGAACAGAAAGGAGACAAATATGGTGCATAAAAAGGAAACAACATCTGGGAACGAGGAAATTCGGAACGAGAAAATCTCAGATATCGTTGTTTTGATATCAGAAAGCGTTTCGTTTTTTTTTATTTATCATGTTTCTTGGCGGAAGGAGAAATATTTTCGTGTTGGTTCACGTATTTCTACACGTAAGTGTTTTAATATTTAAACTCGAGTTATTTAAGACTTTGCTCTGATGACTATGCAGTTGGGATCGTTAAACTTCCATTAGCAATATGGTCAATTTAAATAGGTCGTTCAATGACATGATTAGATCTATTGTTGTTCCTCAAGGAATAAAACACACACGAAAATAGGCTCGAACTCCCTACAGTACATATACTTTAAAAAAAGCATTAGTCGAACCTTGTGAGACAAGTTGCACCTTCCAACATAATACAAGAAGTACCTTACCGGACTTTACTTACTCATTGTGTACGTCGCTCCTTGCTGTTCGCCTGATTACAAAATATCGCTGTATCGAATTGAAAGTACCGTTACCCGTCAAGTCACTGCAAGTAATTTGTGCACGCGTTCTGTGACGCCGAGATGTGTAATATTGTCCTGCTGACAGCGGGAATTGCTGTGTGGATGCGCAGCGGAAATGTAGTGGCGCTGGGCGACGCTTACTGCCGCCATACGTTATACGCGACTTGTCACTTGCTTCGGGGCACATTAGTTATCTCCCTAGACTTGGGATGGGCCGTGCCCGGCCGTTTGACGAGCTGAGCGCTCGGTCGTTGTTGGACAGGGGCGAATTTCGCTGGATGTTCTTCCTATTTATTGATACCATCAGTCTCTCTCTTGGTTCAGTACCGTCCTCTATTCTCTCATCCATGTAAGATTCTGTTCATATTTGCTCACCTATAAGCGCTAATACACTGGAATGAAAAGGTTTATACTTCTGCTAAGGTCACGAAATCTCATTACACCCAATAAGTATTGCGCTGGCTAACGAATTTTAGCAGTAATCACCGATGATTTCGATTGACAGCATTTGAGATGGGCGAGAGTTTAGGTCGCGATCTGCACTGTTAATAATCAAATGAATATGTCACAGAACTTATAGTTGTAATTTAACAAATACTCTAGACATATTAAAGTACTTACAGTTTAAGGGGAGTTAGAATGGAAATTTTTTTCTCATTTTTATCTCATTATAAAATTTGCAATTTTCCGAATAAAGTGATATATATATATATATATATATATATATATATATATATATATATATATATATATATCGGAGGTGGAATGTTAGATCCTTAAATCGGGCAGGTAGCCGGTCTTTGTGGTCGAGCGGTTCTAGGTGCTTCAGTCTGGAACCGCGCGACCGCTACGGTCGCAGGTTTGAATCCTGCCTCGGGCATGGATGTGTGTGATGTCCTTAGGTTAGCTAGGTTTAAGTAGTTCTATGTTCTAGGGGACTGATGACCTCAGATGTAAAGTTCCATAGTGCTCAGAGCCATTTTGTGAATTTGGGCAAGTAAGTTGGAAAATTTAAAAAGAGAAATAGGTAGATGCAAATTATAGTGGGAATTAGTGAAGTTCGGTGCCAGGAGAAACAGGACTTCTGGTCAGGCAAATACAGCGTTACAGTTACAAAGTCAAACAGTGGTGAAGCGGGAGTGGTATTAATAATAAATGAGAAAATAGGAATGGGGTAGGCTACTATGAACAACATGGTGAACACATTATCGTAGCCAAGATAGACACGAAGCCCCCACCCACCACAGTATTACAGTTTTACTTCTCAGCTAAGTCCACAGATGATGAAGAGATTCAAGAAATGTGTGATGAGATAAAAGGAATTATTCAGGTAGTTAAAGGAGACGAAAATTTAATTGTAATAGGAGCCTGGAATTCGACAGTAGTAAAAGGAAGAGATGGAAAAATAAGAGGTAAATATGTACTGACGGAAATGAATGAGAGAGGAAGCCGCCTGGTAGAATTTTGTCCAGAGCATAATCTGATCATCACTAATAGTTGGTTTAAGAATCATGAAAGAAGGTTGTATACATGGAAAAGACTACGAGACACCGGAGGGCGTTAGACTGATTATGTAACGGTGCGACACGGATTTGGGAACCAGATTTTAAATTGTGAGACATTTCCAGGGACAGATCAAAACCCTGACCACAATTTGTGGGTTACGAACTGCAGATTAAAACTGAAGAAATTGGAAAAAAGTAGGAAATTAAGGAGATGGGACCTGGATAAGTTTAAATAAGTTTAAAGAACCAGAGGTTGTTGAGAAATCAGAGAGAGCATTAGGCAACAGTTCACTAGAACAGGGGAAAGGAATACAGTAGAAGACGAATGGGTAGCTTTAGAGATGTAGTAGTGAAGGCAGCAGAGGATCAAATAGGTAAAAAAACAAGTCCTAATAGAAATATTTGGATAATACAAAATATACTGAATTTTATTGACGAAGGGATAAAATATAAAAATGCAGCAAATAAATCAGGCGAAAGGGAATACAAACGATTAAAAAAATCAGATTTGCAGGAAGTGTAAAATGGTTTAGCAGGAATGGCTATTTCACTAGGGGAAAGATAGATACCGCCAACAGGAAAATTAAATAGGCCTTTGGGGAAAGAAAAGCTGCTGTATGAATATCAAGAACTCAAATGGTAAACCAGTCCTAAACAAGGAGGGGAAAGATGAAAAGTTGCAGTAGTACTTAAAGGTCCATACTAGACGGATGAACTTGAAAGCAATATTAGAGAAATAGATGTGGACGTAGATGAAGATTATATGGAAGATATGATACCGCGAGAAGAACTTAACAGAGCTCTGAAAGATCTATCTCGAAACAAGGCACCGGAAGTAGACGATATTTCGTTGGAACTACTTAGCCATGGGAGAGCCAGCCATGCAAAAAAGCATAGCCATATATGGAAGTGAAAGAGGGAAGATAAACAGTTTAGACAAAAAGAGAATAGAAGCTATCGACATGTGGTGCTACAGAAGAATGTTGAATATTAGATGGATAGATCGCGTAACTAATGAGGAGGTACTCAACAGAATTGAGGAGACAAGAAATTTGTGGCACAATCTGACCAAAACAACTGTCGGTTGATAGGACACATCTTAAGACGTCAAGGGATCACGAATTTAGTATTAGAGGGAAGAGTATGGGGTAAGATTCGTGGAGGGCGAACAAGAATGGTTCAAATGGCTCTGAGCACTATGGGACTCAACTGCTGTGGTCATCAGTCCCCTAGAACTTAGAAGTACTTAAACCTAACTAACCTAAGGACATCAAACACATCCATGCCCGAGGCAGGATTCGAACCTGCGACCGTAGCAGTCGCACGGTTCCGGACTGCGCGCCTAGAACCGCGAGACCACTGCGGCCGGCGGCGAACAAGAGATTAATACCATAAGCCGATTAGAAGGATGTAGGTTGTAGTAGTTATTCTGAGATGAAGAGGGTCGCAGAAGATACAGTAGCATGCAGAGCTGCATCAAATCAGTTTTCGAACTGAAGACGACAACAACAACAATATGGGTTTATATACTGCTTGAACCTAGTGTGTGAGTTTGTCCTGTATACTTGTGCTGAACATTCGTAGTAAGTTAATAAATTCCAGCCGGCCGCCGTGACCGAGTGGTTCTAGGCGCTTCAGTCCGGTACCGCGCTGTTGCTACGGTCGCAGGTTCGAATCCTGCCTCGGTCATGGATGTGTGTGATGTCCTTAGGTTAGTTAGGTTTAAGTAGTTCTAAGTCTAGGGGAATGGTGACCTCAGATGTTAAGTCCCTTAGTGCTTAGAGCCATTTGAACCATTTTTTAATAAATTCCAGTTTGTTGATTTGTCTTCATTAGTTTTAGATTGCGAGGCTAACTGTGCCACTTTTCGTCTTTAGTTGAGAAACGTAATCTTATTTTATGTCGGTTAAAGACATTGGGTAGTGTTTTGTAAAATGTTTTGCCTGAATATGGGATACATGGCCAAATACTGAATGTTTCACGTGGCTCCGAGGCAATGGGACTAAGCAAGCTGTGAAGCATATGTATTTAACACAGCCAAATAATACGAAGACGCAACCATCATAGAAGAACGTAACACTGTCCTGGAGGATGTTTTGCTCTATATCAGTTCTGCACATTCTGCTTCCTTAAGTGTAACGTATCCCGAGCAGTCACAATGAAAACTTCTAACTCGAGGTCTGCGCCAAATAATCCATTGCTGGGAGACATCTCATGACGGTGAATGTCTTGAGTTCCATGGCTGCAGTTTGGTTATACGGAAGTGATAATTTTATTAAAAATTTGTGCCTACCTCACGGATTTCAGAAACAATTATAACATACGCTAAAGAGCCAAAGAAACTGGTATAGGCATGCGTGTTCAAATACAGACATATATAACCAGGCAGAATACGGCGCTCCGGTCGGCAATGCCTAACAAGTGTCTGGCGCAGTTGTTAGATCGGTTACTGCTACTACAATGGCAGGTTATCAAGATTTAAGTGAGTCTCAACGTGGTGTTACAGTCGGCGCACGAGCGGTGGGACACAGTATCTTTGAGACAGCGATGAAGTGGAGATTTTTCCCCACGACCACTAGACAAGTGTACCGTGAACATCAAGACTCCGGTAGAACATCAAATCTCCGACATCACTGCGGCCGGAAAAAGATACTGCAAGAATTGGACCAACGACGACTGGAGTCAATCGTTCAACGTGACGGAAGTGCAACCCTTCCGCAAGCTGCTGCAGATTTCAATGCAGGGCCGTCAACAAGTGTCAATGTGCGAACCATTCAACGAAACATCATCGATATGGGCTTTCGGAGGCCCTCTCGTTTACTCTTGATGACTCGTATGGGCCTGTCAACACCGACATTGGACTGTTGATGGCTGGAAATATGTTGCCTGGTCGGATGAGCCTCGTTTCAAACTGTGCGGATGGACTTGTGAGGGTATGGAGACAACGTCATGAATCCATGGATCCAGAATATCAGCAGGGGACTGTTCAAGCTAGTCGAGGTTCTGTAACGGTGTGAGACGTGTGCAGTTTGAGTGATATGGGATCCCTGATACGTCTAGATACGACTTTGACAGGTGATACGTACGTAAGCATCCTGTCTGATCACCTTCATCCATTCATGTACATTGTGCATTCCGACTGACTTGTGCAGGACAATGCGCTGTTCATCAAACTCCCCATACATGAACGTTACTGAGCATATCTGGGATGCCTTGAAACTTGCTGTTTAGAAGAGATCTCCCCCCCCCCCCCCTCCCTCCCCCCCTCGTAATCTCACGGATTTATGGAGAGCCCTGCAGGATTCGTGGATGTCATTTCCCTCTACCTTTATTCAGACATTAGTCGAGTACATACCAGGTCGTGCTGCGCACTTTTGCATGCTCGCGGGGATCCTACAAGATAGGCACGTGTACGTTTCTTTGGCTTTTCAGTGTATAATGTGTATTATTTAATGAAACTGACGTTTGCAATCGACGTTTGCGTCTATCTACGAGAGACTTTTGATGAGTAACGCAACACACTCTTTTTCCCGGCCAATTTCGGTTGAAAAATGAAGAATTTTTTGTGGGACATCGTGGAATATTCTCGCTTCAACCCCTATAGTTTCCTGAAGTTCCGACTGATACCCTTCAAAATGGCGTCTGTAACGGAGGTACCTTACAAACAGAGAACTGTCATTGAGTTTCTCTTGGTGAAAAACCGAAGCACCGCAAATATTCATTGCCGCTTGTAGAATATCTATAGAGAGCAGGCAGTAAACAAAAGCACTGTCAGTCGTTGGGCGAAGCATCAGTCATCATCGCAACAAGGTCGCGCAAACCTGACAGGTCTCCCGTGCGCTGGCAGCCAAAGACAGCTGTGCCTCCTGCAGTGTTGGAACGTGCGGACATACTCATAGGAAGTGATCGACGGATCACAATCAAACACGTCGCTGCTCAGCTGGACGTCTCTGTTGGTAGTGGTGACACACTCGTCCACCAGTTGGGGGTACTCAAACGTGTGTGCCCCCTGGCTTCTCCACCGCCTTACAGAAGGCCATAAAGAGCTACGAAGGACCATCTGTACGGAATTGCTTGCGAGTTATTTTTATCGAAGATGGTCACAGACGATGGAACATGGGTTTATCACTAGGGACTGAAAAGAAAAAGGCATCCATGAGGTGGCGCCACATCATCTCTCCTTCGAAGAAATTCAGAGCCACACCGTTAGCCGATAAAGTCATGGCAGCGGTCTTACGGGATTCTGAAGGGGCTGTTCTGTTTGATGTCCTGCCTTGTTGTGCGACGATCAACTCTGCTGAAGGCGCTACCCTTAGGAAACTGCAGAAACGACTTCCTCGCCACAAAAATGCAAACGAACCTCACCATGACAACGCAAGATCTCACACAAGTGTGCGCACCATAGAGGAGCTCACAAAACTTCATTGGACTGTTCTTCCTCATCCACTCTACAAGCCGGATGCCCCACCTTCCGACTTCCATCTGTTTGGCCCAATGAAGCCTACACTCCACATAAAGCAGTTGGTGGATGATTGGAAGGTTACTTATGCAGAATGTTGGTTACTACGTCGACCGGTATACTGGTACCATGTTGGTATATAGGCGCTCCCAGGAAGATGTCGTAAGGGCGTCGCTCTGAACGGAGATTACGTAAAAATAGGGTATTGTAGCCTAAAGAGTGTGGAATAATATAGTGTATTGGAATCTTGAATAAAACCAGCATGTTTCCAAAAAACTGTGTTGTACTAGTTATTGTAACCACTCGTAATTTCATATGAATATCAGTAACAATGTATGCAATATCCTTGCCAGAACGAAGATTATTCACGACAGTTGTATTTGAACAAAGCATCTGTGCGAGAAAGAGGAGAGCAGCTATCCCGACATTGAATGCGTATTACTTTTACCAGTTATACCCATGAAATCTAATGGCTGCTTGGGACAGTGCATTTAAAAAACCAGAGTTGCCTCAGTATTTCGTGTGTGCACCACGGTCAAAAATTCTGTCCCAATGCCTTCACACGTTGGGGAACTATTCGAGGTGACCGCTTTGCCCTGTATAAGTTAAGAATTTTTTGCTGTGAAACTGTCTGCCTTGGATGATCACAGATTAACGCACCTATTATCGGACAATATTATTACCATGTACGTCATTCCTCAGTGTTGTCCATACACTCTGTGGGTCATTTCGCTAATTAAAACATGTAAGGTTTTTCCGTTGCCTTCTTCCGTGAGCTCTGGCTTCTCACGTCGCGAATTAACTGCGGCAGCGGCCTAAATACCTTCATCTACATAATGTACAGTTCGCGTGCGACTAATTCCGCGCCGCTGTCCTTGCCACTTTCCATCCCGCCACAGAGTTCTCCTCGCTTCAGCGTCGCTTTCCAAAAGGCTGGAAAGTACGGATTCACCTGTGTTTGGTACTTGCATCCTATAAGTTGTTATACACTCACTGTGAGAAACACCATTCATATATGAAACACCACTTACGAACTTCGTATATCGTTTAATGTGGAAAACATACTGTTCCTGTGTTACAAGTAATTTATGGATTGGTACATCAACCTTTTAACAAAGACACAACGATAATAGAACCTACATGTCAGAATCACATGGGCAAATTAAAGAAAAATAAGAAATCTCTCATAGACAACAAGTCCACGTTTCCAAAACGAGCTTAAAACGCAACCCTGAGAGAGCGTTCCTTAACAGTTTAGCAAAAATTTATTATTTCAGTCTACAAAATGTTCCAGTAAGTTTTAATTTCACTTTTAAATAGTAAACGAAAGACAACAATGTGAAGTGTGAAAGTTGATTTCTGTGCTTCGAAACTGTCGCATCAGATCGTTGCAAGGGGTAAAATTTATCAAAAATGGTTCAAATGGCTCTGAGTACTATGGGACTTAACATCTGAGGTCATCAGTCCCCTAGAACTTAGAACAACTTAAACCTAACTAACCTAAGGACATCACACACACCCATTCCCGAGGCAGGATTCGAACCTGCGACCCTAGCGGTCGCGCGATTCCAGACTGTAGTGCCTAGAACCACTCGGCCACTCCGGCCAGCTTAAAATTTATCGGTGGATTAATAGATTGCACGAGAGAAGCCACACTGCAACCACGAGAGTACTGAACCTGACGGACTCCTGTCACATATTATATTAACGACTCAGCAGAATTTTCTTCAGGCCGTTATTCAGCGAAGATAGTCGGAGCGACAGAACATTCCATTTAAACGGAGCAGGCGGTGAATGTGCTTAAAGAAACATGGTAGGATAGATACTTAAAATTATAGACTCGTGCCCACAAGATGATCTGTTAATTCATCATCGAACCCTTTTACTTTATCACACTGTGAATTTCAGAAAAATGAATTGTAGAAACCGTTACAGATTTCACGAGCTGCGATCGCATGAAGCACAACTCACCGCGACTATCAGGTCAGTAATCTAACCTCTAGAAACAACAAAATTTTAAGAAATATTTATGAGTTTTCTAGTGTTTAAAAAACTGTGACTGATGGCAGCACACAATAACACTAAACCGATGGGCTGCTAACAACACAGTGCGTCGAGACTAGCAAAGAGCTGCAGCAACCGGATGAACAAGGTACCCCTGTACACAGTCTACTTCCCTGGAACTACAGCCACAACGAACCTCCGGCTGGCAACACCACTAATGTGCCACGAACATGGAACTTGAAAGAATCCTCATGAAACAAATCGAAATACATGGTGTTTATGGATCACTTATACAAAAGAAATATCTATTTGTCTAAAGGGTAAATAACTTACAGAAATACACCAATGTATTCGCAGTTACAATCATCGACAACCATCAGCTGTATAATGGAACGACGACAATGAAAATTTGTGCCGGGACTTGAACCCGAATTTTACGCTTAACGCGACTGGCCGCCTTCCAATTAGGCTGTCGGAGCACACCCACACCCAAACTTCCACACGTCGTCAGTCTTGTTGTTGTTGTTGTGGTCTTCAGTCCTGAGACTGGTTTGATGCAGCTCTCCATGCTACTCTATCCTGTGTAAGCTTCTTCATCTCCCAGTACTTACTGCAACCAACATCCTTCTGAATCTGCTTAGTGTATTCATCTCTTGGTCTCCCTCTACGATTATTACCCTCCACGCTGAACTCCAATACTAAATTGGTGATCCCTTGATGCCTCAGAACATGTCCTACCAACCGATCCCTTCTTCTTGTCAACTTGTGCCACAAACTCCTCTTCTCCCCAATCCTATTCAATACTTCCTCATTATTTATGTGATCTACCCATCTAATCTTCAGCATTTTTCTGTAGCACCACATTTCGAAAGGTTCTATTCTCTTCTTGTCCAAACTATTTATCGCCCATGTTTCACTTCCATACATGGCTACACTCCACACAAATACTTTCAGAAATGACTTCCTGACACTTAAATCTATACTCCATGTTAACAAATTTCTCTTCTTCACAAACGCTTTCCTTGCCATTGCCAGTCTACATTTTATATCCTCTCTACTTGGACCATCATCAGTTATTTTGCTCCCCAAATAGCAAAACTCCTTTACTACTTTAAGTGTCTCATTTCCTAATCTAGTACCCTCAGCATCACCCAACTTAATTCGACTACATTCCATCATCCTCGTTTTGCTTTTGTTGATGTTCATCTTATATCCTCCTTTCAAGACTCTATCCATTCCATTCAACTGCTCTTCCAAGTCCTTTGCTGTCTCTGACAGAATTACTATGTCATCGCCGAACCTCAAAGTTTTTATTTCTTCCCCATGGATTTTAATACCTACTCCGAATTTTTCTTTTGTTTCCTTTACTGCTTGCTCAATATACAGATTGAATAACATCGGGGAGAGGCTACAACCCTGTCTCACATCCTTCCCAACCACTGCTTCCCTCTCATGTCCCTCAACTCTTATAACTGCCATCTGGTTTCTGTACAAATTGTAAATAGCCTTTCGCTCCCTGTATTTTACCCCTGCGCTCTTTAGAATTTGAAAGAGAGTATTCCAGTCAACATTGTCAAAAGCTTTCTCTAAGTCTACAAATGCTAGAAACGTAGGTTTGCCTTTCCTTAATCTTTCTTCTAAGGTAAGTCGTAAGGTCAGTATTGCCTCACGTGTTCCAGTATTTCTACGGTATCCAAACTGATCTTCCCCGAGGTCGGTTTCTACTAGTTTTTCCATTCGTCTGTAAAGAATTCGTGTTAGTATTTTGCAGCAGTGGCTTATTAAACTGATTGTTCGGTAATTTTCACATCTGTCAACACCTGCTTTCTTTGGGATTGGAATTATTATATTCTTCTTGAAGTCTGAGGGCATTTCGCCTGTTTCATATATCTTGCTCACCAGATGGTAGAGTTTTGCTATGACTGGCTCTCCCAAGGCCGTCAGTAGTTCCAATGGACTGTTGTCTACTCCGGGGGCCTTGTTTCGACTCAGGTCTTTCAGTGCTCTGTCAAACTCTTCACGCAGTATCGTATCTTCCATTTCATCTTCATCTACATCCTCTTCCATTTCTATAATATTGTCCTCAAGTACATCGTCCTTGTATAGACCCTCTATATACTCCTTCCACCTTTCTGCTTTCCCTTCTTTGCTTAGAACTGGGTTTCCATCTGAGCTCTTGTTGTTCATACAAGTGGTTCTCTTATCTCCAAAGGTCTCTTTAATTTTCCTGTAGGCAGTATCTATCTTACCCCTAGTGAGATAAGCCTCTACATCCTTACATCTGTCCTCTAGCCATCCCTGCTTAGCCATTTTGCACTTCCTGTCGATCTCATTTTTGAGACATTTGTATTCCTTTTTGCCTGCTTCATTTACTGCATTTTTATATTTTCTCCTTTCATCAATTAAGTTCAATATTTCTTCTGTTACCCAAGGGTTTCTACTATCCCTCGTCTTTTTACCTACTTGATCCTCTGCTGCCTTCACTACTTCATCCCTCAAAGCTACCCATTCTTCTTCTACTGTATTTCTTTCCCCCATTCCTGTCAATTGTTCTCTTATGCTCTCCCTGAAACTCTGCACAACTTCTGGTTCTTTCAGTTTATCGAGGTCCCATCTCCTTAAATTCCCACCTTTTTGCAGTTTCTTCAGTTTTAATCTACAGGTCATAACCAATAGATTGTGGTCAGAGTCTACATCTGCCTTGGAAATGTCTTACAATTTAAAACCTGGTTCCTAAATCTCTGTCTTACCATTATATAATCTATCTGATACTTTTAGTATCTCCAGGGTTCTTCCATGTATACAACCTTCTTTCACGATTCTTAAACCGAGTGTTAGCTATGATTAAGCCTGTTAACCAACCAAAATGTCTGCCCTGTACGGGAATATTCATAATGGACGTAAGAGCACAGGCTGCAGACACATGGTTGACGACGTATAGAATTTTGGATCTTGCTGTGAGTCGTGCTCGAGTAGTCTAATTAAAAGGTGACTGACCGCGATAAGCGAAAAATCCGGGTTCCAGTCTCGGTCCGGCACATCTTTTCACTTTCATCATTTAACTGCACAGCTGATGATTGTCCATATTCGCAGTTCATGTATTTCATAACGGCGTAGCCGGCGCAGTGTCTGTTCGTTCGGACATGTCTACAAGCCCGAAGGAACTTTGCATTGTAATTAATCTACATCTACATCTACGTGATACTCTACTATTCACAATAAAGTGCCTGGCAGAGGGTTCAATGAACCACCTTCAAGCTGTCTCTCTACCGTTCCATTCTAGAACGGCGCGCGGGGAAAACGAGCACTTAAAACTTTCTGTGCGACCCTGACTTCTCTTATTTTATTGTGATGATCATTTCTCCCTATGTAGGTGGGTGCCAACAGAATGTTTTCGCAATCGTAGGAGAAAACTAGTGATAGGAATTTCGTGAGAAGGTCCCGTCGCAACGAAAAGCGCCCTTGTTTTAATGATTGCCACTCCGATTTGGTATAATGTCTGTGACACTACATTCCCTATTTCGCGATAATACAAAACGAGCCGCCCTACTTTGAACTTTTTCGATGTCATCCGTCAGTCCCACCTGATGAGGATCCCACATGGCACAGCAATATGCCAGAATAGGGCGGACAAGCGTGGTGTAAGTAGTCTGTTTAGAAGACCTGTTGAACCTTCTAAGTGTTCTGCAATGAATCACAGTCTTTGGTTTGCTCTACCCACAACATTACCTACGTGATCTTTCCAATTTAGGTTATACGTCATTGTAATTCCTAAGTACTAAGTTGAATTTACAGCATTCAGATTTGTGAGACTTATTGCGCAATCGAAATTTAGCGGATTTTCTTCATTACTCGTGTGAATAAATTCACACTTTTCTTTACTCGGAGTCAATGCCACATTTCGCACCACACAGATATACAGGGTGTTTCAAAAATGACCGGTATATTTGAAACGGCAATAAAAACTAAACGAGCAGCGATAGAAATACACCGTTTGTTGCAATATGCTTGGGACAACAGTACATTTTCAGGCAGACAAAATTTCGAAATTACACTAGTTACAATTTTCAACAAGAGATGGCGCTGCAAGTGATGTGAAAGATATAGAAGACAACGCAGTCTGTGGGTGCGCCATTCTGTACGTCGTCTTTCTGCTGTAAGCGTGTGCTGTTCACAACGTGCAAGTGTGCTGTAGACAACATGGTTTATTCCTTAGAACAGAGGATTTTTCTGGTGTTGGAATTCCACCGCCTAGAACACAGTGTTGTTGCAACAAGACGAAGTTTGCAACGGAGGTTTAATGTAACCAAAGGACCGAAAAGCGATACAATAAAGGATCTGTTTGAAAAATTTCAACGGACTGGGAATGTGACGGATGAACGTGCTGGAAAGGTAGGGCGACCGCGTACGGCAACCACAGAGGGCAACGCGCAGCTAGTGCAGCAGGTGATCCAACAGCGGCCTCGGGTTTCCGTTCGCCGTGTTGCAGCTGCGGTCCAAATGACGCCAACGTCCACGTATCGTCTCATGCGCCAGAGTTTACACCTCTATCCATACAAAATTCAAACACGGCAACCCCTCAGCGCCGCTACCATTGCTGCACGAGAGACATTCGCTAACGATATAGTGCACAGGATTGATGACGGCGATATGCATGTGAGCAGCATTTGGTTTACTGACGAAGCTTATTTTTACCTGGATGGCTTCGTCAATAAACAGAACTGGCGTATATGGGGAACCGAAAAGCCCCATGTTGCAGTCCCATCGTCCCTGCATCCTCAAAAAGTACTGGTCTGGGCCGCCATTTCTTCCAAAGGAATCATTGGCCCATTTTTCAGATCCGAAACGATTACTGCATCACGCTATGTGGACATTCTTCGTGAATTTGTGGCGGTACAAACTGCCTTAGACGACACTGCGAACACCTCGTGGTTTATGCAAGATGGTGCCCGGCCACATCGCACGGCCGACGTCTTTAATTTCCTGAATGAATATTTCGATGATCGTGTGATTGCTTTGGGCTACCCGAAACATACAGGAGGCGGCGTGGATTGGCCTCCCTATTCGCCAGACATGAACCCCTGTGACTTCTTTCTGTGGGGACACTTGAAAGATCAGGTGTACCGCCAGAATCCAGAAACAATTGAACAGCTGAAGCAGTACATCTCATCTGCATGTGAAGCCATTCCGCCAGACACGTTGTCAAAGGTTTCTGGTAATTTCATTCAGAGACTACGCCATATTATTGCTACGCATGGTGGATATGTGGAAAATATCGTGCTATAGAGTTTCCCAGACCGCAGCGCCATCTGTTGTTGAAAATTGTAACTATTGTAATTTCGAAAGTTTGTCTGCCTGAAAATGTACTGTTGTCCCAAGTATATTGCAACAAACGGTCTATTTCTATCGCTGCTCGTTTAGTTTTTATTGCCGTTTCAAATATACCGGTCATTTTTGAAACACCCTGTATTATCTAATTCATTTTGCAATCCGGTTTGGTCATCTGATGACTTTACAAGACGGTAAATGACAGCATCATCTGCAAACATTCTAAGAGGGCTACTCAGGGTGCCTCCTATGTCGTTAACATACATCTGGAACAATAGAGGCCCTATAACACTTCCTTGGGGAAAGTCGGATATTATTTCCGTTTTTCTCGATGACTTTCCGTCTATTACTACGAACTGTGACCTTTCTGACAGGAAATCACGAATCCAGTCGCACAACTAAGGCGATATTCTATAGGCACGCAGTTTGGTTAGAAGGCGCTTGTGAGGAACAGTGTCGAAAGCTTTCTGGAAATCTACAAATATGTAATTATTTTTTGAATCTCTGCTGACTATGTTTCAGTAAATCGTTTTCTTCGAGGTACTTCATAATGTGCTAACACAATATATGTTCTAAAACCCTGCTGAAAATTCGGGATAACACAGGCAGGCACTGCAGTATCGAATTTGCACAAATGTTTGATACAGCACAGAATGTAGTATACCTTCGAGTTTTATTGCTGCCTAACCCTGTTAGTTCTTGGTGTTCCCTCTACGGAGCATAGGCGAATAACGTATTCCAACGGTCATCATGCAATCGTATGACGGTGCAGATAGTACGCACTGCAGTTTATGGTTTCATGAATCCAAATCCAATATTGCACTTCAGAAATAATTCAGGAGTAAATATCACAAGCCACCATCTCAAAGACAAACTTTTATTAATTGGTAAAATAGCTTCACCAAAAATGGCAGTGTATCACATAGAACGCTGGATCATGGTTGGCCAGCAGCAACTGAATAAGTTCGGCAGTCTTATATTCGTAGTCTGGATAAATCAACAAGGACTGCCAGCTTCGAATTGAATTGCAAGTGTTACTGTGTGCAAAAGACCGTCATCCTAACCCTACAATCTGAAACTGTTGCAAACTCTAAGAGAAAGTGAAAAGAAAAACTAAATGAGTTTTGTGTAGAAATATTTGACAAAATTCCGACTGCAGATGATTTTCTGAAGAAAATTGTGTCCAGTGAAGGAGTTACCTTCTATACCTGCGGCAAATTGAATGGACATACTGTTCGGAAACGGGGGTGAGAAAAACCACATCATGCAATCGAACATGTACGTGACTCGTCTAAGACAAAATGTTTTTTACGCTGCAAGCTGTAACAAGATTTGCGGCCATTTCTTGTTTGCTTATTCAATTGTAACTGGCATATCGTACCTGTACATGCCAGGACATTATCTAATACCTCAACCACAACAAGACACGGGCTCAGACTTTATTTTAATGTAGTTGTTGCGTATCTCCGTAGGAATGTGGCGACTTGAATTGGACGTGGTGCAACAGTATTCTGGCCATTCTGATCACCTGATTTAATCTCAATGGACTTGTGTGTATGAGGTAACATTACACTGTTCCTCAGCTTCTGGGAAATGTCGACGATCTGCGACAACGGATAACACAAGCAGCTGCCACCATAAACCAAGACTTGTTTCGTAGCACTTGGCTGGAAATTGGTTACACATGGAACATTTGGCGTGTTACAAAAGGTAGTCACACTGAAGATCCGGAAACAAAACTTGAAGATGTACTGCATTCTGTACTCTATCAAACATTTCTGTAAGTTGTTTAGCCGGCCGGGGTGGCCGAGCGGTTCTAGGTGCTACAGTCTGGAACCGCGTGACCGCTACGGTCTCAGGTTCGAATCCTGCCTCCGGCATGGATGTGTGTGATGTCCTTAGGTTAGTTAGGTTTAAGTAGTTTCAAGTTCTAGGGGACTGATGACCTCAGCAGATAAGTCCCATACTGTTCAGAGCCATTTGAACCATTTTGTAAGTTGTTTACCCTTTTCACAACGAAAAGCTAGTTCTCCGTACCTAATTTATAAACAATCTGTATTTTCTCTTTTCGTAAATTACTAATTTTATGTTAACTTTTTTTCTCTTATATTATTTATTTTATGTCGTTACTGTGTCAAAAAATGTAAATTGCACAAATTTAAAATGCTGAATTAGCTATATAAAATCCATACGTAACAGTAAAATTTACCAAAAAGGAAAGAGGTAGCAGACAGCACGACACGGTCTTGCAAGCGAGACGTGAAAGGTCGGCCACAGAACACGTGGCCACCCTCCGATGAACATCATCACTGCCGACTGAAGAAGAGCAACCTATGTGGCATAGTGCTATTACAGCCCGGTGTATACCACTTTTATGACGTTACCCCCTGACTAACTGGTGTTTCACCTTTCATTTGTCGAACAAAAATTGAGAATCTACTAGATGACCATCAGTGTAGCTTTAGAAAACCTAAAGGTGCCACAATGGCTGTCCTGAAGCTGCGCTTGACAATGGCAAGACCCAACAGAAATCAATTCGGGGTCATTGATTTTCTCGACAGAGAAAATGCGTTCTAGACTGTAAAATGATGCAAGACAGTCACGACCGTGCAGAAAGCATCAGGTAGTAAATTATGTGCTGCATTTAAGGAAAACTGTTAGATACAAAGAAAAACAACTAACACAGAAGTGAATACATATTAAGGTAGGACTGTAAAATTATACACGATTTTCCCATTGCTCAGAAAAATCGATGTAAGCTACAGAGTAACATACAATATGTACAAGGAAGAATGCTGAATAATAAGAATGCAAGACCAAGAACGAAATGCTAGGGTTAGAAATAACATGGGACAGGATGTAGCCTTTCGCTCCTACTATTGAATCTATAGGTTGTTAGGGATATGAGGAGAGATATTTCTATTGACGACAGAGGACAGTATACCAAACACATTACATCAGTATTTACTTCATTTGCAGACTAATAATTACAGCTATTACAGGTAGTATGTTTTTAGGTTGTTTAGTATCTCCAAACGGCAAAAGTAAGTCTTTAATGTTTATTTTCACCTGGGCAGCAAGTCAGATATTCAAGTACGAACACATGGACGCAAAATGAATTGTTTATACTGACAGGCAAAGTCCATTTCGTGGCACATTTACGACCGAGCACAAAACTTCAGGTAGTAAATTACGTCTTGTGTTTCCGAGAAGACTGTCAGATACAGACAATAAACAACTAACACCCTGAAGTATATATATAAAATTAAGTACCGAAGATCACAATAACTGTGCCCATATCCCTACCACCCTGCATACATCGTAAATAATGACGGAAATTAAAAAAAAGGGTGTAAAATTCAGATTAAAAGGTTATCAATGATAAAATTCGCTGATGATATTGCTATACTAAGTGAGAATGGGCAGGACCTGTTCAATGGAATGAACTAACTGGCGCACACTACACAGTGAGGGTAAACCAAAGAAAGGCGAAAGTAATTGGGAGTAACAGAAATTAGGTTCGCGATAAGCTTAACATGATGTTAAGGACAACTAAGGAATTCCGTTATTTTAAAAGTACAACTACATATACGAGGCTAAGTTGCACAAAATTCCGACCATCACAAGGAAAGAAGACATTCTTGGCTAAAAGAAGGCTACTAGTGTCAAATTTCTCCCTTAATTTGAAGAAGAAATTTCAGAGAATGTACGTTTGGAGCATAGCATTATTGTATGGAAATGTATCACTGGTTGTGGGTGAACTATTAAAGAAGAGAACCGAAGCGACCGAAGTCAGGTGTTACAGAAGGATGCTGAAAACTGGGATGATTGTTTGAGTAAGAAATGGGGTGGTTCTTGCATAGTCTGAACGTGTGGAAACATTGACAGGAAGGACGGGCTGAATTACAGGATAAGGCCCAAGACGTCAAGTAATAACTTACATCGTACATAAGAGAGCTGTGGGGAATAAAAGCAGGACGGGAAGACAGACGTTGAAATATAACAAGCAACTGATTGATGATTTAGGATGCACGTGCTGCTCTCGAGACAGGCCACATCAAACCACAAATTACACAAACCAGTAAGAAGATTGTTGAACTACTCCAACAACCTCCCCCCCCCCCTCCCCCCGCGCACACACAAAAATCTTCAATACGATAATACCCAGTGTATCTTAGAGTGCTTTGCTGTTAAAAACCTGCTATTTCCAGTGCCCTCCAACACTTGTCGCTCAGGTAAACACTCGCTGGCCACGTCTTCGTTGTATGTCTCGGATGACGGCCTCGCGGGCCTGTCTGCTACGCCTTTTCAGTTACTCTTCAAGTATTCCTAGCATTGTGCTGTAGCTTTTCTGGCTGTCACACTCAGCAGGTAACAGACAGAAAACTTTGTTGTGTAGAAAATTTATGTATGATATAAGGAAAATACTGTCTACAGTATTAGAGTGCAGACTATTCTAAGCCACATAGGACAACAAAACGCTTTCTAAAAGATTTTAATGTATTAAATCAGTGCCCCTGTTGACGCAAACCGTTCAGCTGAATGTAGCACTAGCATAATATGGGTCAGTTCTACCGACCTGGCAAATGAAATGCCACTTTTTGTAATGTGAACGGAGCCAACGTTTTCTGTTGATATCGGAAGTCACCTGCTTCATGTAATCAGTGATATTTGTTTGAACTGTCACCATCTATACATTGTACAAAGGAAATTGCAAATATCTGCCGAAACGGCCGGGATAATGTGCATATCGACGCTCACTTGAGACGCTCGGTACAAAGTTCGCGCTAGCGGCGACATACAACGGTGCGCTAGCAGAGTCATATGTACTTTATTTTTTTGATGGCGCTCTCGACAACTCGTCAGGATGTGAAAAAAGTGCCAGTAGGTTCACAGATAAGATATATTTTCCCTGTGAAAACGTGGTACCATGCTGGTCACTTACATAACTGGATTTTTGTTTTAATCTTAATCTACAGCATAATCTGATAAATGTAACCTAGCCTCATACAAACTATCTACTCAGAATTTTATCAAAAACGTATAAAGAATTTTGAAGTAGAAATGATTTCAATTTGTTCTTAACACTTTCGTTATATTCGGCACCTTTAACACACAAAAGAAGCGATCAAGTACTGTTATGACTGCATACTTCGTTCATTTGGGTGCAAGGGTAAGGTTATGTATAGCAGAGGCTATTTTTCTTCCTAGTGTTTTATTTATGAAGTCTGCTAACAATTTCAAACTGGCCGACTTCCAGCATGCTGGAGTAGCTTGGATCAGCAACTTCTGTTAATCAGCAGAACGAAAAACCAGTCCAAGTCGCAAATTTTTACCTTTTGTTCATTCAATGACTAATCTCAGGCCGAGACTCATTTCCAAATCATCCCACAGGGCAGAAAACCAAATTTACACTCATGTATAATACAGGTATTACCAAATTTTTGATCATATGCCAAAGTTACAGAACATATTGTCTCAAAACTGACATAACACAGTCAAAAATGGCATTTTCTAAGATGTTAAAAATGTGCAATGAACATTTACAGTATATACAGCGATATTTCGCTCCCTGGGTTCATAGTCATGTACGTAGTTCAGTTTCCGGCATTTTTATCTGTTGCTCGCTACTCGTGCTTCCCCCGCCACTTCAACCCTTGCACCTCCCTTTCTCATTTCATAAAAATGCATTGTATATTTTACAGTATGTGGTTCGGTTTTCGCATCTTTATCATGTTCCAGGGTTGATACACTGTGGAGTACAACTCTTGATTTAACTGCTCGCTATTGTCTGTAGTGCCTACAGGCTGCTGCTGTTTGGATAGTAACATTTCGAAGTTTGTTGTACTTTTATGCTGCTTATGTGGTATGGTGTGTAGATGTGTACGGCAGATTATGAAGCTCAGTTTACTGGATGATTACGTGGTCTTCGTCACTAAATTTGTTTTGGTTCTTTTTTGTTAGTACATATAAGCTGTACGATTACTCCTGAGTAACTTATGGTTTCTCTGTTGATAATAAATAAATGGCAAATAGTCGTTTCTGGTCCAATTTTTCAGTAATTTTCTTTTATTACTACTGATAATATATTTACATTTTTGCCGCGTTGTCCATTTGGCCTCCCCCTTTTTTGGCTCCTTCACCTTCATGCTGTTCCCTCTCCCCGTTTCCCAGCCCTCCATCCTCCCTCCTCTCTACCCTGCTCCCTTCCCCCTACAACCACACTCCCCACCCTGAACGCCCATGGGTATGGTTTTTCATGCAGGATGGCTAGTACATTTTTTATGCTTCGTAAAAAGAACCACTTTGTGGTTTAATATTGGTTTTTACGTGGGACATGATAAAGTTGTTTTATCTTCTGGTAATTTGTAAAGTTCGATGTGGTAAAGTTTTCACGTATGTAAATCGTCAGAAATGATGCTTTTTAATCTTCTATTGTTTTGGTTTCTTTTAATACTTATGTTGCTGTTTACATTTAACGAGTTTTAAGTGCCAACATGGCAAACAACTTTCTAACACCCGCCGTAGGCGTGCTGCTGTGTTTTACCGTGCTTTTAAATAGATGACTGTTTTTGATACCTGCTTTAAATAAGTAATAACTTTATTGTTGACTTGTACGGTTTCAAATTAATGATTTTTACGTGCCAACATGGCATACAACATTGTAATATGTGGCGCTGCTGTGTATTACTGGTCAGTGATTCCAAGTATTCGACTGTTTTTGGTAAAGATTTTAAAAAGTATTAATTTTATTGACTAGTACGGTTATTATAGAAATTTTTGTATTCTTGATTGTTGGAGAACATTGAAAGGGTCCTGTAGCCACCTTTCATTAGTCCGGTAGCCCATTTTCACTAGTATTTCTCTTTCCTTCCTTGTTTCTCTTTTCTCATAATTATCATAGTGGTGTGATTGAATGAATGTGGTTGTGTGTCACGTTTCTAGACGGTGGCGTAGTCTGCTGCAGAAAGTCTGCGATAGTCGTACAGATTCAGCAGGAGCTGTACAGAATAGCCAACTCTCGTAATGGTCAAGTAGGCAAAGAGGTTTTCGCTACTTGTGAGAAATCCACCTGCGTTAGGGTGGTGGCGGGAATGCCATCTTTGGGTTTTCCGGCCCACGCGGAGCGTGGAAGAGGCTGGGGAAGCGGGAGGCAGTCTGCCGCCGGTACAGGAAGCGTCCACAGCTGTGCTCCAGTCGAAGAAGGGTGAGTTAGACTGACCGCGTGGCGCGTTGTTACTTGGCGAGGGGAGAGCTGTTAGCTTTTGGTCTCGCTTTTCAACTCTGAAAGATTGCTTTGCCTTGTCGCAGCAAGGAATGCAAAACGGGCAGATGTTTCATTTAGTAAATTTCTATAGCAGACTTGGATCCACCAGAAGAGCGCCACACAAAGGTGTCGATAAGAAGTGAGCACTCGCTTCTGTATGAATGTCTGTTTGCCTTCAGATGTGCCTGTATAAGCTTTCATTTTTCTAAATATCAATAGCTTTGCCTTCTCGTAAATTTTCCTTGCTTTATGTATCTTTCGTCCGTGGGGAGCCGACCACATGGTTGAACATTGAAGTTTTGTTGGGCTACCGTCATTACTAACTGTCAGGTCTCATGTTTGTTTTAAAGAACGTTAACCGCTCATGATTGTGTGATGTGATATTGTTGCAACTTGGACACGATACCTACGAAGTGCGTCTCCACAAACCACGTGGGCACGCGGGTGTACTGCGCAACGTGTACCGCTTTACGAGTTATTGCGATCAGGCAACAGCAGGAGTATGAATGATTCACACCAATGATTTTAGGTGTAGATTATAACGGTGAATGTATCGATGCTTTTCTTTAATGTCTTAGGAATAAATGATTTTATCCACAATTTTCTCTTGTGTTCCGAGGTTACGTTTTTGCACCTAAGCCACTCACCTCACAGCTTTCCCGTTAGCACATCCAACGCGTTTCCTTATGCACAGGTCCAGTGATTAGTTTCCTCTTTTATTTTAAAACAAGTGTTTTAGATTAAGTCTTATTTTCAGGTGTGTTGCTGGGAGCTGATCTTATGCAGTGTTCATGCATGTTCTATTTTATTTTAAATGTTTGATTGTCGTGAACAGTGCACGGGCAATACTATCAATTACATTGTATCCGCTATGAGCGACATCACAACGTATGCATTTTTGTGTGTTTTTGGTCTGTGATCAAATTAATTTATTTTCCGACTCGACCAAACCTTCGATTAGTTGTATGGTTAGAGTCGGGGGCGACTCTAATCTTCTCACATTAACTTCCCAAGCAATAAGTATTTTCATTCCCAATAATAACGTAATAAGCCGTAGCAACAGGTTAGTTACAACATTTTAATAAATAAAAAACGAAAATTAAAGCAATAACAGCCCTCCGTCGCAAAAATTAAGTCTTTTGACGTAGGTTTCGGCACTACTATGAGTGCCTTCATCAGAGGTAAAACATTCAGACTGGTCTACAACAGAAGCACAAAAATTATGGTAATTTTTTATATAAGTGTAGGCACTGACTAACAGTACAAGAAAGAAATAGTAATTACACGTCACGTATAAAATAAATATCAAGCGATAAAGCTTTAGTCACGAAATCTTTGAGAAAAGAATACACGGAGGGCAAGCCACTATGGGCTGCTCACAGATGTCGAGCCACAGGTAGCAACAGTCTAAGGCGCCCGCTTTAGCAACTGCGGGCAGGTGAACATTACACCAAGAGTGCCATCTAGTAGCCGCAAATGCAAGTAGGCTACTTAACATTCAAAATGTAGACAGATGAATATCAAGACAGAGGGGCATACGTGTCCTGCACGGACTACCTGGACTCATGGATGCCCACGTGAACGTTCCCCAGAGGATACTGGAGGCGGCGCCATGTTGTCTTCGTCCCACAGTACAAGTGTCAAGGACCTATTCACCTGGAAGACGATGTCGTGGTGTTAACATTGGAACATACATGTGTCGTCGGCTGCGGAGGCCCCTCATCAGATGTGTTCAGTGCACTATATGTTCAGATATACTTGCACTCTACCCAGCATGAAAGTCAAGCTAGTGCCGCCACGGTTCGCCACCTGTCCTGTTTTACCAGTCTGTCCAGCCTTCGACGTCCGACACATGTAATGAGGGGAGGCCGCCTACCCCCACGACGACTGGATGTGGTTTCACTCTGGTTTCTCCACGTGTTGAAGATACTTGCCCCAGCACTCCTCGAACACCCAACAAGTTGTGTAGTTTCCGAAATGCTCGTGCGGGGCCTCCGGGCCATCACAATCTTCCCTCGGTCAAATGCAGATAGATCGCGTGGCTTCCCCGTTCTACACGTGGACAGCACGCTCACTGATACTACATGCACCGTGCACGTGTCTAACAGTCATTCCTCGCCGGGTGACGCTCCTGTTGCCTGGACGGGCTTATATCGGTAGTAGTTCGATGGTCATAATTTTCTGGGTGATGAGTGTACGTGTTTTCATTTAACAAAATAATCTCAAACAAAGACAAAAAGCATAGCACCAAAAACACACTTGGTATCAGTTTCAGCACAAATTCCGCCTTACCTTTGCCGTTCCATATGTTTTACTTATTAATTCAATGTTATGTTGTTGTTGTGGTCTTCAAGCGGAAGACAGGATGGTGCAGCTCTCCAAGCTAATCTGTGCAAGCCTCTTCGTCTCTGCGGAACTACTGCAACCTGCGTCCCCTTGACCCAGCTTACTGTACTTGAGCTTTGTCTTCAACAAATTTTTGCCCCTACATTGCCATCAACTGACAAACTGATTATTCTTTGATGCTTTTCAGTATATTCTATCCAGGAACACCTTTACTTAGTCGTGATATACCATGAATTTCCTTTCTCCTCAGTTCGATATAGTACCTCTTTATTAGCTACTCGACCTTATTCTGTAACATTAAATTTCAAAAGCTACCATTCCCTTCGTTTCTGAACCGTCTGTGTCGATAACGTTTCATTTTCGTGCGATGTTATGCTCCAGATAAATTTCTACAAAAAAGCCTTCCTAAGACTTTGACTTATATTCGATATCAATGAATGTTTCATTTTCAGAAACGCTTTTCTTGCTACTATTGGTCTGCACTTTATATCCTCCCCAATCCCTCTATCGTTAGGCAGTTTGCTAGCCAAAGAATAAACATGATCTACTACTTTAAGTGCCTCATTTTGTGACCTAATTCTCTCAACAGTACCTTATTTAATTCAACTCCATTACATTATCCTTTTTACCTTTTCTTTATATTCATCCTTTAACCCATTTTCCACGCATTATCCATTGTGTTCAACTGATGCTCAATGCTCATTCCCCTCTCTAACGTAATAACTATGTCAACGGCAAATCTCGAAGTATAATTTTTCATTGGTTTCTTTTGAGGTTTACTCTGTGTATAGACTGAATAACGTAGACTATAGGCGACGACTCTGTCTCACTTCTTTCTTAACTAGCGTCCCCGTTCATGTCCGTTAGTTCTTATACAGATAAACTTTTGCTCCCTGTATATTACCCTTGCTACATTCAGTATTTCAAAGAGTACTCATGTCAACATTATGAAAAGATTTAAAAAAAGAAACAGATACAAATTCTAAAAATTTATGATTTCTAAGAACTGTTAAATTGCATGTTTAGTTGCGGACAGCCCACTTTCTTTTCTTTTTTGTGGAGAATCAGGTAATCGCAAAGCATCAGATGTAGACGTCATATTGCCCTTTTATTAAAAATGAAACTCCTCCATCTGTACTTAAGGTTTCATATTTATTTGGCTACTATTTTCGACGTTGCGTCAACGCCATCTTCAGACCCAATAAAACACACCATGCATAAAACAAACAATGTGAGACATCAGTAGTCTGTGAGCTATTGTACAAAATAATTATATTATAAACATATTATATAAAGGATGACTTTATTAAAAGTAGTTACATTTCGTTCATTATTTTAACAGTATAACCGTGTACCTGATATATTATAGAATAAGGTAGCATGGTATATTTTGACGCAATGACGAATAGGAAACTACACGCCAATGTGTATAGTTAACGTATTTATTAAAATATTTAGTTCCTCTATCACTACGCATTTAGAAGATTATGCAAGTAGTGCTGGAGGAACGTAACGTTAGGCAAAGTGGGATATTCACCTTCAGTATAGACCCTGTCTTTATGCCTCCTGATCCACTGTAGACGTTAACATGAAGTTCAACTACACCTTGGTTATTGGTACCGCCATGACATTTTTTCATAATGAACGTCTTTGATCCGGAACGTTTTGTGTCTGTACAAAGATCCGCATTTTACGTTATAATTCCATATTAGTAGTGGCTACAGGATCGTCAGATGTTTGCAATATGTTATTGGCAGTGACAGTAACGGCATTCTCACCTGGGAAAATAAAACTATATTTCACCTACGGTTAAACAATGCAAGAGATTGTAGTTGTAGTTTGTTGATGAAATAATGATGCCAATGTGATCTGTTGTATGATTATTGCACAGTAATAACGATTGTGTAATTGGACTCCAAATTCTTTGATCAATAGGCGTCTTTGCAATTTGAAACACTACTTCTGGTAGCCTTTGACACAGAGTATAGAACATTAATATTAATTAGTATGAACAGTAACTAACCCTTCGTTTTGAATTTGTTTCTTCGTTAATATGGATAAATAATATCATAGATTTTTATAAATGTAGTGTTGTAAAATGTGTCCTTCTGTTAACGGTTACCGGATGTCTGGAAACCATTATACCAATCATTAAGAAGGATTTTTATGGATATCTGTCTTATATATGGGAATATGGCCCTAGATTGTGTCGAATCTCGAATATTTGGATTGATTCCCGTAGTGTGAAGATTTTTCCGTTTAAGATAGATTACAAGACAAGTAGTTCGTGTTTCAGTACTCGTTTATATGTACTACGGAGGTCACCAGGTTGTCACTTCGATGAAAGAACAAGCCTCCCTTAGACAGAATCTATACTTGACACATTATCATCTTTCGTTGATACGAGACAGTGCTATAATCCAGTTTTATCCTGATCATTTATTCAAAATAGCTTTACCCCCACTCTCATGATCGCCCTCGTAAATGAGTGGACAGTCAATATATTTAAACTAGTAATTAATACAAGAACAGGTTTATAATGATAGGAGAAATGAGTCAGCACTTATGGTGTAATGATGATATAAATGTTAAGTAAGTGGGTGATTAGGCGTTTCAATGATTGTTGTTGACTTATGTCAACCCTTGACTAGACCACGTATAACAATACGAGAGTTATACTTTGTGTATCTTACTATGTACTCTTCTTTAATAATTAGTTATTAGAGGAACTACAAGTATTTTACATTTGTGACGAACTGTTTGACTGACAACATCATGTTTATTTCTATTTGGAGCACTTTTATGTTCTTGATCTTTTACTAATTTAGGCCTACTAGAATTAGATAATTTTAGACCTGGGTTACGGCCATAAATGAGGCAACGACATTGAAATGGTACGTTTTGGTGGCATGTTAGATTACATTTCTCTTATTGGAATGAGCAGATGCATGAATTGACTCATGTGTATTTATTTTACACCACTGACTGCCTTGTAATATATTAACTGGGTTCCACACCATTCTTCCAGTTCCACCTCACTTGTGTTTCGTATCGTTATATATGATGTTGTTTAAGTACCCTATTTCACTTTGCTACTTTATAGTGATGACGATACAGTGTTATGCAAACGTAACTCCTTTCCACATTTCCCACCTTTCACTGTTTATAAACAATGGAATCATGCCTTACATATGTCTGATTGGCAATGCGTATTTTTCTTCCTGTTAGTTAAATAGTGCACACAAAGAATGGTTTAGGGTATTATTATTCGCTTTTAATACAATTTTAGTACTGTTTCAGCCTATATTATTATCTCTAAGAGTGACGGTTTGTCACCTAGACTTATATATACCTCCATTTTATTGAAATGTCTGGTATTGATCTGCAATGTAAATAACTGTGTATATATAATCACAGTTGTACTTGTTTGTACCATATAAATTGCCAATGTCAAGGTAAATTGCATCTTAATGAAAATGAACGAATTGTAACTACTTTCAATGAAGTCATTCTTTATATAATATGTTTATAATATATTTATTTTGTACAATAGCTCACAGACTACTGATGTCTCACATTGTTTGTTTTATGTATGGTGTGTTATATAGTGCCTAAAAATGGCGTTGACGCAACGTCGAAACTAGTAGCCAATTAAATATGAAATCTTAAGTACAACTGGAGGAGTTTCATTTTTAATAAAAATTATACCAGCTGATGTCCCACCATCATCCAATTTAAATATCTATGTACAAAGATCATATTGCCCTGGATATGTGTGTGTATTGCAAACTCATTATTCGACGTGTAGTTACGGAATTAACTGTTTGACTCATAAGGTTTGTGTGTTCCCACTGTTAAATTTGCAGAGCACAAACGCAAATGCTCGCGCTGGGATCGACTGACCTCATGCAAACAAAACTGCAGTTACTGACGCTGCATTCAGTGTTCACGCCACGCCTCGGCATATTGTGAATGAGACGGCGCTGACACATGAAATATATGCCTTCTCTGCGAGCTGGGGGCGGTGATTTTTTGTCGAATTGTCACCCAGATTAAACTGACTACGTGATGCAACGATTCGATGAGCCTCTACATTCGATAATGGATTACTAATTCAGAATCATTGGTCTACAGATGAGCTAGATGAACACACTCAATAACAACAGCATCCCTGCAGTACATCCCTGCAGTACTGAATCTATTGTCAACCGGAGTCCGAACTTCGACCTTTTTTAGCCAGATTAAAAAGGGGACTATAGTACGGAAGCAGCCTTTCTCCTGCTGAAGGTATGAAGTAAGTCAAACAAAGGTACAGAAGCGGGTTCAGGGTGAAAGAATATTAATGATAAGGTATCTTAATAACTTTGCGGTCCTCAGTGAAGCTAAAAGACAATCAACGCACATGCGAGTGAGCAGTATACTGTGCACATAATACTGATTGAAAGAAAACTAAAGAAAATTAACAATGTTACGTCAAAATTGAGGATAACTTTATAAAAGAAGTGAAAAAATTCTGTTATCTTGGGAAAAAAGTAGCATGTGACGGACAAAACAAAGAGCATCTAAGTTGCAGACGAGGTCAGATAAAGAGAGAACTATTTGTCAAAAGACCATTATCAGAACAGTCAAGACGTAAGTCGGAAGCCCAGCAATGTAATGAGGTGAATCTTGGGCTCAAGGGAAACCGGAAAACGAGAGAAGAGAAGAGTTTCAACTGTATCTTGTGCAACCCTCTTCACTTCCGGACAACTACTGCAATTTACATTCTTCTGAATCTGCTTAAAATATTAATCTCTTGATCTCCCTCCACGATTTTCACCTCCCATACATCCGTGCAGTACGAGATTCGTGATCCCTTGATGTCTCAGAATGTATCCTATCAACCGATCCCTTCTTTTGGTCGGGTAATGCCACAAATTTCTTGTCTCCCAAATTCTGTTCAGTACCTACTTCACGATCTATCCATCTAATCTTCAGAATTCTCCTATAGCACCACATTTCAAATGCTTCTCTTTTTATCGAATTTGTTTATTGTCCATGTTCCACTTCCATACATGGCATCACTCCGGACATACATGTTCACAAGACTTCCTAACACTTCAATAGCACCACATTTCAAAAGCTTCTCTTCTCTTATTATCGAATCTGTTTATCGTCCATGTTCCACTTCCATACATGGCATCACTCCGGACATACATTTTCACAGAAGACTTCCTAACACTTCAATCTGTTTCTCTTGTTTATTTCTCTTCTTTAGAAACAATACTGCGAGAAGAACTTGACAGAGCTCTGAAAGATTTAAATCGAAACAAGGCCCCAGGTATAGAAGATATTCCGTCAGAACTACACTCTCTCCACTTGGCCACCTTCAGTTTCTTTGTTGCCCAAAGAGCAATATGTCTCGTTTCATAGTCTAATTCCCTTAGCATCAACTGAATTAATTCGGCTACGTTCCATTATTCTTATTTTGCTTTTGTTGATTGAATAACACCGGAGATAGGCTACAACCCTGTCTCACTCCCTTCTCAACCACTGTTTCCCTTTCATACCCCTGGACTCTTATAATTCCCGTCTGGTTTCTTTACAAGTTGCAAACAGCCTTTCGCTCCCTGTGTGTTGCGCCTGCCACCTTTAGAATTTCAAAGAGAGTATTGCAATAAGCACTGTCAAAAGCTTACTCTAAGTCCACAAGTGCTATAAACATAGGTTTGTCTTTCCTTAACATATCTTCCAAGATAAGTCTTAGGGTCAATATTGCCTCGCTATTCCTACATTTCTATGGAATCCAGACTGATCTTCCTGACGCCAACTTCTTCAATTCTAATCTACAGTTCATAAACTATAAATTTGATCCGATTCTATCTCTGCTTCTGAAAATGTATTAAATTTTAAAGTCTGGTTCCTAAGTCTCTGTCTTACCATTTATAATCAATTTGAATCCTTCCGGTGTATCCAAGTCTTTTCCACGTGTACAGCCTCCTTTTATGATTCTTAAACAAGTTGTTAGTGATGATTAAATTAAGCTCAGAGCAAAATTCTAACAAGCAACTTCCTCTTTCTTTCCTTCCTCCGAGCCCATATAAGTGCAGTAACATTCCAAGCACCGATCCGCAGGACGTCAGTTTTGTTTCTCCTGATGGAGGAGATCCGAGGAGATCCGAATAGTGTATTATTTTACTTCCGGAATATTTTACCCAAGAGGAAGCCTTCTTTATTTAACGATGCTGTAGAACTGCATGCCCTCGGCCAAAATTATGAATGTAGTTTTCCCTTGCTTTCAACCATTCGGAGTACATGATCGGATAAGAGATGATAAAGTGCCCTGCAGAATAGATGAGGATAAATATATGGAAAATGCATACCGTAAAAACAAAAACAAAAAACTGAAGGAACCATAGGGGGAGGAGGGAGAAATGAAACTTCGTGAGTTGAGACGGCAAGTGATGCTGTCACAATATCGGATCAAATTCATAAATAGGCAATATGAGGCCACGTATCACTGTGATGTTTCGCCCCCTCTGGCATGCAAGCATCCACAGATTCGACCGGGAAAAGCGCCGTAATGCCGTTGTAGTCACTCATGAGACAAGGTGGCCCGCAGCTGCTACAAATGCCCCTTGATATCCCGAATACTGGCACTGAGACAGAGTTGCGTCCAACTTGCCCCATATACGTTCTGTCGGGAACAGATGCCCCATATACGTTCTGTCGGGAACAGACCTGGAGATCTTGCTGGCAACGTGAGTACATCAGCCCCACGCAAATAGTTAATAGAGCCACACGCCGTATGTGTACTAGTATTGTCCTCTTGAATAATGGCACATGAGATGTAACACAAGAGGACACATGATGTCCGTGACGTACCGTTGTGCCCTCAGAGTTTTCACAGCCGTAACCCGAAGTCATACCCCGTGACTCCCTACTCCATGACGCCAGTAGTAATACCGCTGTGCCTCTTCAAAACCCCAGGTCGTCGCCGTGCGGGGTAGTGCAGAAACGCGATTTTTCACTCAGTACTACGCGACACCATTCATCATCTGTCCAAGGTGTCCGGTCAAGGCAGCACGCGAAACGCGCCCGTTTGTGTTGAGGTACTAGCGGCAGCCTACCAGTGGGACAATAATTCTCTACACGAAATGTATTCGCATTTGAGAATATGGACAACCATGAGTCGTGTAATGGAATGAATACACTGAAAATTTGTCCCGGACTGGGACTGGAATCCTGATTTCCCTCTTACCACGAGCGGTCGCCTTGCCATTTAAGCTAACCGTGCACGACTCACTGCCAGACCCAAACTTCAAACTTCCATATGTCATCAAACATGCATGCATATCCGAAGGAACTTTGCATCGTACTTGCGAACAACACAGGTATTGTAATATCGTAATTCTCTAGAGCAGCTTCTGCTAGTCTCTAGCCGATGGGGAGGAATAACACAGAATGTTGCAAAGGGACTATTGTTTGTTCTAAGATGGCAGGCGAGGATGCAAAGGGGTTACGAGGCCATTGGTGTATAACGTGGTCGACAGGAGGCTTGACGACGACTTTGCCTGCCTTCACGTTCCCATGCAGCCCAACGTCTGACAACTGTCACATCCGAATGCCCCACAAATCTGGATATTGCATGATTTGACCAGCTCCCCAAAAGGAGACCCATAGTGAGGCTATTTTTAAACTCTGCGTCACACGAGCACGCGACATCTCCAAGTCCTTCACAGCGATTACTTAACATCTAGAAAATGTAGTACTTCGAAAATGTAGTCCATCAACAAAGGAAGTGGCTTACAAAACACTCGTTCGACCATACTTGAGTATTGCTCATCAGTGTCGGATCCGTATCAGGTCGGGTTGACGGAGGAGATAGAGAAGATCCAAAGAAGAGCGGCGCGTTTCGTCATAGAGTTATTTGGTAAGCGCGATAGCGTTACGGAGATGTTCAGCAAACTCAAGTGGCAGACTCTGCAAGAGAGGCACTTTGCGTCGCGGTGTAGCTTGCTCGCCAGGTTTCGAGAGGGTGCGTTTCTGGATGAGGTATCGAATATATTGCTTCCCCCTACTTATACCTCCCGAGGAGATCACGAATGTAAATTTAGAGAGATTCGAGCGCGCACGGAGGCTTTCTGGCAGTCGTTCTTTCCGCGAACCATACGCGACTGGAACAGGAAAGGGAGGTAATGACAGTGGCACGTAAAGTGCCCTCCGCCACACACCGTTGGGTGGCTTGCGGAGTATAAATGTAGATGTAGATGTACCAATCCTGGTAACAACACTAAACACGAAGAATACTAATGCACTCTAGTGGCATTTTTACCTGCCACAGATATCTTCACATCTAAATTGCTCTCACTAGTGTGTGTGTGTGTGTGTGTGTGTGTGTGTGTGTGTGTGTGTAAGAATTTACACTGACATCATATCATGTCATCTCAGTGATTCAATTGCTTTGTCATGCACTACACTAATTAGAAGACGAGTCAGGATAACACGAGAGAATAATTTTCATTATGTTAGACGGCAAAAACTATGATTAGAATACACGCGATAATTAATTGAGGACGTCAGGTTTAAATGCTTCTCTGGAATGAAGAGAAAAATGTGGTACCAGCATTATTTAACCCGAGGAACTGTATCACGGAAATACAGATACAACGCCTAGGGGTAGCGTCTTTAATTAGTAATCAAAACATCCTCGGTCCCGGATTCGAAATCTGCCACCGTTTAAATTTTGATTAATAATCAGTATTGACGGCCGAATGTCAAAGAGAGCTGAGGAGTGGACAGAGGTTTAGGACACACTCTTGTCCCTGGGGTGGGAAAATGGAGTCAGCAATGATCAACGGCATGAGGATGCAGAAGGTGAAGGAAGCCACAGCGTTAAAGACACTTAACGTGTATCCACAGGACATGTCACTTTAATTGAAAAAGTATCGTGATGATATATTCTTTGGCAAAAAAGTCCAGTATAGTCCCCCTTTCGGATCTTCCGAGAGGGGACTGCCAAGGGGGAGGTTAGCATGAAAAAAAGATTGAATAATCAACGAAATAATAACGTTCCACGAATCGGGGCGTGGAATGTCAGAAGCTTGAACGTGCCACGGAAACTAGAAAATCTGGAAATGGAAATGCAAAGGCTCAATCTGGATATAGGAGGGCTCAGTGAAGAGAAGTGGGAAGAAGACAAGGATTTCTGGTCGGATGAGTATAGGGTAATATCAACAGCAGCAGAAAATGGTATAACGGGAGTAGGGTTCGTTATGAATAGGAAGGTAGGGCAGAGAGTGTGTTACTGTGAACATTTCAATGACAGGATTGTTCTTATCAGAATGGACAGCAAACCAACACCGACAACGATAGTTCAGGTATATATGCCGGCGTCACAAACTGAAAATGAAGAGATAGAGAAAGTGTAATGAGGATATTGGAAGGGTAATACAGTATGTCAAGGGATATGAAAATCTAATAGTTATGGGGGACTGGAATTCAGTTGTAGGGGAAGGAGTAGAAGAAATGGTTACAGGAGAATATGAGAGTGGGACAAGAAATCAGAGAGGAGAAAGACTGACCTCTGTAATACATATCAGTTAGTAACAGCGAATATTTTGTTCAAAAATCACAAGAGGAGGAGGTATACTTGGAAAAGGCAGGGTGATACGAGAAGATTTCAGTTAAATTACGTCATGGTCAGACAAAGATTCCAAAATCAGATACTGGATTGCAGGGCGTACCCAGGAGCAGACATCGACTCAGATCACAACATAGTAGTAATGAAGAGTACTGTGAAGTTCAAGAGATTAGTCAGGAAGAATCAATATGCAAAGAAATGGGGTACAGAAGTACTAAGGAATGGCGAGATACTCTTGAAATTCTGTAAGGCTATAGATACAGCAATGAGGAATAGCTCAGTAGGCAGTAGAGTTGAAGAGGAATGGATATCATTAAAAAGGGAAATCGCAGAATTTGGAAAGGAAAACATAGGTACTAAGAAGGTAACTGCAAAGAAACCATGGGGAACAGAAAAAATATTTCAGCTGATCGATGAAAGAAGGAAGCACAAAAATATTCAGGGAAATTCAGGAATACGGAAATACAAAAAAAAAAAAAATGAAAGGAAAGGGAAGTGCAGGAATGGTAAGAGGAAATGGCCGCATGGAAAATGTGAAGAAATCGAAAAAGAAATGATCGTCGGAAGGACGGGCTCAGCACATGGGAAAATCAAAATAACCTCCTATGAAATTAAAAGCAAGGGTGATAACATTAAGAGCGCAACAGGAGTTCCAATGTTAAATGCAGAGGAGAGAGCGGATAGGTGGAAAGATTACACTGAAGTCCTGCATGAGGGGAAGATTTGTCTGACGTGATAGAAGCAGAAACAGGAGTATTAGAACCAGAATTTAAGAGAGCTTGAGATCAAATAAGGCAGAAGGGACAGATGATATTTCATCAGAATTTCTAAATGGAGGAAATGGCAACAGAACGACTATTCACGTTGGTGTGTAGAAGGTATGAGTCAGGCGACATACCTTTCGGAAAAATGTCATCCACACTATTCCGAAGACTGCGGAAGCTGAGAAGTGCGAGAATTATCGCACAATCAGCTTAACAGCTCATGCATGACGTTGATGACAAGAATAATATACAGGAGGATGGAAAAGAAATTTGAGGAGGTGTTTGACGACGATCAGTTTGGCTTTAGGAAACGTAAAGGCACCAGAGAGGCAATTCCGACGACGCGGCTGATAATGAAAGTAACACTAAGAAAAATCAAGACACGTTCATAGAATTTGTCGACCGTTCGATAATGTAAAATGTTGCAAGATGTTCGAAATTCTGAAAAAAAATAGGGGAAAACAACAGGGAGAGATGGGTGATATACAATATGTACAAGAGCCAAGAGGGAATAGTAAGAGTGGACGGTCATGAACGCAATGCTCGGATTAAAAAAGGTGTAAGAAACGGATGTAGTCTTTCGCGTCTACTGTTCAATCTATACATCGAAGGAGGCGTTATGGATTTAAAAGAAAGGTTCAGGAGTGGAGTTAAAATTCAAGGCAAAAGGATATCAATGATACGATTCCCTGATGACATTGCTATCCTAAGTGAAAGTGAAGAAGAATTAGGTGATCTGCTGAATGGAATGTACAGCCTAATGAGCACATAAAATGGATTGAGATTGAAATTAAGTCGAGAGTAATGAGAAGTAGTAGGAATGAGAACAGTGAGAAACTTAACATCACAATTGATGGTCACTAAGTAGACGAAGTTAAGGAATTCTACTACGCAGGTAGCAAAATAATCAATGACAAACGGAGCAAGAAGGACATAAAAAGCTTACTAGCACTGGAAAAAAGGGAATTCCTGGTAAAGAGAAGTCTCCAGTATCAAACATTGGCCTTAATTTCAGGAAGAAATTTCTGGGAGTGTATGTTTGGAGCACAGCGTTGTGTAGTAGTAAAACATGGACGGTGGAAAAACCGGAAAAGAAGAGAATCGGAGAATCTGAGATGTGGTGCTACTGACGAATGTTGGAAATTAGGTGTACTCATAACGCAAGGAATGAGGAGGTCCTGTACAGGAGAGGAAAGGAATATGTGGAGAACACTGACAAATAGAAGGGACAGGACGATATGGCATCTGTTAAGACATCAGGGAACGACTTCCATGTTACTAGAGGGGGCTGTAGAGGGCAAAAACTGTAGAGGTAGACAGAGACTGGAATACATCCAGCAAATAATTGAGGACGTAGGTTGTAAGTGGTACTCTGAGATGAAGAGGTTGGCACAGGGCAAGAATGCGGGGCGGGCCGCATAAAACCGGTCAAAAGACTGATGAGTCAAAAAAAAAAAAAAACTGGCAGTCAAGGGACAACTATCCCATAAACACCTGTCTATTCACAGACTGTGGGGACATATAAATGTACTCCAGCGCCCTATGGGACAGAAAACCTCTTCTGTAGGAACCAACATGGCTTCCGAAAGCAACGCTCTGTTTGTCTACGAGACACAAAAGGAGTAGGTACCGGCGCCTAGGCAGACTACGTGCTCCTTGACTTCTGGAGGCGTTCGGTGCAGTTCCGCACTGACGCTTAATGTATGAAAGATGAAAATACGGAATTTCATACTGGACTGAAGAATTTCTAGCAAACAGAACGAAGTTTCTCGTTGTCAATGGAGAAAAATCTACTTCGAAGTTATCCCAAAAGAGAGCTGTTGGACCACTACTTTTTAAAATACGGGAGGATGATCAGAAAACCGATTTTTTAAAAGCTACATAATTTCAAATTGTTTACAAAACAACCGTATCCCCTTTAAAATACTCTCCGTTACAGATAATACGTTTGCATCACTTGTGCTTCCATTGTTCGAATCATTTTTTTAGTCACCTTTTGTAATGCCTGACAGCTCTCCCCTCGTTTTTTCTTGACTTCTTCACTGTTGTGAAATCGGTGTCCTATGCCCCTTTTTATGCGTGGATATAAGAAAAAGTCTCGCAGAGCCATATCAGTCGAGTAAGATTCGTGGGGCAGCGGAACCATGTCATTTTTAGCCAAAAACTCTCTACCATAGATAGCTGTGTGTGCAGGTGTGTGTCGTGGTGGAAGAGCCAGTCTCCTTTCTGCAACAAATCTGGTCTTATTTGACGATTACTGTTGCGCAATCTTCTTAAAACTTCCAAATAAAAGGTTTGATTGAGGTGTGACCTGGGCGAACAAACTCTGAATGAATTACACCCTTGGCATCAAAAAAGCAAATCAGCATTGTTTTGGTGTTCGATTTGACTTGACGAGATTTTTTTGGACGAGGTGACGATAACGTCTTCCATTGGCTTGACTGTTGCTTTATTTCTGGGTCATAACCTCCAGAAGAGGGGTAGCAGCCTTTTCAGTAGTTGCAGGGGCAACAATTTGGATGACTGACTGATCTTGCCTTCTAACATTAACCAAACAGCCTTGCTGTGCTGGTACTGCGAACGGCTGAAGGCAAGGGGAAACTACAGCCGTAATTTTTCACGTGGGCATACAGCTTCACTGTATCGTTAAATGATGTATTCCGGAGGTAAAATAGTCCCCCATTCGGATCTCCGGGAGGGGACTACTCAGGAGGACGTCGGTATCAGGAGAAACAAAACTGTAGTCCCACGGATCGGAGCGTGGAATGTAGGTAGGTTAGAAAATTTATAAAGGGAAATGGATAGGTTAAAGTTAGATATAGTGGGAAGTTCGGTGGCAGGAGGAACAAGACTTCTAATTAGGTAAATAAAGGCTTATAAATACCAAATCAAATAGGCGTAATGCAGGAGTATGTTTAGTAATGAATAAAAAAAAATAGGAGTTCGAGTAAGCTACTACGAACAGCATAGTTAACACATTATTGCAACCAAGATATACACCAAGCAAACGCCCACCACAGCAGTAAACGTTTAAATGCTAACTAGCTCCTTAGATGACGAAGAGAATGAAGAAATGTGTGATGAAATAAAAAAAAAATATATTCAGATAGTGAAGGTAGACGAAAATTTAGTAGTCATGAGGGAATGGAATTAATAGTAGAAAAAGGAAGAGAAGGAAAAGTTGGAAGTGAATATGAATTGTTGGTAAGGAATGAAAGAGGAAGCCGCCTGGTGGAATTTTTCACAGAGCATAACTTAATCATAGCTAACATTTGGTTTCAGAGTTAAAATAGAAGGTTTTATACGTGGAAGAGGCCTGGGGAAAGTAGAAGGTTTCAGATAGTTTATATATTGGTAAGACAGAGGTTTTGGAATCAGGTTTTCAATTGTAAGACATTTCCAGGGGCAGATGTGGAATCTGACCACACTCTGTTGGTTACGAACTGCAGAGTAAAACTGAAGAGACTACGAAAAGATGGAAATTTAAGGAGATGGGATCTGGATAAATTGAAAGAACCAGAGGTTATAGAGAGTTTCAGAGAGAGCATTAGGGAACGATTGACAAGAACGGGGGGAAGTGATACAGTGCAAGAAGAATGGGTAGCTTTGAGAGATCAAAAAGTAAAGGCAGCAGCGGATCAAGTAGGTAAAAAGAAAGGGCTAGTAGAAAGCCTGCGGTAACAGAGGAGATATAGAACTAAATTGATGAAAGAACAAAATATAAAAATGCAGTAAGTGAAATAGGCAAAAAGGAACACAAACGTCTCAAAAATGAGATCGGCAGGAAGTACAAAATGGTTCAAATGGCTCTGAGCAATATGGGACTTAACTTCTGAGGTCATCAGTCCCCTAAAACTTAGAACTACTTAAACCTAACTAACCTAAGGACATCACACACATCCCTGCCCGAGGCAGGATTCGAACCTGCGACCGTAGCGGTCGCGCGGTTCCGGACTGTAGCGCCTAGTCCCGCTCGGCCACTCCGGCCGGCCGCACAAAATGGCTAAGCAGGGATGGCTAGAGGAGAAATGTAAGGATGTAGTGGCATATATCACTAAGGGTAAGATAGATACTGTCTATAGGAAAATAAAGAGACCTTTGGAGAAAAGAGAACCACTTGTATGAATATCAAGAGTTCAGGTGGAAAACAACTTGTAAGCAAAGAAGGGAAAGCAGAGTCTGTTCAAGGACGATGTACTTGAGGGCGATATTATGGAAATGGAAGAGGACGTAGATGAAGATGAAATGAGAGATATGTTACTGTGTGAAGAATATGGCAGAGCACTGAAAGACCTAAGTCGAAACAAGGCCCCGGGTGTAGACAACATTCCATTAGCACTACTGACAGCCTTGGGAGAGCCAGCCCTGACAAAACTCTACCATCTGGCGAGCAAGATGTAAGAAACAGGCAAAATACCCGCAGACTTCAAGAAAAAGATAACAATTTCAATTCCAAAGAAAGCTGGTGTTTACAGGTGAGAAAATTACCGCACTATGAGTTTAATAAGTCACCGATGCAAAATACTAACAGGAATTGCTTACAGACGAATGGAAAAACTAGTAGAATCCGACCTTGCTGAGGATCAATTTGGATTGTGTAGAAATGTTGGAACACGTGAGGCAATACTGACCCTACGACTTATCTTAGATTAAGGAAAGGCAAACCTACGTTACTAGCATTTGTAGACTTAGAGAAGGCTTTTGAGAACGTTGACTGGAATACTCTCTTTCAAATTCTGAAGGTGGTAGGGGTCAAATACAGGGAGCGAAAGGCTATTTACAATTTCTACAGAAACCAGAAGGCAGTTATAAGATTCGAGGGCATAAAAGGAAGCAGTGGTTGGGAAGGGAGTGAGAAAGGGTTGTAGCCTGCCCCGATGTTATTCAATCAGTATATTGAGCAAGCAGTAAAGGAAACAAAAGAAAAATTCGGAGTAGGTATTAAAATCCATGGAGAAGAAATAAAAACCTTGCTGTTTGTCGATCACATTGTAATTCTGTCAGAGACAGCAAAGGACCTGGAAGAGCAGTTGAACGGAACTGGTAGTGTCTTGAAAGGAGGATATGACATAAACATCAGCAAAAGCAAAACAAGAATAATGGAATGTAGTCTAATTAAATCAGGTAATACTGAGGGAATTAGATTAGGAAATGAGACACTTAAAGTAGCATATGACTTTTGCTATTTGGGGAGCAAAATAACTGATGATGGTCGAAGTAAAGAGGATATAAAATGTAGACTGGCAATGGCGAGGAAAGCATTTCTGAACCAATTTGTTAGCATCCAGAATAGATTTAAGTGTCTGCAAGTCATTTCTGAAAGTATTTGTGCGGAGTGCAGCCATGTTCGGAAGCGAAACGTGGACGATAACTAGTTTAGACAAGAAGAGAAGAGAAGCTTTCGAAATGTGGTGCTACAGAAGAATGCTGAAGATTAGATGGGTAGATCAAGTAACTAATGAGGAGGTATGGAATAGAATTGAGGAGAAGAGGAATCTGTGGCATAACTTGACTAAAAGAAGGGATCGGTTGGTAGGACATGTTCTGAAGAATCCAGGGAGCACCAAGTTAGTATTTGATGACAGCGTGGAGGGTAAAACCCATAGAGTTAGACCAAGAGATGAATACACTAAGTAGATTCCGAAGGTTGTAGGTTGCAGTAGTTACTTGTAGATGAAGAAGCTTGCGCAGGATAGAGTAGAATGGAGGGCTGCATCAATCCAGTCTCTGGACTGAAGACCACAACAACAACAACAACCATAGCATCATGGCTCATCACTATTAATGAACTTTGACAGAAAATCCGGATCAGTTTCCAGTTCTTGTTTCAAAGCACAAGATCTTTCAACTCGACGTTCCTTTTGACTGTCCGTCAGATCCCGAGGAACAAACCTGGCAGCAGCTCTTTTCATTCCCAAATCTTCTGTTAAAATTCGCTGAACCGAGCTTCAGGGAAACCCATTAACCTGGCAGTTGATCAGTTGTCTGTCGACGGTCTGCGAGCACAAGCTCTCGAATTTTTTCAACATTTTCGTCGTTTCGGGTAGGTGATGCACGTCCAGAAAGAAGTTTGTCATCAATCGACATGTCGTCATTTTGAAATCGACCAAACCAGTCGCACACTTAAGTTTTTTCGATCTTGGTAAGCTGTTTTCAGCATTAAAACATTTTTGCGGAATTTTTATCGAGTAGAAAGCAAAATTTCACAGCAGCACGTTGTTCAGTTAAACTTACCATCATAAAAAATTAAACAAGAACGAAACAGCGCTAGCAAAAACAACCACTGGAGATGAACAGAACAAGCCAGGTCGACATCACATGCGGCACTGTACTGGCAGTGACTTGCACTATACTCGCCTAGCGGCAAAAATGCATAGTACGCAAGTTCCGCCCACGGTAATGTTATTGTGGTTTTTTTGGGTACCCACTCATATATATAAATTAACCTAATGGATAATGTCGAAAGCTCTATGAGGCTTTTCGCGGATAATGCTGTAACGTGTAGAGAAACTGCAGCTTTATAAAACTGTAGCGAACTGCAGGAAGACCTGCAGAGAGTCGATGCATTGTGCTCGGATTGGCAATTGACCCTCAACATTAACAGATGGAAAGTATTGCGCGTAAAATAGCAGAAAGACCCATTATTATATAATCACACGATTGCAGAACAATAAGTGGAAACAGTCACATCCATAATATATCCAGCAGTGTGCGTACATAGCGATTTAAAGTGGAGCGACCGCATGAAACCAATCGCAGGTAGATCAGATGTGAAACTGAGATTCATCGAAGGAATCCGCGAGAAACACTTGCAAGACAGGTACTCTGCGTCACTGTGTGGTGTGCTGCTGAAGTTGCGAGAGTATTGGTATCTGGAGGAGTCAACCAGTATCTTGCTTCCTCCTACGTTAATCTCGCTAAAAGACTATGAAGGTAAAATCAGTGAGATTCGATCTCAACGTTCTTCCTGTGAAACATTCGAGACTGGAATAAGAAAATGCAGACTTTATACTGGTAACTTCCACCATATAGTGTAAGCAGTCTTGCGGAGTGTAGCTGTAGATGTACAACATGATACTAGAGTAGTCATAGCGCACACAGAGTCATTTAAGCAGTCATGGTGCTGCATACGCGAATGGAACGGAAGGAGCAGTACTATGGGCAATAGTATGGGAGATAGTCTATGCCATGAATTTCACAGTGATTTTTTGTGAGTGAATACTGTGAATGGATACTGAGAAGAGAGACCTTGCATTAGTGAAATTGTGTTATGTGAACGACAGAAATTACAGCGCTGCATTGAGAAACTGAAAGGTCTGAGGAGAGGCCCAATGCCATAAAAAGGTTTAACGAATATGACAATCAAAGTCGAAAACACGGGGGGAAGCCATTGACGAAGTTGCCGTTGCTGTAACTGACGATGCAGCACGTGCCCTGGGTAGTGCTAATGATCGTGCAGTGTCACGAGAGTTGTCCACCCAATGCTCAACGGCACGGAAAGTTTTTCAGTCTGTTTTATGCTAGTGCCTGTACAAGATCCAGACGATACAACAACTGAAGCCTCACGATCCGCAGCAACGTTCTGAATTTGCTCTTCGTTTTGTGGCACGGATCGAAGCAGATGGCACGTGGCCGTGCAATATTGCAGGGGGTGACGAGGCACATTTGACACTACAAGGTGCAGTAAACACACAAACTGTCGAATAATTTCGAGTACTGTTCAAACGCACGCAGTGCACGAACAGCCACTGCACTCGCCATATGTGAAAGTGAGGTGTGGATTCACAAACATCTTTACTCTCTGTCCATTTTCATTTGAAGAGAATACACCCTGAGGGTCTGTCAAGTGCACCGTGACGTCTGCTTGTTTTCGAGACTTACAACATGTGATTACTACTTTGGAAGAGCGCAGCTGTGTCAAAACCTCTGTTTTCATGCAAGATGGAGGAACATCTCATGTCGCTGGCCCAGTGGTAGATCTCCTTAATGCAGCCATCCACGAACTTATTATTTATCTCCAGTGGCTCACCTGAACTGAATCAATGAGAAAAAAAAAGTTTACCAGGAACATGTTTGATCTCTACCCGATCTGAAGGCAAGTAACTGTTCATTATGTCATTTCACGGATGCGGTATCTCGTCGACGTCTCTGGTGCTTATACTAAACTAACTCTGTAAGCAGCAGTTGATAATAAAGTCAAAATTATGCCTTTCTCACTTGTTTGACATTTTCTGCCCACGTTCTGTTCCTAATATGTTACGAATGGAAACACTTCTGTACTTGAATGAGATATTCACTCTGCAGCGGAGTGTGAGCTGATATGAAACTTCCTGGCAGATTAAAACTGTATGGCGGACCGAGACTCGAACTCGGGACCTTTGCCTTTCGCGGGCAAATGCTCTACCATCTGAGCTTCCCAAGGTTCCGGCGGAGGTTCGAGTCCTCCCTCGGGCATGGGTGTGTGTGTTTGTCCTTAGGATAATTTACGCTAAGTAGTGTGTAAGCTGAGGGACTGATGACCTTAGCAGTTAAGTCCCATAAGATTTCACACACATTTGAACATTTTTTTGAGCTTCCCAAGCACGACTCACGCCCCGTCCTCACAGCTTTACTTCCGCTTCCGCGGAAGGTAAAGGTCCCGAGTTCGAGTCTCGGTCCGGCACACAGTTTTAATCTGCCAGGATGTTTCATTTCTGTACTTCTTTCTTGCATTCACAGCGCCAGATTTGCACCTGGTGGTCACAACTGGAATTAATTCTTTTCAGCGTAAATCGGTTCCTCATTAACTTATTAGAATATGATTTTAGGTATGTAGACTGAAGCAGCCAGTGAAAATCTATACCATGGTCGAAAACCGAAAACAGGTCTCCCGCTTACTAGGCAGGTGCGCTAGCCACGAAGATACCTTGGCACAGTGGTTCGCGCAACTGCACGCATTATCGTGTCCGCCTCCATCTATTCGCGTGAAATGGGGAATGTAAAGCAGACTGCGGCGGCAGTGAGAATACATAAAATCATATCTGTGCGATACCAGTAAAGTCTCTGAAATTGTGTCATTTCATTTACAATCGCACCAAAAAGTATTGGCACAGTTACATTTTAGTGGTTGTAGGTTAAACGAAACATATATTTCAGAACAGAACCCAGACACGTGCCACCTTACATTACATAGGTTACAAATACACTCCTGGAAATGGAAAAAAGAACACATTGACACCGGTGTGTCAGACCCACCATACTTGCTCCGGACACTGCAAGAGGGCTATACAAGCAATGATCACACGCACGGCACAGCGGACACACCAGGAACCGCGGTGTTGGCCGTCGAGTGGCGCTAGCTGCGCAGCATTTGTGCACCGCCGCCGTCAGTGTCAGCCAGTTTGCCGTGGCATACGGAGCTCCATCGGAGTCGTTAACACTGGTAGCATGCCGCGACAGCGTGGACGTGAACCGTATGTGCAGTTGACGGACTTTGAGCGAGGGCGTATAGTGGGCATGCGGGAGGCCGGGTGGACGTACCGCCGAATTGCTCAACACGTGGGGCGCGAGGTCTCCACAGTACATCGATGTTGTCGCCAGTGGTCGGCGGGAGGTGCACGTGCCCGTCGACCTGGGACCGGACCGCAGCGACGCACGGATGCACGCCAAGACCGTAGGATCCTACGCAGTGCCGTAGGGGACCGCACCGCCACTTCCCAGCAAATTAGGGACACTGTTGCTCCTGGGGTATCGGCGAGGACCATTCGCAACCGTCTCCATGAAGCTGGGCTACGGTCCCGCACACCGTTAGGCCGTCTTCTCTCACGCCCCAACATCGTGCAGCCCGCCTCCAGTGGTGTCGCGACAGGCGTGAATGGAGGGACGAATGGAGACGTGTCGTCTTCAGAGATGAGAGTCGCTTCTGCCTTGGTGCCAATGATGGTCGTATGCGTGTTTGGCGCCGTGCAGGTGAGCGCCACAATCAGGACTGCATACGACCGAGGCACACAGGGCCAACACCCGGCATCATGGTGTGGGGAGCGATCTCCTACACTGGCCGTACACCACTGGTGATCGTCGAGGGGACACTGAATAGTGCACGGTACATCCAAACCGTTATCGAACCCATCGTTCTACCATTCCTAGACCGGCAAGGGAACTTGCTGTTCCAACAGGACAATGCACGTCCGCATGTATCCCGTGCCACCCAACGTGCTCTAGAAGGTGTAAGTCAACTACCCTGGCCAGCAAGATCTCCGGATCTGTCCCCCATTGAGCATGTTTGGGACTGGATGAAGCGTCGTCTCACGCGGTCTGCACGTCCAGCACGAACGCTGGTCCAACTGAGGCGCCAGGTGGAAATGGCATGGCAAGCCGTTCCACAGGACTACATCCAGCATCTCTACGATCGTCTCCATGGGAGAATAGCAGCCTGCATTGCTGCGAAAGGTGGATATACACTGTACTAGTGCCGACATTGTGCATGCTCTGTTGCCTGTGTCTATGTGCCTGTGGTTCTGTCAGTGTGATCATGTGATGTATCTGACCCCAGGAATGTGTCAATAAAGTTTCCCCTTCCTGGGACAATGAATTCACGGTGTTCTTATTTCAATTTCCAGGAGTGTATGTCCAAATGACCTGTCCGTAATGTAAATGAACATAAACATCGCTCTTCTGCATCCAAAAAAGTATTGGCAAACGCGTATGAATCGGTCAGTATGTCCGTTTATTTCATTCTAATAGCTAGTGTGCATCCCTTTAACATCTATAACAGCACATAAACACCTAGGAATGCTTCGTATTAAATTCCGGATGATATCAGGGGTAATTTTCGACCATTCCTCCAGGAGCACTTTCTCCAAGTCGTTTTTACCGAACGGACGTCTTTTTCTGATTTGTGTGTCAAGATGAGCCCACAGGTTCTCAATGGGGTTAAAATCAGGACTCTGAGGTGGTGTTAGAACCCATCTGGGGGCATTGTACAGTAACAACTACCGGATTTTCATGGCGGTATGTTTTGGGTCGTTGTCTTGCTGGAAGTGAAACACCCCAGTAAGGCCCAATGTCTGTGCACTAGCGTGCGCTCGTAACACGTCGATATACTCGTATCTCATATGACCCATTGTACCGTGGATTACAGCTAGATTTCCAACGCCGGACGCCGCCATACAGCCCCAGACTATGATACCGCCCCCACCGTGTTTGACTGTGGGATGCATGTGTTTGATGTCGAGGTGCGTATTCGGCTTGCGCCAAACTTTCTTTCTTGCATCAAATGCGAACGCACTGAACTTCGATTCGTCGCTAAATATCACAGTGTTCCAAAACTCCATCGGTTTGCTGACGTAGGCCTTGGTAAACTGCAGGCGTTTCTGCCGGTTAATTTCCGACATGTATGGCTTTTTCCTGGGAGAACGTCCATGCATGTCAGCCTCATTCACATTTCGTGTAGTTTGAGAACTAACCGTCTTGTCGGACGTTGTCTGAACAACCTCAGCAAAAGTTGCTGCACTTGTAGCAGGTTCCTTCCAAGCAAGTCCGATGATACGGCGACGCTCTCGGGTTGTAAGCACTTTTGGACGTCCAGGACGACACTTATTCACTGTTGTTCCAGTCTCTTTATATTTATGAATGATGGCTCGTACCGTGGTGTAGCTAACAGACACCTCTGCTCCGATTTGTCGATAACTTCTCCCTTGTGAATGGAGCAATACCACTCTTTCACGCAACGCCACTGAATGTTCCTTCTTCTTCGGCCCCATGCTGACCACTATCGCGCAATACAGCAACATACTAGCTGCTGGGCCGTCAACAACACGCAGTGTCTATTGCGTCAACAGATGGCGTTCCGGTACCTGAAAACCCAGCAATATACCGAGAAGCCACGCTCTGTGCCAATACTTTTTGTGTGCAGAGGAGATACATGTCTGAACTTAACACTGCATTTCTTTGTTAATGGTAGGCACTGTGGGCAGAATTGTAATGTCTGGTATGTGAGGTAGCACGTACATGTGCTGTGTACGGGAAGGTGCGGCGTTTGTAACCAGCTACGATAAATAGGCGCGTGTGCCAATACTTCTTGCCCACCGTTATGTCACTTATACGTATTCTTTCTGTTGTTTATTTGTCAATTCTATGGCTGAAGACCGGCGTAACACGCTGCTAACAGCCTGCCTGTTTGTACGTGTTTAAAAATAACAATAAAGAAAAAAATACATTTTGGTGCGATTGTATTTTCAAGTATCTACCAAGTTTCACTGCCTTACAATAGCTACAGCCAACATTGGACCTCTGTGGCTAACTGGGATTTACACTATTGGCCATTAAAACTGCTACACCAGGAAGAAAAGCAGATGTTAAACGGGTATTCACTGGACAAATATATTATACTAGAACTGACATGTGATTACATTTTCACGCAATTTCGGTGCATAGATCCTCAGAAATCAGTACCCAGAACAACCACCTCTGGCCGCAATAACGGCCTTGATACGCCTCGGCACTGAGTCAAACAGAGCTTGGATGGCGTGTACAAGTACAGCTGCCCATGCAGCTTCAACATGATACCGCAGTTCATCAAGAGTAGTGAATGGCGTATTGTGAGGAGCCAGTTGCTGGGCCACCATTGACCAGGCGTTTTCAATTGGTGAGAGATCTGGAGAATGTGCTGGCCAGGGCAACAGTTGAATATTTTCTGTATCCAGAAAGGCCCGTACAGGACGTGCAACATGCGGTCGTGCATTATCCTGCTGAAATGTAGGGTTTCACGGAGATCGAATAAAGGGTAGACCCACAGGTTGTAACACATCTGAAATCTAACGTCCACTGTTCAAAGTGTCGTCAGTGCGAACAAGAGGTTGTAGGGAAGCAGCCTACTCACACTGTAGTAAATTCACATCAGTTTCCATTGTGTGCTAGCCAGTCTGCTATAACTAGCTCTGACGTCATAAATGTTGCGCAATACCTTAAAAATCAAGCAAATGACCTAAAACTTTTCTAGCATGTCAGGAATAATACTAAATTAATGTGTGTTAAATATCAGTTCGATAACTTCAGCCATTTTCGAAATTTGGACGTTTTTCTGAAAAAATCATTGGCGCAACAGAAAAGAGCTAGAGACTTCAAAATTTATACTTAGATTCATCTTTCATAATGATTTAATAAAAACAGTACTTTGGATTTCACAAATTAAGATTTTAGTGGAAATTCATGATTTTCTGGTTTTCATCTCAAAACTGAAGGAAGCAAGATAGATTAAGTAGGCTAATAAATAAGGCTAAGATGTTTAGATTTAAATAGGTTGGAGGTCTGCTATGACTATGAAGATGTGAAAAGTTTCTTTTGAATACCTATAAAATTATAGCGATAGCGGATCTCAAAAGGGCCAGTTCAGAGCTCATCTACTGTGTGCAGTGTAATTTAATTAATTCTCTCGCCCAAAATATTTAACTTAGCCACGTCAAAATTTTATTATCAATACTTACCTTCGTGCTGAATGCATGTTTAAATTAAGAGCTTCATCGGCCATCAGCAAAAGAAGCTATAAATTATTATGTAACTTGGAGTGGTGAGTTACTAGCTCAGCGGCTAGTCGGGAGAGCCGATTTGATCAGGCGTTCCCTTAGCCGTCCGCACCGCGGCTTTATATATACGAACGCTGCACGAGGAAAAGGCCCCAGTTCTCTCCAGACGCTGAATGACACGCCACCTGTGTCGGGAGTCGCGTCGCATCGGTATCACTGCTACTAACAGCCTCGGGTGCCGTATTAGTTACTAGAGATACGCGGAACCATGAAAACATTTCAAGTGAAGTGTTAATTCTGGGATGATTTTCATTATCTAGCTTCAGTTTGCGTATTGTCGTATTTTCACGTGCCGTCGCGGGACAGACATTCTACCAAATATTTAGCGTGGCGTTTGATGAAATATTTTCATCAAATTATGGCGAGCATTCTTTTTAACATTTAATTCGGACATTTATGGTTGCATCAGCGCATTAGACTCTGAACTGCTCTGTTAGTTAGGTTGTAGGGATACTTGTGTTTTTATCAGTGAATTTCAGAATATACTCAACTATTTTGGAAAACCGTTTTTGATTAGAAATCCCGGACAATCTCCTAATTCCTCAGAGCTATAAGCTGCAGCTATAATGGTATTCTCAGATGAAGTGGGCACTAGGATCTCTAATTACTGGCTCCACATTTTGTTAAATTACTTTCTGGGTGCTAAAAAGTAAATAGAGAGCCAGTGTTGAGAACGGCGAAAGACAGCATTAACAACATTCTAAAAGCCAGAAACTGATTCAACATGCAAGCATTTATACAGCAATTTATTTTTTACAACTTACTTGCCGCCCCACATATGGTGCATCGGCCGGGAAATCAACTAAGTGAAAGTGATGTTTAACTATTCGGATTCGCGAGTGGAATGCGACACGCAGCTGAGTAATAGAACAGTGAAAGTGTTACGTGTCTATGTGGACGACGCAATTGGATTAACAACACATCTGGATTGACGGAGCTGGCACTGAGTCTAGCGGTGCTGCTGGCATCGCGAGAAGCCAGTCTCGCCGCACCGCAGTCGTCCGCTGGAGCAGCCGGCGCAGCGCCTGCAATTGCGGGCCACGCAAACACACAACAGCCGTCGGAGAGCCATCTGCAGTTCAACGTGCCACGTCGCATCAGGAATCCTGGTACGCCGCGCCGGCAACGCCATACGTCGTGCAGAAGGAACTAAGTTAAGTGAAAAGCTGTTAAAAATTTTACTAACCTGCACTAAAAGACTGTCGGCGATGGAACCGCCAAAAGAAACTGAGGTTAAACTTAAATCAGAACCTATGTCTGTTGAGGGAACTGTAAATCCAGACAACGGTTCAAGTGTAAATATGCATGAAAGTAGTAATGTTAAAGTGAAATATGAAGTATTGTCTCCTGACAGTAGTGTGGGAAGGGGCAATGATTCAATAATAGAGACCCCTGTAGTAAAGCAGAAAGTAGAAATTGTAAATTTATTGGATGATAGTTTCTCTGATGAATTAAAAATGAAACAGTCATCAGAGATGGTAGAGTTTAAGAAGGAGAAGTTAGATATGACTAATCAATCAGAAGTTTCATTTAGTTTTGATGATTCTGGTGTTGGAGCTAGTTTTTCGTCACCTGAGTGTGATAAAAAGCCAGCTAGTGAGCAACCCAAAGATGCTGGGGCTGTTGATTTAAATGTTATATTACAAGCAATAGCTGCCAGTAATGCTAGAATGACAGCTGATTTAAAATCTGATATAACTGAAGTAAATAACAGGATTGTGGCCAGCCAAACAAATTTTAATAAACGGTTTGAGGCAATGGACAATAAATTAGAAGCCAATAATGCTGAATTAAAGTATGAGATTGTGGCCAGCCAAACTAATTTTAATAAACGATTGGAGGTAATGGACGATACCTTCAAGGCTGGTTGCAATAAGTTGAAAGAGGATCTAGACATTTTGAATTATAAAATTGATTACAATCATGAGGATATTAAGAAAAAGGTTGCTCAACAGTTTTCTGAAATGTATAAAACAGTTAAATCCGAAGTTGCTGAGGTTCGCAAAGACTTCCAAATGGAAGATGCGAAGCTGGAGCACAAGTTAACAGAAAAGATCGAGGCGGAATCTGAACTGTGTTCAGATAGATTTAAAGATGTTAGTATAAAAGTAAACATATGTCAAGCAGAAGTAAATGCAATCAAAACTGATACTACTCATATTGTGCAAAGAGTAGATAATGTTGAAATGAAAGTAGAAAATATCAGTACTAACATTGCTAACATTGAAAGTAAAGTAGCTTCAGTAACTTCTGGTAATGGTAGTATACAACAAGTTGTAGCTGCAAACGCCGCTTTTATCGGGTGTCGGCAGTTCTTGCGGTTCGATCCAGATAAAAATATCCATCCGCTAGATTTCTGGAACGATTTTGAAGATGTGATTCCACCAACTTGGTCTGAGCGAGAGAAAATCTCATTTGTTAGAAGCCATTTAGCAGGTGACGCCATGCGTTGGTCAGCTGATGTTATGTTGAAGTATAAAACATTAGCGGAGTTTAAAACAGCTTTCATTAATGAGTATTGGTCTAGCAATAAGCAAAATGAAGTGTTGAGAGAATTTTGTAGTGGAAAACGCTTCAATGCAGGCAAGGAATCAATTAAAGAGTTTGCTAGGTTATGGATTTCACGTTTGTCACATTTGGACGAAAAGCTGAAACCTGAAATGATAATACTAGGTCTTGAAGCCAAACTGCCATGGTATTGGCAAACTAGAATTATATCTGCCCCTAGAGACAATCTGGATCGTTTCATTGAATATCTGGAACGTGTAGAACGTGTTGCGGCCAATGAGGAGCAATCACGTAATAACCGAAATGCCAATAACAATAATAGTAATTTTAGGAACGAGCAAAATGGCAATGTAAACATCAGAACAGTAGGTGTCCGCCATCCTAAGAGAGGTAGGAATTGGGGAAATAATTATCAGAACCAACAATGGCGTCCAAGGGATAATAATTTTGTTCCAAACAGAAATATGCATGTAAACAACAGTACGGAAAGTAATGCTGTGCCAGTCAACTATAATGAAAATAAAGGAAACAGTAGTAGGCCGAGGCAGGAAAACTAGTTCCCGTCTATGAGGACACTGGCGCTCACCAGGCGGTTACTTTTCCTAAGCCAGTAGTTACGGGAATTGGTAAGACAAATCAGAATACTCAAACTGAACAGGTGAATGAAGTGTCGGTAGCATCTAAGGATACAACAGAAATATTAGACCACTCACAGTATTTGATAGATACCGTGTTAGAGACGCTTTCTAAGTAGGAAGAGTAAGAGAAGGCGCAGCAGTGTAACAGTAGGGAGGAGCTACAAGATACTGAATTGTCAAGTGAAGAAGCAGAAGAAATTCATGCTCATATTTACGATGAGGATGATGTGCTCTTATCTAAAGTGCCTGTGCAGGATGTTGATAATGTACTAATAGATTTAGGACAGGAGGTAAGTGAGAATGTAGAGGGTAGCTTGTTTGGGGTCGATGAATCCAGTAGCTGTGACCAGTTGTCACTTGAGAAGGAAACCGACGATAATGGTGAAAGTTGTTTAGCTGTAACTAGTGTTATGCCCGGTCTGGAGACGCAGGATCGCTCAGACTACAGTAATTTGGGTTATGTTCAGCAAACTAAATGTAATGAAGTCGTGCGGTGTTTCGATTTAAAATTAATAGACCGACTGGAAAAGGCAGCTGAAAATGTAATTCAGGAAACCCCTACACACTGTGACCTAAATGTAATGAAGACAGATGTCGATCACTTTGGTTGGAGACAAATCCATAAGGAACTATTAGATGAATTTGAGGAACCACCTGTACAACCTAGAATAAGCCACCCTATAATAATAGTGAATATGTTGGGTATCAATGTACGTTGTCTCTTAGACAGTGGAAGTGAGGTGAGTGCAATATCTCAGTCCTTCTTTGATGCATTACCTGGTAAAGACAAGCTTACAGTAATGAGGGTATCAGGACTAAGAATAATTGGTGCTACTGGCAAGGTTTCAAAAACGGTAAAGCAAGAAGCTTTACTACCCTTTAACATTAATGGTAATTTAATTGATCATCCTTGTTTAATTGTAAACAATCTCAGTATTGAGGTTTTAATTGGCATAGATTTCTTGTCAAAATATCAGAGTGTTGTTGACTTTGAAAGAAGCCAGTTAAAAATGGTCTTGCCAATAACCGGAGTAATTATAGTACCTTTTAGTGATAAGCATGTAGTAACTGATCATGAAACTTGGGAGCTGCCTATACGAGTTCTGAAAAATAGGAGGTATTGGGACGAAGGTGTTAATCTTAGTAACAGTAAGCTGAACACAGAAGAAGAAGAAGAAGCAATTATTTTAGACAAAATAGAAGCTAAATTGCAGGAAATCGATAAGATTTCAGCCAATCAGAAGTAAGAACTGAGACAGATTCTAAAAAGGCATCATAAGGTATTTTCAGATCGACCTGGCATAGTCAAAGGTTATGAATGAATGCTGTAGGGAGGAGGTTGTTCTGTAACCTCTACACAGTGTGGCAGCTGTGCAATCCCAGCTGTGTGAGGTATTTTCAGATCGACCTGGCATAGTCAAAGGTTATGAATGAATGCTGTAGGGAGGAGGTTGTTCTGTAACCTCTACACAGTGTGGCAGCTGTGCAGTCCCAGCTGTGTGAGATCTTCTTTCCCTTTCAGGTCTCACTCATTCTTCCTCTTTCCTGTCCTCAAAAATTTCGACTTTTTCTTTCCAAATACTAAAATTTTCCGTTATGACTATCAAACCAGCATTAAGCTAATGAATGCTGTAGGGAGGAGGTTGTTCTGTAACCTCTACACTGTGTGGCAGCTGTGCAGTCCCAGCTGTGTGAGATCTTCTTTCCCTTTCAGGTCTCACTCATTCTTCCTCTTTCCTGTCCTCAAAAATTTCGACCTCTTCTTTCCAAATACTAAAATTTTCCGTTATGACTATCAAGCCAGCATTAAGCTAATGAATGCTGTAGGGAGGAGGTTGTTCTGTAACCTCTACACTGTGTGGCAGCTGTGCAGTCCCAGCTGTGTGAGATCTTCTTTCCCATTTCAGATCTCACTCATTCTTCCTCTTTCCTGTCATCAAAAATTTCGACCTCTTCTTTCATACATTAAATTTTCCGGTATGGTTATCAATACCGCATTAAACCAATGAATGCTGTAGGAAGGAGGTTGTTTTGTTACGTCTACACAGTGTGGCAGCTGTGCAGTCCCAGCTGTGTGAGATCTTCTTTCCCTTTCAGGTCTCACTCATTCTTCCTCTTCCCTGTCCTCAAAAATTTCGACTTTTTCTTTCCAAATACTAAAATTTTCCGTTATGACTATCAAACCAGCATTAAGCTAATGAATGCTGTAGGGAGGAGGTTGTTCTGTAACCTCTACACTGTGTGGCAGCTGTGCAGTCCCAGCTGTGTGAGATCTTCTTTCCCTTTCAGGTCTCACTCATTCTTCCTCTTTCCTGTCCTCAAAAATTTCGACCTCTTCTTTCCAAATACTAAAATTTTCCGTTATGACTATCAAGCCAGCATTAAGCTAATGAATGCTGTAGGGAGGAGGTTGTTCTGTAACCTCTACACTGTGTGGCAGCTGTGCAGTCCCAGCTGTGTGAGATCTTCTTTCCCATTTCAGATCTCACTCATTCTTCCTCTTTCCTGTCATCAAAAATTTCGACCTCTTCTTTCATACATTAAATTTTCCGGTATGGTTATCAATACCGCATTAAACCAATGAATGCTGTAGGGAGGAGGTTGTTTTGTAACGTCTACACAGTGTGGCAGCTGTGCAGTCCCAGCTGTGTGAGATCTTCTTTCCCTTTCAGGTCTCACTCATTCTTCCTCTTCCCTGTCCTCAAAAATTTCGACTTTTTCTTTCCAAATACTAAAATTTTCTGTTATGACTATCAAACCAGCATTAAGCTAATAAATGCTGTAGGGAGGAGGTTGTTCTGTAACCTCTACACAGTGTGGCAGCTGTGCAGTCCCAGCTGTGTGAGATCTTCTTTCCCTTTCAGGTCTCACTCATTCTTCCTCTTTCCTGTCCTCAAAAATTTCGACCTTTTCTTTCCAGACATGAAAATTTTCTGTCATGGCTATCAAGCCATGAGTTCTGTAACCATTCTATCCACCGATTAGTGAAGAAAAATACCTAATGTGACAAACCTAATAGTGACAAACAATAGAGAAGTATGACGTAATTAAGATACAAATGTATTTGAGTAACAAGTGTGTATAGAACCCAGGTAATATAGTAACTACAAAGTGTTGTTTTTTTTTAAATGGTCCACCAACAGTAATTTAAAAAGATATATGAATTCATGTACAAGCAGGATCTGAAGTGGTAGTGAAACCTAGTGTATGCATTAGAGCTAACTAAGAAATAGTAAAAGAGATTGCTTAGTGTTAGGAAAAATATGCAGATAAGTTGTAAGATTAAACTCACCTGGTGTAGCAAGGAAAGGCAGTGTAATAGAATTGAGCAGTGTTTGTGGTTGAGACGTGAAGGACACGTCCCTGAAGTATTTATAAGGTTGGAGCTGGCCATTATTTTAGTGTAGTGTGTGACAGGATACACCTACACGTATTGAGGTTATGAGTTGGAGGCGTGAATGCGACCATAGGTACCCTTATGTTAGATGAGACAGAGCAGCTCATGGTGTCCTATAGGTTTAAGGAATTTAGCATTACGCTCGTCCATAATTACTTGATGCACTTTAGTGGTAGGTCTGAGAGAGACTACCTGAGGTTTCAGCGTCCGATCGAGTGGAAATGGATTGCCACGTGAGCAAACTAATCAGCTGCAATACACTATGAATATGAAATAAATGTGCTATCCTATGCATTAAATATTAATAGAGTGAGTGTTAAATAAGTACATACACTAGCAAAATAAATAAATAACATACTGACAGACGTGAAACATTATTTTAGCTCAGCATAAATACACTTCAAAGTAAGTAAGTACCTAATTGCAGATGTGGAACTGACAACAGCAGAGGACCAATAAGTGGATTTAGTAGTCAACTAAACGTAGTGTGTTTTGAACACTCAGAACTGTACTATTACCAAAAGTTACTCACATGTACAAAGAAGCTGAGAAAACAACTACTGATCAAATATACTCATACTATCTCTAAAAATAAGGTAATCAAAGATGAGTCAGTTATGTGCTTAAAATACAAATGTATCAGGAATGTACCGAGCATTGGTTCAGTGTTCCGTCCCAGAAATGATAAATTCAGATTAAATAGGAATTATGATAGTATGCCTTAGGAGCATAAATTTTCTCTAATACATGACTAAAGGCGTTTTGAGCAATTTGTTTAACGATTTTATGACAGTTAAGTAACTGCGAGAGTAATACTGAAAAAGCTCTGTTAACTTTGTTCCAGCAAAATATTGAAGGATAAAATGTATATATCCCCATTTCATTGTGACCCACCCATAGATATTAAGTGAACAGAGTCTGAGGGACTCTTTTTGTTTGTTCTACAGGACAAACCAGATAATGGCAGCCTGGTAGCTGCGTGAAAGCGTGGAGTGACTTGGACACAACTCACAGTGACCCCTCCCCTTTCCCCCATGTAATTTAGAGAGAACGTGAAGGACGCACACCATAGCAACTTCCCCTCCTCAACCCTTGTGAATGGAAGTGTAGGACGCCAGCCAAAGTGGCTACAACCACGTGTGTAAAATTATTTGTGAACTTTTCTTTCAGGTTTAGAAAAGACTGCTAAGAGATAATCATCTGTTTATGTATCATGTTATTTTCTTTGAATTTGTGTATGTAAAAATGTATTTAATGTATTTAATGGGTCTAAGATTTTCATAATTTTGCAATTTGTATGTGTTTGTTTGTCTAAGGCAATATGTATGACAAAATATTTCATTGACTTTGCTTAAAATTTTGAGTAATGACATTGTTTAAAAGGCAGTGAACATGCCTACAATTTAAATAATTAATGTAGGTAATCAGTTTTCTTTAATGTTTCTACAGGTTTATATTTCAATTTTGATTTTTCATAGGGAGTTAAACTGTACTCTTGCTTCCCTTTTTGTAATTAAATTTTTTTTTCATTCATTAACATTCATAAGCAAAAAAATTTAAGTAGAGGGTGATGTAGGGAAGCAGCCTACTCACGCTGTAGTAAATTCACATCAGTTTCCATTGTGTGCCAGCCAGTCTGCTATAACTAGCTCTGACGTCATAAATGTTGCGCAATACCTTAAAAATCAAGCAAATGACCTAAAACTTTTCTAGCATGTCAGGAATAATACTAAATTAATGTGTGTTAAATATCAGTTCGATAACTTCAGCCATTTTCGAAATTTGGACGTTTTTCTGAAAAAATCATTGGCGCAACAGAAAAGAGCTAGAGACTTCAAAATTTATACTTAGATTCATCTTTCATAATGATTTAATAAAAACAGTACTTTGGATTTCACAAATTAAGATTTTAGTGGAAATTCATGATTTTCTGGTTTTCATCTCAAAACTGAAGGAAGCAAGATAGATTAAGTAGGCTAATAAATAAGGCTAAGATGTTTAGATTTAAATAGGTTGGAGGTCTGCTATGACTATGAAGATGTGAAAAGTTTCTTTTGAATACCTATAAAATTATAGCGATAGCGGATCTCAAAAGGGCCAGTTCAGAGCTCATCTACTGCGTGCAGTGTAATTTAATTAATTCTCTCGCCTAAAATATTTAACTTAGCCACGTCAAAATTTTATTATCAATACTTACCTGCGTGCTGAATGCACGTTTAAATTAAGAGCTTCATCGGCCATCAGCAAAAGAAGCTATAAATTATTATGTAACTTGAAGCGGCTAGTCGGGAGAGCCGATTTGATCAGGCGTTCCCTTAGCCGTCCGCACCGCGGCTTTATATATAAGAACGCTGCGTGAGGAAAAGGCCCCAGTTCTCTCCAGACGCTGAATGACACGCCATCTGTGTCGGGAGTCGCGTCGCATCGGTATCACTGCTACAAACAGCCTCGGGTGCCGTATTAAGTTACTAGAGATACGCGGAACCATGAAAACATTTCAAGTGAAGTGTTAATTCTGGGATGATTTTCATTATCTAGCTTCAGTTTGCGTATTGTCGTATTTTCACGTGCCGTCGCGGGACAGACATTCTACCAAATATTTAGCGTGGCGTTTGATGAAATATTTTCATCAAATTATGGCGAGCATTCTTTTTAACATTTAATTCGGACATTTATGGTTGCATCAGCGCATTAGACTCTGAACTGCTCTGTTAGTTAGGTTGTAGGGATACTTGTGTTTTTATCAGTGAATTTCAGAATATACTCAACTATTTTGGAAAACCGTTTTTGATTAGAAATCCCGGACAATCTCCTAATTCCTCAGAGCTATAAGCTGCAGCTATAATGGTATTCTCAGATGAAGTGGGCACTAGGATCTCTAATTACTGGCTCCACGTTTTGTTAAATTACTTTCTGGGTGCTAAAAAGTAAATAGAGAGCCAGTGTTGAGAACGGCGAAAGACAGCATTAACAACATTCTAAAAGCCAGAAACTGATTCAACATGCAAGCATTTATACAGCAATTTATTTTTTACAACTTACTCGCCGCCCCACAAGGTGACCGAGACGTGTAACCAATGGCACCCCATACCATAACGCCGGGTGATACGCCAGTATGGCGATGACGAATACACTCTTCCAATGTGCGTTCACCGCAATGTCGCCAAGCACAGATGCAACCATCATGATGCTGTAAACAGAACCTGGATTCATCCGAAAAAATGACGTTTTGCCATTCGTGCCCCCAGGTTCGTCGTTGAGTACACCATTGCAGGCGCTCCTGTCTGTGATGCAGCGTCAAGGGTAACCGCAGAAATGGTCTCCGAGCTGATAGTCCATGCTACTGCAAACGTCGTCGAACTGTTCGTGCAGATGGTTGTTGTCTTACAAACGTCCTCATCTGTTGACTCAGAGATCGAGACGTGGCTGCACGATCCGTTACAGCCATGAGGATAAGATGACTTTCATCTCGACTGCTAGTGATACGAGGTCGTTGGGATCCAGTACGCTTTCCATATTACCCTCCTGAACCCAACGATTACATATTCTGCTAACAGTCATTGGATGTCGACCAACGCGATCAGCAATGTAGCGATACGATAACCCGCTATCTGCGATAGGCTACAATCGGACCTTTATCAAAGTCGGAAACGTGATGGTACGCATTTCTCCTTCTTACACGAGGCATCACAACAACGTTTCACCAGGCAACGCCGGTCAACTGCTGTTTGTGTATGAGAAATCGGTTGGAAACTTTCCTCACGTCAGTACGTTGTAAGTGTCGCCACCGGCGCCAACCCTGTGTGAACGCTCTGAAAAGCTAATCATTTGCACATCACAGCATCTTCTTCCTGTCGGTTAAATTTCGCGTCTGTAGCACGTCATCTTCGTGGTGTAGCAATTTTAATGGCCAGAAGTGTAGTTTCAAAAAAACCATTTTTCAGTGTAGTTTAACCGTCGGTATCTTTGAATAGAACGTCACGTCATTCGTTCACTGCGTAGCAGTTGCGCCGTCTTCTCAGTCCACAGGAGTGCGCCTTCCGACCAGAAATGCACGTTCTCGCCGGGTAAACATTCCAGTGGTAGCGAGCGTACGGAAAGAAGTCCCGCCGGCGTGTGCCTCTGGGGGCCGCGCTAAGTGTGATGCGAAAGTAAGGCAGCAGCAGCAGCTGTCTCGTTGCCTTAGCGACGTGCTGCTGCTCCTCTTCCCACCGCCTGGGCTAAACTAATAAGCCGGCGACACCCGACTTGTTTATTAACGCGTCCCGAATACCTGGCGCGCATTTCAACGCGGCCGCGGATGCGCTCGCCACCCAGGCGCCAGCGCAGAGGCAGGAACATTCCTTTCCCGCTGCCGTCGACACACCGGCCTCTCTATTTGCGCGCGCTAGAATGCTGTGGCACGTTGCGGCCACTCAGGAATACCGAACGCGAGACGCTGCATTAGCAGAAACAGCATTACAAACCGTCTATTTTTGAAGTATAATACGCAATTAACTGACCTCTTACGGCCGGGCACCACAGCCTCGGCAAATTTAAAGAATGACATCGTCTTGACCATGCTTCAAGTCTAAGCGAGTACTTTATTAAGCACTCTTAACTAGTCCTGTGCCTGTGTTGTTTCTCTTGTGCACTAGTAACATATACATCAGCCTCCCAAGTAGTACGTACGTGGTATATGATCTGCGCCAGAGTGTGAGCACAAGCCAGCTGTTAGAATTAGTCCATACATACGGCGTATTATAAGAATGGATGTACATGTGTATTTATATATGTGTATGTCTGAGTATGTATGTATGTTCCACATGTCCTCCTAAGCCACCAGATCGATTTCAACGAAAATTGATACATACACTACTGGCCATTAAAATTGGTACACCAAGAAGAAATGCAGATGATAAACGGGTATTCATTGGACAAATATATTATACTAGAACTGACATGTGATTACATTTTCACGCATTTTGGGTGCATAAATCCTGAGAAATCAGTACACAGAACAACCACCTCTGGCCGTAATAATGGCCTTGATACGCCTGGGCAATGAGTCAAACAGAGCTTGGATGGCGCGTACAGGTACAGTTGCCGAAGCAGCTTCAACACGATTCATCAAGAGTAGCGACTGGCGTATTGTGACGAGCAAGTTGCTCGGCCACCATTGACCAGACGTTTTCAGTTGGTAAGAGATCTGGAGAATGTGCTGGCCAGGGCAGCAGTCGAACATTTTCTGTATCCAGAAAGGTCCGTACAGGACCTGCATCATGCGGTCGTGCATTATCCTGCTGAAATGTAGGGTTTCGCAGGGATCAATTAAAGGGTAGACCCACGGGTCGTAACACATCTGAAATGTGATGTCCACTGTTCAAAGTGCCGTCAATGCGAACAAGAGGTGACCGAGACGTGTAACCAATGGCACCCCATACCACCAGGCCGGGTGATACGCCAGTATGGCGATGACTAATACACGTTTCCAATGTTCGTTCACAGCGATGTCTTCAAACTCGGATGCGACCATCATGATGCTGTAAACAGAACCTGGATTCATCCGAAAAAAATGACCTTTTTTCCATTCGTGCACCCAGGTTCGTCGCTGAGCACACCATCGCAGGCGCCCCTATCTGTGATGCAGCGTCAAGGGTAACCACAGCCATGGTCTCTGAGCTGATAGTCCATGCTGCTGCAAGCGTCGTCGAACTGTTCGTGCAGATGGTTGATGTCTTGCAAACGTCCCCATCTGTTGACTCAGGGATCGAGACGTGGCTGCACGATCCGTTACAGCCATGCGGATAAGATGCCTGTCATCTCGACTGCTAGTGATACGAGGCCGTTGGGATTCAGCACGGCGTTCCGTATTACCCTCCTGAGCCCACCGATTCCATATTCTACTAACAGTCATTCGATCTCGACCAACGCGAGCAGCAATGTCTCGATACGGTAAACCGCTATCTGCGATAGGCTACAATCGGACCTTTATCAAAGTCGGAAACGTGATGGTACGCATTTCTCCTTCTTACACGGGGCATCACGACAATGTTTCACCAGGCAACGCCGGTCAACTGCTGTTTGTGTATGAGAAATCGTTTGGATACTTTCCTCATGTCAGCACGTTGTAGGTGTCGCCACCGGCGCCAACCTTGTGTGAATGCTCTGAAAAGCTAATCATTTGCATATCGTAGCATCTTCTTCCTGTCGGTTAAATTTCGCTTCTGTAGCACGTATCCCTTAATGTCAAACTACAATCGCTGTGCGCTTAAGAATCACCTACCTCTCACACGCTGCCAGAGAAAAAGTAGTACACGCAGAAAGACGACGTGGATATGCCAGCTGAGGGATAGTAGATGTACTGATAATGGTTCACCGTTGTACGCCAACAGATAGCAAAGTGGCATACCAACCAGAGCACTAACTGTGTCTACCCTTTTATAGGGAATCCTCACAGCCAAAGAGCTCAGTGTTGTGCAGATGTGTGAAGCAAGCAGCCAACCATGCCACGGAGACGCACTCGTGATCACACACATTGAACGTGCTGTTTCGATTGTGGGACGACGCTGGTGCGAAATAGACGAGGTTCTGGGTGTCCACGCAGCACGTCAGATCGTACAGCTACCACAGCAAAGATATAAGAGAGCTTGTGAGCCCGAACATGTCACATGAACTGTTGTGAACCGGTTATTAGCGGGGGGATTACAGTCATGCACACTTCTAGCCCCTCTTTCTCTCACGCCACAGCATCGATGTGCACGGCTCGACTGGTGCTGTCAGAAGATAACATGGAAGATATAATGGCGTGCCATGGTCTTCAACAATGGTCGTTTGCGAATACGACCTAGACCTGGCGAGCGTGGTGTCGTAGAGTGCTTTCGATCAAGGCACAACCCTCACCCCTCGCCACTCCTTTCCCCTGCCCTTAGGTGTCTCTGGAGGGGACGCTACCCAGCGCTCGGTACATGCGGAATGTTGTTAGACCCGTTCTTTTGCCATCCTTACAAGAGGAAGGTGATGTGTTGCTCCAACAGGATACTACTCGTCCAAACACTGACCATAAAACTCAACATGCTCTTCAAGTTGTGCAGCAACTCCCCTGGCCATCGCGATCTCTGTACTTGTCTCCGATCGAACGCATCTGCGATATGATGGAACGAGAAGTGATGCGAGCGACTTCTCAACCGGCAACTCTTACAGAACTACGTCAAGAGATCGAGCAGGCGTGGAATAACGTATCCTACGACAGTATTTCACCGTCTGTATGGTTGACTGGATGCCAGAGTCAACGGCTGCATTGACGCCCGCGGAGTCTACGTCACGTACTAATGTGGGTATTTTCGCATCAGTCGATGCCTGGTACCTCGGAACCGCTTGTGCTATTCTTCTGGTAATGTAATCATTTCATGTTCTGCATACACACTGTTACAACAACAAAACTTAAGTGTTCAATCGGGGTAGCTCCAAAGATATGACGTCACAAACGAAAAGATGCGTGAGAAACTGCCGCATCCTGCATGATGTTTAAATGTGTTACTTCTCTCTACTACTGTATTCTCAGTAAATTTCGCGGGCAGTATCTAAATGCGCAGCTAATTTCACCTACAAAAGTCTGTTACGCCACCACATATATTTCAGGGAATATGACGTCATCAACACTGAGATCCGTGAATAAATGCTGCAGCATGGGCTAAGTTTAATCCGTTTAGGCTTTGCTGCTAAGACACTCCTGCAGTCGAGTCAAAGTAACGAAATTCCTGGCACCTGGCAGTAATTTTGACAGCTTTCAACTGTGAAAGGCCAACGGCCCTAGGTGAAAACATAGCCGCCTTTAGAGCTATGAAGAGGCGTTCCTATAAAGCTAAAAATACATTACCTGCAAGATTTGCCGCGCGCCGACATCTCGGAGCACAGGGATGATGTTGCAGCTGTTCTCAGTGACAGTCCGCGCCCGTGGATAAAAACCGGGCTGAAATAGCGCGAGCCTTAAATGATAAACAATTACTGGCTGTTGCCCCCAAGCGATAACAGCTACGCTCTGCCCGGACTACTGTGACAATAATACTTCTGACTCGTGTGATCAGCTTCAATCTGGCTGACCAGAAGTGAAGAACTCTAAGGTTTGGTCTGGAGGCCCAGAAGCGAAACACGAACCATCTCTCCGGTCACCCAGAAGTGAACCCTGGACACTTCGCCTTACACCGAGAGATTAGCGCCTTGTCGCCACCGTGCTGGAAAATTTTCAGTCATGGGAGGACACAGAAACAGCCGGCACTCATACTCTCAGATTCTGCCGCTCCTTTCCCCTCTAAATCATTATAACAAATATTCCTCCCATCGCAGGGCGTTCCGCCAATTTCAAGGTGGCTCTTTTACATCAGCACACATCATACTGGTCCACCAATCAGACGGTCTATGCGCGGGGGAGAATGCGCCTGAAACTTCCTCTGGCCTTTGGACGGCAGCGATCTACGTGGGCGCCGTTCTGTCGACCCCCGGTGGAAGCAGATATTAACATTCTCCGAACCGAAGCAGACAGTGCAGCCATCCAGCGTCGTCTGGTAGGTGAGTGGTGGACACCAGTGCACTGAAAAGATTTGAGAGGCGCCGGCCCGGACGCTGCCGAGGTCCCGGACGCCCTGCTCGGCTAGCTAAATAAGTCGAAAACTCCAGGCACCCGCTGTGGTGCGACGCGAGGGCCGTACTCTGCTACTGTGCAAATTTGGCCGACCTCTCTAAACTCGGGGCTTATCTGTCCGTGTCGTTCAGCTAGCCGTGCTGCCAAACGTCCTACCACGCCTAATAAAGTGTGCCAGGCCTGTCACCCAGTTTCTATCTAAAGAAAATCAGAGCTCTCATTCCAGATTTCATTACTCATTAATCGGCCGTCACCATTGGGGGAAAAAAGTTGAATCAAGGCGAAACATGGAAGGGTATGAGAGCCTGGCGCCTTTCAAGAGATCACAGCCAACCTGATTTGGTAGGTAACACATTGTACAAAGACCATGTTGCTGAAAAATACTGCCCAATGTGAACTGAAGATGAAATCAGTATTGAGTGTTTGCGCCATTGCCGGCTAAAACCGCTGCTACCCGCCTCGGGATTGAATCAAAGAGACTCTGGATGTGTTGTTGAGTGCAGCAGTCATTCCGCCCATCGACCGGACATTTTTGATAGGTGAGAGATCGGCAGAACAGGAAGGCCAAAGCAGCAGTGCAATCCTATGGGCGACGAAGAGGTCTTGAACATTGTGTGCCACGTGTGGACGCACTTTATTCTGTTTCAATGTGGTCGTTGGAAAGTTCAGAAGGTTTGGAAAGACAACAGGCTCCAATACTTTATTGATGGAATGCCGGCTGGTTAGTGTAGCAGCAATGAGTACTAGAGGGGTATCGGGTGTGGAATTCAGTACCATTCCAAACCACAGTATTATGTGCAGGACCAATAAGGCGGCGCATACGGCATATTCAACAGTCTCTCACTACGGTGTTGCAGACTCTAGTCCGATCATCGTATTGGTGCAGACAGACTCTGGATCTGTCATTAAAAACTATGTCGTTCCATTCGGCTGTCCATGTCCTTCGTTCATCGCACCATTACTGGCTCAAACGCCTTGCAGACTATCCGCGCTGCTGCAACCGACGTCGAATGGTAAGCGCCGGCACTATTTGTTGCGCAAAAGATCGAATTTGTTATGATACGGTTATTAATGTGGCAGAACGATCCATACTGCCACGTGCACAATATGCATTGCATCATGTCTAATGGTGCAGGCAGGTGGGTGTAATTGGTCCCGTCGATCCTGCATCCAGTGATTGTAGATCCGCATCACAATTCCTTAGTTCCGTCCGACACGATCACCGATTTCTCTGAAGCATAAACCGCGGTCCCTACAGGCAACTCTTCTTCTTCAGTCGAACTTCGAAACGTATTTAAAAGACGCTCACTGTCTTCTACGAAAGCTGCTTACGCAAGACAACCGCGCGAGAGAATAATTCCTATACGTCCACATAGCAATCCATTCCCCATTTACGAAGCGGTTGCACGTGGCGCTACTGATGCTCGTAATGTGCACCTGCGCGAAAATGCTAATCATGTGCATCTCTCGTCGCCGCAAACGTATGTTGCAAATTTCACCTGAACTGGATGGTTCCTTCTGGGTGTTGCATTTTCGGTGACCAGCGTTTTACGTACAAGGCACTACATCGTTTTTCATCCTACTGACTGATGTAAGATTTGGCACTTAGAATCTTTTCAGTCCTCTGCTGGGCTATGGATCTGCAGAGGAAAAGTCGGGGCCAGCTCTACGCAAGGTTGAGTTTGTTCGCAGGCGTCGCTGCACAACGGCCACAGCAAGGGAGAGCATATTCGACCGATTTGCTGAGAGCAGCACTTGCGTGGACTGCCATTGTGTGGTGGTGGTGGTGGTTGTGGTGGTGGTAGTGGCGGCTGTCAGCGGGATATGTGGCGAGGCTTGGCTACAGCCGACACGACACGGCACTGAGGAAAGCAGCCTCGTCCCGTACCGGACTTTGCCGCTCACTCGCGCGTGCGATCCAGCGAGTTCGCTATTGCCGTCCCTCTGGTGTGTAACACCGCCAAGGCTCGCGCAGCTGATTAATTGGACGCAATACCCGGTACCGTACCGTCCGTGCACAGGCTCTGAGTGTCAGACCTCAGCGCGTATCACAGTTCTTGATTTTCCGCTTAAGCGCACCAACTATGTCCGTACATTTATTCGCAAGCTGCTGTACAGTGTACGGCGGAGGATACATCGTACCAGTAATACCGTTCTTCTATTCTATTCAGTTCGCGTATCGAGCGAGGGAATAGTGACCGCCTATGTGCCACTACAAGGGCACTTGTCTCTCCTACATTATGATCTCCGTCCCTACGTGAGATATACAGTGCTGGCAGCATAATAGTCGCACACTACTGGATACAGGTTACGACAACCCAAGGCTGTCTCTTTCTTCCAAACTAGGTCGATCGATAACAGATTCTGGGCTGATGTATCGTCCAATGCAGCTTTTGCTTGAATCTTCATTTTTTTTTTAATTCTATTTTTACTTTGGTCCTGGTTGTCTATTTCAGTACCCGTTTTTTAGATTAGGAAAACGTTTTACTATGACTTACATAACAAGCAAGTTGACTTCAAAAAAAGATAATCATTATGAAATTTACTACGATCAGTTTAAATAAAAATTAACAGCAGAGATATGTTCTACTATAAAACTACGGGAAAACAGAATTTCACCTATCTTGTGAAAAAAAATACGCAGACTATTTATTTTACTAAAAGTACTCAGATACGTATCTCTGACTTATAGACTTTTTCGTGTTCTTACTCACCCCGTTACTGTAAACATAATTTGCGAGTCGGTTATGAAATGAAAAGAAAGTCTGAGATATCACTCCGAAATTTTTAGTTGATTATTGTCAAGGACCACATTATATGGAATTTTGAATAAATGTTGTATATAGCCAATCGGTTGCAAAAAGTTTATTGTATTATCACGTTTCAGCTCCACTAAAAGTATCTTCTTCAGAAGGAATAAAGTCACGTAACTTGTAAGTACCTGACCCTGTCGGTTGGCAAGCGATCCATGAATTCAGTGTACAGAAAGCTTCAGATATGAAGTATTTACTGTCTCGATCACATGCAGTTACACTGGCTTACTAGTTTCGCCAGTACTAAGCTGCCTTATTCAGATCCACAGTGCACAGATTATGAAATCACGCAGTGCGACACACCACACGTTGATTTTCGAGTCATCGTGAAGAACTCATAATGAAAACAGGGTAGAACATGAAGCAAGACAAACTGGGGGTGCACATCAGGAAGTGGCACATGTGTCTTGGTTGGTTGCTAGTACCTGTTCTCGTGACACTGCATTATTTCATAACCTGTACACTGTGGACCTGATGACGGCAGCTTAGTCGTGTCGAAATTAATACTCCGGTGTAGCTACACGCTGTCAAAGCTATAAAAGGCTTCATAACTGAAGCTTACTTCACATTCACGTAACTTGCCATTACGAAAAATTGTGAAAATTGTGAACTAAAATGCTCAAGTTATGGCTAATAATGAATGCTGTTAATTTTAACGTAATGTAAGTCACGTGACAAAGAAGATTCCTTAGTCGTATTGAAACCTGGTCAGGGTTTATTCCAATAAACATTTTGGAACCGATTGGGCCGGCCGCTGTGGTCGGGCGGTTCTAGGTGCTTCAGTCCGGAACCACGCGGCTACTACGGTTGCAGGTTCGAATCCTGCCTCGGGCATGAATGTGTGTGATATCCTTAGTTAGGTTTAAGTAGTTGTAAGTGTAGGGGACTGATGACCTCAGATGTTAAGTCCCATAGTGCTTAGAGCCATTTGAACCATTTTTTGGAACCGATTGGCTGTTATACATCATTTATTGGAAGTTTATGCATGCTGGGTGTTGTCAACCATGTTTAAAATTGTGTTATATGGGACTGTATTTAAAAGTAATGTCAAATACTACTGGTACTGAAACAAAGAGTTGGCAATAAATCGGTTATTTTAAAATGGCATCAGTGTTCTCTGTCATTTCGGGACGAATTTCAGAAATTGGAGAAATTAAGTATAGCCCTAGACGACTGCAGCCATTCTGAAAGAGACGTATTGACATAAGTACGTAAGAGCCACGCAGTTTCATTATTATTAAAATAGTTATGATTCACAAAAAATGAACATTGTGTTCGATTATTGGTTGGTCATCCATTGCGTGTTTGTTATAAGGTTTCTAAATTTACTCTACAGGCGTTACGCGAGAACTCATCGTCGTTCTTCCAAGTATTCCCATTTAAGTCCCCAGAACGTTTCTGATATACTCTTGTGAAGATAAAATCGACCTGTTAGGATCCTTACAGCACGTCCCTGAATTCGTGCGACAACTTTTGTCGCGGTCGCTTGACATAGAATCTAAAAAGAATGCTTTAGAGTTGGTGACATTAGCATCTTCTATGAGATTTCATCTATACACTGCAGAACATTGAAAACAACGCGCCAAGAGGAAAGCATCGGATCGAAATGAAATTTATTAGACATAATGATAGAGACGAGAGTTTCACTTGGTCCCAAAATCAAGATAAGTAAACAAAATGCTGTGAATACAAGTATATAAATACAGTGCAATATCAGTGACGCAATGGACGACCTTTTGCTGCAACACATGCCAAAATATGGTCTGGCACTCAGTTGATTTGAGATCTGATGATGTCCTGAGGCAGATTGGTCTACAAATCTTGAACAGCCACCTCCAAATCATGAACAGAGTGACGCGGTGGCATCTGATGTTCCAGCCGGTCCCACATATTCTCTGCAGGGGGCAGGTTTGGGTAGCAGGCCGGCAATAAAAGATCAGAACATGACGTAGGAAGTCTTGAGCAACTTGAGCTGTATGCAGACGAGAATTATCTTGCTGGAAAAGCGACTGTGATAGACCATGTAGGAAAGGCCCAATATGGAGTTGAAGAATGCCATCAAGGTAAAGATGGCCTGCTAAGATTCCATATGCACCACAGTTAGAGGGGACCAACTACCGTAGCCTATGCCACCCCCTTCCGCCCCCCCCCCCACCCCGCACCGCCCCCCCCCCCCCAGCCCCTCAAACTTTTACGCCGGCTGTTGCGGGCACTGTGGTGAGCGACAGCACGGGTGATATTGTACAGTTCACCAGGCCGATACCACACTCGTAAGTGATTATCATCCGTCTACAAAACAAATCAGGATTCAATACTAAACACTACGTTTTGCAAATCAGAGGCAGTCCTCGTCGGTCTGGCATAGTACCGCTGTAGACGGAGTAGGCGATGTCTCGGTGTTAAAGGCAGTGCACGACAAGGGCGCCTGAATTGCAAATTCGCATCCGCAAGTCGTCTGGAAATGGTTTGTGGAACAGCTGGCACGCATATATCTTGCTTGTATCATGGAGCGAATCACTAACGCCGATCAGTTGTAGAATTTTGGAACACCTATTATTTTAGAGTATAATGACTTTTCTGGAGACTAGAAATCTGCTCTGTAGGAATCAGCATAGGTTTCGAAAAAGACTATCGTGTAAAACCCAGCTCGCGCTATTCGTCCACGAGACTCAGAGGGCCATAGACACAGGTTCCCAGGTAGATGCCGTGTTTCTCGACTTCCGCAAGGCGTTTGATATAGTTCCCCACAGTCGTTTAATGAACAAAGTAAGAGCATATGGACTATCAGACCAATTGTGTGATTGGATTGAAGAGTTCCTAGATAACAGAGCGCAGCATGTCATTCTTAATGGAGAGAAGTCTTCCGAAGTAAGAGCGATGTCAGGTGTGCCGCAGGGGAGTGTCGTAGGACCGTTGCTATAAATGACCTTGTGGATAACATCGGAAGTTCACAGAGGCTTTTTGCGGATGATGCTGTAGTATATCGAGAGGTTGTAACGATGGAATATTGTACTGAAATGCAGAAGGATCTGCAACGAATTGACGCATGGTGCAGGGAATGGCAATTGAATCTCAATGTAGACAAGTGTAATGTGCTGCGAATACATAGAAAGAAAGATCCTTTATCATTTAGCCACAGTATAGCAGGTCAGCAACTGGAAGCAGTTAATTCCATAAATCACCTGGGAGTAGGTATTAGAGTGATTTAAAATGGAATGACCATATAAAATTAATCTTCGGTAAAGCAGATGCCAGACTGAGATTCAGTGGAAGAATTCTAAGGCCGGCCGAAGTGGCCGAGCGGTTCTAGGCGCTACAGTCTGGAACCGCGAGACCGATATGGTCGCAGGTTCGAATCCTGCCTGGGGCATGGATGTGTGTGATGTCCTTAGGTTAGTTAGGTTTAAGTAGTTCTGAGTTCTAGGGGACTGATGACCTCAGAAGTTGAGTCCCATAGTGCTCAGAGCCGTTTGAATTCTAAGGAAATGCAGTCCGAAAACAAAGGAAGTAGGTTGCAGTACACTTGTCCGCCCACTGCTTGAATACTGCTCGCCGATGTGGGATCCGTACCAGAAAGGGTTGATAGAAGAGATAGAGAAGATCCAACGGAGAGCAGCGCGCTTCGTTACAGGAGCATTTAGTAATCGCGAAAGCGTTACGGAGATGATAGATAAACTCCAGTGGAAGACTGCAAGAAAGACGCTCGGTACGGGCTTCTGTTGAAGTTTCGAGAACATACATTCACCGAGGAGTCAAGCAGTATATTGCTCCCTCCTACGTATATCTCGCGAAGAGGCCATAAGGATAAAATCAGAGAGATTAGAGCCCACACAGAGGCATACCGACAATCTTTATTTCCACGAACAATACGAGACTGAAATAGAAGGGAGAACCGATAGAGGTACTCAAGGTACCCTCCGCCACACATCGTCAGGTGGCCTAGTGAGTATGGATGTATATTTAGATGTAGATCCTTCGATCCTCTCGCATCGTTGTCTTTCTGTTCGCTCCAGACCGGCATGTGCACGTGGGTGCTATGTCATGTCCACTGTTCCTAACATTGACTGGCGGAACACTCTGAACAATCGACCTGACAAGACACACGACTTGTCGGCCGGTCTACCGTTTTCACGCCGACGATTCGGCCCCTTTCAAAGTAGCTTAACTTTGAGAAATGTCGTCTGACATGTATACCGGGCGTTCTGTGGCTACTAACGTCTTTCTCGAGTCGGGATGTGATCGTCACTTGTTTGACTCGTCTACTGTGCACCGTCGCTGCAGGGTCTGTAGGTATGTGTATTGGCACCAAACTTGGATCATTTCCATATAGTATCTCACTGCATCTCTTCACTCTGGGTACGCTATTTTCATTGCTCCTGAGTGTAAATGCATTGTATTTTGCCATAGATGTACAATAAATATTCCATTCACCTTCCTTAATCCCGATTTTACTCGATCGTTCAATTTCAAATCAGTTCTTAGTATTAACCTAAATACGTATACGTTGTGACCTGCTCAATCTTGTAAGAAGGTACTCCCGGCCTCTTTCTTTTTGTTATATGCGTGACCTTTCGCTTATACACATTGCAGGAGAGCTGCCATTCATTACAGCATTTGGAAAATTCGGATGAAACTTTCAGCAGTTCATTACGAGTGTCCAGCGATGATACTTATTTGTATAACACCAGCATCGTCAGCGAAGTATTCGTACAGTCCCGCTGATCCTATATCACAAATCGTTCACATATATTGACAAGATGAGACGTCCTATTACGCTATCCTGAAGAGCACCCGATATTACTTTCGTGTTTGTGGAGCATTCTCCAAATAGGATAAGTTACTGGTTCCTACTAGTCAAATATTCATCGAACCAATCACTTTTTTCAAAGACTCTCCGTATGATCGATGATGTCGTGCAGTATCGCACACCTTTAGCAAATACAACAAGATGAGAGCTACCTGTTCACCAGCGTCCATTATTTGTAAAACGTCGATGAATAAAGAAAGAAATTTTCAAGCAGGATTTTTTTTCTTGTATCCCTCCTGATCACTTGAGACAATTTATTTTCCTCCAAGAAACTTATAATGTTTCATGCTCTAGGAGTCTGCAACAGACGAACGTAAATGGTTTTCTGTTGATCCATAGTAGACGTGGGACAGTGTCTGGTCAAATATTTAACAAAGAAATTCGCCAAACAGTCGTGTAGACTGAGAAGTTATTTTATTTTATTGTCGCTACCACTTTCGGTAATTCAATGTGCCATCTTCAGGACCTATGTAAGCCTCACAAAAATTATCGATGTTGGCATACTGAGGCCACCTGTTTCTAAATGTCACTCTACTAGTTTCGGCCTGTTGCCCTGTTGGCTTTAACTACTCGTAACTGTTTTCCTGCAGCGTGTGTGCTAATATCTGTTTCTCTCGTTTGTGAGTGTGCGACCGTGAAACGTTTTAGAAATTTATATACACACGATAAAACGTCCTGATGTCATTTTACATGAATAAAGGGATTCAAAAGTAAATATTTCATATAAAATTTTATTTAATTCCTAATCAGAGATAATGGATAGACACAACAACTACCCACAGACACATTGATTACAAAGATCATACATATAGCCCAAGATAGCAACATCAACACACACTAGCAACTGGAACCATGTAGCATCTTTGGTCAATCGTCACAACTGTCCTTCTGTCAAATATAATGATAAAAGGTAAAACCATAACAATTAAAAGAAAAGGTGATCAACAGCAGCACCAAACCACAAAGCTGGCATAAGAGTCCCAAATCAACACCACTTTCTTATACGATACAGAGTGACAGCGACTATTGATGTTACATCCGAAAATAGGATTAACCAACATTACAATGTGTAAGTAGGCTGTTTAGGTTTTTATGTTGGTAACGCCATGTAGCGCTCTATATGAAAATCACTGACCGTGCTGTGCGCAGTCTGTGGCTGGTTGGCATTGTTGGAACATTCAGTATTGTAGTGTTGGACAGTTGGCTGTTAACAGCACGTAGCGTTGCGCAGTTGGAGGTGAGCCGCCAGCAGTGGTGGATGTGAGGAGTGAGATGGCGGAGTTTTGAGAGCGCATGATATGGACGTGTGTCCATCAGAGACAGTAAATTTGTAAGACTGGATGTCATGAACTGATATATATATATATATATATATATATATATATATATATATATATAATGAATTTTGAACACTATTAAGGTAAATACATTGTTTGTTCTCTATCCAAATCTTTCATTTGGTAAGTATGCTTATCAGTAGTTTGTGCCTTCAGTAGTTTGAATCTTTTATTTAGCTGGCAGTAGTGGCGCTCGCTGCATTGCAGTAGTTCGAGTAACGAAGATTTTTGTGAGGTAAGTGATTTGTGAAAGGTATAGGTTAATGTTAGTCAGAGCCACTGTTTTGTAGGGATTATTGAAAGTCAGATTGCGTTGCGCTAAAAATATTGTGTGTCAGTTTAGTGTTGATCAGAATAAGTAAAGAGAGTAATGTCCGAGTACGTTCAGTTTTGCTCAGCTGTTTGAAAAGCAAATAACGTAAGAGGTTTATCAGCTAAGGGGACGTTTCAAATGGAATAAAAAAATGGTTCAAATGGCTCTGAGCACTATGAGACCTAACTTCTGAGGTCATCAGTCGCCTAGAACTTAGAACTAATTAAACCTAACTAGTGTTCATGTATAAAGGCTACTATACTTTGATTAAAACAACGGTCGAGACCGCAGTAACATTTATTATTACCGGTCTCCCACAGTTTAGAGTAAACGTGGTTTCCCAACGTACACGCTCAAAGGGGGATGGCGGTTATTGAAACAACAGGTTTTCGGTTGCAGCAGTACTCTTCAACGCCAGTTTAACATCAGTGTTAAAACCGCTCAATATAACCGTTTTCTGAAACACCCGATTTATACCTTACTTCCAGTAATAGACGTGGAAATCGAAGAAAGATTGAAAAATTTTGACATAGAAGCAAAATACTAAATTATATAGGCAAATGAAAGAAAGGTTAGTCGGTTTGCCATTCACTGCTTTTCACGGAAAGTGATGAGAGGCTGAATATAAAAAAAAAGTATTCACCTAGTGAGTCTATTTTTTTTTTTTTTTTTTTTTTTTTTTGCTTAAAATTCATGTTTCAATCAAGGATCATATCATGATTTGGACATTAGGAATAGTCGGTGTTAAAGGGTGAAAGCTGACGTTGACGAACTCTATTGTTCGTGTCGATCTGTCCGTTTTCAAGGGCTACGAGCAGATAAAGGCATATTACGTACACACAAGCAACAGATCAGCTACTTTCAGTTTTTATTGTAAACAGTGACTGAATTGTTAAGTTACAAGTTTTTTCCTTATATGATGTCACATGTTTGTTTGTGAGTCCACCTGTTCTTAATCTTCATGAAAGAAATGGAGCACTGTACTTGACTGGTACTGCACTTCATAAAATACTTCGACTGCAATGGTGCCATTCTGTAATACAACTAATGCCAACCTGCGACAGGATGAAACTACCATGCACAGCAGATGGGACAAGTTTCGCACACTACATGTGCACGCATACCATCCAGTAGGTCAAACCGAACGGCAAAAGGCTCATTATTGTCACAGAATGCTCCACCAAGTCTTGTGCCACGTGTTTCTATAGGCGTTGTTGTTAAAATAGCACTAATCGCTTTCCCCATTTTCTATTCAAATGCAAAATTGAAATGCAATGGAAATTTTACTCGTTTTTTTTTTAAAGTGCATTTAAAAACCAAAAACTTTAGCATTCCTGCTACAGCTAATCGATATTTCGATTTTTTTCTTAGGGTACTAGGGATTTTCCCTTTCCCTATGCCCAAACCCTAGGTCGTGCGACGCAGCGTTGAATTTTAAAACCAAAACGCATTTCCTCAAAACGTGGTACGACCGAGCTAGGAAACCAATAAAGTTCGTCGTGTGGCATAGCTGTAGGATAGAAAGCCACTTTACGCGAAAACAAATGATATTAAAAATGGAAAAATAGTACATATATATTTAATTTGACGTTGTAAATTAGGCTGCGCATGACTAACAAAGGTTTCTCGGGTAAGACAGGCGCCAGTCAGATACTGTGTTTGTGTTGTCAGAATTCCTTCGAGCAGTCAGTGGTACAGACACATGGCGAAATGTTCACGCTCACATGACTCACCGTTTAGAAGAATGTGCTGCCGCCCACCGAAATTTTTGGAATACCAATGGTAAACTGTTGCCAATACTTCCAGTGGTTTTCATTGTGATGAGTTCTGCTTTTATATCTTTACAAGGAGGGCACACAGTAAGCCAAAGTTCAAATCGAACGAAGTGGTGCAAGGTTTGTATAATGAACAAGCATTCGGGAGGACAGCGGATCGAATCCCCATTCAGCCTGTCAGATTTATGTTTCACATGCTTTTGCTAAATCACTTAACCCAACTATCAGAACGGTTCTTCTTCCTTCATTTGCTTCATTTCTTATTTAACGATATCGCGATGGAAAACAACTACTAGAAATGACGAGGTTTTCATGTGGAACTTTTGTGAAATAGAGTTAAGCAAATCTCCTACAGGAAAATTAGTCTGTCAGTTGGTGAATATGATTAAACAACATTACCCGACCATTATACAGGGTGAGTCACCTAACATTACCGCTGGATATATTTCATAAACCACATCAAATACTGACGAATCGATTCCACAGACCGAACGTGAGGATACGGACTAGTGTAATTGTTTAATACAAACCATACAAAAATTCACGGAAGTATGTTCTTTAACACAAACCTCCGTTTTTTAAAATGGAACCACGTTAGTTTTGTTAGCACATCTGAAACATATAAGCAAATACGTAATCAGTGCCGTTTGTTGCATTGTAAAATGTTAACTACATCCGGAGATATTGTAATCTAAAGTTGACGCTTGAGTACCACTCCTCCGCTGTTCGATCGTGTGTATCGGAGAGCACCGAATTACGTAGGGATCCAAAGGGAACGGTGATGGACCTTAGGTACAGAAGAGACTGGAACAGCACATTACGTCCACATGCTAACACCTTTTTATTGGTCTCCGTTTTCAATTACGGAGTGGAATAGAGTGTGTCCCGACATGTCAGGCCAATAGATGTTCAATGTGGTGGCCATCATTTGCTGCACACGATTGCAATCTCTGGCGTAATGAATGTCGTACACGCCGCAGTACATCTGGTGTAATGTCGCCGCAGGCTGCCACAATACGTTCTTTCATATCCTCTGGGGTTCTAGGCACATCACGGTACACATTCTCCTTTAACGTACCCCACAGAAAGAAGTCCAGAGGTGTAAGATTAGGAGAACGGGCTGGCCAATTTATGCGTCCTCCACGTCCTATGAAACGCCCGTCGAACATCCTGTCAAGGGTCAGCCTAGTGTTAATTGCGGAATGTGCAGGTGCACCATCATGCTGATACCACATACGTCGACGCGTTTCCAGTGGGACATTTTCGAGCAACGTTGGCAGATCATTCTGTAGAAACGCGATGTATGTTGCAGCTGTTTGGGTCCCTGGAATGAAGTGAGGACCAATGAGGTGGACGCCAATGATTCCGCACCATACATTTACAGTCCACGGTCGCTGTCGCTCTACCTGTCTGAGCCAGCGAGGATTGTCCACGGACCAGTAATGCATGTTCCGTAGATTCACTGCCCCGTGGTTTGTGAAACCCGCTTCATCGGTAAACAGGTAGAACTGCAACGCATTCTCTGTTAATGCCCATTGTCAGAATTGCACTCGATGATTAAAGTCATCACCATGTAATTGCTGATGTAGCGACACATGAAACGGGTGAAAGCGGTGGCGATGTAGTATGCGCATGACACTACTTTGACTCAGTCCACCGGCTCTCGCAATGTCCCGTGTACTCATGTGTGGGTTCATGGCAACAGCAGCTAACACACCAACTGCACCCGCTTCTCCTGTGACGGGCCTGTTTCGGACCCGTTTGCGTGCTACGACCATAGTTGTTGTATACAGTTGGCCGTAGATGTTTTGCAATGTGCGGCACGTTGGATGCTCTCTGTCCGGGTACCGTTCTGCATACACCCTGCAGGCTTCAGCTGCATTTCGTCGACACTCGCCATAGATATCATCTCCGCCTTTTCAGAGTTCGAATAAACCATGGTCACAATTCCTACAACACTACACTACCACAGACGTCTGGTAACACGGTGTACTACAGTTGGTCTGCGTGCGGAGACGAATGCAGAATAACAATAGCAGCAAGCGCTACATGCGGACACTGCGACAGCTAGACCAAACCACAACAGTGCACTACAGCCACACTCGTAAACACGGTCGTCATCGTAAACATGTCCCTGCAGATGCTGCTCGCCGACCGTGGCCCGTGTTTGTTGCAACACGCAACTGAACGTCAGAGGTTTCAAGCGTCAACTTTAGGTTACAATATCTCCGGATGTAATTAACATTTTACAATGCAACAAACGGCAGTGATTACGTATTTGTTTATATGTTCAGATGTGCTAACAAAACTAACGTGGTTCCATTTTAAAAAACGGAGGTTTGTGTTAAAGAACATACTTCCGTGAATTTTTGTATGGTTTGTATTAAACAATTACACTAGTCCGTATCCTCACGTTCGGTCTGTGGAATCGATTCGTCAGTATTTGATGTGGTTTACGAAATATATCCAGCGGTAACGTTAGGTGACTCACCCTGTATATACAGACTGAATAGGCGAATGAAAATGTTTACCACGGCTGGGATTCGACCCCGTGTCTGCTGCTCACTGTTCGAGTTCAGGTGGAATGCCAAGTGGGCTGAGACCTGAATGGGAATTTGGACTGTGGTGGAAAGTTTGCTGGGGCAGTCCGTGCAGTTGTGCAAAGTCACTGTGCCAGGGTGACGCAGCGGTTAGTGCGTCTGCCTAGTATGCAGGAGGCCCAGGTTCGAATACCGGCCTTAGTACAAATTTTCGTTCGTCACCTCTGTCTGCAAATATACATCATAGACAGGAAATTTGGAAATATGTGGTAAGGACTTATGGGAGCAAACTGCTGAGGTCATCGGTCCCTAAGCTTGCACACTACGTAATCTAAATTAAACTAACTTACGCTAAGGACGATACACACACCCATGCCCGAGGGGGGGTAGCCGCGCGGACCGTGACAAGACGCCTGAGACCGCGCGGCTACATCATAGATATTCGCTACTTCAAGACTTCCCTGAAACCATATTTCATTACGCAACCTGCCGTGTTGTCACGTAATGTGCTTTACGAAAAGTTCTCTCACAAACAATGTATCGTACGACATTTCGGAAAGTGTATTCTTTCTCCACAGTGAAATACTGCACCAAGTAGCGAACAGTTTCGGAGCCAATTTCAGTATTTTTTAACGACGTTGTTCCACGAGTAGATCAGTTTTACGTAAATTGTAATGCGAAATCGATTCTCACTCTTACGCTGTTCCGCGAATCCATGACGACGAGAAAAAGGAGGGGAGGCTGAATTCCGGTCCAAGTCGGAGTTCGTTAGGTACAGATATAAAGCAGAGGGATACAAAAGGAAACGGGTGCTGTCTAACCGAAGGTACCGTGCTGATTTCATGATAAGTGATCTAAGGAGACCGGGCAAAATTTAAATCAGCATCGCCTGACACACAATGTTCCACTCTTGACGTAAAGTTTCAGAAACTCCTCTGCGTCTTTGTCAACTCTCAGATTCATTTGCCGTTTTGCTCCGAATGAATGTATGCATCTATGACTGGTTTTGCGGCACAGTGTTAACCAGGACAACATATCGCACTAGGTACGGAAACTGAGGTCCGCAACCGTAAATTTCATAAAGGAATCAGTTTTTATTATTGCTGTTTTTGATCGGTACTGTGCGTTTCGACATCACGTTTCCATAACTAGATACCCCATCACTAAGTTGTATTTCCGCGGCAGCAGATTCTGTGATTGTACGCCAAATTTGGCTTTGCAATGTAATACAAAAGAAGAGAACGTTCGAGGTAAGAAATTGTGATCTACTGCATTCGTAAGCGTCCTTTGCGACTAAGAGGCACAACAATCATTCACAAAAAGGTCGCAAGACAGTACAAACGTATGGTCATAATCCTAATCCACTGTACATCTTTCATAAATAACTCATCAGTGCGAATCGAGTTAACACGCTGAACCGGCAATCAGAAATCGCTGAGATTTCAGATTCCCATCTAGCCATTCGATTTTCCGTGGTTTTTGTAAGTCGATGAAGGCGACTGCTGGTATGTTTCTCTGAAAGAGACCCGGCGTATGTCCTCCTTCAGATTTTTTTTAGTCAGAGCTGTGGTTCGCCTCTAATACAGTCGTCGTCGACTGGACGTTGAATCCTAATCTTCCATTCTTCCTCCCTTTCGATCTGTATCACCTATATACACACTACCCTCCATAGCTTTGCAAACACCTTGCTGCGTATTACAAAGGAGCAATATGGCGCTGATCTACATGATGTATTCCTTTGAATACAGAATAATATGCTCAAATGACGACTCAAATGACGACTAATAATAGCGTCGTACAGATAATTATTATACATATACATACATACATACATACTGTAACATATTGATATTACTAGGTTTTATATAAACTGACTTTACCTGTCCAAGCAATTCTACTAAAAACTCCAGGTGTCCAAGCAATTCTACTGCACACTTTACGTGACACCATGGACGGCACAACTGTGTAGACGTACGTTGTCGTCAGTTCTGTTCAGTTGTAGTTCCGTTTGTATGAATGTGGGACACGCCGAGACAGAAGGCAGTACATCAGCCAAAGTAATTGAAAATGGCCACAGAGTGCCAGATTCCTTATGATTCACGGGTAAAGATGATCACTTTGCGCTAAGAAGGCAATAGTGTCCGACAAATACCAAAGAAACGGAAGATTCCCATCAGCGGCGTTGTCAAGACCACGCACTGGCGTCGAGATACAGACTTCTGCGATGACCATTCTCCCTCAAGAGCACTCAAGACAATACCAGAACCCCAGGAAAAGTATTTTGTTGTGACCTGTAAACGTAGTAGACTGTCCGTGAATTGACTGCAGAGTTAAACATAACTGGGGACACAGCAGAAAGCGAGTCAACAGTGTGAAGGTGCCTGGCAGAAAACAATCTGCAGGTTTACGTAGTAGCAAGGAAACAATTTCTGCGCGCTCTTAACAAGAAGAAAAGGTATCAACGGTCTACGACATAGTTGACTGATAGAGGTTCTTATTCACTGATGAATCCATGTTCGAAATATCTGGAAGTAAACGCCGTCAATTCGTACGCCTCTTACCCCAAGACCACTCAGAGCGCAATTCCAGCTGTGAAGCGCGGAGGAGGTTCTGTGATGCTATGGGGTTCTTTTGGACGGAACAAAATCGGAGATGTGGTGAAAGTAGATGGAAAAATGAACCAAAAGATTTATCATGCGATTTTCCAGCAACATGCCAAAACATCTGGTTTGCGTCTAGTTGGGAAAGAGTTTGTTCTGCAGCAAAACAGCGACCCGAAACATACATCCCGTTGTGTCAGAACTATGTGAAGTCTCTAAACGTTCAGAAAATTTTGAAAAACATGGAACTGCCTCCCTAGTCTCCCAATTGTAACCCAGTCGAGCTACCATGGATGAGTTGGACAGGAGGATCCGAATACGGGGAATCCTGAGTGGGACACATTTTGGGAGGTCCAGCGGCAAGAATGGAGATAAATTCGTGGTAAAATTGGCCCATCGCATGCCAAAAATATTCAAGGCAGTGATTAAAGCAAAAGGTCGCTTTTTGAGGCATCTGGTAGTTTCATTTACCTACGTACTGTTTGATCTTCATAAACAATTATAAAACAATAAAACGCAATTTTATAATGTATATTCTTTCCACTGTCCATAATGACTTGGTGTTTTCAAATTTATGGAGGGTGGTGTACAGGATTATTCATATGCATCTTCGTGGTTTCGGAAGGCAATTGTATAATATTGGTCTTTGTATTCCAGTGTTTACCTCGGGTGGTAATCTACGTTACATGTAACTGTATGCTAAAACGGGGCCAATAATTCCACGTTTGAAAAATAAGTGAGCCAACTCACTAGTAAAATAGTTAAAAGGCATCACTCAGTTTCTTTTGTCCAACAGTTTCATCCTCAGTATGTCCTTTCGCGAGCAAAGGTAATCATGTAAAGATGATGTAACGTGAAAGCACCCGAAGATGGAACTCTGCCGTCGAAATGTATACTGCCGCTCAAGAAAGCTAAAATAAAAATAGTGTCTTGCAATATTATATCTGATGCCAGCTTAACTGAATACTTGGCAACACTATCAGAGCGAGTGGCAAGAATGAAATGAATAAGAAACACGACCAGCTGACCTCTACATACATTCATCGCTAACACGGTATACCCGTATACAGGTGGACTAAGGTAGCGTCTTTGACAATTAATCAAAACGTCCCCGGTTACGTGTTCGAAACTTGCAACCTGTGAAATTTCGCTTGATAATCAGCACTGGCGGCCGAAGATTTCTGGCATAAGAAGTCACCCTCATTCCCTCCATTCTGCCAACAGCCGTATCAAAGAGGGCGGAGGAACAGACAGAGGTTCAGGGCACTCTATTGTGCTTAGGGTGGGAAACTGATTCTAAAAGCCGAAGAATCAGAAATGATCAACGGCATGAGGATGTAGAAGGATCTCTCCATTGGTAAAAGTTTCCGGAATAGTCTCCCATTCGGATTTCTGGGAGATGACTGCCAAAGGGAAGGTGCCCATGAGAAAAAGATTGAAAAACCAACGAAAGGATAACGTTGGAAGAGTCGGGGAGTGGAATATTAGAAGCTAGAAAATTTGAAAAATGAAATGAAAAGGCTAAATCTAGATACGGTAGGAGCTAGTGAAGTGAAATGGAAAAAAAGATAAGGATTTCTGGACAGTTGAGAACAGGGTAACATCAACAGCATCATAAATGGTACAACGGGAGTAGAATTCGTTATGACTAGGAAGGTAAGGCAGAGAGAGTGTTACTGTGAACAGTTCAGTGATAGGGTTGTTCTTATCAGAATCGACAGCAAACCAACTTCGACAATGACAGTTCAGGTGTACATGCCGACGTCACAAGATGAAGACGAAGAGATAGAGGAATTATACGAGGATATCGAATGGATGATACAGTACCTAAAGAGAGATGTAAATCCAACAGTCATGGGCGACTGGAATGCAGTTGTAGGAGAAGGAGTAGACGAGAAGGTTACAGGAGAATATGGGCTTGATACAAGTAATGACAGAGAAGAAAGACTGATTGAATTATGTAAAAAATTTCAGCTAGTAATAGCGAATACTCTGTTCAATAATCACAGCAGGAGGAGGTACACTTGGAAGAGGCCAAGTGATACGAGAAGATTTCGGTTAGGTTACATCATAGTCAAACAGAGATTCCGAAATAAGATACTGGATGTAAGCCGTACCCAGGAGCAGATTTAAAGTCAGATGTAGTAATGATGAAGAGTAAGGTGAGGCTTAAGAGATTAGTCATGAAGAATCAATACGCAAAGAAGAGGGATACGGAAGTATTACGGAATGACGAGATACGCTAGAAGTTCTCTAAGGCTATAGGTGCAGCAAAAAGGAATAGCTTAGTAGGCAGTACAGTTGGAGAGAAATGGACAACTCTGGAAAGGGGAATCACAGAAGTTGGAAAGAAAAACATAGGCACAAAGAAGGTAACTGCGAAGAAATCATGGGTAACAGGAGAAGTACGTCAGCTGATCCATGAATGAAGTAAGTACAAAAATGTTCAGGGAAATTCAGGAATACAGAGTCGCTGAGGAATGAAATAAACACAATGCAAGATCACAACAATATTCATTTATTAACTATTTTCGGCTTATGTATGCCATCTTCAGAATTGTTGGCCCCCCAATAGTTGGTGCTGGTGGCTCCTCAGTTGTCTCGTGATACCAAAATCGTACACTTTTTTTTTTTTTCGTCGTCAGTCTACTGACTGGTTTGATGCGGCCCGCCACGACTTCCTTTCCTGTGCTAACCTCTTCATCTCAGAGTAGCACTTGCAACCTACGTCCTAAATTATTTGCTTGACGTATTCCAATCTCTGTCTTCCTCTACAGTTTTTGCCCTCTACAGCTCCCTCTAGTACCATTGAAGTCATTCCCTCATGTCTTAGCAGATGTCCTATCATCCTATCCCTTCTCCTTATCAGTGTTTTCCACATATTCCTTTCCTCTCCGATTCTGCGCAGAACCACCTCATTCCTTACCTTATCAGTCCACCTAATTTTCAACATTCGTCTATAGCACCACATCTCAAATGCTTCGACTCTCTTCTGTTCCGGTTTTCCCACAGTCCATGTTTCACTACCATACAATGCTGTACTCTAGACGTACATCCTCAGAAATTTCCTCCTCAAATTAAGGCCGGTATTTGATATTAGTAGACTTCTCTTGGCCAGAAATGCCTTTTTTGCCATAGCGAGTCTGCTTTTGATGTCCTCCTTGCTCCGTCCGTCATTGGTTATTTTACTGCCTAGGTAGCAGAACTCTTTAACTTCATTGACTTCGTGACCATCAATCCTGATGTTAAGTTTCTCGCTGTTCTCATTTCTACTACTTCTCATTACCTTCGTCTTTCTCCGATTTACTCTCAAACCATACTGTGTACTCATTAGACTGTTCATTCCGTTCAGCAGATCATTTAATTCTTCTTCACTTTCACTCAGGATAGCAATGTCATCAGCGAATCGTATCATTGATATCCTTTCACCTTGTATTTTAATTCCACTCCTGAACCTTTCTTTTATTTCCATCATTGCTTCCTCGATGTACAGATTGAAGAGTAGGGGCAAAAGGCTACAGCCTTGTCTTACACCCTTCTTAATACGAGCACTTCGTTCTTGATCGTCCACTCTTATTATTCCCTCTTGGTTGTTTTTCCAAGTATACCTCCTCCTCTTGTGATTCTTGAACAGGGTATTACTAGCTATTACTAGCTGAAACTTGTTACAGAACTCAATTAGTCTTTCTCCTCTTTCATTCCTTGCCCCAAGCCCATATTCTCCTGTAACCTTTTCTTCTACTCCTTCCCCTACAACTGCATTCCAGTCGCCCATGACTATTAGATTTTCGTCCCCCTTTACATACTGCATTACCCTTTCAATATCCTCATACACTTTCTCTATCTGTTCATCTTCAGCTTGCGACGTCGGCATGCATACCTGAACTATCGTTGTCGGTGTTGGTCTGCTGCCGATTCTGATTAGAACAACCCGGTCACTTAACTGTTCACAGTAACACACCCTCTACCCTACCTTCCTATTCATAACGAATCCTACACCTGTTATACCATTTTCTGCTGCTGTTGATATTACCCAATACTCATCTGACCAGAAATCCTTGTCTTCCTTCCACTTCACTGACCCCTACTATATCTAGATTGAGCCATTGCATTTCCCTTTTCAGATTTTCTAGTTTCCCTACCACGTTCAAGCTTCTGACATTCCACGCCCCGACTCGTAGAACGTTATCCTATCGTTGATTATTCAATCTTTTTCTCATGGTAACCTCCCCCTTGGCAGTCCCCTCCCGGAGATCCGAATGGGGGACTATTCCGGAATCTTTTGCCAATGGAGAGATCATCATGACACTTCTTCAATTACAGGCCACATGTCCTGTGGATACACATTACGTGTCTTTAATGCAGTGGTTTCCATTGCCTTCTGCATCCTCATGTCGCTGATCATTGCTGATTCTTCCGCCTTTAGGGGCAATTTCCCACCCCTAGGACAAGAGAGTGCCCTGAACCTCTATCCGCTCCTCCACCCTCTTCGACAAGACCGTTGGCAGAATGAGGCTGACTTCTTATGCCGGAAGTCTTCGGCCGCCAATGCTGATTATTTATCAAAATTTAGGCAGTGGCGGGGATCGAACCCGGAACCGAAGACGTTTTGATTATGAATCAAAGACGCTACCCCCTTTTTTTTGTTTTTTTATTTTTTTTAACCCCTAGACCACGGGTACCTTTTTTTTCACACATTTGAACATTTTGATTTTTGATGCTGCAGGAAGAACATCTACTTCTTTTTTATTTTTTTAATATTTTTAGAGCTTTTTTTCTTATTTTTTATCATTATTGTTTCTTTTTTTATAAATTAATACATTCTTAATGTGGTTTTACTTTATACCACAACAAAAATAAATGTATCTAGTACCGCATCGTGCTCTGAGAAAAAGAAAACAAAGCTCGGCACGTTCCTACACCGAGGTAATGTATATGGAAAAAAAAAGTGCTTCATACAGGATGCAGAAGGGCGTGCCGCTACTCTCCTTACGCTTCTTCATCCAGGTACGTCTTCACGTATATCATGTTGTTCCACCGAGAATCGAAATTAGTCACGTCAGCTCACTCAATGGGTATCTTCTCCTACCTGTTGATGATCCAGCTGCGTGGAGGGTCGCGTAGGACACTCCCTAAGTAATTAGAAAAATACTGTCTGTATTTTGAGTTCCGTATGATCTTGCAATGACGTTCTTGTAGGTAGTTCCAAAAGTCTAATACATCTTTAGGTCCATCGTGAAATAAGTAGTGTACCGCATGCGCACGGATCCACGTGACAGCGTCGGTCTTGGCGCGCGGGAAATACTGTTGATCCGGAAACAGTAGAAACCGAGGTGTAATGTGTTCCGGAGTCACTCGTAGAAAATACGACAAAATTTGTCGCACCAAGCGCCATATGTCTTCTGCCGCGCCACATGTGAGACGGTGTTCGTCCGTGTCTGGTATCCCGCAGTCTACGCAGAGAGGCGATTCCGCCATGTTTATCTTGTGGAGGCGTGATCGGGTGATCTGTTTACCATTGACTGTGATGTACCATGTGGATCGGACGGCTGTGTCCAGTGGAACCGCGTGAATCGTCTTCCACACCACCTTCTAATTAACCTGAGGGCTTTTGGTTTCCACGATGTTTGGTGGGCGCCTCTGCTGTAGGACATGATATATATCCCGCGCCGACGCCTGTTTCGTCGGTGGTACTGCGATACTGACATAGCTGTGCTCAATGTAAAAGTTCCCGAAGTAGTAGAAGGGTGGGGGTATGTCTTGCGTCGTCAGTGGGGGCATAAGGGAGGGCGGAGCTAAGGACTCCAACAGCAAACCTGTCAAATTTTCCGGGTGCAGGCGCCACAGCTTGATGTGTGAGCTGACATACAGGGCCACAGCTCTGTCGTGGACATGGACTAGACCAACACCTCCCCTTTCTGGGGGAAGGGTCAGTGACTCATAACTGACTTTGAAGAGCATGTCGGTACTGACGTAGGCTCCGAATGCCGCTAATAGACGTCGAGCCATCAGTAATGGTATTGGGAGAACACGCGCTATATGTGGAAGGCGCGATACGAGGTAAACATTGACGAAGCGTGTCCTTTGGAGAATGTCGAGGGTCCGCAGACGAAGGTTGAAGATCTGGACCCGAATTTTTTGTAATAAGCGGCGGTAGTTAAGAGCCGCAGTGCGTCGTATGTCGTCGTGAAACTCTATTCCGAGACATTTGATAGTGCCACGAAGCTGTAGGGGTTCGACACACGCTGGGGTCAACCCGTCTCCTATGGCCATGGCGACCGATTTGGCGACGTTGAGACAGCTGCCGGAAGCCACACCGTACGTGGTAATCCATTCTAGTGCGCTGTTGACATCGTCGCGATTGCGGAACACGAGAACCAGGTCGTCTGCATAAGCTGTACAGCGAAATGTAACGTCACGTAGGGTAAGACCGGTGAGGCGTTGACGGAGACCACAGAGGAGCGGTTCCAGTGCCAGAGCATATAGTAACGTCGACAAGGGGCAGCCTTGACGCACGGAGCGGAAAATCGGGAGGGACTGCGAGAGACGCCCGTTAACGAGCACTTTGGAAGTCGCCCCTCGGAGGAGGCGCATCACGACGTCTGTGAATTGCTGTGAGTACTGCATGTGCTGGAGAACGGACGTTACGTACGCGTGATCCACTCGATCAAAAGCTTGGCTAAAATCTAGTGATGCCAGCGCTCCCGGGATGCGGCGTGCTCTGGCTAGGGCTATTAAGTCACGGTATCGACACAGTGCTGTGTGGATGTTGTCTGGTCTGGCGAGATGACGTAAGGTAGGGTCGGTCGTAGACGGTTTGCTAATAGTCTGGTGAATATCTTCATGTCGCAGTTGACGAGTGTTAGCGGGCGGTAATCTTGTATTCGAGCCCTACCTTTAGGCTTGTGGACCGGTATAATTATACCTTCTACGAAGGTCGCAGGGAGCGGCACCGCGGGGGACATAAGCTCCCGACAGATGTCTGTTAACTTGGGAGCCAGGAAATACTGGAAAGTTCTATAAAACTCCACAGGGAACCCGTCGGGGCCAGGAGACTTATTCGCCGCTCCTTTACCGATGGCGTCGGTAACTTCGTCTTCCGTAATGTCGTTCAATAATTCAGTTTGGAAATCCTGTGGGACAATGCCGTAAACCAGTTGTGAGACTGCTGTCACCGTCGTCGGGTCGGAACATTGAGCAAAATAAAGTCGTGCGTAATGGTCGAAGAAGGCTGCAGCAATATCGCGTTGTGTAGTGTGATGATGGCCGTCCTCAGTGGTGATGGCATGTATCAGCGCCCGTCTTCGCAGTGTACGTTCTCGGATAACGTGGTACATGGTGGGTCGTTCCGTTGCGAGTCTGTCTTGTGTCCGCGCTCGGACATTCGTCCCTTCGAGGTATCGGCGCATATGGGCTACGATCTGTGCTTTCGCACGCTGAACTGTCAGCTGTCGTTCCGGTGTGGGTGGCAAGGAGGCGCATTCGCGAAGAACGGTGAAATAAAAATCAAGGGTCTGCCGCCTCCAAGCAGCAGTCTCACGACCATACGTAATAAAGGTTCGCCGTAGGGCCGGCTTGGCGCAGGTTAACCACCAACTAATTGACGTAGGATACGTTGGGAGGCGGCGGACGCACAAACTCCACGTGTCTTCGATGGCGCGTCGACAATCCGGAGAAGCGAGATTAGCAAGGTTTAATTTCCAGGGATGTCGGCTGCGCCACACCCGTTGGCGACGAAGGGTGACGGCACATATATAGGCCTCGTGATCAGAAAAGGGTACTGGCCACACCTCCGCGTCACTCACCGTTGCCACGAGAGAACGGGAGACGTAAATCCTATCGATGCGACAAGACGAGTGACTCGTGAAATGGGTGTATCCCGGTCGATTTCCTCGGACATGTTCCCATGTATCTACCAGCTGGAGATCGCCGATGAGTGTCCCAAGTTCAGGGCACGGTGAATGGCGCGGCAGCTGATCTTTAGGTGCTTGGGTGCAATTGAAATCGCCCCCTAATATCAAGTCATTGTGCCTGCCCTGAAAAAGCGGTGCTATTCCTTCTGCGAAGAAGAGCGATCGGTCACGACGGCGATTCGTTACGGAAGGGGCGTACACATTGATAAACCGGACGCCTTGCACCGTTACGGCCAATCCTCTAGCGTCGGGGAGATATCGGACTTCGTCCGCCTCGAGCCCCTCTCTGAGCAGAATGGCGACTCCACTGTTAGTTGGCGAGGCGTGGGACACATGAGCCGTATAACCATATATACCCGGGAAATCGGCGACGAAGACTTCTTGGAGAAAGACAATGTCAACGTCTGCTGCATTGAGCATGTCTTGGAGCAGCGACAACTTCGTACGTGTCCGAATGGTGTTAATGTTGATGGTCGTTAAGCGATAGGTCTGTAGATCGTCTCCTGCGGTGGGGGCTGCCGTCAGTGTCGCCATAAAAGGTGGGGCCTGTGATCTGCTGGCCGCGTCCGCGCCGTCATCTGTTGCTACTCGGGAGGGGCCGAGGTGTGGGAGGAGAGACCCCTCTCCTCATCCACCACAGCGGCCGTAGAATCGTCTTCAATGTCATCCGCACAAGGTCCGTAAGTTAACGGTGGCTGCGGTAGAACACTTGTGGGCTGAGTGACTAAGGGTGAATCCCCAGTTGTTTCCGGTTGTGTACCAACGGCGGGCGCTGTGCTGGCCATCCGTTTGTCCGAGAGAGCGGAATCAGTTTTGTCAAAATCAGACAAAGTGACAGGTGAGGGCGATCTCGTGTCATCCATTTTCCTCGTCGTTTCGTCGGCCGTCCGGTCGTCAACTGGAGAAGACGTCCGCTGGAGGCAATCGTCTGAGGGTGTGCGACGTCGCTTTTTATGTTTTCTCGGTGACCTTTGTTTGCGGACGTGGGTTTCTGTGTCCGAAAGAGTTTGTGGTTCCCGTATAGCATCCCCCTCAGGTAGAAAGGCAGAGGTCGGTGCAACCCTAGCGTCGAGTTCCATTCTCTCGTCCGAATCTTCATGTGGAGTCGATGGGCGGCGTTCTTCAGCCCCTGCAGACACCGTAATGGTGTTGGTCAATCCAGGACCGGCAACAGGTGCACATTCTAACGCTTCCTGTCTTCCGGGGGGGTTGTCGTCTGTCATGACGGTCGATCGTGTCACCTCTGCGTAATTGAGGGCGGGGGCCGTGAGCGTAGGAGGTGGTGCCGTGTCATGCAATGGAAGTTGTGTAACCCGACGTTGAATACACGCCGAGCGCACATGACCCTCCTGGCCGCAACCAGAACAAGTACGAGGTTGGCCGTCGTACATTATTATTGCTCGACAGCCACCTATGACTAAGTAGGACGGCACATGTTTCTTTAATTCAATTTTCACTTGTCGGACGCCGTTGAGGACTTGGTACGTCTCGAAGGTGTTCCATTTTTCGGCCACGTGGCTAATTACCATCCCATAAGGGCGGAAAGCTGAGGTAACGACGTCCGGTGGTACTTCGAAAGGGAGCTCGAAGACTCTTAGTGTGCGTAATCCTAGTCCAGCATGGTCAACAGTAACCTCTCCGATGTGACCATCGGAGTGTTTGAACTTGAGAGTGTTCGCGCATCTGTTCACAACTGCGTGACATAACTCGTCATCGACTAACTTGACGTAAACGACGCTACTTGTGATGTGTTGTGTTGGTATTTGAACTTCGTCACGGATGAATCGTTCGACTTCAAAGGCTCGTGGTCGTGCGTAGTCGGGCTGGAAGCTGATCTTGATGGTAGCTTTTCTGTACGAATGAGCCATGGCGACTCAGCGTTAACGGACGCGAGTGTTAGCTGCGGCGAGGAAGTAAACAAACTACGCGCACTCGCGACTCTGCGGACGGGACCGCGACTCTGCGGACGGGACGTAAACAAGACATCCTCGCCGCTCACCGGCCGAAAGCAGACTGACCCCTAGACCACGGGTACGTACACTTCTATATTGGATATGCACGGAAGCAAAGGCGAAATGGTTCCATGCAAAATATGAAGAAATCGAAAAAGAAATTACTGTTGGAAGGTCTGACTCAGCATGAAGGAAAGTCAAAAGAACATTCGGTGGATTTAAAAGCAAGGGTAGTAACATTAAGACTGCAAGAGAATTCCACTGTTAAACGCAGGCCGGTCGGCGTGGCGGAGCGTTTCTAGGCGCTTCAGTCTGAAACCGCGCGACCGCAACGGTCGAAGGTTCGTATCCTGCCTCGAGCATGCATGTGTGTGATGTCCTTAGGTTGGTTAGATTTAAGTAGTTCTAAGTTCTTGAGGGCTGATGACCTCAGATGTTGGGTCCCATAGCGCTCAGAGCCATTTGAACAATTTTGTTAAATGCAGAGGAAAGAGCAATTAGGTAGGAAGAATGCATTGAATGCCTCTCTGAGGGGGCAGATTTGTCTGATGTGATAGAAGACGAAACAGGAATAGATTTAGAAGACAGAGGGGATCCAGTATTAGAATCAAAATCTAAGAGAGCTTTGGAGGACTTAAGATCAAACAACGCAGAAGGGATTGATAACGGTCCATCAGAATTTCTGAAATCATTGGGGGAAATGGCAACAAACCGACTATTGTCGTTGGTGTGCAGAATGTATGAGTCTGGCGACATATCATCTGACTTTAGAAAAAATATCCTCCACGCAATTACGAAGACTGCAAGAGATGACATGTGCGAGAACTATTGCACAATAAGCTTAACAGCTCATGCATCCAAGTTGATGACGAGAATAGTATACAGAAGAATGGAAAGGAAAACTGAGGATGTTTGAGATGACGATCAGTTTGGCTTAGAAACGGTAAAGGCCCCAGTGAGGCAATTCTGACGTTGCTGTTGGTAATGGAGGCAAGGCTCAAGAAAAATCAAAACACGTTCATATGATTTGTCGACCTAAAAAAAGCCTTCGACCGTGTAAAATGGTGCAAGGTGTTCGAAATTCTGAGAAACATATAGTAAGCTTTGGGGAGAGACGGATAATATACAACATGTACAAGAGCCAAGAGGGAATAACATGTACAAGAGCCAAGAGGGAATAGTACGACTAGACGAACAAGAACGAAGAACTCGGATTAAAAAAGATGTAAGACAGGGATGTAGTTTTTGCCCCCGCTATTCAATCTGTACATCGAAGAAGCAATGATGAATATAAAAGAAAGGATCAGTAGTGGAATTAAAATTCAAGGTGGAAGGACGACAATGATACGATTCGCTGATGACATTACAATCCTGAGTGAAAGGGAGAAGAATTACGTGATCTCCTGAATCGAATGAACAATCTTAAGAGTGCATAATATGGATTGAGAGTAAATTGAAGAAAGACAAAAGTGATAAGAAGTGGCAGAAATGAGAACAGTGAGAAACTTAACAGCAGGATTGATGGTCACAAAGTAGATGAAATTAAGGGACTCTACCACCTAGACAGCAAAATAACCAATGACGGACGGAGCAAGAAGGACATCAAAATCAGTTTAGCACTGGCAAAAATGGCATTCCTGGCGAAGAGAAGTCTACTACCATCAAACAAAGGCCTTAATTTGAAGAAGAAATTTCTGATAACGTACGTCTGTGTGGTAGTGAAACATGGACTGCTGGAAAAACGGAGTAGAAGAAAACTGAATCATCTGAGATGTGCTACAGGCGAATGTTGAAAATTTGGTAGACTGATAAGGTAAGGAATGAAGGGGTTCTCGCACAATCAGTATGGAAAGGAATATGTGGAAAACTCTGACAAGGAGAAGGGAAAGAATGAAAAGCTATCTGTTAAGGCATCGGGGAATGACTCCATAGTACTAGAGAGAGTTGTAGAGGCAAAAACTGTAGAGGAAGACAGAGATTGGAACACATCCTAAAAATAATTGAGGATGCAGGTTTAAAGCGCTACTCTGAGATGAAGCGCTTAAGAGGTTGGCACAGGAGAGGAATTCGTGACGGGCCACATCAAGCCAGTCAGAAGACTGATGAGTCAAAAAATAAAAAAAGATGTTCTACCGATTTCAAATTTGAATAACGGGTGCTAGAAACAAGACACGGCGACGGTGGCGACGTCTATTAGTAGTGGAAAGTTTCATTCCATATACAGGTCTTAAATCATGTCGCACTGGTCAAAACAACATCGTGCGTTCGCAGTGGAATGCAATTTTCGCTACGGCGTATCTGTCGTGTGTGCGCAAAGTGCCTATAGTTCGCATTTCACGATCCAGCGGCGATGTCCAATTTCTGCCGTCGGAACATTATTGAACTGGATAAGAAGAAAGTTCGGTGCAATTTCCAGTGCATCGAATCGAAAGTCAAGGGCCCTAAGAAAACTGTCCGAGATCATCGGACGTGTGCGTAGCAGTTTACAGGAAATCTTGGTTCTAACAAGACGACACGAGTTGCCACATATCCAGGAAGACAGGGAAAGTTGTCCGTGAAGCATTCGCCTTGTTTAACTGAGCCAGACCTACGGGATTATTTGAAGGGAACATTGTACCCCAACCGGCCGAAAAGCAGTAGTCGAATTCATGATGAAGTTTCCAGAAACCTAGAGCAGTTATGAAAGATTCGTTCAAACACTGGATGAAACGTCTCGAGTATTGTGTAGCCACGAATTTGTCCGATGTAGTGTTTCGCAAGTAAACATGAATAAATTTTGTTCCTTCTCTAAAATTTCAGCTTTGTTTCGCTATTAGTTTGTGTGTTACTCAAATATGAAATCATCGGAACACTGTGAAACATCCTGTACTGGAATGCTTATCCAGATACGCTCTTGGTTCACGAATACCGTACGTCCCATACATTGCCACACACTCTAGTTGTTAGAATGCCGTAGAATACGAACATAAAAAGGCATTCCGTAACGAAATAACTGCAAGTCTATGACAGGAACTACACCCAACACACAATTAAATAACACGTATCACGAGTGTTGTACGTGTTTTGCTGGTGTTATTCAAAGTCGGCCTAATTAAATACAATATTTTACATTACATACGCTGACTGTAGAAACCCTAATTACCTTGATGATGGAGAGGTTACTAACCACGACCAGTATTCCGACTCTGTTTTATATATATATATATATATATATATATATATATATATATATATATATATATATATATATATATTTGAAACGTTTCAAGCTTGGAGCTCTAGCAGAAAACTATTAATACCTGAGATAGCTATAAGGAAACATCATGAATGGCAAAATCAACTACGGTAACGAGTTAGCTAACCAGATGTCTGATGCCTCCCATTAGAGTTCATTGGCGAACGGTCAATCTTAGCCCTCTCCTAGTGAACACCTAACTGACGCATGCACCCCACTGGCAGCAGAAATAACACCACTTATGAAGGTACACGAGAGTCCAACACTTTGTCGACAGTGAGATCATTAGAGATGGATCGAAGGCAGGGGACGGCAATAAAGAAGGCCGAGTAACGTACAGTCACGAAAGAACTTAGTGTATTAACTTGTGTCCCCCTAAAAGCTTCATACAAAATAAAAGTTTCAAGGAGTGCAAGGATGCTCTAGCAGAAGACGCTAGTCTTCAATTCACATGTTATAAAAACAAACACGTGACACTCCCTAAATATTCCGAAAAAAGTAAAGATGAATTAAGTTCCGGAGAGAAAATGATAACTCGTCTTTGCAACATTTTCCAGTAGAAACTGTGAATTTCTTGGACTGCCTGGCGGAATGCGGGCGTGTGTTTGAACTTGACTCTCTTAGATATCCATCGCCAAATAGACAGATGGCTCCTAACACCCACGACGACAAATGTTTTTTTAGCTGTTCTTAAATATCTCGGACCGCCAGTCGCCTACACCACTAGCTACATCAAGTCTTCGATTAATGTTAATGGACACCGCGACATAGTGGTTAATAAACCTGGCTCTTGACATGGAAGCCACTGGCTCTGTTCTCAGAGACCATCTCCAGTGATGTAACGTAACTGATACTCAGAGTAAAAGATAATTATTTTTATTAAACCTCAACTAATTTCAATTACTAGCTCATCATCTGAAAAATTTTCTAAAATTTTTCATGCTAAATCCCAGATGTCTACAATTTTAAAATGTAATTCACAATTATTTATCACTGTTTGCGCATGTGTTCCTAACATATGACACGACAGCGACAACTTTTAAACTTTTTTTTGTATGATACAATTCAAAACGTGGGACAGTGAAAAGTCGAATTGCTTGCAGCAGTAGTGCGATTCCGTATCATTCCTACGTTGCCGATCAGTAAAAACCAATAAAAAGACAAAGCAACAAACTTAAAGTATACTATTGAAACGTACACTTCTGGCCATTACAATTGCAGCACCACGAAGATGTGCTACAGACGCGAAATTTAACCGAGAGGAAGAAGATGCTGTGATATGCAAATGATTAGCTTTTCAGAGGATTCACATAAGGTTGGCGCCGGTGGCGACACCTACAACGTGCTGACATGAGGAAAGTTTCCAACCGATTTCTCGTACACAAACAGCAGTTGACCGGCGTTGCCTGGTGAAACGTTGTGATGACTCGTGTGAGGAGGAGAAATGTGTACCATCACGTTTCCGACTTTGGTAAAGGTCCGATTGTAGCCTATCGCGATTGCGGTTTATCGTATCGCGACATTGCTGCTCGCGTTGGTCGAGATCCAATGACTGTTAGCAGAACATGGAATCGGTGGGTTCAGGAGGGTAATACGGAACGCCGTGCTGGATCCCAACGGCCTCGTATCACTATCAGTCGGGATGACAGGCATCTTATCCGCATGGCTGTAACGGATCTTGTAGCCACGTCTCGATCCCTGAGTCAACATATGGGGACGTTTGCAAGACAACAACCATCTGCACGAACAGTTCGACAACGTTTGCAGCAGCATGGACTATCAGCTCGGAGACCATGGCTGCGGTTACCCTTGATGCTGCATCACAGACAGGAGCGCCTACGATGGTGTACTCAACGACGAACCTGGGTGCACGAATGGCAAAATGTCATTTTTTCGGATGAATCCAGATTCTGTTTACAGCATCATGATGGTCGCACCCGTGTTTGGCAACATCGCGGTAAACGCACACTGGAAGTGTGTATTCGTCATCGCCATACTGGCGTATCACCCGGCATGACGGTATGGGGTGCCATTGGTTACACGTCTCGGTCACCTCTTGTTCGCATTGACGGCACTTTGAACAGTGGACGTTACATTTCAGATGTGTTACGTCCCGTGGCTCTACCCTTCATTCGATCCCTGCGAAACCCTACGTTTTAGAAGGATAATGCATGACCGCATGTTGCAGGTCCTTTACGGGCCTTTCTGGATACAGAAAATGTTCGACTGCTGCTCTGGCCAGCACATTCTACAGATCTCTCACCAATTGAGAACGTCTGGTCAATGGTGGCCGAGCAACTGGCTCTTCAAAATAAACCTGTCACTACACTTGATGAACTGTGGTATCGTGTTGAAGCTGCATGGGCAGCTGTACCTGTACACGCCACTTCCACACGCATTTGACTCAATGCCCAGGCGTATCAAGGCCGTTATTACGGCCACAGTGGTTGTTCGGGGTACTGATTTCTCAGGATCTACGCACCCAAATTGCGTGAAAATGTAATCATATGTAGTTCCAGGATAATATATTTGTCCAATGAATACCCGTTTATCACCTGCATTTCTTCTTGGTGTAGCAATTTTAATGGCCAGTAGTGTATTTTGCAGTAGCTCACTTGGAGTAAAGAGTATGAGTCCTTCTAGTAGCCTTGAAAGAGGGAAAACCTTCTGTATCGAAGACAGGTAGGTCTTATGGAACTGTTGCTCCACATTTTCCACTCCCATTCACCTCATGATTTTCTTTTACACATCTCTGCCCCTCCCCATATTAGTGATCTCAAATTTAGTCCATTTTCTTTGTCTTTAGTCCTTTTCTTTGTCTTTATACTTAGTCCTCCCTCTTCCCCTGTTCATTTGCTCTTCTTCAGTTCTTCGCCTGACGCGCAACTCACCCTCTTGGAAACGGCGCCTTATGCTAATCCGCTAATTACACCGCTAACCAGCCATTTTTATAGGAAGGTTTGGAACGGTGTATGCTCACCCTTCTAACATAGAAACGAAGCTGTTTGAACAAAAGAGCAGCGAAACACTGAAAGCCACGTCCCATATTCTTGGTCAGAGTACGTAAGATAAGTGATTTCAGTAAAAGGTCTTGAAAATATCCCACTTTGCGACCAAAGTTTGACCAAAGAACAATCACTAACACAATCTGACCACTATGTAGTTGAAATGCCGAAGGGTAGGTGAAACTTCCATTATGCAATGGAAAAGAAAAAGGGGGAGGAAGAACGAATATTTGAATAAAACGAAGTTTATGGTCACTGCTTATAATTTCTCATCCTGATTTATAATCGTAAGTGTGACATCTCTTATATGCAAACCACGTGCAGCAGGTATATACAGTCTCACATGGAAAACTTAACATCTGCCAACAAAGAAGCAAGCACTAACACTAACTTTCATTTCTAACTGGAAAAGTATGCAGTGACTTCAAAATATTTCTGCTAATAGCAGTTCCTTTTACTTCGGCTAATGATTCCGCTGAAGGTAGGATACATTGAATGATTTGTCATCACCTCAAGTACTGTCTCAAGTATGAATTTAAGAGCACATGTGAGCAGTTCAGAAATCGTACTGACTTCATAAACGACCGGTGGGTGAAACTGAATCGAAGATGCTTTGGCGAAATTAATGAGCAATTCAATAAGCCGTGACAAATAATAAATCTACAAGCGTCCTATGATCGACCACGTCACTTCTGTCACGTTGAACGATTCTCTTCACCCGTCGTTGGTCCCGTTCTTGTAGTTGCAGCACTGAAAAGACCAACATGGGAAAGGGGTACAATGCCATAATTACGTTGACTGTTGACTGTGCGTTCTTCAAAGATTTGAAGGTCAGTTCATCCATGTAACATTACTCCTCCCCATACCATAACACCTGGACCATCTAATCGATCACGTTCGACAATACTGACGCACTCTCATACGGCGAGAGTTGGGAACATGTCGAACACGATCGCTTTCGTAGCGCAGATTTTATGGTGTGAGGAGGGATAATGTTGCATGAGCGAACTGACCTAATCTTCGAACACGGTACGCTCACTAGTCTACATCTACATCTACATTTATACTCCGCAAGCCACCCAACGGTGTGTGGCGGAGGGCACTTTACGTGCCACTGTCATTACCTCTCTTTCGTGTTCCAGTCGCGTATGGTTCGCGGGAAGAACGACTGTCTGAAAGCTTCCGTGCGCGCTCTAATCTCTCTAATTTTACATTCGTGATCTCCTCGGGAGGTGTAAGTAGGGGGAAGCAATATATTCGATACCTCATCCAGAAACGCACCCTCTCGAAACCTGGACAGCAAGCTACACTGCGATGCAGTGGGCCTCTCTTGCAGAGTCTGCCACTTGAGTTTGTTAAACATCTCCGTAACGCTATCACGGTTGCCAAATAACCCAGTGACGAAACGCGCCGCTCTTCTTTGGATCTTCTCTATCTCCTCCGTCAACCCGATCTGGTACGGATCCCACACTGATGAGCAATACTCAAGTATAGGTCGAACGAGTGTTTTGTAAGCCACCTCCTTTGTTGATGGACTACATTTTCTAAGGACTCTTCCAATGAATCTCAACCTCGTACCCGCCTTACCAACAATTAATTTTATATGATCATTCCACTTCAAATCGTTCCGCACGCATACTCCCAAATATTTTACAGAAGTAACTGCTACAACGTTGTTGTGACACTTTCCCATGCGCAACTTTTCAGGGATGCATTTGGCCTTGACTTCATTATAGCCATGGAGCTCTTAGAACGAGAGTATATCAGGCCAATGGGTTGGCCTACCTGTTGCCATCGACTTAATTCGTATCGATCACTTGCGAAACGCGCTGGGACACGTCTTGCATCATGTCCACATGCACCAATGACCATCCAGCAGCTGTCAACCATGCTGGTGAAGAAATGGAATGTTCTACTGTAAGAATTCCTTATTTTTCTTATGGCCAGTATAGGGAAACGTTACAGAGCACACGTTACCGTCCGTTATGGTCACACACCCTGCTGAGAACCATGTCCTTCCTCTGGTAATGTCCGTGGAATCATCATCAATCTCATTGACTTCAGAATAATTATTGAATTTATATAAAAGTGTCATTTCTGTTCGCCTCTTTGCATATTTCTTTCAGTTACCTTCTGTACTCCACTGAAGAGCCAAAGAAACTGGTACACCTGCCTAATGTTCTGTAGGGCCCCCGCGAGCACGCGGAAGTGTCGCAACACGACGTGGCATGGACTCGACTAAAGTGTGAAGTAGTGCTGGAAAGAACTGAAACCATGAATTCTGCAGGGCTGGCCAGATATCTGTAAGAATACGAGGGGCTGGAGATCTCAACAGAATAGCACGTTGCAAGGCATCCCAGATCAATAATGATAATGTTTGGGGAGTCTGGTGACCAACGGAAGTGTTTACACTCAGAAGAGCGTTGCTGGAGCCACTCTGGAGCAATTCTGGACGTCTGGGGTCCCGCATTGTCCTTCTGGAATCGCCCAAGTTCGTCGGCATGAACAATGGACAGGAATGGACGCAGGAGATCAAATAGGATGCGTAAGCACATGTCACATGTCAAGTCGTATCTAGAAGTATCATGGGTCCCATACCATTCCAACTGCACGCGTTCCACACCATTACAGAGCCACCACCAGCTTGAGCAGCCCCTGCTGACACGCAGGGCCCATGGATTCATGAGGTTGTCTCGATAGCCGTACACGTCCATCCGCTCTATACAATTTGAAACGAGACTCGCCCTACCAGGCAACATGTCTCCAGTCATCAATAGTCCAACGGGCAAAGACGACGCGTAAAGCTTTGTGTCGTACAGTCATCAAGGGTATACGTGTGGACCTTCGGCTCCGAAAGATGTCGATGATGTTTCGTTGAATGGTTCGCACGCTCACGGTTGCTGATGGCCCAGATTGAAATCTGTAGCATTTTGTGGAAGGAATTGCACTTCTGTAACGTTGAACGATTCTCTTCAGTCGTCGTTGGTCCCGTTATTGTAGGGTTTTTTTCCGGCCTCAGCGATGTCGGAGATTTGATGTTTTACCAGAGTCCTGACATTCACGGTACAGTCATGGAATGGTCGTACGGGAAAATCCCCACTTCATCACTACCTCGGAGATGCTGTGTCCCGTCGCTCGTGCGCCTACTATAACACCACGTTGAAACTCACTTAAATGTTGATATGCTGTCATTGTAGCGGCAGTAACCGATCTAACAACTTCGCCAGACACTTGTTGTCTTATACAGGCGTTGCTGACAGTAGCGCCGTATTCTGAACAGTGTCTTGGGCGCTTCAGTGCATATTTTAGTAGTTATTTCTACGTATGATACAACTTTCAAAGAGTTATATTACTTGACAGAGACACATCGTGCGAAAGTTACTTTCCGCCTTAAGTTTTTCACGCCACTTTATATAAGAGTGTAACGAACACCGTACGCTAACCTTACAAGTGGGCCGATATTGCGGGCGAATATGGCAAGAGGCCGCTCTGTTTGAACAACGGAACTTAAGTCGGAACAGGTCTGGAGATACATCAATAGACCCAAATGCATGGTAAACAAAATATTACTGCTTCAACCTCATAATCCTCCTAATTTAGAGCATGGGAATGGACTTGGGAACGCAGCCTCAACTTGGTACACAGCGTCCACAAACCCGTGTAGACTCAGGGCAAATAAAATAAAACAGTATGTAGGAAACAGAAGTTGGTCACTATAAAACCGGAGAAAAGAGTGCGTTTTGTCTTTTGTTCGACGGTACGCGCTATTAGCCAACTCTGACACATAGGTATCTCATTGGTCACAGCTGACTATGCTTCAGAATTGACGACTGTTGTGTGCTTAGAAAACGAGAATCCAAGTATAGAATGCCTTTGCAACAGTTTAGAGAGTCGCAATTAGCGTAAAAGTAACTTGAAAGGCGACCTTTAATAATCGGCATCGAACAGATTTGCATGACACCAAAATGGCTACAAAGCGTATGCGCCGGCCGGTGTGGCCGTGCGGTTAAAGGCGCTTCAGTCTGGAACCGCGTGACCGCTACGGTCGCAGGTTCGAATCCTGCCTCGGGCATGGATGTGTGTGGTGTCCTTAGGTTAGTTAGGTTTAATTAGTTCTAAGTTCTAGGCGACTGATGACCTCAGAAGTTAAGTCGCATAGTGCTCAGAGTCATTTGAACCATTTGAAAGCGTATGCTTTATGCAAAGCTGGAATTTAGTTTATTCAAGTGTAATCGAAAGGTCCTTCAATCGCTACATTCTTCTCATACCTTATTCCACTCAACAAGTGGACAAATTACTGGTAGGAACGATACTTGGCAATGTCTATGTAAAAATGGTTCAAATGGCTCTGAGCACTATGGGACTTAACTTCTGAGGTCATCAGTCCCCTAGAACTTAGACCTACTTAAACCGAACTAACCTAAGGATATCACACACATCAATGCCCGAGGCAGGATTCGAACCTGCGACCGTAGCTGTCGCGCGGTTCCAGACTGAAGCGCCTAGAACCGCTCGGCTACTCCTGCCGGCTCTAGGTAAAAGCTTTACTTTCACAGTCATCGTCGTATTTGATCGGCACAAAGAAAAAGTGTACAATCATAGAAATGGTCTCGTTTAGGCAATAAACCTTCCGCAGCTCGACTCCACTTCTTTATTTATTTAATGATAACTAATTTCGAGCCTAAAGGGTTATTATCAAATGCTCTTGCTCGTTGAAACCAGAAATTAAGTTGCCATCGTATTACGTGTCACACGGAAGAGTCAGATCACATCCAAAATGTGTAACTTTAGCAGTCAACGGCCAGACGAAAGGAGAATTTTTCTCCAGAAACTGTTGTAAATTTTAGTTCCCAGAGATTTTGTCAACGTTGCAGGTAAACATCCACTTCCTGTGCTTTCTTTCGTAATGGATTACAAACGTACCAACGGATGCTGTTGCTGAATGTAGGGACAGGACGTGATTGTGGCAGTGGCTTTGGAATTATGTGTGCACAGTGGCTGTGCACACCCGGAAGGGAGCTCGGTAGCTGTCAAAGTATGTACGCCATTCGAGTTGAGCGAATCGCGCTGGGAGGAAGAAGAAGGGAGTGTCTTTGCAAGGGATCCCCGGCCCGTCTTTGTCGCCGGTGTGTGACCGGAGGCACTTAGGTCAATATTTGCCTGGGCGGCTTTTCAGGTGGCTTCCGGGCGACAAATGCGGTAGGAGGGGGTCGTGGACCCGCGGAGCGAGGGTCGCAGAGCCCCGCAGGCGCAGCCGCAGACAGCGGGCAGCACCGGCTGCGCAAACACCGCACTTTTGTGTCGCGCCCCGCACGACTTGTCCACCAGTTAACTGGCTCCGCTGTTTGCTGGTCGCGTCCGCGCCGACCGCCTTTCAGATGTTAAAACCCTGCGTGATGGACGGCCTGCGTCCTCCGCTGTCACCGTTTCTCTGCAGTCGCGGAAGGAACGTGGAAGACGTGCTAAACACTTGTTGACCGCTCTGCCTCCTCCGACGTCCTCCCTATTTTCTGCCCGGCTTCTTCAACCGCCTTCGTAGATTCAATCAAATTATTCAGAGTTCCGTGGTAACTAAAAATGCAGTGTGAAACCCAGCTCCTCTGATAAATTTTCGGAACAAGTTGAGCAATATTTCAAATTCTGGTATAAGGGACCTATGGTGGCGCGTTATGCTTACTGCTCCGTTGTCTTACGCTGTCTTTTTATACAGAGAATTCATGTGAGCATTGAGATCGTTTCTCAACAAGGCGATCAGCTAGATTAAATAAGAAGTACTGTGTCCACCTTTACTCTAACCATCATCGCCTTGGAACATAACACATCTTTTAAGAAGGCTCAAAAAACACGATGTCGTTTTATGCTCCAACTGGTGTTAACGTACGAAAGGCAAGATACGAGCTCAATGAAATGACAAAAAAGGGATACCTGAGCTGGCTTCCTTTCCAACCACAACAGTGTCTGACGTGGACAAAGACCAACAACCTCTTTGTTCAGAAATGAATGACCGAATTATTCGTAAACTTTGTTGCACGAAATGACTTCAAGATACGTTGAAATGATCGACATTTAATATCAGGGCAGCTGATTGCTATGAACAAGAGTGAATGCAATATGTGTTCGTCAATTATGTCTCTTCCCAACCATTTGCCAATTCCGCTGGTTCCAGTCTGAAAAATGTTTGAAAATTACCAAAAGTCATGTAATTAATTACTCTAAGCCACAAGACATGTCAATTAACTGTAGCTCACGTAACATGTCTGTTCGGTACAAGAGGCTACAGAAGAAGCCTAAACAAGAGTGAGTCTGAAGTCGTGTTGCCGCAAAAAACAAAAGAAAAACTCTATACCTTTCTCCGCTTTAGCGATAGGCTATATTAATATCGCTGGCGGTCAATAAATCTCCACTACGATGATACAGAATGCAATTGCTGTTATATTACATTAAACAATTAGAAATTGTGTGAGACTCTGTCTGCATCCTTACATAGATAGCATTAAAGAAAAGAAAACGCGCGCATACACAGGAGACTGGCTCTTTCCAAACGTTAATACAAATATATTGTTGCTACAAAAAGAAACACTTCAACGGCCTGATTTTTTTCTTTTCTTGAGTCATCAGTCAGTCCTCCAGTTTGATTCGGCCTGCTACGAGACCGCCCCTTGTGATAATCTCTCTTCTCATAGTACCACTTGCATCGTATATCCTTAGTTATGATAGGTGAAACTGGGGTGGGAAGGTTCAGAAGATGTCCCCAAATGGAACGACTGGAGTCCTTATATGGTTCAAAAGTTTTAGAGCGAAAAACAATTTTACAAGACCAATAACAAACAAATATTATTTAAACAGTTACCATGATTTTAATTAATTACCATCAAATAAATATCAGGGCACAGAGTTTCAAGTAACAAACAACGCTGAGTGAATAGTCAGCTGCAGGGATAAGTTCACAGAGAAGTTAGCCGAAGGTCTCAGACACAGCTGTAGCTAATGACAATATTTCAAGGCAGACAACAGCTCTCAATAAACAGTTTTACCTAATTAAAATCGGTAATCACTTAACGCTCAGTTACTTTCAGCTAAATGAAATGAAGTTTAGGAGAATTTCTCATATGCAGCTACCATTAATTACGAAAACCATCTGTCATTACATTAAAATCAGAACTATAGATTTCTGTAAGCAGCAAACAATGATATTTAAAGGGAGACAGGGAACGTAACAGCTTTTAATAAACAGTTTTACCCAATTTCCCTATTAAGCAGCCAGTTACAGCTCTTCGGAAAATCAGTAGTCGTTTAATGCACTGAGCAAGCTTAGCAATTGTCATCATTTACAACTGTCATTAAGCATAATACATCTTTTCATTCGTTGAAACCAAGTATAGTTGTTTCATTAGCAAGAAACAGCTATTTTTAAAAGGGAGAGGGGGCAGGCAAGACAACAGCTTTCAATACACAGGTATAGCAAATAACCTTATTGCAGTGAGATTGATCATGCGTGAAGGTAACGCAAAACCACACCAGAAGGTAAAAGTGGAGGAGGACAGTCAAGAGGCAAAGGGAAATCATTCAACTTGGGTAGGACGGGGCCGTTCTCCCACTACTTAAGACGCCAAAAGACTGCGCCATCTTCAAAACATCGAACCGGTCAAAAACTACTCCAAGTAGCCGCCGACTCCAAACCACGATAGGATACCCTCTAACAAAAACCACTTGGCGGGACAAACAGTGGCGATGCGTAAACCAAACGTTCCACCATCATCAGGGTTGACCATTGGGCCTCAAGTCATAGAAAGCGTCGAGCAGCTCGCACTTCCAGGAAAATCTCCAGTTTCTCACCGACTTGACTGTTCACAATGAATTCCCACATCGCGTTTTTACTGCTAGCAAGGGCGTCACCTGCGAGGCCCAAAATTAAGAGACAAAGGCGATCCTAGTGTCGAGCTTACAAGGCTCAACTTTCCCCACTGTAACTCAAAGACACCCCACCGGGCTCCGGCGCCTATGGCATAAGGTAGGGACAAAGGTTAACTCTCTCCTTAATCAGACTAACATGGTCTCTAAAGATCTTCCCATTTAATTCATTATGGACTAAGACATTAATAGGACTCAAAAACGTTAAGATTTTACAGGTCCCTATGAAATGGTGAGTCCGTTTGTTAGCAGGGTTTTCTCTGGCCTTGGATCTGAATGACATTGAACCTATGAACAACGAAAACGCTCCTCTAGTAATTGTAACTAAGTGCTGGTGTGTGAGCTCAGTGTTGCGTTTGGCCGTTTCCCAGTTCTCTTGGATGGTTTGAGGTGTGACTCGCTGAGAGAGCAAGTCATCAATGGTCCAAAGGTTACTCAAAGGAGTGGTAACCGGACAGGCCAAGATTAACGAGGCCTTAGTTGCTTCATGTTGATCAGTGTTAAAGACCAGATTTAACCACGGGATAGGAAGATCCCAACGTTTTGTGGACTTCGCGTAAAATATTATCAAGGTGGCCTTTAGATATCTGTAAAACAATAAACTGGTAGCCAAGATAGCAGGAATTCTTTTTATTCCATGATTACCGGTTTCGGCGAACTAAAGCCGCCATCATCGGATCTTAGGACACATACAGGTTACAACATCAAGGCAAGCAATGGTGATATTAATAGTTGCCTATCACACGCAGGTCTTACAGCTATTATAGGCAACTATTAATATCACCATTGCTTGCCTTGATGTTGTAACCTGTATGTGTCCTAAGATCCGATGATGGCGGCTTTAGTTCGCCGAAACCGGTAATCATGGAATAAAAAGAATTCCTGCTATCTTGGCTACCAGTTTATTGTTTTACAAGCATCTACATCGCTCCCACAAGAACACAATGTGCTACCTACAAAATACTTCAGGTATCTATCTACACACGCAGTTAGACAGTTGTGGTTAGTAAGGAGTGGTGTAATGTGTCTATCACAATGGTCAAAATAAAATTTCCAGAATTCCCTGGAGGTACATGCCAGAGCTTTACCACTCACTAGGTTACTCAATGACCCAAGGACCACAAAGATGTTGGAAAGATATTGTACGGATTGGCCACTAACGACCCTATGACAGGGCATTAACCAGCTGCAATGGGAAAACCCTTCCACCACCACCAAGTTATAGCGGTCCTCCCCCCCCCCTCCCCCCCTCTCCACCATGGGTACGTGGGAGGGCAGTCCACGGCCTGCTCTCGGCATGTCAGAATTAGGTTTTGCTCCTTTGCACAGTTGATTCTCCCCCATTAACCAACGTATATATTTACACATAGCTGGTCAAACCACATGTTGTCTAAATTTTGCCAAGATCTTATGAAAATCTAAATGACCTCTCACCACAGAACTATAGAAATACCTGAAAACAGGGAGAATCAGCAACAGAGGCAAACAACCATTGAAAGTACGGTCGCCGCCGCCCTTTTGACACACACTACTTTTATAGAATGTCCTCGCTTTAAAAAGCATTTTCTTTAATTAATAATATGGGACTCCTCCTCCTGTCTCATTCTGAGACCACAAAAGAGTTTGGCAACATCTCTCAAGACAGCGCAGCGCAAGGCAAGCTGTTCATCGGACACAGCACGTGAAGGGGAGTCGCAGTCTTCATACATGTGACTCAAAGTATCTGCCACGCCATTTTCTGGACCCCTCAGATCATAAACCTTGAAGCATAAGATGGAGATGGATAATGAAGGGCTTGCCAAAATGCAGGTGGCTAGCACAGGAGGGTTGCTAAGTGCAGCCTCGATTGCCTCAAAGCAGGTTTCCCTTCCTTATGCAAGAAATTCAAAGGCGCAGGCAATTGCGCGGGCCTAGGAATAAATTTTCAGAAGAAATTCACCATTCCAATAAATCTAGGCACTCCCTTTTTGCTCTTGGGAGGGGGCAAGCTACACAAGGAACGTGATCGCTACTGAGCAATACTGACCTCTTGAACCGATATGAGGACCCAAAAGAGATGTACACAGACGAGCCAAATAATCTTAGAAGGCTTTACCGTAACACTGGCCTCCCTTAAACATAGTAAAACTTTTTCAAGGTGATCGAGCTGTTCCGCGAACGAGGCACTATAAACAACCACTTCATCAAGGTAATTGTTAACGTATTTGAACATGAGGTCTTCCAAAATAAGGTCCAAGAGACGAGACAAGACATCCGCGCTCGTAGACAGTCCGAAACGAACCCGACTATATTCACTAAGGTTCTAATCCGTACAAATGGCAGTTACAGGTTTGTTGGAGTCTTCAGTCAACCATTGTGAAGGTCAGCCAACGTAACTGGTTCCAAAAATACCTTTCGGTTAGTGCCCTATAATCTGCAACTGGTCTATAATCGCCACTCTGTCCTTTAGAAACAAGGGAAATGTATGAAGCGTAGGGAGAAGTTCAAGATGTAATAACATCTTCCTGGAGTATGTTATTAGTCAGTCCCCGCAAAATCTATTCTTAAGTGATCTACACTCCTGGAAATGGAAAAAAGAACACATTGACACCGGTGTGTCAGACCCACCATACTTGCTCCGGACACTGCGAGAGGGCTGAACAAGCAATGATCACACGCACGGCACAGCGGACACACCAGGAACCGCGGTGTTGGCCGTCGAATGGCGCTAGCTGCGCAGCATTTGTGCACCGCCGCCGTCAGTGTCAGCCAGTTTGCCGTGGCATACGGAGCTCCATCGCAGTCTTTAACACTGGTAGCATGCCGCGACAGCGTGGACGTGAACCGTATGTGCAGTTGACGGACTTTGAGCGAGGGCGTATAGTGGGCATGCGGGAGGCCGGGTGGACGTACCGCCGAATTGCTCAACACGTGGGGCGTGAGGTCTCCACAGTACATCGATGTTGTCGCCAGTGGTCGGCGGAAGGTGCACGTGCCCGTTGACCTGGGACCGGACCGCAGCGACGCACGGATGCACGCCAAGACCGTAGGATCCTACGCAGTGCCGTAGGGGACCGCACCGCCACTTCCCAGCAAATTAGGGACACTGTTGCTCCTGGGGTATCGGCGAGGACCATTAGCAACCGTCTCCATGAAGCTGGGCTACGGTCCCGCACACCGTTAGGCCGTCTTCCGCTCACGCCCCAACATCGTGCAGCCCGCCTGCAGTGGTGTCGCGACAGGCGTGAATGGAGGGACGAATGGAGACGTGTCGTCTTCAGCGATGAGAGTCGCTTCTGCCTTGGTGCCAATGATGGTCGTATGCGTGTTTGGCGCCGTGCAGGTGAGCGCCACAATCAGGACTGCATACGACCGAGGCACACAGGGCCAACACCCGGCATCATGGTGTAGGGAGCGATCTACTACACTGGCCGTACACCACTGGTGATCGTCGAGGGGACACTGAATACTGCACGGTACATCCAAACCGTCATCGAACCCATCGTTCTACCATTCCTAGACCGGCAAGGGAACTTGCTGTTCCAACAGGACAATGCACGTCCGCATGTATCCCGTGTCACCTAACGTGCTCTAGAAGGTGTAAGTCAACTACCCTGGCCAGCAAGATCTCCGGATCTGTCCCCCATTGAGCATGTTTGGGACTGGATGAAGCGTCGTCTCACGCGGTCTGCACGTCCAGCACGAACGCTGGTCCAACTGAGGCGCCAGGTGGAAATGGCATGGCAAGCCGTTCCACAGGACTACATCCAGCATCTCTACGATCGTCTCCATGGGAGAATAGCAGCCTGCATTGCTGCGAAAGGTGGATGTACACTGTACTAGTGCCGACATTGTGCATGCTCTGTTGCCTGTGTCTATGTGCCTGTGGTTCTGTCAGTGTGATCATGTGATGTATCTGACCCCAGGAATATGTCAATAAAGTTTCCCCTTCCTGGGACAATGAATTCACGGTGTTCTTATTTCAATTTCCAGGAGTGTATATGGCGCCCGACAAATAGGAATAACGTCAACCAAGCGGATCTCATATTGTATCTTACTGGTGACGCTTCATTTATTAGTGAGGAATTCGGGAAACTGGTATAGCACGCTCAGATAACAAGTTCAACAGTTGTTTAACCAGTTTTCAAATGATCAGTGTCAAATCAGAGGACCTCAGGTACACATTACTTACAGGGTGAGAACGCCGACATGAATACTACGCTATCCCCTCAGCAGAGCGCAATTTAAAGTAAAAGGGCGAGCCTGATAATCATGAACCAAGCCTATATTCTCAATGAAATTATAGATGAGTATCAAGGTAAGTGACGTTCGGGGTAACAACAAAGTTAACTGGCTAAGTAAAATTCGATATACCTAACTTACCTCAAAACTCCCCTACCAGAGGTAACTCTTGTTCATAAAGCTGACGACATCTCTATGATAAGGGGGGGGGGGGGGGGCACAGAGGACACAATCTACATAAAATCCTAAACCCGAAGTACGAGCTATAATCAAGTAGGGAAACAGAATTCCCAGAATACAAAAGAGCGCATTCAGGTTCATTATTTAAATAGGCGCACACACATAAGGAAGCCTTAGATTTCGCACTGCTCTAACGTGGGAACAACTCCTTTGTAAAAGGTGGGGTCGGAGGCGGGGAAGGAGGCAAGAAAGCAGCCTTCAGTGAACGGGTATAGCAGACAAACGTATTGCAGTGGGATTGATCATGCGTGAAGGTAACATAAGACCCACCAGAAGGTGAAGGAGAAGGACAGTGGAGAGGCCAAGGCAAATCACTTTGTTTGGGCAGGATGGTGAAGTTCTTCCGCTACTTAAGACGCCAAGAGACTGGGCCACTTGGAACCGGTCAAAAATAACTCCAAGTAGCCGTTGGCTCCAAACCACGTTAGGATGGCCTCCAACAGAAACACCTGGTCGGACAGGCAGTGACCACTTGTGAACCAGACGTTCCAACGTCATCAGTGTTGACCGTTGAGCTCCGCACCATCAAAAGCTTCGAGCCGCTAGCACTTCCGAAAAAAAAAGTTTCAGAGTCTTCACTGATAACGAAGTCTTTCCGCATCACGTTTTTATTGGTAGCGTGGACGCCACCCGCGAGGTCCAAAGTTAAGAGGCAAAAACTATCCTAGAGGGAGGAAATCGATTGAGTATCGAGTCAACACGGGTCAGGTTATTTGTTGGATGCATTCCAGTGTCTTGCCCTACCGTTTCAACCATCTACAACTCCCTCTAGTACGATTGAAGTTGTTCCCTGATACTTTAACACTTGCTCTATCAACCTGTCCCTTCTTCTTACCTACGTTCTCCACGTATTGGTTTCCTCACTGATTCTCTAGAGAATCCCTTATTCCTTATCTCATTAGTCCATTCTACAGCACTACATCTCAAACGCTTCGATTCTCTTCTTTTCCGGTTTAGGCACAGTACATGCATGATTCACTGCCGTACTCTGCTGTGCTCCAAACGTAAATTCTCAGAATTTTCTTCCTCAGTTATTTGAAACTAGCAGACTTCTTTTAAGATAGCAGATTTCCTTAACTTCATGTTCACTAATTTGATACTAAGTTTATAGCTGATATCATTTCTGCTATTCCTTATTATTTTTGTCTTTTTTTTTTTTTACTCTGTCCTTTTTCTTTACTGATTAGACGGTCCATTCCTCTCAACAGGTCTTGTTATTCTTAAATAATTCTACTGGGGATACCAACGTCGAAAGCGAATCTTATCACTGATATCCTGTCACACTTAATTTTAATCTTGCTATTGAACATCGGTGTATAGACTAGACTGCAGTGGCGAAATACTACATCGCTGTCTTACACTCTATTTAGTCTGTGCAGTTCGTTCTTATTGTTCCATTCAATGTCTCCTCTTGATTCTTATGTTATCCGTCTGTCCCTAGAGCTTACTACTATTTTTCTGAGAATTTTGACCGTCTTGCACTATGTTACGCTGTGTAAAGCATGACTTTTCTTAAATTTTGTTTCCATTATCAACCGCAGTTTCAAACCTGCGTCTCTGGTGCCTTTACCTTTCCGATCCGAAAGCCAAACTCAATTTTCTTTTTCATTCTTCTGTATATTAATCTTGTTAATAACGTCGACATATAAGCTATTAAGCTGATTGTGCGGTAGTTCTCGCACTTATCTGCCCTTGCCATCTTTGATAAAGTATAGATGATATTTTACGAAAAGTCTATGATGATACCAACTTTATCTAGAGAGATAGTTAAGTTATAAATTAAAATAATAATAAAAATATTTGCCTCCTGATTTTCTCTGTGTCCCATAGACGAGAGTTGGTCAGAAATTATCAGTGTGTTAGGGGTATAGGCAAATATTGTGATACTTGGTACCCATTTCAGTCTATTAGTTGTTTTTTCTCTGTGTCTAACAGCCTTCTCCTAACACATCACACAATGTACTATTTCGTGTTCTCTGCATGGTCGTAAGTGCGTCACTAAGTTGACTACGCCTGTCAGTACAGACTAACCGTTTTGGGTCCATGTGTCGACACCTCAACACCAGGCCTGCTGCCCAGGGGAAAATAAGAACTATCGTTTGCTCTTGCCACATGAACTTGGAGGTACTAACCAACCTAAAAACATACTGCTCCTAGTAGCTGCAATTATTAGCCTGGAAATGAAGTAAATACAGATTAATTATGTTCAGTGTACTATACTCAGTCATAAACAAAAATATCTACACTTACTCTCTTAAAACTCTGTGTATTATCACCATCCTTTGTCTATAAGAACAATTTCCGGTCAGAATATTTTAATGCAACGTCTTTCATACTGTCATTATCGGTAGTCACCAAGATTGGTAGCTGGTGGTTAGGATAAGCCAGATAATGACAACGTAATAGGTTTGGTGAGCTCCTCTGAAACTTGCTTGTAAGACGGATATACACTCCTGGAAATTGAAATAAGAACACCGTGAATTCATTGTCCCAGGAAGGGGAAACTTTATTGACACATTCCTGGGGTCAGATACATCACATGATCACACTGACAGAACCACAGGCACATAGACACAGGCAACAGAGCATGCACAATGTCGGCACTAGTACAGTGTATATCCACCTATCGCAGCAATGCAGGCTGCTATTCTCCCATGGAGACGATCGTAGAGATGCTGGATGTAGTCCTGTGGAACGACTTGCCATGCCATTTCCGCCTGGCGCCTCAGTTGGACCAGCGTTCGTGCTGGACGTGCAGACCGCGTGAGACGACGCTTCATCCAGTCCCAAACATGCTCAATGGGGGACAGATCCGGAGATCTTGCTGGCCAGGGTAGTTGACTTACACCTTCTAGAGCACGTTGGGTGGCACGGGATACATGCGGACGTTCATTGTCCTGTTGGAACAGCACGTTCCCTTGCCGGTCTAGGAATGGTAGAACAATGGGTTCGATGACGGTTTGGATGTACCGTGCACTATTCAGTGTCCCCTCGACGATCACCAGTGGTGTACGGCCAGTGTAGGAGATCACTCCCACACCATGTTGCCGGGTGTTGGCCCTGTGTGCCTCGGTCGTATGCAGTCCTGATTGTGGCGCTCACCTGCACGGCGCCAAACACGCATACGACCATCATTGTAACCAAGGCAGAAGCGACTCTCATCGCTGAAGACGACTCGTCTCCATTCGTCCCTCCATTCACGCCTGTCGCGACACCACTGGAGGCGGGCTGCACGATGTTGGGGCGTGAGCGGAAGACGGCCTAACGGTGTGCGGGACCGTAGCCCAGCTTCATGGAGACGGTTGCGAATGGTCCTCGCCGATACCCCAGGAGCAACAGTGTCCCTAATTTGCTGGGAAGTGGCGGTGCGGTCCCCTACGGCACTGCGTAGGATCCTACGGTCTTGGCGTGCATCCGTGCGTCGCTGCGGTCCGGTCCCTGGTCGACGGGCACGTGCACCTTCCGCCGACCACTGGCGACAACATCGATGTACTGTGGAGACCTCACGCCCCACGTGTTGAGCAATTCGGCGATACGTCCACGCGGCCTCCCGCATGCCCACTATACGCCCTCGCTCAAAGTCCGTCAACTGCACATACGGTTCACGTCCACGCTGTCGCGGCATGCTACCAGTGTTAAAGACTGCGATGGAGCTCCGTATGCCACGGCAAACTGGCTGACACTGACGGCGGCGGTGCACAAATGCTGCGCAGCTAGCGCCATTCGACGGCCAACACCGCTGTTCCTGGTGTGTCCGCTGTGCCGTGCGTGTGATCATTGCTTGTACAGCCCTCTCGCAGTGTCCGGAGCAAGTATGGTGGGTCTGACACACCGGTGTCAATGTGTTCTTTTTTCCATTTCCAGGAGTGTAGTTTTATGTAGGAACAGCCACTTAGGGTGACTAGAAAATATTGCCCATGCTGCCAGTTCACTGTTTTCTTGCTAAGACTGAAGTTTTAGTTAAGACCCGGAGGGGTCACTCAATCTCACTTTTGTCCATCTCCTGAAGTAGTCAAAATGTAGCGACTGTGAAGTCACTATCCAAGACAGAGGACCTCGTGGTAGGCTCCATGTTGGCGAAAGTCTGGCTGGCTCTAAGGCTTCACGCTCTTATAGCAGGAAGAGCCTTTAAAAATCGAGTATGACGTTTACTAGTCAGAGACGTAAATGACGTACGTGACTCAGGCGACCGGCAGACAACCGCTGACCGCTCTCTGCATAACACGGAAACATGCTACTCGTTAACACGCCACTAAGCTTCTCTCGTCCTCCTCGTTTCTAAAATCTCTCTCTCTCGTTCATCTCAGTCCTACAGCGGCTTCCTTAAAATCATTCTGTAACTTTTATTTTTAACTGATGATTGATCACATGTGAAATCTGGTATTGAACACTAGTACACCCTTTCCTGCAAATTTCAGTGCTTAATATTCGTCCTCCTATTTATATATGAATCTTAAATATAGAATAAATGAGCAAACTGGGGCTCCTGTGTTAAGGTACAACAACATTATGTTATTGTTGTGGGCCGGCCGAAGTGGCCGTGCGGTTAAAGGCGCTGCAGTCTGGAACCGCAAGACCGCTACGGTCGCAGGTTCGAATCCTGCCTCGGGCATGGATGTTTGTGATGTCCTTAGGTTAGTTAGGTTTAACTAGTTCTAAGTTCTAGGGGACTAATGACCTCAGCAGTTGAGTCCCATAGTGCTCAGAGCCATTTTTGTTATTGTTGTGATCTTCAGTCCGAAGACTAGTTTGTTGCAGCTCTCCATGCTACTCTGTCCTGTGCAAACTTCTTCATCTCCAAATAACTACGGCAATTTTTACATCCCTCTGAATCTGTTTACTGGATTCAGCTCGTGATCCCCCTGTACCATTTCTACCTCCCACATTCCCCTCTAACACTAAATTGCTGGTCTCATGATGCCTCCAAACGTATGCTATCAACTGATCCCTTCTCCTAGTCAGGTTGTGCCACAGATTTCTTTCGTCCCCAGTTTTATTCAGTAGCTCCTCACTAGTTACATGATCTACCCGTCTAACCTTCAGCATTCTTCTGCAGCATCAAATTTCAAAACCTCATATTCTTATCTACACTGTTTATCATCTATGTTTTGCTTCCATATATGGCTACAGTCCATACAAGTACTCTCAGAAACTATCAAGATATTAGCAAGTTTCTCTTCTTCAGAAATGCTCTCTTGTTGTTATTGGCAGTCTCCTTTTTATATCCTCTCTATCTCGGTCATCATCAGTTACTTTTAGTCTCAAATAAAAAAACTCATCTACGTGCTACTTTACACGTCTCGTTTCCAAATATAATTCCATCAGCATCACCTGATTTAATTCCACTACATTCCGCCATACTTGTTTTGATCTTGTTGATGTTCGTCTTACATTCTCCTATTCTCTGTTCAACTACTCTGCCAAGTTCTTTGCTGTCTCTGACAGAATTACAATGTTCTCGGAAAATCTTGCTCCTCCCCTGGCTTTAATTCGTACTGTTTGCTAAGTGTATGGATTTAATAAGATCGAGAATTGGTTACAAACTTGTCTCACATCCTTTTCAACCACTGCTTCCATTTCATGCCCCTCGACATTTATAAATGCCATCTGGTTTCTCCACAAGTTGTAAGTAACCTTCCGCTTGTCAAAAGCTTTCTCTGTGTCTAGAAATACTATAACCATAGATTTGCCATTCTTTCCCTAGATAAGCTTTGCGTAATCGATATTCAAACTGACCGCTTGTTTCACGTCTGTAAGTGGTATCGAGTAAGATGCTTCCAGGCCACACGTTACGGCATCACTTTTTCTGGGGTTCCACCTGTTAATGGAAATCGATGAAGAAGTGAACCATGACAGCCTCCACTGGCTCGAGATAATTAATATTTTTATTTCTTCAGTTTGTTACTGCAACTACCTACGTTTCTGAAACTGCCATACAAGAGTGAAATTAATTATCAAGACGCACAACGCAAAACCCTCAGACGATACACGTACACTTTTACCAGAGGCGGCACAATCCTGTCAGTTTGCAGAACTATACGTAAAAAATGCGATACACTTAGGGCCAATATTCATCCGCAAATCCTTATTATGTACATCATTGCTACGGAGGGCATTCGATAAGTAACGCAACAGGTTGGTTTTATTCAGAGTTCCAGTACACCACATTATTTCCGACTCTTTTGGCTGTGAAACCCTATTTTTCAACATAATCTCAGTTCAGTTCGACAGCCTTACGCCAACTTATTGGGAGGGCCTGTATGCGCGCATGGTACACTCTACTAGCGAACGTCGGAACCAACGTCTTGCTGCGTAAATAACCTCCCCATCATCCACGTACCGCTTCCCGCGGAGAGCATCCTTCATTGGGCCCACTACATGGAAATCAGAAGGTGCGATATCTAGACCTTAGTGTGGATCAGAAAGAACAGTCCGATGAGCTCCTTTCGGGTGTGCACAGAGACCTTGTGTTGTCATGGAGAACGAGAAGTTTGTTCGCATTTTTGTGACCACGAACACGCTGAAGTCGCTTCTTTAGTTTTCTGAGAGTAGCGCAATGGCCTCCCAAATTCAATGTTGCACCATGAGGGAGGACGTCAGAGTAATCCAGTTGTGCAGCGAGGTGTTTGATTGTGATCCGTCGATCGCCTCGGTTGAGAGAGTCCGCTCGTTGCAACGCTACAGGAGCCACAGCCAGCTGTGTGCGGACGGCCTGCACGCGGGAGACCGGACAGGTTTGAGCGACCTTCTTGCGATGACGCCAGACGCCTCGCCCAACGACTCACCGCCATCCTTTTGTTCACTGCCAGGCCTCCCTAGACATTCTGCAACCACCTACAAATATCCCCGGCCCTCTGGTTTTCCGCTTAAAGAAACTCACTGACAGCTCCCTGTTTGGAACACGCCATTTTGAAAGCTATGTATACCGTTGACACATATCGGAACTACATAAAAGTTTAGGAACTGAAGCTGAAATGTTCCGCGATGTCCCACAACAGATTCCACTTCTTTTTTTCAAAAGGAGCTGGTCGAGAAAAGAAATTCTGCATTAATATTACTGAACGGCCCTCGGAACGAACATTGGCTGAAAAACAAAACCGACACAGAAGTGAGCAGTACGGAATGCGAGCTTGAGGGCGAAGAGTAAAGTGAGCATTACTGTTTTCGGCAACAAGTATCATGATTCGATGGGCTAAGTTCGTTTACAACCAAGACACGCAGCGCAAGCGGTCGACATTTGAATAAAATGTTCTCTGATCGAATTTTCTAATTTCGAGAGTACTGAAGGGCGATCTGTTTAATTGTTAAAAACCTAAGACAACCGGATTCAACAGACCGTTCTGTAATCTTCAGGTCTTAAAGACTTTTATTATGTTTTTAAATATTTTAGCGATGACAATCTTTTCATAATGTGTTATTTTTTATCAACTTGAAATGTTGTGGGTGAGGTCAGCATAAATTGAACATTTTAACAACAAAAAGATTTTAAGACTTGACGATGGCAGGACAGTCTGTTGAAACGGATTGTCTTAGAGAAAGAAGTATTAAGCGATGTGGGCTCTTGAATGCTTTTCAAAAATGTTCTCTGACTAAAAAATGCCTCAGGCATTCAGTCAAGCACTGCCAGCAGATTGCCCTTAGATACACTAGCTGCCTCCTCTGATGGAACTGGTGCCCAACGGCGTCGCTATGTAAGGGCATACGATGACTCCGTTTTCGATGCACCCACTTCAACCTCGCAATCATTGGATCTCATGCCGCGCTGTTCTACGGGATGCTGGTTATCGGTGTTTTTTATTTCGATGCCTCCTTTAATTATATATTCTCAGAAGCCTTTAGAACAAGCTACGATAGCAGTTTCTAGAGCAATTCCAGCTAAAGTGGACTTCTCAGAGTGGTGTAAGCGATAAAACCCCTCGTGCTCGTTCCTACATTATTCTACAGTGCTCGCGGTTTCGCTGTAAGACTGGCCACAGACGCAAGGTATCTTGTAGAACCCCAGCGATCCTGAGTCCTGCCGCATCTTTAACTGGTCTCAGTAGTTGTCGGATTTTTGTCGGAGGCCTGAATACCGATTTGATCTTGCGTCTTAATCAAGCGACAGAACGGCAAAAAAAATAAGGTTCTTTCCCTGCTGCTAATCCATGGTTTTATTGTGAGTCTTACCTGCTATCGCTCCATTTATATTCCCTTACGTTGTAGCTGTTGCTCCTGAAGGCTTTTCGCACGTGGATCAGCTCATGTGAAAGGTTAATATCGGCGTCTGAAATCGTTCTACCATGATTTACAAATGTATGTAATGCAGTGCGCTTCTCTGCCGGATGATGACGGCTGATGACGTGCAAGGGCAGACTGTTGGGAGTAGGTTTTCTGTAGATTCTGTGGCCAAGGCGTCCATTTCCGTTGTTGCCGACAATGACGTCAAGTAAGGGCACTGCAGTCTCTTCTTCCACTTCTATGGTGAACTAGATGTTATTGTTAATGCTCTTGAGATGTTGCAAGGACTCGTCAAGTTCTTCACGTCATAGCTGTTAGTTAGTGTATAGGAAAGCGTAACAACAGCCCACTGGCAGTCATACCATTTGACAGTTGCCAAGGAGTGCTTGCTCAAAAGCTCGTGGCATTTTAGCTACTTGACGCAGCGGGAAACATCTGCGCTGTTGAGCATATATTTTCAGTGTTTAGAAACATAAATGGGGATAAGAAATCAAACGGAATGTATTAACTCTGTAGCGAACTACCAGAAATCAAAGGTCCCATATACTCAGAACATACCCTGAACAACAAAATTTTGCCAGTGAAGTTCCGAATTCGTCCGGCATAGCGTCATGAGAAAAGCCGGTCCAGTACTGAATATGAGCACAAGATTAAAAACCGTAGGTCCTTTAGAATGAAAGTTTTGTGTGTCTGTTTGTGTGTGTGCGCGCGCGCTCGTGTGTGTGTGTGTGTCTGTATGTGAGTGTGTGTAGTTTCTAATCTGATGATTTTCCGGGTATCACACCGAAATAATTTGGATTTACAATCCACTGACAGGCATTCCAGTTGAAACAACACCACTACCACGAAAATTTACTACTTGATTTCAGAACGTGTCTCAAGCCACGCTCATTTTCAACTACCTGACAACAAAGTAGAATTATACTATTTACATGCACACACTCTGACATAGTTTCACCTTTCCTTTAGGAAATACTCTGATGACGGTGATGATTCTGGTTTCTGGGGCGCTCAAATGCGCGGTCACCAGCGCCTATACAAAGTCGCAATTTCTGCACAGTCCAATTTTTTCAGTCTAGCTACTCCCACGAATGAGAATGATGATGAAATGGTGAGAATAACACAAACACCCAGTCCGCTGGCAGAGAAAATCTCCAACCCCGCCGGGGATCGAGCCCGGGAGCCTGTGATCCAGAGGCAGCAACGCTGGCCACTTTTTTTTTTACCTCATTTTGTTCTATGTTATTCAAATAGTTCAAATGGCTCTGAGCACTTTTTTGATTTAACTTCTGAGGTCATCAGTCCCCTAGAACCTAGAACTACTTAAACTTAACTAACCTAAGGACATCACACACATCCATGCCCGAGGCAGGATTCGAACTTGCGACGTAGCAGTCGCGCGGTTCCAGATTGTAGCGCCTAGAACCGCTCGGCCACTCCGGCCGGCCTGTGTTTGTCCCCAGGATAATTTAGTTTAAGCATTGTGCAAGCTTAGGGACTGATGACCGTAGCAGTTAAGTCCCATAAAATTTCACAGACATTTGAACATTTTTTTTTCGTTCACGCAGTTTTTTTTGTTTTTTTTTTTTTTTAATTGCAGAGGGTAGCAACCCTCTGACCGAACACCCTGAGCTACCGTGCCGGCGGTACTAGACCACGACCTGCAGTCAGGTAATACTCTGATGAGCCATAATATTATAATATTATGACCACCATCTACCACCAGACCAATGTAGCGTGCAGGTTTGTGACGCACGTGGCTGGTAAGGAAAGTACATAAGCGGAGCAGGGACAAAGGGGAATCGTTCTGGCAAGGAAACGGTCACAAATAGGGAAATCCACTGACATAAACGACATTGACAGAGGGCAGGCAGGTTATTATGACCCAGCGGCGGGTGACGAGCATCTCGAAAATTGCGAATGTGCCCGGCTTTTCCCATGTGACTGTCGTGAGCATCGGTGGTTAGTGGTTGAAGGACGGAGTCAGGTGAAGGCTCCAATGGGCGACGTCTTCGTCTCGTCACAAGACACTGATACTCTTTCGCTGTGTGTGGGCTGGTCTTAGCGGCCACAGCGGTTAACTTATGCCGCCGCTTGCAAATATGGTTGTATTAGTCTGTGATATCTGTCTGTCTTTCTTATTATGGCCCATATTCTTAATTCATGGAACAAAACCATGTCATTTGAGGATAGCACTGTTACTGAATAATTTAAAAGTTGTCATATGAGTTTATGTAACTTTTACCACTCTGATCAAGGTAGTCTTAGAGTTATCGACACCTGATTAAAGCGTTTTTTTTTTAAAAAAAAAAAAGTTGTGAACAACCGGTTGGGTCACTGTTACATTTTTCTTATACACTGAGGTCAGATGCTTTCCCAGTCTATAAAGCCAAGTAGGCGCCGATCTGTGGCAGATCGGACGACAGAGCACAATGCCGGTGCAGGCGTAAGTGTTTCGGAGCACACTGTTCAACAACATTGTTTAGCGTGGACCTTCGTAGATGATGGCTCGTCGTTCCATGTTGACCCAGCGGTATTATCAACTGTGGTTTCAGTGGGTGCAGGATCCCGATACTGGATCGCTGAGAAGGACACGGAGATTCCGGGACTGTATTGGCAGCACCTGACAGAGTTTCAAAGGGACCTCACCATATGGCCGGCTGGTGAATCGTGCAATATCCAGATTTGTGACTAGAATGTCAAATTGGTCCGATTCTCGACTGCATGGGAACGGGAGGGTGGACGTATCCGTCTTCAAGGTTCCAGTCCACCATGAAATGAAATGTTGTGTGGCTAGGGCGTCCCGTCGGGTAGACCGGTCGCCCGGTGCAAGTCTTTCGAGTTGACGCCACTACGGCGACTTGTGTGTCGATGGAGATGAGACGATGATGATGATAATGATGAAGACAACACAACACCCAGTCCCTGAGCGGAGAAAATCTCCGACCCAGCCGGGAATCGAACCCGGGCCCCCTGGCATGACATTCCGTCACGCTGACCACTCAGCTACCGAGGCGGCCGGTCCACCACGTCTGATCACCACTAGGGAGGATCGCTGTATCACGCGCTAAGGACGTCGTACTCGTTTGCATCTGCGCCTGCCACCCGAGAACAGGTGGTGAGGTTTCTCCACCATTCTGTGACATCTCACGCTATTAGTCAGAGACTAGCTGCGGGCGGACTAGGGAATTACCGTCCCATGCATAGGTTGCCGTTGGCACCACAACACAAACGGGTGGTGGTGGAGCGGGAGAGTGGTGCCGTGAATGGGAAGCATGGACTATTGATGAATAGCGTCGCATTGTGTGTAGCGATGAATCGCGCTCTGCACTACTCCGGATGGCCACCATCGGCGAGTACGGAGCCGACTTGTAGAGACATCCCATTCTTCCAGTGCTTTGGAGAGACACAGTCGTTGTTGTTTCTAATATCAAGGTGTGGAGAGTCATCGAGTATGGCTTCAGGCCGTGACTGGTAGTGAGTGAGGGAACTCGGACAGCACAAAAATTGTCACGTCCTTGTGTATGACCTCTCATGCGACAATTTTTCAGAAGAAAACAACACTAGAGTTAATTCAGATCGACGTGGAGAAGAAGAAGCTGTAATAGAGCTGCACAAAGAGGATAGAAGAAATTAGCGTAGTCCAAGGAAACATCCAAACATTCGTTTGAAGCGCTCTAGAGAAACCACAAAAAACTCAAATCGTGATTGCCGAATGGTTATCTGAAATCCTCCTGAGTACAAGTCGTGTGTCCTGTCGGCATCTGTCGTTTCGTTGCTCTTGTTCTGTCTGTGGCCAGAGAGTAGATAACAGCTGTAATATAAACCACACAGAATTCCTTCTCTCTGAGAACGTACCAGAGAAATTGCATCTCACGTTTCAGACATTCGTGTTCATTTGCACTTTCAGAAGGGTCTACGAAAGTGCATTCGACACTTCTCTCCCGTTTAAAAGATTCTTAGTCACCTGCTGTTTGACACACAAAAAACCTTGTGGCAGACCCCATATTCCTGTGCTATAGACAACTTCCTCTGTTATTCCCTAGGTTCGGCAATTTCTCGCTTCTCTTTTTATCGCATTTTTTGTCGTTTTCTAGCCGAGTGGAGTACTAGCGTCGCAATAAAGAGCCGTAACTGCAGCTCTCTTGGAACTTTTTAAGTGTCTTTTGCTTCATAAATAATAAATGCTTTCCATTATTTAAGGGAAACATCCTGGCATCCTGTTTTCCTCTAAAGGATACGGATTTTGAAACATAGTCTCCTCTTCTGGAACGATAGCAGGAGCTCTAGTAAAATTCTCCTACGTAGTATCTCTGGCCATTGGAATAAAATGCTTCGAATGTGCAATGATAAAAAGAATATGTGGACAAGGTTCACTACATAGCTCAGTGTTTTAATCCGCCACCGATTCAATTGCTACGAAGTTAAACTGCTAGTCATAAATGCCAATAAAATCGCACTCCGTTTGAAAATACAAATTACTAGTTCATGACATCGAGGTCAGAGATACCGCTCTAAATTCATGCTTTCACAGTTAACGAATATAGCAAGTATTCCCCATCTCGCGAAGAACTATTTACTGTTAGGACATTTGACCACAAAATAAATTTTCAGGGTTGTTACAGACGTCGCTGATACATTCGTTAATGCAATGAACACAGATCACCCCAAAAATCCATAAGTAATCCACCGAGCTACAGATGATTCGGGGACGTGGAAGCCTGAATAATGCTTTCTGTCAGCAGTGCTTTTGTATGATCGCAAAGAAACATTGTTTTCCGTAAAGGAAATAAATAGTAATAAAGTAATAAATAGTTTTATATTTCGATGGTAGGTAATGAAAACCTCGTAACACTACTTTGTTAAATTTTGCAGGTGAAGCAAAAGCTGTTTCTAAAAAAATGATATAAAATTATACAAAAATCTGCTACATGTGTAACTGTGTAGTAGAAGACTAGTTATTGACAGATCCATGCATTCTCAAATCTGTCTTTGATTACGGAATTACTGGAATACGAGTTTTCACAGACCGAAGTTACGAAGTCACGAAGTTTCCAATGTCTACTACCGTATGTCACTTTAGCCAATCTATTTTCTGCACTTATTATTATTATTTAGCGTATGTGGTTTTCAAGTACAAATGATTTCATGTTTAAATACAAACAGACAGATAAAGATAAAATCAACATACATTATAACACATAAATAATGTCTCGTCTTATGGACATTCAATTAAGGATAAAGTAGGCATACACAGGTTATTAAAATAAGGTATCTTGTCATAGATAAGATAAAATTATCATATAGAAATTGTTGCTATAAGGTCATTCAGCAATCACATATATGGAATCTATAGAGTCTCTTTAAAGTTCTATGTCTAGGTTTTCCATCCACTCGACGGCTGCAGGGGAGGTTGCATAAAGTTCTCGAATGGATCCTTCAAACGCACGTTTAGGGCATTCCTGAATGATGTGCTGGATCGTTTGCTCTGGATGTCAACAATCGCACTATGGTGAATCTCGTATGCCCCATCTACAGAGCACCTCGCCACTTCTGCCATGACCAGCTCTGAGTCTATTGAGTATAACCCAAGTTCTTCTTGGCAGGTCTGTACCAGGTAGGTTTCCACCAGGTGACATTTCATTGCAGTTCTTGGATAGTTCGGTCTGAAACCATTCATTTTTTCATGAATCCATAGCATCGTAAGACGTAGCCATAATGGTTTGAGCTGCTCTCCATCGTGGTCTTCTAGATCTTAGTCGGGAAAGATTTGGGGCTATGTCCTGATGGATTGGAAGCTTGGTATTGGAGGAGATTTTACGCCATTCATTAACTAAGGCGGTTTGCCGCCTAAGATGTGGTGGAGCTATACTGCAGAGAACAGGAAGCCAAGGTAGTTGGGTGGATTTAATGGTCACAGTTATGGTTCTCATTTTATTGTTTAGTTGAGTATCCACTTTAGACATGTGGCTGCTGTTTAGCCAAACAGGGCTGCAATATTCCGCAACAGAGTATACCAGCGCTACAGAAGAAATCTTCAGAGTATGTACATCAACTCCCCAGCTGATATTGGCGAGCTTTTGAATAATATTATTTCTTGTACGTATCTTAGCAGAAGTATCTTTTAGATGCGGTTTGAATGTAAGCGATCTATCCAATTTAATAGCAAGATATTTTGGGTTTGGGTTGTGCTTTAACTTTCTACCAGCAAAGGTAACGTCAAGGGATCGGGTTGCCTGTTGTTTGTTTAAATGAAGCACTGTAACTTCTGACTTTATTGGGTTAGGAATCAATCTCCAAGATCTGAAATATTTACCCATTACTCCGAGGGAGTTTTCACACTGTTCAAAACTTTCATGTTGCACAGCCAGGGCCATGTCATCTGCATGACAGAACTTCCGCGCATTTGTTGTTGGCATGTCGCTTATGTACACATTGAAAAGTAATGGTGCCAATACAGAACCTTGTGGTAAGCCGTTGTTTGAAACAATGGTTCGACTCTTCTTTCCTTCTAGATGAACTTCAAGGGTTCTATTGCCGAGCATATCACTTAGTAATTTGTACAAGGTCTGGCAAGGGATAATCTCAAGTATCTTGCTAAGAAGACCATGCCTCCACACAGTATCGTATGCAGCGGTTAAATCTACAAATGCAACAGCTGTTTTAAGTTTCCGCTCATAACCGTTCTTGATATGTGTTGTTAAAGCCCGTACTTGATCGCAACAGTTACGCTGTGGTCGAAAACCAGCCTGTTCGATGGGGATTCCATCATTCAAAGTCGTCCCAATACGATTACACAAGAGTCTCTCCAAGAGTTTGAAGCAGGTGCTCAGGAGAGTGATTGGTCTAAAATGTTCAGGCTTGTCTGGTGTTTTCCCATGTTTTAATATTGGCAATACTTTAGATCTTTTGAATATCTTAGGCACTCGGCCTTTTTCGAGGATGTTATTATAGAAGTTCACGAGCCAGTTGATAATATTTTTCCCAGTATACTTAATGAATTCTGAGTATAGCTCATCTGGCCCAGCTGCCTTCCTAGTTTTGATGTCCGAGATAGCCGTTTTCAGTTCTTCCAATGTGAAAGGTGCTGCAGGATGTGATCTTTCCGTAGCTTGTCTCCACCGTGTTTTAATTAGTTTCTTAATGTTTCTGGCGGTTTCTTTGTCAAGAGGTGCCCTGGACATATTGGCTATACGGCCTGCAATTGCATTGGGAGTGGTTTTTGCTCTTTCACAGGGATTGTGTGCACCAGATCCTAGTTTCCTGAGTAGGGCCCACGCTTTTTGACTGGACTTTCTAAAGTCTATACCTTCCACGGTTTTTTTTCCACTTTTCTCTTCGGGCGCTGTCAAGTGACTCCATAAGTTCCTCTGCCACTTCCCTGTCTCCCGATTCTTTGAACTCGTTATAGAGGCGTTCAGTTGTTTCATTCTAGGCAGGTGTATATTTTTTCCTGAAACCGCGTGGTATAGTTTTCTTATCTGATGCAATAAGAGCTTTACTAAATCGTTCATAGTTGTTAATGATTGGCTTTATCCACCGTACAGTGGCATCGGCTCGTTTTGCGTACGACTCCCAATCAGCCTTTTCAAAATTCCATCTTGGTTTTGGAGCTGATTTTATAAGAGGGACTTATATTCCAATGTGGACAATGACAGGTCTATGCTGGCTGTGTGGGAAGTTAGTTAATACTCTCCTGCTTGATGGGTAACCTTTGCCCTTGTGGTCTCTACTAACAAAGCACAGATCTGGGTCGAAACCGCGTTGCCATCTAGCTGACCAGAAGGCGTGTCTGTCTTTAGCATCATATATTAGTTGCAGGTCTTCAGTGTCTGCCCACTCCAGTAGGGCTTGACCATTATCATCGTTTTCACTATAGCCCCATAAACTGTGGTGGCTATTGAAATCGCCCATTAAGAGGGTAGGGTATTTTGTTTCAGGGAGTGCTTCTTTTGGCCATTGGATGTTAGGAGGCTTATATACATTGACTATTGTGAGGTTACTTACTAGTGTTTCTATTAAAAATATGTTATCCGAAGAACTTATTTTTATTGGAGCCCAGTTATCGATGTCACTACGCACATATGTAGCAGATCCATAGTTTTCATGGTGAATAGCTCCAGCAACGGTGTATCCACTTATGAGACCTCTTTTCATGAGATCTGCCTCGTGGTTTACATGTGTTTCTTGGACCAGTATGACATGTATATTGTTATCGCGTGCTAGTCTTGAGAGGATATCAAATTTAGTCTTACTTATACCTTCTATGTCAATTTGCAGTACTCGGACTGATGGGACCAGGTCTCTTGTCATTGGGTTTTGAGAAGACCCATTCATTTTATTGTTTGCTTCCACTTGCACTTTTAAGCCGCGAGATGAGTTCACACTCATAGTGCAGCGCCACGATAGTAGTAGACTTTTAGCTACCTTTCAGCATTGCCCGGTGTGTATCACTTGGGGGCAGTCTACTTTTACACCCCTTTTCTGCACTGACGATATCACACTCGTCATTGCAAGAGAAAATAGGATTCGAACTGGTCGTTTGCCGTTTGCGAATTGTGAGCCTCCAGTTGAGCAGTTCAAACACTTAAGACTGCTTAAGACGGTAAGCAGTTGGTTTGTGGCTAATCACTGGGTATATCAGAGTTCACATTTTCGCCCGTGCTTTCGTCTGCAACAGTAAAATAAATCAGCAACAGCTGTCCAGTTTCCTTAAACCTGGATGCATTGTTGACGAAACTGGATTAACGTATCTGAAAAACAAAAGCCCGAAACTGAACATTCTAGTAAATTGAGAAATTTGCAGATCTAACATTACGTATTTAGTCCAAAGAAACACATCTATTGCAGCTCGTCTGTTGCATGTTCCGTTCTTTTGAATTTGAAATTAATCTGTCACCATTATTTTTTCATGGAGTTTACCAAGGAAACATCTATTGCTTCAGTTCGAATAAACATTATTGGCCGTATTTGTAGGTATATTGTGCATTTTGTAGCATCAGTCTTGTTTGCGTGCCGCGCGGGATACCCGCCTGGTCTCAGGTACTTTGCCACGGTTCGCGCGGCTCCCTCCATCCTCCCATCCTCCCCCTACCTCCCCCCTCCCCCCCCGCCCCCACCGTCGGAGGTTCGAGTCCTCCCTGGGGCATGGGTGCGTGTTTTGCCCTTAGCGTAAGTTAGTTTAAGTTAGATTAAGTATTTGTAAGGCTAGGGACCGATGACATCTGCGGTTTGGTCGCATAGAAACTCACCACAATCTTCCAGTTTTCTTGTTTCCGTGATGTTTTTTAGCTGAGGTGTTGAACTACTCCGAAAAATGTTTTTTAACGTAGGCACCCTATGTTACCAATACTACAATGTCTGAGTTTGTAGTGGCAATATTTGTGTGCTCACAATGAAATAGCGTAAATTCTCCAAGGTCAAAAAATATGGCAGCTTTTCGTATATTACCGGTGTTTAAAATAAATGTTCCCGGGTTTATTCACAGCATTGCTGTGGAGTAAACACTAGAACAGTGTTTAATTGTCCTACTAGATGAGAAAGAAGACCGAAAAGACATGAAATATGCTATTGCCCAAAACTTAAGAACAAAAGTAACTTTCGCACGATGTACCACTGCCAAGTAAAGCAGCTCGATGAAACATCGACCGTTAGGAAGAAATGTTACAGTACAGGGCCAACCGAAAGTACTACGTAATAACATGAACAGAAATAATCAGTTCTTGTGGTAGGACTTTCCATTCCTTCACGAAAGTGGTTACTGAATGCTGGATGCTCGTTGGTGTGTGTAGAACATAGACGTGCGCGTGCTCTATGGAATTCAAGTCGGGAGAACGAGTAAACCAGTCCACTTGTTGAATGTCCTCTCGTTTCAACAGCTCCTCCAACTGCGATCGTGCATTTCCACCCATAACAATGAAGAAAGGACCGAATACTCCCCTGAAAAGACTTACATTAGGGAGGAGTACATTGTCATAATAACGTTGATCGGTGGGTGTACTGTTTAAGTACGCCAAGCAACACCATAACACTTGCATCACCAAAACTATCATATTCGAGGTTGTTCCTGGGCACGTTACTTAGTCCCACCTCTCACCATATGACGGCATGTCCAGAATAGCTACTCAGTCTGAATCTACTCTCATTCGAGGAAAGGATGAATAATGGTGCCGATGAGCAAGTGCTGATGGAACACAATGTACTGGTCGTCGGGAAAAGAGACACTAGTCTTCTGAGAAAAAGTACCACTAAAGCTGTATCTTGAAAATGTCATTATCGTCTCACACGTCTCGTTTCGGCAGCACATTACCGCCATCCTCAGTCCCCGCCACTGTCAAAAGCGTATTAGAATTCCTTGGCGCATTTATTGTGGAGTCCTTGTTACTAGTACACCTGGGCTAGCTTTCCTCAGGAGTCTCTCACCGACAACGTGTTGTCTCCAGTGCACTGGAGCTGTGGTGGTAGTTTTTCTCGTATATATCATGGTAGTTTCTTTCGTATATATCATCAGCTGAAGTCCCTCGTCCATGCAATAGGAAGGACATCCATAAACTAGACACTAGTCCTGTTTGTTGAATACGGAGATGGCCGGATTCAGTCTGTTAAATTCTTAACTACAGTGGAGAAAGTAGCGACATTTAGAGAGAGAAAGGAAATACGAAATACACGTTTATCGATGGTTATCCTTACAACTGCGTTCAAGGAGAGAGACAAAGCTGTCAAGTCTGTGTTGCGATATTAAACTGAACTACCATCGTCAATAGACAGGTAAAGCCCTGGTCTATGAAGCCATACACTAAATATCAAATTAACGCAACAGTAAACGAATTTTCTGTGTTAAGTAACGGGAACGTGCGAGTCCGAGCATAGTTTACATTGTTGCCAGATTTGCTCACTCCATTCCATCATTCCTTCATCCCTCTTCTCGTCCCTTCTAAGCCAGCAGCCTCACGTATAAAATGGTAGGCTGTAAACACTTTAGTTGGGGATACGCGCACAGAAACAGTAACAAACGTAAAATACCTGGACCTACCTATTCAGAGTGCCCTAAAGTAGAATGATTGCATAAAACAGAATGTAGGAAATGCAGATGCTAGGCTCAGGTTCACTGGATAAAATTTACTTTTTTTTTATGTCATCAGTTTTCTGACTGATTTGATGCGGCCCGCCACGAATTCCTCTCCTGCGCAAACCTCTTCATCTCTGACTAGCACTTGCAACCTATGTCCTCAATTATTTGCTGGATGTCTTCCAGTCTCTGTCTTCCTCTACAGTTTTCGCCTTCTACAGCTCCCTCTAGAATCATGAAAGTCATCCCTTCATGTCTTAACAGATCTCCTATCATCCTGTCCCTTCTCCTTATCAGTGTTTTCCACACATTCCTTTCCTCTACGATTCTGCGTAGGATCTCCTCATTACCTGCCTTATCACTCCAGACGTACATTCTCAGAAATTTCTTCCTCAAATTAAGGCCTATGTTTGATACTAGTAGGCTTCTCTTGGCCAGGAATGCTCTTTTTGCCATTGCTTGTCTGCCTAGGTAGCAGAATTCCCTAACTTCATCTACTTCGTGACCACCAATACTGATATTAAGTTTCTCGCTGTTCTCAGTTCTACTACTTCTTATTACCTTCGTCTTTCTTCGATCTACTCTCATTCCACACTCTGTACTCATGGGACTGTTCATTCAGTTCAACAGATCATGCAATTCTTCTTCACTTTCACTCAAGATAGGAAAGTCATCAGCGAATCGTATCATTGATATCCTTTCACTTTGAATTTTAATTCCATTCCTGAACCTTTCTTATATTTCCATCATTGCTCCCTCGATGTAGAGATTGAACAGTAGGAGCAAAAGGCTACATGGTTGTCTTACACTCTTTTCAGTACGAGCACTTCGTCCTTAGTCGTCCATTCTTATTTCCTCTTGGTTGTTGTACATTCCATGTATGACCCGTCCCTCCCTATAGCTTAAACCTATTTTTTTCCGAATTTCGAACATCTTGCGCCATTTTACTTTGTCGAACGCTTTTTCCAGGTCGACAAATCCTATGAACGTGTCTTAATTTTTCTTTAGTATCGCTTCCATTGTTAACCGCGACGTCAGAATTGCCTCTCTCCTGCCTTTACTTTTCCTAAAGCCAAACTGATCGTCATCTCGCGTTGCCTCAATTTTGTTTTCTATTCTTCTGCATATCATTATCGTAAGCAACTTGGATGTATGAGCTGTTAAGCTGATTTTGCGATAATTCTCGCACTTGCCAGCTTTTCCCGTCTTCGGAATTGTGTGATGGTCGTGTGAAACCCAGCTCGCGCTGTTCGTCCACGAGACTCAGAGAGCCATAGACACGGGTTCACAGGTAGATGCCGTGTTTCTTGACTTCCGCAAGGCGTTCGATACAGTTCCCCACAGTCGTTTAATGAACAAAGTAAGAGCATATGGACTATCAGATCAATTGTGCGATTGGATTGAAGAGTTCTTAGATAACAGAACGCAGCATGTTATTCTCAATGGAGAGAAGTCTTCCGAAGTAAGAGTGATTTCAGGTGTGCCGCAGGGGAGTGTCATAGGACCGTTGCTATTCACAATATTCATAAATGAACTTGTGGATGAGATCGGAAGTTCACTGAGGCTTTTTGCAGATGATGCTGTGGTGTATCGAGAGATTGTAGCAATGGAAAATTGTATTGAAATGAAGGAGGATCTGCAGCGAATAGACGCATGGTGCAGGGAATGGCAATTGAATCTCAATGTAGACAAGTGTGATGTGCTGCGAATACATAGAAAGATAGTTCCCTTATCATTTAGCTACAAAATAGCAGGTCAGCAACTGGAGGCAGTTGATCGTCGGTAAAGCAGATGCCAGACTGAGATTTATTGGATGAATCTTAAGGAAATGCAATCCGAAAACAAAGGAAGTAGGTTACAGTACGCTTGTTCGCCCACTGCTTGAATACTGCTCAACAGTGTGGGATCCGTACCAGATAGGGTTGATAGAAGAGATAGAGAAGATCCAACGGAGAGCAGCGCGCTTCGTTACAGGATCATTTAGTAATCGCGACCGCGTTACGGAGATGATAGATAAACTCCAGTGGAGGACTCTGCAGGAGAGACGCTCAGTAGCTCGGTACGGGCTTTTGTTGAAGTTTCGAGAACAGTATATTGCTCCCTCCTACGTATATCTCGCGAAGAGACCATGAGGATAAAATCAGAGAGATTAGAGCCCACACAGAAGCATAGCGACAATCCTTCTTTCCACGAACAATACGAGACTGGAATAGTAGGGAGAACCGATAGAGGTATTCAGGATACCCTCCGCCACACACCGTCAGGTGGCTTGCGGAGTATGGATGTAGATGTAGATGTAGATGATTTTGAGAAAGTCAGATGGTATGTCGCCACTATCATACATTCTACACACCAACGCGAATAGTCGTTTTGTTGCCACTTCCCCCAGTGATTTTAGAAATTCTGAAGGAATGTTCGCTATCTCTTCTGCCTTATTTGACCGTAAGTCCTCCAGACTTAAGGCGATATAATCCATCCATAGAAGAAGTGGATTACAAAATACTTGTTCGACCGACTTGTGAATATTGCTCATCAGTCTCGTATCCTTTAAGGAAATACTAAACAAAGTCCTGTGAGATATTACAAGAGAGCTGTTGTGCAACACAGAGAGGTTTGCTTTTAAAAAAAAAGTGGGATAGAGTACGTTCCAGGAAGAGTTGGGTAACATATTACCATCTCCTACATACTAGCACGTCTTGCGAAATGATCACAATGAGAAAACCGCAGAATTAGAGATAATGTGGATGTTTACCGACAATCATTCTTTTCATGCACCATTCTTCGGCTCGCCCAGATAACCTAAATACAGTTGTAAAGCGTAATCACGTTATTTCACCCGATTACTGTGTATATGCAAATCTTATTTACAACAGAAAACACACTAACCAGTACGTAATTATTATTAATTTAAATGCTTAACTGCGAGAGGATATACTCTTAATAGAACAGAAGAAACCTGTGTTAGGCACATCGCATAAGGTTTAATCAGACCCTGGCGACATCCTCGAACTTTAACCCGCAGTTCGTTAACCAGAAAGACTTTGTTCTGTTTTTGGAACTAAATGCGAATAATCGCTTTGTTTATATAATTTGTATAACTTATATAACTTTTGTTTTCTGCTGCCAGTTGCGATGTTCCTTTTAAATATGGTGCGAATTTCGCCTTTCGTCTCACCCCGTGGTATTTCCTACTAGTGCATCTACATCTACAGTGCTCTTCAGTTCACAATTAAGTGCCTGGCAGTGGGTTCATCGAACCACCTTCGAGATATTTCTCTACTGTTCTAATCTCGATAGGGGCGAGGGAAAAACAATATATCTGAGCGAGCTTTGTTTTATTTTATTATAGTGATCACTTCTTCCTAAGTATATTTTCTCCATCGGAGAAGAGAGCTGGTGATTGAAATTTCGCGAGAAGATACTTCCGCAACGAAAAACGCCTTTGTTTTAATGATTCCCCACCCCCCACCCCAATTCACGTATTATGTCTGTGGCACTCTGTCCCCTTTTTCGCAATAATACAAAACGAGATACCGTTCTTTGAACTTTTTTGATGTCCTCCGTCAGTCAAATCTGATGCAGATCCCACACCGTACAGCGACAATCCAGAATAGGGAAGACATGCGGTGTAAGCAATCTGTTTAGTACACCTGTTGTAGTTTCTAAGTGTTCTGCCGGTAACGCACAATCTTTGGTTTGATCCCCATCTCCCAACATTATTTAAGGGATCGTTCCAGTTTAAGTTATTCGTAATTGTAATCTATAAGTATTTAGTTTAATTTATAGCCTTTAGGTTTGTGTGATTTATCGTGTAATCGAAATTTAGCGGATTTATTTTAGTACTCGTGTGAATAACTTCACTCTTTTCATTATTTAAACTCAGCTGCCACATTTAGCACCATACAGACATATTGTCTACATGTACCTGTCCCGATACTTTTGCTGACGTAGTACATGCACAATGTAGATTGCACTTTGCAGTACGATCATGCACATGCGGACTACGCAAGTGACATGTGAAAGGGTCGAATAAACAAAGTAAGAGGGAAATGACACTATATATCTATACATTAATTGAAAAATAATGAAACGTTCTATGATCATTTTAATATATATAGCTGTCCGCCGCCAGTAGCTGAATGGTCAGCTTGGCGGATTGTCAATCCTCTGGGCCCTGGTTCGATTCCCGGCTGGGTCGGGGAATTTTCTCCTCCAAGGACTGGGTGTTGTGTTGTCATCATCATCGTCATCGACTGCAGATCGCCGAAGTGGCGTCAAATTGAAAGCTCGTCACCCGGCGATCGGTCTGCCCGACGGGGGGCCCTAGCCATACGATTAAATAAATATAGCTTATTCAATAAAAAATTCGTTTTATTGAAAAGTGAGGCGACATGTAGTTCATCGTTGCGGGAGTATATGATAACAAATTCAGACCAAATTAAACACACGTCACAGTGTAGCAGTGGTGCTGTGGCACCAATAGTGTGACGCGAAGTTAGTAAGGTGTGTCTTGGTACTTTTGATGGTTTGTGACACTGCCAAGAAAAGTACCTGAAGTATGGTCCAAATGGCTCTGAGCACTATGGGACTTAACATCTGAGGTCATCAGTCCCGAAGAACTTAGAACTATTTAAACCTAACTAACCTAAGGACATCACACACATCCATGTCCGAGGCAGGATTCGAACCTGCGACCGAAGCGGTCGCGCGATTCCAGACTGTAGCGCCTAGAACCACTCGGCCACTCCGGCCGGCGTAACTGAAGTAATTTGGTTCAAATGGCTCTGGGCACTATGGGACTTAACATCTGTGGTCATCAGTCCCCTAGAACTTAGAACTACTTAAACCTAACTAACCTAAGGACATCACACACATCCATGCCCGAGGTAGGATTCGAACCTGCGACCGTAGCGGTCAGGCGGTTCCAAACTGAAGCGCCTAGAACCGCACGGCCACACCGGCTGGCTGAAGTAATTTCACTGAATATTTATTTTTAAAAAACAACAGCAGAATATACAGTAATAATGTAGAACTTAAACTTATTTGTAGGTTATTTATTGATTTGCATTGTACAAGTTTGAGTTATCAATGAGAAGCTTGATCCTGTTGCTTCTTATACTATTGTTCAGTCCGTGGAGGCACTGAAGACAAACACGCACGCATTTCCTGTTCAACTAAGAGAATAATAAGTGCCGAAGATGCCGGCTTGCACAAATAGGCGGTGGAAATTGCTGCAGAGTATTAATCGGTTTCCCCGCTGTTACTCGGTGCTCTTTCTTCGCTTTCCAGAACTTGAAAAGAGGTAGTTCACTATACTTCAGTTGAGGTGTTCGGTCTGCCTAAAATTCTGCGAGCTGCTATTCTTCCTCCAGAGAAAGGCTGGTGGTAGATCGTGGAGACATAGCATAATGGTACACCCAGTCATATTCGTCGATACTGAGGGAGGGGAAATGTACCACAGGATGATTTAAAATGAATTCGTAGGTTATTTCTTTCCCACGTTTGATTTCCAAATTCTAAGTTTAAGAAGACGGCGAGTAACACTTGATGCCAGTACATTTTCTTTTTCTCCTTGCATACTCTCGTTCAGGTAACTTAAATGGCGAAAACTATCACACAAATAGACTATCTTCGCACACCACTCCTTGTTTAACTAAGCTGCAAAGTCTGGCTTCTCGACACTAAACACTTTTAATAGCTCTTTTCTCAATTCAAAAAACCGCTTCACCCTTTTGATGACCAGCAGATCTCTGTATGTAGAACCAAAGTTCATGTCCGCACCCCGCTTCATGGCACATTGTTTGAGGAGCCTTAGACTTAACGGAATTTACCCTGTTAATGCTGAATCTAAAACCCTTTTAAGTTCTTTTGGAAGCCTCATCATTTATGAAGCAACGTGTTGAAATTACAGTAGGGAAATTTTGTTTCAGTCTTTCAAAAAATCCTTTGAATCATGTAGCTATTAATCGTTGACCGTCTGCTCTGTTCCAACGTGCTGGATATATAATTACACACATTTGAATCAGTTGGCGTTAAGGGCAGTTCAGTACGAGAAAGGAACTGTAGAGTAATCATCATCAGCAAATCTTATGTAACACGATAATCGACATTTCGTACATATAACTGTTGACTCGTCGACGGGTAGTGAAAATACGCGACAGTCGCTTACCTTTCCATCGGGATCAAACTGGATATCTGAAGACATGCCGCCGCTGAGCAGTAGTATCATTTAACATTGGGACCAAAAATATTTCCCTCTCTAATCAATCACCTAACACCGATTTTGCCATTTCTTTAATGCAGGACAAATTATGTCCTCTGAAATAGTACGGGGTTGCATTATTTTCGCTACTATTTCAGCAACCTTATAACTGGTTGCTTGCGCTTTTTCAGAAATATTTGCTCTCCGTACCATAGCTTTGACTTGCTTTACTGCTGAAGAAATCATTCGGCTAAAACAGGTTTTATCTTCCGCAGATAAGTGACAACGCCTACTATTCAAATGTCTTTTCATTTTACTAGGGACCATGAATTCATTGTTTAATTTTTCTCCGCACTTGACACATTCTGGAAACGGATAGTTTTCTTGTTCACTGAACTTAAATCTAAAGTTTAAATAATTCGCTTAATAGTTTCTAAATGTTTCAGTAGGTTGCACTGCTTTCAGGAAACTTACGTTGGGAATCGGTCCGTTCTCATTTTTTTTTTTTTTTTTTTTTTTTTTTTTTTTGCCGTTGAGTCATCTTCAACTTTTCCTTTTAATCAAAAACTTATCTATTCTGAAAGGTTAACATATTAACCGGACAATGAATATAAGGGTGTAAGTAAAAATCAACTACAAGAATGCCACAACACCATGCTGTATTTAGGACTGTGTGCCTGCAAACAACTAACTGGTGACGACAAGCAGTCCGCGAGGTAGACGGGGGCTCTCGACGGTGACTCGTACATTACCCCTCTCACTGTCATTAATTAGCATGTGAGCGTGCCGTCGGAGCTTCCTACACCGTGGAATATTCCCGCTTCAGCTCCTATAGTTTCATAATGTACCGATACGTGGCGGTGCTGTACATAGCCTTCAAAACGGCGCCTGCGACGGAGATGCGTTCCAAGCAGAGAGCTGTGACTGAGTCTCTATTGACGAAAAAGTAGAGCATCGCAGGTGATTGCAGAATGGCTACGGATACGTGGCAGTGAACAAAAGCACGGTGAGTCGTTGGGCGAGGCATCTAGCACCATCGCAACGAGGTCGCGCGAACCTGTCCGATCTCCCGTGTGCCGGCCGGCGGCACACAGCTGCGACTCCTGCAGCGTTGGAAAGCGCAGACACTCTCATTCAAGGTAAACGACAGATAACAATCAAGACTCCTCACTGCACAAGTGGCCATCTCTGTTGGTATGCTGACACACTCGTCCACCAGTTAGTGTACTCAAAGGTGTATGCGTGCCGTGTTCCTCGCCGCCATGAAACGCAACAAAGACCGTCTGTGCTGATCTGCTTGCGCGTTAAGAGGCTGATCGTGACAGTTTTTGTCGAACATCGTCAGATGCGATGGAACGTCGGTTCATCACTTCGGCGTGGAAACAAATTCCATGGAATGGCGCCACACCACCTCTCCTCCAAAGAAAAAGTTCAGAACCGCACCCTCAGGCCGTAAGGACATTGTGACGGTCTTCTGGGACTCTGAAGGGCTTATTTTGTGTGATATCCTTCCTTATGGTGGAACGATCAAATCTGAAGTGTACTGCGCCACCTTCAGGATATGAAGAAATGACTTCAGCGTATTCGTCGCCACAAAAATGGAAACGAACTTTTGCTTCTCCATGACGACGCAAGGCTCTACACAGGTCTGCTCACCCGAGAGGAACTCACAGAATTTCATTGGACCGTTCTTACTTATCCACCCTACAGCCTGTATCTCGCACCTTCCGACTTCCGTGCGTTTGGCTCAATGAAGGATGCACTGGGCGGCAGGCAGTACCTGGATGACGAGGAGGTTGCCGATGCAGCAAGTCGGCTCCGACGTCGACCAGTAGAGCGCTACCATGCGGACGTACAGGCCCTCCAAGTAAGACGGCGTAAGACCGAGGCATAGAACGGAGCTTATGTTGAAAAATATAGTTTTGTAGCCAAAAGGTTGGGGATTAATATGGTGTATTGGAGTCCTGAATAAAACCAAACCGCTTTCATAAAAAAAAGTGTTGCATTTCTTATTGAACGCCACTTGTTTAATCTACTTATCTCTGGTGAGTAGTCGAAGTCGTTCATGGACCGGCATGAGTTTCATGCAGTTATACACTACTGGCCATTAAAATTGTTACACCGAGAAGAAATGCAGATGACAAAAGGGTATTCATTGGACAAATATATTATACTAGAACTGACATGTGATTACATTTTCACGCAATTTGGGTGCGTAGATCCCGAGAAATCAGTTCCCAGAACAACCACCTCTGGCCATAATAACGGCCTTGATACGCCTGGGCATTGAGTAAAACAGAGCTTGGATGGCGTGTACAGGTACAGCTGCCCATGCAGCTTCAACGCGATACCACAGTTCATTAAGAGTAGTGACTGGTGTATTGTGACAAGACAGTTACTGGGTCACCATTGACCAGGCGTTTTCAGTTGGTAAGAGATCTGGACAATGTGCTGACCAGGGCAGCAGTCGAACATTTTCTGTATCCAGAAAGGCCCGTACAGGACCTGCAACATGCGGTCGTGCATTATCCTGCTGAAATGAAGGATTTCGCAGGTATCGAATGAAGGGTAGAACCACGGGTCGTAACACATCTGAAATGTAACTTCCACTGTTCAAAGTGCCGTCAATGCGAACAAGAGGTGACCGAGACGTGTAACCAATGCCACCCCGGACCATCACGCCGGGTGACACGCCACTATGGCGATAACGAATACACGCTTCCAATGTGCGTACACCGCGATGTCGGCAAACACGGATGCGACCATCATGATGCTGTAAACAGAACTTGGATTCATCCGAAAAAATGACGTTTTGCCATTCGTCCACCCAGGTTCGTCGTTGAGTACACCATCGCAGACGCTCCTGTCTGTGATGCACCGTCAAGGGTAACCGCAGCCATGGTCTCCGAGCTGATAGTCCATGCTGCTCCAAACGGTGTCGAACTGTTCGTGCAGATGGTTGTTGTCTTGCAAACGTCCCCATCTGTTGACTCAGGGATCGAGACGTGGCTACAAGATCCGTTACAGCACGCGGATAAGATGCCTGACATCTCGACTGCTCCTGAACTCACCGATTCCATATTCCGCTAAGTCATTGGATCTCGACCAACGTGAGCACCAATGTCGCGATACGACAAACCGTAATCGCGATAGGCTACAATCCGACCTTTATCAAAGTCGGAAACGTGATGGTACGCATTTCTCCTCCTTACACGAGGCATCACAACAACGTTTCACCAGGCAACGATGGTCAATTGCTGTTTGTGTATGAGAAATCGGTTGGAAACTTTCCTCATGTCAGCACGTTGTAGGTGTCGGCACCGGCGCCAACTTGGTTTGAATGCTCTGAAAAGCTAATCACTTGCATATCACAGCATCTTCTTCCTGTCGGTTAAATTTCGCGTCTGTAGCACGTCATCTTCGTGGTGTAGGAATTTTAATGGCTAGTAGTGTATAAGCAAAAACTCTGCTTGACCATTCATTTCTCACTCGCTCTTAAACTACACATTGAAAGGTTAGTTTTTCTTTTTAAGTCTTCAGCCTTCTTAATGGTGTGATGCGGCCAGCCACGAATTCCTCTCCTGTGCCAACCTGTTCATCTCGGAGCAGCACTTGCGACCTACGTCCTCCATTATTACCTGGACGTATTCCAATATCTGTCTTCCACTACAGTTTTTTCTCTCCAGTCCCATGGAAGTCATGCTCTGACGTCTTAACAGATGTCCTATCATCTGTCATTCTCCTTATCAGTGTTTTTCACATATTCCTTTATTCTCCGATTCTGCACAGAACCATATCAGTCCATCTATTTTTCACCATTCGTCTGTAGCACCACATCTTAACCGTTTGATTCTCCTCTGCTAGGATTTTCCCACAGTCCGTGTTTCACTGCCATACAATGCTGTGCTCCCGACATACGTTCTCAGAAATTTCTTCCTCAAATTAAGGCCTCTGTTTTATTCTACCAGACTTCTTTTGGCCAGGAATGCACTTTTTTCCAGTGCTTTTGATGTCCTCCTTGCTCCGTCCGTCATTGATTATTTCCTGCTTAGTTGGTAGAATTCCTTAACTTCATCTACTTCGTGACAATCAATCCTGATGTTAAGTTTCTCGCTGCTCTCATTTCCGCTATTTCTCCTTACTTTCATCTTTCTTTGATTTGCTCTCAATCCATATTCTGTACTCATGAGACTGTTCGTTCCATTCAGTAGATCGTGTAATTCTTCTTCACTTTCACTCAGGATAGCAATATCATCAGCGAATCATTTTACTGACGTCCTTCCACTTTTAATTTTTATCCACTCCTGAACATTTCTTTAGTTTCCATCACTGTTTCTCTGATATAAAGATTGAAGAGTGGGGGTGAAACACTACGTACCTATCTTACACCCTTTTTAATTCGAGCACTTCGTTCTAGATCGTCTACTCTTATTATTCCTTCTTAGTTCTTGTACATATTGTATACCACCCGTCGCTCCCTATGGCTTACCCACTATTTTTCTCACAATTTCGAAATAAAATGTGAGACAGACAGCAGCAATGAATTGAAGAATATGAATTATTTTTTCATAGTGGATCTGTAGGTCGTCAATATATAACAATATAAGCACCATTTTATGTACCGTCTACAACTTTTAATTCACCCAATCTGTGTCAAAATATTTAACGAAAATTTGATATACGGGAAAGATAATTGAACTAAACCCATAGTCAAATTATGACTCCAGGCGCTAGAAGTTCGTGAAAACTGACGAAGTTTAAGCATCTTGCGTTAGTACACCTTAAGCGCCGTTGAAATTCGTGTAGCTCACTGTGTTATGCAGGGAGCGCCGTTGAAATTGTCACCCAATTAACATCCTCAATAACTGAATACAGGAGCGCGGATTTTCGCCGTAACATCGCCTCTCTATTGGAGGAGACTTGTGGTTTCTGAGGAAAACTTGTTACCGTGCAACGGAGGGAAGACTTTATCCGCACTCATGTTTCCAATTTGCTGCACATCTGGTTGGCGAATTGAGCCGCGAGCGGGGTCGCGCTCCCTTTGTCCGACCACGCATTCACTCTCGCTCTTCGAGGAAATATGCTGTCTGCTTTTGGAAGAACCTGCGTGTTGTTATCTCCTCTGTAAACATAAAAGCAGCTGGTTGTGCGAACACGACAAAGGCTTTAAGTAGTCTGTTGCCCCGAGCATTTAATTACGCATGAGATGTATGGGGCAGTTTGCTAAAGAAGTAAAATTTTGTAAAAGAAATGGAAATCGTGCTGCACATATCGAACTCGAAAGACCAGGTGTCAGAATTGATTTACAGTGAACGTAAGATAAAGTAAACCGAGAGTAATGGATGAAGTTGCGTCTTGTGATGCTGAGCGGCGGAAATTTTGGAAGTCTGTGACATGTTCCTATGGGATCAAACTGCTGAGGCTATCGGTCCCTAGGATTACACACCCCTTAATCGAACTTAAAGTAACTTACGCGAAGGACAACACACACACCCAAGCCCGAGGGAAGACCTTAACCTCCGACGGGTGGAACCGCACGAACCGTGGCAAGGTGCCTTGGACCACGCTGCTACCCTGAGCGACGAGTGTCGCTTCTATCTATGGCGTTCAGGTCGGCGTCAGTGTGTCCATTCGCGGCCTGTTGAAAACTCGCAGCAGGGAGCGACTCTCGACATCCATACAACTACAAGTATCATGGTGTGGTAAGGTGTTACATATGAGTACAGGGCTGTGCTGGTAATTTCTGAAGTTACTCTGAATGCTCGCCAGTGTATGGCAGCCCTGTTGTCATGCTCTTGATGAGGAATGCCAAAGCATTGAGCCTCACTTCTCATTTCCCCCACAGCCACGCCGCGCTTCCTGAGCGCGCTGAGGGGAAGAGAAGAAAACAGTGAACGTGCCGCATTTAAATGGCACTGTAGACGTACTGCACATTATTTTATATTGCACGTTTCTCAACAACATAGGTTACAAACAAAACAAATTTTCAGTGTTATTTAATTATTTTTGGCGCACTGAAGACATAGTATAAGTTTTATATGGTACGAACTGACGGCAGACTCAGGCAGTTTCAAAGAGTTTCGCACTCAAGTGCATATTGTAATCGTGACTTATTTAGTTTCACGATCGAAAAAGGTCTTTCGTACAAATATGTCGAGCGATATATTTTACCAGTTTTACAGCATCAGTATGGTGACTTGGAAACTGTACCTGAGGAAAGCAATGCAGATGTCGGGGACAGTTTTAGCGTAAAAATATTTGTCACAAAACTGGAACCGCCGTGCAGGTGATTCAGTTACATGCACAGGAGCGCTTTCAACTGAAACGGTAAACGAGCTGAAAAACAGCACGGAAACAGACGTAAGACTGACATTGTCCTTAAAATATTTATAAAACTATCCTTGCAGTTCTTTGAAGGCCACAGTGAATTCTTCAGCCCTCGCGTTTTTTCAGCGGCAGTAAGTTTAGGGAAGTGGATTGTCTTTGGCAGAAAGTCTCCCTTCTACGACGCGATTTTGTTTTTAAATGCATCCCCATCGAATCAGAAAGACGTTACTGTGCGCACTGTGCAGTCAAGTACCGTACACTTAAAATGGCAGCGCGGGATTAGCCGAGCGGTCTTGGGCGCTGCAGTCATGGCGGAGTTTCGAGTCCTCCCTCGGGCATGGACGTGTGTGCTTGTCCTTAGGATAATTTAGGTTGTGTGTAAGCTTAGGGACTGATGACCTTAGCAGTTAAGTCCCATAAGATTTCACACACATTTGATTTTTGAACTTAAAATGCGGAGTTTGCAATCACTTCCGGATATTCTAATTTTCGTTTTTGCACTGCTTTTCCTTCATAAATTTAACAACAGCGAGTCTTAAACAGAAAAATCTTTCCAGGCACGCCCCTTGACTTATGCAACTTTCTTTGCATTAATATGCCATGTCTCCGTACCCTTCACTCAGTTCCATTGAAAATAGTTGCAACTGACAAGGGAATAACGCGTGCGACTTCAGAAATTTTACTACTCATACGACCAATTTCTCCACTTGCTCCAGGCCTGCTAATTTAGCACAAAGGCTTTTTCATGGAAAGGACAATCAATCCAATCTGTCTATCGTTGCAATTTTTTGCTCTTTCGTTGTCAGCTAAATCTTTAAATTCTTTCTGCATGGTATTGTAAGATCGTTTCATAGCAAATGTGCAGTACCTGTCGTCATGCGTACTGACGAGGGAGAGGACACGACTTTGGGATCACAGGTTTACTTCAGTCTTTATACCCCTTTAGTAGGCTATTAAAACAACATAATGTGCGTAGTGCCAGACGGTTCAGTTCGTGGTGGCCAAGTGATTTGTTGAGTTCAAAGAAAACCTCATCAGATACCTACTGCATGAATTTGGTGTAGTAGATGTCGTTTCTACATCCACATCTAGATATATACTCCACTACCCACCAAGCTGTGTGTAGAGGAGGGCACTATTCGCGCCACAGTCTTATTGCCCTTCCCCCCTCTGTTCCACTCGCGGATCGCGCGAGGGAAAGACGACTGTCTGAACGCCTCAGTACGAGCTCTAATTTCCCTTATCTTTGAATGGTGATCATAGCGCGACTTATAAGTTGGTGGTAATAATATATGCTCTACATCCTTGGCGAAGGTCGGATTTTGGAATTTAGTGAGAAGCCCCTGCGTGTCATCTATCTACAAGTGTGTCCCACTTCAAACTTTTTATGAGATTTGTGATCGCGATGGCTAAATGTACCAGTCACGAATCTTACCGCTCTACTTTGGACCTTCTCAGTCTCTTGAATCAGACCAATCTGGTAAGGGTCCCATGGAGACAAACAATACCCTGGGAGACTGTACGAACTAAAGGATTGTAAGCAATTTCCTTTGCTGAAGGATTGCATCACTTCAGGATTCTACTAATGAACCGCAATCTAGAGTTCGCCTTATCTGTTAATTGAGTAATCTGATCGTTTCATTTGAGATCATTTCGAATAGCCACACCCAGGTCCTTGACGGATGTTACCACTTCCAAGGACAGGGCATATATTTTGTACTCGTACATTAATGGGGATTTTCGCTTTGTTATACACAGCAGGTTACATTTACTAATATTGAGAGATAAGTGCCAGTCATTACACCAACCATTTATTTCCTGCAAATCCTCAATGATTTTTACACAACTTTCGTATGATGCTACTTTCCTGTAGAATGCAGCATCATCGGCAAACATTCTAATGCCGCTGTCTTGACCAACAACCAGATCGTTTATGTAAATCGTAAAAAGCAGCGGATCTACTACGCTACCCCGGGGCACGCCTGATGTTACTCTAGTTTCTGTTGAAGTCTCCTCATTCAAGATGACATACTCCTCTCTGTCTGTTAGAAAACTTTCTATCCAACCGCATATGTCATCGGATAGACCGTAAGCGCGAGCAAACGACAGTGCGAAACTGAGTCGAACGCCTTTCGAAAGTCGAGGAGTATGGCATCAACCTGGGAGCCGGTATCTAGAGCCTGTTGTATATCATGACAAAGAGGGCCACCGTCGTTTCCTAAAGCCGTGATGGTTTCTGCAGATGAGCTTCTCAGAGTCTAGAAAGGTCATTATGTCTGAACACAAAATATGTTCCATGTTTCTACAACAAATCCATGTCAGTGAAATTGTCCGGTAATTATGTGCATCCGATTTTCTACCCTTTTTATAGATTGCTGTGACCTGGGTCTTCTTCCAGTCCCGTGGAACTTTCCGCTGTTCCAGTGATCCCTGATAGATGATGGATGGGAATGGTGCTATATTAAAACTCGCGACCTTTGCCTTTCGCGAACAAGTGCTCTGCCAACTGAGCTTGGGAAGCACGACTCACGCCCCGTCTTCACAGCTTTACTTCTGTCAGTACCTCGTCTCCTACCATCCAAACTTTACAGAAGCTCTCCTGAGAACCTTGCAGAACTAGCACTCCTGAAAGAAAGGATATTGCGGAGACATGGCTTAGCCACAGCCTGGGGGATGTTTCCAGAATGAGATTTTCACTCTGCAGCGGAGTGTGCGCTGATATGAAACTTCCTGGCACAGCCTTTCCCGCGGTACGCAAAGGTCGCGAGTTCGAGTCTCGGTCCGGCATACAGTTTTAATCTGCCAGGAAGCTTCATATCAGCGCACACTCCGCTGCAAAGTGAAAATCTCATTCTGGATCCTTGCGTTTGTTCGATAACTGAAAGGGGGAATGGTACTGCAGTCCTCTACCGTAAACGAGTTTTTGAAAGCTAGGTTTAGAATTTCGACCATCTGTTTATCATCATCCGTTACATTACCCGTACTATCAGCAAGAGAAGGTATTGAATTATTTGTAGCGCTCATAGATTTTATGTACGAACAAAATTTTTAGGGGTTATTTTTAGAATCTGCAGATAAAATATTGCAATCAAATTCGTTGAAAGAATCTCTAATTGACCATTCGACAGCTGCTTTCATTTCGCATAATTTCTGTTTGTCAGAGGCAAAGTGACTACGTTTAAAACGACTGTGCAAAATTGTCTGCTTTCTCAGCAACTTCCTAATATCTTTGTTGAACCAAAGTGGATCCTTTCTGTCCGCTATATTTCATCTAGGCACATATTTCTCTAGCATGTGGACAATACCTTAAATTCCGACCAAAGATGCTCAATATCTTTGCGTCCCGCGGTGGATGAAGATATTCATTAATGAAACTTTTATTTTCTTTCCAAAACAAGAAAACTCTACGCTGTTTTTTTTTTTTTTTTTTTTTTTTTTTTTGCAACTTTCACTCAACTTTCACTGAAATAGAAGCAACAAAGACATTATGGCCGCTAATATGTTCCCATCTCGAGTTGGTTTTCTAACCAATTGCTCAAGGTTGTATGTTGAGAGCTCTCCTAGAATAACTTCACAGGAGTCTTTGTTCCTGCCCCTGTGATAAACGTGCAATTTTCCCAGTTAATGAACGCCAGATTAAAGTCTCCACATATAACTAATGGATAATTTGGATATTTATTTCCTATGTACTGAAGACTTTCCCTGAAACGTTCTGCGACGTTTGTTGTGGATGCTGGTGATCTATAAAAACATCCTAATACTATATATGAAGATGGTATCTGTTCTTTCTGACATGTCCGAAAGAACAGATACCATCGGAGACCATGCATCTCTCTTAGAATGAAATGTTAATTAAATCAAGACCCTAAGCAGTCGACAGGCGTTCATATACCTCAACGAGAACAGTTGAAAATGTGTGCCCCGACTGGGACTCGAACCCGGGATCTCCTGCTTACATGGCAGACGCACTACACATCTGAACCACCGAGGGCACAGAGGATAGTGCAACTGCAGAGATTTATCCCTTGCACGCTCCCTGTGAGACCCACATTCTCAACTTAATGTCCACTACAGTCATTAATCGCGGCAGACAATCTTACCGAGTCCAGTAAGAGTTCGGGCAATGCATCCAGCACACAAAAGTTGTCTACGTATCATCAAATACATACAAGACTCACAAGAATATTGGAAGACAGCAGCATATTTACCAGTGTAACTGCAATAAAATATTATGATTGCTGCTACAGTCTGACACCGATCGATGTACAGGTAATGTCTCCTCTTAATGGTTGTGGTTCTGGAACGAATTTTAGTATCTATAGTGTACATAACGTTCCGTGTAAGAAATCTCTCTCATACCCTCAGTGTTGTGGATGTGCTGAATCTAAACGTCCCTCACGATAGGACACACACTCATCTTCTCCGGTCATGCCACAACTTAAGCCACAGTAACTTTACAATACAATACATACACATTTTACACAAACAGTGCAGTTATCTTTTATATCTGTACAGCATCCGATAAAGTTATGGTATGCCTACACTAACACTGGCTATATGTATCCATTCTCATCAGTCCTAGGAAATTATCTGACAAAGTCTTACAATCAGCGCTTCTGGAAGGTGCTGCATCCTGCCAAGATTCTCTCATACAAGTGTTATGAAGGACGGGCAGCAGGCACTATGTGTGATAATGAATACCGCACCCTCAGATGAAATGCTTGGAAAGACATCACCAACGTGGGTTGCTGTACTGCAATCATCATCACTGTCGATAGAACAACAAGGAAAATGCGAATTCGTTCTTCCTCGCAGTTCTAACGTGGCACCCCGCCCATAACGTGTTACCCTTCCTGCTTTCAACGTACACAAACGTTCTCACCGCTATGTAGAGTCTTGTATATCCCAGCACAAAAGATGTCTTGTGAATGAATGGGGGATTATGAATGGCTCTTATCGAATTTACCCACCGAATTACTGATGCTGTAGGTGTGGAAGCACCGTCCTCCTTTTGTTTTTCTTCCTGCACGCAAGACTTTCAGCAGCAAAAAACTATTTTACAGTGATCGCCATATTGCACTGACAACTAAAACTCGCAATGTACCCTACATTCCATCAAATACGGCCTCTTACTCTCCCACTGAGCATAAAACTGATCTCCAACCCAGCAATATATCACCGCGTACTGTGTCGATGTAGTAAACATACAATTCGTATCCTACGCCATACAAAAATCACCCCTTTTACATCATTTGTACATATACTGCGAAGACAGACAGCACCGTAGATACACTCACGGCACTAGATATTTCCCTGCAACGTTGGCGGTCATCCACTCACGGCGGGTGACCAGAGCGCCCTCAGTGGGCCGAAGTCACTCTCAGAACTGTTCTACAAATTCGGCATCGTTCCCCCTCGACACAAACGCATTACTATTTCTGGTCCGGACCTGCTTCCATGCTTGCTTTTTTCTACACACATCTCCAGACTCTGGGATTACAAGAACAAATATATTTTCGCATTGTTGGCACACAGCAGTATCCTACCGATCGCTCACGCAACATAATTCTGAAGATGCAGACTGGGAATTATTTCACAAAAAAACCGGAAACTTAAGCTAGGTGGAGCATGCTCTAGACCACTGAGCAACTAGAAACTTATCCCGTCGAAACAAATAGAGGAAATAGATGTTTCCACTCCTGAATACTGATGTTGGTGATGTAACAGATTCCAAATCATCCCTATAATTTACATAGTCAACTAAGGTGTTTCTCATATCAAGAGAACTGGCAAACTTGTCTTCCACCTGCTAGATGCACACACCACAATCGATATTCTCTCAACTAAATAAAGATGTGAAATGTGAAGAAACAGTCAAGCGAGCAATTTTCATGAGAGGGAATAATGGCCCAGTGCAAAAACATGTCCATATTGAATCTCATCAAATTTCCATTTGATCACAAAAGCTATCTAAAACATACTAAGTGTTAGTTCACTATTCAGCTCTCTCCATTCAGACGGCCTCTGCCGTTATCTGGAAACGTGAATCATTCCCATCACAAGCCACCCATAGACGGAATCATCCTACGAAATCGGTCACATATACATATATTTGATCGCTATACTTACAATTAAATGTTATGATTGTGGTCTCAGTTGAACGACATTCAACAGTGAGCAAAGTATCGGAAATACACGCTGCTGACGGCTGCGGCTCTGGAAACAGAAATGTCTGTACCATCGTTAGCACTTTAGATACTCTTCCCTCTGCTATCACAGTATCCCACGTCAAATCCATAACTTCCTTTTTGCACATGTCTGACCACAAACACATACTTTATAAGCCCGATGCTCAAGGTGTACCTATCACACATCCCCTACTACAGCTAAGTATAACACTTCGCCAATAAAAGATTGCCTACGATACGAAATAGTACTGAGACAAAATCAGCGATGGGTGGACATGTCTCATTAGTTTTCCTTGTGAGTGGTACCACTCTGTTTTAGAAAGATAGGCGTAATCTGCCAGACGTTAAAACACCCGATCACAACAACTACTGCATGTTAATGTCACAAGCGGTCTTGGTTCTACAGGTGCACACTAGTATCCATGTCAAAAGCTATACTTGCTTTATAAATCGAGGTATGACATTATCTCTGAATGAGGTGGTTTTTCTATCCAGACAAATAGCAAGACAGTGATCGCTGGAGTGTATATTATCAGACCAGCAGTCTGATTACACATAGCCCATTATGTAACATCATGACAAAAACGCTGAATTTTGAAAGTGATTCAGCTAAGGAACATGGTATGTAACTGGTATTTGCAACTCCCTCACGCCGCTAGACATTTCTCCAATATGTGTAATATATCTGCGTTAAAGGATAACAGAGAGTGGACTGGGTGATCGATTGAGATGGAACTGTAACAAGGTATGATTTTATGGTAGACCGATGATGCATTCTAGAATGGGAGAAATTGCCACAGATCAATTTTTCCACTGTTCTGTCAGGATGCATTAGCCATGTGACAACCTGCGTTCGACTTGTATACATTCACGTCTTCTGTATGTGATTTAAAGCACTGTCTACTTGCGATCGTTAATGGCAAACCTGTCAGTCATCAGAGGACTTGCATCTCATGTGTGATGAAACGTGACACTTTCCTGTAAACGAACTTTGATTTATGCGATGCACTCCATCCCCCTGTCACATCTCGGGTGTAATATCGAGACTTCAGCTACATAACTAAGTTAGCAATAGGTGTTTGTGAGGTACTGCAATACCCACGTATAGATTTGCATGATAGATGTCGTGTTTACACATTTAGTGGCTGAATGACATAATTTTCACATGTTGGATGCTGCTGGATTACATCATGGAACAGATGACAGCACTCTCTGGTGGTGGTACTGTGTACTAGGTCCAGACGTCGTGGTGAATACACTGTTTCCCGCCATCTTGGATAATGGTACTTGCATTGTCAGCTGTCTTGACCACCATCTTGGATTACATTACAGAACAGACAACAGCACCCTTTGGTGGCAGTACTGTGTACTAGGACAGTTGTACTCTGAACCCCAAGACTTCTACACTGGATGGTAGTAGTGCATCTAATTGTTTAACTAAATAGTGCATGCAAAATAATAAATTTCATGGCAGATTAAAACTGTGTGCCAGACCAAGACTCGAACTCAGGACCCTTGCCTTTCATGGGCAAGTGCTCTACCCATTGAGCTACTCAAGCACGACTCATGACCCATCCTCACAGCTTCAATTCCGTCAGTACCTCATCTCCTACCTTCCAACCTTCACAGAAGCTCTTCTGCTAACCTTGCAGGACTAGCACACCTGGAAGAAAGGGTATTGTGGAGACATGGCTTACCCACAGCCTGGGGGATGTTTCCAGAATGAGATATTCACTCTGCAGCAGAGTGTGTGCTGATACGAAACTTCCTCACAGGTTAAAACTGTGTGCTGGACTGAGACTCGAACTCGGGACCTTTGCCTTTAACGAGCAAGTGCTCTACCAACTGCTAAAGGCAAAGGTCCCGATTCGAGTCACGGTCTGGCACTCAGTTTTAATCTGCCAGGAAGTTTCGTATCAGCACAGACTCCGCTACAGAGTGAAAATCTCATTCTGAAAATAATAAATACTTATGTCCAGCACAGTCTGAGTCCTCCCCCACCAATCCCTAGGATGAGGTGGCAGTCAGGTGACTTTTGTTAGTGGAAACAGCTCAACTGCCCTTTCTTTCCCGCCATTTTCTTAGGTTAGTAGAGATAGCCCAATCGACCCATCTTTATCGCCAAAATTCAAACATCCCACCAGTTCATAGGAGGAGGTGTCAGTCAGGTGACTTATGTTAGTGGAGGCAATACAAATGACCTATCTTCCCGCCATTTTCTTAGGTTAGTAGAGATAACCATGGTGTGATGCATTATCCTGAAGGAATTTGAACTTCCCACCATTTTCTGGGGTAGGGGGTTAGGTTAGTGGATGTGGCCCAATTGACCTATCTTCCCGCCAAAATTCAAACTTCCTGCAAAAATTCAAACTTCCTGCCAAACTCCAACATCTTGGATGACATCATGTGCTGTTGCCAAGTCTACACACAACCATCTTGGATGACGTCATCACAGCCATCTTGGATACATCTGGTAACAATGCAGTGTGTGCTCATCCAAGCCTTGCCCCAATAGTTGCGTGAAGTTTGGCACACCGTGTCTGGCCCTGATGTAAGACCTCGAATTGCAGTTCATACCACAAATGTCTCAACAAATGTATGGATCCTTGAATTTCATGTGCAGTCCACTGATTTGTCACAATATAGCACATCTGTGATACAGTGGGAAGGCGTATACCTTTATACCAGCCTTCAGTCAGTAATCTTCGTGAGCTGGCAGTATGTGTTCTGCGCATGGCAAGAAATTCCTCAAAATGACATGTCTTGTCGTTTGCTTGCAAGTGTGTATTCGTGACTGTGGGTGTCACACCTCGTACTGATGTTGTTGATGGGCCTCAGTTCCAAACGAATTTAACGTGTAAATATTGATTACTTGTTATTTTTGTTTGATATACATCGAACTGATACATCATGTTGTTACATTTTCTGTATCCAACAGTGTAGATCAGAAATCTAATAGCCGAAGGAGATGCTGCACGAACCAACGTGTTTGAAGAGGTTTCTTAAGTAGGAACAATCTGTGTTATCTCTGTGGAAACAGTAGTGTTTGATTTTGGAATAACTATCGCGACTCGTATTTTTGAAGTGTGATCCGTAAGCTTTTTATTCGCTGAAAGTGCCGAGGAGATTTCATGGGGCAAGTTAGACCTTAAACGGAGACTGTTCTCACTGCATATTTCCAGTGCAGTACTCAAACATTGGAATTCATGACTCTACTTGCGATGTTACAGGACGATGTTGCGACTTATTAACGCAGTCTCACAGATGAAAGCGAGAGTCTCGACACATAGAAACCTATGTCAACAATGCGGCCATTAGCAACTGACTTAGAGACTAGAATGATTCGACATATTTCGTGACTCATCGGCGTAGTCTGTAACCCTAAAAGAACATATGACCAGTTGAGTTACAGATAGTTACTGCGTTGGAGGGAGGGCGCTCTTGTTACCAAGGCGAAACGAACAGTTGAGAGTGTCACGTGTGTGAGACATACAACCGCGTACTTGACAGTCGAACGGAGTGGACAAGAGAAGCGATATAAGCGCATTCGATCACAAGCAGATCGTCTTCGAGGCTGTGCTGGTACTGGGATGGTTGGCGTTGGAGGGTTTGCCGTGAGTACCTCGAGCCACAGTAAATTACCATAGCCAGTGTCAATTGCCGTTTACAACGACGCCTTGTTCACAGTGGTAGCCGTCAACTGTCACGAGCTCAGTGAGACAAATCGTTCGCCGAATCAGCGCTCGACAACAACAACCAGTGAGAAGCATATCATCCAGAAACACTTCCCCACTGTGGGAACAGACGTCCGTGCACAGGACACTGTTTAGTCAGGGTGCTGGAAAATCGTCATAGACAGTGTAGTCGTGACAGACGTTGGTACATGCCTATGGCAGAGTACGAGTGCGGTCAGATCCGCATGAGGCGCAATGGGGTGCCTGTGGCCATTGCTGATGCAAATGGTGGGGGCGTGCATATTGTCATGTTGAGGACGTTTACGTTGGACAAATCCTCTGCCACTGTCTCTCATAGGTGAACACTATTGGACTACTATAAATAAACATTCGTTTTCAACGCCGCGTATTTTCGGAAGTATTGAATGTACTAAAACATGAATAGAAGCGTAAACTCTCCAACTTGGCATTTTGCACTCTACAAATGTTCTATGAGTGCCTGTCTGCACACACAACACACGCCCAAGCGCTGCTCAAACTCGTTCCGTAGCTTATGTAGCGACATCCTGCCATTGCTTATCGCAGCAGCATTGATGCACTCCAGTGATCTAGGCAGTGAGAGTATGTCAACACGATTCTTATTGCGCCTCCAAAGGAAAATGTCACAGGGTTGCCATTGGAACGAGCTACATAATCTTGACCAATGTGGCGATGGAAAGTCCGTCATTCAGGCAGCGACAAACATCGACGCTCCTACCAGGGGCTGAACCATCTTGTCGTAAGATGAAATTCTCGTAATAATCAGTCATAAAACAACCACAGTTGCAACATATTAAGGTAACAGGTACGCACCACAGTCTTCTTACAAAAGAAAAATGGCCTATTACTGCTTTTTCAGCGACGCAGGGTAGCCACGCGGTCTAAGGCGTCTTGCCACATTTCGCGCGCCTCCCCTCCTCGTAGGTTCGAGTTCTCCCTCGGGAATGGGTGTGTGTGTGTGTGTTATCCTTAGCGTAAGTCTGTTTAAGTTACAATAAGCAGTGTGTAAGTCTAGCGACCGATGACCTCAGTAGTTGGGTCCCATAGGAACTTACCACCACCACTGCTTCGTCTGTGACACTGCACACAAAACAACCTTCAGGACGGTACACACCGTCCAAAGGACGACAGATACTGGATTCGGCCGAACGTTGGTCACCATTGCATTGGCATTCGGTATCTCATCTACACGAGCCAAGGGATTCAGCCACGTGGAATCACAGTTGTCTCTGATAACTCGTCGATGTTGCTCTTGTTTGGTTATTGTAATAAATCAGAGTTTTAATTACAGTTTCACCCGCCGATATTATGAGGGAAGAAGATGATTTAGCAGTCGTCGCATGTGTATCATTTATTTAACTGCAAGAAACTGATCATCAGGAAAAGAAGAAGAAGAAACGTCCTTGCTGGTCGACCTCTGTCTTAAAAAGTACGAAGCAGTGTCGGGGAACAAAATTAATGTCTGACCTTGAAAGGTGGCTACACTGAGTCACAGCGCCAGAGATCGCGCCAAAGAGTTTTATTCCGTCGCCTCCACTGGCAGTTCTTGTTCAGAAGTTGTGGTGGTGAGTGCTTTGCTGAGAGGATGTCGATAGCTGTATTATTTGAGGCCATGTCGTGTGCAATTGTTTTGATGGGCTAGACAGCAGATGTTGTTCGAATGGAAATGTTGTAATGATCATAGTGTATTTTTAGTCAATATATATGAAGGTAAAAAACATTTTTTTATTTTTTTTAAATTTCCTAACTAACAATGTCTCTTGGTCACAGGTTCAGTCAACAAAGCATCTGGCTTGTGTTCATGTATTAGAGTGTAATTCTGGTTTTTATGTGCAATTATAGTATTTCAGTTTTATTTAATTAGTTCACTGTAAATGGAATTTAAAATATCTTGTCTTATTGAGGAAGAACCGTGCCAGATGTGTACGTTGAATCACACTTCCACACACAGAACAGTTACACTTGTGCCTTGTTGTTTCGTAGCTTTCATAGTTTCTGGGGACTTAATTAATTAATTGTGTTAACGGAAATTTCCTTTCGTTCTTTGTTGTTATTCTATGCAGTCAGATTGTGTTCTAATACTAGTCAGGGCCCACCGGTTACGAGACTTCGTAGCCGTACAATAGCTACTAAAACTTTAAATTATTTGCATTACAAATAATTAGGCCCCCATTCAACCTTAAAGCTGAATTGAAATATGGGCTATTTCATAATTTTTTTCCTAATGAACGGTAGAGATTTTTAATTGTTGTTGAAGTGTGTAGGTCGTAAAATTTCCAAAAATAATGTCTCTCTTAGGAAAGCTGTACCAGCAGCAGAAAGTTAACAGTCACTCCCAGTTTTGTTTGTTTTTCTTTCTCGTTCACGGTGAAAATGTGTCAATAATGACACCATTTACGTTTTCACATTGTGCACATCATTGTCTAATAGATGAATTACTTCCCTCCAAGCATCTAGTCTTTTCAGTTTGTTTTTAAAATCGCAGTTCGTAGGAGCCCATACGTATTCCCATTCACGATCTCTTGGTATTTCACTCTCTTCTCCAGTATTATTAAACAGAATAAATACGCACCCCCAGCAGGAGCAGGCATTGCTTGCAGGAGAAACAGCGACTGCTGACGTTAAGTTTTAACTGCGACTATGATTCAAATTGGCTATTTATCTGGTAATAAATATACAACCAGTCGCTTTTTTTAGGTTTTTTGACACAATATATTCACCCATAAACATGTTTCCGAGCCACTGCAGGCTCATCATCAGATGGAGGTGTTACAGAAACATTATGCTGTGGACCAAGTGTAGCTAGATGGAGTGCTGGTGCTGCTGGCGAAAATAACGGAAATTTAGTAATTGGTGACGAAGCGTTTACGAAACCAGAAGTTTTTTGTGTTTCAGATACTTACAGTGCACTGCCTTGTGGTATCCATATCAAATCTCTTTCTACGATCCACATTATTAAGTTACATACACAAATATGCACAGTATTTAGCTGCATTTGGTTCTGCACTGATTCACAGAAAGTAAACACTGTTGTCTTTACAAGGAATATGGATATGGTAGATATTACACTTTACTACATTACGGTCTTTGGCATGAGATACATTGTATTAGAGTACAATCGCTAATCATACTTGTACCACTTCGGAAAATGTAAAACTTTGAAAGCAAATCAAGGTAGCTTTTTTATTTTTATTAATTTTCTTTTATTTTGAGTCGTCAGTATTCTTACTGGTTTGATGTGGCCCACCACGAAACGAACTCCTCTCCCCTACGTAGGTACATACTGACAGATCACGTTTGTTCGCATGCAGTATCCAGGAACGATCCTCATCTTCAACGTGACAAGGCACAATACCAAGGCTCCCCACCTATGTCAAAATAATCACCGTTGGTTTGGAAGCTCCAACAGTAGCCGTGTTTTCAGACTAAAAGTATGACCTTCCTGTCAGTAGATGTCGATTAACCTGTTGGTGGTGTAACACCCCACCCGTCACTTATCTGGTTTTGGCGTGTGTTCACCCCAGGTAATTGACTAACAGATCGACAGAGAGTGCAAAACTGCCGCAATGTCGGATAATGCAAAGAAAGTAATAAGGCCCTGTGACTCCTGATTGAACGGCGGTGGCAGTGTTGACATTAACTGATTCAGAATTGACCCCTTTTAGTTAAAAAGGGGTGCACATTGATGTTATATTCAGCTGTTGAACACCAGAGGCAAATGTTAAACATAAAATTAATTAAGAAAGTGACTTGGGATTTCAACTAATTTATTGAAAACAGATGCAGTCGATTAGCACAAATTTATTTTAACTTACGACCTTCAATCATCATATTACATGACTCTCCTAACAGGCAGTGGTAAAAAATTGCGTTTGCGTGGAGTAAAGTGCGATAACTCAAAATTAATTCCTATCCACTGACCCAGGCGTAATGCGAAGTGCGAGAAGAATTCTACAATACACAGCCCATGAAACCCTCGTGGAAACTTTGCCTACATGATCCAACAAATTAATCAGTGGCCTAACTCAAGCCAGAGCGGGCGCAATATCACCGAATTCAGCGTGGTGGGCGTCGTCGTTGTGCGGACGTCGGCCGACCTCATAGTGCTGCAAGGCTCTGCTCGTCTATTCACTCCTAGCTATCTTGCTCAGTACATAGCTGAATGAAATCTCCAAGCTCAATCGTTCCGTTTGCTAAGTCCTAAACTGCAGAGCTGCTCACTCTCTCTCAGGCAGGCTGAGTACAGAACGCCACGTCCGCACTCTAGGCAAGCTGGGAATGGAAGACTTCTACGGAGACTTCTGCCAGTCCGCTCTTCGCCTCGGTTTCCCCTCCAGCAAAATCACTTACGCCAATTGCAGTGCAAGTCGCGTTAATTATGCGTCGCTTCCCAGCGCCGACCAATGCCTGCTCTGGGAAGTGAACAAATTTCCCTTCCTCTCAACTTCTGCTATTTAGCTCCTCCCAGGCCACACATCAAGGTTAGGGTCAGCACAAAACACCAATTTTCACGGAAATCTGACTCCCAGGAGAGTATTTCAAATTCCTTGGTCCTATTTCCCATCGGAGGCCGGCGTATTTCATTCTGTCGCTCTTCACCTGACTTACTTCAGACTCTGCGGACCATGAATTCAGTGTGAAGTTGCTATAGTCACGAACACTCATATTTTGGCCTCTGTTGGCCACTCCACTGTACCTTTGCACGGCTTTCTCGCACGTTTCACTAAAAACGGGATGACGAACATTTATCAATAGGTGTACAAGTTCTCCGACTGCTTCCCGGTACAGCAGCATGGGGTCAACCATCCCCCTCGCTGTCACTCATCTTAAGGCAGCTGAAGGCCGCGCTCCGTTACCGCTTTCTCAGAGTTTGAGCTATCCTAAGCTGCCTGCTGTCGCTTCCCTTCGCCGCTCTCCAGCCCGGCCATGGTCAACTCTGAATACTTCCTTGGGATAAACTAGCCTCCAATAAATCGACACATTTCCACAAAGTTTTCATGTTGCGTGAATTACTTTAAAACCATCACCCAACATTAATTATTCCAACACGTCCATACTACACCCTCTACAAGATGCATTGTGCCTTGTCAGTCATTTTTTTCAGCCCTACTGTTCCCTCAACGTGAGTTCTGTGATCTTTAATGACTTCATGTAAGGGGCATAGTTCTTGCCATCTTACAGTGGGAAGACGTCTCCGCCATCCGTTTGTGAATCGTGTGATCTCTATTCTCTACGTTGTTCTGTTTTCACTATTTGTGTATCGCGTTTTGCGGGGCTAAGTTTGTAGACCGCGCCAGTATTTGCCTAAAACAGCGTGGACAACTGCCTTAAAACTAACAGAGGGGGGCCAGTTTACCACCTGTTCGTCTAGGTCTGGCTCATACTCCTGTCTCTGAATTATTTGGTTATACAGGGAGCCAGTGAAGTAGATGAATAGATACGATAATGTAGAGATAATCGCTGAGGATTCTCCCGTTTCATATTTTTGTGAACGTTCTCTGTGAATAAAAGAACATCTGCAATTTCTCTACACTAGACTTGTGGTGTTCCAACTAGAGACCAGTCTGTGTGGAACTGGTCCGACAGCCGCGCCTCGCCTCGTCTTGGGGGTCTCAGTGGATGCTTTGGTGACGTCAGTTACGGAGGTCTGAAGCAGTAAAATCCACAAGGAAGGCTTTAAGCGAAGGAGCTGGATGGAGCACTCCGCACTTGAGTGTCTGCTGTAAAACGGAAACAGCTCCTCCTCGCTACCTCCGTACTGCTCCGCAGAGGCTACCCCTCAAGTAGGCAGTGCGCACGATGATTACAGTTGCGCTGTCAAGACGATGTAGCTCGTCCCGCTGGAAGAAAGTGCGCTCTTTTAAAGAACGAAATAATACATAAGACACAAAAAAGTAGGACTCGCCTAGCTTATTTCTGTCGGTTCGCAATAATTCCTTCACGCAGTTTGAAAATTAGAAGAACTTCAGCTGCACAAGCTCGAAAACCTTTGATGTTGGTGCACACGTTAGGACCCCGAGATGCCTACCTCCTACAAACAGGGTATGTGACGACGCAGGAACGTATGTCCGCTAGTAAATGAAACGAACGTAGAATACGTGTGTTTCGATAATGTAACTCATAGGACAAAATATTGATCATCTCCTCACAACAGCACTCTCATCTTATCAACTGAAGACACAGAGAGTAAACGAGCCTGCGATCATGTTTAGTATTTTGTTCATAAATATCTGCCTTCATCACACATGCAGAGTGTCCATAAAAGAACATACTCGTTACAAATTTGTAACAGTATCAACTGTAAGCGCTGTAGGGTGTTGGTTGAAGGTCACAAAGACTAACTCAAACAGCTTTAGTTAAGTACATGCGGGATTACTGCTTCGTTGTTTGCCCACTAGTGGCGCTGCATATGCAAAATGGAGATCTCTGAGCGTAAAGCGTTTTGTGTTAGGCTGTTTGCAAGGAGTGGATCGGTAATTTCAGTTCAACGTGCTTGTAGCTTAAAGTATGTGATCCCATATGTGGCAAAAACATTCGCTGATGGTATAGCCATCAGTTTGAAATGTTCGGATGCGTATGTGAACGGAGACGGGAGGGACGACCAAAAGCATCTGAAATGGATGTGGACTGTATCTGAACATCCTGAGAAGTCTGTTCGTAGAGAAAGTCTTGAACTTAACTTGCCAAAGACAACGACGTGAAAGGTTTCGAGAATACGTTTACAAATGCGTCCATACCGGTTATAGATGGTGCATGCTTTACACCCTCATGGCTATGTTGTGCACCATTATAACTTTGCTAGATTAGTGCTGCAGTGGGAAGATGACTTTCTTGATTATTAGGTGCTCAGTGATGAGGCAACCTATAATGTTTCTCTGAGGGACAGAACATCATCATGAACCTGTACAATATCAAAGAGAATATCAACAATTAAACTTTTTCTGCGCTGTGTTCCCACGCCAAGTGTACTGAACTTTTTTTTTCGTAACAGGGGTTACTTATCTGAATATTTTACATGAATAGCTCTTTCCCCCATCACAATAAGATGAATCTCAAAAATTTATTTTCGCAACAAATAGAGCCCTCCCCATTGGCATCCGTTCCTACGAGCATGGCTGAACGACGAAGTCACTGACAGTTGGATCGCTGATAACGTTCAATGCGACGGACCTCTTTGCCGCTGACATCCACATTTACCTACTGATTTTTTTCTTTCGGGCTTTATAAAAGATCGTGTCTACGTTCCACCACCGTAATAATTTTTCAGAGCTGAAACACGGAATTGAGGAGAACATTCCTTCCATTATTTCGGACTTATTAACGAAAGTAGGGAAACAATGGATTTTAGGTGGGATGTGCATAACTAAAGGTGCACATACTGAATATTTCGAATGAAAACTAAAGGTGCACATATTGAACATTTGTAATAAAAACTAGGTTAGTTCTCTTTCAGTGTGATATATAATTTTTTGTAAATGTCTAAATTAAACTGTTGTACTGAACCATTGAAACTAGGACATTTTTTTGTGACACCCTGTATTACACAATTCACAATGACCGTTTTCGGCTTACTGCGATCATCAGATCTGTTACGAACATAAAAACTGCTAATCTGATAAAAAAATAAGTTCAGCTGCCTGAGGGATAAATAAAGAGAAACTATAGGAGTACAAAACATAGATAACATGGCTAAAAGTTATAGCTACCACCCAAACATACCATTCCGATACAAGTATTATCGTCAAACAATCTGCACACACAGCTACATAAAAAGTGTTGGCGGTGACCTGGGGGCGTTCGATACTTACACAAACATAAGTACAGTCAGTAAAGAGCACTAGTGCTGGGATACATAAGTGATCAGAATCATAAATATAATAGTCTACAACAGAAAATACATAGTCATTCATTAAGCCAATGGCTAATGACACGATCAAAAATCCCAAATCCTGTCACACTATGAAGAACAAATGGGCGTATTTCACAGCTGTAATCAATAGAATGTCACAAGAGCCATTCGACTCTAACAAAATGACGGACGTTATAAAACAAGTTGCCAGGGCGAATGGATATAAGGACTATGTGTGGAACTTATGCAGAAAGTGAAAAACACGTTACAAGAAGAAGACAGTAGAACCAGACAATGAGAGGTTATTAACTATGTCCTATAATGGGTCACTTTCCGATAGTTGAGCAAGCTTTCAGCAAAACAAAGGTTAAAATTGATTTTCACACCAAACTTGCAATTGGTTCTAGGCTACGCCACAAAGTTGTCAACAACAAGAATACGTGTTTGAAATCCTGGGTCTATAAAAGCACCTGCCAAGACTGGAGAGGTTTCATGTTGCTCAGTCGGGGAGGAATTTTAGGACTCGGTTCAAGGAACCCACGTGTAGCCAAAATAAGAGCGCATTCGGTACTCATTTGTATAAAGAAAACCATGCGACATCAAATATGCCGAATAATTTGGAAGCTTATGGAATAATTCCTAGTGCCTCAGTCATTTTTTTGCTAATATGCAATAGCACGACGCGTTTGGGGAGTGTATTGGCATAATAACATGGATAAATATGAATTATTTGGTAACGTTGCATAGGGCACCCAAAGGACAGTTACACGTTGGAGGAAATGGTGATCAACGAACCTAGAAACCGGAAACCGCGCTTGTGCTTAGCGAACAGAGTGAGTTGAGATCCAAGATACTTACCTGCTCGTATAAACAGCATCGCCAACGCTCACGGCTCGGCGTATGACCGCGTGCGCTGGCCACCGGCAGCATGGAGGCCGGGCCTTCACCCGCAGGCATCACCACAGAAAAAAATAGTGTGTATTGTCATACCATTATATATTTTTGTAGGTACCTTTAGCGACATATGTGGATGCTGTCTGCGAGAAGTGTCGTGAATACACTTAGTATCAAAGAAGTAATAAATCTGAACGTCTTATATGATGCGTCAGATATTCAAGCATCTCGCTGTGTATGACAGCATGTCTCCTGAAATATGTGTTTCACAACCATACAATTTTCCTATAAATTCCGTGGTATATGTAGTACTGTTTGCGAAACGTGTCGCGAATATAGTGACTGGTAAAGAAGTAATAAATCAGTGTGTCGCGACTATAGTGAGTGGTAAAGAAGTAATAAATCAGAACGTCGTGCTTCATGTGGCAGGTTCACTGCATGAACAACGAAAATGTTTCTCTTTATTTATCCCTCAGACAGCTGAACCTATTTTTTTTATCAGATTAGCATTTTTTATGTTCGTAACAGATCTGATGATCGCAGTAAGCCGAAAACGGTCATTGCGAATTGTGTAATACAGGGTGACACAAAAAAAGTCCCAATTTCAATGCTACAGTACAACAGTTTAATTTAGGCATTTACAAAAAATTATATATCAAACTGAAAGAGAACTAACCTAGTTTTTATTACAAATGTTCAATATGTGCACCTTTAGTTATGCACATCCCACCTAAAATCCATTGTTTCCCTACTTTCGTTAATAAGTCCGAAATAATGGAAGGAATGTTCTCCTCAATTCCGTGTTTCAGCCCTGAAAAATTATTACGGTGGTGGAACGTAGACACGATCTTTTATAAAGCCAGAAAGAAAAAAATCAGTAGGTAAATGTGGATGTCAGCGGCATTGAACGTTATCAGTGATCCAACTGTCAGTGACTTCGTCGTTCAGCCATGCTCGTAGGAACGGATGCCAATGGGGAGGGCTCTATTTGTTGCGAAAATAAATTTTTGAGATTCATCTTATTGTGATGGGGGAAAGAGCTATTCATGCAAAATATTCAGATAAGTCACCCCTGTTACGAAAAAAAAAAAGTTCCGTACACTTGGCGTGGGAACACAGCGCAGAAAAACTATTTTTCCTTTCATCACTTTGGTGGGGGTCTCACGAGCAAATGTTTCACAAAAGTTTAAAATTATGTGCAATGCTTGTTGCGAGTCTCTAAGTGCTCTCATTTTCCAATATTGGATGACTAAAGTACTAGCGGTGCGACCGTACGGGTTCTATGGGAATGTGCATGCGGTGTGGAAGAAGCAATAAACATACAATTTCTCTCATCAACTCGCCGAAAATTAAAGTTCTAAACTGTTCACAAGTTCTATGTCAGCTCGGAGCCCACATGTGCCACTGCATGAAAAGATTTATTCACACCTTACACAGCACGAACACTTTTTTGGACCCCGGTAAATGTGGTTGGACTGACAAGTTTGGCTACGTTTCGTCTATGGGCGACGAACTCACATTCGTCGCAATGTATCCAGTGTTCCACGAAAGTATTTAACATAAATGCAGGTATGGTTCGCTATGCAAAAATCACGTACGCAGTCACGTATTTTTTTTAAAGTTTCACATATTCGAGTTTTTTTCCAAGTAAGAAAATAGAAAAATCGAATGTCACAGTAGACAATAGATTAATTCCAGTGCATGACCGTATTTCTTAAGATCCTGGAGGCGGTTGAATAAACCACGATTAATTACGTGAGCTGTCTTTAGAAAACCCTTAAAGTTCCACAGTGTATCAAACTATAAATTCCACAGTGGCTACACACTGAAAACTTATGAGTGCGCCTCGTATCACACGCAACCCAAAAAGTAACAAATGCATCACATGCCGAAAAATATCTATGTCCAAAACAAAGAACTCTGAATAATTCACTCAAGCGATTTAGCGGCTATTTCACGCACATCAGATTAAACTGTCTCCTAACGCAGACTAACACAGTCTGACCGCCTCGAAGTGCGTCCTGAACTACACTCCCCTTCAAATTGCCTCTGGTCACCCAGGAAATCTCGGTCAAGCAACATTCAAGTCAGTTAAACTACTGAACGTGAAAACTGAAGAAATTCTTAATTTTTAGCCTTTTATACACATATGATACATCAGATCGCACGGAAATTTTCCGTGAAATATTGCGCTGTTGTCAGCTTTCTTTTATCTGCCATAATTTATTTATAAACAATAATTTCTATCGTTTTCCTCTATTTTCTGATTGATAAGAGTACATATTAACAAGGAATTAAAATTATACATTAAATAATTTCCTATATATCTAAAGTTTACAGTACTGCCCTTTCTTTTAATTTTTCTCAGTTTATTTAGCAAGAAAGACTGTTTATAACTGTGCGAAATCCACTTTTCGGCTTCTCATTTAAAATATGTGAATAGTTTCCGTAAATCTTCTATCGCAGTTCGAAACAGTTCTACGTGAGGTATCAGTAGACACCGTGGATGATGCGTTGCCGAGACATTCACTTTTACAAAAATTGCTCTGAGCACTATTGGACCTAACTGTTGTGGTCATCAATCCCCAAGAACTTAGAAATACTTAAACCTAACTAACTTAAGGACATCACACACATCCATGCCCGAGGCAGGATTCGATCCTGCGACCGTAGTGGTCGCGCGGTTCCAGACTGTAGCGCCTAGAACCACTCGGCCACTCCCGCCGACTTCACTTTTACAGTTCAGGAATTATTTATAATATTTAACTTGCATTACGCTATAAACTAATGCGAATATCGAAGGCGCGTCTTCACAAGGGCAACCGTTCATCTTTCCCGCTTCAGATGAACCTACTGGCTCTTTAGTCACACACATGGTTCAATACTTTTTAATTTTGGGATAAGCTTTAATTTTGCGCTGGACGCGAAAAGCGGCCATGAGAAATGGGCAGCCCTTGGGCTGCCTAACGGAAGGGCTTTCCCGGTCACGCGGTCACTTTAGCGGCCGGTGATGGTTGAGAGACAACCCACTTGTGGAGCATACTGCGAAACTGGCGCTCCACGTGCTCCTGTCCAGCTAATTTAAGCTGTCATCACGAATATGACCCGATCTTAGCAGCCGCCTGTGCGTCCGCGGTAGCTTGTTTGTGATTGAATCAAGCGCCCTTTACAATAGACTGTGTTGTTAAAGTGGGCTACACTGCTTTTCACCTCCACCGTCTTCCCTTTGATAGGTACGTGGTTCTTACCCTCATAGCAATAATTTTCAGATATTAAGTGATATGGGTACCAACGAGCTTTCGGCAGAGATCTCCTCAATGGCAGAGGAGATCTCTGCCGGCAGCTCGTGAACTGTAAACCACTTGAAGCAGCTTGAAACCCGAGAATGTTTTATTAACGGATATCGGCGGGAAAGCATGCATTCGTACATGTGTACCAAGTTTGGTTACTATCGGTCCAGAGGTTTAGGAGGAGACATAAAAGATACATACATATAAACGTACATAAGATATACATAAATCCAGTTTTGTAATATATATGGAAGTGTCAAGACGGACACTTACGAACAAAGTACACTGATCACCTCGGAGAGCATTAGGTGGTGTAGAAGAGTTACCAGGTGGTTATTTGATCCTACCAGCTGACGTTCCGGTCGGTCGTACGCATTTAGCGCAGTGAGATGCGTCGACGTGCAGATGTGAAAGAATGGCAGGAAGGAGCACTCGTGTTTGGAACATTCCCAACACCGCATCGTGAACTCAGTTTCCAGATTTGTTGACGTGTCAACTCAGTGTGCCTACAAGGAATTTTGTACCACTTGGACCCATGTAACATGACGTGAGAACAATGGTTGTGATAAGACCCTTATCACCTCAGTAACAGGAGTCAAGTGTCACGCCTTGTCAAAGATAATGGATCTCAAACACGACAGGAATTGCTTCTTTCAGTGAATGCAGATCCGTCGCAATCAATTTCCCATCGAACTGTGCAAGATGAAATGTACGGAGCAGGCTTTTGGAATCCGGTACCTCGCTAAGACCATTCCTCGCAGCGGCACATTTAGCTGCAAGTCTTCAGTGGACTAACGCTACCTGTCTCGGAGTATGTAGTCTGGACCTACGCGTATTTAACTTGCATCTTTACAAATGACGCAAGACGCTAACGGCTCAACGATACTTCTACACCACGGTCTGTGTAACATGTCTCACAGGCCGGAGACGGTCTTGCAATATTTTTGAGGAAGTCCGCAAAGATGATTTCGGACTCTAAAGAAAAGAAAACTACGTGTAAATCGAAAATAAAATTGAAGATGCCGTTTAACACACATCACCCGAGTTCTTCCATTGACTACTGAAGTTTTTCTGACCTACGTCTACTATATTCTGCAGGACACCTTATTAAGTAAATCATTACCCGATAATTAGCAGTAGTGTGGTTTACTTGAAACACACATTCTAACACAAAAAAACGAAGCGCCAAGAAGGAATTATCCGAGTAGGACTGAAATTGGGAGATGTGGTGTACATGAACAGTAAGCAAAAGATTAAAATTTCAGAAAAATTGGATGATTTAATCAAGATAAAGATCTTCACAAATTGAACAAGTCAGTAGCGCGTTAGTCCACCTTTGGCCCTTATACTAGCTATTATTTGGCTTTGCATTAATTGACAGAGCTGTTGGATGACCTCCTGAGACATACCGTACCAAATTCTGTCCAACTGACGATTTGCATCGTCAAAATCGCGAGCTGGTTGGAGGGCTCTGATCTCAGTGCTTTTGTATGTCCATCCTTTTTGCAGGAGGTTTCTCAGTACTCCAAACGTTCTCAGTTGGGGAGTGATCCGGTGACCTGCTGCCAACGTAGGGTTTGGCAAGCACGAAAACAAGCGGCAGAAACACTCGCCGTCTGCGGGTCGCCATTTTCTAGCTGTAACGTAAGCCCAGGGTGGCTTTCCATGAAGGGCAACATAAAGGGGTGTAGAATATCGCTGACGTACCACTGTCCTGCAAGAGTGCCGCAGATGACAACCAACGGGGTTCTGCTACGAAATGAAATTCCACCCCAGCTTATCACTCCTGGTTGTGGGGCCTTATGGCGGGCGACGGTCAGGTTGATATCTTACCGCTATGTCACCATACATGTCTTCGCTGGTTATAGGGGCTCAGTTCGAAGCGGGACTCATCACTGAAGATAATCCTACTCCATTCAATGTGATTCCAGGCCGAAAGTCACCGACACCAGTGAAAACGGGGTTTTTGGTGTACAGTAGTGACCGTACTTTACACTTTTAAGCACGCAATTCTCATAATTTCATGAACTAATATTTTTCACCTAGTGCCTTTTCTTTTTTCTTGTCTGATTTGGTTTGCTCAAATGTGTGTGAATTCCTAAAGGACAAATCTGCTGAGGTCATCGGTCCCTAGACTTACACACTACTTAAACTAACTTACACACACCCATGCCCGAGGTAGGACTCGAACCTCCGACGGGAGGGGCCGCACAGTCCGTGACATGGCGCCTCAAACAACGCGGCCACTCCACGCGGCTAGCAGCAGAAGTATCGAAGCAGATGTTGTACAAATAAAAGCAGAAGTACGCAGTCAAATGTGGGCAGTTATCAACATAATGATGAACTATGAAAAATGAGTACACTTCTTGTTTTTTCTTCTTATTCTAATTTCCTTTTTCTAAGTGTAGAAATTAGCCAGCAGCATGTTGTGTGAACAGACCTTTATCACGCGCTGTACGTGGCAGGCTTGTGCTCCCGGTAGCTGCTCACCGACCTTCATGAAGTGTTGCATTGCCCCTGAACCCAGCGCAATCGCATTATTAACGGCTCAGCGGGTCCCTCAGGGCATGGACTGTGGCTGTGACACGGATCGCCACCTCTCAGTCGGCTCAAAAGCGCATCACCGACGAGGTACAGCCAACAACAACAACGAACCGATGGGAAAAGAATCAGTATAAATGAAAAGCTCAAAATTTTTGGTGCTCTGCACTATAACTTATTCTGATACCAAGTTTTCCGCTAAAGGGGTTATCATTCAGCTGTTGTCGTACAGTGATGGGGAACAACACCGAGAGACAAGAACAGTTAAACAAGAAAAGAACAATACAGGCCGGCTGTCTCTCCAAAGAGTCGTCAAGTCCATATTCTCTGATGTTTCGGTAGGTGCTTCTTTTTTACTATGTGTAGCTGGAGTTAGTCCAAACACATACTGCTAATAACGTGTTTCGTGGGACGTCCAGCGTCGACGGAAGACGCCAGTTTGTTTCCCGTTAAAAAAAAAAAAAAAAAAAACGATTTTTAAGAGGAATTTTACGTGCTCCTTCGACACAACGATCTCAGATTAATCCAGTATGAGATTCGTTTTGTCGATATATGTGAACAGAAACACCAGTGCACGAAGAATAACGAGTACTCCAGCAGCGACTGAGCTCCGCTGCTGCAAAGCGGTTGCTGACAGTGCGGGCCAGGGGACCGTTGGTCGCTGCTGTGTTGGTTATCTGCGTGTTTTAATGTTCCCGTTAAAGCGAACCGATAAAATTGATATCGCACTACACTAATTTGGAACCACTCTATCGAAACTGACGCTTTCCGCCGTCGTTAGAGTAGCATTTTTCTGACCTTACTCCAACTACATATCGCAAAAACGAAAAGGCAAATATCTACCGAAACACCAGAAAATATGCGCCTGATAACTCTCAGGAGGGACACTCGGTAAATATGGTGAACCGTATCTCCACCGACAAAATTTCTCAGGTTCCTCAGAGATATGGTTTGAGTATTTTGGTATAAGGGACCCGTGGTCTCCAGTGCCTCGTTACAGAGTAGTAGTGTGATTACGCACTCAAGAAAACGTTGTAACACTGGAGGATCTGGTTATTTGTGGTCGCCTATGTACAAATCCAAAATTACGGTGATGTGGTCTGCCGTCGTTGTAGGAACAGATGAGCATAGCGTCAGCGTCTATATCCCTGCCGATTCATCATGTGTAAACCTATCGTACTGTTGTGTATCACTGTTAACGGACAACTCATACTGCCAGAAAAAACAGGCCCGAGACAGGACCGAACGGCACCGAATGCAAGCTTGAGGACCAAGAGTAAATTAGGCCTTACTGTTGCCAACAGCAAGCACCGTGAGTGAATGGAACAAGTTTGTTCACAAACAAGACACACAGCGCTTATCCCTCGTATTTGCACTTTTGTGCTGATATTGTCAAGGTAGCTCCGATACAAATGCTCAGAAATCAAGTCATATGTAATAACTCTGTAACTAGTGAAACGTCCCCTTTCAGCAATTATACTTGACGGTCCTTAAACTGAGACACAATATTTTTAGCGCAACGCAATCTGACTTTCAAAAATCCCTACAAAAAAATGGCCCTGACTAACATTAACCTATACCTTTCACAAATCACTTACCTCACAAAAATCTTGGTTACTCGAACTACTGCAATACAGCGAGCGCCACTACTGCCAGCTAAATAACACATTCAAACTACGGAAAGCACTAACTACTGATAGGAATAGTTAGCAAATGAAAGATTTTAATAGAGAACAAACAATGTATTTACCTTAATAGTGTTGAAAAATCATAATATACATAGCAGTCCACGACATCCAGTCTTGCAAATTTCAAAACTCCGCCATCTCTCTCCCCACATCTACCACTGCTGGCGGCTCACCTCCAACTGCACAACGCTACGCGCTGTTCACATCCAGCTGCCCAACGCTACAATGCCAGACAACAACGCAAACTAGCCACAGACTGCACACAGCACAGACAGTGATTTTCATACAGAGCGCTACGTGGCGTTACCAATAAGAAAACATAAACAGCCTACTTACATAGCCCCCATGCTCCCCACAAAAAATTTTACAAATTGTTTTGGGCACTGGCCAATAATGATTTGATAAAGTTTTTCCTAATTACAATAACAAAGAAATCAAATGCACACACTTATTGATACAATGTTGGTCAAAAGCTAAAATTTTCTCACAGTCCATAAAGACAGTCCTGATCGTTAATCACAGTAAAATAGCAGTGTTTTTCTCAAAGTCTGAGCAGTAGAAGAAAATGCACATGGAAGTAGTAGATTTCCATGCAGTCTTGAAGAAGTAGTGCTATCCTTCCAACGAAAAGACAGTGCTGACTCTTGACATGCAGACAGGTAATGGGCCACAACAGAGCAAACCCACCGCAGAGTCAGTCGAAGTTTTGAAGAATATTGGTAGGTAGGCCGTCACAGAGCTGACCCACTGTATTCCTGGTAGAGATTGTGGTGTCGGTGGGCCACCAGAGGTGCAGACCCACTGCAGTCCTTGTAGAAATAATGGTACTGGTGAGTCAGTAAAGGTGTAGACCCACTGTAGTTCTTGTAGAAATAGTGGTATTAGTGGGTCATCAAAGATGCAGACCCACTGTAGTCCTTGTAGAGATGGCCAGCAGCCATCTGTTGTGACTGTGCAGGTGCACAATCACCATTGAAGAGTCTTGCGGATAATATAGCAAGTCCATAACCACCACTTGTGAACTCACAAAGTTTCTGGAATTGTCCTTTGAACCAGCAATGCTGTTATCCAGTCCCTTGCTGAATTATTAACACACGTGCAAACACTATCAGTCCCTACTTCTCACATATTGTCCATATACTATGACCAACAGAAAAGTTTGCAGTGAAATGTAACTTACAAGTTACTTAATCTGATGAACTGGTGTCCATTACGATTTTATAACATAAGACTACAATTACAAAGATACAGAATACATCATTAAAGAACATAACAATACAGATAACATTTGTAGTAAGAGGGGCTTTACAAAGGAATAGAAATAAACATATACATCAGTGTTACAAGAATTATGACATAAGTACATACATAAAAGATCAGAATGACTTTCGAAACATCAACATGAACAGAACAAATAATGTCTAAACATCTTTACGAAGAAAATAACATAGTATTTGAAAAATTCTACAACATAAATCTTATTAGCTAAACACATAAAGACAGGAAAAACACAAATGTACAAGAGTACACAAACACATAGCAGAATAACACAGAGTGAAAGGACAGGGTTTGTTTTCAGTGTAACATTTGGTACTGCAGTATTTTGCAAACAAAACCTTTTTTTTTTCTTGGAGATCACCCTTCGTTCATCATTAGTCCCAAAAAGTCCTATCTATACCTGCTTTCTGTACTTTTTTCGTATAACTTCTCAATGCATTTCTTCCAATACATGGCAACTCATTCTCTTATATAGCCTACCCCATCTTAAGCTAACTTAAATCTACTGAGCTCAGTTGCTAAACTAAGGAACGAGGCAATGCAGCAGCACAAAACAATTAACACAAACAGCAAAGATAAAAAATACAAATGGCAAAGCAAGCAGCATAAATTAGCAAAGCAAATGCAATATTACAACTAATATAAGGCAATGCACAGCAAACAAGAAAAATAAATTCGTAGTAAAACTGGCTTAACAGAGTAATGTAAAGTGAAATTTAGTAGCACTATTCCTCGCAAGCAGCAGCAGCAAATGCCATAACTTATATCTAAACATGACATAGCTCAAGCAGAAAAAATAGTACACTAAAGACAACAACACAGATAAGGGAAATGTCTGTTCACATATTAATATCTATGTCATTAAAGTGGTGCACCACAAAAACTTATTCTATGAAATAAATTACCAAATACTTGAAAAGAAAATTATGTATGCAGTTCCTGTGAAGGGAAATGTCTTTTTGTGCTCCCTCATTTTTTGGAATAGATTATAAAGGTATTATTTACTGGTTCTGTAGGCATAAAATATTTATATTAGTACATCTATAAAATTTTATTTTAACCAATGCTGCAGTGCAGCTAGAAACTAGATATTAAACAAAATGAGTAAATAAATACATAAAGTAAGCCATATGGCATTTCTCTCAACTAGCAAGACAATAGCTGTGAAATGTTTCTCATCGTTTCATTAGGCATTTTAGTAAATATCATAAATTAAGATCTCCACAGTATAATCATATGTTTTCAAGTTTGACCGTCTCGTATTTGCGATGCCTTCTACAAAGGAATGTCAATAGCGAGGACAATGGCCTCCCTTTTTTTTTCACCTGTGCCTCTGAAAGGCACACACTAATGGCTTTTTCTCCAGGTAACTGGCACACCTGGGCACCACCTGGGTCACTTAGCTTCCTTACCGAAATATTTACGACAGCAGTTTGTGCTACAGTGACAGTCTCATATAAAAAAAATTTCAGAGGTCGAGAATTTGTGTTACAAATGTGTGGAAACAAAATCCTATAAATTAACAGCGTCCAAAAACCTTTTGCTGGCATTGTGATACATTACGCATACACATACATTTCATAACTCTTAAAGCACAATTCTTGGTTTCCAACAACCTTTTTCACAAACCAGAGTCCCTAACCACTACTCATTATTCCTTACCTTATTACGTATACATATTCGTCGACACTTCTTCAATATTTCATCATAATAAATACATAGCATAATCAAATTTCTTATATAGCATCAGCTTATTGCTCATAAACATACCTCAACAGCGTAATACACATCGTCATCATAACATCATAAACCCTCAGCCAAAACTCAAAATCGTCGTAGCTTCCTCCAGTAATTTCAAAACGTAAAGAAAATTCTCTGCTCATTTCAGTAGTGTCATCTACCTCAATCATACTTTAAAAATCGTGATCCCGTACCAAATATATCATTCAAAGCTCTCATAATATCACAATGGTTCCGAAAAAATATGAACAGTTCACGAAGTACAGACAAAATACCATTTCGTAAGTGTGAAGTTACCCAACAGTGTAATTGCGTAAACATGTGTCACTGATGTAGTAAAAAAAAGCTTATCTCTCAGTTATATGAGCAGATAGCTGTGTAATTTGTGTGTTAGAGAAATATGGTACCGATGTGTGAAGTTGTATAAGCAAATACCATATTAGCTAGGGCTCCTTGTGCTTTCCAAACACATGGTAAACAAAGTAAGGCACTAACTACTGATAGGCATAGTTAGTAAATGAAAGATTTTAATAGAGAACAAACAATGTATTTACCTTAATAGTGTTCAAAAATCATAATATACATAGCAGTCCATGACATCCAGTCTTACAAATTTCAAAACTCCGCCATCTCTCTCCCCACATCCACCACTGCTGGTGGCTCACCTCCAACTGCGGAACGCTACACACTGTTCACATCCAGCTGCCCAACACTACAATGGCAGACAACAATGCAAACTAGCCACGACTGCACACAGAACAGCCAGTGATTTTCATACAGAGCGCTACGTGGCGTTACCAATAAGAAAACATAAACAGCCTACTTACACTAGCGACCGGATACCACGCATCCCTTGTAGTAACGTCCAAAATTTTGTTGATGGGGGTCTGGTTCACCCAGTTTATTGTGATGGTGCAGTAGCTGCTTGAAGAGATACACTATGTCACTAAAAGTATCTGGACACCTGTCTGAAAATTACTTACAAATTCGTGGCGCCCTCCATCGCTAATGGTGGAATTCAGTATGGTGTTGTCCCACCCTTAGCATTCATGACAGTTTCCACTCTCGTAGGCATACGTTCAATCACATGTTGGAATGTTGGGGAATGTTGGGGAATGGCAGCCCGTTCTCCACGGAGTGCTACACTGAGGAGAAGTATCGATGTTGGTCGGTGAGGCCTGACACGAAGTCAGCTTTCCAAAACACCCCAAAGGTGTTCTGTAGGATTCAGGTCAGGACTCTGTGCAAGTCAGTCCATTACAGGAATGTTACTGTCTTGTAACAAGTCCGCCACAGGCCAGGCATTATGAGCAGGTGCCCGATCGCGTTGAAAGATGCAGTCGTCATTCCCGAATTGCTCTTCAACAGTGGGAAGCAAAAAGATGCTTAAAACATCAATGTACGCCAGTGCCAGCAAGCCCCTCCATGAAAAACACGACCACATCATAACACCACCGCCTCCGAATTATACTGTTGGCACCAGACACGCTGGCAGATGACGTTCACCGGGCATTCGCCATTCCCACACCCTGCCATCGAATCGCCACATTGTGTACCGTGATTCGTCACTCCACATAACGTTTTTCCACTGTTCACTGGTCAAATGTTTATGCTCCTTACACCAAGTGAGGCGTCGTTTGACATTTACCGGCATGATGTGTGACTTGTGAGCAGCCGCTCGACCATGATACCCGAGTTTTTACACCTCCTGCCTAACTGTTATAGCACTTGCAGCGCATCCTGATGTAGTTTGGAATTCCTATGTGATGGTCTGGATAGATGTCTGCCTGTTACACATTACGACCCTCTTCCACTGTCGGCGGTCTCTGTCAGTCAACAGATGAGGTCGGCCTGTGCGCTTTTGAGCTGTACGTGTCCCTTCACCTTTCCACTTCACTATCACATCGGAAACAGTGGACCTAGGGATGTTTAGGAGTGTGGAAATCTCGCGTACAGACGGGTGACGCAAGTGACACTCAATCACCTGACCACCTTCGAAGTCCGTGAGTTCCGCGGAGCGCCCCATTCTGCTCTCTCACAATGTCTAACGATTACTGAGGTCGCTGAAATGGAGTACCTGGCATTAGGTGGCTGCAAATGCACCTAATTTGAAAAACGTATGTTTATTGGCTTGTCCGGATACTTTTGATCACATCGTGAGTGTACAAGATGACTGCAGTTGTGAACACCACATTGTGACTACTTTTTTCCTGTGATCCCCGCTTTGTGTCTAAGTGATGGGTGGGGAGATTCCATGGTGATTTATGTTAGATTTTCAAATCAGTGTTTATCATGTTGACTTTTTATCAATCAATAAACCTATACTTTTTTTGTAAATCGTCATTATACATTGCGTTAATCAGGTGAAGGCTTGAATTAATATTTAAGCAGGGAAGTGTATTAAAATTAAAGAACAAGAGTGTTACTCAATTTGTGACTCATGTTACAAATTTGGGACATTCAATTCCTAATATTTATTGTGCATTGAAGCACCAACGAAACTGTTATAGGAATTCATATTCAAACACAGAGATATGTAAACAAGCAGAACCCCTAAATAAGACAATATGTGTCTGGCGCAGTTATTAAATCTGATACTGCTACTACAATGACAGGTTATCAAGATTTAAGTGAGTTTCAGCACGGGCACGGGCACGGGCACGAGCGATGGGGCATAGCATTTCCAAGGTAGCGATGATGTACGGATTTTTCCGTACGACCATTTCACGAGTGTATCCTGAATATCACGAACCCGGTAAAACATCAAATCTCCGACATCGCTGCGGCCGGAAAAAGATCCTGCAAGAATGCGACCAACGACGACTGAAGAGAATCGTTCAACGTTACAGATGTTCAACCCTTCCACAAATTACTGCAGATTTCAATGCTGGGCCATCAACAAGTGTCAGCGTGCGAACCATATGGGCTTTCGGAACCGAAGGCCCACTCGCCTACCCTCGATGAATTCACGACACAAAGCTTTACGTCTCGTCTGGGCCTGATAAACCGACACTGGACTGCTGATGATTGGAAACATGTTGCCTGGTCGGACGTGTCTTGTTTCACATTGTATCGAGCGGGTGGACGTGTGCGGATATAGAGACAGCCTCATGAAACTATGGACCCTGCTGGTGGAAGAACTGTAATGGTGTTGAGCGAGTGATATGGGGCCCATGATATGTTTACCTACGACCCGGACAGGTGACACGTTCGTAAGCGTCCTGTCTGATCACCTGCATCATTCGTGTCCATTGTGCATTCCGATGGACTAGGGCAATTCCAGCAGCGACACCCCAGACGTACAGAATTGCTACAGAACAGCTCCAGAAACACTCTTCTGAGGTCAAACTCTTCCTCTGGCCACCAAAGCCCCAAGACAAAATTGTTGAGCGTATCTGGGATGCCTTGCAACAAGATGTTCAGAATAGATCTCCATCCTCTCATACTCTTACGGATTTATGGACATACCTGTGGGATTCATGGTGTCATTCCCTCCAGCACTACATTAGTCGAGTCGATGCCAGTCGTGTTGCGACACTTCGGCATGCTCGTGATGGCCCTACACGATATTAGCCAGGTGTACCAGTTTCTTTGGCTCTTCAGTGTAGGTCAAAGCTGTCCTCAAACTGTTAGGAGTGTGGATCTGGTTTTTATCACAGAAAATTCATATTAACCTGGTATTCAAATGGTATAGTTACAGATTGACGAAAATATTTATGCCACGTAAAATATTGTAATTTTGAGAAAAGCGCGTAACTCAGTGTTATGTCACTTACATTACTTGCTACTTATTGTTAGAAAAACTTTTCCCTGCGAGAAGAGAAATGAAAATATGACATTCTGTACCAAAGAAGATAAACGTAACGTTAACATTTCCCTTTTTAAACACTATCAAGAATTATAAGAGCACGCACGACATCTGGGAAAATAAACTGTAAATTCAGTTAAAAGTCAGAGAACTGAAAATATCTTCTTGCGTTGACAGCATCAGGTGGATTAATTTTCCTAATAACATTTTTCCGTGTGTAGAGAATTTCATTACATTTTGCAAGCCGTTGCCAATAGCGACCAGCACGCTCCATTGCACTGAATAGGTAATAACTTGCAAAAATTGCAAGTATTTCTCCAGCGCTGAATTTACCGTCATATTCTACTTTGTACCAGTATCCAATTTACACACTACCTATAGTTTCTTCAGTATGACGATCTGAAGCAGGAAAAATCTCTTTGGAGACGACAGATATGTTTGTAGTACTCCTTTCTTGTAGTGAAAGCAGTGAATGCCTTGTATGTTTGGTACTGACGATGGTGAAGGAAATATTTGAAGCAGATTAAATTTAGCACTGATACCTTGAATTTCATCAGTAAACATGTGGAAAGCCTCCATAGTTGTGGTACTTGCAGCTGCCTGAGGAAAAGTTGATGCATCGCCTATTATAAATTTTTGCTATTTTACTGCAATTCATACTTCGCATTTGACAGCTTCACCAATTCCATCTGCGGCTCCTTTACCATGGGATGTAGCAAATATTCCAATAGACCTCCACATTTTGGAACGATCGAAGTTGAGGTACAGCAGCAGTATCCTTATAATGGGTTAACGTGGCTGAAATAACAACAATTGGATGGTGAGAACCTAAATGATGCAAACTCCTTAGAATTTTGGTTCCGAACCGTTTCTTTTTGGTGATAATAAGATGCGGATTGAGCTGTCTTTGCATAGGAATGAAGAAGAAACGAAGGAATTACGGTAACTATGTATTTCACTATGTCAACTGTAGAGCCTTCTTCTTCGACTTTAATAATTTTAGAGCCGATTTCATCCATCTTCTAAACTTACCATCATAGGATCACAATTTCTACCTCGTTAATTTTATAGGATTCGTTAAAACCTCTACATTTTGACATGTGTTACATTCATTCCGCCAATGAAGCTCATTGGGTGACTGGTATATGATGGTTGATACATGTGTGTTGCTGCAAGCTGGAATATTATGGAATTTTCATAATATTTACACAAACATGAGGTGGTTCGTAATTCTGCAAATTTAGATTTCCCAATTTGAACTTCGGGGTGTTCCTGTTTGAATGCCTCATATGTTTCCATGATGGACATGACTAAGTGACCAATATGAACTGTCTTTTTCTGATTATTTTCTCTAATCACTATTATGTCCTTCCTACCTGGTGACCGGCGAATTAATGTCGTCACGAGAGTAGAAACCAGTTATCTAGTTTCAGAACTAAGGCCTCTGTTTTGTGGGCTACTGCCACGACAGGGTCTTTCAGACTTTCCATCTGATGAATTTCCACACAAGTCCCTGAACAACTTACAAAGAAGTACGACTTCAAGTCCTGGTGAAGACGTCAAGAAATGTTGGCTTCAACCGTGGCTTTATCTAGAGTACTGTGTGACGTATACGGTGACAAGCCAGATTTACTAAGTAACTGATCTTCCATCTTATATTGCCTATGTTTTCTAACTCTCTCCCTAGTTTTAGCTCTTCTTTCTTCTAATAACAGTCGTTGCTCATGTTGGTTCAACTGCAGGAACTTTAGTTTCCGCTTCTGTTGACTTTTTCTAGCTTCTTCCATATGCTTCTTTTTAAATTCTTCATATTTTCCTTCACTCTTTAACTTTTCAATCCTCTTTTGCTGTCTTTCTACTATTGTTAAGGGCATTCTCTTCTTTTGACCATAAAAAATGTAACTGTGACTCACATTACGCGACTCACGTTGCACATTTAATTTTCTGTTTTTATGATATTTGTTGAAATTAGGAAATTTTTATAGTGATAGTTATACACTCGCACAAAGAAGTAAATTACTGAAAAAGACAGTGTTAGCTCTTACATCCCTCTTAAGACAAAAACTTAATTATATGAAAGTGACTCATATTGCATGAAAGTTCATGCTGTTGTATTATATTACTTAGCCTAGCCTATAATTTACCTACTTCAATTTTATACTCTTTAAGCAATACATTAGGGTACGTAACTGTAATATAAATAATGATATACTAATGTGGCCTCATAAAAATGGCTATAAGTAACGGAGGGAAAGCAATAATGGACAACAAACTGTTGTTGCCATACAGTAAAAAGTCCAGCCTATAATATACAAAGCATATAAAATATAAAAATAAAAAATACAAAAATACAAAATTTTAAACTTTTAAGAATCATAGGGGTGTTCTACTTTACGTGGAATATCCCAGTTACCCAAGAAAATAATTCCATAACACATCATTGAGTGCAAATATGTAAGAATCTTACTAGATTGATTCATTTGTTTCCAGACTAGCAATACTAGCTGAACTTAGTTGTTTGAGAAGCTCAGCAATATGCTTCTTCCGCTTCGAATTTTATCACTGTGCTGTTGCTGTTTGGGTCTTCAGTCCAAAGACTGGTTTGATGCAACTCTCCATGCTACTCTATTTTCTGCAATCCTCTTCACCTCCGAGTAACTATAAGTCCTCTGAATCTGCTTACTGTATTCATCACTTGGTCTCCCTTTACGATCTGTACGTCCCACGCTACCCTCCAGTACTAAATTGGTGATCCCTTGATGCCTCAGAACATGTCCTAACAACCGATCTCTTCTTCTAGTCAAGTTGTGCCACAAATTCCTCTTCTCCCCAATTCTATTCAGTACCTTCTCATAAGTTACGTCAGCCACCCATCTAATCTTAAGCATTCTTTTGTAGCACCATATATCAAAAGCTTCTATTCTCTTCCTGTCTAAACTGTTCATCGACCATGTTTCACTTCCATACATGCATACACTCCATGCAAACACTTCCAGAAAAGACTTCCTGACACTTAAATCAATACACGATGTTAGCAAATTTCTCTTTTTCAGAAGCGCTTTTCTTGCCATTCCCAATCTGCATTTTATACACTCCCTACTTCGAATCATCAGTTATTTTGCTTCCAAAATAGCAAAACTCTGTTACTTGTTTAAGACTCTCATTTCCTAATCTAATTCCCTCAGCATCAACTGATTTAATTCGACTACATTCCATTATCTTCGTTTTGCTTGTGTTGATGTTCATGTTATCCTCGTTCAACTGCTCTTCCAAGTCCTTTGCTGTGTCTGAAAGAATTACAATTTCTTTGGTGAGCCTCAAAGGTTTTATATCTTCTCTATGGACTTTAATTCCTATTCCAAATTTTTCTTTGTTTCCTTTACTGCTTGCTCATTATACAGATTGTATAACATCGGGGATAGGCTACAACCCTGTCTCATTCGCTCTTCAACCACTGTTTCTATTTCGTGCCACTCGACTCTTATAACTGCCATCTGGTTTCTGTACAAATTGTAAATAGCTTTTCGCTCCCTGTATTTTGCCCCTGCCTCCTTTAGAATTTGAAAGAGAGTGTTCCATTCAAGATTGTCAAAAGGCTTCTTCAAGTCTATAAAACGTGGGTTTGTGTTTCCTATCTTCTGTCAGAAGTCGTAGGGTTAGCATTGCCTCGCGTGTTCCTGTTCCTACATTTCTCCGGAATGCAAACAGATCTTCTCCGAGGTCGGCTTCCACCAGTTTTTGCACTCTCATACAAAGGATTCGTGTTAGTATTTAGCAGCCATAACTTATTAAACTGATAGTTCGGTAATCCCCCATGAACCAAGGACCTTGCCGTTGGTGGGGAGGCTTCCGTGCCTCAGCGATACAGATTACCGTACCGTAGGTGCAACCACAACGGAGTGGTATCTGTTGAGAGGCCAGACAAACTTGTGATTCCTGAAGAGGGACAGCAGCCTTTCCAGTAGTTGCAAGGGCTACAGTTTGGATGATTGGCTGAACTGGCCTTGTAACATTAACCAAACAGCTTTGCTGTGTTGGTATTGCGAACAGTTGAAAGCAAGGGGAAACTACAGCAGTAATTTTTCCCGAGGGCATACAGCTTTACTGTATGGTTAAATGATGATGGCATCCTCTTGGGTAAAATATTCCGGAGGTAAGATAGTCCCCCATTCGGATCTCCGGGCGGGGACTACTGAGGAGGACGTCGTTTCAGAAGAAACAAAACTGGCGTCCCATTAATCGGAGTGTGGAATGTCAGATCACTTAATCGGGTAGGTAGGTTAGAAAATTTAAAAAGGGAAACGGATAGGTTAAAGTTAGATATGGTGGGAATTAGTGAAGTTTGGTGGCAGGAGGAACAAGACTTCTGGTTAGGTGAATACAGGGTTATAAATACAAAATCAAATAGGGGTAATGCAGGAGTAGCTTTAGTAATGAATAAAAAAATAGGAGTGAGGGTAAGCTACCATGAACTTATTATGAAGGTATAGTATGCATTACATACACCGCTAATAACATTACTTTTTAAGTTAAAACAGCTCTTCAGGATTCTGTTTGAAACCCCATCAACGCCCTATGAGGTTTTGATTTTGAGAGATTTTATAATTCCTTTAATCTCAGTGAAGGATGTTGGTGCTACTTCCAGTTGCTTAAAGTTTTGTGGAATGACGTTTTTAATATACTCTCTTTGTTCTTTAAATGATCCAGTTAACCCTATTTTTCTGCTGCATTTGTAAAGCGATAATTAAAAATACTCGCAGCTTGTGAATGATCAATCAAAACATTGTCATCCAGTTTAATTGTGATAGTCTCTTGTGCTCTGATTAGTTGTCCTGTCATTTATTTCACAATATCCCACACAGTTATCATCTTATTAACTGCATGATTAGTTTCTATCGTGATGGGCGTATGTGTGAACCTTTTAATGACTCTCTTTAAAAATATTGCAGTATTTTTTGTAGATTGACTTTGACTTGTTCTAGTTTTTAAGTAAATTTCCTTTTTCCTCTTACATCATATTTCAGTCCCTTGTACATGGCCTACTTGTCTTTTAATGGACTTCTTGGATAACTTTCTGGGAAAGTTACTTTGAAATATTGACACATTTCCCATCAAATATACAGAATTTAACAATAGTACCTCTTTAAGTGTATATCTCATCCAATTCCAACTTTTTTAACCTATTCTTAAAAACATTACGTTTTAGTATCACTAATTACTTGTTTGAACATAGCTTTGTAGCTTTAAGATGCTACGTTATTTCCATTAATTTTGCATCGCGATCAGATAGCTCATTAACAGTTTATCACACATTAACTATTTCAGTGTGAACACTGTTTATAAAAAAGTAAAATTGTTATGAGTCTAGATCCTGGTATCTTGCTGCAAGACGAGTTAGAGAATACATTAATGGAGAGAGATTAAAACAGTGAAATAATAATTCCAGTTCATTTTTCCTATAAGAATCTTTTATGAAACCTTCATAGAAATCTCGGCTAACTATTAACTGTTTTTTTTTTTTTTTTTTTTGTATGGCTGGCAGTTCAGTAATAAAACAAGATTTCTCATGAATAGTTGAAATTTTCTAGAGGGTATCTGTGTACTATTACATGAGACTTATTGTGCATTAACAGTTAATAAGTACGTTCTTTTAGGTTTTGACCTACACAAAAACTGCTTCTTTCAGTATTTTTTACTTGTTGGTAAAATTTAACACATTTTATGACTGCTAATTTTTTTCATGTTGACTCTACTTGAGACTGATGCTAGTCTATAATCTCACATATTTAGCTTGCCTGTCCGTGTGGTTACATGTTGCTCGTGACTGATACCTGTCCAACAGCTGCAGTTCCTTCGGTGAAACGTGTCCGCTGGCTCTCGAGACTAAAGTGGTGCTGTGTTTTAAGACACTGCTTCCCATTAGAGGAGACAGATGTAAAAATCCCGTTCGGTTATCATATTTTAGACTTTCAACGCTCTACATAAATTACTTCGAGTAAATGCCGGTAAGATTTCTCCTAAAAGCCCACAGCCGAATTTCTGGCTGTCGCGTCTCGAACTGAACCAGTCTTTCATCTCCGATGGCGTCAAAATCGACGATTTTTGATTGTCTTTCTCTCTCGTTTCCAACTTACCACGTGTGTAACAAACTGCGCGTATGTTATGCCTTTCATCAGAGTCAATTACTTTGTAATCCCTTACAGGTAGTTGTCAAGGAATATGGGCTATCTGGTTGCGTATTGTCATTACAGACGTCTACGTTTCCCAATATGAGCCCTGTTACATCCCCGGCATACCAAAGGTGGACACAAAGTTTTAATCAACAGCTCGAAATAATAATGATGCAATCACATAACTTCTGATGGTGTCAGTCCGTTTCTAGACGTACAACCTTCAACAATAGATTTACGACCCGGGAGAGTCCTTGATTGCAAAAGTCTGCATTTTGGGTGTTCAGGAGACATTTCTAAACGAAAATTACTGCGTCGTCATTCAGAAAATACCTGCCATGAACTTCATTTAGGGAAAGAAGAACACGTCATTGGGTAAATGGTAGGGGGGGGGGGGGGGCGGGGAGGGCGAGGAGTGAGGGAAGGGGACAGCCTTCCGTGACCTCGCCGGGAGGCTTAAGTAGTGTTCTCCTGTGACAGTTCGCCCGTTATGAGCATATCTGTTAGCACCAAACAACGGCGTTTCCAAAAAAACACTCAGAACCATCACCTCGCACCTTGATGGTTCCATCGCTTATTTCTACAGTGGTTTATGCACATTTTTTTCTATTGCTTGCCTTGGCCGTTTGTTTCCGGGTCACAGTGATACACGTCCCTGGTGATCAGGCAGCTAACGAAAGCTAGTTGGCCTCGCACAGCTGCAACGTTTTCGATACTGCTTTGCTTCAGCTCGGCGGGTTTTTTGAATACGTTTGAGCAGCAGGAAAGGAAAAAACCGGCCGGTTAAAACCGATACTTACAGTTTAGATCTGAGTAATCACTTTTGCGGTTCCTGCACGGTCTGAGTACGGTAGGTTTTTTTTTTTTTTTTTCACTTTTCACTAATAACAGTGTAAGAAACCGGCATGTCAGTTTGCCACAGCAGCACATTAAAATAAAACTTTTCATTAAAAAAAGCGACTGATATATATTCTCCAAATTCCCATTCCTTTGAAATATTGGGTTATCATAGAAAGTGGGGAACGTAATCAGAGCTGTGTTAATAACAATGGTGACAGTTAAAAGCTATCAACAAACACACGACATAAGAATCGATACAGCATTGTTGATACAATAATGTACATGTTTCCGTGTGGAACAGCGTATGAGATGAGACGCGTGTACGCTCAGTGTGCAAGACTTGCCTCCAGCTGGTCTATACGCTAGTTTTCCGTTGTCACCCTTGGACGTCAGTTGTATTACGGAACAGCACCATCACAAGTTTGGAAGTATTTAATGGAGTGGTATAGCAATGATGTGCAGTGCTCCAATTGCACCCCTACTCCGGCAGGAGGCACAAAAAAGTTGCGACATCATATAACGAGAGTACATAATGTTGCTCGATAGAGAAGGTAAATTTGATTGATTCTGTAATTCTACTGACGTGCTTCCAACTCTGGACAGTAACTGAACCCTTAATTTTGTGGTTGCCTCACTTTGAAAAAATTGATACCATCTAAAATTTACGTTGAAGGAGAGACAACTTGTGACCTTTCTCCTTAGCTGCACCCCTCTCCTTCACCTTCACCATCTTTGATAGAGGCAAGAAGACCAGTTTCTGCCACAGCCTCAAACCCATACCCTCCTTCACCTTCGCTAGAACTTTTCAATCTTTATTCGAAGTCAACGACCGCAGCTCGTGGTCCAGTGGTTAGCGTCGCTGCCATAGATCACGAGGTTCCGGGTTCGTCTCCCGACAGGGTTGGTCATTATCTGCACCCGGATACTGGGTGTTTGTCATGTTCTCATCATTCAACATCGTTCGAGAAGTGGCGAGACTGGAAGTACCCAACAAACCAAAGTTATCATCATCATCGGAATTCACATTTATTACTGGAAATAACAGTAATAAAAAACCGAAAATCGGTTATTTCTGAAGGATGTTATTTTGAGTGGTTTTATCAGTCAGATTAAACTGGAGTAAAAAAAAGAAATGTATGACCGAAACCCGGTTGTTCCAGCAACAACAGCCATCCCTAGTCACGGAACCCAGCGGGCGAGGACCTCTATCGCGTTAAAATTGTCGTGCAAGATGTTGAAAGATAATACAGGAGTGATTTTCACATTTTTCCATTGTCGCATCGATTGTGACACACTGGCCTTCGAGCAACGGTGTCTTCACTTTCAGTTCACGGTTCTTTGCCACTCGGGCTTATTTGAACACACCAATTGCGTCTACGCCATCTAATCACATATGACAGTGCATTCCACTAACTCAGCAGCGTCGTTCGCACTGAAATGGAAAACCTGAGTTTTACCAATCAACACGTTACTGCGCCTTATCAATGGACTGCGCCATAGTGACATGGCATCTATAGCGGCGTGCTAGGGTACTGTGACGAGGCGATTTCAAAATGTATCAAGACTGTAGACACTTAACTGCAAAATAACAAAAATTAATTGCTAACTTTATTGATTTGAGGAAATAATTCAAACTTAATGACTAGCCCTTTCAAGACAACAACGTAGCCGATTTATTCCTCCATTTCAGGCCTCCGACTTGGCTGTTTTCTACAATCCACTAGAAATTATGTGTGTTAATCGCTCACCATTCCGATCCATTGAAACTTACTCCCATGGTCGATTTTTGATACGGATACACGTCCCTGGGGTACAACGAGGAAAGTCAAGCATGCAATAAGGCTCATAAAGCATACAAGTCACCGAGGATTGAACTAAATATGAAGTGCAGGGAAGCGAAGGCGAAATAATTGCATAAGAAATGTGAACAAACAGAAAACGAAATGATTGTCGGAAGGACTGATTCGCATACAGGAAAGACAAAACAAATTTCGGAGAAATCAAAAGCAAGGGCGGTAACATTAAGAGTGAAAAGGGAACTTCACTTTAAATGCAGAGGAGAGAGTTGATAGGTGGAAACAGTACATTGAAGGCCTCTTTGACGGGGACGATTTGTTTGATGACGCGATAGAATAAGAATCAGGAGCCGACAGGCAAGGTTTGTTTCAGCATTAGAATCAGAATGTAAGAGATCTTTGGAGAACTTATGATCAAATAAGGCAAAAGGAATAAATAATATTCTATCGGAATTTCTAAAGTCGTTGGGAAAAATGACAACAAAACAACTATTCACGTTGCTGTGCGATATATACCATTAGTGTTTCGGAAAATCATCATCCACACAATTCCCAAGATTGCGAGAGCCGCAGTCGGCTTAACAGCTCCTGCATCCAAGTTGCTGAAACGAATAATATACAGAAGAATAGAGGAAAAACTAAGTTCTGTCACGCGACTATCACTTTGGCTTTAGGAAAGGTAAAGGCGCCAGAGATGCAGTTCTTACATTACGGTCGATAATCGAAGCAAGATTGAACGACAATCCGTTAGTACGGTTTGTCGACTTTCAAAACGCGCTCGATAATGTAAAATGGTGCAAGATGTTGAAATTCTGAGAGAAACAGTAGTAAACAATAAACAAAGGCGGGTAATATACAGTGTATACAATAATCAAGAGGGAACAATAAGACTGGAAGACCAAAAATGATGTGCTCGAATGAAAAAGAGTCAAAAAATTAAGGACATAAGTTGCAATTGCTACTCTGAGATGAAAAGGCTGGGACAGGCGAGGAATTCGTGGTGGACCCAGTCAGAAGACTGAAAATAAATAAATAAAGTATAAAAAAAGAAAAATTTGACATCCTTGTAAAATCTTAGACACCTCCCCACTCATTGGCGGGAATCTATCGGTTATTGTTTATTATTATAATTTCGGTAAAATGTATTTAATTATAATGTGAGTTAGCTTCATTCAATGTGTCATCTGCGTAATTTTAATCTAGAAAAACTGTTGTCGTTGGGTTCTTCTAAACAAACAAAAATATCTGAATGGAACACTTCTTCATGTTTTGTTAGGTGATCTGGATGTGTCTTCTAGTAACGAGAAAAAATTTGGTAAGTGATATCGATAATTCAATGATTGTAAAGGAAACTGGTGTGTTCAGGAAGGACCGTGTCGGTTAAATTATTCGCCGCTAATCATCTTCCTTTTATGTTCAGACGCCAACCGCCTAGTACCGGCAATGGCATATTTTTTTGAAAGTGCATCTCCACTATAAATATGTTACATGTTGCTGCGAACGACCTCATTAAAGGAAATCCGACATGTATCCAGAGCAACTATTCTGCTAGTCGCGTTAACCGATGTAGGGAAAGCACAGGATCGCGAAATCTGGGTGTTCGGACAGGCGGTTGAACACAGCTGCACCTCAATGTGAACCATTGACTTAACCACTGCGCCAGCTCGCTCTGTAATTACTGAAATTTTCGGACTCCTACATGAAGGTATAACTCATTTATTTATTGCCAAATACAAATCAGGAACCATACTCCACTAAACAGGGAGAAACAGTGAAACCAAACCGACGACTGAAAAGCTCATAAGCTCCCGCATCAGTCACTCTCTCCCTTCAGAAGTGAGAATGAAAAGATGCAAAAAAGATAAATTGCGGGCCATTTCCGTGTTCTAGTAAGAGTCTATAGGAAGTTTTGTTCATAGGATAATAATTGTAATTTTTCTTTTCAAATTCCTGAAAATCTCATACATTACCTTCATTAACACTTCTTAGCAGTTTTACTCACGTTACCAATAGTGTATTGCGGCCATTCGAAATTTTAAGGTACGTAGATGAATTTTCCCTGTATTTTCTGTTTCCATTGGTTTGTAATCCACTCACCGAATGTATTAAACGACGAAAATATTAGGAAAAGGATAGATTGCTACCCACAGTAAAGATGACCCACTGAGTTGTAGGCAGCATCTTAACGAATCATCTTTACGGTGAGTGGCAGTCTGTCCTTTGCCTGTTGTTGATCGAATGTATTAGTCACACTTTGTTTTCACCTCCCATAAAGTAACCAGTCTTTCTTAGTACATGGTAGTAGGCATCAACAGATCATTTACCCTAAGATCAATATTACTGAAATACTGAATGGTGATGCCTACCGCTGAATATAAAACAATGCACAAACACAAAATTTAATAGCACACCACTTTTTTAAACTGTTTTCCACATGTAAATAAATATTTGTAACTTGGAAATAATAATCATGCATTTATTTAAACGCAAATTTCTCCTGCAGCATCTGCTAAAAATATTACTTTCCAGGAGATGAAACGTTTACGTTTGCGCATGACAAGTGTTGAAAACGAGAAAAGAGAAGTCAGTGATTATGTCAAGCTGCCGCGACAGATGGTGCAACAAGAATCGCCAATTGTAAGACGATTGTTACTTGTCCAGTTTAACTTCTTGAAATTCACTTGCTGTTACGTTCCATAAGCCATTCCTCCATCTTAAGATGTAACGAGGTACAGACAATATAAACGGTCTATGCTGAATGCCAGCTCCCGTTCAATACACACACAAAAACACGACTAGGGACGTTTACAGCTTTTTATTACGAAAAAGAAATCTATTTTCGGCCACGATGGCGAAGCTGAAATATTATTTTAAGGAATATAAAAAATATAGTGAGAAATAGTAGTAATTTAGTTACCTCGTCAACCTGCAATCAAATTAAAAACAGGATAATGCTCAACCAAATTTAATGAACAAATTGTACAAACGAAGAGAGTAAATTTCCGAATGTTTTTGTAGCAGAAATTAACTATTCACGATTTTCAATTAAAACAATTATTTACGTTCTTTTAGTGTCTGGATACGTAATTAAACAGTAATTGTATAATTAGATAAAATAATAAACAAAATGCAGTTTTCTCATATTAGCATGATTATCAAATAAAACAGGGTTATTTGTAATTAAAATAAGCCTGCGGTCTAGACTTGATTCCTCCTCACATGTCGCCTAAATATGCATAGTGTATATAAAGTAGCCGACAATTTTTCGGTACCGATCAATCACGTAAAAATATGAAGAAAATGCTGGCAACAACACATGTCTGGAAATCCTTGTTTTGCGATTTAAGAGACTTTCGCGCTTAGTATACCACTTGAAGCAACCGCTGATTACACTTGTTATCTGCCGTAGTTTACGAATAATTCCCAGCACCTCACAAAAGGTGTTTAAAGGAACCACCCTATGCATGAATATAGGATTAAGATCATTGCACTGCAACAGTATTTTCCAAACACGTTCGAATACGCATGGCTTAACACAAAATATGGTTCCAGCAATGGCATTGCAAGGGTTGCTTCGACGTTGACAAGTGCTATTTAAGCCGTTGGCGTAGCCCCACAAACGTAAGTCTAATAGTACGAGCGCGGTAGGTGTGGAGTCCATGGAAATGGTTCAATCTCTACTTCTCAACTGACCATGCTAATACGAATTAAGATGAGATTAGGCGTGTCAATTGAAATCTACAAGATTACTCTGCAGTCCACAATTAAATACCTTGCAGAGGGTTCATCGAACTATATTCAAACTATTTCTCTACCGTTCCACTCTCGAACAGCGCACGGGAAAAACACACACTCAGATCTCTCCGTGCGAGCTTGAATTTCTATTTTATTATGATGATCATTCCTTCTTATGTAGGAGGGCGCTAATAAAACATTTTCACACTCTGAAGAGGAAGTCGGTGATCGAAATTTCATGAGAAGAACCTGCCGCAACGGAAAAAGTCTTTGGTTTAATGACTGCCAACCCAATTCGCCTATCATGTCGTTGGTACTCTCTCCCCTATTTCGCGATAGTACAAAACGAGCAGCCCTTCATCGAACTTTTTCTATGTCGTCTATAGATCCTATCTTATGCGGATCGCATACCGTACAGCAGTACTCCAGAACGGGTCGGACGGAAGTACTCATATTGTAAGCAGTGCGTTCCGTTTGCTCTGCCCACAATATTGTCTATGTGATCGTTCCAACTGAAGTTATTCCTCATTGTAATCTTTAAGTATTTATTTGAATTTATAGCCGATAGATGTGTGTGATTTGTTGTGTAACCGAAATTTCGCGGATTCCTTTTTGTACTCATGTGGATGACTTCACATTTTTTTAATATTTAGAGTCAATGGCCTCTTTTCACACCAAACAGATATCTTGTCTAAATCGTTTTTCAATTTATTTTGATCATCTGTTGACTTTATAAGACGGCAAATCTGCAAACAATCTAAGACGTCTGCTGAGATGCCTCCTAAATCGTTTATATAGAGCACGAACAGCTGGTGGATTATAACACTTCCTTGAAGGAGAACGCTAGATATTCCTTCTGTTTTACTAGATGGCTTTTCATCAGTTACTACGAAATGTCACCTGTCAACTGTGGCACAAATGAGAAGATTCTCCATATTCACGCAATTTAATTAGAAGTGACTTGTGAAGAACGGTGTCAGAATCCTTCTGGCACTCCAAAAGTGTGGAATGAATTCTCCGTCCTCTGTGAATAGTAGTCATTACTTCGTATGAATAAGTAGCTAGCTGTGTTTCAAAAGAACGATACTTTCTAAGTCCGAGATAACTCATAACGTCAGAAAATAGTATATGTTCCAAAATCCTACTGCAAATCGACGTTAGCTATATAGGTCTGTAATTGAGCGTATTACTCGTAATTCCTTTTTTGGATATCAGTGTGACTTGTGCCACATTCTAGTCTTAGGTACGATTTCGACGAGGGAACAGGTGAAAACGGTTGCCAGATACGGAGCACATTTTGAAAGGAACATGACTGGTATACAATCTGGACCGAAGGCCTTGCGATTTAAGATGCTTTGTTACACCAAGGATATCTGTTTCTAGTTACTCATGCTGGTAGTTGTTCTTGATTGGAATTCTGGAAAATTTACTTTGTCTTCTTTGGTGAAGAAATTTCGGAAACTCTGCATTACTGGCACTGTCATCAGTAAGATCACCATTTTTGTCGCGCAGAGAAGGCATTGATTGTGTCTTTCGACTGGCGTACTTCTCATATTACCCGATCTCTTTGGATTTTCTGCCAGATTTCGAAACAGAATGGAAACTATTAAAAGAATCATGCACTGAAATTGGCGCTAAATTTCGAGCTTCTGAAAAATTTCGCCAATCATGGATATTTTGCGTTCTTTTAAATTAGGAATGCTTTTATAGTTGCTTCTGTAGCAGGGTTCTGACCTTTTTTGTCTCCTGTGGTCTACCATTACCATCTCTTATCATTTTATTTGGTATATGTCTCTCAATTGCCATCGATACTACTTCTCTGAATTTAAACCATATCCGGTCTACGCTTATGTAGTCAGGCTGAAAGGAGTCTGTTACGAAGGCGTCAAGAGAATGTCCATCTCCTTTTCTGAATAGATGTATTTTGTGTTTATTTGTGGTGGGGTTGGATTCAGTCTCGCTACAACAATAGTGTAGTCACCAACCCCTGAATTCGCCATGACGCTCCCTATTTACTCAGGATTATTTGTTGCTACGAGGTCAAGTATGTTTTCGCACCATTTACATTTCGAGGGGTCTTCTGAACTAATTGTTCCAAAATAATTTTCTCAGAGCGCATTCAGACAAATTTAAACTTGCCGATTCATTTAAATACTTAGGGATTACAGTTACGAATAACTTAAACCGCCACAAAGAAAATGTTGTGGGAAAAGGTGAACCAAAGACTGTCATATTGCAGAACATATAGAAAATGCAACAGATTTACTAAAAAGGCTGCCTACACTAATCTTTTCCGTTCACTTCTGAATTACTGCTGAGCGGTATGGGGTTCTTAACGGTATGATAGACGAAGGGTGCGAAAAAATTCAAAGGAAGACAGCCCGTTTTGTACTATCGCGTAATTGGTTAGAGAGCGTCACAGACACGATAAGCGAGTTGATGGGGCAAATATTTAAAAAACGATGTGTTCGTTGCAGAGAGCTCTTTGCACGAATTTCATTCATCAACTCTCTCGTTGAATGCAAACATAATTTGTTGGCTCCCACCTGAGTAGTGAGAAACAAGAGGTATGTAAAGGCGTTTCCTTTTCCGAAGTACTATTCGAGAGCTGAACGGTCGATAAACAGAGTGGAAATGATTCTAATGAACCTCTGCGAAGCACTTTATTGTAAACTGCAGCGTCGCCATGTAGGTGGGTGTAGGAACATATTAAGTGTATCCCTCGACGGACTACTAGGGGTACGGCATCCATTTAATGAGGCAGTGTTCCGCAAGGAAGTTCGTAATTAGTATCTGCAAACGTGTTTGGCATTACGCCCAGTGTCAACAAGTTATAATTAACAGATGTCGACAGAGAACGTGTTGGTGCGTAAAAGGTGGCATAGCTGAATTCCTTCGTGCAAATAAATTCGTGTTCGGGTCGATAACCAATCAACTGCCTGCTAACACAGTAACCAACAATTTCCGTATCTTATTCGTCGTGTCGAACTAAGGAGTGCATGAAGTTATTTTCTTCTTTTCCTCCGCCATCACAAATTTTGCGGAGTAGCTTCTTAAAACATTTGTGTTTTATAAATTCTTGCCGATTCAGCTCCGCTGTTTCACTAATTCGTCTCAGATACTCGAATTTATCTACTATGGCGATACTGCCGAATTTGATGATAAAAGATGGATTGTTGAATCTTGACTTGGTTCCTTCCATGTCGTGCGTCTTCTCATGTGTACGTAGGTGTCTTGCTTTTGCACTACTTCTGGAGTTTCTCTCCAAATCAGATTGCTTCCAGTTTGTTACTATAGAGGATTACAAGTCAGCAGCAAGTGTCAGACAATTAAGATGATTCTTTTTTGAAACTTGGGCCCAAATTCGTACTTTTATTTTCATTTTCCCATTTGTTGATAGTTTTTCCAGAACTAAACTGAACAGCAATGGAAATAATGCATTCCCTTGCCCGACTACTATTTGATTCAGGACGGTTCAGACAGTTTTTCCAAAAACTTAATTTTTGAAATGTTCGTCAGATATTATTTGACGACCTGTCCTGTGTCTTTGTCAACTTCTGTTTCCTCTACTGCGTTACACAGCGTCCATCTGTCTACCGAATCATGTGTCTTTTTGAAATCAAGGACTGTGTTTGAGGGGCTGAGAACCATAATGGTCTAAAGCACATTGTCATCTATTTTGAGAATGTAGCACTTGTGCATGCTCCTGACAACTCTTTATTTTATGGTGAACCAGCTTCATGAGTACTGTGTCACCATACTCTCCACAGGAAAATTTGCAGAAGGCTGTCTCACCAATTTCTAAGATAATCGTTTCCATAATAACCCAAAGCACACATTTTTATTGCTTTAGAAATGCTCACTGGCTACACTAAAGACCATTTCTTCATAAAAGCTGGAAGCTGTTTAAGGAAGTCGTGGGGACAATGTACATTTCAGAGTTTACAAAGATTAAGTTTACAACAGATTGCCGTTAATTGTTTTTAAACTAATATATTCTCCACTGGAGTCGTGGGAGGGCATTATTTTCTTCAAGTCGCATCAAGGGAAACCACAATTTGCCATTTCCCCACAGTTTGTTGTTCCCTTGCAAAATCTAGCGCCCAAATACTTACGTGGCGGGCAAATATCAATCTTGAAACACAAGGACTTTACAAAACGACTAGACTAGATCAAACTTGAAACACACATACTTTAAAGAACTATAGGATTTCATGTGTGTAGTGAATACAGTTTTACCAAAAAGTCAAGTCAGAGAATGTGCTTCATGAAAGTCATGATAACACGGAGCATGAAGTACCAGGATAGGTCGTAATTGTATAAGTGGTGCATTTAGCATCTGTTCTTTTTGTTCTGATACTAGTTTGACATTAATTACAAATTACACTATAGACAAAAAGACACTATTTGCCACAACTAACTAAAATTTCGCAGTATAAAATTGGCACATATTTTTATACGAAATATCTAGGATGTTACGCCCTGAAAAAAAAAAAGGACAATTCAGACCTGGGAGCCTGGTACTTTGCCTACAATTCTGATTTCCTCGAACATCAATTTTTCTCAAAACTTTGTTTCTGTGCTTTGGGCCCTTATGGTTCTCAGCGTCTTGTTTGTATACGAAAGTCAATCATACGCCTTCAGCTGAAGGTCTGTATGAGCATAACGAACTCCACCGAAGAAAGTAGGAATGGTACCCATTTGGGGTGGTCAAGATAAATGGAATTGGATATCCGGTGTGCATTTTCCTTTTGTTTCCACATGTTTCTTGACCGCTCCAGCAAGTTGACGAGCTACGTTAATAACGTCATGTTTAAGTGAATGGTACAGGGTGATAATTTTTTTAGGGGCCTTGACAAGACGAATTATTTTTAGTCGTCAGTCTTCTGATGCGGCACAAGACGAATTCCTCTCCTGTGCCAATCTCTTCATCTCAGAGTCCAACTAATTTTCAGCATTCGTCCGTGGCACTTCATCTCAAATGCATCGACCCTCTTCTGTTCCGGTTTTTTCACAATCCATGTTGTGTTCCAAACTGACATTTTCAAAAATTTCTTCTTCAAATTAAGATCTGCGTTTGATATTTGTAGACTTCTCTTGGCCAGGAATGCATTTTTGCAGATGCTAGTCGGCTTTTGATGTCCTCCTTACTTCGTCCGTCATTGGTTATTTTGCGGCCCGGGTGACAGAATTCCTTAATTTCATCTACTTCGTGACCATCAATCCTGATGTTAAGTGTCTCGCTAGTCTCATTTCTGCTACTTTGCTCGTACTTTCGTCTTTCTTTGATTTACTCTCAATCCATAGTCTAAAATCATTAGACTGTTTGTTCCATTCAGCAGATCATATAATTCTTCTACACTTTCATTCAGAATAGCAATGTCATCAGCAAATCTTATCACTAATATACTTTCACCTTGAATTTCATTTCCACTCCTGAACCTTTCTTTGCTTCTTCGATGTATTTTTCAGACTGAACAGTAGAGGTGAAAGACTGCACCACATTCTTACACTCTTTTTAATCCGAGCGTATCGTTCTTTGGTCGTCCTCCCTTATTATTCTTTTTTGGCTCTTGTACATTTTGTATATTACTCGACTCTCCGTAAAGCTTACCCCTAATTTTCTCAATTTCGAACATCTTGCAGCGTTCTGCATCGTCGAACTCTTTTTAGACGTCGGCAAATCCTACGAACGTGTCTATATTTTTCTTTAGTCTTGTTTCCATTACTAGCCTCAACGTCAGACTTGCCCCCCCTGTGCATTTACCTTTTCTAAAGTCAAATTGATCGTCACCTAGCACAGCCTCAATTTTCTGTTCCGTTCATCTGTATATCATTCTAGTCAGAAACTTGGATGCATGAGCTGTTAATCTGATACTGCGATAATTTTCGCACTTATCAGCTCTTGCAATCTTCGGAATTCTGTGGATGACATTTTTCCGGAAGTCAGATGGTATGTTGCCAGACTCATGTATTCTACACCCCAACGGGAATAACCGATTTGTAGCCACTTCCCCCAATGATTTTAGAAATTCTGATGTTATGTTATCAATCTCTTCTGCCTTATTTGATCTTAAGTCCTCCAAAGTTCTCTTAAATTGTGATTCCAATACTGGATCCGGTGTCTCCTGTAAAACGACTCCTGTTTCTTCTTCTATCACATCAGACAAATCTTGTCCCTCATAGAGGCTTTGAATGTACTCTTTCCACCTACTCCTTCTCTCCTCTGAATTTAACAGTGGAATCCTCGTTGCATTCATAATGTTACCACCTTTGCCCTTAATTTCACCGAAGATTATTCCATGGTTTGTTCACAGTTACTTCCTTTGTACCTCTGTTTTCCTTTCCAGCTTCCACGAGTGCCCTTTTTAGAGATGTCTATTCCTGTTCAACTGTCCTGCCTACTAATCTATTCCTTATTGCTGTATCTATAGCCTTAAAGAAATTCAAGCGTATATGGTCATTCCTTAGTAGTTCTGTATCCCACTTCTTTGTGTATTGATTCTTCCCGACTAATCTCTTAAACTGCAGCCTACTCTTCATCACTATTAGATTGTGATCTGAATCTATATCCGCTCCTGGGCATGCCTTACAATCCAGTATCTTATTCGGGAATCTCTGTCTGACCATGATGTAACCTAACTGAGATCTTCCCGCATCACTCGGCCTTTTCAAAGTATATCTCCTCCTCTTGTGATTCTTGAACAGAGCTTTTGCTATACTAGCTGAAACTTATTACAGAACTGTATTTATTTTTATCATCTCTTATTCCTTGTCCCAAGCCCAAATTCTCCTTTAACCTTTTCGTCTACTCCTTCCCCTATAACTGCATTTCAGTTCCCCATGACAATTAGATTTTCATCTCCCTTTAAGTACTGTATTATCCGTTCAATATCTTCATATACTTTATTTATCTCTTCATCTTCAGCTTGCGACATTGGCATGTATACCTGAACTATCGCTGTCAGTGTCGGTTTGCAGTCGATTCTGATAAGAACAACCCTATCACTGAACTGTTCACAGTAACGCGCTCTCAGCCCAACCTTCCTTTTCATACCGAATCCTAATCCATTTTCTTATGCTGTTTATAGTACCCTGTACTCGTCTGACCAGAAATCCTTGTCTTCCTTCCATTTCACTTCACTGAGCCCTACTATATCTAGCTTGAGTCTTTGCATTTTCGTTTTCAGATTTTCTAGCTTCCCTACCACGTTCAATCTTCTGATTTTCCACTCGTAGAACATTATCCTTTCGTTAGTTATTCTCATGGTCACCTCCCACTTGGCAGGCCCCTCCCGGAATTCCGAATGGGTGCTATTTCGGAGTCTCTAGCCAATGGAGAGACCATCATGACACTTTTTCAATTATATGCCACATGTCCCGTGTATACACGTTTTGTGTCTTTAAAGCAGTGGTTTCTGTTTCCATATGCATCCTGATACTGTTGATCATTGCTGATTCTTCCACCTTTAGGGGCAATTTCCCACCCCTAGGACAAGAGAGTGCCCTGAACCTCTATCCGCTCCTCCTCCCTCTTTGACAAGGTCGTTGGCAGAATGAGGGTGACTTCTTATGCCGGAAGTTTTCGGCACCCAATGCTAATCATTAATCAAAGTTTAAGCGGTGGCGGGTTTCTAACCCGGAAGTAAGTTTTGATTACTAATCAAACACGCCACTCCTAGAGCAAGCGTATACCAAGAGGAACTAGAGTACCGAATTATTTAAAAACACGTACTACTGATCACACCTTCGTAACGAACAAATATGGAGAAAGGCAGTTATGCTGTTTATGTCAGCCTGATAGCTAAACAACATTTGAATGACATTTTTTATTTTGCTTATTGTCATCATAAATGATAAATGAGTCCTGTCAATAAGCACACAGGGAAGCCAGATTCTTTCCGCCGAAAGAGACGAAAAGCAAGTATTTTCAGAAACACAAGCTGATATTGGTATTTTCATCATTTACAAAATCCGTTACAAATTACAGAAGAAAATACAGTACCACAAATATAGAATTAAGCAGTTAACTATTTCTGAAGACCGGTGACTACGTACGATAAGACTGCATACCAGAGATAACGGATATCGCTACATCTGAGTTATACGCTAGGAAAAGACTTCAAAGAACGCTCCAAGAAGTTCCAGAAAGCAGAACTGAGATCATGGCCTCGAGTGCCAATGTTCACTAGCTATGGATATGCAAGCCCGTCCTGAATCCGGAGGTTCTGCGTTTCTGAAATCGTTGGCGTGGCCAGCACAGCTAGATGAAAGGGCGTTACTTCAAAAAGTGATTACCGAAGAAATCGAAGAGCGTATCTCGAATGCCCGCTATAGAAATTGCAAATGGAATTCGTGATACAGATCTACCGTGCGGTATGTGGTGGAAATACACCTTTCCTTGATACTCAAAGAGCACGGCGCCTGTGCTGCTTGGAGCCTGTATGAAATGTTTCGAACTGTATCCATTCCCCAAACCACTCCCCTAAACGGAATTCCGCAGTGGATGCTTGCGATGGGGTCGCGGATTGCATCTTAAATGCAAATCAGAGTATGGACTTATACTAACAGAATTGGCCTGTTGATAAATTTCTAAATGGTCTGCAGGGTCTGCCATTTATCTTGATCGTCCGAATAACTTTTTGAATAAAATCAAATTTATTAAAAAAAAATGTATCGAGCAAATGTTGTTTTAGCTACCTGACGGACATTAGCCGGAATGATTGTCTTTCATGTAACTCTGTTCGTTGCGAAGGTATAAATAGCAGTACGTCTTTTTTAAATAGTGCCCTTTATGTATTTTTCGGCAATCGCTTCTTCTCCTGAACACCGCTTGAAAAACGTATCAAAGTGTACCACGCACGTAAACATGACGTTATTAAAAATATAAGATAAAACAATGGTCAGGCGCGAGTAGGAGCAGCGCACTGAAGGTTCCGTACAAACATCATTATGTATGCAGGTTTACAGACAGTTCATGCATTCCGACAATCGAAAATCTCGTTCCATGGGATTCGAAGACTTTCGTAAATTTAATATTTTCGGGTTTGAAGTCGGATAACAAATGACAAAAGAAATATTTTTCGTGTCATATAATTACGATTAACAATTTTCTGATTTCTTTTTCGTTTACTTATACACTGAAACCTTTCTTCTTGCCAAATTTCATGATTCTACGACCAAGTTTTGATAAGTGAGTTTGCGAGTATCAAATATGTGACATGACTGGCCGTATCTTTTGAGTTCATTGACTTAGAAGCTGACATTTATTATATCGCCAATGGTCCACAGACCTTAGTATGTGACATACTTTTCAACTTTATACGTCTATCCGATTCTGAAAAAAGAGGTCGCCATAGACGGACGGACAGACAGTCTGACATCAATTGAAAAAATAATTTTTTTTCTTATGATATAATCACCAATTAATATTTTTCCGATTTTTTTTCCTTAGTTTGTAGTGTTAAACCTCACTTCCTGTCAAATATCGTGACTTTAGATCAACGGGACGTACCCTGAATGGCTGTATGTATCTCTTGACTGCAATTCGTTAGAAGCGTCGCTTTTTTACATCGCCTAGTGACCAAAATGTGACTTAAATTTCAACTTGATACGTCTACCCGTTACTGTGAAGAAGGTTTTTGACCGGTCAGACAGACAGAGATATTAGTGTTTAACGTCCCGTCGACAACGAAGTAATTAAAGGCAGAGCACAAGCTCGGATTACGGAAGGACGGGGAAGGAAATCGGCCGTACCCTTTGAAAGAAACCATCTCGGCATTTACGTTAAGCGATGTGGGGAAATCACGGGAAACCTACACCGAAACACCAAAGAAACTGGTATAGGCATGCATATTCAAATACAGAGGTATGTAAACCGGCAGAATACGGTGCTGCGGTCAGCCTACATAAGACAACAAGTGTCTGGAGCAGTTGTTAGATCGGTTACTACTGCTACAGTGGCAGGTTATAAGATTTAAGGGAGTTTGAACGTAGTATTATAGTCGGCGCATGAAGATGGGACACATCTCTGGTGTAGCGATGAAGTGTAGGTTTTCCCGTACGACCCCTTTACGAATGTACCGTGAATATCAGGAATTCGGTAAAACGTCAGATCACCGACATCGCTGCGGTCGGAAAAGATCCTGCAAGAACGGGACCAACGGCGACTGAAGAGAATCGTTCAACGTGACAAAAGCGCAACCTTTCCGCAAACTGCAGCAGATCTCAATGCTGGGCCATTACCATCATCGTTCTGGACTTTCGGAGCCGAGGCCCACTTGTGTATCCTTGATGAAAGCGCGGTACAAACCTTTACACCTGGCCTGGGCCCGTCAACAGCAACGTTGGATTGTTGATGACTTTAAACATGTTGCCTGGTCGGACGAGTCTCGTTTCAGATTGTATCGAGTGGATGGGTATGGAGACAACTTCAGGAATCCATGGACTCTGCATGTCAGCAGGGGACTGTTCAAGCTAGTCGAGGTTCTGTAATTGTGTGAGGCGTGTGTAGTTTGAGTGATATGGGACCCCTGAAAAGTCTAGATACGACTCTGACAGGTGACACGTACGTAAGGATCCTGTCTGATCACCTGCATCCATTCATGTCCATTGTGCATTCCGGCGGACTTGAGCAATTCCAGCAGGATAATGCGACACCCCACACGTCCAGTATTGCTATAATGTGGCTCCAGGCACTTTCTTCTGAGTTTAAACACTTCTGCTGGCCACCAAACTCCCCAGATATTAAAATCAGTGAGGATATCTGGGATACCTTGCAACGCGCAGTTCAGAAGACATCTCCACCCCCCTTGCACTCTTACGGATTTATGGACCACCCAGCAGGATTCATGGTGTCAGTTCCTTCCAGCAGTACTTCAGACATTAGTCTAGTCCATTCTACGTCGTGTTGTGGCACTTCTTCGTGCTCACGGGGACCCTAAACTATATTAGGCGGGTGTAGCAGATTCTTTAGCTCTTAGTGTAGATCAGGATGGCCGGACGCGGGTTTGAACCATCGACCTCTCGAATACGAGTCCAGTGTGCTAACCTGTGTACTATCTCGCTCGGTAGACCGACAGAAAATAGACAGACGGACAACGAAATGATCCTATAAGCGTTCCGTTTTTATCTATTCAGGCAAGGAACCCTAAAATTAACCTGGACTCTGCTGTATTAGCACGTACGAGTGCGGGTACTCTTGGCAACATAGCTCGGCCATTTGCTGCAGTTGACAAAAAAAAACATTGCAAGCTTAAGGAAAATGCACTCCGTTTACTCAGTCAACCATCTTCAGTTGAAGGTTTACGTTAGTACAACGTACATCAATGAAGATATGGTAGAAATGTTACCCATCTATGTCAAATACGTTACCAGAAAAAGCAACTGCTATAATATTTTCTTTAAAGGAAACTATATGGTTCCACAGACCTTTTCAAGTCTCAAATCTACGGTGTATATGCAAACTGAAGCGACAAATGAAAATTTGTACCCAGACCGGGATTCGATATAGGGTCTAGTGCTGGAACGAGTTTTCATTCATCATTTCAGTCTGCATATATACATCATAGCTGTTTGAGAGTTAAAAACGTTTCTGCACCAATATAGTTTCATTTGGTTAAAGCACCTAATATCTGGGTTTCAGGCAGGATCCGCCACTTCGTTCAAAGAGCAGGTGCTATTCCAATACAGTTTGAGAGCTTTGCAATGCTCTTCGAGTTTATGGGGAATGCCAAGTGGGCTGAGGTGTGAACGGGAATATGAAGAGAGAGGCGTGCTAGGGTAGTCTGTGCAGGCTTGCAGAGCCAGAATGCCAGTGTGGTGTATTGGTTAGCACATTTGCTAGTGAGCAGGAGACCTGGGTTCAAGACTAAGCTTCGGTACCAAAATTTTCTTATCTACAACACGGATACGTATAGAACGGCACAGTAGTACTTTTAATAGCTATGCATATAGGAATGTCAGTCCCTGATTGAAAATTGGATCATCGTTTAAAAACGTCGTGGTTACGTGACTGGTACACTGTGATACGTTTCTGAAGAGGTCCTGAGTAGAGCTAGTGAATTGTCAACTAAAAAACACAGGGTACTATTTTAAAATGACGTACTGCCGTTCATATCGTCGTGACGAACGAAGTCATAAGGCCGGCCGGAGTGACCGAGCGGTTCTAGGCGCTACAGTCTGCAACCGCGCGACCGCTCCGGTCGCAGGTTTGAATCCTGCCTCGGGCATGGATGTGTGTGATGTCCTTAGGTTAGTTAGGTTTAAGTAGTTCTAAGTTCTAGGGGACTGATGACCTCAGAAGTTAAGTCCCATAGTGCTCAGAGCCATTTGAACCATTTTGAAGTCATAAGAAAGCCACTTTTGCTGGTTAATGTCCCCCTGGCAGCTACACAACACTTGCTTGGTATATCTTTTATTTTGCTTCTAGTCAAAAAGTAACTGGGCTGGTCAGGATAAACGGAACGTCTTCTACAGCGCCGCTGAACATTTTCACAGGTAACAAGGTATTAGACAACTTTCAGTTGTAATGGACAGCTGTCACTCGCAGAAATCCGTAATTTATTGCAGATCTACATTTAGACCAGAACACAGTCAATATCACTGCATTACCAGAAAAATTACGAATATAAACGCCATGTAAATGTCCATTGTCACAAGTTTATTCTCCGACATGTTTGTGCCTGTATGACTCTTCCGGTTATGCACCGATTATGACTACGTCATAGTCGAAATCTAGATCTGCAATAAATTACCGATTTCTACGACAGACTGCTGTTTTTCTTTACGTATGAATATTCAACGGTCTGTGTGCACCACCGGTATCCAGTAGATTCCAATTTAGTTAGACAACTTTTCTTAGACAACGTCCAAATTTCACTCGGCAAAAATTCTTGTCTTTTAAATAAGTGTACATAACGGCTGCAACGTCACAGATGAAAAAACAGCACATCAAATGTCACTTAATTGCATAATAAACAGAAGTTGCGGTAAATTTCCAAGTACACGCAGAGTAGAGTGATTACGTTGCTGTTCCTTTCATTTTAAAGAATAAGAAACTGAGAGCAATTCATTGAAAAAGAAGAACAATTCATCGAAGAAGAAGAAAGATGCAGACTTAAATCCTCTAAGAGTAGAACGAACAAAAAAGTCTGGAAATGACCAGATTCGGACAACTTCCACCACCTTTCAGCCTTGTCACGTCTACTTGTTTTGCACTCTTGCGAAGTGAGTATGACCACAGCTTTCTCTGTTTCCAACAAGGAAGAACAGCGTTCTGTTATTCTGTTACCAGTGAACTGAAACAATTCAGAAGCGGCCGAATAAGTGTGAAGAACAAAGAAAAGCATGACCTCCGGCAACTCTCGTTAATGATGGTAGCATTGAGCAAGTCCGTATCTGATTTATCTGATTTTGACTGTTAAAGAAGTAGGATACCAGTTTTGCATATGGTGTCTTTCACAACAAGCTCAACTTTCATAAAGTGTGTGCAGGATGAGTACCCAAACAACTCAATGAAAAGCACAAACGCAACTGTGTGAGGTTCTGTCAGCATTTACTAGACGTTCGTGCTGATGAAGCTCAAATGATTTTTTAAAAAATGAATCATCGCTGGAGAGACATGAGTTCATTACTTTACCAGAAAGCGAACTCCAAAAGCATTAAATAGAAACATTCCGACCCTCGGAAGAAAACGAACTTGATGAGCCAACCTTACGCAGAAAAACGCTCACAGTGTTTTGGGACGTGCAGATGCCAATTCTGGAACATTACCGGGAAAAGGTGGCAACAGCAGACAGGCAGTGTTACATCGATGTGCTCTGCAACGAGATGAAACCTGCAGTTCGAAACAAATATCGAGGTTTTTTCTCAATCGGAATTCTTTTTTCCGTGAGAACGCGCCTCCACAAATCGCTACCGACACCATTCGGTCTCTACAGAGTGTGCATTTCGAGACATTGGACTATCCTGCATCCAGTCCCGACCTCCAGATGTGATCTCTAATCCTGTATTGCATTTATTTGGTCCACTCCAAGATAGTTTAAAAGGCCGTTGATTCACCACCGACGAAGAGGTGAAGGAGAGCGGCACTACTTCAGGTTCCTGTTCAGTCGAAGAACTTGCTTCAGACGTTATTAAAATGCTTGTGCAACGATGGACCAACTGATTGAAAAACAGGATAACGGGATGGAAACATGTTGAAAAGTGATTCCGTTTAAAATTCTGAGGTGTTGTTATGAATTACAAAAAAAAAAAAAAAAAAAAAAAAAAATGCAGATAGTTTTTGACTTACCTTCGTACAAACAATCACGCTTCTCCTTCTGTTTAACTATTTATCAATTTCCATGGGACTATACGAACCACAGTTACTTGGTTATGGAACAACTTAGTAAATAATTTACAGAATGTTGGTTAGAAAATTTATCGACCAAAGAATTCAAGAAGGAATAAAATACGAAAAAGTTGTGGAACGGCTGATTTAAAATGAAACTTGTTCAATATTTCACACATTTTTGCACAATGCTTAAGGGTGTGTCATCCATGCGCGTATCGTTTATTCGCCGCGTGTTCACTGAAGCATGTTGCAGTTTTTTCTGAATGAGTAGGTATTTTCAACAAGGAATTACATGATGGAATCTATGTATAGAGATGGTATTGTTAGAATTCCGAGACAGCCAAACAGCCGAACAACGGCCTACACGAAGTTCGTGAACTCACACAGCATGTGTCTGGTCGCCCTTTTCTGGGCTAAGAATATACTTTGTGAATGCAGAGACCATGACACCATATTACATGTGTTCGTCTTTCAGTGTCAGTATCAGATGCCAGCTCCCAGAGTTGTTACCGGTAGGTTCGATCAGCATGCAAGTGTTACGGACATGCTTCGGGTGCCGGCCGCGGTGGCCGTGCGGTTCTGGCGCTGCAGTCTGGAACCGCAGGGCTGCTACGGTCGCAGGTTCGAATCCTGCCTCGGGCATGGGTGTGTGTGATGTCCTTAGGTTAGTTAGGTTTAAGTAGTTCTACGTTCTAGTGGACTTATGACCTAAGATGTTGAGTCCCATAGTGCTCAGAGCCATTTGAACCATTTTGCTTCGGGTGCTCAAGAGGGAAGACATTCATTTCGAAGAACACTACTGAGGAAGTTTAGAGAACCGGCATTTGAAGCTGACTAAATAATGATCCTACTGCTGTCAACTTACATTTCGCGTAGGGACCACGAAGATAAGTTGCGAGAAATTTGGGCTCATACGGAGGCGTATAGATAGTCATTTTTCCCTCATTCTATCTATGAGTGGAACAGGAAAGGAAACGGCTAATAGTGGTTCGGCGGCTTGCGGAGTATGTAGATGTAGATGTAGATGTAGATGGTAGCATCATTCAGTTTCTGCACGAGCTCTAGAACTTTTTCCAACTACTTCTCGATTCTAAGAATTTAAAATGGTTTTCTTTACTAAGTGAACCTATAAATCCACTCCTCGATTCTAAGAAATTAAAAGTCCACTTTACTGACTGACATTGCATATTAATATTGCGTTACAGCATTTCGCTTTTACAAGAATCTGTGTCAGAAACTGTTTGCACTGTGTATTGTTGCATTTTCAGTATGTCTATTATGAATGACGAACTGCGGCTGTGATTTTAATTGGTGATTATTTGGGTATAAATGTGCAACCAATTGACAAGATGTATTCTGCCATTAGCTAGTTGAGTCTACTCATCGGTGGAGGTGTTAGAGGAACGTTATATCGTGGACCAAGTGCAGCTAGATGGTGTGGTGACTGCGCACGCGGAAGTGACGGAATTGCAGTAATCAGTAACCAGATATTTATGAAACGGAAACGTTGTTAGCCGGCCACTGTGGCCGAGCGGTTCTAGTCACTTCAGTCTGGAACCCCGCGACCGTTACGGTCGCAGGTTTGAATCCTGCCTCGGCATGGATGTGTGTGATGTCCTTAGGTTAGTTAGGCTTAAGTAGTCCTAGGGGACTGATGACCTCAGATGTTAAGTCCCATAGTGCTCAGAGCCATTTTGAAACGTCGTTATGTTTTCGTTACTTACTGCGCAATGCATCATGGTATCCATTGCAAATACGTTCCCATAATGTGCATTTCGAGGTAACAGGGGAGATCGGGCAAAGTGACCATGGCGGGAAAAGTGACTACTGGCGTCCCTGGAGTTATGAGGTGGTAGCATCGCGCGGGAAATGCCTCAACTTATTCTTCCTGGACAGCCCAGTCACCTCACGATACCCGATCTGCCTGCAATAATATTTTTTGTGGAGTTTGGCTATCCTGATGCAGGGCAGGTAGTCACTTTGTCTACTTATAATTGAGAGGGAAATATCATACGTCTGTTTAATGAAATTTGTTATTTAAAGTTCGGTCATGCTCTTATAGGGTATAGAGCTTTTGTGTGAATGCTTCAGTGCTGGCGAAATGGCCATCTCGGCTGTGGCTCCTGGCCACTTTGTGTAGGGGGAAACGTAAAAGCAGAGGCCGAAAGAATGGATCCGCGGCGATGCAGTAAGACCTTAAAACAGTGACCTAGAGGCGGCAAATAAACAAAGAGAAGAAAAAGAAAACAAAAGGAAAAGAAAGGAAAACATTCGAAGAGCAGAAAAGCAGTAAAATGAAGATTTCGAAGAGCAGGAAACCCAGCCTTAGAAGAGCTGTTCTATGAAGACACAGAGAGTATGTACAGTGAAGAAAAATTTTCGGATTCAAGAGAATTAGAGCAGTGGCTTAAGTTTAGCTGTGCCACCTTTGTGCTCACGAACTCTGTACAACAACTGAGAAATGCGGTTTACTTTTACTTGTGGAAAGTGGAATTTTAAACATGTTTCTTAAAAATTTTATCCCTTATTTTTGAGTTTAAAGCTATGCAGAAACTCATATCGGCCGCTTTTCTCACTTATGTCGGGCAAAGTTGCCGTTATGCCACTTCGTGAAAATTTAATTGTTTAGTTAATCCGATCCTAGGATGATTAAACTACTCTATATCATACTTCAATAGCTGTAGGTTATAATCCATGATTCCTGTGCATTTCCGTCTATTGCAACGAAGCTTAAAAAATAGGAATACCTAATTCCGGTCACGCTTCCCGGCTCTCCCCTACACAAATATATGCCCAGTATTTAGCTGCACTTGGTTTATAATTACTCACAGGATGGAATTATAAGGAACGTGAATATCATAGATGTCCATTTTCTTACATCATGGTCTTTTGCCTGATGTGCATTATAATATAGAATAATCGTTCTGCAGATGAGCTTCTAGACTCTGAGAAGCTCATCTGCAGAAGCCAGCACGGTTTTAGGAAACAGCGGTCATGCGAGACACAGCCAGCCCTCTTTGTGCATGATATACAACAGGCTCTAGATACCGGCTCCCAGGTTGATGCCATATTTCTCGACTTTCGAAAGGCGTTCGACTCAGTTCGGCACTGTCGCTAGCTACAAATGTGCGCGCTTAAAGTCTATCCGATGACATATGCGGTTGGATAGAAAGGTTTCTAACAGACAAGGAGCAGTATGTCGTCATAAACGGCGTTGACTTCAACAGAAAGAAGCGTATCTTCAGGTGTGCCCCGGGGTAGCGTATTAGGTCCTCTGCTTTTTACGATTTACATAAACGATCTGGTTGATGGTATTGACTGCTGCCTTAGACTGTTTGCCGATGATGCTGTAGTCTGCAGGAAAGTAGTATCGCACGAAAGTTGTGGACAAATCAATGAGGATTTGCAGAAAATAAATGTGTGATGTAATTACTGGCAGTTATCTCTCAATATTAGTAAATGTAACCTACTGCGTATAACAAGGCGAAAATCCCCATTAATGTACGAGTACAAAATAAATGCCCCGTCTCTGGAAGCGGTAACGTCCGTCAAGTATCTGGGTGTGACTATTCGAAATGATCTCAAATGGAATGATCAGATTACACAAGTAACGGGTAAGGCGAACTATTGGTTTGCGGTTTATTGGTAGAATCCTGGAGCGATGCAGTCCTTCAAATTGCTTACAATACGTTAGTTCGTCCAGTCTTGGAGTATTGTTCGTCTGTATGGGACTCTTACCAGTTGGGTCTGATTCAAGAGATTGAGAAGGTCCAAAGAAGAGGGGCAATATTCGTGACTGGTACATTTAGCCATCGCGAGAGCGTTACAAATCTCATAGAAAGTTTGAAGTGGGGCACACTTGCAGATACACGGCGCGCTAAACAGAAGGGGTTGCTCACTAAATTCCGAAATCCGATCTTCACCGAGGATGTAGACCATATATTATTACCACCAACTTTCAAATCGCGCAATGATCACGATTCAAAGATAACGGAAATAAGAGCTCGTACTGAGGCGTTCAGACAGTCGTTTTTCCCTCGCGCGTTCCGCGAGTGGAACAGGGGGGTGGGGGGAGGGGGGGATATGACTTTGGCGCGAATTGTGCCCTCCGCCACACACCGCTTGGTTGCTAGCGGAGTATATATGTAGTTGTAGATGTAGATCTATAATACAGGTAATAGTTACGTGAATCTTGCTAGCTGCAGATGTGTTCTTATATCCGCAATATACACGTAATATGGATTAAAAAGTTACATAAGAGATAAACAGAATGGAATATTTATTATGTAATCAAAGAGTGAATGAGTTATAGAACACCTTAGTTGTTACATAACTAACAGGATATAATTTACGCAGGGAGATGAATACGTCTTACGTCTTTTTTCGTGTTTTGGTGCCAGGATGTCTTCGAAATACTGGAAGAAAAAGTTGATTCAGTTTATTCGTCAAGGATTTATGGTATGGATTTTAGCTTGTGAATGCAAATCTGTAATTGTTCAAGGAGATTCATCTGCAACTCCTTGTCAGCAATGTGTGCAACAGAAATATTTTTAGTGATATGACCACAGAGTCTTCACGGTTGAACAATATGTGATATAAACCGCGACCTTTTTTAAGTTTTTAGTCTAAGGACATCCACATATTCATTGTTGTGGGTTTAAAAATTCTCTCTGTTTGTCATACAAAGAAGCTGGAACAGGAGGATGTGAGTTTGTAGATGCCAGATTCCCGATGCCACTCTTCAGTGGATTTATTATTGTGACCAGTTTTATTATGTAGTTTATTCCTTGTGTGGACATATATTTTTATCTTAGGTGATCTGAAAAGATATGTAAGTTTACATCATACTATGCCAAGAAATGGATCTATGTCAAATCCTGGCATTTCTTTCTTAGCTTTTAATGATGATGGTGGTTGCTTAAGTTTAATTTTGATTTTTTCAACTAGAGTGTCTATGTGAAAAGTCTTATAACGATTATTTGAGGCTACGGATGTAAGTACGATTATTTATTTATATGAATCTGCTTCGCTGATGGAGATGCGGGTCATACCATTTACAGATGACCTGAAGAAAGCAGTTTCATGTTGGTTTGTATGTTACGAGGTACTGTTAATGGAAACATCAGTGGTAGCGCGTTTTACATATATCTGGAAGGCATGATTGTCGTTGTGACTGGAAATAATCATATCCAGGCGATTAATTCCTTCAGTTGCCTTATACTCAACTGTGATTTTGATATTAGGGTGTAATTTATTCATTTCATCTTCTAGTTTCTCTAGTAGTTCTTTTGGAGCGTTTGAAGTATAAGTGTGTCATCCACATTTGTTTTGTAATATAAACTCTTGTCTGTACAATGTGGATGAGTTAAGAAGTATTCTTGTTATAGGTTATCTATAAATGTGCTAGCATGCAAGCCTGTAAGGCTACTACCCATTCCGAGATCATAGTTTTACGTGTAAACTTTACTACTGAATGAAAGATAGTTGAGCGAGAGGACTACATCAAGCAACATTATGAGTTCATAAATTTCAGCATAGCTTAGCTTTTTGTATTTGGTTTAATTCTTTTGTATTATTACCAGAGTGTTTTTCGAGGGAATATTTGTGTAGAGGTTTGTTATGTCAAAGAAGGAAAATGTTGCTGTATCTGACACTACCAGATCCTTAATGTTGCTGATTAACTCAAAGCTGTTGTTAATTGTAAAGCCATTTTCGAAAGCCAAATTTTTCTTCAGTATACATAGAATTTTTTTGATAACTTTGTAACCTGAGCTGTTTCTGTCATTTACAATTAGGCATACGGACAATCACTTTTGTAAATCTTGGGCTGAGACCTTAGCCAGGGACCCGTGGATTCATTTTGTAGCTTTTCAGCGTTAATGATTTCCCTGAAAGCAACGTACCGATATTACTGACAACCCTGTTAGTTGCATTATTTATAAGCTATTACGTTCCACATTTTCAACAGTAACACACGTGCCATCTGTAAAAAAAAGAACTTTTCTGGATCACCTATGATTAGTGGCAGATAATTTATATGTATATTACTTACCTAGTGTCCTATCTGTGGCCATCAATAACACAAAACCATTCTCAAATTACTTCTCTGTTTCTGTTATTTGCCTCTGGAATGGGCTACCCTGTGGGCTGTGCACAATTCAAAACCTTGTTTCTCTTAGGAAGAAGCTGAAGCCTTTCGCCTTTTACATTAAAGCATCTTCAGAGGATTTAAGTGGGCTAATACAGTTTGTTTTCAAATGCGGTACATGTAGATTAAAAAACAGTTCACGTCGTAATCTTTACATTGTTTCTTTATTACTCATAGTTATTCATTTCTGCGGTCTAAATCTACGTTTTCTCTCATCTGGTCATAAGTTAGAGGTAGCACTGTACTTCACTTACAAATCACTGATACCTGTTCACGACACGATCTTTTGTTTTATAGTTTCCATATTTCATAAGCTAACTGACGTGGAACACCACTACTGGTTTTGTATTTAAAAAAATGGCTCTGAGCACTATGGGACTTAACATCTTAGGTCATCAGTCCCCTAGAACGTAGAACTACTTAAACCTAACTAACCTAAGGACATCACACACATCCATGCCCGAGGCAGGATTCGAACCTGCGACCGTAGCAGTCCCGCGGTTCCGGACTGCAGCGCCTAGAACCGCAAGACCACCGCGGCCTGCTTTTGTATTAACTGCAGATATTTTGTACGAAAACTGCGAGTGATTTCTGTCCTAACTGTGTGTTCATTTGGTGTCTCTTTTCTCATTTGTTTACACAACTGTTGCAAAATTAATAAAGTAACTGTTACAATCCGACGACTGTACATCTCTCTTATCTCTCGCTTTCTCTCTTTGTATATATTTGTGTGTGTGTGTGTGTGTGTGTGTGTGTGTGTGTGTGTGTACATGCAAAGAATTTTTTCCTCGTGATGTTAACATTATGTTAAGAAATTTAAGAGGGTGGGATTGTGATTATTCAAGGAGGATGTTGCGGAAAGATAGCTGTCAGAGAGTGGCTAAGAAGTTCTAGGTGCCTTACTGACTGTATTTTTGGTTTAGAATTTGCTTGGAGGGGATCAGGGAAGCTGTCCTGATATAATGTTAATACCTCGAGGAAATAAACATAACACTTGATGCCACATACACAGGGTGGTCCATTGATAGTGACCAGGGCAAATATCTCACGAAATAAGCATCAAACGAAAAAAACTACCAAGAACGAAACTTGTCTAGCTTGAAGGGGGAAACCAGATGGCGCTATGGTTGACCCGCTAGATGGCGCTGCCATAGGTCAAACGGATATCAATTGCGTTGTTTTTTTTAATAGGAACCCTCATTTTTTATTACATATTCGTGTAGTACGTAAAGAAATATGAATGTTTTAGTTGGACCACTTTTTTCGCTTTGTGATAGATGGCGCTGTAATAGTCACAAACGTATAAGTACGTGGTATCACGTAACATTCCGCCAGTGGGGACGGTATTTGCTTCGTGATACATTACCCGTGTTAAAAAGTACCGTTTACCGATTACGGAAAAGGTCGATTTCGTGTTGATGCATGGTTACTGTGATCAAAATGCCCAACGGGCGTGTGCTATGCATGCTGCTCGGTATCCTGGATGACATCACCCAAGTGTCCTACCGTTCCTCGGATAGTTACGTTACTTAAGGAAACAGGAAGCGTTCAAAAAATGGTTCAAAAGGCTCTGAGAGCACTATGGGACTTAACTTCTGAGGTCATCAGTCCCCTAGAACTTAGAATTACTTAAACCTAACTAACCTAAGGACATCACACACATCCATGCCGGAGGCAGGATTCGAACCTGCGACCGTAGCGGTCGCGCGGTTCCAAACTGTAGCTCCTAGAACCGCTCCGTCACGGAGGCCGGAGCGCAAGAATCGATGCTGAGAATGCTACATCAACATCGATTGCACCCGTACCATATTTCTATACACCAGAAATGGCATGGCGACGACTTTGAACGTCATGTACAGTTCTGCCACTGGGCACAAGAGAAATTATGGGACGATGATAGATTTTTTCACGCGTTCTATTTAGCGACGAAGCGTCATTCACCAACAGCGGTAACGTAAACCGGCATAATATGCACTATTTGGCAACGGAAAATTCACGATGGCTGCGACAAGTGGAACATCAGTGACCTTGGCGGGTTAATGTATGGTGCGGCATTATGGGAGGAAGGATAATTGGTCCCCATTTTATCGATGGCAATCTAAATGGTACAATGTATGGTGATTTCCTACGTCATGCTCTACCGATGTTACTACAAGATAGTTCACTGCATGACAGAATGGCGATGTACTTCCAACATGATGGATGTCCGGCACATAGCTCGCGTGCGGTTGAAGCTGTATTGAATAGCATATTTCATGACAGGTGGATTGGTCGTCGAAGCACCATACCATTGCCCGCACGTTCACCGGATCTGACGTCCCTGGATTTCTTTCTGTGGGGAAAGTTGAAGGATTTTTGCTATCGTGATCCACCGACAACGCTTGATAACATGCATCAGCGCATTGTCAGTGCATGTGCGAACATTACGGAAGGCGAACTGCCGGCCGCGGTGGTCTAGCGGTTGAGGCGCTCAGTCCGGAACCGCGCGACTGCTACGGTCGCAGGTTCGAATCCTGCCTCGGGCATGGATGTGTGTGATGTCCTTAGGTTAGTTAGGTTTAAGTAGTTCTAAGTTCTAGGGGACTGATGACCACAGATGTTAAGTCCCATAGTGCTCAGAGCCATTTGAACCATTTGAAGGCGAACTACTCGCTGTTGAGAGGAATGTGGTTACATGTATTGCCAAATGGATTGAGGTTGACGGACATCATTTTGAGCATTTATTGCATTAATGTGGTATTTGTAGGTAATCACGCTGTAACAGCATGAGTTGTCAGAAATGATAAGTTCACAAAGGTACATGTATCACATTGGAACAACCGAAATAAAGTGTTCAAACGTACCTATGTTCTGTATTTTAATTTAAAAAACCTGCCTGTTACCAACTGTTAGGCTAAAATTGTGAGCCATGTGTTTGTGACCATTACAGCGCGGCGCCATCTATCACAAAGCGAAAAGAGTGGTCCAACTAAAACATTCATATTTCTTTACGTACTACACGAATATGTAATAAAAAATGGGGGGTCCTATTTAAAAAAAACGCAGTTGATATCCGTTTGGCCTATGGCAGCGCCATCTAGCGGGCCATCCATAGCTCCATCTGGTTTCCCCCTTCAAGCTAGACAAGTTTCGTTCTTTGTAGTGTTTTCGTTTGACTCGTATTTCGTGAGATATTTGGCCCGGTCACGATCAATGGACCACCCTGTATATTCGCGCACACTCACAAACGCACATACACGTAGAGAGAGAGACAAAGAGAGAAAGTTGAACGGTCATTAGTTTGCAACACTTACATCGTTAGATTAGTAGCACTTGCATAAACAATCACCAAGTGAGCACATACCGGGTAGTTATAATTGTAATTTCCCTATTTAACACGTTATAACACGGAAACTAATTACCGTACTAGGACCAAACTTCGTAGCATTATTGTCAAAGTCATAGGGAAGAGAAATAATGCAAAATCAATTCAACTGATATACTTTCAATGCACTGCTATGGTACATCATGAAATTACATAAGGGTGCCTTTACTGCTACAAAAGGGGCTCGATATGGCGCCCATCAGTGTCCAGAAGAAAAAGTCTGAAAGCGCATGATTTCGTTCGGTACAGCAGAACGATGCATGTTCGTAGGTATGCTGGCTACCTCTCTTGATATGCTGCGCATCAGGACTGGTATGAAATGCTGGCGAAGCATATCGCAGTAACCCTGGCCTGTCACACTGCATGTCTTTGGTCCTTGAAGCCACACCATATGATGACAGGTTCACGATGCAGAGGAACACCATGCACAGTGACTGGAAGTAAAGATCCCCACACTCGGAAATTCTGTGTGATCGCATCGCCCCCCAGAGAGCTTCGTCTGCCCATAGGATGGTCCAGGGCCTCAGCCCTCGTCAACTTCTGTTCTTCTGAGAAAGTGGAGAACGAAGTCAACACGTCATTGTGCGTCCCGTGGTGTAAGCTACTGTTTGATATGGGTCTTGTACTATCATTTGAGGCCGGCCGCTGTGGCCGAGCGGTTCTAGGCGCTTCAGTCCGGAACCACGTTGCTGTTGCGGTCGCAGGTTCGAATCCTGCCCCGGGCATGAATGTGTGTGATGTCCATAAGTTAGTTAAGTTTAAGTAGTTCTAAGTCTAGGGGACTCATGACCTCAGATGTTAATTCCCGTAGTGCTTAGAGCCATTTGAACCATTTTGTACTATCATTTGAGACTGGTTCGAAGCACCGTCCGTACAGTGGACCACGGGATGTTCAACTGTTGTGACACAGCACGCGCACTGCCTGACGATCGGGAACTGCGCGCAGCGTTGTCTGTCATAGCGACAGCGATTCCATCAACCCCTGTGGCGCAATCGGTCATCAGCCTCTTCCTGGAGCGAAGCCCTGTTCTCCAGGTGATTCGAACTTCTTTATCGTCTCCGCACAGCAGAAAGAGAACCCTTCCGTAATCCTTTTGGCCGACGATTTTCTCGAACTGCAGCTGCTGCATTACTGTTGTTTTGATAATAGAGCTTCACCAATTATACCAAGCTACTTTTGTCCAAGCTCATGTTGACAATCAAAAAGTGCGCAGCGACTGGTCAGGTGTGTGACACTATGAATCACGATGACTGATCACGGCACCTGGTGACAAAAGTTGGAAGTGGAAGGTGGCGCTGTGACGCATGAAAATAAGGCACCTCATACTCTGGACATTAATTCTACCAAGTTTGGTACTCGCTCGGTAATTGGTTTCCGAGTTATAACGTGTCAAATAGGGAAAGTTTAATTATAACAACCCCTTAGTTACAACAGGAATCTCACAGAGTTGTCGTACGAAATAAATTCCGTTAGTGTCAGACCAATAGTGGTGTTCCACAGCGGTTACTTTACGAAATGTGATAACTACAAAACGAAAAGATCGTTACGTGAATACGTATTGGTGTTTTAGAAGTGAAGTGGCAGTGCGATCTCTAAGCTGTCGTCAGATGAGAGGAAACACAAATTTCGGTCATAAACACGAATTGCTACAACTAAAACGTTTTTGCAAGAAAAGTGTTAAATGGAGAAGTTTTCTATGTATTGAGTGGTACGGAAGAGGTCAACAGTGTTAAATTCTTGAGAATACAACTTGCCAGTAATTATATTTGGCAGAAGCAAAAAAGATCCACTTAAATGGTCAAACAAATGTGTAGCACTAGTACAAATGTTGGTAGTCATCGGTAACACAACAATTAAATAAAACTGTTAAGGTTATTCACTACGGATGTTTTAGAAACCTTGACTGTTTATTCAATGCAAATACATAAAACAGCAACCAGTCACTTTTTTTAAACAGTTATTTATTATTTCACGAACCGGTTTTCGAACCTTTTCAGGCTCATCTTCAGACGGTTTTCCGGAAGTTACATAGATATTTCAGGCATATTCCTGGTTACTGGCTCTGTGGCAAGAGGATGGAACACGCTTTAATGCATCGCCATCAGTATTGTTTCCTGTAGTTTTGGATCCAATATTTAATGCTTTACTTACTGCGGCAAATGCGCGGCTTTTGTTGTTAGCCGGCCGGAGTGGCCGAGCGGTTCTAGGCGCTACAGTCTGGAACCACGCGACCGCTACGGTCGGAGGTTCGAATCCTGCCTCGGGCATGGATGTGTATGATGTCCTTAGGTTAGTTAGGTATAAGTAGTTCTAAGTTCTAGGGGACTGATGACCTCAGAAATTATGTCCCGTAGTGCTCAGAGCCATTTGAACCATTTTTGTTGTATTCATCTGTCTGCTTCCACTGTGATAGCCAGTTTGTACCACATCACACACTTTTACACAATATGTAAGGGTATATCCTGTCATGGCGAAATTTTGCCATCATCCAGCATGTGCTATACAACTGCTTACTTTGTATCTTGAGAGATACGACATAGACCTATTTTTCTCAGTGATATTATTTGTTTTCCTTGCATGTATTTAAGTCGATATATGGAGAAATACTTTAGTCAAAATTGGCGATAACATATAGTGCAAAATTAAATAAATCAATAAATTATTACAAGAACAAACTCCAAGTCATCTGGTGTGCTATTTCCATTCGTATATTAACAAATAATACAGTCAATTTATGAGCAAATACGTTAATCAAAATTGGCGTTAACATGAACGTCCATGAATAAAATAATACAGAGTTATTGTAGTTACAATGAGCTAACGAAGGCCATGCTTCCAGATAATCCGTGGCTACAAGGGTATTGAAACAAGGAATGGCACAGGAAAGATCGTAGTAACAAACGTCATTTTTCAAAACTGTTTCGCAGAGTAATATCGCACTGTAGCTCCTCGTTAAATCGTCGCACTAACGACAAAATGAAACATATCGAAATAAGTGGCCATTGGACACAAAAGCAACTACACTCCTGGAAATTGAAATAAGAACACCGTGAATTCATTGTCCCAGGAAGGGGAAACTTTATTGACACATTCCTGGGGTCAGATACATCACATGATCACACTGACAGAACCACAGGCACATAGACACAGGCAACAGAGCATGCACAATGTCGGCACTAGTACAGTGTATATCCACCTTTCGCAGCAATGCAGGCTGCTATTCTCCCATGGAGACGATCGTACAGATGCTGGATGTAGTCCTGTGGAACGGCTTGCCATGCCATTTCCACCTGGCGCCTCAGTTGGACCAGCGTTCGTGCTGGACGTGCAGACCGCGTGAGACGACGCTTCATCCAGTCCCAAACATGCTCAATGGGGGACAGATCCGGAGATCTTGCTGGCCAGGGTAGTTGACTTACACCTTCTAGAGCACGTTGGGTGGCACGGGATACATGCGGACGTGCATTGTCCTGTTGGAACAGCAAGTTCCCTTGCCGGTCTAGGAATGGTAGAACGATGGGTTCGATGACGTTTTGGATGTACCGTGCACTATTCAGTGTCCCCTCGACGATCACCAGTGGTGTACGGCCAGTGTAGGAGATCGCTCCCCACACCATGATGCCGGGTGTTGGCCCTGTGTGCCTCGGTCGTATGCAGTCCTGATTGTGGCGCTCACCTGCACGGCGCCAAACACGCATACGACCATCATTGGCACCAAGGCAGAAGCGACTCTCATCGCTGAAGACGACACGTCTCCATTCGTCTCTCCATTCACGCCTGTCGCGACACCACTGGAGGCGGGCTGCACGATGTTGGGGCGTGAGCGGAAGACGGCCTAACGGTGTGTGGGACCGTAGCCCAGCTTCATGGAGACGGTTGCGAATGGTCCTCGCCGATACCCCAGGAGCAACAGTGTCCCTAATTTGCTGGGAAGTGGCGGTACGGTCCCCTACGGCACTGCGTAGGATCCTACGGTCTTGGCGTGCATCCGTGCGTCGCTGCGGTCCGGTCCCAGGTCGACGGGCACGTGCACCTTCCGCCGACCACTGGCGACAACATCGATGTACTGTGGAGACCTCACGCCCCACGTGTTGAGCAATTCGGCGGTACGTCCACCAGGCCTCCCGCATGCCCACTATACGCCCTCGCTCAAAGTCCGTCAACTGCACATACGGTTCACGTCCACGCGGTCGCGGCATGCTACCAGTGTTAAAGACTGCGATGGAGCTCCGTATGCCACGGCAAACTGGATGTTTGCGGTGTTGGCCGTCGAATGGCGCTAGCTGTGCAGCATTTGTGCACCGCCGCCGTCAGTGTCATGACGGCGGCGGTGCACAAATGCTGCGCAGCTAGCGCCATTCGACGGCCAACACCGCGGTTCCTGGTGTGTCCGCTGTGCCGTGCGTGTGATCATTGCTTGTACAGCTCTCTCGCAGCGTCCGGAGCAAGTATGGTGGGTCTGACACACCGGTGTCAATGTGTTCTTTTTTCCATTTCCAGGAGTGTATAATCGCTCAACACAGGAAATGCTTCTGGGCCTAATGGCATACCAGCACGAGAATGGGATACCAGTACGAGACTAGGTAGAGTATACGCAAGAACTTCCTCCTCTTCTAGCAGCAATGTTTGGTAGGTCTCTGAAGGGGAGAAGCGTTCCTAATGATTGGAAAAAGAGCAAAAAATCATTCCTGTTAATAAGAACTATAGGCCCGTATATCTGACGTCGGTCTTTTGTAGAATTTTGGAACATTTTTTATTCTCGGCGATCTTTCATGAGTCGGCTGTGTGTATGTGCGTCTACTCCCGATTTGTCTTCGTGTGTGCTTAGTTACTGTTGGGTATCGTTCAGGTCTTCGTGCAAGTGTTTGTCAGGTTGTGTGTGTAGTTGGCGTTATTTCCACTGACGGCTATTTTAGATGTTGTCGGCATTCTGAGGGGAGTCCGTCGGTTGGTGCGGATCAGGGAGGATATCTCCGTACGGCGCAGTCGGCTGGATCCGCTGGCGGTCCCTGCGCAGTGTCGGAGCGTGTGTGGAGCTGTCCGATCGCTACAAGCTTCGTGGCTCACCGACCGAGGACGCCAAAGTTGAGTGGTGTCTTAAGTACCCAAGAAACGTCCGTTCATGTTGTGTCGTTCGTTTCGGTGGTTTGCTGTTGGGGAGCTTTTCCTGTGAGCAACACCGAGTGTTTGTAGTGGTGAAATCGAGCAGCCATGCAGTGGAATTAACTATATTGGTTCACTACAATTCAAGTGCACCAGCGAAATTTTCTGCCTTGTGGCCGTTAGTGTTCTGGTTACCTGCCCTGGCCACTAACGTAATTTCAGGCAATGTCCTTTCCTAACCTGTTGTCGCTGTCCAACACGGTGTGTAGTATTGACAGCTTAATACATGTTTCATTGTGGATAATCACGTCCGTAACAGTTTGGTCTTTGAGTTTTCATATACCGATTGATGGGTAGCAAGTCGTTTGGTCGGTCGGTCCGTGACTGTCTCTTGGTTGGGTTACCAACGGATCAAGTGTAGTTGGGCCCACCACCTGTCTCACGTAAGTGAACGTTAATGTTCGAGGGCAGGCCCCCCTCCCCTCCCCCCCCTGCCCCTGGAGGCGTCTGAGTGCCGTTGTCTATGCTGTCCTTTTCATGAATGTGTAATGGTCTGTTCGTAATCCATTATAGCCAATGCTTTAAAAATATTTATTGTGTTTCTTGTAAATCAAGGGCCTTCAGCCCGTATAAGTAATTTTGAACTCTGGCAAGTGGATATTTTGCTGAAAGTTACTGTTGTTGTGCTATCTTTTCGTTTAGTGCACTGTCGACAACTTAAAGATTTAAGGTATTTTGGAATTTTTGAAAATTAACTGTGGGCCTTCAGCCACTTAAAGCCTTATTCCTAAAATTTCCCCTTAAGCGAAAACATTGCGGCCTTCTGCCTTAAAAGATTATGGGAATATATTTTAAAATTTTGAAATTTAATTATGCCTTTAGCCTTTCGTATTGCATCTTGTTTATGTTTGTTCTATCCGCTTTTGCCTTGCAATTTTAATTGTGTGTCTTCAGTCACTTTAAATTTATATTGTTGATTTTTAAGATTTCTTGTGTGGTGGCCTTCAGCCATGAAAGAATTGGATTTTGAAACTCGTAGTTGTAAAGGTTCGGCTATGTGCCGTTTTGGTTTAAATGTGTTATTAAATTACAATAAATTACAGTTCTGAAGTGAAACTGAAACTGACCGTAACCTTATTTGGCCCTTTCCACAATCCTAATCCCCTGTCCTGCCCTGCGGGTTTAGCGGGCGTTTCAGACAGCATTGTCAAAGTGAGTGAGTGGTGAGCCAACTCTCAATAGAGAAATTTGCTACTTCTCAACAACACTATTAAAATTAAGGGAAGGTTTTCTTAACAGGTTTCAGGAAGGTGACATTAGTCTTTATTAAAAACCTATTAATTCTACTGTAATAGATACAGAGTTTCCTTCCTTTAATATTGACATTGACCACACTGAAATGCATTCCTAGATCTTAAAAAAATTGCGGGTTTCGAAATCTGAGTCCTCTTTCTCATACAGAAACAAATGTGAACTAAGTTCATAGCACGAGTGATTGGCCTTGAAAGAAGCTAAATTTGTTGATTTTTAAAATAACATCCTGACTCATACAATCAGCTGGAAAATTGCCGTTTGCTTTTCTTTCTCTATTCAGATTTATGTATTCATGCAAAAATGATTTTCAACTGTAACCTTGTCAAGAGTAAACTGAGAAGTTGTCTTATTGATGAAATACTAAAATTGTGCCTGAAATTGGAAACAGGAAGATAAAAACTTGTCTTATCTGAAGTTTCCAATGTGATAAAAGACCATTGTTCACATTAGTGTTCGTCATTGGCACGATTTAATTTTATGGATACCTTACAATGTAATTTTATCAATGAATAATATGGTTATGAAGTATGATACCAATTTCCATTCAGTGTAGCTGTAGCTTAACTAAGACTTAAAACTGCAAGTAAAGCTAGTTAAATTAATTTTAGGGAGCATTGTGAAGTGAAAGAAGGTATATTGTTGAGTACTGAAAATGGTATGTTGAGATGGTTTTCACGTTAGAGAAGATGAAAGAAAGGAGACAGACGAAACAAATACGCGAATATGGACAGGAGACTTTGAAACGGGTTGACTTCACCCAACGTACCTCAGTCAGACTGAAGACGCTTTTAGAAAAGGCCAACTTAAGAATACCCAAATAAAGTTAATAACAACATACCTATTTACACTGAAGGACCAAAGAAACTGGTATAGGCGTGCGTATTCAAATACAGAGATATGTATACAGGCAGAATATGGCGCTGCGGTCGGGAATGTTTGGCGCACTTAGATTGGTTACTGCGGCTACAGTGGCAGGTTATCAAGATTTAAATGAGTTTCAACGTGGTGTTATAGTCGGCGTTCGAGCGATGGCACACAACATCTCCGAGGAAGGAACGAAATGGGAATTTTCCCGTACGACATTTCGCTGGTGTACCGTAAAAATCAAGAAAGAACATCAAATCTCAAACATCGGTGCGGCCGGAAAAATATCTTGCAAGAACGGGACCAACGACGATTAAAGAGAACCGTTCAACGTGACAGAAGTGCAACCCTTTCTCAAATCGCAGCAGATTTCAATGATGGGCCATGAACAAGGGTCAGCGTGAGAAACATTCAACGAAACATCACCGATATGGGCTTTCGCAGCCGAGGCCCACTTGTGTACACTTGATGACTGTACGACACAAAGCTTTACGCCTCGTCTGGGCCCGTCAACACCGACAATGGAGTGCTGATGACTGGAAACATGTTACCTGGTCGGACGAGTCTCGTTTCAAATTGGATCGAGCCGATGGACGTGTACGGGTATGGAGAGAACGTCATGGACCACGGACCCTGCATGTCAGCAGGAGACTGTTGAAGCTGGTGGACGCTCTGTAAGGGAGTGGGGCGTGTGCAGTTGGAATGATATAGGACTCCTGATACGTCTAGATACGTCTATGGTATGTGACACGTACGTAACCATCCTGTCTGATTACCTGCATCCATTCAAGTCCATTGTGCATTCCGACGGACTTGGGCAATTCCAGCAGGACAATGTGACACCCCACACTGTCAGAATTGCTACAGACTGGCTCCAGGAACACTGTTCTGAGTTTAAACACTTACTCTGGCCACCAAACTCACCACACATGAACATTATTGAACATATCTGGGATGCCTTGCAACGGACTGTTCAGAAGAGATCTCCAACCCCTCACTCTTACTGGCTTATGGACAGCCTTGCAGGATTCGTGGTATCAATTCCTTCCAGTACTACTTCCAACATTAGTGGAATCCATGCCACATCGTGTTGCGGCACTTCTGCGTGTTCCTGGGGGCCCTACACGGTATTAGGTAGGTGTACCAGTTTGTTTGACTCTTCAGTGTATGTATTTTGAGTTTAAAATATGCAGCTTCAGAACGAAATTTCAGTTGCTGTAATGTTTATGTTTGGCTGTGTTAACTATTGGGTTTGCTGACCACTGCCGTAATGTAAAACGCAGAACATACCTGTAACATAAAGAAATAGGAATTGTAGCAAGGAAAAGGCATTTTGAAACCTCCTCTTAGAAAAATTTATGCATGATTGTGCTGATAAACCCCTTACGTTATTTGATTTTCAAACAGCTGAGCAAAACTGAACATGCTCAGACATTTCTCTCTTTACTTATTCAGATCATCAATAAACTGACACACAATATTTTTAGCACAACGCAATCTGACTTTCAATAATCCCTGCAAAAGAATGGCCCTGACTAGCGATAACCTATAACTTTCATGAATGACTTACCTCATAAAAATCTTCGTTACTCCAACTAGTGCAATACAGCGAGCGCCAATACTGCCAGCTAAATAAAAGATTCTAACAACTGAAAGCACTAACTACTGATAGGCATAGTTAGCAAATAAAACATTGTGATAGAGAACAAACAATGTATTTTCCTTAATGGTGTTCAAAAGTCATAATATATATATCAGTTCATGACATCCAGTGTTACAAATTTACTGTCTCTGATGGACACACGTCCAGATCATCCGCTCTCAAAACTCCGCCGTCGCACTCCCAACCACTGCTGGCGGCTCACCTCGAACTGCGCAACGTTACGCGCTGTTCACATCCAACTGCCCAACACTACAATAGCGAATAATACAACAATGCCAACCAGCCACAGACTGCACACAGCACAGCCAGTGATTTTCATGCAGAGCGCTACGTGGCGTTACCAATATAAAAGACTAAACAGCCTACTTACAATTTGAACTTATAAAAGAAGAGCTGTATTTTATATTAGATGTGACTTATAACACTCTTATCGTAATGAATGTAATGTAAAATATGAAGAGCAACTTATTGAGTGTAAGAACGGAGCCGGCCGGGGTGGCCGAGCGGTTCTAGGCGCTTCAGTCTGGAATCGCGCGACTGCTACGGTCGCAGGTTCGAATCCTACCTCGGGCATGGATGTGTGTGATGTACTTAGGTTAGTTAGGTTTAATTAGTTCTAAGTTCTAAGGGACTGATGACCACTGCACTTAAGTCCCATAGTGCTCAGAGCCATTTTGTAAGAACGGACCTGATGCAGTGATTTGTCAGCTTAAATTAATCAACAAATAAAAATAAAAACGCCAAGCAAAGCAATGGTCCCAGAATAGAACCTTACATGACACCAATCAGATTCAAACATGTTCTTTGCGTCTTTTTTTCAGAGAGTGCACATTATATGGTTACTTTTTTTTATGAGTGTCATTCGTGCAGAGCAGGGTGGACATTCTAGAGAACAGCTTCGCCAGGAGACCGTAAAGGCGCCACTTCTTCCAGCGCGAAAAATCTCCTGCGCGCCCCGTCGGACCGTGTTGTTGTGGGGCCGGCCCGTCTTCCTGCAGTCACCTGGCGAGTAGGGCTCATCCTGAGGGAGCGGAGCGGCCCTGGCTGTACAGACAGCGCCGGCTCTAGCGGGGCTTTGTCACCGCGCAGCGCGGATAACACGGGGCAGACGGCGACGTGACGTGAGGTGAGCTGAGGCTGGCCGTGGAGGCGAGAGGTGAGTCGGGGGCTTTCACGCGCAGCCGCACCCACGCCGGCCTCTGCCGTGCTCTTTGCCTCGCCCTGGTGCCTAGGCCGGCGCGCCGAGTTCCTGCATACGCAGTGCGACAGCTTTCCGTCCAGACGCGCTGGACGGTATACACTGCCCTCCAGCCCGCTTCATCTAACAAGGGAACCTCCCCATCGCACCCCTCTCAGATTTAGTTATAAGTTGGCACAGTGGATAGGCCTTGAAAAACTGAACACAGGTCAATCGAGAAAACAGGAAGAAGTTGTGTGGAACTATGAAAAAAATAAGCAAAATATACAAACTGAGTAGTCCATGCGCAAGATAGGCAACATCAAGGATAATGTCAGCTCAGGAGCACCGTGGTCGCGTGGTTAGCGTGAGCACATGCAGAACGAGAGGTCCTTTCAAGTCTTCCCTCGGGTTAAAACTTTAATTTTTATTTTCAGACAATTCTCAAAGTTCAGGCACTCACACATAATCAACTTCGCTCTCCAAAATTCCAGGACATGTTCAGATTTGCTTGGACATATGTAGGATTTGACAGTCTACACACGGAAAAATTTGAAAACGTTAAAAACATATGTTTTGACAGAGCACAGGGAAAACTGTTCGACTGTGAAACTGTTGCATTCATTTGTTGCAGTTTATGTGAAAAACTCTTATGTTTTTATCACTTTTTTGGGAGTGATTATCACATCCACAAGAAAACCTAAATCGGGAAGCGAGAAGAATCTTTTTACCCATTCGCCAAGTGTACAAGTCCTGTATTGTGACGCACATGCCGTCGCCAGTGTCGCATAGAATATATCAGACGTGTTTTCCTGTGGAGGAATCGGTTGACCTATGACCTTACGATCAAATGTTTTCGGTTCCCATTGGAGAGGCACGTCCTTTCGTCTACTAATCGCACGGTTTTGCGGTGCGGTCGCAAAACACAGACACTAAACTTATTACAGTGAACAGAGACGTCAATGAACGAACGGACAGATCATAACTTTGCGAAAAAAAAAGAAAGTAAACTTTTCACTCGCGGGAAGAATTGAACCAAGGACCTCTCGGTCGGCAGCTGATCACGCTAACCACGGTACCACGGCGCTCCTAAGCTCACATTATCCTTGATGTTGCCTATCTTGCGCATGGACTACTCAGTTTGTTTATTTTGCTTATTTTTTTCATAGTTCCACACAACTTCTTCCTATTTTCTCGATTGATCTGTGTTCAGTTTTTCAAGGCCTATCCACTGTGCCAACTTATAACTAAATCTGAGGGGGGTGCGATGAGAAGGTTCCCTTGTAAGAACCAAAAGTCGTACGCTTCGGAACCAGGTGGGCCAGTGACAAGACTCTCGACTCGTACGTGGCAAGAATCGGGTTCAAATCACGTAACCGGTATCCAGCTTCAGCTTTTCCGTGATTCCCCTAAATCGCTCGAGACAAATGCGGAGAAGCATATCTACGTACTTAGTCCGCAGGCTACTTTATAGAGCGTAGCGCAGGATACTGTGTCATTATTAGCAATTTTCAGCACTGTTCCACTCACATACTTAGCGAGGATAAAGTGACTGCCGGCACTAGTTGTAACATTACATATATAGTACGTTACACTGCAGTACAGTAACTTTCTTGTGCTTTTGAGTGATGTTTGTTTATCTTCCGTATAAATATTTTCATAATTTCTCTATACAAAGTGTCTGAATCCATTTGGATCAAACTGAAACAGATGATAATGCATCAACAACCTATTATACTGAGACAGGATGCATTGGTCGGCCGGCCGCGGTGGTCTAGCGGTTCTAGGCGCTCAATCCGGAACCGCGCGACTGCTACGATCGCAGGTTCGAATCCTGCCTCGGGCATGGATGTGTGTGATGTACTTAGGTTAGTTAGGCTTAAGTAGTTCTAAGTTCTAGGGGACTGATGACCACAGATGTTTAGTCCCATAGTGCTCAGACACATTTGAACCATTTTTTTGCATTGGTCAGAAACGCATATTTACTGTCTTATGGGCATACACAGCATACACCACACTACAGAAATGACGTAATTATTCAAAGCGACGACCGCTGGTCTCAGTGCATGTATTGGAATGGCGCAGGCAGTGCTTCTGCACTGACGGAAAGATCCGGAATGTCTATTGCACAATGGACCAGACAGTGTGTGATGAACAAGTTACACCCCTGATTACCAGACATACTGTATACAGGGTGGTCCATTGATAGTGACCAGGCCAAATAACTCACGAAATAATCATCAAACGAAAACACTGCAAAGAACGAAACTCGTCTAGCTTGAAGGGGGAAACCAGATGGGGCTTTGGTTGGCCCGCTAGATGGTGCTACCATAGGTCAAACGGATATCAACTGCGTTTTTTTAAGTAGGAACCCCAATTTCTTTTGCATATTCGTGTAGTACATAAGGAAACATCAATGTTTTAGTTGGACCACTTTTTTCGCTTTGTGATAGATGGCGCTGTGATAGTCACAAACGTATAAGCACGTGGTATCACGTAACATTCCGCAGTGCGGACGGCATTTGTTTCGTGATACATTACCCGTGTTAAAATGGACCGCTTACCAATTGCGGAAAATGTCGATATCGTGTTGATGCATGGTTACTGTGATCAAAATGCCCAACGGGCGTGTGCTATGTATGCTGCTCGGTATCCTGGATGACATCACCCAAGTGTCCGGACCGTCCGCCGGATAGTTACGTTATTTAAGGAAACAGGAAGTCTTCAGCCACATGTGAAACATCAACCACGATCTGCAACAAATGATGATGCCCAAGTAGGTGTTTCAGCCGCTGTCGCGGCTAATCCGCACATCAGTAGCAGACAAACTGCGGGGGAATCGGGAATCTCAAAAACGTCGGTGTTGAGAATGCTACATGAACATCGATTGCACCCGTACCATATTTGTATGCACCAGGAATTGCATGGTGATGACTTTGAACGTCATGTACAGTTCTGCCACTGGGCACAAGAGAAATTACGGGACGATGACAGATGTTTTTGCACACGATCTATTTAGCGACGAAGCGTCATTCACCAACAGCGGTAACGTAAACCAGGATAATATGCATTGTTGGGCAACGGAAAATCCACGATGGCTGCGACAAGTGGAACATGAGCGACCTTGGCGGGTTAATGTATGGTGCGGCATTATGGGAGGAAGGATAATTGGCCCCCATTTTATCGATGGCAATCTAAATGTTGCAATGTTTGCTGATTTCCTAAGTAATGTTCTACCGATGTTACTACGCTTCACTGCATGACAGAATGGCGATGTACTTCCAACATGTTGGATGTCCGGCACATAGCTCGCGAGTGGTTGAAGCGGTATTGAATAGCATATTTCATGACAGGTGGATTGGTCGTCGAAGAACCATACCATGGTCCGCACGTTCACCGGATCTGACGTCCATGGATTTGTTTCTGTGGGGAAAGTTGAAGGATATTTGCTATCGTAATCCTCCGACAACGCCTGACGTCATGCGTCAGCGCATTGTCAATGCATGTGCGAACATTACGGAAGGCGAACTACTCGCTGTTGAGAGGTTGACGGACATCATTTTGAGCATTTATTGCATTAATGTGGTATTTGTAGGTAATCACGCTGTAACAACATGCGTTCTCAGAAACGATAAGTTCACAAAGGTACATGTACCACATTGGAACAACCGAAATAAAATGTTCAAACGCACCTACGTTCTGTATTTTAATTTAAAAAAACCTACTTGTTACCAACTGTTCATTTAAATTGTGAGCCATATGTTTGTGATTATTACAGCGCCATCAAAAAAGTGGTCCAACTAAAACATTCATTTTCTTTATGTATTACACGAATATGTAATAAAAAATCGGGGTTCCTATTTAAAAAAAACGCAGTTGATATCCGTTTGACCTATGGCAGCACCATCTAGCGGGCCAACCGTAGCGCCATCTGGTTTCCCCCTTCAAGCTAGACAAGCTTCGTTCTTTGTAGTGTTTTCGTTTGACGCTTATTTCGTGAGATATTTGGCCCGGTCACGATCAATGGACCACCCTGTATAACTTAGCACACAGCACATACGTCACGTGACGCCCGAAAGCACGCATCGGTGCATTAACCTGTGCCACATGCATACCACTATCTCTGGTGTCAGTTGTCCATTGCATCAGTCAGCTTCTGATGTGTCCATGGTGATACATGTTAACTTTGTATAGTACGTGATGTATAGTCATAGACAGAAAGTTATTAGACACAAAAGTTGACCGACATGCATTCAATATTCAGTGCTACAGAATGTAGTTCCAGTAAAGCAGCACAAATGTTCAGAGCATGCTTTCCCAACAGGAGCACAAATGTTCAGAGCATGCTTTCCCAACAGGAGATGGTGTTGGATCGTGTGGCTGGCCGTCCAGCAATAAACATACGTCAGCTTGCCTCTGAAATGCGCACTTTGCAGGTTACAGTGTGGAGATAACTGCTGGAAAAGGTATTACACCCTATGGTAATCAACATGTGCAAGCACAGGGACCAAAAAATTTAATCCCCATATTGACTTCTACCAATGGCTTATCCACTGCAGTACTGCAGTGCCAAACTGCGTACAGGTTGTATTGTTCACAAATGTGGCCTCATTCACCCATGATGGTGTTTCTAACAGCCGCAACAACAATGTCTGAAGTCAGAACAATCCCTATGCTGGCCACATCGTTGGCCACCAGCAACGATTCTCTCTTAACTTATGGGTGGGCATTGTCCAAAATCACCTAACCACCTAACCAGACCTTATTTGCTGCCTGTCCATCTGACTGAGCCACTTATCCGGTATTCCTGCGAGATATGCTGCCACAGTTCTTGGAGATTGCACCCTTGTTGCCAGCAAAAGGATGTGGTTTCAACACAATGGTGCATCGGCCTGCTTCGATAAATCATGGACCCCTCACAAAGTCTGCAAGCATTGTGTGGAGGGTTTGAGAATGTGGACAAAAGGAACACGCGATAAACTTCCGTTTGGTATACCATTGATTTGGCGAGAACCCAAATACCACTCCAGTGATTGTTACCTTTGTGTAGTAAAAACGTCAAGGTATAACAAAAAAATATAAAATAGATTACCCTAGTTTAATTCAGCTATACGCCCTGTGCCACATTCAGCTGAAATTCCAGTGCCAGTGTTTCAAGAATTACCCTCTTTGGAAATACAAGAAGATGCGTCGGGGTAAGATCTAAGTGACCACAGCGACGAAGATTTTAAAGGTGACGATGATTCTGTTCGTAAAGGATTTAATCAGCATGAGTTAAATGACTTTATACGGGATTTGGTACTATCCAAAAAAGCATCAGAACTTCTAGCGTCAAGACTGCATGTAAAAAACTTGTTAGAAAAAAGAGCTAAAATCACCTACTTCCGATCGAGAGAAAGTGTATTTCTGCAGTTCTTTCGGAGTGCTGATGGATTTGTGTATTGCCACAACATACCTGGTTTAATGAAGGAATTGGGAATTTCAGACTACAACGCAACCGAATGGCGATTGTTTATAGATAGCTCAAAACGTGGCTTGAAGTGTGTTCTCCTCCGCAATGGAAATTTATACGTTTCAGTCCCAATAGGCCATTCAGTTTTCTTGCATGAAAAATACGAAGACATAAAGAAGGTCACTGACGTGTTGCAATATGATTTGCACCAATGGCTCATCTATGTTGACCTTAAAATGGTTTCTTTCCTTCTTGGCCAGCAACGCGGATGTACCAAGTATCCGTGTTTTCTGTGTATGTGCGTATGTGGGCTCGTGAGAAGGATTAGGTGCAGTCAAAGCGGCCTCCAAGATCTGACCTGAAACCTAGTGATCCAAACATTGTAAATCATTCACTTGTCGACAGAAAAAACATTATTTTTCCACCTTTGCATATAAAACTAGGTCTCATGAAGCAGTTTGTTAGAGCTCTGTCAACTGAAGGGGACTGTTTTAAGTATATCATTTCGGCATTTCTTAGCTTGTCATATGAGAAGATGAAGGCTGGTGTCTTTGATAGGTCACAGATTCGGCAACTTATTAAAGATGAACGTTTCACAGAAACAATGACCGAACTTGAAAAGAATGCTTGGTTGGCAATCAAAAGTAATGTCAAGGACTTTCTAGGAAGTACAAGAGCCCAGAATTACGTCGAAATTGTTCAACAACTCTTAGGGAGCTTCAAAAAGCTTGGCTGTAACATGAGTATCAAACTGCATTTCTTACACAGCCATCTTGCTAACTTTCCAGAAAATCTTGGTGCTGTTAGCGATGAACAGGGTGAGCGATTCCACCATGATTTGAAGGTCATGGAAGCAAGGTATGACGGCTGACTACTGTTGGAGCATCAAGCGAGAATGTCCCCAGATGGAACATTGTAGGAAAAATTATAAGCGAAAATTTGTACCCTAATACCTTTGTTTCTATTATTTGTATAAACACAATGTAACTTTGAATATTATAATAACCTTTGAATGAATAAAATATTCTAATATTCTACTACGTTTCGTTAGTACTCACATTATTTTCCCTTGTATTCCCAGTTTTAATTACTTTTAGGGTGAAGAGAGAGTATCCTATAGTTTAAAACCTTGACGTGATAGAGAAAAACTATTAACAGTTTTGAATTCAGAGACCAAAAATTAGTTAAGTCACAAATCTAGGACAACAAAATGGCTTTTCCCCAGTGTATTCACGTAAATGTTGGATCGACGACAGTGTGATTTTGGTCCTTAGGGTTCTCGGCGCCTCATTTGTATTCTACATAAGTGATCATGCTGGTAGATTACTACCTGAATTTAACCATTTCCACAAACAGCAATTTGTCTAGAGTTGATTTATTAATGTGCTGGAATCGGCTTTCGTTTGCAGTGTCAACATGAACTCTGTTAAACCTCTTTTAAGTGCTAACAAAACACAAAAATACCAGGTTAAGTTAGTGCCAAAGGAACTACGGCCTCGCAGACCAGACCCGTTGACTCAGAAACTGTTGAAATCAAATAAGCTTGACTACAGGCGAACACTTAACAAAAAATTATGTATTAAGCGTAAGTTGTGTAGGTGCAACGTAAGAATGTTCCAGATGTTAATGCGTGGACTAATACATGTGTTAAGTGAACCGTGGTGTCGCTGAGTTAGTAGACCTGTCTGGCGCCACTGGCTCCAGTGTAGTATCGACTATCACTGTTGCGGCCCCATTGCCAATATCTATGAGGAAGAGTTGGTATCTGTGGATTGTGTCCTTAGAAGGTCTTTGCTTGCGGATATATGTATACCGGGTTCGCTGGTCCGAGATCGAGGCACGAAGTTCTGGGATTGGTGGTAGCGCCGCGACAAGAGGTGGTCACGAGGTCTGAGTAGCTGAAGCCACGAGCTGCGCAGGGAGGGCCTGCACAGAGCGAAGATACCGGAGTACTTCACCGGGGTCAGTGTCCACTACGAGCAGCAGGCCGACATCCCATCGGTTACTTGGCATTATTCGTGTCGGACGACCGCTCGTGGCCTGGCTTTCATCGGCACCACACAGTAACCGTTGCGACGCACCGTGGATCCATGGAACTGCCTGCTGATAAAGGGAAGTAACATTCTGTAATCCTCGTGGGGATCTGTTTCATTGTCTATCTGAGCGCCTTATTATTTTCTGGTTTGTACCTGACCCCTAATGTTCTAATTAATCATCTTCTGGTCGTAAATACAGACGGAACAATTGTACTAAGGTACAGGTTGCCGTTAAACAAATGAGAGACCTTGCGGTTAGATTTGGCTGTTGATTGGTTCAGTTCTTTGATTGTAATTGCTTTTCTCAGTCATTAGTTATAATGTGATCAACCTGTTGTACTAAGCTGTTTGTTTCCGTGTTTGAAAAACTGGGTCGTTATTGGTGTATATTAGCTGGATCTTGTGGTTCCCTCGAGTGAGTTCTCTTGTAATTAGTGTTCACAAGTGATGTTTTAAGACATTCCTTCAGAGCGGTCTTAATAACTGGCAATCAGTTTAGCTTTGAAAATATTAACAGCCAACCGTCACCAGGGCTTTAGTCAACTGTCAGAAGGGACGGGTTGGGGGCCAGTCGCACCTTGGTTGACGATTGAAATTAAGAGGTTGGTTGCTTTGAAGTAAGCCTTGTGATATTGTTTGCTAATCGGTTTAACCCTTAATCACAGGTGCGCATCTTAGTCCCGAACCTACAGGTTTCAAATTAAAAGTTAAAGCCGGCCGGAGTGGCCGTGCGGTTCTGGGCGCTACAGTCTGGAACCGAGCGACCGCTACTTCGCGGGTTCGAATCCTGCCTCGGGCATGGATGTGTGTGCTGTCCTCAGTCCCCTACGGTGGTGGGACTATCATCTCTTCCTTTCCTATCGTCTTTTCTCCTCTTCAGACTAAACTATTCCTTGTATTTCCTTCTTCCAATTCAAAATTAATTTTTGTAAAATTTTTGTTAAATCGGTTTTGGGAAAGCTGCCAAAGTAAAGAAAAAAAAGAAAAGAAAAAAAGCACAGACCCGCCTCCACGTGGCGGGACACGGGCAACGGTGCGACCGGATGCGGGAACTGGTGTGAGTTTCATCAACTACATCAGAGTCCGCACACCGGTCGTAGCGGCCAAGTGGTCAAAATAGACCCACCTTAAGCACTTAGGTGGTGGGTCGTAAAATCAGGGCGGCAAGTGAAAAAAAAAAAAAAAAAAAAAAGTGTCCTTAGGTTAGTTAGGTTTAATTAGTTCTAAGTTCTAGGCGACTGATGACCTCAGAAGTTAAGTCGCATAGTGCCCAGAGCCATTTGAACCATTTTTATAAGTTAAGTTATTTGTTTTGAGTAATTGAATCACTCTTGTCTTCGGTGGTGCTTATATAGTCTTCATGTATTGTAGAAGAGCAGTTAATAAGACAGACTGTGTCCAGCGCGGTAGTAAACACCGCTGTTTCACCCAATAACGGGCGGGCTCTAGGTCTAGCCGTCTTGTAATCAGTTCACAACGGTGACTGACGCCCGAACAACAGGGAACTAACATGCGTAGGGTTTAAAAAATAGTGCATTGATAATAGCTCGGCACAAACAGAAATCCGGATTTGCGCAATAAAAACTGCAGAAAAAGGACGACTGATTGCTTCCTAATGGAAGGTAACCTGATGGTTTAAAATTGAGGTTGCTCGTCTGTATTGTGCGGGCCGGAATGAAATGATCACACTTTGGCATCTAGTTTTGGCCGCCATGTTGTGTGACTGATACCTGTTAACATTCAGAATTGTGTACTGTTCGTGTCAACCACGTTTGAACTGCGGCTACAAGTGCTGTTTGGTTAAACCAGTGTTCAATTGTACATCTCTCGTGGCGCCCATGTACTCATGAGTTTTATTCTTTATTTCAGTATTTAATTATAAGCTTCTGGGGATCGTTTAAACTGTGCTGTTATTGTGTGCCAACTGTTAATTGGACTTTCTCATGTAGTCTTATTTCTAGGTCGAGACTAGTTTGTTCCCCTAATTACTTTCTCCTTATCGGTGAGCAAACTGTGTCTGCATTAAGAAACTGTTGTATATTTGGAAATGTCTCAGGTGTTACGCACTATTATTATATACACTCCTGGAAATGGAAAAAAGAACACATTGACACCGGTGTGTCAGACCCACCATACTTGCTCCGGACACTGCGAGAGGGCTGTACAAGCAATGATCACACGCACGGCACAGCGGACACACCAGGAACCGCGCTGTTGGCCGTCGAATGGCGCTAGCTGCGCAGCATTTGTGCACCGCCGCCGTCAGTGTCAGCCAGTTTGCCGTGGCATACGGAGCTCCATCGCAGTCTTTAACACTGGTAGCATGCCGCGACAGCGTGGACGTGAACCGTATGTGCAGTTGACGGACTTTGAGCGAGGGCGTATAGTGGGCATGAGGGAGGCCGGGTGGACGTACCGCCGAATTGCTCAACACGTGGGGCGTGAGGTCTCCACAGTACATCGATGTTGTCGCCAGTGGTCGGCGGAAGGTGCACGTGCCCGTCGACCTGGGACCGGACCGCAGCGACGCACGGATGCATGCCAAGACCGTAGGATCCTACGCAGTGCCGTAGGGGACCGCACCGCCACTTCCCAGCAAATTAGGGACACTGTTGCTCCTGGGGTATCGGCGAGGACCATTCGCAACCGTCTCCATGAAGCTGGGCTACGGTCACGCACACCGTTAGGCCGTCTTCCGCTCACGCCCCAACATCGTGCAGCCCGCCTCCAGTGGTGTCGCGACAGGCGTGAATGGAGGGACGAATGGAGACGTGTCGTCTTCAGCGATGAGAGTCGCTTCTGCCTTGGTGCCAATGATGGTCGTATGCGTGTTTGGCGCCGTGCAGGTGAGCGCCACAATCAGGACTGCATACGACCGAGGCACACAGGGCCAACACCCGGCATCATGGTGTGGGGAGCGATCTCCTACACTGGCCGTACACCACTGGTGATCGTCGAGGGGACACTGAATAGTGCACGGTACATCCAAATCGTCATCGAACCCATCGTTCTACCATTCCTAGACCGGCAAGGGAACTTGCTGTTCCAACAGGATAATGCACGTCCGCATGTATCCCGTGCCACCCAACGTGCTCTAGAAGGTGTAAGTCAACTACCCTGGCCAGCAAGATCTTCGGATCTGTCCCCCATTGAGCATGTTTGGGACTGGATGAAGCGTCGTCTCACGCGGTGTGCACGTCCAGCACGAACGCTGGTCCAACTGAGGCGCCAGGTGGGAATGGCATGGCAAGCCGTTCCACAGGACTACATCCAGCATCTCTACGATCGTCTCCATGGGAGAATAGCAGCCTGCATTGCTGCGAAAGGTGGATATACACTGTACTAGTGCCGACATTGTGCATGCTCTGTTGCCTGTGTCTATGTGCCTGTGGTTCTGTCAGTGTGATCATGTGATGTATCTGACCCCAGGAATGTGTCAATAAAGTTTCCCCTTCCTGGGACAATGAATTCACGGTGTTCTTATTTCAATTTCCAGGAGTGTATTTATTGAACTGTTGGAAGAGAGGGGGGGAGGGGGATAGGGGCACTATAGTGGAAAATTGGGCATCCGCCTATCATTTGGATTCTACTGGGTAGTATTATTTCAAGGAAACAGTTTCGATTTTATTCTGTGTCACCACTGTAATAGTAATCACTTAAAGGAGCTATCATTTGGCCTGCGGATAACTCGTTTACCTTTCTAAATTGTTTGGTTAATTAACAGTGTGAGCTGCCCAGCGTGTTGCTATTTGCTATATGCCTTTTAAGATATATTTTGTATATGTGCTCTAGAAGTGCCTGGGGCTTGCGTCACCCGAACAGTGTATGCTTCGGCGCGTGCAGACTAATGGACGACGCAGCAGTTTGAGTCCTATCTCTCGATGTGTCACTGGTGTTTGTTCAATTTAGAACACCACTTGGAGTTGGTGCAAGAGAGGGGGGAGGGGGATAGCGGCACTATAGTACAAAATTGGGCATCCGCCTATCATTTGGATTCTACTGGATAGTATTATGTCTTAATGCTACGAATGATGCTCAATTTCCCATAGACCTGTCTACCCACTCCCCTAAGCAAGCACTGGCGGCTGGTCATGTATCACGCATGTCGTCCTGAAGGTATTTGTCTGGAGTCTAGCCTTGTGTAGAAGAGAAACGTGGACAGTAAACCGTTCATTCAAGAAGAAAACAGAAGCTTTTGAAATGTGGTGCTTCTCAAGAATGCTGTATATTAAGTGGGTACATCTACTAACTAATGAGGAGGTACTGAATCGACTTATGCGTTGCACATTGCTCACAACTGGAGCAATGATCAGCTCCGATTTAGAAACAGCTGTTTAACATTGCCGGATCACTGTATAACTTGGAGTTTATTTGGTTGTTGTGCTGTTCATGGGAAGCTATGCCGTTTCCATGGCGCGACGACGGTTTCCATGCTGTCTTGCAGTGAAGATAGATGCCAACCTCTACGAAAAGAGTCCCGATCTTTCCCGCACCACTTCCTAGTACATTTCTCATGGTGTTACAGAAAAGGATCGCCCAAGTACTCCGATGTGCGACCGAGCATTGCCGCTAACAGAATTTCTGATATCCCAATTATGGTCATGCCCTGAGAGCGTCAACCTTCTTTTTCTTGCGTCTAGGTCGGGAGTCAGTGAAGGGTGGGCGTTGTTACTAACGGATTTGGCATGATTAATTTAAGACGTGATCCCATGTCCGTCCTGTCGCCATCCCCCCTCCCCTCCCCAGCACATCCGAACACTGTGCATGCGTCTGAAATTGAGCAAAAGTTATCTAAATGTTCGCGAAGGTTGGGCTCAGGCGGTACTTGGGCACCAGCCTAGTATTCACATAATTGGATGTGGGAAACCGCCTACAAACTACAGCCGTCGTTGTTAGTCCACGGGCGGATTCTATTGGGGATAGTGCAGGTCTCCGTCCCGTATGCGGCACTTCAACACGCGGCTATCCCGGCGAGTTGGCCAAAATGCCTCAATAAAGTTCATATAACAAGTGATTTTATCTTAGAAACAATTTCTTTATTTCCGTGTATGATCAAAACTTGTTAGGTCCTCAGACTACCGGTTTCGGTCAGTAACGACCATCTTCAGATCTGTTTCAAAAGCGTGTTCTAATAAACTGAAATGCCAAAGAAAGTGGTATAGGCTTGCATATTCAAATACTGAGGTATATAAAAGTCAGCATACGGTGCTGCAATCGGCAACACCTATGTGAGACAAAAAGTGTCTGGCGCAGTTGTTAGATCGGCTACTGCTGCTACAATGGTGGGTTAACAAGATTTAAGTGAGTTTGAACGGGGTGTTATAGTCGGCGCACAAAAGCTGGGACACAGCATCTCCGAAACAGCGATAAAGTGGGAATTTTCCCGTACCAACATTTCACGAGTGAACGTATCAGGAATCCGGCGAAACATCAAATCGCCGGAAAAAGAACGGAAGCAACGACGACTGGAGAGAATCGTTCAACGTGACAGGAGTCCAAACCTTCCGCAGAATATTGCAGATTTCAATGCTGGGCCATCAATAAGTGTCAGCGTGTGAACCATTCAACGAAATACCATCGATATGGCCTTTCGTTGCCGAAGGTCCACTCTCGTATCCTTGTGACTGCACGACACAAAGCCTTGCGCCTAGCCTGGGCCCGTCAACACTGTTGATGACTGGAAACATGTTGCCTGGTCGGACGAGTCTCGTTTTAGATTGCAGCGAGTGGATGGATATGTAAACATATGGAGACAACCTCATGAATCCATGGACCCTGCACGTCAGCAGGGCGTCAAGCTGGCGTAGAGCGTGGGCAGTTGGATGACATGGAACCCCTAATATGTCTACATACGACTCCGATAGCTGACACATACGTAAGTACCTTGTCTGATCACCGGCGTCCATTCATGTACATTGTGCATTCCGATGGACTTGGGCAATTCCAGCATGTGACTGCAACACCCCACATGTCAAGAATTGCTGCAGAGTGGCTCCAGGAACACTCTTCTAAGTTTAAACACTTCCGCTGGCCACCAAACTTCCCAGACATAAAATTTTTGAGCCTACCTGGGATGCCTTGTAATGTACTGTGCAGATGAGATCTCGCCCCGTCATACTCTTAAGCATTTATGGGCAGCCCTGCAAGATTCGTGATGGAATTCCCTCCAGTACTACATCAGACATTAGTCGAGTCCATGCCATGTCGGGCTGCGGCACTTCTGCGTGCTCGCGGGGGCCCTACACGATATTAGGCAGATGTTTCTTTGGCTCTTCAGTGTATAATCAAAGATAAACACAAATCAGCGTAGCATCGTCGTACGTAAATAACATATGGTATACACTAGGGTCATCTTGTTAACAGTGCTACTGTTAGCAAGGTCACTAATATATTTTTTTTGGTTTTTAGGCTTTTGACTGGTTTGATGTGACCCGCCACGAATTCCTTTCCTGTGCCAACTCCTTCATCTCGGAGTAGCCCTTGCAACCTACGTAGCAGTACATTTCAAATGCTTCGATTCTCTTCTGTTCCTATTTCACTACCATACAACGCTGTGTTCCGAACGTACATTATCAGAAATTTCTTCCTCAAACTAAGGCCTGTATAGATATTAGTAGACTTCTTTTGGTCAGGAATGCATTTTTTGCCAGTGCTAGTCTGCTTTTGATGTCCTTCTTGCTCCGTCGGTCATTGGTTATTTTGCTGTCTAGGTAGCAGAATTACCTCATCTACTTCGTGACCATCAATCCTAACGTTAAGTTTCTCGTTGTTCTAATTTCTCCTATTTCTCATTACTTTCGTCTTTCTTCGATTTGCTCTTAACCTATATTCTGTACTCATTAGACTGTTCATTCCATTCAGCAGATCACGTAATTCTTCTTCACTTTACCTGAGGATAACAACATTTTCAACGAATCTTATCATTGACATACTTTCACGCTGAATTTATTCACCAACTGAACGTTTCTTTTATTTCCATCATTGCTTGTTCGATATACAGATTGAACAGTATGGGTGAAGGGCTACATCCCTGTCTTACAGCCTTTTTAATCCCAGCACATTGCTCCTGGTCGTCCACACTTGTTATTCCCTCTTGGCTGTTGTACATACTGTACATTACCCGACTCTACCTATAGCTTACCCCTATTTTTTTCGGGATTTCGAACATCTTACACCATTTTACACTGTCGAACACTTTTGCCAGGTCGGTGAAGCCTATGAACGATCTCGATTTCTCTTTAGTCTTACTTCCATTATCAAGCACAGTGTCAGAACTGCCTCTCTGCTGTCTTTACCTTACTCTGATATATCCTATATTTCATTAATTTGTGACAATGCTGACCTGATTTCCTTGTTTATCTCTTGACGATAGCACTATGGCTTTATTATATTAGAACATGTTTTTAAAACAAATCTGAAGATGATCATTGCTGACAGAAAACGGTAGTCTGAGGATCTGAGAACTTTGTGATCATAGATGGAAATAATGAAATTTGCTCCACACTTTTGGATCACTGTTCTATTCGCAACCCTTGTCGCAGCTTGTGAAATCTTCTTTTGTAGAGATGTGAAGCAGAGTAGCGTGGAGAGATGTATCAAGCCAGTCTTCGATAGTTTTCAAGTCAGTTTTGCGGTATTCTCCGAAGATTGCAGTGCCACACTATTGCTAGCAACGCATATCGATACCGCAAACGTAATCGATGTCTCGCCGCAAACCGCACAGATGAATAGGAGGCGCTTCTCAAGATACACCTTCTAATGTCTCTCTCAGCACTGCGGCACCATCGCACGAAGGTGGATATAGAGCCGAGCATGGACTCGCTCTGCCCCAGTTTTGTGATCTCTGATGAAGTAGTCAACATCATCTAGTTAGGACATCAGTGCTACTCAAGTCTCAGGTGGAAATGTACTTTTGTAAATGTTGAACTTGTGTTTCAAGAGAAGAGGTCGTAATCGTTTGCATGATACATCACTGTTGAAAGGCAGTTGTAAATGTTCGACACATTCCTGTGGCAATGGGTTGTATAAACTTAAGCAAATCTTTTAACGATCTTTTAATGAAGTTACTTAATGTTTCACGTGTTGTAGTTTCGATCAGCCATCTGCCAGAGCAATCGAAGAACCCACCACTATGACCAGCCAGTTGAAATTTCATCAGGTCATAACAAGTTTTTTCTCCAAAAGTTAGCTGGGAAATTTGGAAATGGATGTACATTGCGAAGAGCCGAAGGAAACTGACACACATCACGTAGGACCCCCACGAGCATGCATTAGTGGCGCAACACGACGTAGCATGGACTCGACTACTGTCTGAAGTAGCGCTGGAGGGAATTGACACCATCAATCCTGCAGGCTGTCCATAAATCCGTAAGAGTCCGAGCTGGGTGGAGATGTCTTTTGAACAGCACGTTGCAAGGCATCCCGAGATATTCTCAATAATGTCCATGCGGAGTTTGGTGCCAACGGAAGTGTTTAAACTCTATAAGAGTGTTTCTGGAACCACTCTGTAGCAATTCTGGACATGTGGGGTGTCGCATTGTCCTGCTGGAATTGCCCATGTCCGTCGGAATGCACATTGGACATGAGTGGATGTAGCTGACCACACAGGATGCTTACGTACGTGTCACCTGTCAGACTCATATCTAGACGTATCAGGTGTCTCATACCACTCCAACTGCACACGCCCCACACCATTACAGAGCCTCCGCCAGCTTGAACAGTCCCCTGCTGACATACAGGGTCCATGGATTCAAGAGGTTGTCTCCATGCCCGTACACGTCCATCCGCTCGATACAACTTGTCACGAGACTCGTCGGATCAGGCAACATGTTTCCAGTCATGAACATTGCAATGTGATGTTGAGAGGCTCAGGCGCGGCATGAGACTTCGTGTCGTACAGTCATCAAGGGTACACGAATGATGGTTAGGCTCCGAAATTCCATGTCGAAGATGCTTCGTTGAATGGTTCACACGCTGACACTTGTTAATACCGCAGCATTGAAACCTGTAGCAATTTGCGCAAGGGTTGCACTTCTGAACGATTCTCTTCAGTCGTCGATGGCCCCATTCATGCAAGATCTTTTTCCGGCCGCAGCGATGTCGGAGATTTGATCTCTTACTGAATTTCTGATATTCACAGTACACTCGTGAAATGGTCGTACGGAAAAGTCCCCACTTCATCCCTACCTCGGAGATGCTGTGCCCCATCGCTCGTGCGCCGACTAAAACGCCACATTCAAACTCACTTAAATCTTGATAGTCTACCATTGTAGCAGCAGTAACCGATCTAACAATTGCGCCACACACTTGTTGTCTTATATAGGCGTTGTTGTCCGCAGCGCCATATTCTGCCTGTTTGCATATCTCTGTATTTCAGTACGAATGGGTATGCCGGTTTCTCTGGCGCTTCAGTGTATAAGAATACAAACGGTGTTGCCGAAATGATTTTTCTGTGTTGTTATGGCCACCATGATCTCCCGTCCCCCCGCCCAAACCCACTTTGATCCGCGCCTGCCACGTGTCACGCTGCGAGCCAGGCTTCAACACCTCCCTTCACCCCGCCCCCTTTTCCACCGCTGCGTGCTGTCAATCAGGGTTATTTTAATCTAGCTACGGCTTTTGAGACGCAGCTCCTGCGATTCAAAGCCGTCGCTGCCGGGTGAATGGGGCCGCTGTGCGCTCGCCGGTCCCCTTTAATTACAAAGAAGGCAGCCGGGCCTCCTCTGCCCTGCTCGGCGTGGCGCGACACGGCGCCGCTCTTGCCCTAATGACGTTATTGTTGTGTGCGGGTGCAAAGTTTATAATGAGGGCACGGCGGCGTGTAATGAAGCAGGTAGCTTGAGCCGTTCGCAAATCCACGCGCGCCCGTGTCCGGCGCTGCAGTCGCGCCGGTAATTGCACGCCCTCCTGAGCTAATCGTACCGGCGTGTCTGTATCGCGACCTGCTGCGAAACACAATTCGTGCTAGCGGATCCGCCAAACGGCCGTTGCTGATAAAGGCGGCCAGCGTTCTGTCCTGTGCTCGGTGCAGTATACATCGAGCGCAATGCTGACGACCCGTCGTTTAGACCAGCGCATAAACCCGATTAAGTAAAAGGGGCTCTGGATGTCGCGACGGATTTCTGAGCGCTGAGGGCAACTCTAATGGAATTGAGCTCCACACATTGTGTCTCCGATGGGCCCAGCGAAGCAGATAAGAGTTGAAAGAGAATTAGTGAACAACCAGTAAACTCAAGAGCTCCCTTCCAGATATGATTTTTTTCTGGAGGTAGGAAAATATTTATTTATGCTCTGATGTTCTTATGTAATTTTTTAATGATTCAGAAACAAATTATATGCAAAAATATGTACCCATTCATTTTATGGACAAAAATAATTATTTTTTAAGTATTCGCTGTTGTAATAGACTGCTCGTTCAGTAATACCAAGCAAGAGCAATAATAATATTATTCAGTTATACAGTGTTAGTTCAAATGGCTCTGAGCACTATGGGACTCAACTGCTGTGGTCATAAGTCCCCTAGAACTTAGAACTACTTGAACCTAACTAACCTAAGGACATCACACACATCCATGCCCGAGGCAGGATTCGAACCTGCGACCGTAGCGGTAGTGCGGTTCCAGACCGTAGCGCCTTTAACCGCTCGGCCACTCCGGCCGGCTGTTATACAGTGTCTTATAATAACCAACTACTTCTGCTTATTTTGGCTGTCACAAACTGCTTTGCACTGCTACATTCAGCATGTTAACATTTTTATAGTGATACCCGAGAGGTAGCAGCCCTTGTGCGTGATGAAAAGATTGAACTTTTACAAATGTGTACAGGAAGCTTCCACCGAGGAAGACTTTTCTCTTCCAATTAATACATAGTAAAAACTAATGTACACAATCCTACCCAGTGGGTCTGAAAGGGTTAAAAAAGCGAACTCCCCTGTATAAAGCAACTTCAGTGTTCTGACTGCTTTACAAATTGGTTAATCTATGAAGGATTTGGCGTTAAGGATGTGAGTGAGAAAAACTTTAGCAGATGTCTTAAATTACGTTTAAAGTTTGTTGGAAGTCGCTATATGCTCTCACTATCAAATACTGAGCAAATATAACCAGCTTCATTTGGAATAGAAGCTGGTTTTCTCTCATCTCAAAGTACATTACGTCATCTCTCCTCAACTGTGTCGTACAACGATATAAATTTCGGGCTCTTACATGCCCATCATCAGGTGTTATAACTTTGTGCTGAGACACCGACGCGGTGGTCGAGTACAAGACGCGGTGTATCACCGGCGAGCGCAGAGTACAGATACGGGAATCTTGGTGTTCATGGGAGTACTTCAACATCGCACAGACAATTCTATTGAAAAATGGCACCTTCATACTCTTACGTTCCATTAATTACAAAAAAATTCCATTTATCTGTCAAGATTTGTAAGTAGGCTATTTAGGTTTTCTTATTGGTAACGCCACGTAGCGCTCTGTATGAAAATCACTGGCTATGCTGTGTGCAGTCTGTGGCTAGTTTCCATTGTTGTCTGCCATTGTAGTGTTGGGCAGCTGGATGTTAACAGCGCGTAGCGTTGCGCAGTTGGAGGTGAGCCGCCAGCAGTGGTGGATGTGGGGAGAGAGATGGCGGAGTTTTGATATTTGTAAGACTGGGTGTCAGTTATGACTATTAAGGTAAATACATTGTTTGTTCTCTATCAAAATCTTTCATTTGCCAACTATGCCTATCAGTAGTTAGTGCCTTCAGTAGTTTGAATCTTTTATTTAGCTGGCAGTAGTGGCGCTCGCTGTATTGCAGTAGTTCGAGTAACGAAGATTTTTGGTGAGGTAAGTGATTTGTGAAAGGTATAGGTTAATGTTAGTCAGGGCCATTCTTTTGTAGAGATTTTTGAAAGTCAGATCGCGTTGCGCTAAAAGTATTGTGTGTCAGTTTAAGCACAGTCATATATAATTGTTCAAAGGGGACGTTTCATATGTCGACCCTTAGCCTAGGGATACCTCACTGGAATCTTCTGATTTTTTTCTTGTAGTTTGTGTAATTAGTGTAGCTATTGTTTATTGCTAGCGCGTAATTATACAGATAATTTCCTTTGTAGTTTCTAGTATGATAAAAAAAAATTATTATTACTATTAAATATATTTCAATTCTTTCAATTTAGATCGGTATTTCATACTAGAATGTCGTGTTCCCAGTTTGGCACAGCTTTGCCACCGGACACACGAAAGCGGTCGAAGACGTCCGTCTTCTGGTCGGCTCCTGATCGTTGTCAGAAGGAGGCTAGTTTCTGATTACGCAAAGACTTCTATTATTTGGAAAAGAACAACCCGGATTTCTTTACGTAATCAGTATGAGTTTTATAATTACCTAAGGGACCTTTAACAATGAACAGTAAGAAAAAATGCATTTGCAAATGAAATCATTCATAAATGGGGCAGCTATGAGTTGTATAGATGACAAGGAGCGGCCTTCTGTCTACGACCAGGATGCCGCAGTATTCTCTGCTGTAGTAAAGGCTGTTTGACATTTACAAAAATAATATGGCATGGAGGATAAAAAAAAATATAAAGGAAAAAGAACAGAATAAGAAGTCTGGTAAACACTAAATATATTCAAACAATTCTCACTACCAAATTAGGGCTTATTTATAAACAATACAACTTACATAATTACTTTTCTAACAGTATGATGCGATCAGATTTCAGCCTGTCCTGTGCTGTCTCCTTGGTTCACGTTTTTTTTTTTTGTCACAAATTATAGTCACTACTTTTCTCCTTTCGTTGAAGACAATTCTTGCACTGTTCAACACCTCCGATAACAATAACTTGCTGATTTACAGTTTCGAACACGAATTATTTTAATTTTATTAATTAATAATGTTGTCTGCACGCTAGCAAGACCGCTCACTTTTTTAACTTAAAGTCGACCTCCTTTACGCTTTCACACCACAAGCAGAAGTACATTAAAATCTGAAGATCTACAAACGTTTTCTACCGTCATCTTTTATTTAGATCGAAGCGGAACGACAGTTCAGCTTCTGTTAAAATGTTTCTTTGACTGCGCAATCGATGTATTAGCGTCCGCGCTAGATGCGCATCTTTACAGTTACGTAAATTATACAAAACAAATGTCTTTCAAAGAATACTCAAAGCTTTCGTAGTACGGAAATACCAATAATATTACATCGCTTCCCGCGTGAGGAGTAATGAGTCTGAAAGATCGTTACGACTCACGCGCAGTCGTAATATTATTGGATTCACGTACTTAGTGAATGAAGTATTTAAGGATGTCTCCTTGTAGGGAGCAAAACAGACACAACATAAGGCACATAGAATTATATGCGTTTCATACTAAGTCGTCAAAGCTACTCACAGTTGCTTGATCATTAACAAACTTGGTTGTGGCATGATGTCATCATAAGTGTTCAAGGATTTAACATAGGTTCTCAAGAATTACTCTCATTCAGTCAATTGAAACATTGAAATACTAACATAGATACAAGTACAAATTAAATACACATACAGATACAAAATACATAAATATTGACAATAAGAAAAAAAATCTATTACAGTATTGGTGCATTTCCGCCAATTGTGAACAGAACATAAAACTTTTATCAGTCTTTCTCGTAGCGACGTCACTCTTCACTTTGTAGTTGGGAGTATTTCCCATGAACTCGGGTGATTTTCACAGGGTAATTCTTTCATCACCTGTCACTTTTCACTGCACTAAAACTGGGGATCACCTTTTCACATTCTGGTGGAAAAACACTGGGAATTTCACTATGTGAAGGGGAAGTGATATTTCTTGACTCGACGATCCACCGGGTCATGTCGGGAATCAGGAAAGTTGATGACTGGTTCAATGACGAATGAGTCAGTTTGGTGGCTGTCTTAATCTCATTCCAATTCATGTTTCAGCACATGAAAATACAGAAAAAAAAATCTGTATTAGGACTTGCTCATTAACTAGCATCTTAATCTAAGGGAATATAGAGTAAGAATTTAAGACAATAAAAATTACTACATAGACTATGTACATATACATTATATATTATTCATATTTTGTGTCTAGGTTTTATGTTCTTTCGTTAGCAAATATTAGCAAAACACGTTTCATCTGGTACAGGTCTTTCTTAAGCAATGTATTTAGCAATATTGCCGTAGCAATTTTTATAGTTAAGGAAAAGTCATCATTAGTGTCCTTTAAATGTAAATATAGTAAAATCGTGCGTAGTTTATCAACGTTTTATTATTTTTATGTCCATTTTCATCTCAAATCTGGAGCACGCTTGCGCCCGTTATGGAGAGGAATGCTTATTGTTGAGTACGGGCCGGCGAGCAGTCATTGAATGTTGCCACAGTGCTTCACAGTCACGTGGTAACGAACTGGCGGTTTAACAGCGTTGGCAGTCCGCGTCCTGCACGAGGCAGATAGTTCTGTGGCTGCCAACCTTTCTTTTAACTTGTGCATTTTGTTGAATCGTGGGTACTGGAGCAGCTCGTCAAGGCGACATGGTCAACCTGGACGGTAATTTGACTGCACCAGCGACGAAGAACAGTCATCGATGAAAATGACTACTGTCTCCTATTGCAGTAAGTACAATAGCTTGTCTATCCTTTGACTGATAGTCACTGTATCGTCGTTGCAACGTGAGAATACTTGTAATGCTACTTCACACGCGGCACATCACTCGTGTCCATAAGTTTATTACAGTTCTGATTCACACAAGAGATAACTAGTTTCTCGTGCCCATACATGTGTCAAATTACTATTTTACACACGTGTCCATCATTTTGTCACAGAGTCACACGCAGCAATCCATACGTGTCCATATAGGTCTCTCTATACCACAGAGTAGCACAGGTAATGCTAAAATTACTTATCATGAAAGGATCATTTACAAAATATACATAGTTTTTTTTTAATTACTGTCCAAGACCTAACGAAAAACATGTTTGCTATTCTGAATGGTGCTTCTGAAGCACGTTAGATTTTATATATATTTTAAATCTGAGTCTTTTCCTTTTCTTATTGTTCTATAACAGCCCTTTTTTTTTCATTTATTCGGTTACATCAATAATCAGTAAATATACCCACTTTGGCGTGCCGAACAGTTCACGTTCAAAACTTCATCTAGCAGAAATCGGGAAAATTATTCCTATTTCCTGGGATGCTTTTGCTCACAGCAAATCAGATTTACATCACGTTCCGATAAGTAACCGCAGATACGCATTAACCAACGAGCCACGATCGTCAATACACACAATATACACACGTCAAGTCTTTTGAACCAATTTCCAAATTTCTTCCCCTACCGGGTAGGGTAGAAAGGTAAGAACGCTAAAGAAGAAAACTACAATAGGATAGTGCAAGGAAATGAAAGATACGAAGATAGATAATAGGTGAAATAATCAGTTGAGCAAATTCATTCTTCGGCTCCACCGTTTTTAATGTCATCCACGTGGCATAACTTGACTTCAGTATTAAAATTTCGCACAAATCCGTTTCCAAAGCATCTTCAAATATATCTCAACATCACGGCATGCGGACATAGCAGAAGAATATAAGCAGATTATCTCAGTCCTCAACTAGGTGTCTTAATATCGAAGGTTTCTGTATAATACTCGTGACATAGGAATAGTCTCTCTAAGTTTCTCCAATACAGGACCTAATTCTTATTATAAATGCAAATTTCTTAACTGGTTGACTCATAGTAACAAATAAATTAAGGTTGCTCTCCAGTTGCGAGTACCATTATTCATTTCTTTGTACATTAACTATATGTTGCTGCTTATACTCGGTGTAATCTACAAATTACAATGTATCAGTTTTGCATCGTACATGGTTCTAGCGACTTAAAATATCAATCCTTTGAAGGCTTAACTTAGGTTAATACTTCACATATACGGACATTCTGGTCTGAATGAGGGATTTAAAGAAAACCTTTACTACTTGGTAAAAAGGAGATTTGCCATAACTTAAAACTAAAGCAGCAGGTGGCACTTTGGCACATCCCTTACTCAATCCAACGACTGCAGTCTTCTCGTGCTCAAGAGACTTAAAACTACCTTAAAACTAAAGCAAATCTTATTTTCCAAATACGTAGAGTACCTTCTTCAATCACTTCATATCTTTCAAGCTCCATCATTACTTCATGACCACTTCACTCAAATGATTACGTCACCTGCAGAATACATGTACATGCTGTTGATTCACTTACTTTCTAAACAGATCACACTCTTGTTTCAAGTTGCAGCTTAACATAATAAATGATATTTTTTTTTAATGTTTTTCATGGTACTTCTTCAGGTCTACATGGTGGTAAAGTCCTTTTATTCGTCCACTAACTGGATCTGCCAACACGTAACAACCAATATGTGGCTTCCTGACTATAACAAACGGTCCTTCGTATAAGTGTTGCCACTTACGATTTTTACGTAAGATGAGAGATGGTTTGAAGTGTGTCCGCAGAAGAATACGCTCGTTCAGGCGATACGACAGAACTTTATTGACATGCTTGTCAAATGCCTTTTTTCTTAAATTGGCATGAGTTGTGAGAGAGATCAGGGCTTGTCTTAACTTATTATCTAGGTTGACTTCTGGACCTTCTATCTTGGGGATAGGATCAGTCCATTCATTGCTTTCCTTCTGCCTGGAGATTAGTTCTGAAGGTGTGAAACCGGTCAAAGTGTGCTTTTAGTTTTCCGCATGTTCATTAGATTGAATTTCGCTCACAATTACCTTTGAAGTACCAGGCGGTACGCTCGGTACGAAGTTTGCTTCCGTATTCCACCAAGTTGCGAGCTATTTATCGGAATTTCAGTGGAGATGGTGTGTGTTGGCTGGTTTTCTTGGGCATAATAGATGCGAGAATTTTGAGGTTCATGATTGTGACTTTGATAGTTGGTAAAAGGCGGAGGACTATTCCTAAAGTTTGGAGCATACTGTTGTTTGTATTGCTTGGAAGGATCTGGAGGATTTCTCCCTTGAGAACGGTGCTGGAATGTAGGCTGGTTACCATACTGCTGCTGACTGTTGGTGTTAAGCCAACGTCCTTTTCCATTGAAATTATTATTATAGCGATCATTGTAATTAACTGGTGAATTACCGTATTGCTGTTGTGTTGTCTGGTATATGGGGTGGTACCTATTTTGATCCTGGAATTTATGTTTCTGCTTCCCGTTACGGCAATAGTAGTTGTTATTATCGCACGGAACGTCGTGTCCTTTACTGTTGTTGGGTTGGTATGACATACCTGAGTCTGCGCCTACACCGTGCGGCTGTGTAGTGTGCGGGCCAAGATTACAATTACTCCGCGCACTAGCACGCACGTCTTCTTGAATCATGTCAAGGTTGTCAAGTACTGACAGAAAAGCCTCCGTGTCGTCGTCACTGACATTTACTAATTTCTCCCTGATTGATACCGGTAGCTTTGACTTAAGGATCATAATTACGTCCTTCGTGGAAATGGGCGTGTCCCAATATTGTATTTTTCGCAGGTATTTCTCGAAGTACCTACGGAGACCAGCACTTCTCGTATTAAATGGTTCAGCATTATATACCTCCTCTCTAAGGCGTTGTTGTATGCCTGAACTCCAGAATTTGTTCAGAAATTGCTTTTCGAAGTCAGCGTAATTATTACATCTGTCAATTACTTCTGTTCCCCAGACAGAACCCTCTCCTTGAATGTAACCTACTATAAAGCGCATACGTTGCTTGTCATCCCAGCTCTCAGGAAAAACACCATTAAATGACTTCAGAAAAACCATTGGGTGGATGTTGCGTTTCTCTGGCAGAAAAGGCTGGAATACGCGGTGCTTGAGAACGCTTTCTTCTTTCATGAGCTCGACAAGAGTTACTTGATCATTCTGGTTGCGTACTAAAGGATTCTTACTACTGTGTCCATGTACAAGTGGAGAGAATTCTACACGAGACACGGGATTATTATTGTATTCATGTTCTGGAGAAAGCAAGTGTGAATGCTCACTTCTATTGTCATTAGGAAAATCATTGACTTGTCGTTTCAACTGCTCGATTTCCTCAGTGAGGTGTCGTTTCCACTCGGGAAGATCTCGGTGAAAAACTCTACGAATCTCTACTAATTCAGTGAGAATCGTATCCCCTGATGTACCGGGAGCAGCTAAAAATTCAACTGTGGCTGACTTAACGGCTTCTTTTAAGTCGTGTTGAACCTTGTTTGCTATGTACTGTTCCTTAGTCTCGACCCATTCTACAAATTCTTTTCCTATCGTGGAACGTACGTTGGCTGCAGCATCATTCACCCTCTTTTCAATGTTTATTTCGGATAGCGCCTGTGTCAGGTCATTGACCTGGCCTTGCAGAGTGACGACATTGTCTGCAAGCTTGTTTACTTTAGCTCCGACCTCAGCGGACTTTTTTGAAACTTCTGTTGTAACTGCCTGGCAACTTTCGATTTGTACTTTGATGTCTTTGTGCACGTTACCTACTGTGCTCTCACATGCATCTACCTTCTGCAGAATACCTTCTATCCTTTCATTAACTTTAGTACTTAATTCCGAAATATATTCCACCGTGACTGTCCTAATTCTTGCCTCTAAGTTGGCATCAATATTATCTAACCTATTTTTCATTGTACCAATCATGGTATTCAGGTCAAACCATTTTCGCTCTGTCTGCCGTTCCTTTTCCCTTTCTTTTTGTTCCCTTTCTTGTCTATCTCGTTGTTTTTGTAATTTATAAGCTTCCCTTTCCCGTTTCTCCTGTTCTCTTTCTTGAAAAAAAATTCTCATCATTTCAACCATCAAATTTTCTCCCGCTTGCTGTGACGATGATTGCTGTGACGATACGTCACGCACACCATCATCGTCTACCGTTGTCTCCACTCGCGATTCGGGTCTGCCTGTTCCCGTTCGCGAACGTAGTGGGTATGACTTGACAACTGTGTCATCACCGTCATCCAGACTGTTTGTCGGCTTTCCTTTGTCATCTGCCATGTTTATTTTCAAGTTTGTGACGTAACTGCTCAAAGAAATATTTCGCGCTACGCCGATCGTCAACTCTCAGATGCGCGCGCTGATAGTCAAACGTCACACCGCGGTAGGTGACAATTGCAGAGCTATACCGGGTAGAAAACAAGATGGCACCTAACTTTGAAAATAAGTGACAAACACCTACTAGACACTGAATCCTGCTATTATGGCATCCATCTTGTGTTCTTAACCGTAGCAACAATGAAGATGCTCATAATACTAACAAATAAACTTTGCATGAAGAGATGATCAGAAATGAATTCTAACTACGTAAATAAGCAACTCTGCAAGGAAATAACAGCGATAGGATAAAATGAAGCAGTAAGGAAAGAAATTCCGGAAATCAGTTATATTATACAAGACGCGAGATTTTATGCGTAATGAAAACCGTACTTACATCAGTCGTATTGCGCACTGCTGTTATTTTTCGAATTTTTCTCTTTGTTTTTTTATACTTCCTCGATTTCGTTCAGTACTTCCTTTACGGCTTCCCGATGTCCACCGGATGATGTCATGTAACAATAACAGAACAGATTAAAATTTTTTTTATCAGGTCCCTGTTCGGGCGCCAGATCTAGTATGATAAAAAAAATTATTATTACTATTAAATATATTTCAATTCTTTCAATTTAGATCGGTATTTCATACTAGAATGTCGTGTTCCCAGTTTGGCACAGCTTTGCCACCGGACACACGAAAGCGGTCGAAGACGTCAGTCTTCTGGTCGGCTCCTGATCGTTGTCAGAAGGAGGCTAGTTTCTGATTACGCAAAGACTTCTATTATTTGGAAAAGAACAACCCGGATTTCTTTACGTAATCAGTATGAGTTTTATAATTACCTAAGGGACCTTTAACAATGAACAGTAAGAAAAAATGCATTTGCAAATGAAATCATTCATAAATGGGGCAGCTATGAGTTGTATAGATGACAAGGAGCGGCCTTCTGTCTACGACCAGGATGCCGCAGTATTCTCTGCTGTAGTAAAGGCTGTTTGACATTTACAAAAATAATATGGCATGGAGGATAAAAAAAAATATAAAGGAAAAAGAACAGAATAAGAAGTCTGGTAAACACTAAATATATTCAAACAATTCTCACTACCAAATTAGGGCTTATTTATAAACAATACAACTTACATAATTACTTTTCTAACAGTATGATGCGATCAGATTTCAGCCTGTCCTGTGCTGTCTCCTTGGTTCACGTTTTTTTTTTTTGTCACAAATTATAGTCACTACTTTTCTCCTTTCGTTGAAGACAATTCTTGCACTGTTCAACACCTCCGATAACAATAACTTGCTGATTTACAGTTTCGAACACGAATTATTTTAATTTTATTAATTAATAATGTTGTCTGCACGCTAGCAAGACCGCTCACTTTTTTAACTTAAAGTCGACCTCCTTTACGCTTTCACACCACAAGCAGAAGTACATTAAAATCTGAAGATCTACAAACGTTTTCTACCGTCATCTTTTATTTAGATCGAAGCGGAACGACAGTTCAGCTTCTGTTAAAATGTTTCTTTGACTGCGCAATCGATGTATTAGCGTCCGCGCTAGATGCGCATCTTTACAGTTACGTAAATTATACAAAACAAATGTCTTTCAAAGAATACTCAAAGCTTTCGTAGTACGGAAATACCAATAATATTACAAGTTGCAGTCTTTCATTGTTGTACAGTAAAACAGGTGTGGCACGCATGTAGATTTGCACCAAGTATTTCGCAGCTGCAATTAACTAGATATTACTTTCAGGGCTATGTTAATGTGTTCTCTTATTTTTGCTCTTCAAATTGTGCTTTTCTGTGTTGTCGTGTGAAATATTGTGACAATAATGGCGTGTGAAAAACGTAATACTAGGCTCCAAAGTAAACTGAGAAATGACAGTGAAGACAAAAGCAGTGTGTTAGCGCCACCATGTAATGAATTAACTAATATTCAAAGTAGTAATTTGGTAACTGTGCATAGGGAAATGGAGCGGGCGTCAAATAATGGTGTAGACAGTGAAAAAGGTAGTGAACAGGGAACCATTATCGATCGATCGGTCGGCAACACCTCGCCTCAGGAATTGGGAATGACAGAACACAGTATTGCAAATACTGTAGACTTAGGTTTTGGGTCCTCACCGTTTTCTCAAATGAGTCAAGACACATTTTCTGCTTGTCAAAATGTGAATGTTGCCGGTGAAAATGCACTGCCAAAAAGCATAGAGAAACAGATTCCAGACACTGATACATTATTATTGCAATTAATGCAACAAATGGAACAAAATCAGAGACAAATGGGACAAAGGCTTCAAAAGTTAGACGCAATGGAACAACACCAGAGACAAACACAGCAACAGTTAGACACAGTGGAACAAAATCTTAAAAAAGTTAGACACAGTGGAACAAAATCTTAAAAAGTTAGACACAATGGAACAAAATCTTCACACCACGCTTGAACAAACACGTGAAGATTTAGCTACTGAGTTACATAAAATAGAATCGAAATGTCAAAAAGTTTGTAATGACGTAAAAGCACAAATTTGTGAGCATTTCCAACCTATTTTTTCGCGGCATGAAAATGCATTACAGAATCACGAAGCAGCCATAAAAAACTGCAAACTATTGTTCATGAAAATCATGAGACCTTGCAAGCTAAATTTGACTCAGTTGCATCTACCGATTTGGTTACACAACTTGCAAAAACTCAGGAAAACTTAAAGGACACAGTAGATACTCTGAAAATTGGTTCAGAAAGACACATGGAGGAAATTAGTTCATTATCAGACAAAGTAGTTGAACTTTCGCATCAGCTAAATAATTTATCTACGAAGGTAAATGATAATCTGAATGACACAAAACAGGTAGTCTTTAATGACACAGAAGAGTATGAACAAATTAGAAAATTCAAACAAAATCAAAATCAAATCAATACACAGTACAAAAGAGAAATCCGGGAAGTACAAGATCAGCTGACACAGGTAATTCAAGAATTACGTATTTCAGAGGACACTCGCGCCCCAATACGGGAAGAGGGACATAGAAATACGGAACAGCCACAAAATAATAACACAGGGCATTTCGGAAGTTATGAAAGAAATTGGCAAGGTGCACCGAATTTTGAGATGGAACCGCCGAAATGACGTAACAATGACCGACATGCGACTCGCCGACATGATGATTTTGACTATAAGCTGTTCATTACTACACGTAAATTCAAAACATTTAAGAATTCTGGCAACGACATTCATCCACAAGCGTGGCTCCATCAATTCTCTCATTGTTTTCCTCCCAACTGGTCATTAGAGCACAGATTAGAATTTATGTGTGGCTATTTAGAGAATGAACCAGCTGTAAGAATACGATCGGTCATTCACGATTGTCACAGTGAAGGAGAATTTTATCATGCCTTCCTCTCAGCATATTGGTCTCAAGCTACACAAGACCGAGTAAAACATAGCATGATAATGATGAAACATTACGAACAATCTGAATTTTCCAGTCTTATGAAATATTTTGAAGACATGTTGCACAAGAATCAGTACCTGTCAAACCCGTACAGCCTCTCAGAACTCATCCGCATTTGCTTAATCAAATTGCCTGAACATTTACGTTGCAAAGACGACATTGAAGCTTTTCAGGGACTCTTACAAGAATTAGAAATCGACACTGACAATCGCGGAACGCGAAAATAAGTACACAACAATTACAGGTCACATCCGTCGCAATTCCGCGATGAAAGAAATAATAACTGGACACGACAAGACTATTCTCGCAACACAAATCGTGACCAAAACAGACACCACCCGTATGACAACCGTTGGCAGGGTAGTAATAATTACAGGGAAAGATCACCTCTCCGCGGTAATGACTATCACAGAGATAATCAGAGAAACAGACAATATAGGAACCGAAATAAATATTATCAGGGGTGACAGAATAACTTTAGACGCAACGGTCCAGCGCGCAGTTACGATTCAGGGAGAAATTCTCCACCACGTGACCGACAAGAAAGAAACTATGGAATCTACCGACATGACGACACACGATATGATCGTAACGACAGACGTGAATTGCATCAGAACTGGCGGGACTCAAACAGAGCAGGCCCCTCTCGACAAGGTGAATTTGTAGAAGTTAGGTCTCCAAATCCCAATAACGACGCGCGCCAACAATGAGACAATAGGCAATGACTCATACCGCTGGCAGCCACAAAACGTACGTATGAAACTGACGACGCAGCTGCCGTAGCTAGCAATTAAGTAAAAAATGGAAGACATTAGGGACATCTTACTCCAGGAACACGACGTAAAACATAACAACATTGCATATCCTGTGATTCACATTACAGTAAATGACGTAAAATTTACTGCAGTACTTGACTCTGGCAGTCCCATTTCAGTAATTAGTGAAACAGCCTTTAGCAAATGCAACAAATCGAACGATTGCCCCACACTTCCGTTACGTAAGATTAAATTACAAGGTGCAATCGTTGGAAAAAGTGTAGATGTACGCCAACAAACCAACATAGAATTCTTTTGTCAAAGCCACAGCTTCTCTATGAACTTTCTCATTGTTCCATTATTGTCGACGGAAATTATACTGGGAGTAGACTTTTTGAATGAATACAAAGCAATCTTAAACTTTCACGATGCTGAAATAAGTTTAGAGAAAGAAGGTAAGTCAATAGCTTTGAAATTTGAAGATTGGCTCTCAAACCATGACGAGGAAATTAATCGGCTTTACCTTCTGTTAGACAACAGTTCGGAATTTTCTACGGAACTAGACACTAACAATCACTCTGCAAGTACTGACAGGGATGATATCGACGACATATTTGATACTAATGAGTTAATTCAGAATAAAATTCAAACAATTGAGAATTGTAATGACACTGATAGGCAGGACCTTTTTGAGATTTTACAAGCACATTCCACAGTTTTTACTCACAAAACAGGAACAATCAAGGGATTTCAATACCAATTTCGTGTTCGTGAGCATACTAAATTTTGTGTTAGACCATACGTAATTCCAGCACATTATAGGGACCGTGTTAGAACAGAAATACAATCTATGCTTAATGAGGGCATTATTGAGCCTGCAGTAAGCTCATACAACAATTCATTACATGTTGTTGAGAAGAAAAATGGATCGATCAGACTTGTCTTAGATTCGAGACAAATCAATACTATCATTATTCCTGAAACAGACAGGCCGCAAACGTTGGAAGAACTTCTTCAAAATTTTAATGGTGTAAAAGTGTTGTCTTCCATTGATCTCAGATCCAGCTTTTATCAGACCGAACTTCATCCAGAATGTAGAAAATACACAGCTTTCCTTTGTTTCGGCGTTTGTAATCAGTTTCGGAAACTTCCTTTTGGTTTGAACATTTCTTCGGCAGCATTCATTCGCGGGCTAAATTCCATATTACCTGAGTTCTTAAAACGTCACATCACCTTATATGTGGACGATATTCTAATAGCAGAAGCTTCATGGGAACAACATAATCGCATCCTCAACAGTTTGCTACGTATTTTTGCAGAATCTGGAATTACAGTTAACTTGGAAAAGTCTGAATTCGGTAGGTCAAAGGTGAGGTTTTTGGGATATATTATTTCTTCTGAAGGCATTCAGCCGGATCCTGAAAAGTTAGAAGCAATCAGAGCCATTCCAGTTCCATCCACAAAAAAACAAGTCCACAGTTTTCTAGGTGTCGTAAATTTTTACCGTCGTTTTCTGAATATGCAAATTCTTGTTACACCAAAACTTTGTTCTCTCACTGGAAAAAATACTATTTGGAACTGGGACGAACAATCACAGTTGGAATTCAATTCTTTGAAAGAAGCGTTACTTAACGCGCCAATACTAGCTCATCCAGATCTGTCACAAGATTTCTGCCTTAGCACGGATTCTTCTAAAGTTGGTCTTGGTGCCCATTTATTTCAAGAAGCCACAGAAAATGACACTACTGTTCAGAAAACCATTGCTTTTGCTAGCCGAGTGCTAACAAAATCTGAAAAAAATTATTCCGTTACTGAATTAGAAGCTTTAGCTATCGTTTGGGCATTTAACAAATTCCGTTTCTTTCTTTCTGGTAAGCACGTAAAAGTATACAGTGATCATCGTGCATTACAATTTCTTATGTCTTCAAAATTAAATCATGACAGGTTAAAACATGGGCATTGTTTCTGCAAGAATTCCACTTCACAATAGTCTACATTCCCGGCAAGGAGAACATTGTTGCGGACGCACTGTCACGCGCACCGGCTGGGCTTGAGAAAAGTAACACAGAAGGCAACCTCGAGAAAAATTTCAGTATTCTTTACATTCAGAATGTCGCCTTTGAAAACTTCATCACCACATCTTTAAAGGACATTGTTCATGAACAAGATAAAGATCCGATTTGGAAAGACATCAAGAGCAAATGGCATGAAAAGACACACACACAGATTCGGCATTATTACCTGGTTAGAAACAACATACTGCTCAAACGCTGCACTGTTGATGACAAGCTATGGGTACTTTGCTTTCCTGACGATTTTGTTAATAAGCTCATTTGGTTCATTCATTTCAGCTATGCACATTTTGGCCCACGAAAATTTTATCATATTCTTCGAACGACTTGTTGTTTTAACAATATGGAAAAGAGAATTCGAAGAGTCTTGTCTATTTGTAAACTTTGTCAAAAGGCCAAACCATCTACTGTCTCTCATTGTGCTCCGTTGTTTCCTATTATTCCTTCTAAATTAAAAGAATTTGCTGCTGTTGATCTCTTGGGACCGCTTGTCAGAACATCTAATGGATTTTCGTACGTTCTAGTCGCTGTTGAACTTACTTCAAAATTTGTTTCTTTCACTCCGTTACATAAAGCCACTGGATGGTCTGTATCCAACGACTTTGTTAAAAATTTCTTACGTGAAGTTGGACACGTTAGTAAAGTCATTTCAGATAACAGACCGCAATTCAGATCTGCTGTTTGGTCACGCATGCTTCGGAATCATAAAATCAAACCTGTTTTTATTTCATTGTACTCACCACATTGTAACCCGTCTGAACGGATTATGAAAGAAATCAATAAGCTTTGCAGACTTTATTGTCACAGAAAGCATCAGCATTGGGACAGATATTTACACTTACTTCAAAACGTGCTGAATGAAATGCCTCATGACTCCATTGCTTTACCACCTACTCTTGTACTGAGGAATGAAGAACCACCGAACAGAATCAGAGAGCTTGTACCTTTCCCGAATACATGCAAACTTCGACACAAAGACATAATTGATTTGGCTATTATAAATATAAAATCTGCAGCAGACAAAAGGAGAAAACTACACGGTAAAGCAAATGCAAAGAAATTATATATTGGTCAGAAAGTTCTCATTAAAGCTCATTCATTGTCACATAAGAAGAAACACTTGAGTCACAAATTCTTTCTACTTTACAATGGACCTTACAGAATCTGACGTATACCACATGATAATTGCACTGAAGTTGAAACTCTGCGTACTAGGAAGAGTAAAGGTTTACACCATATTTCACATGTAAAACCGTTTATTGAAAGATAATCTGCTTTTTAACTTTGTCTTTGCCATAAAACTCTTAACTTCACATTTCTAGTATGCATTGTCAGACTTAGAAACTGATACCATGCATCAATGTTTGAAGTTAAATATCCAATCAAGAACCAAGAGAACTTATTTAAACAGAAATTACGAATGCATTGTTATAGTGAACAGACGTCACAGTGTTATTGTGTGTGTACATTCTTGCTTGTTAGTTGCACGATTACGTAACGACTATAAGGCTTACATACTAAGAACATTTACCTGTACTGCTAATGAGATTTTAATGCAACATTTTGGTTTACTTGAAAATACATTCTGGATTTAAAGTACTTTCTGTGAGATACCAGATGACACAGTGGTTAGTTTATGTGACAGCTACACGATTTTATCACGACACTACTAATGAGTGACAATATACAATGTTGCTTTTGCAGTGTTTCTGTTTTATTTCTGCACAGGTTTTCTGTATTATTCTGGAAAGTAAAACATGTCTTAGTAGTAACTTTTGTGGTATAGCTACAATGAGACAGCCTTTTTCGTAGCACAACAAAACATTACATTATAGTACTTTCTTGATCACGGTAAGGTACGTAATAACTACGGTATCCATACGCAAAGCATTTCACTTTCGTTTATGATGAGGTAAGTATATTGACTTCAGCAGAACTTGGCTTACAGAGGACGATAACTACGACACTTCCACAGAATTATCTTACACCAAGACGCACATTTAGCGCTACAGGACACCCATTTGAGAGATTAATTTTGTACTTAAGCCATTTATTTTTCAAGATTTTTGAATTACAAAGAAAGTTTTCCATGATACATTTCATTCCATTGCTGTAATCTGTAACACCTGAGGGTATAATTACATTAATCCTCAGGGGGGTACACGCTTACTTTGTGTACCATGTTTTTGGCAAGCACAAGGAGCCCTAGCTAATATGGTATTTGCTTATACAACTTTACGCATCGGTACCATATTTCTCTAACACACAAATTACACAGCTATCTGATCATTTAACTGAAAGATAAACATTTTTTTACTACGTCAGTGACAGATATTTACCCAATTACACAGTTGGATAACTTCACGCTTATGAAATTGTATTTTGTCTGTTCTTTGTGAACTGTTCATATATATTTTCGGAACCATTACCTTACATTAGTTGTAACATTGCTTTTGCTTTGCTAATTTCTGCTGCTTGCTTTGCCATTTGTATTTTTTATCATTGCTGTTTGTGTTAATTGTTTTGTGCTGCTGCATTGCCTCGTTCCTTAGTTTAGCATCTGATCTCAGTAGATTTAAGTTAGCTTAAGAGGGGGTAGGCTATATAAGAGAATGAGTTCCGATGAATTGGAAGGAATGCATTGAGAAGCTATAAGAAAATGGTTTGCCCAAAAAAGAATTTTGAAAGAGGATATGAACAAAAAAAGTAGGGTTTAGGGACAACAGGTTTAGGTAGGATTTTCTAGAAATAAATGATGAGGTAAGATAATGGTAAATAAATAATGAGGTAAGAAATGTGTGAACATATAAATACAGAAAGCATGCTTGGACAGGATTTTCTTGGTGGAAACAGATGTTGAAATAAGACGAAAGATGTATGGAATGAAGTTTTGGGTTGGACTGCAGTACCAAATGTCACACTGAAAACGAACCCTGTCTTTCCTTTTGTATTATTTTGCTATGTGTTTATGTACCATTGTCTATTTGTCTTTTTCCTGTCTTTAAGTGTTTAGCTAATAAGATTTATGTTGTAGAATTTTTCAAATACTATGTTATTTTCTTTGTAAAGATGTTTAAACATTATTTATTCTGTTTTGTTTTAATGCTCACATGTGAAGTTGATGTTTCGAAAGTTATTCAGACCTTTTATGTATGTACTTATGTCATAATTCCTGTAACACTGATGTATATGTTATTTCGATTCTTTTGTAAAGCCCATATTACTACAAATGTTATCTGTACTATTATGTTCTTTAATGATGTATTTTGTACCTTTGTAATTGTATTTTCATGTTGTAAATTTATAATTGCATAGACACCAGTTCTTCAAATTAAGTTACATTTCACTGCACACGTTTCTGTTGGTCATAATATATGCACAGTATGTGAGAAGTAGGGACTGATAGTGTTTGCACATGTGTTAATAAATCAGCAAGGGACTGGATAACAGCATTGCTGGTTCTAAGGACATTTCAAAAAAAATTTTCTGTGCGTGCACAAGTGGTGGTTTATGGACTTGCTATATTCTCCGCAAGAATCTTCGATGGTGATTGTGCACCTGCACAGTCGCAACGGATGGCTGCTGGGCGTCTCTACAAGGACTACAGTGCGTCTGCATCTTTGATGGCCCACCAGTACCATTATTTCTACAAGGACTACAGTGGGTCTGCACCTCTGGTGGCCCAACAATACTATAATCTCTAACAAGACTACAGTGGTCTGCTCTGTGATAACCTACCTACCAATGTCCTTCAAAACTTCGACTGACTCTGCTGTGGGTTTGCTCTGTTGTGGCCCATTACCTGTCTGCATGTCAAGAGTCAGCACTGTCTTTCCGTTGGAAGGACAACACTACTTCTTCAAGACTGCATGGACATCCACTACTTCCGTGTGCATTTTCTTTTACTGCTAAGACTTTGAGAAAAACACTGCAATTTTATTGTGATGAACGATCACGACTGTCTTTATGGACTGTGAGAAAATTTTAGCTTTTGACCAACATTATATTAATAAGTGTGTGCAGTTGATTTCTTTGTTATCGTAATTATGAAAAAATTTTAACAAATATGTATTGGCCAGTGCCCAAAACAATTTGTAAAATTTTTTGTGGGGAGCATGGGGGCTATGTAAGTAGGCTATTTAGGTTTTCTTATTGGTAACGCCACGTAGCGCTCTGTATGAAAATCACTGGCTATGCTGTGTGCAGTCTGTGGCTAGTTTGCATTGTTGTCTGCCATTGTAGTGTTGGGCAGCTGGATGTTAACAGCGCGTAGCGTTGCGCAGTTGGAGGTGAGCCGCCAGCAGTGGTGGATGTGGGGAGAGAGATGGCGGAGTTTTGAAATTTGTAAGACTGGGTGTCAGTTATGACTATTAAGGTAAATACATTGTTTGTTCTCTATCAAAATCTTTCATTTGCTAACTATGCCTATCAGTAGTTAGTGCCTTCAGTAGTTTGAATCTTTTATTTAGCTGGCAGTAGTGGCGCTCGCTGTATTGCAGTAGTTCGAGTAACGAAGATTTTTGGTGAGGTAAGTGATTTGTGAAAGGTATAAATGTTAGTCAGGGCCATTCTTTTGTAGAGATTTTTGAAAGTCAGATCGCGTTGCGCTAAAAGTATTGTGTGTCAGTTTAATCACAGTCATTTATAATTTTTCCAACGGGGACGTTTCAGATTAACAAAAATTCAAAAGTATTGTTCACAAAAAAATATCTTTCTTACACAAAATTCTTCAAAAATAAATATTTTTATCCGTAACGAATTCTCTGCATCCGAAATGTTTTCAGTTTACCAGATACATCTTATTCTGTCACAGACAGTCTTTTCTCGTCTTCATGTGTCTATCTTAGTTTTCTCATCTTCATGTGCCTCGACATGTCTCTTCTCAGCATGGAATGATGGTCAGTAGAGAGAAACATTGCAGAATATCTGAGTGTACTGTGAACGCTTGGTTGCCTCCATTCCATTCCCCATGTACCCATGGCGAAATTATATTGGAGATCCATTAGTAGCAGAGTAAAAACTTATATTCTTTGTCAATCCTCGAATCTTTATGTCAATCCGTCGTTGATTAATTCGTCTCCCGTTTCCTGTACAATACTCAAATCGTTGTGTATCCTTTACTGCATCAGGTTGTTCTTCAGATAGATTAGACGCCTTTCCATCGTTCTCTTGCTTACTCCCATGAGCGTTCAGGGAATCCTCTGCAATTGCTAGATTCCGTATGGTATGATGATAATTTCAGCCGTTCTGAATCTTGGGTTACAGGAACGCGCCTCTTCTTCTTCCAGCGAATTCAAACATTTGTTTGTCATTGATGTAACACATCCACCTCCATTCTGGTTTGGTGGACATCCATCATATCTCCTTATCCTGCTCTAAACTGTTTGTGACAGAAGTGGTAAAGTATGTATCACTTTAGCAAAACTGTTGTTATGAAGATCGCATGTGACTTCTCCATGGAGATCGCAACATGTCACATGTCGACTCTACCCAGGTTTCGTCTTATATTCCCATAGTTTTTCACAAAGGTGTTATCCTCTTGGACTGTTGCTCCCACAAAGGCATTTCCTTTCATCATTTCGAAAGTTGATGTACTGGGCATCCACACTCAGTGTTCCTTCCTCTCATGCCTAACCGATTTACTCAGTTCTGCCTTCTATCTGACCGGAATGACGATGTATTGTTCTTGATGACTTAGTGTATAATACAACATTGTGAACACCATTGTCCATCTAACATCCTCAAATTTCTCTAATTTACATATTATTACCACCTGTCTTAGTTTTTGGGTTGCTCTACCAATCCTTATCAAAGCAAAAATTATTATCAAAAACCTCTTCTCCCTTAAGATTCATTACAAACTTTACAAATACCAAACTACTAAGAGACTTTACAAAAATTCTGTATTAAAAATTATACAGAAGTTTCTCCTCATTAAATCTCTTCATAACCGTACATATATTTTGGCAGATCAACATCTTTTATCCCCATTCTATACACACATTCTCTATTTTTCTTTTCACTATTAGTATAAAGGTAATGTTTTCCTCATCTTCATCATGATGAATAGTAAGAGGGAAATTGATGGTGATGGAGGTTTATGTATTAGTATGTTGCTTTCTTTCCTTTCTAACTACAGGTACATCATACAATAAAAACTCCGCACCTTGACTCCGACTCCGGCGTCTTTTTCTCCACAATCTCTTCTTTTTGGCATAAGCTGTAACAGAACTTCAAAATACAATGTATATTTCTACTTTTTGACTCTTTTTTAAAAACTTTCTCCACTGTCCAATTCCATTGTTCTAGAGTTTGTACTTTTATCAGTTATAGTTATCCCTATCTCCTTCTTATAAACAGCAAACTTTTATATTATTTTCTCCCTTTATCTTACATTTCCTTACCGAAATCATCCCTGTGTTAAACTCACATCCCTCGATCTACATACTTCAAAGAAATAACATGCATCTTGCTTTCCTAAATAATTCAATTATCTCTCTTAACTCTTATCTCCTGACAACTTCTTACATCCATTTCCCTAACATCCCTCATTAACACCAACTTGTGGTAACTTCCACAAATCATAAATACTTCTCATACACCCATAAATATCTCCTCACCAAAATTTTCACCGTCCACGACGGAACAATCCTCAAATAAATACTTCCTTCTTACACAATACTTCATACACATAATTTCGTGGCTGCCTTTCGTCCACAAAATATACTTCTTTCTACTTTACGCTACATTTTAAGAGAGAACCTACAACTATTAGCATGTGGATAGTTATCCACATGGTAATCTCTGTTTTTCTCATTTCTTTCTACTTATTTCCCATAACACATTTCCTCTTCAGAATGATTACTTTAGTTCTTACTTTACTGTTCTTCCTTCACAACTATCTTTTAGATATACTGAGAAAGTTAACCAATTTATATTAATGAGATAAGTACAAATCAAAAAAATTATTTGTATGTATTTTCTTAGCTTCCCCTTTGACTTCTGCATTTTACTCTCATTGGAATTTGGATATCTGATACATCTCATTTTTACTGGGGAATTAATATTTACTGTTATACCCTTTAATACACATTCAAGTGACTCACATGGTCCAAGCCCAAGTATTTTTCTGTTTTTGGGTTAATAAATTCGATTGCATTATCATGAACCTCCTTAATTACTTCCATAGGACCTTTATATGCTGAAAATATAGCTTTGATACTTTTTCTTGCTATAGAGATGGTGGGTTTTCACAAGTATTTTTTGTCCTAGTGAAAATACTCGAGAGTTTGCCGTTTTGTCTGCCCGGTTCTATTTAACACTGCAGTCTCCAGATTGTTCAGTGTCAATTTCACTAGATATAGGTGTTGTACTCTGGTCACTGGTGGGAATTTAATTATTTCCCGGATTTTATCCGGTGCCGACTTATTTTTCAGAACAGTTACTGGAGGTAATAAAGTACTGCTTTGTCGCATTTCATTTACCACATTCGGAACTCAGACAAATGTCTGTCTCACGTATTATACTGCTTGCTGCAATAGAAACGACAGATGGTCCCCAAATCCTTCATCGTTCGTTCAGCCAGTTTGGCGCTCGGCATATATTTGGAAATATAAATAGATATTATCTTATGCCTTCGCAAAGTATTTTGTGCGGAACGATACTATGATCAACTGTCCGACAGTAATTTATCGACACGACCAACCTGTCGAAGGAAATCTTGTGTCAGAGTTTTGGTGATACTGCTCCCAGTTGCTTTCTTCAAGAGAGTAAACGTCACGTATTTCGATGTTAATTCTAGGACAACGAAAATGAGTACATGAACTCTGTGTATTAGGTAATGGGCCCATGAGATCTGTTGGTGCTATGTGTCTCAGTTTCTCCAGAATGATAGGGAACATTGGTGGTGATGTTTGAAAAGTTACATGTTTTGCTCTCTGGCATTTCTTAGATTTAGCCAGAACCCCTCTGATTCTTCGCTCCACATTTGCGATGTGACAAGACATCTTTAATTTTAAAAACATTTCTTAGGACCAAAATGGCTGTTACTCAAATGATTATACCAAATATACTTATTTATAAGATCCTGAGGTATGCACGTGTCCCACAACTTGTATCTGCATTACGTCTGTAGAACAAGGCATTGTCCTTTATGAAATAGAATAGTCTAATGGCGCTTGATTCACGGTTTTTCCACTTAGCTTTAACTGTGGTGAAATCTGGGTCTTTATCTTGTTCCCTGCCTAACTATTTTAATGTATTGGTGATGTAATTTTCAAATGGCACTTTTTCAAGTAATACATGGCTGCCTGCTCTTCATCTACATTACTCACTCTGCTTTCGTTAACTCCTTCCAGCAATCTGGACAGGATATCAGCTACGATGTTTGATGAACCAGGCACATAGGTGATCCGAAAACCATGTTCCTGCGGAGTTAACATCCACCGACCTAATGTTCCTGGCAATAGTTTTGCACTTAACATAAATTCCAGTACCTTACAGTCAGTAAACACATGTCTTTTTCGACCAAACAGGAAGTAGCCAAGGCTTCCAACTTTGTGATCGAGTATTTTTTCACATTTGGTAAGTATTCGACTAACGAAAGCTATCTTCTTTCTTATCCACTTTCTGTCTCCTACATATTGTTGAAAAATTACCACATCTCAGCCTGTTTTAGCACTATCGGTCACCATACAGAATTCCTTCGTCAAATCGCGATGTGCTAAATTGGGACCTTTACCAATGACATTTTTAGTTGTTGGAGCTCCTGTTCTGCTTGAGCATCCCACACTAAGGGAATCTTTTTCCTAGTTAATGTGCAAAAACATAGGGTAGCAAGGGTCTCTATCCAAATACGCTTTTTGTAGAAGTTAAAGAGCCCACGCAATGTCTTTCTGTTGTACGGAGTGCCTAAATTTTGTATTGCTTGCAGTTTGCTATGGTTGGGTTCAATTACCTGTTCATTAATCATATGGCTTCAAAACTCAACCATTTTATTCCCAAAACTGGATTATACTATGTTCACAGTTACTCCACATTCTTTTAGTGTACTCAGCAATTTATTGAGGACATCATTATGAAGTTTCCATGATGGTTCAGCTGCTAATATGTCATTGACATAACAGGTGAGACGCTGCTGGAGCTCGTTATCAAATACAGTTCTTAAACCTCTTATAAAGGAAGCAAAGAATATGTTCACTCCAAAAGGAAGCCTTTTGAACTGATAAAATCATCTAAATGTGATAAAAACCGTATACTTTCTACATTCAAGTGTTAGATCTATTTGCCATAAACTATCCCTCAAATCTAAGGAAGAGAAAATCTTGATCCCAAAGAACTTTTGTAAAAGCTCTTCCAAATTTCTGGACGATCGGTTTCAGGAATGATAATGCAATTTATCTGTCATGCATCAGTGAGCAATGTAATACTTCCATCCTTCTTATCCACGATTTGCAATGGACTGTTGTATGTTGAGCTTGAAATTTCAATAATATCATCATCTAGCAGCTTGCGTAGTTCTAAAAATACTTGTCTTCGGAATAGTATAAGATGGTACTCTATATGGTTTTTGATCTCTAACCTTAAATTCATATTGAAAATTTTTAATGACACCTGGTTTTGGTAGAAACACCTCGGCATTTTCCGTAATACAACTTCTAATTCAGCTTTGTCTATTTCTTAAATTTATGAATTTCCAGCATTACTTTATCACCTGTGGGTATTGTTTTTTCCGCTCAGCTATTCCGTGGATGTCCCCTCATCCAATGGATACAGATCCATTTGCATAGTCAGTAGTTTGTGAGCGCCTGGCATCTGTTCACATCTGAATTTTTCTTCAAAAGTAAGACTTATCTCCACGTGCATCATATACCCTTTGTCCATATTGAGTGTAACACGATTTTGATACATGAAATCGGCTCCAGTGATTATGGGCACAAACAGTTTCAGCACAATTACCATGTTCACTTCTATTTCATGTCCCTGACAGGAAAAAGTTACACGCATCTGTCTAGTAACTATCGTCGACGAATCCATGATCAGTCCTTTAACATTAACACATTTCTTCCGCAACACTGGTAGCGCACACTCAGCATTACTTTTCTCAAAAAGTTCTTTCGAAATCGCTGTCATTTCGCTTCCCATGTCAAGGATATCATCTTCAAGCGTGCCCTCTACCTCAACTCGACTGATTGGTTGCACCTCATGAGAAGCTTTAGTTTCATCTTCATGCATTAATTCATCCTTTATCGAGTCTTATGTTGACCAGTCAATGTGTTTGGCCTGCATTTGCCATTGGTTTGCTACAGTCTCCTTATTCTCCTCATTACTCTTAACACCTGTCATCTGGTTGTGCTGGGATGGAGTTGTTTGCCCATATTATTTGTCATAAGCATCAATGATCTCTTCATAAGTCCCTGTCCTATACACATCATCTGACTTGTGAACCAATACTGGAGTTGCCAATGGTGCATTATCCTTTGGCATACCATTTCTCTCTCTGTTTCGTATAAATGGACTAAATCCTCAACAATTTGGTCATCTTCAATTTTTGTATACCTGCATACATTAACTGCTGGCAACTCTTGTTCCTCACCATCTCCCAGCATTCTGGCATTTGTATCTGATCACGCCTTAGATCTACATCAGAATCCTGTTGATTAAAGCTAACTCTATTTACACATTTAGTTAAAAAAACCTTCATTTGGCGATTGAATCTCTTGTGACTGGCCTTCGTACTGTTCATTTAGTCAATTCTATTTCTTACCAGGGTTTGGTGGCCTCAACTCGACCTCCTGTACCGGTTCATCTGGAGTGCATTGTCCTGTTGAAGCCTGTTTCTCCCAACATTTCTGAGTTATAGGCAGTCCAGTTCTACCCGGATAATTTGGCTTTTGTGGTGGAGAACCTCTTAAACTTCCTGCTTCATTTGCACATTGATCATATCGCGAATTATAATAACCACCGTAATTTCTGGAACCAAAGCCATTGTTGTGATTCCGCAGCATACCAAAACAATAGTTGTTGTCTGGCCTCTGTGAGCTGCCAAAACCAAAGCCGTTACTATTCCATGGGCAATTACTATTGTTCCCAAAACAATTACTTCTCCCAACATTACTATTGCCATTGTAAGCATTATTAAAGGCCAGTCGGTTGCTATTATTCCCCCTGCCATTTTTTTCTCTCACTGCACGTTGTTTTTTCTCGTTGTCTTCATTGAAAATGAATTCAAGTTCTCTTCACATCCTTTTAAATGCCTGTATATTTATCTCCAGCTCTGCCAACTAACGATTGCTGATAACGCGAGGGTAACTTCATTGTGCACGTACGTATTAGTTCCCCGTCACTGTATGGATTGTTTAAACACTGACTATTTTTCTTAATTTCTTCGAAAAATCTGGCTTCATTCTCCGAAATTTTCAAATGACGTCTTCTGTAACAATTCATATTTTATCCTGTTTTGGGCATTCGCGGACCGCTATCGCTCCAAGAATGCAGATTTGAATTGTTCATACGACTGACAGTCTGCAGCGACTCTTTGCATCGTTTCCGCTATTGCGCCTTCGATATGATCAAAAATGAAATCAAGTTCATGTCTAAACGGCCAATGTTCTGGTAAACCGATTTGGAGGTAATGGATAAACGTGCGGGGGTGTAAGCTGTTCCCATTTTCTTTGTAATGCTGGAATCATCGAACTGTCAAAAAACGATCATTGTCAAGTTTCTCTATTGTACCACATGGCGTTTGTATTTTCGCAACGCACTCACACTGACTTGTATTTACAGGCTGATAGTTGTCACCATCCGGCTCAGTGTGAAGGGGTATTTCGTACCATGGTACACGGGGCACATGCCATCTCCGACACTGCGACTTTGCCAGCTGAGCTGGTCCATCACGAAGCTACATTTCGTCAGAATCGGGTGACTGATGATAATACTGAGACGACACTTAAGTCTACGACCTTTTTGCCTTACGCAGGAAGGGCAACACTGGTCTGTCTATCAGGGCCGTGGAGGACCGATGTACTGAGCAATAACGGCACACACGAGTACAGCTGCTAAGTAGATCTGCTACTGCCGAACGTTGTTTGAATACTGGTCACCCAGCTATTGAGACACTGCTATTAAGGAAGCTGTTGAGATTAAATTAGGGAGCAACCTTGTAAACAGGGATGAAGATTTTGTTTAAACTCTGCTTGGAATCCCGCCCTCTTTCTTGTCAAAAAACAGAGGGGCTGAGTCAATGTTACCTCACCTGCTAGTTCGTAGTGTTTCACTATCGATGCCTCTGACTTTGGTCATCTATGGTGGCACTAGGGTCCAGTGTGAGTGTGTGTGAGTTATCTTTCCTGAATTACTCCTAGAACTGAGGTTTCAAATTTGCTTGTACATGCCTGTCCATTCCAGTTTGTGCCTTGAAAATGGCGGGGTGTACTCCCGCCGAAATATAGGCGGTCGCTGTAAATATTACCTGGCTGCATTCCCGTAAGTTGTTTTAAAATTGTATACGCCAGGAACTCAGGTCTCACGTTATTTGTTTTACTGTTATAGGGTGATACAGCAATGTGACGCGTACGTGAAGTGTGGATCCTAATGCCGGCGGCATTAGTGTGATGCACTGGTGTTTCCATTTGTTGTTCCTTAGCTTTGAGTTATTCTTTATCCGTTGTGAGTTTCGAGCAATGTTGAATTAGCTTTTCGTGTTTTAAACTAGTGTTCTTTTAAATTGGGTTTAGATGGGTTTAAATCTTGTGGGTCTGCAGCCTCAGTCTTATCTGTAACTGTTAAGCCTAGAGTCCGTGCCAGACGGGTAAGCTTGTATCTATTAATCTGTAGTTTCAAAAGAGCATTCAATGTCTGTTTGTTTTGTTTATTAAAAACGTCTTATCCTTCTATATTAGCAGTTTTTGTACAGTAATTAAAATTTCTGCTTATAATTAAAAGATTTGAACCGTATTCAGTTAATTTAGGGTTAAGTAATTGTTTAGCGAACGTTAGATAACCTTAAGGGCTTTATTTAGTATTGAAAGACCTGAAAACCTTAGCATAATGTGTATTCTACTTATTGACAGCCTTGGCTTTTGTGCCGTGGCATCGTAATTGACTCGCCGCTTGCCCGCGTGTACGTACTCCTGTATTTTGGCCTGTGCAAGTATTCGGATAGCGTCTCACTGGAGTTTTGATTCCAAAAATGTTCAAATGTGTGTGAAATCTTATGGGACTTAACTGCTAAGGTTATCAGTCCCTAAGCTTACACACCACTTAACCTAAATTATTCTAAGGACAAACATACACACCCATGCCCGAGGGAGGACTCGAACCTCCGCCGGGACCAGCCGCACAGTTCATGACTGCAGTGCCCTCAACCGCTCGGCTAATCCCGCGCGGCTTTTTGATTCCAACTGCAGCTGCTGAACAAGTTAAGTTTTCCGAATATTCTACTTCATTAGTGGTTATAATAACCGCCTTTCCGAACTTACACTGTCTTGTGGTCTAACGTAACGAACCTGAGACTCTACTTTCTGTACATGAGTTTAACAACATTACTGTACGTTTAAATTCCATCTGCAATTAGCTGCTCTTGATATTCAGCTTGGCACGGTAACACACTTCTTATAACTCACTGGAAAACTACCAGACTTACAAGTACAACTGATTCTTGTTCTTGGTTGTTGTGTAGTTTAAATTAGGAACCTTTACTTAATTCCACTGTTATACTCATGTGGATTTTACTGTATGACCTTACGCCCGCTTAAAATTTTGGGTCACTTTATCTTGTTTTCTACTAAGTTTTAATGGTGCCCCTGCGGGTGTAAGGGAGGCTTCGACCTGCTTATTGTGATAGCCAGCAGTTATTTCAGTTATTGTTTCTGCGCTTTAAATATGCTCGTGTAAGTGAAACTTGTTGTTTTAATTGATATTTCCCTTGTCTTAAAGGCTGCTTATCATGTGCAAGAGAAAATTATGGTTTTAATTATCGTTCTGATTGTTGACGTATTCTGAAATAAATTTGTGATTTCTTAAGGAAAAATGACGTGCACAGCCTAGGTTCGCCCTTCCATCTCTCCTGTCCTCCGACCGCCCTTTTTCGGATATTTCAGTCATATTTGGATGACGTCGCTTGGCAGACACCGTAGTTGATCAGCGTTGTTTTGGCTGTCTTTGAGATTCGTTATGGCGTTATTCTTGAGTTTCGTCTCTTCCGTTTTCCGTCACGTATGAGTCATCTGTTGAGGTGATTTTTTTTCCTCGCATGACCATGAATCCTTGTTAAAATGTCTATGTTAAGCGTATTTGTTTCTAGTAAAAGTGAGGGGCCTATTTTGAATGCCAAGATTCTTTCTCAACTGTCCCCTGTTCTGAACCAATGTTAAGTTTGACTTCTCCTTATGTTTCTTTTAATTAATGCAAGGGACTGATATTCCTGAGAGAAGAGATTAATTTATGAAGCTAGCTATTACTTGATTGCTTCTAAATACCAGTTGGTTATAATGATAATGACTATGTTCTGAGATCTACTGCTGAACACTATAGGTATCTTCATTAACAGGTGCTGTCGCGGAGTATACTGAAACAATGATAGTTCAACTTTCTGTCACCGAACGAAAATATGATGCTGTAAGCAGTCAGAACGTGGTGTACATCGAGGAAAAAGGGAGCAACGATGAAACACTAGATATCGATGGTTCTGTCACGTTTATTTGGATATGGTTACAACATATATTCAATATGATCTCTTGTCTCAGCAACATTCTGCATCCATAACTAATCATGCTCAATGGTTGCTCGCACCATATCCTGTGTAATGAGAACGTCATCGTATGCTATCCTTCAGATCTTGAAGAGTCCGGATACATCTCCGACAGACACGATCTTTCAGATATCCTCACAATCTGAAGCTACATGTGTGTACGTCGAAGGATCTATATGGCCACACATTTTGAAATCGGCTAGAGATAATGCGGTCGTTACCAAAGATTTCTTGAAGCAGATCTTTCACCTGAAAAGCGATATGTAGTTTCGCCCCACCTCGAATGAAGGTCGTGGTGTGGATACAGTTACGTTCTTGCAAATCTGGAACCATGTGTTGCACAAGGAGGTCCTTATACCGTGCAGATGTTACTGTACAGTTAAGAGATCCGTGCGGTGTCATCTCTCTCCCCCCACCCCCCACCCCCCAACCTAGCAAAAAAAAAAATAAATAAATAAATAAAATAAAATAAAATAAAACTGACCGAGAATAAAGGAGCTTCTGAAACCACACCACGCACTTACAAAAGCTGAATGCAGTGGATGTTCCTGCACAACACGTGAAGGACTAGAACCCAACATCTGACAGTTCTGTGCATTCAAAGACCCAAGCAGAGTAGAAAGTGCCTCATCTATCCAAAGAATATTTCTCGACTATGTTACCTATTTCCATCCGTACCAAAAAACAAAGGGCAAAGTCGCCGCATTGGCGTCTGTCTTGGGGTTTCAGTTGGTGCACATTCTGCATCTCGTAAGGATACCAGTATAAAGCGTGCCGCAAAATGTTTTGAACTGCTGACGAGAAGAGAGACAGTTCCGGTGACATAGTTCGAGCACTGGGTGAAGAATTTAAGTATGTGTTGCACTGTTAGCTATAGATACAGCAACTTCATCAGCAAATGCCATGGGAATGGGCCACCTCCCTCTCCTTGCTGCATAACCAAATTCACCTGTTTCTTCAGATTTCATTATCATCTTCTTTAGCCCATTTAATAACTTCGATCTTCTTTGAGCTGTTTTTGTCGCCAACACTCCTGCGCTACACCGCTGCTCTTACTGCCGTTCTTTTCAATAGCCACTGTGTTTCGTGCGGAACCTTCACACCACCAGTCGCCTCAGAAGAGAAATCAATACACACTGCTAAGCGTGAAGCACCATACTGATGTCAAAAGCTGAAACATTTCACATACTGCGATATTTTCATTTAATGGCAGAAAGTGGAGCGCACCGATTAATGAAGATACCCACCATGTTTCAGCGTCTTGCGATGTATACTGCCCGCACTGTAGTACTCGAAACAAACTCAATTTACTTAAAACTACCTGGTATTTCCTGCGTGGGTAATGCCGAGATTGTGTAACACGTGGTTCCATATACATATGAAAGCTACTGATCTAAGATTGGCAGCCTTTAACTACGTAAGGTTTGGCGCACCAGTTGCGCAAAGATTATGCAAGAGTTCATTGTGTGCCGAACTAAATCGCATATATTTGTATAAGAACACTGGTATTTCTGGATACAAAAATACGTAAAATAAAGGAAAGGCACCTGTAGAGGACTGGTGTGTGGCACGCAGGAACACATAACAGAAAACAGTAAACACTAGCTTTCGCACTCTTGCTATTTTTCTTTTATCGGTATCACACACAAACGTACCGCCTTTTGCATGTCTGTGTGGTTAGTTTGTGTGAATGTGTATGCTCGCACTAGAAAAACAGCAAGAGCGTCAAAGCTAGTGTTGAGTGTTTTCTATCATATGTTTCTGTTTACCACACACCAGTTCTCTGTAGGTGTAGGTAAGTGGTTACCTTTACCTTATTTTATGTACTGATCGATATTTGCCATGTATATTTTTAGAGAGCTTGTGCAGAAAATTCATCTTTACAGAAACTGCTAAGTACTTGTAAATGTCTTTTATGATTAGGGACAGGGTACCACACGTTGCGAAGTTCGTGTTACTGTAACTTTAAATATTTGTCCTAATCGTTCAAATGGTTCAAATGGCTCTGAGCGCTATTGGACTTAACTTCTGAGGTCAACAGTCCCCTAGAACTTAGAACTACTTAAAACTAACTAACCTAAGGACATCACACACATCCATGCCCGAGGGAGGAGTCTAACCTGCGACCGTAGCGATCGCGCGGTTCCAGACTGTAGCACCTAGAACCGCTTGGCCACTCCGGCCAGCTGTCGTAATCGTCCTTATTTTCAAATTGTTTATCAGCACTGAGTTTTGTTATCACATTTAGTGAACGATTGAGACTTAGTAGTGTGTATGTACGGATGAGTTTCGTATTTTTAATAATGTGCCTGTAAGTTAACAGCAAAATATTTTTTACGACCAGTTGTAAGTTGATACATTTGCCTCCTTATCGTAAAATGCGATGAAAAATATCTGGAGATTAAACTGTGGTATGATCTGCCACGGCGACATTTCTATTTGGTGAAATGTAATGTTAATAGTGTGCATTTATTAATAAATGAAGAAGTACTATTTTTCCAACGGGATCCAGCACGTTCCATACCGTCACATTATTAGGTAAGTTATTCGACAAGGGCAAACACTTGCTGGCTCACATTCAGGCTTCATCGGATTCTACAGCGCCCCAAAGCGAACATTTATTTGCATGGCAAATATTTTGTCTTGAGAGCAAACTAACGCAAACCAAATAAAAAATCTCAATTATGGCAATGCCGTATCTCATACGAGGCGCAGTGATATTTTATTAAATAAATAAGTGGAAAAAGGAGAAAGTTATTAGGCGGTCGAAAGATGACTATCCTGAATTGTGAGGCAGCTGTGATTGCGCCTTTTGTAGTGTGGCAGCGGAGCAGACCAGCCGATATCCGCAGTGGTGGGATCCCGTGGGAAATCGCTGCACCTGGCTAGGCTAGGGTTGCCGGTGGTGGAGGGGGTGGGGGGGCGGGGGGGGTGGGGGGGGGGCAGGATAGTGAAACAGAGAGAAAGTAGTTGGCCGGCAGGGGCAACTCTGCCAGACGCGCCGCTGAGAGCCAGCGGACAGACGAACTGCGCCTTGCGAACCTTCCCTCGCGCACCACGCAGCACGCAGCAGCTTCCAGCCTGTTCTACGCCGGATTCGACCATTGGGCACTCAAAAGAAAGTGCGGCAACTGTAAACGCATGTTTCGATAACATGGGCAGAGCTGTTTCGTGAAACTGAACCTGAAACTGCGACAAAACGCAAACAAAATTGGGCGGCTGATTGCAGAAAGGATTAATATTGAAATCATAGTGTGAAATCATGAGTGTGATAAGATGTTTTATCAAAATTGGTTAAACGAGAAAATCGTTGTCTAGACGATGTGGAAGCTAGGTGGACTACTCTCAGATCCAATACGCAGGAGGCAGCATTAGAAGGTTTAGGAATAAAAACGGTGTATGTGATATGAGGCAGTACTACATGCAGAATACCCTGGCTCAACCTAGACGTCAAGGAATTAGCTACTCAGAAGAAGAAGAAGAAGAAAGCGTTCCTAAAATATACAGCCAGTCAAAGTCAAGACGATTATACTGAATATAAGACCATTCATAATAGGGTGCACTCAGTTATCCGAAAAATAAGAGGATTATTGGAAGCGATATATAAAATGTATGGAACAAGAAGTTTATAAATCACAAAGGGAAGTTGGTGGATGCTTCAAAAGCAAAACAAGTATATTAATGAACAAATTCAGATATATAATGGAAGTAAAATTCAGTGGGAAAATTATTTTGAATTGTATTGTATAGGACGGAACAAAGATTGTAACTAAGCTGTTTCTACGGGTTATTACGTTAAGAGTGGGAATGGAAATGCTTATTGATTGTGAAACCTACGTGAGAAGATTAGGGTCGCCACCGACTCTAACCATACAACTAATCAAAGGTTTGGTCAAGTCGGAAAATAAATTAATTTGATCACAGACCAAAAACTCACAAAAATGCATACGTTGTGATGTCGCTCATAGGGGATACGATGAAATTAATAGTACTGCCCGTGCATTGTTCACGGCAGTCAAACGTTTAAAATACAATAGAAAATGCATGAACACTGCATAAGATCAGCTCCCACCAACACACCTGAAAATAAGACTTAATCTAAAGCATTTGTTATAAAATACAAGGGGAAACTAATTACTGAACCTGTGCGTAAGGAAACGCGTTGGGTGTGCTAACGGGAAAGCTACGAGGTGAGTGGCTTAGGTGCAAAAACGTGACCTCGGAATACAAGAGAATATTGTGGATGAACTCATTTATTTGTAAGACATAGATGTGAGGCATGTACACAATTCCTGATAACATTAATGCCTAAAACATTGAAGAAAAGCGTCGATACGTTCACCGCTATAATCTACACCTAAATCATTGGTTTGAATCATTCATACAACTGCTGTTGCCTGATAACTGATCGCAATAACTCGTGAAGCGGTACACGTTTTGCAGTACACCCGCGTGCCCACGTGGTTTGTGGAGGTATCGTAGCCAAGTTACAACAATATCACATCACACAGTCATGAACAGTTAACATTCTTTAAAACAAACATGAGACCGGACAGTTAGTGATGACGGTAGCCCAGCAAACTCTAATGTTCAACCACGTGGTCAGCTCCCCACGGACGAAAGATACATAAAGCAAGGAAAATTTACGAGAAGGCAAAGCTATTGATATTCAGAGAAATGAAAGCTTATACAGGCACAGCTGAAGGCAAACTGACATTCATACAGAAGCGAGTGCTCACTTCTTATCGACCCAAGTCTGCTACAGAAATTTACTAAAAGAAAAATCTGCCAAAGTTTTGCATTCCTTGCTGCGACGAGGCAAAGCAATCTTTTAGAGCTGAAAAGCGAGACCAAAAGCTAACAGCTCTCCCCCCGCCAAGTAACAACGCGCCACGCGGTCAGTCTAACTCACCACTCTTCGACGCTTCCCGTACTGGTGGCAGACTGCCTCCTTTTTTCCTCTCCAGCCTCCTCCACGCTCCGCGTGGACCGGAAAACCCAAAGATGCCATTTCCGCCACCAACCAAACGCAAGTGGATTTCTCACAAGTAGCGCAAACCTCTTTGCCTACTTGACCACTACCAGAGTTGGCTATTCTCTACAACTGCTGCTGAATGTGTATGACTATCGCAGACTTCCTGCAGCAGACTACGCCACCGTCTAGCAACGTGACACACAACCACATTCATTCAATCACACCACTATGAGAGTCATGCGAAAAGAGAAACAAGGAAAAGAAAGAGAAATGGTAGTGAAAATGGGCTACCGGACTAATGAAAGGTGGCTACAGGACCCTTTCAAGATGGTAGCTGAAACTGTTCGCGAAAGCACAGAAAATAGCCTTTTCACTGGAGGGAACATGCGCTGCCATAAAAAGACTCAAAACTAGAAAATCTCCAGGGCCAGGTGGCATGTTGTTGTTGTGATCTTCAGTCCAAAGACTGATTTGGTGCAGCTCTCCATGCTACTCTATCCTGTGCAAGCTTTTTCATCTCCCAGTACCTACTGCAACCTACATCCTTCTGAATCTGTTTAGTATATTCATCTCTTGGTCTCCTGCGATTTTTACCCTCCGCGCTCCCCTCAAATACTAAATTGGTGATCCCTTGATGCCTCAGAATATGCCCTACCAACCGATCCCTTCTTCTAGTGAATTTGTGCCACAAATTTCTCTTCTCTCCAATTTTATTCAATACCTCCTCATTAGTTATGTGATCTACCCATCTAATCTTCAGCATTCTTCTGTAGCACCACATTTCGAAAGCTTCTGTTCTGTTCTTGTCTAAACTATTTATCGTCCATGCTTCACTTCCAAACATGGCTACACTCAATACAAATACTTTCAGAAACGACTTCCTGACATTAACATCATTTAACCATACAGTAAAGCTGCATGCCCTCGTGAAAAATTACTGCTATAGTTTCCCCTTGCTTTCAGCCGTTCGCAGTACCAGGTGGCATATATAATGAATTAATAAAATATGGGGTCAGGGGGGGGGCAGGTATTATATCAGCTTCATACTTTATTTTACAGTGTCACGGAGGAAGAAAAGATACCAAAAGAATCAAATGAAAGTATGACAATTCTAGTGTATGAAAAAGGAGATAAATAAGTATTACATAATTACTTGGGAGTTGCCTTACTTGATACCATCTTAAAACTGTTACATCGGTGATTAGAGACACAATGCATTATTATATAGGAATAACAGAAGAACAGTAAGGATTCAGGAGAAACAGGAGCACAGTAGATGCTACTTTCGTTTTAAGGTAGATGATGAAGATCTGCACAGAGTTTAATAACCTGCTCTACTTGTGCTTCGTTGACTTGTCAGAAGCCTTTGACAAGATTAGAAAAAAGGATATAACTAAAACCATAATCGACAAGAGAGCACCAATGGGTTTACTCGAAATCATATGATATAGAAATATAGGTAATAAAACGAGAATTAAAACGCATGCAGGATTCACAGATGAAATTACTGTTCAGCTTAGTAGTGTACTACATCATTGATGACGTAAGAAAGAAACCAGGCGACAATGGGAAATAAAGTGGTAAATATTATATGTCATTCTCAGTTGATATCATATAATGAGGATAATTTACAAAGGTTAGTTACCAATTTTATAAAACAGCTAAGCAATATAACATGGAAATCTCATTTAAAACAACTAAGAGTGTGGTGATATCAAGAGCACCTGTGTGATTGATGTAAATAACAAGTAGATGGTGTGTCAGTCGAAAAAGTGATGAGCTTTAATTATCTAAATAGAGTCTATTATCACCAGCTATACAGCCTTAGCCATGGGAGCGAGAAATCAAGTGACAAAGGCAATAAGAGCAGCCATATGCCTGCAGAATATTGTGTGGAGAAACAAATTTATGGCAGATGGGGAAAATAAAAGTATATAAAATAATTCTGCGTCCTGACATATGCATCAGAAACTAGAGCAGAAACGAAAAGAGTAAAACAAAAGTTAATCGCAGTGAAATGAAGGTACTAAGACAGATCAAAAGAGTAACCATAAGTGAGGAAAGAAGAAATGTGTCGATAAGAGGACGGTGTGGAATACAAGATGAAGACAAGAAAAAGAAACTGGAAGGATCATATGGAAAGGATGGACCTTACGAGACTATCTAAAATTTTTTAACATGGACGACTACTTGGACGACCACCCTAGAGATAGGTAGCAGAGTTCAGCCAGCATTTCCACAGAATGAGGCAGACAAACAGGGGCAACACTGGCAGTGGAACAAGAAGATGAAGAGCTGTTTCGTAGTTTGTCAAACTATTTCGAAAAATAACTCACGCTACTGTGTTTCTGCTAAAGACGATCTGTCGTGGCACAAGCGCTACGCTTGTTTTTCAGATGTCGTCAGTACACAGAAGACGAAGTCGCACGTCACGTCCAGTGGCGCCCCAAATCGTCGTACTTAGGAGGACAAGAGGACCGCGTCTACTCGTCATCAATGACTTTGTCTAAACTTATGGTCTGTGCAGACCTTGGCCAGAAATGAAAGTGACTGAAGTCGGTACTCCAGACGACCAAGTTTTTAGAAAAAGTAGCGTTTCTGAGGCAGATCGAGCGAGGCATGCACCATTTATTAGGGACGTCTTGAAAGTAAGTTTCGTCATTGTTTGTTTTTGAAAGAAATCGTACACAAGGTGACACAAACAAACGTCATATGGATTCACATCCTTTGTGGCTTAATGACAGAAGAGACGTCAGCGGAGGGAGACCGACGCATGCGCAGAGCGCCGAAGAAGGGGAGTAGCAACGTACCGGCGTTTCCGGGTGTTTCGAGTACACGTCATGATGGCAGACGGACGTTTATTGACAGTGTGGTCGCCAAGGGAAGTGCGTGCTGTTGTCCACTATGAACGGCTCCCTGGGAGTAGTGTGTCCGTCATATATGAACTTCTACAGACCGTGTATGGTGAAGAGGTCATAACTCGTCAAAGGATTTGTCGCTGTGTTGCTTATTGCTCGTTCAGGGAGAGACTTTCACCTTTTCCTTCAGTGTAAGCCGCACTCTCGGGACATCGCTTTCAAACCAATACTGAGGTGGAGCAGGCTGTGTGGCAATTCCTTGCATCGTAGGGCCCAGAGTTTCACCAAAGTAGTTTCTTCAAAGTAACTCCAAGCGATGACAAATGTCTCAACGTCGGAGGCGACTGCGTCGAAAAATAGTGCAAGGTGATGCCATGGTGTATTTGTTTTTGGCTAAGAAAACTTCCGTTGTCGAAACGATGACGATACTTACTTTCAGACAGTCCCTCTTATGTCAGACTGTTTGTTTACAAGCCTCGGTTGGCGCAACAGAAAGACGACGGAAGGGTAACCCGATGGTCGTGGGATTGGGTCCAAAAAAAATTTTTTTTCTTCAGTTTTTGCGTTTATTAAATACAAATGATCCGAAATAATGCTCAAAGTATTGTGTTTATTAATATTTTCATGTGTTGTTGTTGTGGTCTTCAGTCCAGAGACTGGTTTGATGCAGCTCTCTTTGCTGCTCTATCCTGTGCAAGCTTCTTCATCTCCAAGTAACTACTGCACCTTATATCCTTCTTAATCTGCTTAGTGTATTCGTCTCTTGGTCTCCCTCTACGATTTTTAACCTCCACGCTACCCTCCAGTACTAAACTGGTGATCCCTTGATACCTCAGAACATGTCCTACAAAATGATCCCTTCTTCTAGTCCTGTTATGCGACAAATTTCTCTTCTCCCCAATTCTGTTCAGTACCTCCTCATTAGTTATGTGATCTACCCAGCTAATTTTCAGCATTCTTCTGTAGCACCATATTTCGAAAGTTTCTATTCTCTTCTTGTCCATGTTTCACATTCATACATGGCTACACTCTGTACAAATACTTTTAGAAAAGACTTTCTGACGCTTAAATCTATACTCGATATTAACAAGTTTCTCTTCTTGCTATATTTTCATAGAACGTATAAAGAGGAAAGGGTAGGGGTCATTTGGGGTTGAAAATAAATTCCCAAAAAAGGATCGTATTTACAGCGTTCATGAGGACTCCAACTTTCCAAGAAGGGATAGTAATTAAAGCGTCCGATCAAAAAATTAAATCGAGAATTCTCGTACGTCGACGTCAATCGAAATGCTGTTTTTAACGTCACTTGTAATAAAATATTTGCTTTCGTATATTCTTTTTCTACCAATCGACTTATAAACGTCAAGGGACAAAAGTAGTTCTCATGAAACGACCGATATGAACAACGTAATAACTCGATGGCACGCAGCGCAATATGCTGTAACTCTTTCCGGAATATTTTTACCAACAGCTTATGCATACCTATAAGGTAGTACTGGCTCTTTTGTACCGAGGATACAAGAAACGATGGGTGAGTACGCTGCAAAATATAGAAATTTCATTACTTCTTCAAAATCTGTGAAATTTACAACAGCCCTATAACAAAATTTTTTGACTGATCTGACGAAGGCCTAGGTCTACGTGCAGGGGAACAAATTTCTTCTGTTAATTGAGTCGTGTGGAGGACAAATAAATCTATAATTATACAACGAGATTTCGAAGGTGAAGAGGGATTACCATCATGCAGTATTAAAATTATGCCTTCCAAATGCACTCCGCTAATGCATCTTTCCAGTCTCTATGTTTATTGTCAGATTAAGAATTTGGTCAAAAATTTTAAAACTTCCCTTATCTCACTGAGAAAAAAAGTCACACACCGAGGACACTACATGGAAATACATTCCATTTTACGTTACGGGCTATCATCGTCAATATTTGGCAAAATCATGTGTTACACGTGTTTGCCACCAATCTGTCCAATGAGAGAGAAGCTTCTATTAGTGTAAACCAAGTTTGTTTTCCTGTATCTGATGACGAGTAGGCACGATACACTTGTTATCGTTTATTCACTACGTCACTCTACAAAATGGACTTGCAGATTGAAGACTGGGGTGGCTGCGAGTTTGAAGCAGATACGAGCACAAAGCCTGGATGTATCTCACATCGGTCACGTCTTGGACGGAGATAGACTATATTACCTGGTACATAGTTATATAATGGAGCTCATAAGACAGAAAACTTCATACAAAAGGCTGATATCTATAAAGAGTTTCTGCATAAGAGCGTAACAAACGGGATGCGAAGGAAATTTTCCGAAAACTGGACGGAATATAGGCAAACATATCCAACAAACACTTGACTCTTTCATGTTTGGTCAATCCAGTCCAAGTGAATGAAACAATGGCAACAAATGAAGTGCTTAATTCAAGTGAACCACTTGGAACTAGTAACTGTACATTCTGTGGAAAAGAAAACAATCTGGAGCACGAATTTATGTCTATCAGATACAAGCAGATAATTCTGTAGACAAAAATTCAACTTGTTTTGATGAGTAGGATATACCTCGGACGTATGCAAATAAGAGTAGAACCACAGAAGATACACTATCCACCAACAAAACTGGCGCCATTGAACATCGTTGGCGGCATCTGCGTGACCGCTCTTTCTGGCTAAGCTATCTTTGACGGCTCGGGATTGTCGGACACTCGCTATTGATGCAGGAAGTTGCCGTTTGTGAGGCCCGGATTTTCGGGGAGAATCGCGTGGCGGAGAGTGCGCCGGTGCTATACGCGAGAGGGCTGAGTCGCTGCGGCCGGATTGGGAAGTCGCTGATGAGTAGCACTGGGATAGGAAGTTGCGACGCGCTCGTCGCAGTATAACCTGGAGCTCAGCTGTTTCGACGGCGACCTAAGGGGCCTGCCTGTTACTGCGGAACTGGGTTTAGCTGGGGCCGCAGTAGAAGCCGTGATGTCCGTGGGCCGTCGGTGCTGGTGCACACCGATACTCTTCGCCTGCAACGGTACACCGTGTCTGACGCCTTCGCAATAGCAGCGGCCGTTGGGATTATTCGAAAGGTAAGCATCTCGAGACTGTAGTGCATCTCCTAGCCTGCAAAATTGTGTTAGTCATCAGTGACTGCATATTCACGGTGTCAGTTTTTACAAGCTGTGTCTCATTTGGCTCAGGTGTGTTCATTTCCGAACCCTCATACTATGGTCTCTCTGCGTGTGTTTGCGTACGTGGGGGGCACACAATTCTGTTATCCGAGAAAGAGCCACCTATTCAGTAAAAGTGTTTCAAGCGACTTAATAACTTCACTGCCGTGTAGCAAATATTATTTCTGATGAAACTTAATGTTCTCAGTGCCAGATTACGAATCGTAATATTGCACAGCCTGTCCTGCGTTGCAATAAGTCGCAGATAAATGCATTTATGTATTTAGATTTGTAGAACCACTCGTTTGCATTTATTAAGTTAGTTTACCTTTCTCTTAATATCACGAGTAGTTACTGGCTTGGAGGTTCAAAGTAGTCTCGCTTGTATGGTCATGGAGTCAGTTAAGATAACTGTGGCTGTTAAAGTTGTATTCCGCCTAGATAATCCAGTGCAAGATTATTTCCTATCCTCTCTTAGCTGTAACGGCTTAACAGTAGTATCGCTTCTGGCTTGTAATTAATATCCATTCTTTATGTTACAGAATGCATTTAAGGTGGCCTGTGTGTACGATACTGTGGCTGGTGCTGTTGCCACCAGAATAGCCGTGAGGGCTTCATTGCCACTGTAAGTCGCACTATAAGGCGTGAACCACTATAAAATCTTTAGTGTTTTATTTGTGTTACTTTATTGGTGATATAGATAAAATTCTAAAGAAAGTATTTTCCAAGCAGATTAAATTAAGCATGGGGACTTATGAAGATGATCTAAATTCTTTTGATAAATTTCTCTCCTATTAATATTTTGGAAGCATATTAGTCGAATGGTGGCCCCTGTGGCCGGATCTTCTAATTAAATCAAAGACTCGTTTATTGATTAACTCGCTGCAGTTAATTTGAGTCTATGCTTCATTTGTAAAGGATTTTGGTACAGCAACTTACTATCAGCTTGGCTGATCCAGAATGAGATTTTCACTCTGCTACAGAGTGTGCGCTGATATGAAACTTCCTGGCAGATTTAAACTGTGTGCCGCACCGAGACTCAAACTCGCGACCTTTGCCTTTCACGGGCAAGTGCTCTACCAACTGAGCTACCCAAGCACGACTCACGCCCCGTCCTCACAGCTTTACTTCTGCCAGTATCTCGTCTCCTACCTTCCAAACTTTACAGAAGCTCTCCTGCGAACCTTGCAGAACTAGCACTCCCGAAAGAAAGGATACTGCGGAGACATGGCTTAGCCACAGCCTGGGGGATGTTTCCATGTCTCTGCAGTATCCTTTCCATTCTGGAAACATCCCCCAGGCTGTGGCTTAGCCATGTCTCCGCAGTATCCTTTCTTTCGGGAGTGCTGGTTCTGCAAGGTCCGCAGGAGAGCTTCTGTAAAGTTTGGAAGGTAGGAGACGAAATACTGGCAGAAGTAAAGCTGTGAGGACCGGGCGTGAGTCGTGCTTCGGTAGGTCTTTTTTTTTTTTTTTTTTTTTTTTTTTTTTTTTTAAAAATCTCATTTTGTTCGTTATTGTTAGTTTCAATTGTTCGTGTCGGACGTCACATGACGCCCGTTGAAGTTCGTTATTGATCCATTCACTCAGTTTTTTTATTACAGAGGGCAGCCAACCCTCTGACTGAACACGCTGAGCTACCTTGCCGGCAATTTTTTTTTTGGGGGGTGGGGGGGGGGGGGGGTTGGCGGGAGAGAGGCGGGGAAGGAGCAGGGGTGAGGGAGGCATTTGGGCCAAGGCGGGTGACAGGGGTGCGGAAAAGGAGGTCTGTGTGGAAAGTAGGGCTGGGGAAGGAGATTAGCACCGAATCACAGCCATGCTTGGGTAGCTCAGATGGTAGAGCACTTGCCCGCGAAAGGCAAAGGTCCCGAGTTCGAGTCTCGGTTGGGCACACAGTTTTAATCTGCCAGGAAGTTTCATATCAGCGCACACTCCGCTGCAGAGTGAAAATCTCATTCTGGAAACATCCCCCAGGCTGTGGCTAAGCCATGTCTCCGCAATATCCTTTCTTTCAGGAGTGCTAGTTCTGCATGGTTCGCAGGAGAGCTTCTGTAAAGTTTGGAAGGTAGGAGACGAGGTACTGGCAGAAGTAAATCTGTAAGGACGGGGCGTGAGTTGTGCTTGGGTAGCTCAGTTGGTAGAGAACTTGCCCTTGAAAGGCAAAGGTCCGGGGTTCGAGTCTCGGTCCAGTACACGGTTTTAATCTGCCAGGAAGTTTCACCTTGGGTGATATTTTTTGAACAATCACTCCAACACTTTGCCGTTTTGTAAATTATCTGTATATTTATGTGAATCCTTGAGTAAGTGCCGGTTACAATAAATTTATCGTAATGAAATTCACACATGTTGTCACTACATTTTGTGTCCTCAATTGGGCTTACTCCTACCACTCCAGCAGCCTGTATGCTCTGCAGTCCCTTTCAAAAACAAAGTGCTATGTTACGGCTGGTGCGAAACTCTGCCCACTAGATCACAATTTAAGAATCGCAGGGTTCTCTTAATTTTTCAAAAATAGAGTGACAGACAAAAACAGAATTTAAAAACTACATTGCCACGTACCAAAGGTACTTAAAATTCATTTTAAAACGCAAAAATTTACGAATTAAAATTATTTCAAGACTTACGAGATCAATTTTTTCCTTTCATTCTATCCTTTTACAGGTTTTTTAATGTGTCAATAGACAAACGTCTTTAGTAATATACTTTCTACGCCGTATTAAAGAATTAAGTACAGTTGTTCAAGCTGAAAGTGATGGCAGACAAAAATCGTATAAAGAATTGTAAGCCCACCTATGCGAGGGAGAGAGTAGAAGAAGCGATGCATCAAGACAACGAGACACTCCAAGGCAGAATTCCCAACCACAATATCCCTCCACAAGCAGAGAGGAGGACCAGGAACAATTTCCAGAGACACTGACTGCCACCTCTTTCACTCTAGACCTCTTTTGGGAAAAAAGAATAAATTTGGCATGCCAGTGCGGAAAAATGGTGAATTCTGCCATAATGTGTTGAGCTAGAAAAAACATGAACAAATGAGAAAACAACTTTTGCTTCTAACTCAAATTACAATAGTGCAATGTTGTGTAGTGTAGAATTATAAACTACAAACTCGGTGGTGTAGCAATTGAGCATACTACAAAAGTGTGTGCCTTCTGAATACCGATAAGCATATATCTTACTCTAGGACCAAAATGTATTAAGTATGCTTCTGGTCCGCTAATATGTAAAGTCTCGTCTATAAGGTATGCCAACTGGAAAAGGAGACCTTCGCTGTAACGCTGTTGTGTGACCGTGTGATGGTATTCCGAGTTGCCCAAGTGGTGCCATTTCCTCATTTCTGGAGAGCTGTTTCCGCAGTTCGTTTCATGATGGAGTCTACCCGCAAAAAGAGTGGTTATCCAATATCTTCACATAGAAGGCTAGCATGATTCACAATTTTATCGCATTCCAATTTTATCAACGTGAAGAGGCGGGGCTTTTGGCGAAGAAGACCCTCGATCTCCTTCAAAAATTTCGCTGGGAGGTCCTGAAACATCCTCCGTATAGCCTGATATTTCCCCATGTGACTCGCATGTCTTCAGTCCCTTAAAACAATCTCTGAAAGTCGCTGGTAAACCTTTCGGGATGTAAGGTCGTGGTCCAAGAAACTCTTCTGTTCCTGACCTTTCGTCCAGGACTGCGCTGGACATCCTCAGAGGCGCTTCTCCGCTACTCTGGCCGACCGACCGTTCGGACGTCCGAGAGCGACGCAAATACGTAGGAAGGGGGGCGTGGTCAAAGTGACACATCAGCAGCGGAGATAATCCTTGTGAGGCATAAAACTTAACTTTCGATTGTCGTCTTTTCAAAGATAAAACTGTCTAGCGATTCTGCGGACCTACTGTCCATAAGTCGCTAAGTTTCATTGCCTCCTCTTCCCTATTAAAATTATCCTTATTAAAATTAACCAATGTGACAAACGCCTATCGCTGGTTTTAATTTATCAGTGACGTGATGGAAGGGGAGACGCTTCAAGACACGCAGTTTACGTAAGTACTTAATGTACAGAATTATTCTTTTCCACATGACAGTATTTACTAAGCTAGTGTAAAAAGAGGAAAGTTATAAAATACTTCCTATCTAATGACTGTTTAGATCACCTGAGGATGGGCCTAAATTGGCATGAAACCGGTCGCGATTTTAACAGAAACTTTTTACGGCCAGTGCAGGGCTTTTGCATCCTTATTAAAAGTATGGGCGTTTAGCTATGGCTGTCCGCAGTTCAAAAGAATATACACACATCAAAAACAGTTCTGCATCACCTCGGTACCGAGATCTCCGGAACTTGTACATAATATTGGAAAAGAGATAAACATAAAAATCATTTCTGCCCTTTTTATTGCTTATGAAAACCACACATTGCATGTTGCACCACCATACAGCGAGACCTTCAGAGATGGTGGTCCAGATTGTTGCACACACAGGTACATCTAATACCCAGTAGCACGTCCTCATGCATTGATGCAGGCCTGTATTCGTCGTCGCATACTATCCACAAGTTCATCAAGGCATAGTTGGTCCAGATTGTCCCACTCCTCAACGGCGATTCGGCGTAGATCCCTCAGAGTGGTTGGTGGGCCACGTCGTCCATAAATAGCCCTATTTAATCTATCCCAGGCATGTTCGATAGGGTTCATGTCTGGAGAACATGCTGGCCACTCTAGTCGAGCAATGTCTTTATCCTGAAGGAAGTCATTCGCAAGATGTGCACGATGGGGGCGCGAATTGTCGTCCATGAAGACTAATGCCTCGCCAATATGCTGCCGATATGGTTGCACTATCGGTAGGAGGACGGCATACACGTATCGTACAGCCGTTACAGTGTCTTGCATGACTACCAGCGACGTACGTCGGTCCCACATATTGCCACCCCATAAAGCAGGGGACCTCCACCTTGCTGCACTCGCTGGACAGTGTGTCTAAGGCGTTCAGCCTGACCGAGTTGCCTCCAAACACGCCTCCGACGATTGTCTGGTTGAAGGGATATGCGACACTCAGCGATGAAGAGAACGTGATGCCAATCCTGAGCTAACCATTCGGCATGTTGGTGGACCCATCTGTACGGCGCTGCATGGTGTCGTGGTTGCAAAGATGGACCTCGCCATGGACGTCAGAAGGGAAGCTGAACATCATGCAGCCTACTGCGCACAGTTTGAGTCGTAATACGACGTCCTGTGGCTGCACGAAAAACATTGTTCAACATGGTGGCGTTACTGTCAGGGTTCCTCCGAGCCTTAATCCGTAGGTAGCGTTCATGCACTGCACTAGTAGCCCTTTGGCGTCCTGAGTGAGGCATGTCATCGACAGTTCCTGTCTCTGTGTATCTCCTCCATGTCCGAACAACATCGTTCACTTCGAGACGCCTGGAAACTTCCCTTGTTGAGAGCCCTTCCTGGTACAAATTAACAACGCGGACGCGATCGAACCGCGGTATTGACCGTCTAGGCATGGTTGAACTACAGACAACACGACCCGTGTACCTCCTTCCTAGTGGAGTGACTGGAAGTGATCGGCTGTCGGCCCCCCTCCGTCTAATAGGCGCTGCTCATGGATGATTGTTTACATCTTTTGGCGGGTTTAGTGACATCTCCAAACAGTCAAAGGGACTGTGTCTGTGATACAACATCCACAGTCAACAACTATCTTCAGGAGTTCTGGGAACTGGCGTGATTCAAAACATTTTTCGGTGTTTGTATATTGTCATTCAAGTAATTCTCTCGTGCGAGCGCAATCATAAGTGATGCTGAGCTGCTTTCCACTTTGATTAGCCTTTTTGGCCTTTTTTGCCACCTTTATAATTGAAAGACGGTTAAAAATTGTACATCGAATCTCTCGCCCTTTCTTTCCCTCCATCCTTCATCCTCTCTCTCTCTCTCTCTCTCTCTCTCTCTCTCTCTCTCTCTCTCTCTGTGTGTGTACTTCTCTCACTCGCGCATACACACACACACACACACACACACACACACACACACACACACACACACACACACACACCGTAGAATATCATGTGCCATTAATCGTAAATTCACACAACGTAACACACACCGCAAACATCAATAAAATCACCGTATCGTACAAATTATGCCTCATTATGAAGCAAATACTGACAACAAATTTACTTAGAGGGAAAATACTGCAGAACTGTAACTTCGTTATCAGAATTACCACATAACAATCGGGAGATTTAACAGAAACGTGAAGCTTAATTGCGATTTAGTCTTCAAGAATATTTGAAATCAATAACAATGCCCTTAATTAAATTCCTGTCAGTCATTCATTATTTGCTACATGGACTCTACGAGAGAGAAGCGCTTCCACTTTCAGTTAGCGTGTTGATGTGTAATATCTTACATCTTGCACCAGAATGTTCGCTAAATGTTGAGTTGTTACTAGAGGAATACGTACCTTCATAGACAAAAAAAAATCAACTATGTAAATCAGACTAACTGCCACTAAACCTAGAGATATATTTTTCATCTGTATTGCAGGGGTGGATACAAAAAATGTTAATAATCTGGAGAGTAGAAACGGAAGTTGGGCAATGAAGGCAGTACCCGAATACTGGAGAAATCTTCAAAAAAAAAAAAAAAAAAAATAGTATTCGGTCAGAAAAGGAAGCAGAAGTGGTGGCCCGAAGTTCCAGATCACCAGTGTTTGTACCAATGTCCTGGATTGCATTCCAGACCTCTCCGCAGTGTCTCAGGCAGTAACGGCATGTGACTCTTGATGGTGATCCGACCATCGCATGAGGACGTTAATCCCGGCGACATCCTTGCTGCCTTTCAAGGAGTACGCTGTGTGCCGACAGCGGGTTCGATACCATCTCTTCTCTCGTCGTCACGCAATAGAAGCATGAGGCGACGACATAATCACATCGATTACAATCCCTTATTCTCAGCCGGCCGGGGTGGCCGTGCGATTCTAAGCGCTACAGTCTGGAACCGTGAGACCGCTACGGTCACAGGTTCGAATCCTGCCTCGGGCGTGGATGTGTGTGATGTCCTAAGGTTAGTTAGGATTAAGTAGTTCTAAGTTCTAGGGGATTGATGACCTCAGAAGTTAAGTCCCATAGTGCTCAGAGCCATTTGAACCTTATTCTCAGCATGTTCACCCAAGACACAGCCCTACCATACCGCGAGGAAAGGGCCATCGTGCAAGGAGGAAGAAATTCCTTCCCAGTTTGCTTATGTCACAACGAAGGACATAAATTTTTCAATTGCATGTTCATAGGCCTTCAAGGATGCAATCAAATTCTACAACGTTCTTCAGGGTTATAGACTTCGTCCTAGTGTAAAGTCATGAACCAACGTTTGGGTCACTATTGAAAATGACCATCATCAAGGAATGTATGAAATTCAAAATACGTTACGGGGCCATTACTCTGTGAACAGATGGTCTGATCATGTAACATGTCTTGTTTATGGTGCTGCGACTTGTGGCCACTCTATACAACAGCCACTACCGTAATACACCGAGCGGTCAAAGCCATGCCTTATATTCAACGAAGTACTTCACCTGTATTCTAGGCCGACTACCGAAAATATTATGCTCCAAAAATTACAACACTGCAGCAGATACGGAACACTTCCCCCCTACCCATACATAAGATTTGTCACCTATAGCAGAAATTTGGTGAATTATACTTGGCCATCCAAATCTCCATCATTTCTATTTTTGTCCCCCAGAACAATTGTTGTCCAGTGGAGGAATGTGTGGCAGTACCGTCACAGGTCGCTATATGGTGTTGATTCATTTGTGAGACCATTTCGTGATCAATTTTATTTAGAATGTACTTGGCACATTTGCTAATAGAAAACTTTGCATTTTTGTTACTGGGACGATGTTCTTCCAGGTACGGTCTCTGGATCTCTTTGTCGGCAAAGGTGTTCAGTGAATCTCCTTAGGAAAGAGGGACATTCCCTGGGAGTTGGGCAGTTTTCGCGGAAGTGAAGTTGTAGCCTGCTTCGTGATTTTGTCGGTAGGGTCTGCACCTCTGCTAGCCCTGCCGTCCCCATATAATAATCGAGTACGACATTTTTGTCCATTATGTTCAGACATCAAAGGACGAGACACTGAGACGCCACCCAACCTGCATGGGGAGCTGCTTTCGCTCCAAAATTTTTGTTGACCTGGCACATTACTTTGTGTGAAGAAGCCGACCACCGATGCGACACTGCTCCATCCCAATACCAACATCTTATTTGTTAAGATGTGTTTTGTACGCGAAGAGTGAGACGGTTCTGCAGCATTCTCCCATTTCTTCATGAAATAAGCGATATTCTTGTCACTCACATTGGCAACAGAAATGAGCTTCTTTGAAAGCAGAGAATTGTGAATGGTGATCTATTTGTGGTAATTCGATCCCTGCCCAAGAAGAGGGTCACTCGTCTCATAGCAGCCGTTTGGTGCAGATGGGCACACAATTTGTTGATATGGCGGAGATGTATGGGTCCCTAGTGCAGTCCATATTCTGAGTAACTTGCTATTTGCTTACTTTGGCAAGCAACTTGTATTGCTTAATTCGGTTATAAATAGATGTATTTTGTTGTATCGTTAAATTTGATTTCACTAGTTACCCATATGAGCAGATCTTGTTGTCCATTTCACCATATAGTCTTCTCCAAAGCGTCAGCCTCATTTTATAATTTGCTCTGAGTTTTGGAGAACAGTTTTCTATTACTTTTTATTGTGATTTTTTTTCAGACATTAGAGTAAATGTATATCTCTTAATCTCAGTCGTGACTTAAATTTCAAGTTCATTCACATTGCCCTACAACTTTTCCATGTTTAGGCGACCCACTAATAATATTTCAAAAAGACGGAGAACAGCACTCAGTCGCCCTTTCCCTTCAGGCTTTATCAAAGCCCGAAATGAAAATAAAACTGACTGCTGTTATCCATCAGTTTGAAAGTTGTAACACAGTCGTTGTGTTACTCCACATTCCTAATGGAAGATAATTTAATAACAAATATAACCTGATGCACTCCTAAGTTTGTTCTTCTTGCTGTACGACGTTACCGTTATGCACAGCGGCCAAACTCAACGATCAGAGAAAAGAGCGAGTAGTGCAGTCACCCGCCTCTTTTCCAGCAAGATTTGCTTTATACAGAGCATTGCATTTACGATCCTCCAGCCTGATCCAGAGCTGTGACCCAACTTTCAAACGATTAACATTACTTTAGGAACCACATCTTATAACACACAGCTGTACTTACTATTTTATTTAGACTATCCATTCGGACAAATTAAAACCATTTCGGGTAACAAAATCTTTTCAAGTGTGTACATTACAACTGCAACGAACAACCATTCTGAAATGTGTATTTGTTATGTAATTATTAATAATGTTAATAATATTTACATTGCCAGCCAGAGGACTTTTCTTCTATAACACTTGTTATACTTACACACTCAGACGAAAAGTATCGGGACCCCCTTACGTAACGCAGAATCGTCCACCAGATGTCACGAGAGGCGGGCCAGCCCGTGTAACCGAAGGCTGAGAGTGCTGTGTTGGAGAAGAGCGCTAACAGTGGACTGCGTCAGTCACGAGAGCTCAGTGAATTCGAGTGTGGACTAGTCAGTATGTATCACCAGAGTAACAAATCAATGGACATTCCAGCCGTTCTAAGGCTGCACAAGTCGTCTGCTGGTGTTACGACTGTGAGGTAGAAACGCGAAAGAGCAACCACAGGTAAGCTAAGACCGGGCAGACCTCACTTATTGACCGACAGGCGCCATCGAGCATCGCGGAGGGTGGCTGCAAAACATCGCAAGAAACCAGCGGAAGAATTAACTCTTTGGTTCCGAAGCCCTACGAGCAGTCCAGACAGCGCAATGACTGTGCGTAGGGAGGCGAAAATAATGGGGTACAAGCAACAAGTCCTCATTAGCGAGACACTTTTATAGCCATTGATAAGCGACGCTTGAGTTGGTGTAAAGTCGATGCCTGTGGACAGTGCATGACTGGAAACAAGGGGGAGGGGGGGGGGGGTTGGGAGATGACTCATGCTATACCCTGTGGCAATCGGATGGAAGGTGTCGTCGTTGAGTGAAATGCAGATGAATAGGAAAAAGAATCCCGTAATGTTTGAATACTCCATTAGTAGTGTAGCGCTTGACACAGTCACGTCGATTAAATATTTGGGAGTAACATTGCAGAGCGATATGAAGTGGGACAAGCATGTAATGGCAGTTGTGGGGAAGGCGGATAGTCGTCTTCGGTTCATTGGTAGAATTTTGGGAAGATGTGGTTCATTTGTAAATGAGATCGCTTATAAAACACTAATACGACCTATTCTTGAGTACTGCTCGAGCGTTTGGGATCCCTATCAGGTCGTATTGAGGGAAGACATAGAAGCAATTCAGAGGCAGGTTGCTACATTTGTTACTGGTGGGTTTGATCATCACGCGAGTGTTACGGAAATGCTTCAGGAACTCGGGTGGGAGTCTATAAAGGAAAGGAGGCGTTCTTTTCGTGAATCGCTACTGAGGAAATTTAGAGAACCAGCATTTGAGGCTGACTGCAGTACAATTTTACTACCGCCAACTTATATTTCGCGGAAAGACCACAAAGATAAGATAAGAGAGATTAGAACTCGTACAGAGGCATATGAGCAGTCATCTTTCCCTCGTTCTGTTTGGGAGTGGAACAGGGAGAGAAGATGCTAGTTCTGCTACGAGGTACCCTCCGCCACGCACCGTATGGTGGATTGCGGAGTATGTACGTAGATGTAGAAGGGTCTGGATGTCTGGGTTTGGTGAAAGACTTTGACAGTTACCTGCCATCAGGTGTGTTGCCAACACTGAAATGCAGATCGGGCTTTGTTATAGTATGGCAGTGTTTTCATTTTTATGGAGTGTTCCCCTTGTCATGCTTAACAGGACGCTTGAAACCTCATTGTACAGGTTGGAAACGAAAAAAATCACAGGGAATTATCGGTGTACAATTCTTGCTCCATTTGTCCTTCGAATGATCACATTTATTTACGGCGCACATGACAGCACAAAATAAAATACAATAATAACCAAATATCTCTGAACATAAAATGTTGTTAAATGAAAAAAAGCATTTTTAAATTTCAACCGCAGATTGACGTGATTAAACTTTCAGTCCTTGCTAAAAATACATCATAATAAAACCTCTCTTAAACAAGAGGTAAGCAAAAGATAACTCTTGCACAATCTTCGCAAACAGTTACAGTTATTAGGAACTGGTAAATGGAAATGGAAATGTCGTGTGGCTGGGGCCTCCCGTCGAGTAGACCGTTCGCCCTAAGGGCCCGGGTTCGATTCCCGGCTGGGTCGGAGATTTTCTCCGCTCAGGGACTGGGTGTTGTGTTGTCCTAATCATTATCATTTCATCCCCATCGACGCGCCTTGTAACATTAACCAAAACAGCCTTGCTGTGCTGGTACTGCGAACGGCTGAAAGCAAGGGGAAACTACGGCCGTAATTCTTCCCGAGGGCATGCAGCTTTACTGTATGGATAAATGATGATGGCGTCCTCTTGGGTAAAATATTCCGGAGGTAAAATAGTCCCCCATTCAGATCTCCGGGCGAGGACTACTCAGGACGACGTCGTTATCAGGAGAAAGAAAACTGGCATTCTACGGATGGGAGCGTGGAATGTCACATCCCTTAATCGGGCAGCTATATTAGGAAATTTAAAAAGGGAAATGATAGGTTAAAGTTAGATATAGTGGGAATTAGCGAAGTTCGGTGGCGGGAGGAACAAGGCTTTTGGTCAGGTGAATGCAGGGTTATAAATACAAAATCAAATAGGGGTAATGCAGGAGTAGGTTTAATAATGAATAAAAAAAATAGGAGTTCGGGTAAGCTACTACAAACAACATAGTGAACGCATTATTGTGGCCAAGATAGACACGAAGCCCACGCCTACCACAGTAGTACAAGTTTATATGCCAACTAGCTCTGCAGATGACGTAGAAATTGATGAAATGTATGAAGAGATAAAAGAAATTATTCAGGTAGTGAAGGGAGACGAAAATTTAATAGTCATGGGTGATTGGAATTCGAGAGTAGGAAAAGGGAGAGAAGGAAACAAAGTAGGTGAATATAGATTGGGGCTAAGAAATGAAAGAGGAAGCCGCCTGGTAGAATTTTGCGCAGAGCATAACTTAATCATAGCTAACACTTGGTTCAAGAATCATGAAAGAAGGTTGTATACATGGAAGAACCCTGGAGATACTAGAAGGTATCAGATAGATTATATAATGGTAAGACAGAGATTTAGGAACCAGGTTTTAAATTGTAAGACATTTTCAGGGGCAGATGTGGATTCTGGACACAATATATTGGTTATGAACTGTAGATTAAAACTGAAGAAACTGCAAAGAGGTGGGAATTTGAGGAGATGGGACCTGGATAAATTGAAAGAAGCAGAGGTTGTAGAGAGTTTCAGGAAGAGCATAAAGGAACAGTTGACAAGAATGGGGGAAAGAAATACAGTAGAAGAAGAATGGATAGCTTTGAGGGATGAAATGGTGAAGGCAGCAGAGGATCAAGTAGGTAAAAAGACGAGGGCTAGTAGAAATCCTTGGATGACAGAAGAAATACTGAATTTAATAGATGAAAGGAGAAAATATAAAAATGCAGTAAATGAAGCAAGCAAAAAGGAATACAAACGTCTCAAAAATGAGATTGACAGGAAGTGCAAAATGGCTAAGCAGGCATGGCTAGAGGGCAAATGTAAGGATGTAGAGGGTTACCTCACTAGGGGTAAAATAGATGCTGCCTACAGGAAAATTAAAGAGACCTTTGGTGAAAAGAATGAATATCAAGGGCTCAGATGGAAACCCAGTTCTAAGCAAAGAAGGGGAAGCAGAAAGGTGGAAGGAGTATATAGAGGAACTATACAAGGGCGATTTTCTTGAGGACAATATTATGGAAATGGAAGAGGATGTAGGTGAAGATGAAATGGGAGATATGATACTGCGAGAAGAATTTGAAAGACCTGAGTCGAAACAAGGCCCCGGGAGTAGACAACATTCCATTAGAACTACTGATAGCCTTGTGAGAGCCAGTCCTGACAATACTCTACCATCTGGTGAGCAAAATGTATGAGACAGGCGAAATACCCTCAGACTTCAAGAACAATATAATAATTCCAATCCTAAAGAAAGCAGGTGTTGACAGATGTGAAAATTACCGAACTGTCAGTTTAATAAGTCACGGCTGCAAAATACTAACGCGAATTCTGTACAGACGAATGGAAAAACTGGCAGAAGCCGACCTCGGGGAAGATCGGTTTGGATTCCGTAGAAATATGGGAACACTTGAGGCAATACTGACCCTACGACTTATCTTAGAAGCTAGATTAAGAAAAGGCAAACCAACGTTTCTAGCATTTGTAGACTTAGAGAAAGCTTTTGACAATGTTGACTGGAATAATCTCTTTCAAATTCTGAACGTGGCAGGGGTAAAATACAGGGAGCGAAAGGCTATTTACAATTTGTACGGAAACCAGATGGCAGTTATAAGAGTCGAGGGGCATGAAAGGGAAGCAGTGGTTGGGAAAGGAGTGAGGCAGGGTTGTAGCCTCTCCCCGATGTTATTCAATCCGTATATTGAGCAAGCAGTAAAGGAAACAAAAGAAAAATTCGGAGTAGGTATTAAAATCCATGGAGAAGAAATAAAAACTTTGAGGTTCGCCGATGACATTGTAATTCTGTCAGAGACAGCAAAGGACTTGGAAGAGCAGTTGAACGGAATGGACAGTGTCTTGAAGGGAAGATATAAGATGAACATCAACAAAAGCAAAACGAGGATAATGGAATGTAGTCGAATTAAGTCGAGCGATGCTGAGGGAATTAAATTAGGAAATGAGACACTTAAAGTAGTAAAGGAGTATTGCTATTTGGGGAGCAAAGTAACTGATGATGGTCAAAGTAGAGAGGATATAAAATGTAGACTGGCAATGGCAAGGAAAGCGTTTCTGAAGAAGAGAAATTTGTTAACATCGAGTATAGATTTAAATGTCAGGAAGTCGTTTCTGAAAGTATTTGTATGGAGTGTAGCCATGCATGGAAGTGAAACATGGACGATAAATAGTTTGGACAAGAAGAGAATAGAAGCCTTTGAAATGTGGTGCTACAGAAGAATGCTGAAGATTAGATGGGTAGATCACATAACTAATGACGAGTTATTGAATAGAACTGGAGAGAAGAGAAATTTGTGGTACAACTTGACTAGAAGAAGGGATCGGTTGGTAGGACATGTTCTGAGGCCTCAAGGGATCACAAATTTAGTATTGGAGGGCAGCGTGGAGGGTAAAAATCGTAGAGGGAGGCCAAGAGATGAATACACTAAACAGATTCAGAAGGATGTAGGCTGCAGTACGTATTGGGAGATGAAGAAGCTTGCACAGGATAGAGTAGCGTGAAGAGCTGCATCAAACCAGTCTCAGGACTGAAGACCACAACAACAACAACAACAACGTTTCCCCAAACAATTTATGTAAACCATACGCCAAAACTGTATGGCCAGTTGCCTACTTGAATCAAACAGATAGAACAAATAACTGATCAAACTTACTCCTCTATGGGAATACTTAGTGGGTAGACATTACAAACAGTGTTTCCTTGAATCAGTCCTCAAGCTTGACAACCATTTATAACCTAGTTTCAAAACATGCATATTAATACAGGGAGTTCCCCTTCAGCTAATTAAAAGATAAAATTACAAAGCTTACAAAACGAAAAATCTCAAAATCATTGAACAGGAAGTGTCAGTTTTACACTTTATCACCAACGTAGGGACAGTCGCTAATTCACATCCAAAATTTCCACCAATGTAATAAATGAAAACGTGCAACACGGTTGCGCCCAAGGCTAGTCACTATAAACTAAAATGTTCCAGTGATCCAAAAGGCACCAACGCCAAATGCACAGATATCAGAGCGCGAAAAATACTGGCCGCAAAATTTTCCAGCAGTGGTCCTTGCATACGCGGAAACGATGAGGGCAAAACTGCTAGCGTCTAGGTATGGAGACCATACATGAACAGGGAAGTGCAAATCCACTGAAGGCCGTAAGAGGACACCGTCGATTCGGCAACGTGATTGCCACTACCCAAAGGCGTTATAAGTCGCTCTCGGTACAAACACAACTAACGGGCGAAAGAACTGCTGCGCACAAAAGCCCACGCGTGATACCTTTACGCTGCGCCCCTCCTCCACATTTTACACCTCACAACCCACTACAGTCCTCTTTCAAACTCTCTGAGGCAGTAATCATCTACGAAAACTGAAGTTAAATTCGCGCCGCCTATCTCGGCGCTAGTGACAGAAGACACCGGGAAGACAGAGAGAAAATGAACTGGAGCAGCCACTGCTCAACGCTAAGTGCGGAAGGATATGAACACGTTTTACAGTATCGTGTACTAGGTATAGTAGACGAAGAGTTCACAGACTATGATTGTATGAACGTGACAATGCACCCTTGTCATAAAGCTCCATCTGTGAGGCAGTGACTTGTGGATAATATGGACTGGCCTGCTCAGAGTCCCGATATGAAGCCGTGGAACGGCTTTGGGATGAGTTAGAAGGTCGACTTCGCCAGAGTCCAGCATTTCTACCTTCTCTGGTTTCGTCTCTTGGGGAAGAATGGGCTGCCATCCGTCCACAGACATTCAGACATCTCACTGAAAATGTCCCCAGTACAGCTCAAGCCGTTTTAAAGGCGAAGGCTGGACACACCCCATATGGTGAATGACAAGAATGGACACACCCCATATCGTGTTCGGACCGTTTTGATCGGAGAGTGTAAATACAAAATTTGCTAACGCCCCGTAATTTCAGTTGTGATTTACATATTTCAATAAATTCATGGCCCTGTGATGGTCTGAATTTGACCATAGTCGAATGAATAATATTATAAGTATAGCTATATATTATACGACGGAGTTCCTAATAATTGTGAGAGCTGTTCCTGCTTCATAGTAATTCTCCTTTTTGTAATCGTATGACTACTTTACAACTTTCGACAGGTCCCCGATCTTGATATGCACTGGTCTTTATTCGTACCTGGTTCCGTCTTCTGCTGCTAAAGTAATATTATTTTTTATATGTGTTGTTGGACAGCTTTCGTAATGGTCAAGAACTTCATCGTGTGATAGACAACTATACTTATTATTTTATTCAATCAATTACATTCTGATTCAGAAACTTCGACCCGATGCGGTTGAGGAAACTATAGTGGGTGATAGAGTCAAGTGAGGGATGAGATGGACGCACCAAATCAACTCACTGCGATTAGAACCGGACTGTGAGTGTCCAGCGCATGCAATGCCCCACTGGCGAGGTCGCGCAGGCATTGGGATTTTGACGAGTCACTCTTTCCAGGGTGTATCCAAAGTGCCCCAGTTCAAGGAAACTGCTTCCGTCAGAGGCAACTAACACGGGCGAAAATGTGGTGACAAGTTTCACCGCCCCCTGTCGCAAATTGTAACAAAGAACAGACGAACTCAATAGAAAAAATAATTCCCAAATCCAAAGCTGAATAACAAGTAACCAGAGCTTTGTCTATCATCTCTTCGTTACGTGGTATGGAAGTAACCATCACACAGATGTATCACTGCACACCACCAAACGCATTGCACTGAGACTGTCACTGATGCCTGAAGATCAACGTTTGACACTCGAAGTATAGACGTGAGTCGTTCTACACGTTGGTGCCGACATCTATCTTTCCGTCCGGCCTTTAATTGAGCTTCCATTAGTAGATACCCTCATCCACAACTCGCGTGGACGTACCCGAACTGATGTGTCAAAAATTTGCCAGTGTCCTTAATAGTGCGTGGCGAGATTGGACAAGTTTCTTGAAGTACATGATAGCAGATGTCTGCAGTTCATGCACTTCCCGTGAACGAAAAACTGGTTGCTTGTGACCGTGGAGAAGGGGTCATAAACAGCCGAAAGCGTCCACCTGACTATGCTTAGTTGCATGAATTCATTCAAAATGAATGATCGTAAATGTGTGGAAAAGCTGGTGACAGATACATATTGTGCTGTTAGTTGCAGTTGAAGTTAGAGCAGTGACGACCCTACTTCTACGGGTCTCGCTCCGTTTGCCGCCAGCAGCAGCCATAATGGCGGTGTAAGCCTGAATATTGTCCTAGGAAAAGGGCGAAACCGGTTGCCAAAAAATAAACGTGATCGAGAGTGCTTTTATTGATTTTTAACATTTTATTCCGATCGTTGTGCGCCGGACAGATTAGAATAATCAACACAAATTCTGGTTCCCAACATGATCACTCCCTGAGACAAGGAAAAAATGATGAAATGCTGGCAGAGAAAGGATACGTTGTCGATCTTGATAGAGCAGAACCACCAAAATTATATGAGGGGCTGACTGGCTGACGCCTTTCAAAGTTCATTTGAGCATTTTTTATGTATGTAAATGTTGTAGCTCCGAAAAGAAGTCATCCAGGTACTTTACATTTTATTTAAAAACAGATTTGAATAAAAACAATAACTGAATATATTAATAAAAATCACATTTTGCAAATACACCTAAATTTCTACCTTTTGATGTACAGAAATTTATACCACAGTTTATATTTTCATTCCAATGTTCCTTCTTACAATAGAACCCTGAATTGGCGTATTCGTACCTTTGGTTTTGAAAGCGTGCATTAGTCAGAATATACCTAACGGTGTCGGAGGAAGGAACTGTGTTAGCGAGCTTGTAACGCGGGAAAAAGTACTCAAATAGATTTTACTTGGATTGACTAGACAGCCAAAAAGGAAGCCTACGTTTTATTCAAGCAACTGATCAAAACCCGTGAAAGGGTACAGTACCGCCCGACGTTGAAAATAGGTACACCATACTTCATTATTTTTGTCAGAACAACACATTTTTTTGCAAAATAACTCAATTTCAATTAATACAGCGAAGCCGGATACCAGTGTGGGAAAGAATGACAATTTATTTATTTAACTGATCACATGTGTACTCCCACAAAGTGAATCCCTACATCCAGTTTGGTGAGATCTGTGAAATGAATGAATGTATGGTCGTCTGCTAACCGCAGATAGTGAATGTGAATATATGATCATCTTTGAGACGATCCTTTGGCCACCTTTGGTGGGACCAAAGAGATGAAATTTACCTGAGCTTTGAGCGCCTGAAATGTGGCTGACCAATACGGTAGCAAGGTGCTCCCCAATTCAGCAGAGGTGCGAGAGGACCTCGAGAACGGCCATGTTTCAGCACTCTGCCGCTGGATCTTGTGCTCCTGTTTTAGTTGTGCTCCGTAATGACAAAAGAGTGGAGACATGGTATGCATGTGGAATATTTAAGAGTAGCTTGAAATAATAATTTCTCTATTTCAGGAACTTTTGTGGGTAGAATTAAATGTCAGGCAGGTAATATTATTGGGATTGTAGTAATCTTCGGAAGTGACCAATGGTCACAATCAAACCACATGTAGCAATAAGTTGAAATACTTCCGTGTGCTTAAGTTAAGCTGAATTACTAGTGTGTGCACAATAAGTTGAAATATTTAAGAAATAGCGTGTGTACCATAAGTTGAAATATTTAAGAAATGCCATGTGCAGGACTTGAAATTTTAGACGAGTACTTCCACGTGGTGAGTACTGTGTGAGTCTCAATCTGTGTATGAGACAAAGGATAAAGAGAAGTACTCGTCCATGGTATCAGTTGAGGACTCGCGTGTGTGATGAATATGTTCTTAATATTACTTTGCGTGATATGATTCCGTGTGACGCTAGATTCAAACTCTGAGAGAGAAGCAAGGTGAGTCGGCCGTCTATCCAGCAACGCCACTTGGCTTGCATTGCACAGGAAGGCGTGCAAATATCTCCAGAGTTCATAGTAGGAAAGTAGAATTACAATGTGGGGCAGTGTCGTGTGAAACTGGGATAAATACTAATTGAAGTGGGAAAGCTGAAAGTGATAGTGTTTTGACTATTTAGTGTTCTGTATTCCATGTCGTAGTGTGGTGTATGTGATGTAATTTGGGTATGTGTGGTTTGCATGGGAGAGTAGCAAGGTAGTTTCAAAAGACTAGTGGGTTATGCCTGTTTCTTCGGTACCGCTCGGTCTGGAGGAAAGTTTCGTGATGATGATTGTGAGAGTCGAAGTGTGAGGTATAATAAAAGATCCACCAACCTATCCAGAAAGTGCACTGTAGCGTTAAATAATTACGATACCATAATATAGAGATTCACCAATGTAAAGCCATGCCCACTGGGCGGAATTTCTCATGTGTTATTGTTGTAGGTTATAGAATTTGTGTGTTTAGGTTATAGAATTTATCGGAATAAATAAGATAGTGAAAAGAAAAAGATTGGAGGACTTTTCCTTCGAATTGTATGTTGTCATGATGTTCCGAATTTATAATGTGTGCGCCATTCATATTCAGTGCGGTGGCCACGTGTTGATAAAAGCCGTTAAGTAAAAGACAAAAAGAAAATGTGGTATTGCCAGTGTGTAGCGAACAGTCAGAGTTCTGTAAATAACTGATAGTCAGATGTGCGTTTCCGTTGCGTATTATTCATACAGGAGGTTGATTAGTGACTTAATTGTGAGTACGAGAGTTCATGTTACTCGATAAATTAAGAATGAATCCACTCGCTTGGCAGACCACTCATCTTGCAGGCCTGACTTAGCAATAAGTGCTTGTATCCACCAGTAGCTCTCGTATCTTACTCTAGTGCTCATTTCTCTGTTGCTACACATTTGGACGACAAGAACTTGCATTTCGACTAGCCTTCGTTACACTTTAATGTGAAATATCACCACTGTGATAATGCAAATAAGTGGCTTCAGTCAACACACCAACAAGATCATTACTGTCCACGACATCAAAATGCATCAGTTAATTCCGATATTTGTTGTGCAATGCAAACTTTTGTCCCCTGTGACAACCTTACTGACCAATGCAACAAGAGCCGCTACGTTAGTATTACGCCACTGGCTAATAATTAAAGCATCATTGTACCAAATATTCTGATAAACATGCTACGTGAACTTGATAACCCAGAACAAACCAAAAAAAAACACTAACTATTCTAAACACAAATGTTAATGAAATACAATTACACTTGCTGTCCCTTCAGGAATGAAACATATAAAAAAATTTACACAATTACAAGTACAAATACATTATTCCCTATCTTGCGAGTCACACGGAATCATTTAATTCTGTGCTTTTCTTGGGGTCAAAAAAGTTGCTGACAGGTTCCCTAGAAACACTGTCTCGGTGTCAAAGCTCTCCCATGGTTACCTGGACGAAAGTCTTTAAGTCACTCAAACCGGGATTTTGAACACATTAAACACAAATGTCATAGTCACTCTCAGAGTACCATCCACACGAATCTGGTCGTCCAGAAATGGCCCTACAACTAATACTACCCATGGTTCTGTCCTTTCAGTTCATGGTGTAATTAAAAGCCGTAAGTTTCAACCACCAGCACTTATTCCCACACCAATTAAAGAAATGTCTCCTACTACAAATGCAAATGTCAATGTCCCACTTTAGTTTCTTGCGTTCATAGAATAATTAGTCACCAAACGACAACTGTCCTCTTTAAGTATACCAAGCATCCCACATGCAATTCACAAAGCACACGTAACAAGTCACTGCCAAAAGTTTATGGATCCCACCGTTCAGTGGTCAAGGCAAAACAAAACAATCGTCCTGTCTGCTAAAGACAAAATCTTTTCCACCACTCAGAACATGGAAACATCAGTACTTCACTTTCCACGTTATGGAGACATACGAGCAGTCATCTTGTTTCACGGCTCCACAGTCCAGTACTAGTTAATAGTTGCTGTTAAAAAATGCCCGCTGGATTCTGCCGCGCGTCGTTCATTCTACCATCGCGCCGCCGCACGAGCCGTTAAGCAGAAAAAACCACCCGCTGTTGCCTCCGCCGGATACTGTCTCCAGTTGTAAGGGTGGCGGAACTTATGAATGGCCAGTGGTATGTGCGTGTCACCCCAGGCCGTTGACCTGCTGTAGTGGACGCGTGGACTGTACCCCGACCGACAGTGGAGTGGGGAGCGCCGCGGCTCTGTCACCTCTCTCCCATGCCGACGTCAGCTTGGCCTCCGGCTAACGGTATGGGTGCGTTCTGCGTAGCACATCAGCGCTACGACACCCAATCAGTCAGACTCTTCCGTGCATCTCGCAACATTACCGACAAAAGGGTATTCTTATAGTATTTAAATACTCATTGATTACATGTATGATCTATTAGATACATTGGTAATAAAAGAATCTTTGTTCTAAAAAAACATAAAATCATACACCCTAGTTTTTTACACATACAACATCAACATTTATCTCTTTTCTATATCCAGCCCACACTTGTGCTATTGATTGTACCTGTCGTCCCTCATACAAAACATGAAAGTGTAAAAAAAAAAAAAAAAAAAAGGAATAAGAAACAATCTATACAGCTCATAATTACAATATCAAATAGTAGACTACTCTAACATCCTATCACAGTGAAAATATTAGAAACTGATGATTCTATAACTGCAATATACAATGAACCTTTATGCTTGTGACAGACTGAAATTAATACCCCTTGAAAGTGTTCTAACAAAAAAATAAAAAATAATCTACACAGCTCACGATTACCTACCACATGTTGTTAAATAGTAAACTACTTTAACATCTTAACACAATAAACATTTTAGAAACTGATGACTCTAAATCTACAACATAAAATGCACCTTTGTGCTTGTGACAGACTGAAATTAGTACCCCTTGAAAGTGTTCTAACAAAAAAATAAGAAATAATCTACACAGCTCACAATTACCTACCACATGTTGTTAAATAGTAAACTACTTTAACATCCTATCACAATAAACATTTTAGAAACTGATGACTCTAAATCTACAACATACAACGCACCTTTGTGCATGTGACAGACTGAAATTAGTATCTCTTTATATATTTTACCTTTTTATTATGTATAGCAACATTTCTAGGACATGTATGTACCATCCACATGATGTCAGATCCTGACCTGACATCGAGGTTTATCCAAATCAAACAATAAAGCACAATAATGTTTTAGTTATGGATCGGTAGCATCCACTTTACAGGAGTGTGCGCATTGATCACACTACTCTACGACTCTCACTCACCAGACATCACATTTTCCTTCTCATTCAACCCATTAATACACTAACAGAATAGGTCTAGAAGTCAGCTAACCTTAACACCACCACACTCACGACAACATACCATATCTTTGCTCCCTTATACTCAACCACATAACACATGAAGCTGTTTCGGAGATAGCTTTCCAGTCTCTGAATTCGTTCTTCCACTCTGGCACCTCTCTCCATCGGCTTACCTCCGCATTCACTTTACCGATTATTCATCCTGCCAAATATCACTTTAGAATTGCGACATTTCATCTAAGAACAAAAAATACACAAATTATTCATCCTGCAAATTAACTGTACACATTCTTGGTACCGTTTTGATTAGTTATACTGGTATCAGGCTTCAACAACAACAACAACAAAATTTTTTTTTCATATTGCAATTGTTATGGTAAGAATTAGATTTACACTTATATTACATCTTTCCACTACGTTCACCACCTGGATCTCATACTCCCTTTATGTCCTTTCACGTTGTGCAGTTGTCCTCATCTCTTCATTCGTATTTCGGCTCTCCGTCCGTCCATTACTCCATCATTTCCTGGTCTTCCTTCGCCATTCGGATCAATCTCGATTGCACCATACACAGGCCTCTCTGTAACATACATCTAAGACATCTCCACATCATTAATTCCAATTACCTTCATTTACCACTGTTTCATCACGTCGAATCTCCCTTTATTAATCACACTGCTTCATGTCGCTTCTCTCCTTAAATATCACCTTTATCCACTACTGCTTATCACATCGCTTCTCTCTCTATCTACCATCTTTATCCACTCATTAATCATCACGTCGTGTCTGCTTGATCCTTATTCATATGACAAAAAAATACGTAGATTCACCACTCTGTCGACTCCTGTTCATGACTCATTCGACCAGTCTATTCGGTCATACTTCCTGACATCCCGCCTGAAAATTCTTATGTTCGATTTACCCCTGCACAACGTTACACACCACAAATAAATACACTGACTATCTACCATAAATTGCCTACTTTCGATCTATCCTTAACTTTTCCATAATTTGATGTTAGAAATGTTATGAAGCCCACGAGATTGTTTTCCCTTGACCGTCTCAATCAGTACAGCATTTTCATGGACAATCCGCCTCGCTCTGAATGGTCCACTATACACCGTAAAGAATTTGCTAGTTAGGAATCTGTGCTTCTTTTATAATCTATGAGTTTTAATTAGAACCTTGTCTCCTACTGCCAATTCGATCTTACAGATCTTTCCTTTCTGCTTCTCTTGCCTATCCTTAGCTGGTTTCTTAATACGCTCTATCGCAACCTTGACAATTTCTGTGTGCCTCTGCTTTCCTGATCGCGGAAAATCTACCAGCTCCCTGACTCGATCTGGTGGTGGTTCATTCTTTAGTACCGTAATTGGTGATAAACCAGTTGCTCCATGTGGTAGCTCATTGAGGATGTCCTGAAAATCTTTGAGAAAAATACTCCAACTTCTATGTTGCCTATGGCAATAGATCTTACACAACTTTCCCAGTTCTTTTACCACTCTTTCAATGGGGTTACTTGCAGCATGGTATCGGGATATGAACACCGGTTTTATCCTTCTTCTCTTCAGTGTGGTTAGCCATTGTCTGGATCTATATTGTGGTCCATTGTCAGCTATGGACTTTTCTACAGCTCCTACTTCTCGCAAAAAGTTTTTAACGATCGCTGCTGCTACTGTCCTACCCGTCGCACGTTTCAATGCGGTAAAAGTCATATACTTTGATACCAGTTGCACTGCTACTAAAACATATCTATATTCTTGCACTGACTTAGGTAGCGGGCCAAACAAATCTGTTGCTCCGAATTCCCTCAATCTACCTGGCACTATCGGAAAAAGCGGTGCTTTGCATGAGATAGTTAACGATTTTGCCTTCTGGCACAATTTGCAACTACCAAGCACGTTCTTGATCCTCCTCTCCATACTAATGAAATAAACTGATTCCCTTAACTTCTTACAGCATTTCCTTACCCCGTAATGCCCGTAACTTAGGTGCGTGTACCAGAGCAGCTTGTTGACTATTTCAGTTGGTATACACAACACACAGTCCTGTGTGTTCGGATTTCTACGGTAGAAAAGGACCCCGTTCTGAATTGTATAAAAGCGCGCTATATTGGCATATAAGTTCGCTCTAACTCTGTCCTTCACCATTCTCCATGACGCGTCTTTATCCTGCTCTTTCGCGATATTTGTGAGTACCGCCCCTATGTATTTCTCGAACGGCACGCCCTGCATATACAATATGTCATATCTGTTCTCGTTTACCTCCTCATCAAAGCACTGACCATGTCCGACTGGGTTCCTTGACAACGCATCTGCCACTATATTCTGTGGCCCAGGAATATACATGACCGTAAACTGAAACTCCTCTAAATAGAGTGCCCACCTAGCGAGTCGTCTATGGTTAAGTTTGGCCGACATCAGAAACTGTAGTGACTTGTGGTATTTTAGTATGCCTCCCATACAAATAGTATCTTATTTATAGTATTTTAGTATGCCTCCCATACAAATAGTATCTAAACTTACTAAAACCCCATACTATTGCCAAAGCTTCAAGCTCAGTTACCGTGTAATTTCTCTCAGCTTTGCTAAGCACTCGGCTCGCAAATGCAATAGGTTGTTGTATTACTTCTCCTCCTTGCTCTTGCTCTTGGAACAATGTTACCCCAAGTCCACTACGGGAACTGTCCGTGGCCATACAAAACTCTTTCCCTAGGTCTGGATGCCCGAGAAGAGGTGCCGATAGTAGTGCCTTCTTTAACGCCTCATACTCTTCCTGCGCGACATGGTCCCAATTCCATACCGTTTTCTTTCCAGTCAGCTGACATAATCTGGGTGTCACTGCACCCCCAATCTTAATAAACCTCCTGTAAAAATTGATTAATCCTAAATAGCCCCGTAGCTGACGTTTTGTTCTTGGCACCGGAAAATCTCTGATTGCTTCGAGTTTGTCTGGATTTGGTCTTATTCCCTCTGGTGTCACAATGTGACCTAGAAACTCGATTTCTTTTCGTCCAAATTCTGACTTTCCCAAATTCACGGTTACACCATGTCTCTCCAATGCACCGAGCAATATGCTTAACGTTCTATTGTGGTCTTCCCAGTTTCTTTCTGCTATCAGGACATCATCCACGTACTGTGTTACCTTATCTTTTATTTCATTAGGAATGACAGTATTTAGCGCTCTGATAAATGCCGCGGATGATACATTTAACCCAAATGGTAGTTTCCGGAATTGATACGATTTCCCGTAGCACAAGAAAGCAGTGTAATTTCTACACCCCCTATCTAACTCCACCTGGCCGGCCGGTGTGGCCGTGCGGTTTAGACGCTTCAGTCTGGAACCGCGTGACCGCTACGGTCGCAGGTTCGAATCCTGCCTCGGGCATGGATGTGTGTGATGTCCTTAGGTTAGTTAGGTTTAATTAGTTCTAAGTTCTAGGCGACTGATGACCTCAGAAGTTAAGTCGCATAGTGCTCAGAACCATTTGAACCATTTTAACTCCACCTGCCAGAAGCTCATTCTCAAATCAACTGAGCTGAAAACTCTGATCCCGTGAAACTTTTGTAGCAATTCGTCAAGTGTGAGTGGCCGATCTGTCTCTGGCTCTATTATCTTATTAATCCTTCTTGCGTCCAAAACTAATCTAATTGACCCATCCTTTTTTTCAACACAAACTAAAGGGCTGTTGTACGGACTGGATGCTGGTTCGATAATCCCTTGTTGTAGCATGCTTTCGATCACAGCTTCTACTCTTTCTTTGTACACAACAGGTATCCGGTACACTTGGGCCCTAAACTGTTTATGTGGCTTGACTTTGAATCTATACACAAAATTTCTTATTGTACCGGCATCATGTTTAAATACCTTCCTGTTCTCGTAAAAAAAATTTTTGCAATTCCCCGTAGACCGTGGTCCCTCGTAAATGCCATATTTTCTCCTTGATCTCCTCCTCCAAGCATTTATGAATTTCCTCCTTCTCTTGTTCGAACCCCTTATTCTGTGCCTGTCTACCGGACTTTAACGCGAGACATAATGCTAAGTGTGCGTTATCTTTAGCACATAAGCAAGCGTCGAATCTTAATGTAATTTCCTCCAAATCTCGTTTCAACTCCATCGAACCATTTCTCATGTTAACGACTGCTTTATATTGGTTCAAAAAATTAACGCCTAATATCCCTTCAACAGTTAGAGATGACACAATCATGAACACTGTACTAAACCTCTTCGCCTGGCACACAAAGTCTACCTGCGCTTGTAACTTCACCTCAATTCCCTTTCCTGTAACTGCCCCTCTCACTGTTGTCCTTTGTAATGGCAACGTTGGCCATGGTTTTGTAAGACTACAACACTTAAACACATCTTCCCTCAAAACACTCATTACAATGCCCGTGTCGATGACACAAGGTACGATTATATTATTTATTTCTACGCTAATTATTGGGTGGACTTCACTCCCCACATCTCCTACCTCCTCTAACAAATTCTCCCTTAGTTTTCCGTAATCGATATACCTAATATTTACATCATGAATAGTTCTGGCTTGTACCCGTCTATCGTGTAGTCACCTTCTTGTCCCTCCGTCATTGTGACAGTGATTGTCCTGTCGTGAACCCAATGACTGCCTATCCTCTCTTCGCTCATCATTTTCATTTTCCCTTCTTCTTCCTTCTCTGTCCCATCTTCTATTTTCCCGGTTTGACGGTCGATATCCCCATGAATTCTGCCACCTATTTCCTCGCCATCTTCCATTTCCGTCATTCCTCTGATTCCATGCTCTCCTGTCATTCTGATAGTTTCTGCCGTTCCTATCCTCGACTCTGTCTGACCTATGAGTCGTGTCTCCGTTCACAATGTTGCTCTTATGATGCAGAATCGTCTAAGCCTCTGCCTGCTATCACTATATCTCTGCGCAATTTCACTGGCAACTTCGTTATACAGATCCTAATGAGCTCCCCAGGTTCGTATGGCACATCCAAATACCTATTTCGTCTCAGCATTTCCTGATAGCACGCCACAGGATCTCTTACACCACCTTCGTTACAATTTGGCATCATCAATATGCTTTGCTTAACTTGGTCCTGCTTACTTTTCGACCAGAATTCATTTAAAATCTTGTCACAAAATATTTTGTAGCTACTACAGTCTTTAATAACTTCCTGCATTTTCGCTCTAGCCTCGCCCCTCAAATGGTTACACACTAACTTCATTTTGAGGAGCGGCCCCCACGATGAAGGTAATGAATCTTGAAATTGAGACAGCAACAGGCATGGATGTTGGCAGTTATCTGGATCCGGAAAACAAGTGTACGTTTGTACCGACACGAAGTGCCTCCTACATTCTTCTTCCGCATTTATGTTTTCCGACCTTGGACTATACCCAGTTGGGTTTGCCACCTGTTTTATCCGACACAACCGTTCTTCGAACTCTCTGAGTTCGTCTTCCTCTTTCTGCCTATTTTCGTTTTTTGAATTTATCTCACTCTCCTCCTGCAATCTACCTGGTGGTGTTTCACCTTCGCTACTGCACGCTAATTGCAACTGTGCTAGTTCTTCCATATGTTTCCTATTTATTTCTAATTGTGCCTCTTTGAACTGTAATAGTGATTGTATCTCCTCCTGGTCGGTATAAACCTCTTGCTGCGTACTGTCAGAGCCTGTTTCGCCTCTAATACCGATCTTTTCTACATCTGCGCTAATCGTATTCATTCTGACCACTACCTCCGCAACTTCATCCCTGTGTTTATTTAGCGCCACTTCCTGCCGGGTGACTTGAGCTTCCACGCTGTCTAATTGTTTATCTGCAAGTAAGTCCTCCACTATCTCTTTGATTAGCTCATCGGGCAACACGTCCCTACGTTCTGTAATATCACTCTCTATTGCACTTATTCGTACCTCCAAATTATTGGCTTTTTCTTTCACGTCGTCACATACTTGCTTCAACACACCCAAATTCTTCTCCCCCTCATCTAACCGATTATTAACTGCAGACAGACGCTCATCGATAACTGTGTGTAGCTTCCTCATTGCCTCTTTATTTTCCCTTATCCATTGCCTTCAATCTTTCCTTACTATCTTTATCCATCGCTTCCAATCTTTCCTTACTGTCTTTATCCATCGCTTCCAATCTTTCCTTATTATCCAAATCCATCGCTTCCAATCTTTCCTTATTCTCCCTATCTCTCTCCTTATTATCTCTATCCATCCTCTGTAAAAACTGCAGTAGCACATTGTCATTTGCTACTTTCGATGCGCTCACCTAGTTCGCCTGAGAAACCGTAGCTTCGCTAAGGGTAGCTACACTTTCACTGCATACCTGACCTAGTCCCGGCTCGCCCGCGTCATCGGGAAAAGCCTCCGATTGTGGACAAAGCCCGCTGCCTAAAGGATCACCGAGCCGCGGTCCGCTGACCAATTCAGCCCCATCCGAGTGTTTGCTGTTCTCGCTCATTTACCCAAGGTCGACACCTACTTCCTGTTCCACTGCTACGTTTACCCCAGAATCACTCTCCTCCATGGTGACTACACTTTTCGACTGCGACCTAGTTACTACGGACATTATGCAAAAAAAATTTATACAACGATCTTCCAGCCTTGGACGATATAGCACTTAATTACATAAAAAAGTTAAAGATCCTCATCAATCCAGAAAGAAATTGCAAACAGAAAAAAGTTTTACTTCTTAGCGCTATCACAATATATTCCATCAAAAAAAAAAAAAAATCTTAACAGCAAATCCTAACAGCAAAGTCCTGGCAGGTTCGAAATTATGAGAGGCACCCACATGCCTTGCTCATAGTGTGGCATCAAGCAGTCAGGCCTGCAAAATGAGTGGTCTGCCAAGCGAGTGGATTCATTCTTATTTATCGAATAACATGAACTCTAGTACTCACAATTAAGTTACAAATTATTCTTCTGTATTAATATTAGGCAACGGAAACGCAATTTGACTATTAGTAATTTACACAACTCTGTCTGTTCACTACGCACTGGCAATACCACATTTTCTTTTTTATTTAACGGCTTTGATCAACACGTGGCTATCGCACTGAATACGAATGGCGCGCACATTATAAATTCTGGATATCATGGCAACATACAGTTCGAAGGAAAAGGCCACCAATCTTTTTCTTTTCACTATCTTATTTATTCCGATAAATTCTATAACCTAAACACACAAATTCTATAACCTACAACAATAACACATGAGAAATTCCGCCCAGAGGGCATGGCTTTACATTGGTGATTCTCTATCTTATGGTCTCGCAATTATTTAATGCTACAGTGCACTTTCTGGATAGGATGGTGGATCTTTTGCTATATCTCACACATCGACTCTCACAACCATTATCACGAAACTTTCCTCCAGACCGAGCGGTACAAAAGGAACATGCATAACCCACTACCTCTGAAACTACCTTGCTACTCTCCCATGCAAACCACACATACTTAAATTACATGACATACACCACACTGCAACATGGAATACAACATAGGAATAGTCACAACATTATAATCCCATCACTTTCAGCTTTCCCACTTCAATTAGTATTCATTCCAGTTCCACACGACACTGTCCCACTTCGTAACTTTTCTTTCCTACTACGAACTCTGGCTTGCTTCTCTCTCAGACTTTTATAGTTTGAATCAAGCGTCACACGGAAGCATAACACGCAAAGTAATATTAAGAACATATTCATCACACACGCGAGTCCTCAACTGATACCATGGACGAGTACTTCTCTTTATCCTTTGTCTCATACACAGATTGAGACTCACACAGTACTCAACACGTGGAACTACTCGTCTCTAATTTCAAGGCGTGCACACGCCATTTCTTAAATATTTCCAACTTATAGTACACAAGCTAGTAATTCAGCTTAACTTAAGCACTCAGAAGTATTTCAACTTATTGCTACACGTGGTTTCATTGTGACCGTTGGTCACTTCCGAAGATTACTACCATCCCATTAATATTACCTGCCTGACATTTAATTCTCCCCACAAAAGTTCCTGAAATAGAGAAATTATTATTCTAAACTACTCTTAAGTATTTCACATGCATACCATGTCTCCACTCTTTTGTCCTTACGGAGCACGCCTAAGACAGGTCTTACCAAAACTAGATCCAGCGGAAGAGTGCTGAATCATGGCCGTTCTTCAGGTTCTCTCGCACCTCTGCCCCAAAGTATGTTGTACCTATTTTCAATGTCGGCCGGTACTGTACCCTTTCACCCTCAATAACGGACGTTTTTCACTAGAAACCGCACGAAAAACGCTCACTTCAAGCGAGTCTCCTCCATTATCAACAATGACATCAGAGTTCTGAAGTCTCCATACACGCACGTCCCGCCGGTTCACTTTACCGCTACCACGTAGCTTCATCACTGGAAACTGTGATAAAAATCTGTCGTCCTACATGTCTTCCAGTAGGGCACTGCTGAAGTCAACACGTTTCATTTGTTACATTTCCGAATAGCATGCAATAGTTGCAGCCAGTGTGGTTTATCGACCAAACGTAGCCTTAACAATCGCCAGTCAAAAGTGGAACTGCAAATCCGCTGTTTGCGTGGTGAACAGTCTATCATGGACTCCGCACAAACGTTTGCTGATTTCTTTCCATCGCTTCATCAGAAGTTCACGGTGTACCTCGTTTACGTTTGCACGGATCTTCTTTCTCTTTAAGCTAGCGATCAGGCTTCATATGAAGACGTGTCAGCAACCTGTCACGTCTAACGATTGGAATTCACGATATGTAGTGTTTTATGACGATATACGATAAGTTAGTTTATTTGGATAAAAGCGTACGGGACCTGTAGATGGCAAAATGAATTGCCGAAACTGGTTGCTTTTAGAATAAAATAAAATATCTTAAAGTATACGGCTGTTGGTGAAGGTTTTTCACATTTAAAAGTACTTACCAGCCTATGTCACCTAGCCATGATGTACAAACAGAGACATTCCCACAAGGTTCTGTTCCCTCACAGCACATTTGATAGAGTGCTGGATTCCAAATATATTCCAAATATATGATATTACATTTAAATATCTACTTTTTCTCAGTTTCATTTCACTCCTGAGCAATTTGAGATGAAGCGTAGGGATGGTATTTCATGCCTGATGTAGCTCGTATTCTGAAGAACCTGAGAAACCATTTATCAATTTCCGACCACATTATTATTCACGACAAGTCATTGAAGACAATAATATGCCTGTCCCATTTGTAAACCTGTATGAGTTTGACAAACATTAGAAATTAAACTTTGTCAAAAACCTAAGAAAGGGTAATAACATCACGGCATTACGATTAAATGAAAGTTGGTTCTGCTTACGCATTTCTTAATCATTGTGCTTTAGCAGCTATTTAGTATACATTGTACCAAAAGGTACATTAAAGTTCTGCTGCTTCAGCTGAATATTTTACAGATATACATTACTGGCCATTAAAATTGCTACACCAAGAAGAAATGCAGATGATAAACGGGTATTCATTGGACAAATATATTATACTAGAACTGACATGTGCTTATATTTTCACGCAATTTGGGTGCATAGATCCTGAGAAATCAGTACACAGAACAACCATCTCTGGCCATAATAACGGCCTTGATACGCCTGGGTATTGAGTCAAACACAGCTTTGATGGCGTGTACAGGTACAGATGCCCATTCAGCTTCACACAGTTTATCAAGAGTAGTGACTGGCGTATTGTGACGAGCCAGTTGCTCGGCCACCATTGACTAGACGTTTTCAATTGGTGGGAGATCTGGAGAATGTGCTGGCCAGGGCAGCAGTCGAACATTTTCTGTACCCAGAAAGGCCCGTACAGGACCTGCAACATGCGGTCGTGCATTATCCTGCTGATGTGTAGGGTTTCGCAGGGATCGAATGAAGGGTAGAGCCACAGGTTGTAACACATCTTAAATGTAACGTCCACTGTTCAAAGTACCGTCAGTGCGAACCAGATGTGACCGAGACGTGTAACCAATGGCACCCCATACCATCACGCCGGGTGATACGCCAGTATGGCGATGACGAATACACGCTTCCAATGTGTGTTCACCGCGATGTCGCCAAACACGGATGCGACCATCATGATACTGTATACAGAACCCGGATTTATCCGAAAAAATGACGTTTTGCCATTCGTGCACCCAGGTTCGTCGTTGAGTACACCATCGCAGACGCTCCTGTCTGTGATGCAGCGTCAAGGGTTACCACAGCCATGGTCTCCGAGCTGATAGTCCATGCTGCTGCATACGTCATCGAACTGTTCATGCAGATGGTTGTTATCTTGCACATGTCCCCATGTGTTGACTCAGGGATCGAGACGTGGCTGCGCGATGTTACAGCCATGCGGATAAGATGCCTGTCATCTCGACTGCTAGTGATACGCGGCCATTGGGATCCAGCGCTGCGCTCCGTATTACCCTCCTGAACCCACCGATTCCATATTCTGGTAACAGACATTGGATCTCGACCAAATCGAGCAGCAATGTCGCGATACGATAAACCGCAATCGCTATAGGCTACAATCCGACCTTTATAAAAGTCGGAAAGGTGACGATACGCATTTCTCCTCCTTACACGAGGCATCACAACAACGTTTCACCAGGCAACGCCGGTCAACTGCTGTTTGTGTATGAGAAATCGATTGGAAACTTTCCTCATGTCAGCACGTTGTAGGTGTCACCACCGGCGCCAACCTTGTGTGAATGCTCTGAAAAGCTAATCATTTGCATATCACAGCATCTTCTTCTGTCGGTTAAATTTCGCGTCTGTAGCACATCATCTTCGTGGTGTATCAATTTTAATGGCCAGTAGTGTAATTGTCGGGCGATTGAAATTAATGTCATCGAGAAACAGAAAACTGCAGTATGTAAAGCTGTTGAAGACAAACACGATGATGCCATTCCCCACCGATGTTATCACACTGTTTCAGAATCGGAAATTTGAAAAAGAGGTACTGGAGAACGCGGCGAGTTCTGGCATAAACCACAGCAATTAGCAATCAGAATTATCTTCAGAATAAAAATGGTTTCGACTCCTTTTTATTGTGCAGGGTTCCACATGATGCCCCGTAAAATCTTTTCAGCATGGTGTCCGAAAATAATCCCCTTCCAGATTCCCTCAATTTTTAGAAAATGCTGCGGCTTATTGCTGCGTCAAAGTATTTCCGTACCAGTCGTCTAATAATTATCAGATGGATAATGCTGGACTCCTAGTCGACTATCTAGAACATCTACATCTACGTAACATCATATTCCGCAAGCCACCTAATGGTGTGTTGCAGAGGGTACTTTCTGTACCACTAACTGAGCCTTTCAATCTTGTTCCACTGGCGAATAGTGCGTGGGAAGAATAATTCTCGGTAGACCTCTCTATTATCTCTAATTTCTCGAATTTTCTGCTCGTTATCATTAAGCGAGAGGCGTGTAGGGGAAGTAATATGCTGTCCGACTCTTCCCGGAAAGTTCCCTCTCTATATTTCAATAATAAATGGTTCAAATGGCTCTGAACAGTATGGGGCTTAACATCTGAGGTCATCAGTCCCCTAGAAGTTAGAACTACTTAAACTTAACTAACCTAAGGACATCACACACATCCATGCCCGAGGCAGGATTCGAACCTGCGACCGTAGTGGTCGCGCGGTTCCAGACTGAAGCGCCTGGAACCTCTTGACCACAACGGCCGGCTTCAATAATAAATTTCCCTCTTTTGTAACGTCTGCCAATGAAGTTTGTTGAGCATTTCCGTAACGCTCTCGCACCGGCTAAACGATCCCAAGACGAAACGTGTTGGTTTCCATTGGATCTTCTCTGTCTCTTCTATCACACTTACCTGGTAATGATCCCAGATAGATGAACAAAACTCAAGAATAGGTCGAACAAGCTCCTTAGAAGCCACTTCCTTCGTGGATGAGTTACATTTCCTTAAGATACTTCCTATGAATCTGAGCCTTGTCCCACTATCTGTTTTATGTCATCTTTCCATTTAAGGTCGCTCTGGATAGTTCCTCTAGATATTTTACGGTAGATATTATTTCCAGGGGTTTATCATCAATAGTGTAGCTGTAGAGTTGTGGATTTCTTTTGATAGGTATGCGTAGTATGGTTCCTTGATTTACATTCAGGGTCAACTGCGTGAGCCTGCGCCATTTGTCAGTTCTCTGGAGGTCATTCCGCATCAAACCAGTCAGAAGACTGATGACCCGCAAAAAATTTAAAATGGTGATGAAACGTGGGGGTAACTTGCTACGACCGGGTTTGAGGTTGGGCACGATCGGAGAAGGTGGTAGATGTCGCGGATGGTCATATTCCTGGTCCTAGGCAGCTCGGTGCATATGTAGCTGTATTCCAAAAACAACCGGCCGGTGTGTGACATCGGAGTTTGGAAATGTGCAAAGACGTCGGCTGGCGTCTCGCAACAGGTGCGAACTCGGTCAACATTCCAGTGAAACTAGTATTTTGGCGTTTCCATAACCGGAGCATAGTACTGGCGTAAAGTGTCGTGATCCTAGCTCTCACGTTAACCAGATGGAGGCCACTATTCCGCTTCGGTATGGTGGGGGTATCACACTGAACCTTAAAAACGTGACCGGAACTTACAAGGTACCAGAAAGCTGCCTGTAGTCTGGTCGCCATTGTCGCAGTGATGGGTAGAATCGGCGTGATGTGGGGGTATCCGCGCTGCCAGATGTGTATTGAGGAATGTGACACTCTGGCACATATTCAGCGGGCGTAGTAGGTGATTCTGTATGTTTACCCACATGCGCTGTAGTATCGCCCGAAAGTTATCGCCGGGATGCGGCGAATGTCTCGCGTGTACATCAATCCGAGTCAGCCGAGGATGTCCACCAGTGTCTGTCGAAGGGCGACGGCCGATTTTCATGGTGCATGATTTTGCGACGTTCATAGCGCTCCCTGCTCCTGCACTGTAATTGGTAACCCATTGCATTGTAGATTATGCGTTGGCCACTGAACGTACGACAAGGGCCAAGTGGTCTCGGAATAGAATACCCGTCAAGAGTCGCCGTAATCCGCAGATGAGTGGTTTCATGGCATTGGCACAAAGCACGATCGGCAGATGGCAACCCTGCCTGACGACTCGACCCGTAAAGGTTATGTAAGTCTGCGTTGACGAAAACCTGGACGTTGCCCCTCGAAGGTGCCGCATAATCTCTTGCGTGAACGTCGAGGGAATCGCCATCCGGTCCGTCAGTGCGTTGAGGAATGCTTCATTGAAGCGGTGAAACGCTTGACTGAAGTCGGTGGAGATTAAAACGCCTGGCAGTCGCGAGTGTGTTGCCACCGTGATCACACCTTAATGTTCACTGGCAGCGACTCTATTTATTCTGCTACCATAGAACGTCGAGAGTAGTTCGTCAATCCTTTGGTCCTTGTCGTGTACGAGGAATGCAAGCCACAAAGAATCGGCATAATATCTGATGTGTTCCCAGTTTGCATAAAAAAGAGCCAACGCAGACATGCTATAATACAAAATCTTCATGCAGAAGGTTATTTTTCCATTACGTTTACAAAATGTTTGATGTATTACGTTTTTTACCATACATGAGACATATTTAACTTCAGCCTGAATATTATCCTCGACTTTAGGTTCAGAACTACCAACAAAAATACCAACATGACATGGGTTCATTTGAAATTCAGTATTTTTGCCTCAAACTTTTTTTCTGTACTTTCCCAATCTGTTATATCATCTACTGACACTGACTTGCTAGTTTTACTGTAGAGAACAAACTCACATGTTTTTCTACTCGCCGTGGTGCATCAGTAGGGTAAAATCCTTGACAACTTAATCGTCCCAATTTATTACAAACGCACCTTCGCACTTTCTCCATGGCATCTGATTCTTCAAAAAATTTCTTCTGTGCCTGACTGTCATTTGTTATTCTCTCAATCCTGACGGTAATACGATACACATGTGTCTGGATTTTGTTAATAATAACATTCTATTACATTCTGATACTTATTCTTGAAAAATATTAGTTCATTCTTAATATTATAAAGCCATAATGCTGGCAGCTGGACAGCGTAAGAATCAAATTTGCATTCTTTAGCAGCATTTTTGCCGCACTAATTACACTCCATATTAAATGTCACAACGAAGTGCGCTTTCCTTCGGCACAGTTTTCCCAACGATACAGCTGTCGTCATTCTACGCGTACGTCTCATCCGACGAAACATCCCATACCGGTTGCGACGGGGAACACGGAGGCGTCGACGTGTCCATCTCCTCCTTAACACACATGACCATGTCCGATGTGACAATTAACATCTACTACGGGAAGCTTAGACAAGTGGGTCTCGTCACCTACGTTATCATCGCTACCTAAGAATGTTTGTTCAAAAAATGGCTCAAATGGCTCTGAGCACAATGTGACTTAACATCTATGGTCATCAGTCCCCTAGAACTTAGAACTACTTAAACCTAAGGACAGCACACAACACCCAGTCATCACGAGGCTGAGAAAATCCCTGACCCCGCCGGGAATCGAACCCTGGAACCAGGGTGCGGGAAGCGAGAACGCTACCGCACAACCACGAGCTGCGGACGGATGTTTGTTTATAGGAAAGAATTTCTGGTAGTACATGTTTGTGCCGCACAGCTAGAAGGCGTGTGAAGATCTTGAAATCGGAATTGAGTAACGTGATCGTCCTAAGCTATGTTTCTCCTGTAGGTTTCCTGACGTATGAGTAAGCCTTCCATGAACGTTAGTGGCGGGAGTGCGGCGCCGGACAAAAGTCCCCAGCACATGTCTCTCCATCGTGGCATCGTCCAGTCTTGGAAAAAAAGCACTCCGTCTACAGGCCACAAGTGGCCCATCGGGACCATCCGACCGCCGTGTCATCCTCATTGAGGATGCGGATAGGAGGTGCGTGTGGTCAGCACACCGCTCTCCCGGTCGTTATGATGGTTTTCTTTGACCGGAGCCGCTACTATTCGGTCGAGTAGCTCCTCAATTGGCATCACGAGCCTGAATGCACCCCGAAAAATGGCAACAGCACATGGTAGCTGGATGGTCACCCATCCAAGTGCCGGCAACGCCCGACAGCGCTTAACTTCGGTGATCTCACGGGAACCGGTGGATCCACTGCGGCAAGGCCGTTGCCCCAGTCTTGGAAGGTTCTGTAAAATTCGAACGTAAAGCATCCGGGCCGGGAGACCGATTCAGTGATCCCTTAGCGAGAAGAACATCTTCGGTGGTCACTTCCGCAATAAGCAGGGTTCATTATAGAGATGTCTTGGTGCCTTGTGAAGCCATCGACAATGGGAGCTTACGATGTCAGCCGTCGTCCATCAGGAAGGTCAAAATTTGACATTAAGACCTGTTGCAGGCGAATATTTTGAACAGTATGACGCACAGAAGGTTCTTCACCGCTAATCCTGTCCTGTCTGCTTGATCGTATAGTGGCTCTTTCCGGACGCCACCTGGTCAAGGTTAAAATCTTTTGCTTTGATGCGTTGAGATTGTTTTTGACGGTCCTGAGACGGGGGTTCGTCCATGAGCTCGCGTATAGCGCTACACTACGAATCTGTTGTGTGGTGATTCCACCTGGCTTTTGCTCTACCAAATTGCGTCAAGGTGCATCGGATGGCCGGTTTGGCGCACAATATCTACTATAGCAGTGGGGTTTCGTAACGCATGATGCGCTTAACACAAACGCGCCACGTGTCAGTGACCTGTTGTTGACATTCGGGGTCTCCAAGGCCCTGCACTGCCCCATATAGATTCCCTACGTAGATTGATGGTACAGACGTAGATGTCATGATCCGTAATGGGACATGGTCTATGTTCCGCGTACAGAAGAACGGGTCTTATAGCGCCAGAGATATATATTCTATCGAGTCGACTGGCGAAGAGGCTCGTGATGTGTGTATACCCCGTGCGGTCATCGGGTGCTGGCCGGCCTCTGTGGTTAGTTGGGTTTAAGTAGTTCTAAGTGCAACGGGAATTCCACTGTTAAATGCAGAGGAGAGAGCAGATAGGTGGAAAGAATACATTGAAAGCCTCTATGAGGGTAAAGATTTATCTGATGTGATAGAAGAAGAAGCAGGAGTCGATTTAGAAGAGATAGGGGATCCAGTATTAGAATCGGAATTTAAAAGAGCTTTGGAGGACTTACGGTCAAAGAAGGCAGAAGGAATAGATAACATTCCATCAGAATTTCTAAAATCATTGGGGGAAGTGGCAACAAAACGACTATTCACGTTGGTGTGTAGAATATATGAGTCTGGCGATATACCATCTGACTTTCGGAAAACCATCATCCACACAATTCCGAAGACGGCAAGAGCTGACAAGTGCGAGAATTATCGCACAATCAGCATAACAGCTCATGCATCGAAGCAGCTTACAAGAATAATATACAGAAGAATGGAAAAGAAAATTGAGAATGCGCTAGGTGACGATCAGTTTGGCTTTAGGAAAAGTAAAGGGACGAGAGAGGTAATTCTGACGTTACGGCTAATGATGGAAGCAAGGCTAAAGAGAAATCAAGAGACTTTCATAGGGAGAAAGCGATCGACAATATAAAATGGTGCAACCTGTTCGAGATTCTGAAAAAAGTAGGTGTAAGCTATAGGGAGAGATGGGTCATATACAATATGTACAACAACCAAGAGGGAATAATAAGAGTGGACGATCAAGAACGAAGTGCTCGTATTAAGAAGGGTGTAAGACAAGGCTGTAGCCTTTCGCCCCTACTCTTCAATCTGTACATAGAGGAAGCAATGATGGAAATAAAAGAAAGGTTCAGGAGTGGAATTAAAATACAAGGTGAAAGGATATCAATGATACGATTCGCTGATGACATTGCTATCCTGAGTGAAAGTGAAGAAGAATTAAATGATCTGCTGAACGGAATGAACTGTCTAATGAGTACACAGTATGGTTTGAGAGTAAATCGGAAAAAGACGAAGGTAATGAGAAGTAGTAGAAATGAGAACAGCGAGAGACTTAACATCAGGATTGATGGTCACGAAGTCAATGAAGTTAAGGAATTCTGCTACCTAGGCAGTAAAATAACCAATGACGGACGGAGCAAGGAGGACTTCAAAAGCAGACTCGCTATGGCAAAAAAGGCATTTCTGGCCAAGAGAAGTCTACTAATAACAAATACCGGCCTTAATTTGAGGAAGAAATTTCTGAGGATGTACGTCTGGAGTACAGCATTGTATGGTAGTGAAACATGGACTGTGGGAAAACCGGAACAGAAGAGAATCGAAGCATTTGTGGTGCTATAGACGAATGTTGAAAATTAGGTGGACTGATAAGATAAGGAATGAGGAGGTTCTACGCAGAACCGGAGAGGAAAGGAATATGTGGAAAACACTGATAAGGAGAAGGGACAGGATGATAGGACATCTGCTAAGACATGAGGGAATGACTTCAGTGGTGCTAGAGGGAGCTGTAGAGGGCAAAAACTGTAGAGGAAGACAGAGATTGGAATACGTCAAGCAAATAATTGAGGACGTAGGTTGCAAGTGCTACTCTGAGATGAAGAGGTTAGCACAGGAAAGGAATTCGTGGCGGGCCGCATCAGACCAGTCAGTAGACTGATGACCAAAAAAAAAAAAAAAGTTCTAGAGGACTGATGACCTCAGATGTTAAGTCCCATAGTGCCAGAGCCATTCTCTGAGGAAGGAAGAGATTCGCGTCGTTCTGGTTCAAAAGGCGCGGCTGCTATGATGCGGTCTTGAATCCCATAAGACTCCCTTGTGAACTTCTAGCGTGGGTGTGTCCGTCTGTAAATAGTGTTCGCGGTTGGCACTGCTGATGGCAAGGTGAAACCTTCCCTTTGAAAAATTAGTGAATTACTGTGCTGATAAACCTCTTACGTTATTTGATTTTCAAACAGTTGAGCAAAACTGAACGTATTCAGACATCTCTCTCTTTGCTTATCCTGATCAACACTAAACTGATACACAATACTTTTAGCGCAACGCAATCTGACTTACAATAATCCCTACAAAAGAATGGCGCTGACTAACAATAACCTATACCTTTCATGAATCACTTACCCACAAAAGTCTTCGTTACTCGAACTACTGCAATACAGCGAGCGCCAATACTGCCAGTTAAATAAAAGATACTAACTACTGAAGGCACTAACTGCTGATTTTGATACAGAACAAACAATGTATTTACCTTAATAATGTTCAAAAGTCGTCATATATGTATCATTTCATAATGTACAGTATTACAAATTTACTCTTTCTGATGGACACACCTCCAGATCGTCCGCTCTCAAAATTCTGCCATCTCTTTCCCCACATCCACCACTGCTGGCGGCTCACCTCCAACTGCGCAACGCTACGCGCTGTTCACATCCAACCGCCCAACACTACAATAGCGAATATTCCAACAACGCCAACCAGCCACAGACTGCACAGCACAGTCAGTGATTTTCATACAGAGCGCTACGTGACGCTACCAAGGTGTATCGGTCCTGAGAGAAGTTCATGAACAGCGTTTTGTGAGGGCCGGACGTGCAGTGTCGCTGCATTGGTGATTGGAAGGGCGGTTGTCGTTCGGTCGGCATTCGTATTGTCGTACCGTAGTTGTGTGATGCGGCGTTGAAGGGATTCATTACGGACGTGGCTTCCTTTGCCGCAACCGGAACATGTTGGAGGTTTTCCGTTGCAAATCACCACTGCTCGGCAGCCACCTATAGAGTGTGTGATGTGACATGCCGTTTGAGATATATTCGGACTTGCCTCACACCATTAAGCACCGGATACGTCGTAAACTGTGCATGTGTCTCGGCTATATGACTGAACTTTTCCATACGGGCTGAGCGCCGCGATGACTTTATCTTCATGCATCTCGAAAGGCATTCTTCAAATAGCAGAGAAAGTTTTTCGTGCCAACGAAAAATGTGATTCAGTTAAGGACTGTAATTTCTAAATATCTCCCTCCGACCTAATTGGCATAATATATAATAGTACTGCATCGAGAGCCAACGGCCTTACGGCAGTGGTGACATCGATTCCCGTCAGATCACTCAGGTGCTGTCGGGCTTGACTAGTGCTTGGATGGGTGACCGTCAGGTCTGCCGAGCGCTGTTGGCATGCAGGTGACCCCAGCCCTTGTAAAGCTGACAGCAATATTTGATCGAGAAATAGCAGCTCCGGTCACGCAGACTGACAACGGCCGAGAGAGCGGTGTGCCGCCCATATGTTCCTCCGTATCCACATTTACTGAGACCTATCGGCAGGGGATGACACTGCGATCGGTCAGGATCGTTGGGCCTTCCGACGGACGGAGTTTATTATATCGAGAGCATATACACAGAAGTAGTTGCAAGGAGGTTTTACCTGTATTCTGAGGAAAATAAAATACCAAGACTTCAGTGATGGACTTAAGATATTTTCTTTTCTTTATATTTCCAGTAGAATCAAGGAAACAGTTGAAAACTATAGTTCAATGGTTATTTTATGCACTAGAAAATGGCATGCATACATAGTACCATTCACTTATTCATAAATGAGAATTTAATAATTGTGTTCATACTGCTACTATAGCCGTTTGGGACCAAAATCGTAGCCGCTGAACTACCCTCGCGTATGGGCTGGAATCTAGCAACAATTCCCTAAAACTCTGTGGCACACCCATTCAGTCCACAGATGTTTCTTGTCCGACAGGTTCCCTGGTTCGTAATCAGGTCATTATTTTTTGTATAACCATTGTAGCTGAAGTAATAAAACAAACCAGAAGGAAAAATATTCAAAGAAAATACTGTAGGTAGCCGGCAAGGAACACGTGCAGCAATTGGATTACGTCTTTGTCAGAAAAGAACACCATCCCAGGGCTGCCAATAAAAGCAGGAGCCCCGTTGTTCGCCCCACCTGCACTGCCATATTGAATATAAATACCGGACGACTCGGAGAACACAATAACAGATATCGCATCTGCTGTGACTGCCGTCTACATCTTTCGACGTGGAAACAAATTTTGGCGGTCTGTGGCGAACGGTCGTGCATAGTAAATATGTCCGCGCTGGCTGTATGCGACGCCGTTGTTATGAATTGAAGCAGCATTCCACCGAAACGGAGCGACTTGGGAGAACTCTGCGAATATTGCCGCGTGTTACGCTGCAGGAAGTCGGGCCAGAAGAGCAGTTTATTTTACACTCGCCCGCGGTAACTTATTGCAAGGATTCGCAGATAATGAGTTTCCTCGTGTTCTCCGAAGGCGAGCTCCGCGATAATTACTTCAGGTTGCATTCATTTGCCGTTCCTCGGGGAAATCAACAGGACGCACAGAAAACAACTTCACATTGCATGGCAGTTAGTGACGATACCGTATTCACTCAGTAGACTTCCGTTGTCATTCCGCAGAAATGAACTGTCCTCGGCAGTTCTGACGTATTTAATTTACGTGGCCTTTTACTCAGAATATAGTCTGAAAGTTATTTAAAAGAGAAGAGGAGGATAGAACGATATTTAGTGCGCCTCTCTCGATTGCATTTACGTTTGAATACTAATGAGTGTAAAATATCTAATTCTGAAACGAAATGCAGTAATGGAAATCAATCTTTCTGGAAGCGACGCACTGCAATAAATGAACATTACCATCTGAATTGGTTGGAAATATTGAACTACCCAAATTATGCCCTGAAATTTGTCGACTTGCTTGCTTGACCACTGGCAAGGGCGTAACGGTAGGGCCATCAGGGCTTTAGGAGCCTTCAAAACCAAATAACGTACTATTGCTATTATTATTAACATTAAAAATGAATATAAACAACAAAAATATATAGAAATATACAGAAATATGTATAAGACTAATAGTCAGATCAAATACCAGTCTCGCTACGGTCGCAGGTTCGAATCCTGCTTCGGGCATGGATGTTTGTGATGTCCTTAGGTTAGTTAGGTTTAACTAGTTCTAAGTTCTAGGGGACTAATGACCTCAGCAGTTGAGTCCCATAGTGCTCAGAGCCATTTGAGCCAAATACCAGTCTGCACAGAAAGGGCCAGATCAAAACAGTTGATAGTTCAGAGGGCCAACTGGAGACATATCTCTGTGAAGTCAGGATAGTTGTTGGGAACCTGTGAAGCGTCAACAGCTCTGGTAAAACGTTATTAGAGTTCAGTAATTTATTCTCAATGTTTATAAGTCGTCGTTCGTCTTCACCAGTCTCAGCTTTTGCTCATTCAGCTGTGACTTAGATTCCATTTGATGTCTGTCCATTCAGTCCGCTGTTGCAGGTCCAGTAGAAGATGTCAGTGGCCCCAGCACCATGGCAGATTGCTGGCGAGCAGGCGCAGCCGTTGCCCAGTGCAAAGTGGTCTTGGGCTGGCTGCTGGAGTGTTCTCGGTCCCACTTACTCATCCATAATATACCTGGTATCAGCAGTCAAGTTGTCCCTTGATCTCCCTACTCCTGAGGCATCTCAGTGTTGAACAGGATCATGGACCCCAAGAGGCCATGTTGCTGGCTTCTGCATTGAAGTTCAACACCCTGTAATGTGATATTATTGGAAGAAAGCCTGTTCCTCCATCAGTGAATGGTAGACAGCGAGCAGCATGAAGTTCATTAGATGAAGGCCCTTCACCTCGGATACACCTTCGGCTAGTTCATAGAATGTGCTGCAGCATCTAGGACATACAGTATCATACAGTATCGTAATCATGGAATCAAGTGCTATTACAGTGAATGCCATCGATCCCAACTATCAACATGTGATGAGAGTTGGAGAGCTGGAGTATTTAAAGTGAGTTAGCGTGAGACTATGATGCAAGGCTTCGTTTGTAATGTGTCCTCCTTTATCTACTATAGTCACTTAGCAGCCTGTTAAATGCTGTGTCCGTTCCTCGCTATATGCTCTTGCAACATCTCTTATGAGCTAACGAATATGGTTGTCTCACTTCCTTTGCTTTTCTGTTGGGGTCTCTGCTGAATGCATCTCCTCACCAGACAGGTGGTGTTAGGATGTGTCGACGACCTGACCCACTTGGGACATACTGGCTTGTTTCCTGCTTCCACCTCCTTCTCTGGCATGACTTGAGTTTGACTGTGGTGATGTGAACGAGTTTTAATAATTTTTTTCTAATTTCTTTCCCTTACTAGTCTGTGCCACAACAGTAGATTCGCACACCGTTGAATTTAGTACAGCTATAAACGTTTGCGAACAATGCTTGTCCTTGGCGACTGTCATAATACCTTGTCTTGCTCGGTTGCCAGGAGAGAGCGGCGCATAATTAGTTATTACAAAACAATGACAACAATGAAAATTTGCACCAAAATATCACCCTTAGGTAGAAAATTATTCCTCCTTTATGTGTAGTGTACCTGAAATTGTATTGTTCACATTTTTCTTAAACTTTAGGTTTCATCGCACTTTCATTTGACAACTGTATTTGTCAAATTAGATGTTGTGGTGAAGTAACGACCAGTCTACAGCCAGCTCAGTTTCTGACGAGCTTTCTTCGTAGGAAGTTAATTATAGATATATCGTTACGTGTGGTATTTTTCAAACTTGAAGAGCTCAAAGTTTAACACTTTTTCGCATTCATCTGCGTATTTTTACAGAAAAATGAATCCTTTTCAAGTTAAGTACAATCATCTAAATGGAGCACAAAAAACGAATAGGAAGCGAGAATTACAAAAAGAAACAAACAAATTATGGAAAATAAGTATTTTCTTCTCTTCCTGCCGGCAGCGCGAGCTCAACATTTACTGAAGTTTGCAGTGTCACAAGTGAGTGCGCTTCTCATGTAAAAAGTGATGTCAGCAATCATGAAAATAAAAAAGGAAGATGATAACAATACCACGATAAATGTTATTAGGGCTGTCAATATCGCACACTATTCAGATGATGGTGCAGTTTATCAGTTAGATGTACATGATGAAACTAAAATGTTCTCTGTTAGACACAATCCTTTTCAGCCAGCGGGTACATTCCCCAAAAATGCTAAGTAGGAAAACAAGTCCTTCTACAAAAATTTTTGCCGAAAGTTCACGTTGACAGGAGGGACTACTTGTGTCATTCATCTAAAAATGACTCTCTTTGCTGCAAATCGTGTTGGCTCTTTCAAGGACAGAAATCTTCGTCAGCTTGGCGGGAAGGAGTTTGAGATGGAGGTGGGTAACTAGTAGTACGACAGGAAACTAGCTATTCACATATGAACGCAAGCGTTGATTACCATTCATGGAGCACACTGGACTCGCATTCGGGAGGACGACGGTTCAATCCCGTGTCCGGCCATCCTGATTTAGGTTTTCCGTGATTTCCCTTAATTGCTCCAGGCAAATGACGGGATGGTTTCTTTGAAAGGGCACGGCCGACTTCCTTCCCTCATACGATGAGACCGATGACCTCGCTGTTTGGTCTCTTCCCCCAAACAACCCAACCCAACCCCATTCATGGAGTACGAAAATCACAACTGACGCGTATACAGATGCAGAACTAAAGAAAAACGAGAACATATGGAAGCAGCTCCTTCAGCGAATTTCGAATGTGACGTTAATACTACCATCTAATGATACAGTTCTTCGGGGACATAGAGAGGACTGGAAAATTAAACGTGGAAGCTTTTAGCAATTATCGAACTTCTCGCAAAGTACTTCCCGGTGTTACACGGTCTAGTAGGCAGGTCAAAATATGCACAAAAATAACTTAGCCAATCAGTTCAAAATGAGTTAGTCAATGTCCTATCCTGTGCAACTGGGAAAGGAAGTATTAGTTACATTTAAGTTGCCCCATTCTGTTCTATTATTACAGATACAACACAGTACATCACAATAAGAGATCAATTAACTCAGATATTTAGATATGTTACAGATCCACTTGATCTGACTGGAAAGCCTTGTGATGTGAAGATAAACGAAAGATTTTTAAGTGTTGGTGAAATGCTGCATGTGGAACAAAAGTTATGTCCTTTTATGACACCGTTGAAACGTTTTACTCATTTCTTTTCTTCAGTGATGGTATTAGAAGTTGGGAAGTTTTGGTAACTTCTTGTACCTTAAAATAATTTTGTCCAACGCTTTTATCTCCAAGAAATTAGTCAGCTAAAGCTCTTCGTTATGCTTACGTCGATGTACTTAAGGGTCTGTCTAAAATAAGATTTATATCTAAGAAAAGGGAATAAAGAGAACTGTTGTTTTGAAAAACCAATTAGAGAAATTTGAATTCATTTTTCAGGTAGTGCTGAAATCAAATATTCTAGAATGTACTAACTTAGCATCTCAAATTATGCAGTCGCAAAATGTAGAGCTTGATAAAGCATGTTCCTTTGTGCAGAACGCAGCAGATAACTTATCTTGCTATCCAAACAATTTTGAAGAAAGAATACCATCAGTTACATCTTTAGCAAAGAAATGGAGCATTTCACCACAATTAGAAAAGAAAAGAATTCGAAGAGTGATAAACGTTTTGATGAATTATGTTGGGACGACTGGTGAATAAAAATACGCCACTGTTTTTAATGTATGTCCGGACAGTACTGCAGCCCAGTCAAAAAGCAGATTTGAGAGTATGCATAATGTGAAACATTTCTTCAAAAAATTTTTCCCAAAATTCTAAATTCTGCTTCTGACGAAGTTATCGACAACGCAGCAGTAATTCTTCGCAATAAATATGAGGAGGATTTCTCCAATGAATTTCCCGATCAGGTGACAAGTTTCAAAAACGATATGAAAAAGAAATAGCCTCATTAGCTCTGTAGTTGTTTTAAAGGAACTGTTAATAATAGAAAATTCAAGCATCGCTGCTAGTGTTCCAGATTTATCCACAGCGTTTTATCTGATTTTTAACTATTTCTGTTACTGTATCTTCGTCTGAACGTTCATTTTCGAAGCTCACACTTATAAAGAATTATCTGCGGAATTCTGTGACCCAAGACAGGCAGAGGTCAAGGTGAGAACAGTGACATTTTAAAAGTACTTCAAACGACAGGAGGAAGTATAGGCAAATGCTTATTGATATTGAATGCCAATCACTATAAATATTTAATTTTTAATAACATTTACCGATATTCAAAATTTTATTTAATACTTTGAAAATAGTAAACGAATAATCCCTTTGTTTATATTACATGTGATTATACAACACATTTCATTACATTTGTACTTCTATCTGTTGTAATTAAGTTACGTTAGTAACTGATAGGTAATACGTTTTATTTTAGAGGTGTGGCGTCACAGCCGTATTTAAAAATTTTTCCCGCTGTTATCCAGATGAATACATATACAGAGACAACGCCTAGTACCTGTAATAAAAATAATATTTAATTTACTGGCAATTTGTCATTTGTGAAATGCAGCGATATGTGAACTTTTCAACCACTACCGTTTGTAAAAAAACGAAGATATTAGTGTCAATCAATAAATTATGAGTACAATATACCAACGCAAAAAAGATCATTCTCTCGATTACTTGGATCTAGATCGCCTGGAATGATTGGGATCATTTTTTCTGTCTTTGAGCTCTATGATGTAAGGCGAGTCTTATTTTCGTACGTAGATCAAATGTGCACTCAAAGTCTAAAAAGATTTTATGCATCACGGCTACATCATTAGAAGAACCTTTTCACTTCAGATCGGAATACAAATTATTTGTGTGTAATAAAAATGATATAGTTAAATACGGAAGCTTTTCGTGTGATTTGGGATCGTTCTAAGCTCTATTATGTGTGTAATCGCTATTTGCTTATTACATTCAATAGAACCTACATCCATTCATGTTTCACGAAGTACGATCACAATTATGAGTACAATTACTCAGTAAGGAATCTTCATTTCTTGTCACGGTCTTGAAAAAAAACTAGACGAATTTTTTCCAAGCTGTGAACAGTGCTATTTTTTAGTTTTGAAGTAAATGAAAGTTAATAGTTTATTACCATTCTTGACTTTTTACGAAAGCACTTCAGAATTTTGCCCCAGTTTTCTCATAATGTTACCGCCAAAGACAGAGTTTCAATAAATAATTTTACGTGATATTTGATAGTTTTGATTGTCAGATACTGAATATAAAGACAATTTCACGAAATTACGGGCGGCAATGTAGAGCTCCCAGATCTTGCTTTTGCAGGCGCGCCCGTGTCGCGAACGTTATCCCTCTGAGTAGTGGTAATATGCTTTCTACGAATCTCGACTCACACGTTGTCAAACAAACATTACATGCTAAAAAAATACATTTATGTACACGTCTGTGTGCCATGTAGGCAACTTAACATGTTGAAGAAGAGCGTGATTGTAATACTCCGGAATGTTAGGAAGGTGAGCCATGCTGGCCCCAGCTTATGCATTAGTTTTAACCTTGACTGTTACTCTGCGTTTGGTTTCCCACGGTTTTTGCAGTTATGCCGTGGTTCTTCCTCTTTCTACATGTGGCAGCAGCGGTGTGTATCGATATTCGCACCTTGTACTTTCTTTCGTCTGGTGCTGATAGCTTCCGGCTAGCCGGTGTGCGGCAGTCGGTCGGTTGGAGTGGATCAGCCAGGAAATCTCCGCGCGGTGCAGTGGGCCGGGCCCGCTGGCGGTCTCTACTCAGTGTCGGAGTGTGTGGGAGCTGTTCCGGTTGCTACGACGTCCGTGGCTCACCGATCCAGGACATCAAAGTTGAGTGGTGATTTAATTACCGAAGCCAGTCTGTTCATTTTGTGCCGTTGGTTTTCATGGTTGGCTGGTGGGGGTATTCCCGTGAGCAGCAGCGAGTGTTCGAGTTGGCGAAAGTTTGGTCACCATCCGGTGGAGTTTAACTGTATTTTGGTTCTTTGATGTCCAAGTGCACCAGCGGAATTTTCTGCCTTAGCGTTCCGGTTAACCGCCCTGGCCGCTGAAGTAAAATTCAGGTAGTGTCCTTTCCTCACTGTGTTGTCGTTGTCCAACACGTGTGTGTAGTTTTGAAAGCTTATGCATACTTGGTTGTGGGCGGCTACGCCTTTTGCGTTTTGGCATCGGAGTTCCTTGTGTACTGGCCGGGTGGAAAGCAAGTTGTCTTGTCAGTGGGTCTGTTGACTGTCTCTTTGTTGGGTTATCGGCGGGTCGAGTATAGTTGGGCAGACTACCCGTCTCCCCTAAGCGAATGTTAATATTTCGAGTGCAGACCGACCCCCGGAAACTTCTGAGCGCTGCTGGCTGTACTGCCTTTTCTTATTGGTGTTTGATTGTGTATTTTAATGGGTCATAGCCGATGGTTTGAATTTGTATGCCTTTAGCTGGGTTTTAAATAATGGGCCTTCAGACATTTTAAGATTCAAAGTTCCTTATTTGTCAAGTCTTGCATTGTTTGGGACTTCAGCCTCATTTAAAATACTTGTTTTGGATAAAGCTTTGAGCCTTCTGCCTTTTGAACATTCATTGTAGCTGTGTTTTTCAATCATAGGCTTTCAGACGTCTTAAAATTAAAATTCCTTACTTGCTAAGTCTTAGATTGTTTGGGCCTTCAACCTCAATTAAAATATTTTTTTTCTGGGTAAAGCTTTGGGCCTTCTGCCTTTTGGAAACTTGTTGTAGTTGTTTTTAAATCATGGGCCTTCAACCGTTTTAAAAATTAAAGAGGTTGTGCCCTTAAACCATAAGATTGTGTGACAAATTCAGTTGACAGTTCAGCTCGGAAATTTGCGCTGCAATGTTTGGGCAACTAAATAAACTTATATCTGTTCGAGTGTAGCTGACAGCCGCTTATTTTTGCCCCATTTCCACATTTCTAACTACCTGGTTGGTCCGGCGGATTTAACCAGGCGTTTCAGAAGGCAATTATGGAAAATTACGTCCGGGTACTGAACAAAAAACATTACCAACAACTTTGATTAAATATAGACACATCAAAAAATGTTTTGTAGCACCCTGGGTCCAAGAATTCCTGAAGATAGACTTTGATTGTGAATATTGTATCACAGACACAGTCCCACTGACTGTTCAGAGATGTCACTAAACGCGCCCAAAGATGTAAACAATCATGCATGAGCAGCGCCTGCTAGACAGAGGGAGCCCGACAGCCGATCAGTTCTAGTCATTACACCAGGAAAGAGGTACACGGCTCGTGTTGTCTGTAGTTCAAACATGCTTTCACGGTCAATACCGCGGTTCAATGGTGTCCGCATAGTTACTTTGAGCCAGGAAGGTTTCTCAACTAGGGATGTGTCCCGGCGTCTCGGAGTGAACCAAAGCGATGTTGTTTGGACATGGCAGAGAGACAGGAACTGTCGATGACATGCCTCGCTCAGGCCGCCCAAGGGCTACTACTGCAGTGGATGACTGCTACCTACAGATTATGGGTCGGAGGAACCCAGACAGAAACGCCACCATGTTCAATAATGCTTTTCCCGCAGCCACAGGACATCGTCCCCCCCAGGGGGTTCACAACTCTTTTGTGGACCCGTGCGTAGCGAGCACGGGACCCCGAGCTAATGTGGCCTTCCTTCCTTTCCGGGCTGCATACCTTCCCTTCCCTTTCCGCATCCCTCCCCGTCGCCCATCTTCGCCCCCCCCCCCTCACCTCTGGCTCTTTCCTTCCCTTTCTCCCCCTCTGGGAGTATGGTTTGTGCCTACGTCCGGAGACGGACGCTCGAAACTGTTCCAAATTCCTTGCTTTCTACACTTGCAAGTCCTCATCCTTCCTCTGTCCTTCTCTTTTCCTTCCCTCTCCTCCTTGCCCTTTTCTCCGCTGCGGCGTTTGAGACCCCCTCTTCTTTCCTTTCCCTTTCTCTTATTTCCTCCCTGTGCGTGTCTGAAGGCCGACCCACGCACTTCCAAGCGTAGCCGGTGACGGGGTAACGCGTAATTCCCCGCCCCGGGTAGACAGGTAGGACACGTACGTACCCCCTGGTAACGGCCAGGCCCAGGGAGGGGTGATTACCCGAGCTGATACCTTCCGAAAGTGCCGATTGGTCCCTCTGTCCGTTTGTCGGGAGGTGTGACCTGAGGTTTGAACAATCACCTAAGGCGGGTGTGCCCTCGGTGAGGGCCCCCACAAGGGAGGAGCGCGCCATCGGAGACGCCGGTAATCATGGGGGATTCTTCCGCAATGGTTTCCTCACCTTCCACTATGTCTGCTCACAAACGTAAGTTCACTGAGTCTCAGCCACAGACGGTTCTTCCATCGTTGCCACAGTTCCTTGTTGTTTCTCGGTCTGACGAAGGTCACGACTTTTCCACGGTCAACCCTTTCATTATTCAGAAAGGTGTCGACGCAATTGCGGGTCCTGTAAAGTCTTGTTCGAGATTACGGAATGGCACCCTGTTGTTAGAAACACACAGTGCCCTCCAGGCTCAAAAATTGCTGCGTACTTCTCTGCTCCACACCTTCCCTGTCCGGGTGGAACCGCACCGTACCTTAAATTCCTCACGTGGAGTCGTTTATACACGCTCCCTCGATGGATTGTCTGACGAAGAAATTCAGCACTACCTGTCTGACCAGGGCGTCACGGCTGTTCATCGGGTTATGAAAAGAGTTGACTCGAACATCATTCCAACCCGCACTGTCTTCTTGACATTTGACAAAGTTCAACTCCCATCAAAAATCAAAGCAGGCTATGAGATAATTTCCGTTCGCCCTTATGTCCCAAACCCTACGCGTTGCTATCGATGTCAGCGGTTCAATCACACCAGTCAGTCCTGTTCCAATCCGGCCAAATGTGTTACGTGTGGCAAGGATGCCCATGAGGGTGCTTGTCCACCTCCATCCCCTCGCTGCATCAACTGTATGGGTGACCACGCTGCTTCCTCTCGAGATTGCCCCGTTTTTAAGGACGAAAAGCTCATCCAGGAAATAAGAGTGAAGGAAAAGGTGTCGACCTTTGCTGCTCGAAAGTTACTCGCCAGTCGACAGCCCACCGTGCCTCAGAAAGGAAAATACAGCACTGTCCTTGCTTCTCCTCGGCCAACAAAGGAGGCGGCTACGCAGACTTGCGACCTCACCTTTAGTACCACGGTCGTCAGATCGGCCAGCGCAAAGATCGCCCGTTCAACATCACCACTTTCGCCTGCCCACTCTATGGCTCACCCTTCGTCGGGTTCTGCTAAATCTCGGGCCCAAAAGTCAGACGCCAAGTCTTCGAAAAAAGAGCATTCTCATGAAGAGTTTTTACGTACCGCAACTTCACAACCATCGGTTCCTCCTTCATCTAAACATCATACTTCCAAGAAGGCTACGAAGAAACACAGTTCCTCTCCTTCTCCGCCAAGGCGTGTCCCATCTACAGCACCACCTGGCGGAAATCGCCCTCGGCCATCTTCTGTGTCGCCGAGGCGCTCTGCTGGTGGCCGGTCAACTGGCCGATCGTTGGTGGCAGGAGCTGCTCCTGACCAACCTATGGATCAGGATCTTCTGCCTTCGACTGAATGCCATTCCATGCTGTCGGTCGCAAGCTCTGAGCAGTCGTCGAGTTGACAGCACCCTTGGTCACGTTCCTCCATTTTCTGTTCACCCTATGTCCATTATCCACTGGAATATCCGCGGCATTCGAGCCAATCGGGATGAATTGTCGATCCTCTTACGATCCTACTCGCCGGTCATCTTCTGTCTTCAGGAAACAAAGCTGCGTCCCCATGACCACTTTGTTCTCCCTCATTTGCAGTCCGTCCGATATGACCTCCCCTCTGTTGAAGGCACTCCAGCCCATGGAGGACTCATGATTCTTCTCCATGATACTCTCCATTATCACCCAATCCCCTTAAACAGTTCCTTCCAAGCTGTCGCCGTCCGTCTTTCCCTTTCTGGATACATGTTCTCTCTTTGTACGGTATACATTCCATCGTCTACACCAATGACACGAGCTGATCTCCTTCATCTTCTTGATCAGCTTCCACCCCCCTATTTGCTGGTTGGGGACTTCAATGCCCACCACCCGCTTTGGGGATCTCCACATCCTTGTCCACGTGGCTCACTATTGCTAGACGTCTTCCACCAAGCGGATCTAGTCTGCCTCAACACTGGGGTCCCCACATTTTTGTCTGCCTCCACGACAAATTTATCTCATTTGGACCTTGCGGTCGGTACTGTTCCGCTAGCTCGGCGCTTCGAATGGTCCGCCCTTGATGATACACACTCGAGTGACCACTTTCCATGTGTTCTTAGACTGCAGCCTCAACTGCCATATATGCGCTCGCGACGCTGGAAGTTTGCCCAAGCCGATTGGACACTTTTTTCGTCTCTAGCGACATTCGATGACCGTCGCTTTCCCAGTGTCGACGATGAGGTCACACATGTTACCGACGTTATTCTCACAGCTGCGGAACGTTCAATACCACGCACCTCCGAATTGCCCCGGCGCCCCCCAGTTCCTTGGTGGAACGAGGCATGCCGTGACGCAATACGTGAGCGGCGACGTGCTCTTCGTATTTTCCGTCACCATCCAACTTTGGCCAACTGTATCCGATATAAGCAGCTCCGTGCGCGATGCCGTCGCGTCATCCGCGATAGCAAGAAGGCAAGCTGGAAATTCTTTATTAGCTCATTTAACACCTTCACTCCCTCCTCGGAAGTTTGGAGTCGGCTTCGACGGTTCTCAGGCGCGCCTAGTTTCTCCCCGGTCTCTGGGCTCACTGTCGCGCATGATACCTTAGTGGACCCCGTCGCAATTTCTAACTCATTGGGTCAGCACTTTGCTGAGATTTCGAGCTCTTCAAATTACCCGCCAGCGTTTCTCCCAAAGAAACGTGCAGCGGAAGTGCGACATCTTGCTTTCTCCTCTCAAAATCACGAAAGCTACAATACTGTTTTCTCCATGCGGGAACTCCGACATGCCCTCTCTTCTTCTCGCTCCTCCGCCCCAGGACCGGATGGTATCCATGTCCAAATGTTGCTGCATTTATCAACCCATAGCCTGCGTTACCTCCTTCGCCTTTATAATCGAATTTGGACCGACAGTACCTTTCCCAGGCGATGGCGGGAAGCTATTGTCGTTCCCGTTCCGAAACCTGGAAAGGACAAACATCTCCCCTCTAGCTATCGCCCCATTTCTCTCACGAGTAGTGTCTGTAAGGTTTTGGAGCGTATGGTGAATTACCGTTTAGCTTGGTGGCTGGAATCCCGCAGTCTTTTAACACCAGCCCAATGCGGATTCCGAAAGCATCGTTCTGCCGTTGACCATCTTGTTGCTCTCTCCACTTATATCATGAACAATTTTCTCCGGAAACGCCAAACGGTAGCAATATTTTTTGATCTGGAGAGAGCATACAATACCTGTTAGAGGACAGGCATCCTCCGCACACTGTTCTCTTGGGGCTTTCGAGGCCGGCTGCCCCTTTTTCTTCGCGAATTTATGGCAGAGCGCACATTTAGGGTGCGGGTGAACACTACTCTCTCCCGTAGTTTCTCCCAAGAAAACGGGGTACCGCAGGGCTCCGTGCTGAGTGTTGTACTGTTTGCCATTGCCATCAATCCAATTATGGATTGTCTCCTTCCTGATGTCTCGGGCTCCCTCTTTGTGGCCGATTTTGCGATCTACTACAGCTCTCAACGGACCAGCCTTCTTGAAAGACGTCTTCAAGGATGTCTCGATCGCCTCCACTCGTGGAGCATCGAAACCGGCTTCCGTTTCTCACCCAGTAAGACCGTTTGTGTTAATTTTTGGCGACGTAAGGAGTTTCTTCCGCCCTCCTTACATCTAGGTCCTGTCAACCTTCCGTTTTCCGACGTCGCTAAATTCTTGGGTCTTATGTTTGACAGAAAACTGTGCTGGTCCTCCCACGTTTCCTATCTTTCGTCTCGCTGTCTGCGTTCCCTTAACATCCTCCGTGTCCTGAATGGTACCTCCTGGGGAGCGGACCGAGTGGTCCTTCTCCGCCTCTATCGCGCCTTAGTGCGCTCGAAATTGGATTATGGAAGCATAGTCTACTCCTCTGCTCGGCCGTCTATTCTTCGGCGTCTCGACTCTATCCACCACCGTGGATTACGTTTAGTGTCTGGAGCTTTTTACACCAGCCCTGTGGAAAGCCTTTATGCTGAGACTGCTGAACCTCCGCTGTCCAATCGGCGGGCAGTCCTTCTGAGTCGTTATGCTAGCCATCTGTCTTCCATGCCTGCTAATCCAGCCCATGACCTTTTTTTCGACGCCTCCTTTGATGTCGGGTATGCAGGCCGCTCCTCCTCCCTACTACCCCCGGGAGTCCGCTTCCGTCAACTGCTCCATTCTCTTTCCTTCCGCTTTCCTAAAACCTTCTTGACAACTTGGGGTACAGCACCGCCTTGGCTCCGTCCCCGGATCGACTTGCTCAGAGACCTATGTCAATTTCCCAAGGATGGTACCCCTACACTTGTTTACCGTCGGGCATTTGCTGCTCTATGTGCACAAATGACGGAAGCCACATTTATTTACACCGACGGCTCGAAAACATCGTTAGGTGTAGGGAGTGCCTATATTGTTGGCGACACCCCAAATCACTTTCGGCTTCCCGACCAGTGTTCGGTTTATACTGCGGAGCTTTACGCTGTTCTCCAGGCTGTCCAATACATCCGCCGCCATCAGCGGATACAGTACGTAATCTGCTCAGATTCTCTCAGCTCTCTCCTAAGTCTCCAAGCTCTTTACCCTGTGCACCCTCTGGTCCACCGGATTCAGGACTGTCTGCGCTTGCTCCACCTGGGGGGCGTCTCAGTGGCGTTCCTCTGGCTCCCGGGGCGGCCGATATAGCGGCCAAGGCTGCAGTCTCTCTTCCTCGGCCAGCTATTCAGTCTCTTCCGTTTACCGATCTACGGAGCGGTTTATGTCGCCAAGTTGCTCATTTACGGCATGCGCATTGGTCAACACTTCCCCATAATAAATTGCGGGAAGTGAAAGCCCTTCCTTGCGCTTGGACCTCTTCCTCCCGAACGCGTCGTCGGGAGGAGGTAATTTTAGCTAGACTCCGGATAGGGCACTGTCATTTTAGTCATCGACATCTTTTAAGCGGTGATCCTCCCCCACTCTGTCCCCACTGCTCTCAGCTGTGGACGGTCAGACACCTTTTAATTGAATGCCCCTATTTTAATCCGTTACGCTCCCGTCTACAGCTATCGCCTGATCTATCGTCGATTTTAGCAGATGACACGTGCTCAGCTGACCGCGTTCTACAGTTTATTAGTGACAGTGAAATGACGTCAGTCATTTGAAGCTTTTTTTGGGGACAACCAACCCCTTTCTATAGTGGATTTTTAAGCATTCCTTCTGCCTTTAGTTTCTCAAATTTTATGACTTTGTTCCCATTGCTGCTGATTTTAAATTTCGTTTTTTTCCTGTTTCCTACGTCACGGGCTGGGCGCTAATGACCATAGAAGTTTTGCGCCCTAAAACCACAAACAAAAAAAACAAAAACAGGACATCGTGTTACGACTTAAACTGTGCGCAGTAGGCTGTATGATGTTCAGCTTCACTCCCGACGTCCATGGCGAGGTCCAACTTTGCAACCACGACACCGTGCAGCGCCGTACAGATGGGTCCACCAACATGTCGAATGGTTAGCTCAGGATTGGCATCACGTTCTCTTCACCGATGAGTGTCGCATATGCCTTGAACCAGGCAATCGCCGGAGACGTGTTTGGAGGCAACCCTGACAGGCTGAACGCCTTAGACACACTGTCCAGCGAGTGCAGCAAGTTGGAGGTTCCCTGCTGTTTTGGGGTGACATTATGTGGGCCCGACGTACGCCGCTGGTGGTCAGCAAGGCGGCGTAGCGGCTGTACGATACACGGATGTCATCCTCCGACCGATAGTGCAACCATACCGGCAGCATATTAACGAAGCATTCGTTTTCATGGACAACAATTCGCGTCCCCCCAGCGTGCACATCTTGTGAATGATTTCTTTCAGCATAGCGCCTCGCCCGACTAGAGTGACCAGGATGTATTCCAGACATGAACCCTATCGGACATGTCTGGGATATATTGAAAAGGGCTGTTTATGGACGATGTGACCCACCAACCACTCTGAGGGAGCTACGCCGAATCGCTGTTGAGGTGCGGGAAAATCTGGACCAACAGTGCCTTGATGAACTTGTGGATAGTACGCCACGATGAATACAGGCATGCATCAGTGCAAGAGGACGTGCTACTGGATATTAGAGGTACCGGTGTGTACAACAATCTGGACCACCACATCTGAAGGCCTCGCTGTATGGTGGTACAACATGCAACATGTGCTTTTCATGAGCTATAAAAAGGGCGAAATGATGTTGATCTCTATTCCAATTTTCTGTACAGATTCTGGAACTCTCGGAACTGAGGTGACGCAAAACTTTTTCTTATGTGTGTATATTACAGTAGAAAAATAGGTAAGATCATGAGAGTTCCAATTACAGACGCTACTGCAAGCATATATTGTATATATATATTCCCTATAGCTTACATCTATTTTCTTGTGAATTTTCTGCATCTTGCACCATTTTAATTTGTCGTACGCCTTTTTACGTCGACAAATCTATGAACTTATCCTGTTTTTCTCAAGTCTTGTTCCCATTATCACTGACAACGTCAGAAACGCTTCTCTGGAGCTTTTACCTTTCCTAAATCTAAACTGACAGTCACCTAACAGGCTCTCAGTTTTCTTTTCCATTTTCCTGTATATTAATCTTATCAGCATCTTGGATGAATGAGCTGTTAAATGGATTGTGCAATGGTTTTCGCACTTAACTGCCCATGCTGGTCGTACTGCTCCAGTCTCATACTTCTACAAATAAATTAGAACAGCCGTTTGGTTGTTACTTACGTCACTGATTTTAGAAATTCCCAAGGAATGTTATCTGTGTATTCCAGTTTCCTTAATCTCATGTTCCATTGCACTCTGACTCTAATATTGGGTACCCTATATCTTCCATATCGACACTCATTTCTTTATCTGTCACGTCAATCAGGCAGTTACTCGTCCTCACAAAGGGCCTTCGGTGTTCTCTTTCCACCTGTCCGCTCGTTCCTCTACGTTTGAAACGAGAATCTCTCCTTCACTCTTTATGTTGACGCCTTCGACAAACATTATTTTCACTCTCCTATATTCTGAATCAACTCCTCCGACGGCTGTTTCTTTCTCGATATATTCAAATTTTTCGCCTGGGTTTCTTGCACTTTCTATTTTTCATTCCTAAATGACTTATATTGCTAGTACTAAAGCTCTGAAAGTAGATTTTCTGTAAATATTCTTTCCTTATATATATACCCTGAAGAGCCAAAGAAATTGGTACACCTGCCTAGGGCCCCCGCGAGCAGGCAGAAGTGCCGCAACACAATGTGGCAGATTAATGTCTGCAGCAGTACTGGAGGGAATTGACACCATGAATCCTTCAGGGCTGTCCATTAATGTGTAAGAGTCCGAGGGGGCGGAGATCTCTCTTGAATAGCATGTTGCAAGGCATCCCAGATATGCTCAATGATGTTCATGTCTGGGGAGTCTGGTGGCCATCGGACGTGTTTAACTCAGAAGAATGTTCCTGGAGCTACTCTGTATCAATTCTGCACGTGTGGGATGTCGCATTGTCCTGCTAGAATTTCCCAAGTCCGTTGGAACGCACAATGGCAATGAGTGAATGTAGGTGATCAGACAGGATGCTTACGTACGTCTCACCTATCAGTCGTGTCGGGGGTCCCATGTCACTCCAACTGCACACTCCCCACTGCATTACAGCGCCTCCATCAGCTTGATCAGTCCCCTGCTGACATTCAGGGTCCATGGATTCGTTAGGTTGTCTCCATAACCGTACACGTCCATTCGCTCGATACAATTTGAAACAAGACTCGTCCGACCAGGCAACATTTTTGCACTCATCAACAGTCCAATGTCGGTGTTGACGGGCCCAGGCGAGGCGTAAGGCTGTGTGTCGTGCAGTCATCAAGGGTACACGAGTGGACCTTCGGCACCGTTGTGTGTTCTCACGTTGACATTTTTTGATGGCCCAACGTTGAAATCTGCAGCAATTTACGGAAGGGCTGCACTTCCGCAACGTTGAACGATTCTCTTCAGTCATCGTTGATCCCGTTCTTGCAGGATTTTTTTCCCGCCGCAGCGATGTCAGAGATATGACGTTTTAGCGGATTCCTGATATTCGTGGTACACTCGTGAAATGGTCGTACAGGAAAATCCCCACTTCATCGCTACATCGTAAGTCTGCGCCCTATCGCTCGTGATCCGACTATAACACCACGTTCAAACTCATTTAAATCTTAATAACCTGCCATTTTAGCAGCAATAATTGATCTAACAATGGCACCAGACACTTGCTGTCTTATATAGGCGTTGTCGACCGCAAAGCCGTATTCTGCCTGTTTATATACCTCTGTAGTTGAATACGCATACCTATACCAGTTTCTTTGGCGCTTCAGTGCATATTTCAGTATTAGTGTAACATGAAGATTCTTCGAGATACGTTTTTGTGTAAATCCAAAAGCAAAACTAATATCTCATTTTTTTTAATACAGGGGATGGATTAGTTGGTCAAATTCAAATGGCTCTGAGCACTATGGGACTTAACATCTATGGTCATCAGTCCCCTAGAACTTAGAACTACTTAAACCTAACTAACCTAAGGACATCACACAACACCCAGCCATCACGAGGCAGAGAAAATCCCTGACCCCGCCGGGAATCGAACCCGGGAACCCGGGCGTGGGAAGCGAGAACGCTACCGCACGACCACGAGATGCGGGCATTAGTTGGTCAATCTAGCTTCCATACCAGCTAATGGGCGCCAAGATAAATGCTTTGACAGATAACCTACGGAAATCTCTGTGAAACATGTCTCAATGCTCACGATAAAAGAAAGAATGAAGGTGATGTGCGACATCATTAACAGCGCAAAAAAGTGCCTCTAAAGCGTGAGAAGAATGGGTTTTAATCAGAGAAATGAACAAATGATCAACAACAACCCTAATGCGAGGAATAAAAGTAAAAATTTCTGAGAGATTTATCGGTTTACATTTAACAGAATTTATAGTTTTAGAAATTCTACTACTATCCCAATAATGATTTAATTAACAACGCGCTTTAGCCATTCGATCTTGAACCAATGATTACTAAGTAAGAAGAAACGTAACTAATGCAATAACTTCATTATTGTAATTACTGGTAGGGAGACATACCCGTTTTACAAAAGTTTTGGAAATGAAAAAACGCAACTGATGCAGTAACTTCATCATTTAAACCATTACAAGGGAGAGGTCTTCGTGTTACAAAAATTATGGGACAGAGTTGCAACTTATTACCAGTGTTCATTAATCCGTGTATGGAATAAGGAATTAAAGGGTGAAACGTCCTCAAAACATAAATAAGAGTACAAAGAGTATTATGTTGAAGATGAGATGAAAGAAAGAACAACTTAAAGGAGTAAATAGGCTACAGAATTTGAGGTAAAACAATGTAAACAAAGATGAACGTGGATATTGCTGCTTCCTGATCATAGAAACAGCAAAAGATAGATCATTCGTAGTAAAAGAATGCTGATACCTATCAAGGATTATATAGTAACAGGAGATGTCAAAAGTGGATAGGTGTTAATGTGGAAAGTTTTTATTCAGGAAGAGAGTTGACTGCAGTAAATTCGAGAATGAAATGTACGTGTAAAGCACTACACCCTCAGCAGGTGACACATGAACATTCGAAAAGAAATCTATGAAGACAAAACTGGGAATATTCAAAACTTGGCACTGCAGAATGATATTAAAATTTAAGTGAATCGAGAAGAAAATGAATGGGTACAGTGGAGAGTATCCAAGAAAGAAGTTCATGGAGAGAAAAGGCGTTGATACGCTAAGTAGAGGAATTGAAGACGGGACGGAACGAATTATGAAATCGATGCTGCCTGCAATCCAATGAACTTAATGTGCAATACCACAGCACTCGGCAGACATTGTGCTATATACCCAAGACAGTCATATGGAATTAAGAATCAGTGTTTCTCTTTACATTTTACAATTCCAGTTTTGTGCAAGCTTCAAATTGCGTACTAAAAATGCGAAATATTCCCTTGATAAATAACGGACAAGAAAGGCAGTTTTAAAATAATGCCATTCTGCGTATCCCGCGTTGTCATGAGCGGTGAACAGAAACTGCCAGTAATTGTTGAATCATGTGCATGAAAAATTATTTGGATATTTCAACTGAAAATCAACGCCGGTAATGATTCAATGCCCAGTGGTCTTGTGTCCCCCTTCAGGAGATGAACAGCTGAAGCCCAGACGAGAGAAATGTAAATACGGTCGGAGCGTCATATACGTCGCAATACACGGTTAATACCAAAGCGCCACCATTCGAATATAAATTTCAACATGTCCACTTTGCAGTTCTGATTACAATTATCTTAATGGAAACGCTCCGAATTGTGCGACTGCCAAATCTGTGTTTTATTCAGAAGCGAGAAGTATTTCGATTAATTATTAACAACAGCAGTGGCCTGAAATAACATAACTCTTTTATTTTGCGTTTTATCAGTGCGGAGACATTAGAGCGAAAACAATTATTTTGCAGCGAGCCAGTAATTTATGGATGTGGACAGAGCTTCCAAGTGGATCGACGGATCAACGCACCGAATCGCGACACGCATATTTCGCAAGTTCCCGTTAATTAGGAAGGAGGCAGAAAATTCGTCGCAAATGCGTTTAAGATTGCTTATGTGTCACTCTATGAATGGCAGATTTGTGAGGCACAGAGCTGTTGTCGTAGCAGCCTCTTCACATTCGATAGCAAGAAGTTTTAAGGCAAAATTAGCTAACTCTTCAGTGCACCTCACCCGATTACAATCAATGTGACGTATTTTTCTCTCCGCCACCGCAGTTCCAGGTTACAAAACTTTCGCCTATCGCTGATGCTACCTCTGTACTTTGTTTGCAATATATCTACTGACATTTAATCCTTTTATGGTGTTAAACTACTAGCGTTCCAGTGAGATCTTACGTCGAAATCTTGTTGGGGCTGGGCAGTTGTGAGTGCTGCCTGCCTATCTCACTTACGGCTTCAACGTCGGAATGCTACATGAATGAGTGCAGTGATCTTTATACATTATCTTAAACAAATTAATCGAAACCTGCCAAGCATGGTTACCTGTACTGCGCCTGAAATACCGTCACAGTGAGGCAACACGTTACATATGACTGTGACTATGTTTATTATTTACTGGTCGCCTAGCAAGGATTAATCGTAGGACAATTGAGTCTATAATAGCAGAGGAAGAAGGCACTGAACAGTATCAGTTTATTGTGGACAAAGTTCTACATGAACCAAAAGAAATGGCTATTAAGCAGTTACTATTGTGAGAACAATCAGTTCCCTGAGCATTAATGGCAAACAGCGGCTCACTAGAAGGTTATTTGTATCTTACAGTACCCTTAACACAATGGAAGATACGTCAGATCTATTTGGAAGACTGCTTGGGAAGCGCTGCAAACTTTCGTAATCCGCACAGCTCTCAAATTCAGAGTAATCGAGCGGGAGGGTCGCGAAATAACACAAACAATCAAGGAGCCCAAGTAACCAAGCAGCCCAAGTTGCGCTAAAAACTATGAGCTGCTCAGATAACGGGCAGAAGAATTCAGCGAATGTGTACCCCAACACTCTAGTCAGTACCGAAACCAGTATGGTTGATATTGTGGCCGATAGTACTTGATACAGATGTCTTTACAGATCCAGAAGATCTGTCACTCAAGTACCCAAAACAAAATCCTCCTAATTCTTTAAATATGGAAAAATTCAGTCTGGAGTAGACATTGCCACAGTGACCAACGACGCTTTCTTCTCCAGAATACACACAGAATGCTCACTGAATGCATTTTAGTATGCAGAAACTTGGTACTGAATTCCAGTCAGGTTCCACTCATTGGTAGAGTCCGCGCTAAAGAACGATGTCGCGCAAGATTCACGTGACTGTGTAACCCGGTCTTGGAGGGAGGGCCACGAGTTTCCCCACGGTAGGCTAGTGGCAGCATATCATTTTCTCCTGCATTCTGTGCACCGGAAGGTTAATTCGTCACGGATGGCAGGTCTCTGAGGACTAATAGGAAATTCCTTTCAAAAGCAAGAGTAACTACATTTAACCGAAATGGACGGCCAGGGGCTTACTACAGGCGCTTCTGCGAAAAGCAACACCCGTGAATCCAGCCTGCTTCTACCAGAGCTTTCGTGATAGACCTCATGTGGTCACGCCGGAACCGTTACGCGGTCACTCCGCCCGTGCGCTTTCTACCAAGTCAAACTGAAACCTTGCACCATAACTAGTCGCCCTCATGCTCTCCTCAAACATAAAAAATGAGCAAATAAAAGATAAACATCGTATAGCGACGAGTGACTGGAATCTAACACTATATTGTTGTTCATTGAAATTTCAAACGTGTAAGGACAGCAAATAACGAGATTTTACTTTTGAGCTGATGTAATTATATTTTTCTGAAGACATACTGAGTGTCATCTTCATCTTTTGTAGCCTACAAAGCTGCACGGACTGCTGTAGTCCAGTGCCGTTCGTAACGCAAATGTCAACTCACAAGGATGGCAGTGCACCAGCGGATTCCGAGCAGGGTTGTCAGTCAGAGTGCTAAGGTGGCGTAGAGAACAACGCATATGTGTATTACGTAGGAAAGCTGAGTTCAAGTCCCAGTATACGCAATGAGGCGAATAGAAATGAACCTTCTATTCAGAGAAAATAACTACACCGATGTCACTGTTATTCATGATGGTCTACTGTATATAACAAACGGTGAAACATGATTCTTGACAGGGTGTTTGATCACCACAGACGGAAATGCATACTCTGCTTCGTGTTCCCATGACGACGACAGGGTTGATAAGAAGTTCTTGTAGTAGGGCGTTCTGTTCCGCCACCAATAAGGTTGACAACTGCTGGGCGGTCATTGGTGCATGCAGATGTGCCGCAGCACATCTCCCCAATGCACCCCACTATGTTCCGGGGTGCATTACGTGCTCCACTTCTCACTGCACGAAGGTATGTCCAGCACTGACGAACACGATAGATTCGATGGTATAGGTGTTACAGTGTGGGAGGCATAATGTTGCATGGTCGTACTGACTTCCAAATCTTTCAACACAGCACACTCGCTGGTGACACTGCACTCCTTCCCCATGTGGGTCTCTTCACGGCTGCATTCAGCCCTGACTTCATTTTTCTAGATGCCTCGAAGAGAGCAGGTGGCGGAGCTCTTGGAACGAGATGATGTTTGGTAGTTGGGCTGACCTGCCATTTCCCCTACTTAACCGCATCGAGCACGTGTGAGATGCGTTGGGAAAACCTATTGCAGCATATCCGCATGCACCAGCTGTCAACGGCCCCGGTGGGGGGATGGAACGCCTTTCCACAGGAAGTCCATACCAGCTTTGTGATTAGCATTCATGCACGTTTCAGAGTATGCATTGCAGTTGGTGGTCATCACACACCCTGTAAGAACCACGTCCCACTTATTATAATGTCCAGGGGACCACCATATATCACGGTGGTTTCATTTTAATTATTCTCTGTGAATGAAACTGTCATTTCTATTCGTCTCACTGTGTATTATATTCCGTATTGACTGCAGCAGTTGTTTCTACTTATGGCCCAACTTTCATGGAGCTATATTACGTGGCAGATTTTCAAAACATTGTAGTTACACGAATTCTTTACAGGCGAATGGAAAAATTGATATATGCTGACTTTGGGGAAGATCAGTGTGGGTTCCGGTAAATGTAGGTACACACTACCCATACTGATCCTACGACTCATAATAAAGACTGAAGAAAGGCAGACTTCCTTTCAGTGCATTTATATATTTAGGGAAAGCTTTTGGCAGCATCAACTGGGATACACTGAAATTTTGAAGCTAGCAAGAATAAAATATAGGGAAAGAAAGTGTCTTGATAAATTGTACAGAAACTAAGCTCTAGTTATAAGAGTCGAAGGATATGAAAGGGAAGCAGTGGTTTAGAAGGGAGTGAGACGTGTTGTAGTCTATCGTCGATGTCATTCAGTGAAGTAGTCTGAGAAATCAAAGTTCAGGGAGGCAAAATAAAACCTTTGAGTTTCTTGGTGTACCAATACTCCGCAGCAGGCAAAGATGTATTTGCTTTGTAAATAAAAACCGCTTTTTCTTGCTGCACTGTATTTTATTTCTCCCACACGGGTTTCGTCTTTTTTACTGTAAGGCATCTTCAGTGGGATCTAGAATGATACAGTTTTGTTTTGATATATGCTATTTGTACATTATAAAACAGCTCATGTTTCGCTTTTTATGTAAATAAATGCTTACTTACAGTTCGCATTTTTGGTTTGGCAACATGTATGTAAACAAACCAAACAGGATGAGATATATAGTGAACTCATAGTAGTTACGTCTTTAAATACAGTTTTTCTATCAAATATCTACAAATAGTGACAGAAGACCAATAGTGCGCCACAACAATAAGGAATGAAAATATGAGAATTGTGAAGAAAAATAGTTAGGAACATGAAAACGTGCTTAAGTTTCGTAAATATAGAGTGCGGCCACCAGCATGTGACCAGAAGAGCGGAAACCCAAATGCCAACCAAAAACGCAAATCACTGTAAATAATCACTTATTTATATAAAAAACGAGACGTGAACTGTTTTATAATCTACAAATAACACATATCAAAACAAAACTGTGTCACTCTAAGTCCCACTAAAGATGTGTTAAAGAAAAAAGGCAAAACACGTCAGGGAAAAATAAAATACAGTGGTGATTTTATTTACAAAACAACTAAAACATTTTAATTTTGCCGATGACTTTGAAATTCTGTCAAAGGCGGCAAAGGACTTGGAAGAGCCACTGAACGTAACGGACAGTGTCTTGAAAACATATTGTAAAGTGAACATCAATAAAAGTAAAACAAGATTAATAGAGTGTAGTCGAATTATATCAGGTGATATTGATAGTTAGATTTTGAGAAGTGACACTAATAATATAATTTTTTCATAATACGGGGCCACACTCATAATATATTTCTTTAAGGTCTTCATAATGCGGGGCCACAGTCATAATATATTTCTTTAAAGTCAATACCGCCATCAGACTGTTGTTTATTTGCAGTGTTACATTTACACTTACACAATATTGATTTCGGCTTCAAAGTGCCATTATCAAGTGTTTTAAGTGTTATACAGTGCCTAAAATGGCATACTCTCGTATTTAAAATACACTATTAGACACATTGTCTGAGGGTCGATATTTCTGGTAAAGCCTACTGCTTTTCTTTCAACACTGAGTATACCATCTTCGTTCGTGAGTTTTGTCAATTGCGTAGCAGAATATATGATGATGGCCAATGTAGGGACGATATAAAATGGAAACTGTCAATAACATGGGATGCATTTCTAGAGAAGAGAAATTTCTTTTGATCGAGTATAAATTGAAGTGTTAGGAACTGTCTTCTAAACGTATTTGTCTGCAATGTAGCCCTGCATGGAGCTGAAACGTGAACAACAGATAATTCAGAGAAGAAGAGAGTAAAAGCATTTGAAATGTGGTGCTACAGAGTAACGGTGAAAATTAGTAGGGTAGACTGAACAATCTATGAGCAGGTACTGAATACAAATGAGCAGTAAAGAAGTTTATAGCAAAACCGGATGAAGAGGTCCGTTCACTGGACACATCCTCAGGCATGAAATAGTCAGTATGACAACAGAACAAAGAGTGGGAAGTAAAAATTGTAGAGGAGTGCCAACTCTAGAATTCTGTAAGGTGGTTCAGATGGATGTAGTTTGCAGTAGCTATTCAGATACGAGTGGGCTTCCACAGGACTGATTAACATAGAATGCTGGTTCAAATCAGTCTCGGACTAAAGAGTACTACAACAATAACAAGAGACTTTTATTCATTACAAATTTTTCACGCATGTCTACCATTGGTTACCTGTGATAGTAATAAGCAGTTTTAAATCGCCGAGCGAAGTGGGAAATTTATGGGATTAGCAATTTGAATCTATTTTGTTGTCACGTAGTTCATGGGAAGGTATTCTGCGACAGTGGTTTCGGCGCTGTCCTTCAGTGAAGCCGGATGTTTACTTTTATGAAACAGAGCCATAGCAGAGTCCCAGTCATTAGCTGCTGCTTCCTCGTGCAATGCTTATGGTGCTAAGAAGAATTTATAATAATTTCAAAATCTTATATCCTCTGCAGGAACTGTGATTTAATAAGCAGTTTAACATCACCGAGCGCAGTGGGAAATTTTATGTGATTATGGTTATTTTTATTTACATCAAATAGGATCTTCTTTCTATTTCATATTATTAGTTTTACCTAATGTAAGTGGTATAAAAATAAATTGTTGTGATGCATATGAAGTTAATAACCCTACAGACTTTGAAATGGCAAATGCATCAAAATAGAGAGACAAAGACCGCCTTGGTCCAATCCTAAGCTGTTAAGAACCAACCCCATCTACAATTTCAGGATAGTTTTAGGTGGTTTCTGTCATTCATCTATTCCAAAGCTGGTCCCGGGTTTCACTTTACCCAAACAACCCAGAAATTGCACCTTTCAAAACACGTTTTGTTCAACTTCAATTACGCCAATCAACGGAAACAATGGAAGGGATGAAAAGATTGCAATAAATATTTTAACGTGGTCTTTTGCAAAGCTGTGAAAGCAAATAAATTATGATAGGTGGCATCAACATTAAATAACCAGTTTTTAAAGTTCAGGCTGTTACTGTGTCATTGTTATGGTTATTTTTATTTGGATCAAATAGGATCTTCTTTCTATAACATATTATTAATTTTACATAATGTAACTAGTACACAAATAAATTGTTATGTACAACTCGTTAGACAATGCGGGCCCAAACATAAGAAGGATATTATTTCAGGATGTTTAATCAAAAAGATAACACACATTCCTATAAATTACATAAAAAGCTATACTAGTGAAATATGTTTTAAGTATCAGATCAATTTGCTCATTGAGTGGATAAGTCTCTCATTTGAGATACGTTATGTTTAGTGTATATTGTGTTACAATTATTTTTGCAGGACTATACATTCATTCTCACACCCACTGAACCAACCAAATAAAAAATAGCAACTTTAGAATCTTGCTCCCTCTTGAATAAACTTCTGTGAATATCCAGAAAGTGTATGGTGTCCTATTATTTGGCGATGTTAACAGCACTGTGAGAAAATTTTACAACACATTATCAAACTTCATTTGAATGCAGCATTTGCATATTAAACCAAAGAAATCACAATATCTCAAATTGCAGTTGAGTGCAGAATTTGTATATTAAATAAAAATGAATCTCAATACAGAGAATCCTGGAAATGCTGTGACAAACTTCAGGGGGCTGCAGAAGGTGTCTTGAGGAATAAATCAATGACAGAAACCTGTGTCCAGAAACGTCATCCAACGACGCCACAGAATGTCGAACTTACAGGTGCTGCATCAGCGCCTGCTGCTAGGCCACCCTTTCGGCAGCAAAAGTGACTTTATACGCTGATGGGTCATAGGCAGAACATCTCGCGATGTTGTTTCTTATTCAGCGACCGCCACAATCGTGGAGAAGTTGGAGCTGGTTGCTGAGTGGAAAGGCCTTCTCTTCTATGAATGCAATGGTCTGTTGCCTTGGTGGACCACAGTTTTGAACATGGGTTTCCGTCCACAGTTTATTTTTCTCCTGGATCATCTAAAAAAATGGCTCTGAGCACTATGCGACTTAACTTCTGAGGTCATCAGTCGCCTAGAACTTAGAACTAATTAAACCTAACTAACCTAAGGACATCACACACATCCATGCCCGAGGCAGGATTCGAACCTGCGACCGTAGCGGTCACGCGGTTCCAGACTGAAGCGCCTTTAACCGCACGGCCACACCGGCCGGCTGGATCATCTAAAGTCTCCAATGTTCTTCAGTACACAGGAGAAGAACAACTGCAGATGGAAACCTGTATCTGAGACCGTCGCCCACCAGGCAAACAGAGCATCGCATTCATAGGACAAATTAACTACTTCCACCTTCTCCACTAGCAATCGTAGCAATCTGTCACGATTACTGAATAACAAATAACGTGGCAAGACGTTCCCGTATGGTCCGCCAGCATACAAAATCACGTTTACTGCCGAAGGGATGGCCTAGTGGCAGGAGCCAGCGCCCATAACTTCGACACTATAGCACTTTTGGATTACGTTTCTGGAGACAGGTATCTATCCTTGAGTTGTTCCTGAAGACACCCTCTACAATGCCTTGAAGATTGTCGCAACATTTCTGGGTCATCCTGTATCTTAAATTGGACTTGAGTGTAAGTTATATAAAAGCCCATTTTGGCCATTTTGACCATAAAAATTTATTTTTATGAACAAAGTGCCTTTGGACCACAGGTACTCAAATACAATTTACAAAGTACTTTCACTCGTGTTAAAGGAAATAATAAATTTCCCATTGTCAATTGGAAGAATGTAAGGGTCGTTACCAGGATGTTTAAGTCATGGTTGCTATGATAAAAACGGAACTGGTAGGCAGACTTGGATAGAACTGTACCCATTTTACAGCGTCATGATCAGCCTACTATCTGGGCTGTGGAAGACATTCAGAAAAGACATTTTAATGGTTGTTTTCTTGTGAGAATATCATGTATGCCTCTTGTAAGAAGGAGTCGGAGTCTGAAAAGAGCAGAATCATGGGCTATGAAAATGCAGTTTATCGTTCTGAGATATTGCCATTAGCGTTTGTTGGGACCCCGCGATTGTCAAGCGACTATGGAACAGAAGCGTTCAGGTGGGGTGCATTGGGGAGACGAGTTGCAGCTCGTCCGCATGAGCCAATGAGCATGCAGCAGTTGTCAACCATGTTGGCTGCGGAATGGAACGTGCTACTACAAGAACTTCTTACCAACACTGTGGTCAGCATGGGAAAATGTAGCAGAGCATGCATTTCTGTCCTATTGATCAAACACTCTATCAAGAATCATTTTCCAGCATTTGTAACGTCCAGTGGACCTTAATGAATAACGATGACTTCGGTGTAATTATAGTCGATGAATAAAAGAGTCATTTCTGTTCGCCTCATTGCATATTTGTGCTACACTCTAGCAGTTATTTATAAGTATGGTTAGAAGTTTTAATGAGCTATGTTACTTGGCAGTGACACATCATGCAAAAGTTGTTGGCGTTCTTAAGTTTTGAAAATGAGTGTATTTTGCAACTCTGACCTATTAAACTGATGGAATAGGAATTATTACATTCTTCTTGTCTGAGGATATTTGGACTGTCAGTTTATGTTACATACAAAGGGGAGGGGAAGTAGTTTTGTGACGACTGGCTGTCGCAAGAATCTCAGTAATTCTGAGGAAATGTCATCTTCTCTGGGGGACTTGTTTCGATAATGTCTCTACCCTCTAGATGAATGCCGGACATTTGCCACGCCGGACATTTGCCACGCCGGACATTTGCCACACTTGCCCCTACGCCAGGTAGCGATCCCTCAGGTAAGGGACGTCCTTCCTCGTACTACTTCTCTTCGCTTTCAAACCACCGTCTCCACATCTTACTCGATACAACCAGTACGTAAGGGACCTTCTTCTTCGACATCTTGGCGAAATACAGAGCTTCTTTTCCGAAATCTAAATATTTATAACTTTTGGGAAACGAAAGCAATACCGACGATTATGTCAGTATGTAATTAGTTCTGCCAAGTATAAATATGGATTCCTCAGTCTGTACAGTAGCTTCCTTTCACGCTTACTGATTGCGATAGAAACAGTCCATCGCCATGGGAGTACCAAGAAAGGAACGATGTAAAGAGAATGCGAATGTACGCTAATCATTTCTTTTTGATCACTGCATTTGTGCCTACTTTAATTACTACAACTGCATGCCCAAAACACAACAAGGAAAGAAGAAATGTGTATGTGAATGTTTGAAAAGAAGAACGACATACTCTGTATTAATTTACTCTCTAAAATGCGATATCCCTTGTGGTGAAACATTAGTTACTAAAGTGTAGCGGGACAATGTTCAAATCATGACTGAAAATACTCGTACGTTCACTAAATAGAGATAAGAGCATCTATGATTGACATGTCATCTTAAGTCGACGTACAATTTTAAAATGTAAGAAATAAGCAAATGAAGTAATACAGAGTGCTATGCTTGTAACGTACGTTGTTGTTCTACATTGTTTAGCTCTGGTATTTACAGGGTCACAGAGAAAGCCTAGGTTTTGGAGCGAAAAGCCGTAATTGTAATGATCTGCACTACAACAGAAACGAGAAGCACAACTTAAGGAAAAATAATGTAATGTGTATTATAGCTCACAAGCGACATTGAAGAAGATAGTTCCCGTGACTTAGTATGGGCAGAGGTTACATTCGACAACCGGAATAAATTAAAAACTGGCTCCCTTTACTGACCCCCAGTCTCAGAAGAAACAGTTGCTGAACAGATCAAAGAAAACTTGAGTCTCATCACAAATAGGAACGCTATTCTACAATTATAGTTGGCAGTGACTTCAATCTACCTTCCGTATGTTGACAAAAATACATTATCAGACCCTATTGTAGATAGAAAACAACTTCTCTAATTGTTCTAAATACCTTTTTTTAAAAAATTATTTTGAACAATTAGTTCACGAGGCCATTCAAATTGTAAATGGTTACGAAAACACACTTGACCTCTTAGCCACAAATAATCCTGAGCATCACGACGGATACAGGGATTAGTGAACACAGTCGTAACGAGGCTCAACTCCGTAACAAAGAAATTCACCAAAAATAAACGCGAAATATACCTATTTATAAAAGCAGCTAAAAATTCGCTTGACTTCTTTCTAAGAGACAGTCTCCAATCCTTCCAAACTATGTAAGTGAAGACCATAGGTGGATTAAGTTCAAAGAAATAGTATCAACAGCACTCGAGAGATTCATACCGAATAAATTAATAAGAGACGGAACTGATTCCACATGGTGCACAAAACACGACAGAAAGCTACTGTAGGAGCAACGAAAAAGGCAGGTATAATTTAGACGAACGCAAAATCTCCGACATTGGCGAAGTTTTACCGAGGCTCGAAATCTGGTGGGCATTTCAATGCGAGCTGCATTTAATAGTTTCCACAACGAACCTCTCTCTAGAAATGTGGCGGAAAATCCAAAGAGATTCTGGTCCTATGTTAAGTAAACCAGCGGAAAGGCTCAGTAAGTGCCTTTACTGCGCGACAGTGACGGTAATGTTACTGATGAAGTGGAGTTACTAAATGCAGTTTTCCGAAATTCCTTCACCGAAGAAGACGAAGTAAATATTCCAGAATTCGAAATGAGAACAGCTGCAAACATAATATATAAGTAGATATGCCTGGTGTTGTGAAGCAAATCAAATTACACTATCAAATAACTGATGTTACAGAGGTGCCTGAACTGTCAGTGACAGAGGAAATCATCAAATATCTTTTCAAAAAGTCCCTAATGTATACGAAAAGTAGATCTAATACGTTTCTGATGTTCCTCAATAACAATTAATTTTCAGTAGTAGCTCCTTGCCTAGTTTCAGTTGCTTTTACTGGCCTGTTTAAAGATAATCAACAATTTAGTAAGGAATTTTAATTTTTAAAGGACTATATCTAAATGTACTTAAATAGATTTATATCTACTATAAGTGTTTCCAGCTAAACTTAAATTTTAAAAAATTTTGAGATGGCAAAATTGTCAACCTTAGGATCAGATCAGTTTTGGGATGTCAATTTTAGGTTCAATTCAAAGGTTCAGTTCCCATTTTCTTTTACAAAAGCTTATACTATCAGTTTAACAAAGCATGATATTTTAGGTGATACTTACGACTCTGAAGCTTAAGAAAATAATTTTAGAACTCACAATTATTTAATAGTATGGCCATAATATTAGAAGGTAGAAAAAAGTTATCTTAACGTGACAACAATAGGAGCTCTTACTTAAAAAGGAAATTGCTATTGAAAAAAATTAGATGTAATTGTAAATTTTGGTTACAGGAGGATGATTTGAGTGATGTTTAATGTTGGCTTCGTTAATTCACTGCTTCTTGATTACGCACTAGTAAATCTAGCTGGGACCAGCTAGTTACACCGTTAAGCTATTTAGGGATACTTTTGTGAGGCTTGAAACACTCTTTAATTTTTACAATAAAGGCTGATTCCCATCACACTTTGCACAGACTTTGGACTGTCAAAATGATAAATGACCATTTACCATTTTGGCGTGTTTAAAAACAGCCTAAACAGGCTGAACTAATGTACACTCTATTTACAATTACAACTTAATATTAGCGCCGATAGTGCTGCTTCAATGTTGTAGTAATTTTAACTCAGTAATCTGCGAGGTCTCAGTGGTATTCATAGTTTTAATGCATTATTTTTAACGTATCTGAATATGGGCAATGGCTTTCAAACAAGGCCTAATGTTGCCAGTCTCTTCATAATTCTTTACGATTCTCTCTATCCTGTCGTCCAGCTTCAAGTACTTCTTCTTCCTCTTCTTACCTTCAACATTCATTTCCAGTTTCATGTACATGCAGTTTGTGAGCTCTGCTTCCTTTTTCAAGCACTCCACCAAATAGGTGATTCTAGGGTGAGAGTTTCCAATAATACTATTTATTTTGTTGTGCCACCCTTCAACAGCATTCGTCGTTCGGTGCCTTTTTCCATAGCAGTTCCACATTTCTATTGGGATATCTTCACTGTCTAGCCAGTTGTCCACAAAGTAGTCAAAAAATTGAGAGATCCTTCCGTTATCTGGAGCTTCTGCATGAATCTAAATCCATCCATTGCTTACGTCCTCCGGTTTTACAAATGCCAGCGCTGCACACATGCTGACGTGAAGTCTTAAATCCTTCTTCTGGCGGTACACCTAAAGGAAAGATGTCGTAAGAACTCTCTACTCTGCAAGCTACAAATGAATTCTCATAACATAGAACCCTCAAACACATAATTATACTGACTGAATTAAAATGCAAAAAATAATTTTATTGAACTGAACCAGTCATGCAACAAGAAGATAAAAAAAAAATGTTTTCTCCCTTTACTTGGCAGAGATTACATCTGACAAATATAAGATACGTATTTTACAACATGGAAATTCTGCTAGTGGTGCATCTTTTCAAGTGGAATTATTTGTACGCAAATCACTCTCGACAGAACGGATACAAATAGATTCTTCCGCCCCCACACGAACCGGCGAAATAACAGAGTGGTACTTATAAACAATGAGAACCGTTGTTGACACCATAACACACAAATTACGATAGTAAATATGCAATCAGTTCTCCGTGACATAGCAATTGAAAAAAATCGGTAGTAACTTTAGCTGAATCACTGCAATTAGTAAAATTCCATGAAGTCCAGAGTGAAATTTTAAAAAGGCGCTTCAAAAGATGACAGATCATGACCTGAAAACGTAACTGAGCGTAGATAAGTATAGCTTCCTGACGTTTAACATGGTCCGTATGCCAGCAATGAATCGATGTCAAAGCGATCGGTGGCCTGTATAGCAGACAGCAAAATTTCTTCTCAAGACTGCACATCCATAAAGCGCCCCACTACCAACGGCCACTGGTTGCGCATGCGCTGTTGTGTCTAGCTGTACTGACTGTCAGAGCCTTCTCCTGGCGGAGGACTCGCACGCTTCTCTCGTAGGCACGGCTGCACTGGCCTCCTGCGATCCGAGGCAAAGCTAGCGAGGCGCGTTACTCAAAGATCTTTGGTTTGACGAGATCGATTACTTTTGTAGAATGGGATCGATCCGAGCCGACCACGGCTCAATTTTTAACGAAGAAATCAAATACCAATTTTCATACATTTAGCCTTAAAAGTACTTTAGTAATTCTTTAATAATGATTTATTTTCAAAAAGCTTCCACCCAGTATTTCACCCCATAGGTGCTAAATTTCCAAAAATTCTGAAGAATATATTTCCTTATTTTTGAGCAAGAAACCACATAACAATTTTCGTAGGCCTAGCTTCAAAATTCCCTTACTGTTGACATATTTTCTAAAAACATTTCATCCGCTGTTTCACCCCTTAGGGGGGGTATTTCGTAAATGCCTTTCATAAACGACGCCTACAGTATAGAATCAACGCCGGCTCCAGATTTCGTGTTTCTTTCCCTAGCGGTATCGGCTGGACGACGGTGAGTCAGTCGGCGGGGACATTGCCTTTTATACTTGGGGATGTAATTGTCATGCTCAACGGTTGCTTCTGTCATTTAGGCAGATCGGGCATTTTGTGACATTTCAACTTGCACTTGAGAGTGGCTTCAAAGCCGAAATCCTCATTGTGTGAAATAAATGAACAGTAATTTCAGTTTAATGGCGAAAATTTCTTTCAAAACGGTTGCGTTTGTAGCGGGAATGCCGTGAGTCCGCAGTTACGCTTGCGAACTGCTGTACTCGCTCTCCTCTATGAGCGAGACCCGAGTGACACACGGGCAGCGGCTGAGACTCACGAGTCGAGACTTCGAGCACACAGAATCGGTGAGTTCGCCGGCACGGTAGCTGAGCGTGTTCGGTCAGAGGGATAGCTGCCCGTGCTTGCTTCGGCAGTACATATACTAAAATTGGAACGAAACAGAGAAGATTAGCGCCGGCACGGTAGCTCAGAGCGTTTGGTCAGAGTGCCGATTGCCCTCTGCAATAAAAAAGCTGAATAAAGGAATCAACGATCAACTTGAAAGGATGTCATGTGACGTCCGCCCAGACCAAACGAAACGAACAATACCGAACAAAAAATGAGAAAAAGAAAAAAAGAGGGATAGCCGCCAACTGTAATAAAAAAAAACTGAGCGAATGGCTCAACTGCGAACTTCAACAGGTGTCGTGGGATGTCCACCCTGAACAAAACTAACGAATAATTACGAATGAAATGAGATGATAAAAAAAGGAGGTAACGTCTTTGATTAGTAATCAGTACTTCGTCGTTCCCGGGTTCGAAATGTTTAATTTTTGATTAATAATAAGCATTAGTGGCCGAAGACTTCCGGTCTAAGAAGTCACCCTCAAACGACCTTGTCAAAGAGGGCGGAGGAGCAGACAGATTTCCAGGTCACCTTTTGCCCTTGGGGTGGGAAACTTGTAACACCGAAAATGCAGGAAGCATGGCACCTGCTACCGATATATAATTTTTTTCTCTGAATTGTATATAAATATTTGTAATTTCAATGATTTCTTTTAAAAACTAAGGACATTGTTTCACTGTATGTGGAAATTTATGTAGAAAGTCTGTTGACATTTCATTGTATTTATCTGTGTCTTACTGTGAAACTTATAAGCTCTGGGAAAAGACCAAAGGAATTGTTATTTGCATCGACTAGCAACGATAATAGCAGTGCCTGTGCGTTCTGAAATCTTTGGGTAGGGGGTCGTCGAGCAGAGCGCGCGGAGAGGGAGAGAGAGAGACGGGATCCAGCGCTTGTGGCGTGCGGAAGTGTGGTGTTAACGCTCTCGCAGTAGCGCATACCATTTTCAGCGGTATCATGTACGCGAGCCGGCCAGATATCTAGTAGCAGGAGTACGGACAGTGGACGGGCGGAAGAGGCTGTATTAATTACGATTGCCCATTCCTGTAATTAGCCGTGGCTCCACAAGATGCTACCGTCTTTAACAACAGCAGCAGTTCCAGCAACACAGTTTCGTCGTCAGCTCCGAGTTTCGTCGTATGCACAGCACTGAAGTTGGTAGAAAGTATTAACGGCTAACCCAGCAGCACAACTGAATGTGATTTGATTGATAAAATTTGTTTAAATAATAATCAGTTAAACTCAGGGCGATTGTGTCCTCATTGCCCCCAGACATTGTTACCAAGCAGGATCCATGTTCCTTTTTTTCCTTATATGCCGAGTGTCAGTTACAACCAGTTTATTAATGAATAATTTCACTTTTAAGAATTTTAGTGTCAGTCTACTTTCAATTAACTGTTATACAACAGAGGTTTCAGTATATGACTAAAGTAACGCAATTTCATGTTTCAAGTTTGAGAATCAATCACTGGAAAAAATCCAAATCTAAAGAAATGCGTAAATTAAGAGTGCGGAAGTTTTTTTATTTTTTTACTTTACATATAGCTTGGAGCACATGGCGGTTTAGTTTGGTACATATTCTAGTGTTTAATTCTGTTCAACTCAGTAAAAAAGGGTCAGTTGTTCAGGCAATAATATGAAATCCAATTTGCAAAATAAGTAAGGGCAAAGTAAAAAGTGCTTGCTTTTTCTCTAAATTTCTTTGAAGACGTTATGTTGAGGTCACTGAAAGTCATTGCTCACGTAACGAAGTTCAATACTAACATACAGTTTAATTACATATTTTCAAATCATTACTCGATTGCCTTTTTCAAAATTTAATGTCAAACGTAACGTAAGAGTGACTTCTCATTTTACTTTATTATTACATACTCACTTAAAATTAGTATAAAAAACGTGACAACCTTCAGTTGCTATGTCACTGTTTAATAATACATGCTTTTCTTTCCCATCATCATGTACAGGATTATGGATGTAAATTGCCCTAGTGGGCTGGCGGCCGTTAATTATTTCCTTTTCGTTCATTAGCGTAACTTTTGGATTCATGATCAGTGGTGCCCCTTTTCTGTCCAGTGTTGTTCGTGAGTGAATGCACAAAATAACTTTCATTTTTCAAATTATATCCCTGTTCGGTTTAATTACTTTTTATTTTTAGTAGACTTTCCATGAGAAGGATCGGTTGTCACTTTCCTCCTACTTAACGGTATCACTTCTTCGGGGAAGACAGCCTTGCCCAATTAGAAAAAATCCACTAGGCATACACGCTATCCACGGTCATATTTTATATCGCATGCAGCTTATGCCGATTAGTAAGAAGGAGGTTACAAACTGACCCTAAAGGCGGAAGAATCAGCAATGCTCAATGGTATGAGGATGCAAAAGGCAATGGAAACAACTGCATTAAAGACATGTAACGTGTATACACAGGACATGTGACCTGTAATTGAAAAAAGGTCATGATGATCTCTCTATTGGCGAAAGATTCCGAAAAGTGCCCCATTCGGATCTCCAGGAGAAGCTGCCAAGGGGTAGGTGAGCATGGATTCAATAACCAATGAAAGGACAACGTTCTACGAGACGGAGCATGGAACGTAAGAAGCTTAAACGTGGCAGGGAAGCTAGAAAATCTGAAAAGGGAAATGCAAAGGCTCAAGCTAGATGTAGTAGGGGTCATTAAAGCGAATACACAGCTGTCAGATGAGTATAGGGTGATATCAACAGCAGCAGAAAACATTGTAAAGGGGTTAGGATTCGTTATGAACAGGAACGTAGGGCAGAGAGTGTGTTACTGTGAACAGGATAGTGATTAGATCGTTCTTATCAGAATCGACGGCAAACCAACACCGACAACGATAATTCAGGTATACACGCTGAGGTCGCAAGCTGAAGATCAAGAGACAGAGAAAGTATATGACGATACTGAAAGGGTAATACAGTACGTAAAGGGAGATAAAATCTATTAGTCATGAGGGACTGAAATGCAGTTGTAGGGAAGGAGCAGAAGAAAAAGTTACAGAACAATGTGGCCTTGGGATAAGTAATGAGAGAGCAGAAAGACTAATTGAGTTTTATAATAAGTTCCTGCTAGTAATAGCGAATACTCTGTTCAAGAATCACAAGAGGAGAAGGTATACTTGGAAAAGGCTAGGTGACATGGGAAGTGTGAGTTTCATTACATCATGGTTAGGCAGGGATTCCGAAATAGATACTGGGTTGTAAGGCATGTCCAGGAGAAGATTACAATTTAGTAGTGATTAAGAGTCGGCTGAAGTTTAAGAGATTAGTTAGGAAAAATCAGTACCCAAAGAAGTGGGATGAGAAAGTACTAAGGAATGACGAGACAAAAATGGTTCAAATGGCTCTGAGCACTATGGGACTCAACTTCTAAGGTCATTAGTCCCCTAGAACTTAGAACTAGTTAAACCTAACTAACCTAAGGACATCACACACATCCATCCCCGAGGCAGGATTCGAACCTGCGACCGTAGCGGTCTCGAGGTTCCAGACTGCAGCGCCTAGAACCGCACGGCCACTTCGGCCGGCATAACGAGACACGCTTGAAGTTCTCTAGGGCTATAGGTACAGCAATAAGGAATAGCTCAGTAGGTAGTATAACTGAAAAGGAATGGACATCTCTGAAAAGGGCACTCACAAAGGTCCGAGGGAAAAACATGGATACAAAGAAGATAACTGCGAGGAAACAATGAGTAACAGAAGAAATATTTCAGCTGATCGACGAAAGAAGGAAGTACCAAAATAGTAAAGGGAATTTCAGGAATACAGAAATACAAGTAGCTCAGAAATGAAACGAATAGAAAGTACAGGGAAGCTGAGACGAAATGGCTGCATGGAAAATGTGGAGAAATCGAGAAAAAATGATTGATGGAAGGACAGACTTAACACACAGGGAAGTCGAAACAACCTTCGGTGAAATTAAAAGAAATGGTGGTGACATTAAGAGTGGAATCGGAGTTCAACTGTTAAATGCAGAGGAGAGAGCGGATAGCTGGAAAGTGTACATTGAAGATAAGATTTGTGTGATGTGATAGAAGAAGAAACAGGAGACGATTTACAAGAGATAGGGATCCAGTATTAGAATCAGAATTTAAGAGAGCTCTGGAGAATGAAGATATATATATATATATACTAGGGCTGAAAGACTACATCCCTGTCTTACACCCACTTTAATCGGAGCACTTCATTCTTGATCGTCCACTCTTCGTATTACCTCATGGCTCCTGTAACTATTGTATATTACTCGCCTCTCCCTATGGCTAACCCCTATTTTTGTCAGAATTTCTAGCATCTTGCACGATTTTACAATTCGAACACGTTTTCCAGTTCGACAAATCCAGTGAACGTGTCTTAATTTTTTTTTAGTACTGCTTCCATTATCAACCTCAATTGCCTCTCTGGTGCCTTTACCTTTCCTAAAGCCAAACTGATGGTCTAACACATCTTCAATTTTCTTTCCCATTCTTCTGTATATTATTCTTGACAGCAACGTGGACTCATCAGCTGTTGCGCTGCTTGTGGGATAATTCCCGCACTTGTCAACTCTTGGTGTGTAGAATATATGGGTCTGGCGACATACCATCTGGGTTTCGAAAAAATATCATCCATACAATTCTGAAGATTGTAAGAGTTGACAAGTGCGGGAATTATCCCACAAGCAGCGCAACAGCTGATGCGTCCACGTTGCTGTCAAGAATAATATACAGAAGAATGGGAAAGAAAATTGAAGATGTGATAGACCATCAGTTTGGCTTTAGGAAAGGTAAAGGCACCAGAGAGGCAATTGCGGTTGATAATGGAAGCAGTACTAAAAAAAAAAAAAATTAAGACACGTTCACGGGATTTGTCGACCTGGAAAACGTGTTCGAATTGTAAAACCGTGCAAGATGCTCGAAATTCTGACAAAAATAGGGGTTAGCCATAGGGAGAGACGATTAATATACAATAGTAACAGGAGCCATGAGGGAATACGAAGAGTGGACGATCAAGAATGAAGTGCTCGGATTAAAGTGGGTGTAAGACAGGGATGTAGTCTTTCGGCCTAGTGTTGAACCTGTACATCGATGAAGCAATGATGTAAATAAGAATGATTCAGGATTGTACTAATTTAAATTCAAGGTGAAAGGGTATCAATGATACGATTCGTTGATGAGATTGCTATCTTGAGTGAAAGTGAAGAAGAACTACATGATCTGCTGAATGGAACCAGAAGTCTAATGAATACAGAATGTGGACTGAGAGTAAAACGAAGAAAGATGAAAGTAATGAGAAGTAGCAGAAATGAGAACAGCGAGAAACACAATATCAGGATTGATGATCAGGAAGTAGATGGTGTTAAGGAGTTCTACTACCTATGCAGCAAAATAACCAATGATGGACGGAGTAAGGAGGAAATCAAAAGCAGATTAGCACTGGCAAAAAGGGCATTCCTCACCAAGAGAAGTCTACTAGTATCAGACATAGGTCTTAGCTTGAGGAAGAAGTTTCTGAGAACGTACGTTTAGAGCACAACATTGCATGACAGTGAAACATGGATCGGAGTGAAGACAATCGAAGCATTTGAGATGTGGTACTATAGACGAATATCGAAAATTATGTGGACTGATAAGGTAAAGAATGAGGAAGCTGTGCGCAGAATCGGAGAGGAAAAGAATATGAGAAAATACTGAGAAGGAGAAGGGACAGGATGATAGGACATCTGCTATGACATCAGGGAACGACTCCCATGGTACTAGAGGGAGCTGTAGAGGGCAAAAGCTATAAAGGAAGACAGAGACTGGAATACACCCGGCAAATAATTGACAGCGTAAGTTGCAAATGCTACTTTGCGATGAAGAGGCTGGCACAGGAGGGGAATTCGTGGTTGGCCGCATCAAACCAGTCAGAGCACTGATGATTCAAAAACCGGAGCTCATTTCTGATCTCTAGTGACGTGTCCTCTCTGGCGGTAACCCCTCTCACCTCTGCTGTGCTGCAGATGCTAGTGGGTGTGCGCCACAAGTCTCGATATCGGAGACAATGAAGGCTGAGATCGCGGCCGTGGCGCTGCTGACGCGGGCCTCACCAGGTGTCCGGAGTGGCACGTCCGGCCCAGCATTCCGCGCGCCCTGGCCGCCTGAGTCACGCGTCCGGCTGGGCCGGCCGCCGCAGACAAAGCGCGCACCTCTGCATTCCTCAACCCCACGCGCTTCGGCACTTCTCCGTACAAGAAAGAGAAAGGCAAGAAGGTAGCGGCCGCCCACAACTTGTGAACTGGTCGCCACAGCCCCGCTATAACTCGCGTCTCGCACTGAATCTCCTCTATATCTACATGTACACTACTGGCCATTAAAATTGCTACACCAAGAAGAAATGCAGATGATAAACGGGTATTTATTGGACAAATATATTGTACTTGAACTGACATGTGATTACATTTTCAAGCAATTTGGCTGCATACATCCTGAGAAATCCTGAGAAATCAGTACCCACAACAACCACCTCTCGCCGTAATAACGGCCTTGATATGCCTGGGCATTGAGTCAAACACAGCTTGAATGGCGTGTACAGGTGCAGCAGCCCATACAGCTTCAACACGATACCACAGTTCATCAAGAGTAGTGACTAGCGTAGTGTGATGAGCCAGTTGCTCGGCCACCATTGACCAGACGTTTTCAACTGGTGAGAGATCTCGAGAATGTGCTGGCCAGGGCAGCAGTCCAACATTTTCTATATCAAGAAAGGCCCTTAAAGGACCTGCAAAATATGGTCGTGCATTATTCTGCTGAAATGTAGGGTTTCGCAGGGATCGAATGTTCAAATGTGTGTGAAATCTTATGGGACTTAACTGCTACGGTCATCGGTCCCTAAGCTTACACACTACTTAACCTAAATTATCCTAAGGACAAACACAAACACCCATGCCCGAGGGAGGACTCGAACCTCCGCCGGGACCAGCCGCACAGTCGCAGGGATCGAATGAAGGGTAGAACCACGAGTCGTAACACATCTGAAATGTAACGTCCACTGTTCAAAGTGCCGCCAATGCGAACAAGAAGTGACCGAGATGTGCAACCATTGGCACCCCATTCCATCACGCCGGTTGATACGCCAGTATGGCGATGACAAATACACGCTTCCAATGTGCGTTCACCGCGATGTCGCCAAACACGGATGCGACCATCATGATGCAGTAAACAGAACCTGGATTCATCCGAAAAAATGACGTTTTGCCATTCGTCCACCCAGGTTCGTCGTTGAGTACACCATCGCAAGCGCTCCTGTCTGTGATGCAGCCATCCTCTCCGAGCTGATAGTCCATGCTGCTGCAAACGTCGTCGAACTGTTCGTGCAGATGGTTGTTGTCTTGCAAACGTCCCCACCTGTTGACTCAGGGATCGAGACCTGGCTGCACAATCCGTTACAGCCATGCGGATAAGAGGCCTGTCATCTCGACTGCTAGTGATACGAGGCCGCTGGGATCCAACACGGCGTTCCGCATTACCCCCCTGAACCCACAGATTCCATATTCTGCTAACAGTCATTGGATCTTGATCAACGCGAGCAGAAATGTCGCGATACGATAAACCGCAATCGAGATAGGCTACAATCGGAAGTCGGAAACGTGATGGCACACATTTCTCCTCCTTACACGACGCATCACAACAACTTTTCACCAGGCAACGCCGGTGAACTGCTGTTTGTGTATGAGAGATCGGTTGGAAACTTTCCTCATGTCAGCACGTTGTAGGTGTCACCACCGGCGCCAACCTTGTGTGAATGCTCTGAAAAGCTAATTATTTGCATATCACAGCATCTTCTTCCTGTCGGTTAAATTTCGTGTCTGTAGCACGTTATCTTCGTGTTGTAGCAATTTTAATGGCCAGTAGTGTAATTATCCGCCGCAAATCACCTTACGATGTGTGGCGGAGACTTTTGTGTAGGTAGCACTCTCCCCCCCTTCCCTGTTCCAGTTGTGAATGGTACGCGAGGAGAACGTCGCTGGTAAACCTCTAATTTTACCTTTACGATCTTTTCACGAAATATACCTACATTGGCTGACACTTCTAGAAAAATACACTCAAATAATTTTAACAATCAGTCTCACAGTAATGCGCAAGGCCTCTCCTGTAGCGTCTGCTACGGGAGTTGAACTGAATTTGACTAAAAATTTCTTGGTAAGTAGGGCGCAACGTATTAACCCGGATGGAGAGTCGTCGATGGATGTAGAACTAACTTGGGGAGTGCCCCAGAGAAATGTATGCTATCCTTGTTGTGTATTAATAAATTCGCTTGCCGACAATATTACTAGTAACCTCAGACTCTTCGCGAATATTGCTGTTATTTGTAATGAAGCACTGTCTGAAAAAAAAAATTCCCAAATACTCCAGTCGAATCCTGGTAATACTTCAAAGTGGTACAAAGACTGGCAATATGCTACCCCCTTTCTCTAAATTAATTGGACAATCGACCGTTCCACTGATGGAACGAAGCAACTTATTTAAAAAAAAATTATTCTAGCTTCTTTAGGGAGGGACCCTCTCTTCCTCATTCTTATTCCGTCTTAGCCTCCGGTATAGACGCTCACTCACATTTCTATCTTATATGACAATACACTACCCTCTTTCAAATTCTGAAGGTGGCAGGGGTAAAATACAGGGAGCGAAAGGCTATTTACAATTTATACAGAAAACAGATGGCAGTTGAGGGGCATGAAAGGGAAGCAGTGGTTGGGAAGGGAGTGAGACAGCGTTGTAGCCTATCCCCAATGTTATTCAATCTGTATATTGAGAAAGCAGTAAAGGAAACAAAAGAAAAATTCGGAGTAGCAATTAAAAGCCACGAAGAATAAATAAAAACTTTGAGGTTCGCCGATGACATTGTAATTCTGTCATACACAGCACAGGACCTGGAAGAGCAGCTGAACGGAATGGATAGTGTCTTGAAAGGAGGATATAAGATGAACCTCAACAAAAGCAATACGAGGATAATGGAATGTAGTCGAATTAAGTTGGGTGATGCTGAGGGAATTAGATTAGGAAATGAGATACTTAAAGTAGTAAATGAGTTTTGCTATTTGCGGAGCAAAATAACTAATGATGGTCGAAGTAGAGAGGATACAAAATGTAGACTGGCAATGGCAAGGAAAGAGTTTCTGAAGAAGAGAAATTTGTTAACATCGAGTATACATTTAAGTGTCAGGAAGTCGTTTCTGAAAGTATTTGTATGAGTGTAGCCATGTATGGAAGTGAAACATGGACGATAAATAGTTTAGACAAGAAGAGAGTAGAAACTTTCGATATGTGGTGCTACAGAAGAATGCTGAAGACTAGTAGGTAGATCACATTGAAAGGTCTCTGTTGGATTCCTTTCATGTTAATTTTTAAAAACTGTTGTCATTTACGGCATACATTCCACTTCAAAATCTACTGTGGTGTTTCTGACTATCTGGGAGGAGATTGAGCAGTGGAACGTGTTACTTTAACACATAATCAAGAGAAATCTGTCACACTACTACACTTTAAAACACAGTTTATATGTAATTCATGTCACACAGTCTCATACGGAACCTACATCCGCTTTCTTTTATATACTGTATATGATAAGATACTGTCATCCCACTTCCCTTCTGTGTGAAAGGATGAATGAGGAAATGTATTTCTAGTTGCATGCTTGATGGTAGCAGACAAGCCTGTCTGCTAGAGAACAGTAGGACCAACGTCGGAACAGGTAGCTACGTTTTCTAAAAGCAAAGAGGTTTCTATTCTTAGTATGGTCCTGTCCGTCCCTTGTCATGTTGGTATAGGAAGCTGCCTCTCTGGTCACTTCCGTTTTGTATTTGGGAGCACCCTTGGTAGGGGCCCACGGCAGTCTGTCCGCGGCGAGCGTCTGAAGTGGTAAGATCTCCGGCTAAGCGCGTCTCTGCTAAGTCTGTAGGACAATGCATTTCTTAAGTTCAGCCTAACTGAAAATTTAATCACCTTTATTTCAGGTTTAGATCTAAAATATCTAACGTTATCTTAAATTTCAACGCAGTGTAATTCGAGTGTGAAGTTCAGAATATCTTCCAGTAGTTACCTTGTCACTACTTTGTGAGTATAGTGGAACCACGTGTTGATGATACATAACTCTAACTAAGATCATCAATCTTAAATGCGAATGTGCGTGAGATTATGTGTACTTTGTGAGACCAGTACCACATGCTTAAAGAATTGTTTGACCCACCAGGTTAACAGTAAGACGATAGTAACCAGTTCGAGGTTTTTCTTTTGTTTCGATGTAATTTATTTTAATTATCAAAATTATTCTGGAGTTACACTCTTTGTGTAAACCAAGTTGACCACGTGAAGCATGTGGTGTAATCATCAAAGTAGGCCTCAGCTATTCTTTTCGGGAAGATTTCACAGAGAGTTAGTATGAATTTAGTATACCAGTGTGTGGTAATTTCATGATGGACAGGATTGTGCTACGAACGTTGGTTGTGGTTAATTTCCTCTTGCACATGTTTCAACGTTCTTCGTGTGTTTTTTATAAATGCAGTGTTGTATGCAGTCTCCCAGTCTTGGCTCCATATTTGATGTGTTCCGTAAGATTACAAACTCACATTTTCACAATCCTAAATAAGGCACCAGTTTAGTTATGAATCAAGTTTAATATGCTGAAATTTTAACGAAACAATGATCAATGTTAAAATAAATGTCCAAATATAAACAGATTTATTTCTTTTTATTTAAATTGTCTTTATATATGCACCAGTTATCGTAAGATGATTACTAAAAGCTTGTAATTAATGTTAGTTTGGTTGGGAATTTGGTAAGCTAGACTGGATACCTGGTGAAACATTTGCTCAATAATACAAGGTTAACTTCCCCAGATAGATCACAGCTTTTAACCCGCTTTTATTGTCTTGAATATCAGCAGCGCTTTCAGAACAAATTAATGCATCAACATTACAACATAACTAATGAGGAGGTATTGAATAGCCGGCCGGGGTGGCCGAGAGGCTCTAGGCGCTGCAGTCTGGAACCACGCGACCGCTATGGTCGCAGGTTCGAATCCTGCCTCCGGCATGGATGTGTGTGATGGCCATAGGTTAGTTAGGTTCTAAGTTCTAGGGGACTGATGACCTCAGATGTTAAGTCCCATAGTGCTCAGAGCCATTTGAACCATTTGTGGAATTGAATAGAATTGGGCAGAAGAGAAATTTGTGGCACAACTTGACTAGAAGAAGGGATCGGTTGGTAGGACATATTCTGAGGCATCAAGGGATCACCAGTTTAGTATTGGAGGGCAGCGTGGAGGGTAAAAATCGTAGAGGGAGACCAAGAGATGAGTACACTAAGCAGATTCAGAAGGATGTAGGTTGCAGTAGTTTCTGGGAGATGAAGAAGCTTGCACAGGATAGAGTAGCATGGAGAGCTGCATCAAACCAGTCTCTGGACTGAAGACCACAACAACAACAATGACAATACAGGCACTGAACTTGGAAATATTCTTATTCAAAGTAGGTTATCAGATCTACCTTGTCCTAACCCGCATTCCCCTTTTTCAGGATTCCTCAAGCGAGTCAATGTGAAAGTCTTAGTAACGTGTTGAAATCGATCGGTGGGCATTGTGGCAGCTCGTATGAAAATTTGTATGATCAATCACAAGATTGTAGATTAGTGCAGGTGAAGAAATCGGCCGTGGCAGAGCACACCCTGTGTGAGGCCGACCACATATTACAATTTGAGGACACGGAAGACTTGACTGTAGAGAAGAGCTGTCACACCCGCTTGTTCAGAAAAGCTACATAAATACACAAGCACGAGAATAACTTCAACAAGAAAGAGGAAAGCCTCAAGGTAAACGGATCCTGGATTCGCCTGCTGCAGCGAACAACCGTTGTAGGTGGCAAGAGAAGAACTGCAACGGAAATGACCGTGGAGAAGCCCTTGGATGTTGGCGACAGGTACATATCGTCTGCGGCCGCGAGCTCGGCTACATTCCACCACCAGCAATGGAGGGTAAAGCTCTGATAATGCCAGCCACTCGTGCTGACCAAAAAGTCAGAAAAATCATCAATCAAACGTCGGCCGAAGAACCCGAGACAGAAGCCAATAAGCAGTTTGTAGATTTGTTATCTCTTAAAGAATGTGTACACATCACAGATTTCAAAGGAAGACCCACTATTGATGGCACAGAGGTGCTAAAACACACGTTTGGGTCATATAACAAACGCTGTTTTGCGTTAACACGCGGACCTTATATCCAATAATAGTATCGACGAGGCCCAATTGGAATCGGTCAACTCATACAAATACCTGTTTGTAACACCTTCTAGGGATATGTATTGGAGCGATGACATAGGCTTTACTCATACGTAATGCAGGTGGCAGACTTCAGTTCATTGGTAGAATATTAGGGAAATGTGTTTAGTCTACCACGAAGATTGCTTCCCATCATTTGTCGACACATCCTAGAATATTGGTCAAGTGTGTGGACCCGTATCAGGCAGGATAAACAGGGGATATTAAATGTATACAGAGAAGGACAGCACGAATGGTCACAGGTTTGATAGCCCATGTAAGGGTGTCACAGAGATGGTGAATAAACTGAACTGGCAGACACTAGAAGAAAGACGCACAGTATCCCCAGAAAGCCTGCTTACAACGTTTCAGGAACCGGCTTTAAATGATGAATCTGGGAACATACCGTATCGCTCCTTTAGAGATAGCGAGGGCAAGAGTAGATTGATTACATATCGCACAGAGGCATTTAAACAGCAATTCTTCCAGCCCTCCACGCGTGAATGGAACGGGAAGAAGACCTAATTACTCGTTTAATGGAAGTACCGCCTGCCACACACTTCACAGTAGTTTACAGAGTATGGGTGTAGAGCCAGATGTAGATGGATCTATGTTTCCTCACTTACTAACGCAACGAAACGCGCTGCTCTTCTTTTGACCTACTGTTTCCTCTATCAGTTCTCTCTGACATCACTCTCAGCCTGTGCAGCAATATTGAAGCAGCGGGCGAGAGAGATTTTGTGAACTACCTCCTCCGTGGATGCATTACACTTCCTAAGAATTAATTCAATGAATCTCAGTCTGGCATCTGCCTTTCATTCGGTTAATTTTATGTCATAATTCCATATTAAATCTCTCCTTACAGACACCTCCAGATATTGAACTAATGTGGCTAAGCTTGTTCGGCAATCGTGTAACCATATAACAACAGGCCTTCCCGCCTGTCTATGCACAGAACGTTACATTTCTTTGTGTTGAAGGTCATTTCCCATACCCCGCACATCCAACTATCTACTGCAGGTCTTCCTGCATTTTGTTGCAGTTTTCTACCGTTACTGATCCTGTGTAAGTAACAGCACTATCCGCGAACAGTCTCATGATGCCACCGACTTTTTCCACGCTGATGAACCGAAACATTACGAACATCAGCGTAAAACATGTTGGTTTACTTTTGGAACGCAGTAAAGCAACGATTGTACGTGGCAAGGATTCGACAAGTTTTAGTATTTTTAGTAGACCCAGTAGTTCACACAGTAGGTCGCGAAATCCGCGTAACTTACGACTTCGTGGTACGTAGGCACAGAAATGGCACCTAAAAGCGTCCCAGATGAGGTAGACCAGGTTGATATCAGACGAATTTGGTGCCAAAACATCAATGGAGTTTACTGACATGCTTCTTCAACCACTGAGATTGCGACGTGTACAGTTATCCTGTTGGAAGATGGAATCGCTGAAGGGGAACTTAATGCATCAACATTACAATGTCATACTTGGGGACCTACATTAAGGTGCACACTTTATAGAAATTTTGCACTTGGGCTCCTCTGCCCCCCCGGTACGTCCTGTGTGGAAATCTTACAGTTGTAGCACGTCTGGTGCCCCTCCGAGCTTGCAACCCCAGGCGGCAGCTTATAGCGCTTGGGCCTTAAGCCGGCCCTGAATAAAGGGCTACTGTTTATGCATTAACGGCCGGCACTTATCATCGAAGTTGGTGATCAAAAATTAGAAGAAGTTAAGTAATTCTGGTGCCCAGGAAGCAACATAACCCATGATAGACGAAGCAAGGCGGATATAAAAAGCTGACTGGCACAGGCATAGAGGGTATCCATGGGTAAGACAAGTCTACTAGCGTCAAACATACGCCCTAATTAGGAAGAAATTTTGGAGCACAGTGATGCAGAGACAGTGATGCAAAGGCAATAGTAAAACCGAAGCAGAAGAGAATCGAAGCGTCTGGGATATAGTGCTTCAAAAATACTGAAAATTGGGTGGACTGTTAAGAAACGAGGAGCTTCTCTGCACGAGCGGTGAAGAAAGCAACGTATGGAAAACACTGACATGAAGTGGGGACATTATGATAGGACATGCGTCGAGACTTAACGGAACATCCATGGTACTAGAGGCAACTGTGGAGGGTATAACTGTAGAGGAAAACGGGAAAAATGTAATGTATCCAGCAAATAATTGAGGATGTAGGGTTCAAGCGCTACTCTAAGATTAAAAGGTTGGCACAGGAGAGAAATTCGTGGCGGGCTGCGGTATAACGACAACGCTGTGTTATTCCAGATTACTTGCCGCAAGAAATTGAGTGCCGCAAGAAATAGGCGTTTCAATTTAGGAAACGCATATTTATACGCTTGCTGCAGAAAAGGATCACACCAACAAACTTGTTACGCGAACATTATTGCGGACTACCTAAGCACCTTCATACAATATGTAGAAGCGGTGCTGATATTCAAGACAATAAAAGCCGGTTAAAAGCTGTGAGCTATCTGGGGCAGTTAACCTTGCATTATTGAGCAACTGTTTCACCAGGTATCCAGTCTAGCTTACCAAATTCCCAACCAAACTAACATTAATTATAAGCTTTTAGTAGTCATCTTACAATAACTGGTGATATATATATATATATATATATATATTTTTTTAATTATGAATTTGGCCAGCTATGGACCGCATACAACTTAAGACTTATGGTGTTTCTTTTTCTTCCGTTCTTCCCAGTACTTCTTCATTTTCTCGCCAACTGCTCGTCTCTGCTCATCTGTCCACACTCTCTTGGGTCGAGGTTTTGGCGCATCTTCTTCATAGTTTGAATATATATATGTATATAAAGACAATTTAAATAAAAAGAAATAAATCAGTTTATATTTGGACATTTATTTTAAAATTGATCATTGTTCCGTTAAAATTTCAGCATATTAAACTTGATTCATAACTAAACTGGTGCCTTATTTAGGATTGTGAAAATGTGAGTTTGTAATCTTACGGAACACATCAAATATGGAGCCAAGATTGGGAGACTGTATACAACACTGCATTTATAAAATAACACACGAAGAACGTTGAAACATGTGCAAGAGGAAATTAACCACAACCAACTGATTCAATTTTCACCCAAAGAAGTTACGTTCGTAGCACAATCCTGTCCGTCATGAAATTACCACACACTGGTATACTAAATTCATACTAACTCTCTGTGAAATCTTCTCGAAAAGAATAGCTGAGGGCTACTTTGATGATTACACCACATGCTTCACGTGGTCAAAGAGTGTAACTCCAAAAAAAATTTGATAATTAAAATAAATTACATCGAAACGTAATTTACAAAAGAAATACCTCGAACTGGTTACTATCGTCTTACTGTTAACCTGATGGGTCAAACAATTGTATAAGCACGTGGTACTGGTCTCACAAAGTACACCCCACGTGGGTTAAACATAAATAAAAGTTGCTATATTGAAAAATATTGTCAAGACAAGACGTTATAATCTCACGCACATTCGCATTTAAGATTGATGATCTTAGTTAGAGTTACGTATCATCAACACGTGGTTCCACTTTATTCACAAAGTAGTGACAAAGCAATTACAGGAAGATATTCTGAACTTCACACTCGAATTACACTGCGTTGCAATTTAAGATAACATTAGATATTTTCGATCTAAACCTGAAATAAAGGTGATTAAATTTTCAGTTAGGCTGAACTTAAGAAACCCATTGTCCTATGGACTTAGCAGAGACGCGCTTAGCTGGAGATCTTACCACTTCACACACTCGCCGCGGACAGACTGGCCTGGGCCCCTACCGAGGGTGCTTCACAGATACAAACAGAAGTGACCAGAGAGGCAGCTTCCTATACCAACACGACAAGGGACAGACAGGACCATACTAAGAATAGAAACCTCTTTGCTTTTAGAAAGCGTAACTACCTGTTCTGACGTTGGTCCTACTGTTCTCTAGCAGACAGGCTTGTCTGTTACCATCAAGCATGCAACTAGAAATACATTTCCTCATTCAGCCTTTCACACAGAAAGGAAGGGGGATGACCATATCTTATCATATACAGTATATAAAAGAAAGCGGATGTAGGTTCCGCATGAGACTGTGTGACATGAATTACATATAAACTGTGTTTTAAAGTGTAGTAGTGTGACAGATTTTTCTTGATTATGTGTAAAAGTAACACGTTCCACTGCTCAGTCTCCTCCCAGATAGAGTCAGAAACACCACAGTAAATTTAGAAGAGGAATTTATTCCGTAAATGACAAGAGATTTAAGGAATTTACATGAAAGGAATCCAACAGAGACGTTTCAAGATATATAGTTTTTCATCATCTCTCTATTCGATATCCACCTCTGTAGCCGAGGCCGCTGAAGCACGCTTGTGCGCTGGCGCTCGACGCGGAGGTAAGCTGGTTCCAACCCTGCTGGTGGAAAAATTTCGTATCCAGTGTTTGGCCAGCAAGTGCAGGAAAAACGTTGGGGTTAAGTTCCTGATCACTGCTATTTGCACCAATTTGCTTCTTCATCCTTGCCTTGTCCTATTCGTCTTTGAAGTCAGCATTGTTGTATGGGATGGAGAAATGTCGTAACAGTGGGTGGCCGGGTGCCTGGACACCACCCCGTCTCCCGGAATGGTCATCGTCTGGAGCCAGGCATACGCTCAAGCGTGGGGTCTTTATTTAAATTTTTACGCATTTTTTATCTGAGGCGGGGCCTACTTATAAACCCACAGATTACCTAATTGGATTTGGGAAACCGCCCAAAAGCCATGTCACAGCTGACGCTCTTCGTTAATCCGGCGCGCCTCGTCGAATCCCGGAAGCTGCGCTTTAACGCGCATGGTTTATCCGGGTCGGGTCGGCCTCTGCGCCAAAGCCCCGGATTAAATTCCAATCTTCACCGCAGGTCTGGCGGAACGAGGCTATGTGACGCAGTTGATGGTGATCCGTCCATTCGTCGAATGGGCGCGTCAAGGACCTTTATTTACACCCTCAGATTTGTCTCAGCAGATTGGGTTTACAACGACCGTTTACATATATGGGTCGGCTGTACTGAATTCGCATTTACACGTTCCAGTCACAATGCAGTTTTCGCGCAGTCCTGAAACAGTAGTCCGTGAGTGAAGTGTATTTTGTGGATATGGCTAAATTAAGCAAATGTGGTTGTAAGATAATTATTCTATCTAGTATTATGATTTCAGAATTTACAAAAAGAAAAAGATCTGTACAGTGAAGATGAACGAAGGAGTGGATTCTGAAACGTGTAACGTTTTCGCATATTAATCTTTCAAAGGAACTGTAAATTGTGAGAAAGGACTGGTTTTACTACCTGGGTCGAAGAGACGTTCTTTGAGTTGTTGGAGTATGTTACACCGCTTGTAGGGAGAAGTGATACCGTATTGAGAAAATCAGTGAGTGCTTTTGGAAGGCTTATAGTAACAATGAAGTACTTGGCAACTGGCAGAGGCTATGCTACTCTGAAATTTCCTAAAGTAATATTACCTTCATCGTTGAGCCACATAATGCCGGGAACACGTCGTGTCATATATGTACTACAAAAATACATTTCGTCTGCGCCAATTCGGGCCAAACACGTACAATTCTTTTAGTCGGCGATTCATTCACAGGAGAGGATTTCTCTGTGCAGACACTGCCTGTGCAGACAAGTCGGAGCAAATATCCCAGCATGTAAACTGGCTTAAGTTCATCGGCCCTCTTGGAGTTATTCGACAGGCGTAGGCTATGTGCGGCATCGGGTTTCAACTTCCTCCATTCCCTTCAACTATAACAACACAAATCAAACAGTACACTGTATGATGCTGATGGACACTTGACACTTCATAACAGGTCGTACGAAAACAGTGGCCAACCGTCTCCAGACCACCTTTACTAGGACCTTGCCTTGAACGCCGATGAAAGATCCCTACAAGTGTTCCCTATGCTCAATGCCTTACTACGAGGGGCGTTCATAAAGTAATGCAACGATTTTTTTCTCGGTCAGTTTCTGTTGCAAAGATGCGGAATTTATTGAGGGACATAGCGGAATATTCCCTCTTCAATCGCAGTACTTTCATGAACAGTTGACAGGTGGTGGAGCTATACGTAGCCTTCAAAATGCCATCTGTAACGGAGGAGCGTTCCAAGCGCGGAAAGTCAGAGTGTCGCAGATATTCATAGGAATTTGCAGAATGTCTACGGAGAGGCCGGCCGGGATGGTTCTAGGCGCTACAGTCTGGAACAGCGCGACCACTACGGTCGCAGGTTCGAATCCTGCCTCGGCCATGGATGTGTGTGATGTCCTTAGGTTAGTTAGGTTTAGGTAGTTCTAAGTTCTAGGGGTCTGATGACCTCACAAGTTAAGTCCCATAGTGTTCAGAGCCATTTGAACCATTTGTCTACGGAGAGTTGGCAGTGAGCAAAAGCAAGGTGAATCGTCGGGCGAGGCGTCTGTCGTCATCAGAACAAGGTCGAGTTCCAAGCGCGAAAAGTCAGAGTGTCGCAGATATTCATAGGAATTTTTAGAATGTCTACGAAGAGTTGGCAGTGAGCAAAAGTACGGTGAATCGTCGGGCAAGGCGTCTGTCGTCATCAGAACAAGGTCGCGCGAACCTGTCCGAACTCACGCGTGCCGGCCGGCTGCACACAGCTATGACTCCTGCTTTGCTGGAATGTGCGGACACTCTCATTCTAGGTGATCGACGGATTACAGTCAAAAACCTCGCTGCTCAACTGGACGTCTCTGTTCATAGTGCTGACACACTCATTCACTGAGAGGAGCTCAAGGAACTTCACTGGACTGTTCTTCCTCATCAACCCTACAGCCCGCAACCGGCACCTTCCGACTTCCATCTGTTTGTCCAGTGAAGGACGCACTCCGCGGGAAGCAGTACGCGGATGATGGGGAGGTTATTGACGCAACAAGACGTTGGCTCCGACGTTGACCACTAGACTGGTACCATGCGGTCAGGTAGTACTCCAAGTAAGTTGGCGTTTTGTTGTCGCATTAAACGGAGAAAATATTGAAAAATAGAGTTTTGTAGCCAAAAAAAGTAGGAAATATGGTTTATTTAAATCCTGAATAAAACCAACGTGCTTTCAAACAAAAAAGTGTTACAATACTTATCGAATGCTGCTCGTACTTTCACTTGACTTCAACCGATAATGGGTCTGCATTGCTGCTACAAGAGAACAGAGATGATTATCTAACAGAATCTGGGCATAAATATGACTGGTTTGATTATGCATACTGTATAATCGGTGAATAAACCATCATCCATGTGAGATTGTTGTTTTAGAATATTCAGTGCTCATTTGACACTCCTCTCCCATAAGCTACGTGTGTAACTATGTAATACACGTTGGCACCACTCTGGGAAGTTGAAATGAAATAAAAACGAAGCAGGCGCCTTTCATCCCGTGGTGACAGAAATACAATAAAAGACTAATGGGCAGAATGGACGTCGCGCCGGCTGGGAATGGGAAGGGCGGGCGGCGTCTGGCGATGTCAGTCGGCAGCTCAGCTCGGCTCAGCACGAGAGCTCGTCCCGAAGAACAAAGCGGCGCTGAGAGGACGGCTATTGGCAATTTGTCGGCGGCCGCGGAAACGCTCGTTTGTGGCGCCGGGCGCAGCCAATATGGCGGCCTCCTGGCGCCGGGATGGGCTGGCAGGCCACCATAATTACAAAGCGCGCTCCAGCCAACCGTGGGGACCTGGCCTGGCCCTCCAGCTGGAACTGGAACTGGCACTCTCACTGTTCACCAGATCGCCTGGCCTCCTGAGGCAGCAAGTGCGGTGCTGCAACACCACCTCACGTCACTCACAACTGGAAGCATTGGTGCATAGCCAGATAAGTCACGTTTACGTAATTTGGGTCAAACGGAAATAAAAAAAAATAAATTACAAAAAACTTTGATCCATTTGTCTTTCCCAACCTTTATTTGGGCCAATAGAATACCATAATAGCCTATTACATAACCTAAGATTTAGCATGATAATACCTGAGAAAAGTAGTGCTGCATGGGTTCTGTTCAAATCTGTGGCTGAGGCTTTGTACATATGAAATTTATTTCTGACTTATAAGGCTTCCTTTATACAACGTTTGAAGTAGTACGAATACGAATGAAGACCTTGAATGCGAAAAGAAACTGACACTAAGATCCACACCTGAAACATGCAGTGTTGGACATGCAGTGTTTGACCTTGCGATTTGTTTATGGCCATGGCATATGATAAGTTCACCAGGAATTCCGCTCATTTAAAGTGAAATGATAAACTGTTAGGAAAAAGCGAGACTCAGGGTATAAAAACTGGCTCGCATCCACCATTAGCAGTAGGGTGAAGAGAGCATCATCCCACTCTTTGGGTTGCCTACACCTGGGGAAAGCCTACATTTGGGCAAACCCATTGTTCATTTTTGATTGATGGGTCCGTAACCTATTGTTCTGTTAAGTGGATAATGATACCTGGGGCTGATTTATGACCCCTGGGTATAATCTGTCCTTCTGAGAAACCACCCCAACCCTCCCCGTCCTTCTCCCCTACCCCTTTGAAAACCTCCAACCCTACTGTCTCCCATTGCTAATACAAATACAGTATTGGGGTCTGAGTTATTTGAATAGCCCATCCTACTCTACCAATTTTATTGACTAATTAATGGAATTGATCAATTAATCAACCACTCCCCCTCTGTCAGACCCACCAGCCCTCTCCCTCTCTTCCCCCACCTGGAAATTGGCGGGAAGAAGACTCAGTTGATTGGGCATTCGGCGGGGAATATTGTCTGACAGTTAATACAAGTGCAGACTACTACCTATTGAAACAAATTGTGGGGTACAAGGTTGTGTAGGCTCTATACTTTAACTAAAGAATTTGTCAGGAAATCGGTTGCAGTGTGTGGAATGTTTAAACAACTGTTGTGCAACCTTTTGGATACCACTGCAACGAAGACTCCATCCTTCCAAAGCAAACGCCTGACTGGAATCGATCCAGAAATACTGTTGAAGTCAATAAATAGTTAATTTCTAGTCACTAGATAGTGATTAGGGGATGTAAGGTGGACACAGTAGCTATTTCACACACACACACACAAATTAACCATGTCACAAAACTAGTAGCAGACTGACTCGAAATACACTTTAAATATCAGAACTAAATGTTGTATACAAAGAGAGGGAGAGAGAGAACGAGCTGTAGTTTGCTTTGCAGATGACATAGGATGACACGGGATATTTAAACAACTACACTTTTTCATTCCGTCATGGACCCTCTATACTGCCCCAGCCTTCCTGACGAAGTTTCTTTGTGGTACACTTACCGTTGAACACGAAGTGTTTCAGGAGTTATTAGAATCCGCTGCAGAATGTCATATCATGAGGATGTCACAAATGCTGCTTCAGAAGATGTGCCCCAGGAAACATTAATTAAATCATTAATATAGGCGTTTAGACAATTTGCTTCACACATACACACAAAAAAATTTCAAACTACTCAAAAAAAAAAGGTCGACACTGCACAGTAGTTTGCATGCGTAAACGGTATTGTTATGTTTATGATGGGAAATTTCATTAAACAAGCCAAACCTATTATTATCTGACATCACAATTGGAAGTGGTGACGTAAGAAATAATAGTTGGAATTTCAAATTTTGACGTGAATTTATACCGTCACAACTATGGAATTTCTGACCACTACAGGTGTGCTAAGTGTATTTTCTTTCTAAAAGTCGCACAGAATTCCTAAGTTTACTGGTTTTCTCAGTTAAACCAGGACGTTGAAGGAGGGAGGAAGGGGTCTGCTGCACGATAGGATAATAACAACAAGTACCACTGCGACGTATTGAGAAACACGATCAATTCACAGCTAGCTCCCTGAGATCGCTAAAAACACTCTTACATCCCACGTACTTTCTTTCCGGATGCTCACACGCAATGCGCCTGTGCGTCACCGCCAACGCTCAGAGACCGGAAAAACTACCGCCATAAATGTGATCCATGGCCGCCGCAGCCACAAAAGCACGTGACAGCCAGAGAGAGAGGATCACCAACCATGGAGGCTTTTCAGGGAGACCTGTGTGGTAGGAGATCGAACTCTTATCATACTCCCAGCTCCAATACTCGTGATATCGAATCTTCTCAAACTTACACGGAGTATACTCACAGGACGCAAACTGCGAAGACCACCTAACACATACTATGTATTAGTTCACTGTTCACCCATCCAGGGGAAGCCGTGAGCCAAATCGTCATATGCCGCTGCAAACCGGAAGCTTTCTAGGACTCTCCGAACTGATGTACAAAGGATGGACAAGCCCTACCCAGGACAAAGGCATTACTGTTTCCAGTCCTGTTTGTTTGCTGCTATGCTTTCTACGGCTATCTCCGGACTCACAAGAACTTTGGGAACCAAGCAAACATAGATTGTGTAATTACAATTTAATATTACGATTGCTGCTACACACCGATGCCGAGCGATGTACTGGAAATGTCTCCTCTTGATGGCTGAGGTTCTGGAACGAGTCTCACGTTGAAATATCAGTATCTACAGCGCACATAATTTTTCATGTATAGTCTCTCATCCCCTTAAGACTATCAATGTGTTGAATCTATACCATCCTTATGACTGGACAAAGCCTTTTCTTTCCACATGCCGGAACATAAGACCACAGTAACTTTACACTACAACATATACACATTTCAGGCGAGCAGTGCATTTATCGTTCATATGCGTATAGCATCCGAAAAAATTATGGTAATCCGATACTCTCAGGGGCTAAGTGCCTCAATTCTCCTTCAAAGAAATTATTTGACTTTTAAGTCCTCCAGTCAGCGCTTCAGGAACGTGCTGCATCCTGCCAAGACTCTCTCAGACAAGTGTTAAAAAAATGGTTCAAATGGCTCTGAGCACTATGGGACTTAACTTCTGAGGTCATCAGTCCCCTAGAACTTAGAACTACTTAAACCTAACTAACCTAAGGACATCACACACATCACTGCCCGAGGCAGGATTCGAACCTGGAACCGTAGCGGTCGCGCGGTTCCAGACTGTAGCGCCTAGAACCGCTCGGCCACCCCGGCCGGCCAAGTGCTAAAAATCAAAGGCTTCCGGTACTATGTGATAATCAATTGTGCTCTCGCAGATGGAAGGGCTGGAGACCGATATGGGTTGGTGTACTATAATCAACATCGCAGTCGATAGTGCAACAAAGAAACCGCGAGGATCTGCTTAATTAGGGGAGCCGATGAGGGGACGTTCTGAGTATCCATTTTGTTAAAGCCGTATTACCCGTCCTGTTTGTACACTATAGCAGATCCAGTTGAACCCTCGCATTACTATATTGCGCAGCTGTTTACGAAATGAATCTATCAGCCGTTACATATACTCCTCAATGCGCTGAAATCACAATTGACTACGTCAAACCTATCGTCCCCTTATGCCTATATGTATGTAATTTTTTTTACATAGGTAGTTGTCTGAGTACTTCGCACAAATATCTGGTGATATGTCGGAACATAAGCCACAGTACCTTTATGTTCAAGCAGCATAATATTTCCATCATTTATTGGTGTACAGAAAGAAAATTATATGTCCACACTCGCACAAGGTGGGTGTTGTTTTCGCACTGCCCAGTAGCAATAAAGCCCCCCGCCACTGAATATTTGTCGATGAATAAAGGATCTAATATAGTTTTAAAAAGCCCTGCATCTTTTTTTATTTTACAGATTTCACCAATTTCACGAAATATTTTTGTATTTTTATACTTGTAAATCCAGCCAACACACAATGGCGTCTTATATATATTCAGACCGCCAAGTCGGGGTTTGTATCAGTGCATTCCATGCGTAGCTATCGTAGACGTACCACCCAGTTCATACAAATTTCCCTTGACTAAAAAATCATTGAGAGTGCAATATATACTAGAGTACATCCGCTCGGGGTGAATTTTCAGAGGCCAAGCAAATGGGTTGAAAAACCGCAACATTTTTCTGTATCGAGTCTACGCAAGTTAAGTTCCTGTTGCTAAGTACCGTACCTGTTTAACACTTTGGAGCAGGAGGAGGACCGCCGGGAGACGGATCTGTTGCTGCTGCTGGCAACATTGAGTTTGTGACGAAAAACATGAGCCTGTTAGAGCGTCACACAAATATTTTTTGTTACATGTGCGAGAAACGCATATGATACGTACCTGTTTAGGCCCTATAACGTGTGTGTGTTGGAGTTGAATTTTCAAAAAGGAATACCATGTTATGTAAAACCCTCCTATAGCCTTGAATGTAAAGAATCCTTTATTTCAAGCGTACAATAGATTTGTGTTTGCCCCTTTCAGCACGCCAGCTGTATGTAATTGAATAATCATTATGAATCTATCGTGATTCAGTAATTCAACTTCAATTGTGTGAAGGATGTCTAGTGAATAAGGTAATGTCGTAATTCTAGTAGCGAATTTGAGGAGAGGTGTAAGTAAATTGTGCAAAGTGTGGTTAAGCTTTAGTTATCGTTATTAATGGGGGATAGTGACTGCACAACTCTGCTTATTCGAGAACACAGATCTACCCACAAATTAGAAAAAATATTCTAAAGCTCTTCTTTCTTCAATATGTTACGACAATTAGCCTCGAGGACTAGGGATTCGTTGGGAAAGAAAATGTTACTGCTTAAAACATGTTTGAGCGGGTGTGTGTGTAATGTGTGTAATGTCATCTTGGATATTTATATGAAAATGATTAAGAGTCGTTGCCACGTCAACGCTTTTATGCCAGATTGATGGACGGCCATCAATGTCTTTTATCTCACTTTAGTTTACGCTTTGCAGCAACGTGATTCTCTGTTTCCCTGAGTCGTATCACGGTTAACTAGTTATTAAGGTGTTTCATTGTTTCAAGTGAGTGTTTATACCAAGAAAAATATTCAGATGAATAGTTCTTCATAAAATGAAGGAGGCGTGAATATGAAGCTGAATGTGTAATTTGTAAGTGTTATTACGGATGGGGGAAGACAAGATATTAAGGTTCATTTAGCTAATTAAATCACAAAGCAAACGTGCACTCTGGAAGCACTTGTAGAAATGGACAGCTACTTTATTTCAAATTCGTTCAAACAGGGTCAATTAGTAACAGCAGCGGAGTCAGCAATGTTGTGCTGTCATACCGTTAAATATTATCACGTCACTAAAATCAGTGAACTAAACCTTCACGCGAAGCTCCAACCTTTTTAATGTTTTCGAGCTGTGTAGTGCGTTCAGACCAACATTCATCTGCAGGTGGAGTGATGCTGCGTGCCCATTGGCTCCTTCGGGGAAGTGGGGGGTGCAGGGGACAGAGGATACATCCCCCATCCCTAGTCGCCCTCATTCCGTCATCAACCACCGTAGTGTGAATTCGATTGTCTTATTCTTGCTCGTGTGCGTTTATGGTTAGTTTGCTTCATCTAACGTGAAGCGTCCAGCGGCACCAAGCACCGTCGGTAACGCCAGTGGCGCCAAAGGCAGAGACCGTTAGAGCAGGATGGAGAATTGCTTGGTAAGTACATATTCAATCAGTAACTGTAACTTTTACCTTCCACTACGAATTTCTTAGTATTGAATACATTTCTTCTTATTGTTTCAGTGCATATTTACCAACGCCAATTCGTGGATGAGACAAATGCTGACGTGCAGCAGCAGCAACAGCAGAGACAGTGACAGTAGCCGCAGCAGTAGTAGGAACTACAGCAGAGCAGTATCATTGTAAGTAGTAGTTACATTTTTCATCATATGGGTTATTTATTTATTTAGCGTATGGCACTACACACATGGTTTACACTTATTACATTATGAAATTATATGATAAAATACACTATAAAATACATGAGTGAAGGATACATATTCTGATAAAATATAATACATAAAAACAATAAAAGGTAACGTCGCAGCAGATATTTCGCGTTACACAAGGGTAATTTCTTGTGACAAACGAATCTGAGATTGTTATAGATGATTTCGAGGGACCAAAATAAATAAACGTTATTTTTTCACTAAGAATTTCGTATTGTTGGAGTATATGTCGCGTATACGTAGTTTCTTTCTAAAAATTACATGTTTCATGTAATATGTTGTTGTCGTTGTTGTTGTAGATTATTTCGAGGAACAAAATCGATAAAACGTTACTTCTTATATTTTCGCTAAGAATTCCGTGTAGTTTCAGTATATATATCCATTAACTTCTTTTCATCTCCATGTTGTGTGTATAGCTAATTAATTTCCATTGTAATGTAATATGGTGAATATTTGTTGTAGATGATTTCCTGGCAGACAAAGGAGCACAGGGAAGGTTATGTGCTGTAGAGATGCAGGAGCCATCACAGATCTCATGTGAACGTACATTCTAAAAAAAATTTGTTTCCCATAGCTTTTGTGTTTATATGTTTTTATTGTTAGATCATTATGTTGCAGGCGATATAGCGGAGCCGGAATGAAGAATCCACAGTGATTCAGGTGGGGACGAAATGCCACAGCCGGCAGAGTAGATGGAGAGAGACTTCGTCGTCATGAGGAGATGAGGGAGATGCCAAGGAGCCAGCGCGAAGTAGGTAATACATACTCACTCTGCTTGCAGATAATCAGTGCTCTTTCTTACCTTAAAGCACCAGCAGCAAGCGATGTCTAGAATGTTCTACTGAATTGTGTTCGTTATTCTTTCTCTCTTCTACAGTGGCTGCATCAGGAGAACAATTTCCACAATACAGCGTGACTCGGTTGCCGGGGCGGCAAAGCCTGTAACACTGAGAAGGGATCCTGTGCTGCATGCTTCACCAGCAAGGCCTCTGCTAGTCGCTGCGCAAGAAGCCACCGCCACCGCCCCCACCGCCACCCATACACCAGCTCCGCACTGGCGTCGATGGGCGACATTACCTCTGGCAAGAGAGTCAGGCCTGCAGCAGCAGCGGCACCCAGACTGCTCATAGTGGCCTGATTCCGCAGCGTCTCCTCCTCCTCCATCTCATCCTCGCCAATCTCGTAAGGTTCAGCACACATCCCTCAACATGTCGCCGCAAGCAGCTTCGTCATCTAGTTGTAGTTATAGTATTAGTAATAGCAACAATTGTGTGGCTAGCGGCAGTTCCGTCTCCTGTCCTTTTAGTGAAGGACATCAGGTCAGTGACATACTGCAGTTAAAATACTAGGCGATTGAAGGTGCCTTTGAGGAGTAAACCTCATTCACAAGGATCGAAAATCCAGAAGGAGGGCACTGCGAGCCTGTCGGGTTTCTAAAAGTGTGCCTTCCTGTATGGAAACAGAGCACCTCAAAGTAGCCAATGATCCACAGTATCCCGCCATTAAATGAAGTGCGATGCTCTGTATCGAACTATCACACTTCCCTCCCAAGTCTTCATTATGTTTGGGGGGAAAATGACGTGATAACGCGAAGCTAGTCAATCGCCGAGTGGTTTCGTGAATACACCTTGAGTGCTATAATGGACCGGTTTTCAGAGGTGGAAGTGAGAGGTTCAACTGAAGCACTCAGCCAAATACGACATCTGGATATCCATACCTACGTCTACGATCAGGTAAGTGGAAGGTCCAGCTATATCAGGCTTCCCTAAGGAAAAAGCTAATAAGAGGGCATGCACTAATATCTGCAATAGAAAGGATCAGGCTTGTTTTGCATGGACAGTCCTGGCTTGCGAGAGAAATTACAATTACAGAGATCATCCTACACATGGGTGCTATAACTTTTTGGTATCGAGTTCCCCTTCACGATCCAAGGCACACCTAAATTTGAGGTGCAGAATACCGGAATATCGGTTCATGTTTATGGCCTACAGAAGAAAAACAAGTTGGATGAGCAGGACAAGCATGTAGTCGTTGGCCACCACCATTTATCAAAATTAGCCAGGGAGTGTAATATGCGTGTAAAGATGCTGCTCTTCTCTGAAGGATAATTATCATTATGTTTGGATCAAAGATATGTCCAGACTTCTTTCCACCCAAATGTATAAGCATTATAGTAAACGGCGTATGTACTTAAGGAGGCTCGTTTCCTTTTCCTCATACAAGTTATTAGCAGCGCACCTGGTATATCGCGGTTCCAAGGATGTGCTACACGTTATTATGCCTACTGAGGAAAACAGATTCATAAAGTTTAAAAATCCTCACCATGAGGCGCTTTGAATGCCTCCACATTCCTGTGACACGCTGTGAAGGTGACCTTTTACCTCACACACACGTGAAAATTACCGAACTATCAGTTTAATAAGTCACGGCTGCAAAATACTAACGCGAATTCCTTACCGACGAATGGAAAAAATAGTAGAAGCCGACCTCGTGGAAGATCAGTTTGGATTCCGTAAAAATGTTGGAACACGTGAGGCAATACTGACCCTACGGCTTATCTTAGAAGCTAGCTTAAGAAAAGGCAAACCTACGTTTCTAGCATTTGTAGACTTAGAGAAATCTTTTGACAATTTTGACTGGAATGCTCTCTTTCGAATTCTGAAGGTGGCAGGGGTAAAATACAGGGAGCGAAAGGTTGTTTACAATTTGTACAGAAACCAGATGACAGTTATAAGAGTCGAGGGGCATGAAAGGGAAGCAGTGGTTGGGAAGGGAGTGAGACAGGGTTGTAGCCTCTCCCCGATGTTATTCAATCTGTATATTGAGCAAGCAGTAAGGGAAACAAAAGAAAAATTCGGAGTAGGTATTAAAATCCATGGAGAAGAAATAAAAACTTTGAGGTTCGCCGATGACATTGTGTTGTATAGCTAGAGAAGGCCGAAATGCACGCGTTAAACTCACGCAGGCTGGCGTGAGGTCTGAAACAGGATGCGTAATGAATGCTATAAAAAAAAGTACGTAGTTGCTGGAATACTTAACTTTAATCCATCATTTGTATACATCATTCTTGATGAGACATGCTTCATAAGATAACTATCAATTGCTATGGCGCCTTGCTAGGTCGTAGCCATTGACTTAGCTGAAGGCTATTCTATCTTCTCTGCAAATAAACGAGGCTTCGTCAGTGTTGCATCGCTAGCTAAGTCGTCCGTACAACTGGGGCGAGTGCCAGTAAGTCTCTCTAGACCTGCCGTGTGGCGGCGCTCGGTCTGCAATTACTGACAGTGGCGACACGCGGGTCCGTCGTATACTAGCGGACCTCGGCCGATTTAAAAGCTACCACCTAGCAAGTGTGGTGTCTGGCGGAGACACCACACATTGTAATTCTGTCAGTGACAGCAAAGGACTTGGAAGAACAGTTGAATGGAATGGACAGTGTCTTGAAAGGAGGATATAAGATGAACATCAACAAAAGCAAAACAAGGATAATGGAATGTAGTCGAATTAAGTCGGGTGATGGTGAGGGAATTAGATTAGGAAATGAGACACTTAAAGTAGTAAAGGAGTTTTACTATTTGGGGAGCAAAATAACTGATGATGGTCGAAGTATAGAGGATATAAAATGTAGACTGGCAATGGCAAGGAAAGGGTTTCTGAAAAAGAGGAATTTGTTAACATCGAGTATAGATTTAAGTGTCAGGAAGTCGTTTCTGAAAGTATTTGTATGGAGTGTAGCCATGTATGGAAGTGAAACATGGACAATAAATACACTCCTGGAAGTGGAAAAAAGAACACATTGACACCGGTGTGTCAGACCCACCATACTTGCTCCGGACACTGCGAGAGGGCTGTACAAGCAATGATCACACGCACGGCACAGCGGACACACCAGGAACCGCGGTGTTGGCCGTCGAATGGCGCTAGCTGCGCAGCATTTGTGCACCGCCGCCGTCAGTGTCAGCCAGTTTGCCGTGGCATACGGAGCTCCATCGCAGTCTTTAACACTGGTAGCATGCCACGACAGGGTGGACGTGAACCGTATGTGCAGTTGACGGACTTTGAGCGAGGGCGTGTAGTGGGCATGCGGGAGGCCGGGTGGACGTACCGCCGAATTGCTCAACACGTGGGGCGTGAGGTCTCCACAGTACATCGATGTTGTCGCCAGTGGTCGGCGGAAGGTGCACGTGCCCGTCGACCTGGGACCGGACCGCAGCGACGCACGGATGCACGCCAAGACCGTAGGATCCTACGCAGTGCCGTAGGGGACCGCACCGCCACTTCCCAGCAAATTAGGGACACTGTTGCTCCTGGGGTATCGGCGAGGACCATTCGCAACCGTCTCCATGAAGCTGGGCTACGGTCCCGCACACCGTTAGGCCGTCTTCCGCTCACGCCCCAACATCGTGCAGCCCGCCTCCAGTGGTGTCGCGACAGGCGTGAATGGAGGGACGAATGGAGACGTGTCGTCTTCAGCGATGAGAGTCGCTTCTGCCTTGGTGCCAATGATGGTCGTATGCGTGTTTGGCGCCGTGCAGGTGAGCGCCACAATCAGGACTGCATACGACCGAGGCACACAGGGCCAACACCCGGCATCATGGTGTGGGGAGCGATCTCCTACACTGGCCGTACACCACTGGTGATCGTCGAGGGGACACTGAATAGTCCACGGTACATTCAAACCGTCATCGAACCCATCGTTCTACCATTCCTAGACCGGCAAGGGAACTAGCTGTTCCAACAGGACAATGCACGTCCGCATGTATCCCGTGCCACCCAACGTGCTCTAGAAGGTGTAAGTCAACTACCCTGGCCAGCAAGATCTCCGGATCTGTCCCCCATTGAGCATGTTTGGGACTGGATGAAGCGTCGTCTCACGCGGTCTGCACGTCCAGCACGAACGCTGGTCCAACTGAGGCGCCAGGTGGAAATGGCATGGCAAGCCGTTCCACAGGACTACATCCAGCATCTCTACGATCGTCTCCATGGGAGAATAGCAGCCTGCATTGCTGCGAAAGGTGGATATACACTGTACTAGTGCCGACATTGTGCATGCTCTGTTGCCTGTGTCTATGTGCCTGTGGTTCTGTCAGTGTGATCATGTGATGTATCTGACCCCAGGAATGTGTCAATAAAGTTTCCCCTTCCTGGGACAATGAATTCACGGTGTTCTTATTTCAATTTCCAGGAGTGTAGTTTGGACAAGAAGAGAATAGAAGCATTCGAAATGTGGTGCTACAGAAGAATGTTGAAGATTAGGTGGGTAGATCACGTAACTAATGAGGAGGTACTGAATAGGATTGGGGAGAAGAGAAGTTTGTGGCACAACTTGACTAGAAGAAGGAATCGGCTGGTAGGACATGTCCTGAGGCATCAAGGGATCACAAATTTAGCATCGAAGGGCAGCGTGGAGGGTAAAAATCGTAGAGGGAGACCAAGAGATGAATACACTAAGCAGATTCAGAAGGATGTAGGTTGCAGTAGGTACTGGGAGATGAAGGAGCTTGCACAGGATAGATTAGCGTGGAGAGCTGCGTCAAACCAGTCTAAGGACTGAAGACCACAACAACAACAACCGACTTTACAGAAGAATACGTACTATATGCAGTTGCATACCAAATTACATCGTCATATGATTCGAGTCTTAGCTTCTACAAATCTTATGTCGGGGATAATACTGCGGTTTGGCTACTCACTGAGCTCGAAAAATCGTTCATGGGAGGTTGATAAGATTTACAGCGACAACGCTCCTATGACCGAAGGATAATGAAGATTTGTACAATAACGCGGTTGGCTGTCATTTATGTGCTGCCGTTAGGCAGAAAAGCTGGAACTCCTTATAGGGACTACTGTTATCTTACGGGGAAGTTCCATGGTGCAGCCCACAATACATACAATTCGAAGTAGCATCTAAAAGGCACATACCCGTTTTCTTCCATAATTTAAGCAGGTATTACGCTCATCTATATCCACATCTACGTCTACATCTACGTGAATACTCTACTATTCACAATAAAGTGCCTGGCAGAGGGTTCAATGAACCAACTTGAAGCTGCCTCTCTATCGTTCCACTCTCGAACGGCGCAAGAGCCCTGATTTCTCTTATTTTATCGTGATGATCATTTCCCCCGATGTAGGTAGCTGCCAACAGAATGTTTTAGCAATCGGAGCAGAAAACTGGTGATTGAAATTTCATGAAAAGATCCCTTCGCAGCTAAAAACGCCTTTGTTTTAATGATTGCCACTCCAATTGACTTATCATGTCTGTGGCATTATCTCCCCTATTTCGCGATAACACAAAAGGAGCTGCCTTTCTTTGAACTTTTTCGATGTCGTCCATCAGTGCCACCTGATGTGGATCGCACACCGCACAGCAATACTCCAGGACAAAGTGGACAAGCGTGGTGTAAGCAGTCGCTAGGTAGACTTGTTGCACATTCAAAGTGTTCTGACAGTGAATCGCAGTCTTTGGTTTGCGTAACCCACAAAATTATCTTTGTGTGTCGTTCCAGTTTAGGTTCTTTCTAATTGTAATCCTTAAGTATTCAGTTGAGTTTACAGTCTTCAGATTTGTGTGGCTTTCCGTGTAATCGAAATTTAGCGGACTTCTTTTAGTACGCATGTGAATAACTTCACACTTTTCTTTATTCAGGGTCAATTGTCACTTTTCACACCATATCTTATCCGAATAATTTTGCAATTCGTTTTGGTCATCTGATGGCTCTACAAGACTGTAAATGACACATCATCTGCAAACAATCTAAGAGGGCTCCTATGTCGTTAATACAGATCAGGAACAATGGAGGGCCTATAAAACATCCTTGTGGAACACCTGATATTAGCTTTGTTTTACTCGATGACTTTCTGTCTATTACTACGAACTGTGACTTTTCTGACAGAAAATCATTAGTACAGTTGCACAACGATCCAATTAATAGTTTAGCCAGATTGTCAAGTAATTTTCCTGTGGCACATCTTCTGAAGCAGCATTTGTGACATCTTCAAGATACGATATTCCGCACCAGATAAAATAACTCCTGAAGCAGTTCGTGTTCAGTGGTAAGTGCACCACAGAGAAAGAGTGCCAGGAAGGCTGTGGCAGTTTAGAGGCCATGGCCAAATGAAAAAGTGTTATTGTTTAAATCTGCCACCCTAATTGTTTAAATATCCCACACTAGTTCCTATATCATCTGCAAAGCAAACTACATTTCCCACTCTGTCTCTCTCTCTTTGTATATAATCTTTAGTTCTGTTCTTTTTTAAAATGTATTTCGAGCCAGCCTGCTATTATTTTTGTGACATCGTCAATTTGTGTATGTGAAAGGGCTATCGTGTCCACTTTATATCCCCTAATCTCTATCATGTGACCGGAAATTAATTATTTATTGACTTCAGAAATATTTCTGGATCGATTCCCAGTCAGGCATTTATTTCAAATGGAAGGAGTCTCCCATGCAGTGTCATCCGACAGGTTGGTTCACGCATGTAGAAACAGGATGTGACCACTTGAGATGGCAGAGGACGCCGACAGGATGTGTGCTTTTCTTCCAGGGATTAGCGCGATACTTCACAGAGTTGTGGGGCAGCCGATAGCCGACAGCGTGCGGGGAGCCTGGTGCCATTTCCTTGTCCCACGACACATCCGGCCTCCAGGCAGCCTGCGTAAATGGCGAGAGAGGAGAAAGTTTTTCAAATATGTTTAAGCCATCTGTTTCTGTATGTGCTTCCTATGTGTTTCCTTACATGATCACAATGAAAAAGCGCTGCAGTTATTTATATATTCCACACTATGCAATAGATTTCTTGACAAATTCTTTATATAAACTGTATTCCATACACCATATTGTATTCTGTAACTTGTTTAAATAAACAGTAATCCACACATTGTCTAAATTGTTTAAACAATACTCCGTAAACTGCAATCGATTCCCCACCGAATGCCCCATAAACTGAATCTTCTTCCCGCCAATTACCAGGTGGGTGAGGGGAGGGAGACGGCTGACAGGTCTGACAGAGGGGGAGGGGTTGATTAATTGATCAATTTAATTAATTAGTCAATGAAATTGGTAGAGTAGGAACGGGCTATTCAAATAACTCAAAGCCCAATAGTGTATTTGTATTGACAAGGGGAGAGAGTAGGGTTGCAGGTTTCCAAAGGAGTGGGGGAGAAGGAGGGGGAGGACTGGGGTGGTTTCTCAGAAGTACAGATTATACCCAGGGGGTCATAAATCATCCCCAGGGGGTCATTTTCCACTTATCAGGACAATAGGTTAAGGACCTGTCAAGCAAAAGAGAACAATAGGTTTGCTGCTGAATGTATGTTTGCCCCCAATGCAGGCAACGTGCACTGTGGGGAGATGTTCTCTTTACCTTAAGGCTGCTATTTCCCATAAAAATTTCCAGTTACACGATGTTACATTTGGAGAGAAGTAGCTTTAAGCCACAGTTACTGAAGGATTCTGAGGAGCGAGATACTGCATACACTCTCAGGCAGGGTTACAGTAAACCTTACTTTCGGAAGGAGTTTCCAAGCAGCGAGTTGAAGCCTGATTAGATTCTTGAGACTGCGTAGTCATCAGTCTTTCAGTCATTCTGGTGTATTCACAAAGATGCAGTCATTTCCTAGGCATTTTTATTTGTAAAAAAACATGAAATCAAAATGCAATGAGTAGTCATCCAAATCATGTACTTAATAAAATCGCTTTTCCTAGCAAAGAATATAAATAGAACCTATCAAAAAAAAGCAAAGCAATGTAGTCAAATATTTAATAAACAAAGCGAAATCAGTAAATCTGTATATCCTAGCCAAGTTAGTTTGTATTCATAATGATAAGATTGTGGCACTTAATTCTGCCTCTGACACAAACTTGTGAAAATGCATCTGTAAAAAACTAATAGCGCCAGCTATTGGTTCGTTGGTGTAGTACGAAACTAACAGTGCTGTGTATTTGTTCTTTGAATTTATAATTAGTATGGATTTATCGACTTTTTTTTTAAAAAAAGTGCACTTCTCTCTTGCACCAAACAACCTTACTTTATGAATTCGATGTCAAATGAATAAACAACAAAATGTGTGTGAAATCCTATGGGACTTAACTGCTAAGGTTATCAGTCACTAAGCTTACACACTACTTAACCTAAATTATCCTAAGGACAAACACACACTCCCATGCCCGAGGGAGGACTCGGGATCCAGAATATTACGCCATCTTGCTGTTGATGGCGCAATATTCTGGATCAGAAACAAAGTGCAAAAGTTTTGTTTTTCTGTGTAAAAAGCAGCCACACACCATCCAACGAACATGACATGATGTTCGCTAACTAAAAATACGGAAACAGAAAAAAGAACACAGAAAATATGTCACAAACAGCGCCAATAATAGCTTAAAACATGCTGTAGCATACAATAAATAAGATTTAAAAAAAACTGTGATGATGGTGATATTGGTCGCCGAAACTGGTTTGGGATAGTAAAGAAATAAACAAATAACAAGGTGTTTGCATGAAGGCGGACTCAATTTGTGATATTCCTGTTTTTCTATGAAAACACGGACCAAATGGAAGTGTTCCAAGATAATATTATTCTTGGTACTGAGGTACGTTTTTGGCGGAGGCCACAATTTGAAGATTACTTTTGTACATTTTTCTTGAATATTTCGAAAACTTTGGCCTCTAACGAAAGCTTATCCCAGTACAAAACTTAACTATACCAAATTTCCTACTAAAAGGTCCTGTTCATTTTTTCTGTGGGGTAACAGTTTCCGCCTAGTGAACGAGAGAATATGAAAATGTCACACATGGTTTTTGAAGACACTGCAGGTCGCATAAAACGCATAGGTAGGTGCAGATGAATCAGCCTGTATATGGAAAAATTCTAGTTCCATTTAAAATAGTTCTAATCAACGTCTGATCGGCTAAAACATGGCACAGCGTTCCATTAGCGACAGTTGTAGCTGACCCATCTCCGTCGTATAAAGTAGACCCAAGAGGAAATATGGTTTCTCTTAGTGACGTAGACCTATCTCCCTGCTGTATACAACGACGGAGACAGAGTGAATGCCCTGCTTAACGGTGTTTACAGCGCAGTGATCAATCCTGGCAGCTTTGTCTTCCAATTTCTGCACATTTCCCGGATATATTTGCGAAATGATTCAGTGGTATAATTAACAAGTGTTATACCATTGTACTCGTATTTTCAAGAGATTTCGAATCCTCTTGAACAAAGTACATCGATAAATTTAAAGAAGCGATAGTTTCTTCAATAACAAGGTTGATACAAAAGTTAGAAGTATAAACCACGCTACAAAACAGCGTGTCGCTCTGCCTAATATCATTCAGCACAACCCTCGTTTCCATGTCTCGAATCGTCCGCGAAATAAAACAAGTGTTACGTCTTAATCAAAATTTTTCATATAGCACCTCGTTGTAATCTTAAACACCACTAGTCAAAATTTCGAATAAATGTATTTTATTCATTCCAGGGAGCGTCAGACATTCTTTAAGTCTTGGTTAGCATCTTCCTTTTATGCACCTGGCGACTGATGTTGTAGTCTCCACAACACGTCAGGAAATTTTTCTTTGCTTAAAATAACCAGTAGGCTTAACAAGTCACGGTAACGTGTATGTCTCCCGGAGATCAAAAATATAAAACACCCACGCCATAATCAAAGTACTACAACGGACATTGGACTCTACTGCCAGGTAAGGTCGAACATTGTTGTGGTTGTTGTTGTTGCTGCTGCTGTTGCTGGTGATGCTGTTGTAATCATCTGTGAAGATTTATTTGATGCAGCCCTATAAGCTAATATATCTTCTGAAGTTTTCTTCACATGTGCATAAGTATTTCACCCTGTATCTGTTTGATACTACTTACACTTCCCTCCATTACCAAATTAACTACGTCTCGATGCCTCAGGATCCGTCCTATCGACATATCACTATGAGATTAACGTAAGGAACGGAAGGACTCTTACTTGCGAATGTAGTCCGTAAACAAGACCTACAAAATCAAACAGCACCTCATTTATTATAGGTGGATCCACTATCACAATGGAGGACCAGCCAAACGCTTTTTGGTGATGTGCCATCTTCTGTGGCTATACAACTGTGTATATACACTATAAGACAATAAAAAGACGACACACCACGAAGGAATCATCGGAATGGAGCGGAAATCAGTAGATGTGATGTACGTGTAAAGGCAAACAAATGATTACAGTTCCATAAAAATTGGATGAGTTATTCAAAAGAAAGAGTTACACAAATTGAGCAAGTCAATAACGCGATGGTCAATGTGTGGCCCTTATGCCAGCAGTTATTCGGCTTGGAAATGATTGACAGAGTTGTAGGACGTCCTCTTGAGGTATATCGTGCCAGATCCGTCGAATTGGTGCAATAGATAATGAAAATCCGTACGTGATTTGAGGGCTCCGCCGATAATGCTCCAAACGTTCTCAGTTGGAGAGGGATCCTGCTGGTCAAGGTAGGGTTTGGCAAGCACGAAGACAAACTGTAGAAACTCTTGCCGTATGCCGGTGGGCATTATCTTGCAGAAATGACTTGTCATGAAGGGCAACAAAACGGGACATTAATATCGTCGAGGCCGGCCGCGGTGGTCTAGCGGTTCTAGGCGCTCAGTCCGGAACAGCGCGACTGCTACGGTCGCAGGTTCGAATCCTGCCTCGGGCATGGATGTGTGTGATGTCCTTAGGTTAGTTAGGTTTAAGTAGTTCTAAGTTCTAGGGGACGGATGACCACAGATGTTAAGTCCCATAGTGCTCAGAGCCATTTGAACCATTTGAATATCGTCGAAGTACCGCTGTGGTGTAAGGGTGCTGCGGATAACAAACAAAAGGGTCCTGCTATGAACAGGAAAGGCATCCCAGACCTTCAGACCTCGTTGTCGGACGGTATGGAGGGAAACTGTGAAGTTGGTATCCCACCGCTGTCTGGGTCGTTTCCAGAAACGTCTGCCGGCCGCGGTGGTCTAGCGGTTCTGGCGCTGCAGTCCGGAACCGCGGGACTGCTACGGTCGCAGGTTGGAATCCTGCCTCGGGCATGGGTGTGTGTGATGTCCTTAGGTTAGTTAGGTTTAAGTAGTTCTAAGTTCTAGGGGACTTATGACCTAAGATGTTGAGTCCCATAGTGCTCAGAGCCATTTGAACCATTTGAACCAGAAACGTCTTTCCTGGTTGTCGGGGCTCATTTCGAAGCGAAACTTATCACGGACGACAATTCTACTCGATTCAACTAGATTCCTGAAGATGCTCATACCAGGACACTCTTGGTTGTCATCCGCGGCACACTTTCCGAACACTGATACCACACTTACAACGCAGTGATGCGTCGACGATATTCTATGCGCCGTTTTGTTGCCCTTCATGGCAAGCCATCTTCGGCTTAGATTTCACCAAGATAATTCCTGCCCGTACACTGCCAGAATTCCTACTGTTTCTCTTGGAGCTTCCTAAGTCCTGCCTTAGCCAGCAAGGTCGCCCCGGCTCTCTCTCCATTTGCGAACGATTGGAGTATTATGAGCAGTGCCCTTTACCAGCTCGGGATTGTGTCGATACAATCCACAAACTGTAGAGAATTTGGCGCGATATCCCTTATGAAAAATGTATGGAAAAACTGGTAGAAGTTTGGGTTCCGTAGAAATGTTTGAACACGTGAGGCAATACTGACCCTACGACTTATCTTAGAATATAGATTAAGGAAAGGCATACCTATGTTTCTAGCATTTGTAGACTTAGAGAAAGCTTTTGACAATGTTGACTGGAATAATCTCTTTCAAATTCTGAAGGTGGCAGGGGTAAAATACAGGGAGCGAAAGGCTATTTACAATTTGTACAGAAACCAGATGGCAGTTATAAGAGTCGAGGGGCATGACAGGGAAGCAGTGGTTGGGAAGGGAGTGAGACAGGGTTGTAGCCTCTCCCCGATGTTATTCAATCTGTATATTGAGCAAGCAGTAAAGGAAACAAAAGAAAAATTCGGAGCAGGAATTAAAATCCATGGAGAAGAAATAAAAACTTTGAGGTTCGCCGATGACATTGTAATTCTGTCAGAGACAGCAAATGACTTGGAAGAGCAGTTGAACAGAATGTACAGTGTCTTGAAAGGAGGGTATAAGATGAACATCAACAAAAGCAAAACGAGGATAATGGAATGTAGTCGAATTAAATCGGGTGATGCTGCGGGAATAGGATTAGGAAATGATACACTTAAATTAGTAAATGAGTTTTGCTGTTTGGGGAGCAAAATAACTGATTATGGTAGAAGTACAGAGGATATAAAATGTAGACTGGTAATGACAAGGAAAGCGTTTCTGAAGAAGAGACATTTCTTAACATCGAGTATAGATTTAAGTGCCAGGAAGTCGTTTCTGAAAGTATTTGTATGGAGTGTAGCTATGTATGGAAGTGAAACGCGGATGATAAATAGTTTAGACAAGAAGAGAATAGAAGTTTTCGAAATATGGTGCTACAGAAGAATGCTGAAGATTCGATGGGTAGATCACATATCTAATGACGAGGTATTGAATAGAATTGGAGAGAAGAGAAATTTGTGGTACAACTTGACTAGAAGAAGGGATCGGTTGGTAGGGCACATTCTGAGGCATCAAGGGGTCACCAATTTAGTATTGGAGGGCAGCGTGGAGGGTAAAAGTCGTAGAGGGAGACCAATAGATGAATACACTAAACAGATTCAGAAGGTTGTAGGTTGCAGTAGGTACTGGGAGATGAAGAAGCTTGCACAGGATAGAGTAGCATGGAGAGCTGCATCAAACCAGTCTCTGGACTGAAGACCACAACAACATCGCTCAAGAGGAAATCCGACAACTCCGTCAATCAGTTCCAAGCTTAATAAATGCTGGTATAAGGGCTGCAGGTGGAAAAACGCGTTATTGACTGGCTCAGTTTGTGAATCTCTTTCTGTTGATTAAATTATCCAACATTTTTGAAATTGTTATCGCTTGTTTGTCTGTACATGTGCCTCATATCTACCGGTTTCCGTCGCATTCTGCTAACTCCTCCGTGGTGCGAGATTTTTTTTTTTTTTTTTTTTTTTTTTGTCCTAGAGTGTACGTCTGTGTAAATTTCACCAACATCTTCACTAGTAAGACGTCGTTTTATGCGACCATTTGTGTCATAATATGTTTCATTATATAAATGAGTGGTGTCTGTTCTTTCGGACATCTAGGCTAGAACAGATTATTCGTATTCATATAATTGATCGCCTAGTTGTGCAATGGATCCGCCTTCTTCAGTGCGGATGCACAAATACGTCCGACGTCCTGCGGGAAACTCGGAGGGGCGAACGGGAGTATAGTGGACAGGGACGCGGATAGGTGGCGCTCCGTGGGAATGTGGCATGGCCGTGAGGCGTGCCGAGGTGGTTCGCGCAGTTGCTGTGTGCCGGATGGCGCAGTGGTCAACGCACCTGCCTGTTAAGCATGGTTCGAATACCGGTCCGGTACACATTTTCATTCTTCGCCGCTGATTCCGCGTAATGTCCTGCTACAGCTGACAGCAGTGGTCCTCTTCAATTTACGTATAAGGTGTCCCCCTCCCCCCCACCATGGGTTGTGAGGGTCTCGTGTCGGTTCTTCACTTACTGAGGCACTGTCTGTAAGGGACAGCTGCTACACAGTAAATAGTTGCGTACACCCTCACACGCTGATAATTAACTCGAAGATGACGCAAGGAGTAGATATTTGTCTCATTGGGATGTGTGTTCTTTTGTAAATGTACTTAGAACTTTCGAGCATTTTTAAAAATACTAGCTGTATTCGGCCACACTTTGCTGCGGCTCAGTCTACTTAAATTGGGAAACGAAGTAAAGAGAGAAAAAAAAAAGTTCCACGATTTTCCGCCATGTTACCATTTAAGTCTCCGATTTTATCGCCTGTTTTTATTAGCTATTATCTTCATCTTTTTAAAACAAATTCTGTAGGCTGAAGAACGGCATACTAAGCTGCTGCCAGGCCGAAACTCAATGAAGAAAAAAAGAAAGAAAGAAAGAGAAAGCATACATTTCTAATACGTATGGGAGTTTGATATATGTCCTAATTTCTGTCTCTCCCCTGTCTCTGTCCATCTCCCCCTTTCTCTTTATCTGTCCCCTCTTCCTTTCTCCTCTCTCTATCCATTACCTCCTCCCCCTCTCTCTGTCCACCTTTTCCTCCCCCCCCCTCTTCCTCTCCTCCTACCTCCTCTCTCTGTCCATCTCCTTCTTCCCATTTCTTGTGTCCATTTCCTCCTGCCCCTCTGTCCGTCTCCTCTTACTCCCTTTCTTCGACCTGAAGCCTTGATTATTATTATTTAAAGAAGTCTGTAGTAGAATTCTACTCATAAACCAATAACCCACAAAAACAACTTTCCTGTTCGCTAGCAGTGTTTCACTATTGTACATTTCTGTAGTACAATTCTAATCATAAGCCAATAACCCACAAAAACAACTTTCCTGTTCGCTAGCAGTGTTTCACTCTTGTACATTTTATGAAGTTTTCGTGTTACTAAATTTACATAAATTTATGTATTACATATATTTAAAAAACAGGCAAGTAAAAACACAAATATATACCAATGGAACGTTGTGTCAAAAGTTCGAAGCAGTTGGAGAAGACCTTTCTGATACTGACGATTTTGAAGGAACCAACACTTCATTTTTACAACTTCTCCTCTTTCAATTCATGTATATTACATATTTACTAGATGGCGTACCAATAGGTATATAAAAACACTTGATTATTCAAATGTAACAGTGTGTAAAACTTTCAGAACAATCCATGAAGAACTTTCCAGATATGAGATTTTTGAGAAACAACATCTATTCTTGTGCTGATATAGAGAATGTAGATATTGCTGATCGCAAATTTCCGAAAGTTTTTGACAGATTGCTTTGAAATTTTGATAGAACGTTCCATCGGTATACGCACGTGTTTTTATTTACCTATTTCTTAGATGTATGTAATACACAACTGTATATAAATTTAACAACAGGAAAGCGTTTGTACAAAAAATCTCAGACACGGTTTTCAATGAACGAACATTTACGTTTTTATTTATTTGCGTATAATTACCTTACTACCCTTAAAAATGGCTCTGAGCACTATGCGACTTAACTTCTGAGGTCATCAGTCGCCTAGAACTTAGAACTAATTAAACCTAACTAACCTAAGGACATCACACACATCCATGCCCGAGGCAGGATTCGAACCTGCGACCGTAGCGATCACGCGGTTCCAGACTGAAGCGCCTTTAACCGCACGGCCACACCGGCCGGCTACTACCCTTAATAAAACATTTCGACATATCTTTTGATAAATGCTGAAAATTATCAAAAAGAGAGGGGAGGTTGGCGACGAGGTAATTACAGACGGAACCGAGGAATAGTAGCCGAAAATGCCAGAATAACAAATATAAAGTAAATACTACCTTGACTCTGACCAAATACGTCGCTGCTTCAACGTCACAGAGTTTTCCAGCACTGGTGAACACACAAAGTGTCCCAACAAATCTCTGTATGGTACTTTCTTCAGCGTGCGCACTGAAAAAACCTGCAAATATCACGGTGTTGACACTAGCGACCCGTAGAGGCCTTTGCTATCAAAGCCGTGACCTTTTCATTAAATAATTTGCACTGAATATCCCGAAACCAAAAGTGAGCTATCTCCCTCGTACTGTTACCACTAACATATACAGTAAATTGAATGTCGAGTTGTGAAGGTAGATATAAGAAAAGAATCAAATAAGGCAAGATGACATTAGATGTATTTATGTACCGCCGTTTCTGATGTGTTACATGTAGTCTAATGGTCTTTGCTGCCGTTGTTTTCTTCCCTTGCTGATCCGTTTCTAACAATTAATTTATCCTCCTGTACAGCTGCTAGGGGTAGCATCTTTCATCAATAATCAAAACGCCTTCGGTCCGTAGTTCGAGCCCGGCCACCGCTTATCAACGGCGGCCGAACACTTCCGACATAAGAAGTCACCCCCGTTCAGCCATCAGACTTGACCAAGATGGCGGAGAAGCAGACAGAGATTCAGGGCACTCTCTTGCCCTTGGTGTCGGAAACTGCCCCTAAAAGGCGGAGGAATCAGCAACGATCAACGGCATGAGGCTGCAGAAGGTAATAGAAACATCTGCATTAAAGACACATAATGTATATCAACAGGACATGTGACCTGTTAATTGAAAAAGTGCCGTGATGATCTCTCCAGTGATAAAAAAATCCAGATTAGTCACCCGTTCGGATATCCAAGAGGTGACTCCCAAGGTGAATGTTACCATGAGACAAATTTGAATAACCAAAGAATGAATAACGTTCTACGAGTCAGGGTGAGGAACGTCAGAAGTCTGAACATGGTAGGGAAAGTGAAGTGTCTGAAAAGTGAAATGTTACGGCTAAATCTGGATGTAGTGCAGTTCAACCAAGTGAAATGGTTCAAATGGCTCTGAGCACTATGGGACTTAACATCTATGGTCATCAGTCCCCTAGAACTTAGAACTACTTAAACCTAACTAACCTAAGGACATCACACAACACCCAGTCATCACGAGGCAGAGAAAATCCCTGACCCCGCCGGGAATCAAGTGAAATGGAAAGCAGACAACGATTTCTGGTCAAAAGAATATAAACAGCAGCAGTAAATGGTATAACGGAAGCAGCATTCGCTATTAATAGGAAGATAGGACAGAAAGTGAAATAGTGTAAACAACTCAGTGCCAGGGTAGTTCTCACCAGAATCGACAGCAAAGCAACATCCCAACAATAGTTCACGTATGTATGCCGTTGTCGTAAGCGGAAGGTGAGAAACAGAGAAAGTATATGAGGATATGGAATGGGTAAAGCTGCACGTAAAGAGAAATGAAAATCTGATAGTCACGGGGGACTGGAATACGGTTATGAGGAAAGGAGTAGAAGAAAGGGCTACGAGAGAATATGGACTTGGTGTTAGGAATGAGAGAGGAGAAAACTAATTGAGTTCTGCAATAAATATGAGCTTGTAATAGCGGAAAGTCTGTTCAAAGACCGCACTAGGAGGCGGTATACTTGGGAAAGGCCGGGCGATACGGAAAGATATCAGTTAGATTACATCTTGGTCAGGCAGAGATTCTGAAATCAGATACTGAATTACAAGGAATACCAAGGAGCAGATATATACTCAGATCAGAATTTAGTACTGATGAAGAATAGGCTTACGTTTAAGAGACTAAATATAAACGTGGGCTGCGCGGCCATTGTCACATTCAATAAAACTTTTCTGGGTTTGTGACCACATTGTCAATATACATATGAAACTACCGAGGTTTCAGCCCCTGTTGCAAGCAACCTTCAGAAGGTCGCTTGCAACAGAGACCAAAACGTCGGTGGTTTTATAAATATTGACAATGCGGTCACAAACCCAGAAAAGTTTTATTGAAGCTGTAAGAGAGTAGTCAGGAAGAATCAGTGCACAAAGATGTGAGACATAGAAAACTAAGGAATGAACAGCTACGCTTCTAGTTCTCTAAGGCTGAAGATGTAGTAATAATGAATAGCCCAGTATGCAGTACAGTTGAAGAGGAACGGACATCTCTAAAAAGAGCAATCACAGGAGTTGGAAAGAAAAACATAGGTACAAAGAAGGTAACTGCGAAGAAGCCAAGGGTATCAGAGGAAATACTTCAGTTGATCGATGAAAGAAGGAAGTACAAAAATGTTTAGGATGATTTGGGAATACAGTAATACAAGTCATTGAGAAATGAAATAAATAGGAACTTAGGTGAAATGGCAGAAATGTGAAGAAATCGAAAAAGAAATGACTGTCGGAAGGATTGACCCAACGTATAGAAAAATTGAAAACAACCTTCGGTGATAGTAATGTTAAGAACGCAGTGCGAATTCCACTGTTAAATGCAGAGGAGAAAGCAATAGACGGAAAGAGTACACTGAAGGCCTCTATGAGGGAGAAGAAGAAACAGGAATCGACATAGAAGAGATAGGGGATCTAGTATTAGAACAGTATTGAAAAGATCTTTGGAAGATTGAAGATCAAATAACGGACAACGGATAGACAACTTTCTATCAGAATTTTTAAAACGTTGGTGTGTAGAATGTATAAATCTAGCGATATACCATCTGACTTCCTCAAAAACATCAACCACACAGTTACGAAGACTGCAAGAGCTGAAAAATGCGAGAATTATCGCACACTCAGCGTAACACCTTGCATCGAAGTTGCTGAAAAGAATAATATACAGAAGAACGGGAAAGAAAATTGAGATTGTGTTAGATGACGATCAGTTTGGCTTTAGGAAAGGTAAATGCATCAGAAAGGTATTTCTGACGTTGCCGTTGACAATGGAAGCAAGATTGAAGAAAACTCTCAAGACACGTTCATAGGATTTGTCTACCTGGAAAAACAGTTCGCCAACGTCCAAAGGTGCATGGTGTTAGAAATTCTGAGAAAAATACGGGTTACTTATAGGGAAAGTCGGTTATTGTATATAATGTACAAGAGCCTAGAAGGAACAATATCAGTTGAAGACTAAGAAAAATGTGCCCCTACTGTTCAACCTACGCATCGAAGAACCAATGTCGATATAAAAGAAAGGTTCAAGAATGGAGTGAAATCCAGGGTAAAAGAATGTCAGTGATAAGATTCTCCTCTTTGAAAGCGAAGAAGAATTCTGGGATCTGCTGAATGGAATGGACAGTCTAATGAGTACAGAATATGGACTGAGTGTAAATCGAAGAAAGGCGAAGAAAATGAGAACAGCGAGAAACTTGGCATCAGAATGGGTGATCATGAAGTAGATGAAGTTGAGTTTTGCTACCAAGGCCAAAAAATTTGATGAAGGGGTAAGAAGGGCATAAAAAGCAGACTAGAACTGGCAAATACGGTGTTCCAGAGAAGTCTATTAGCGTCGAAAGAGGTCTTCAAATGAGGAAGAAATTTCTGAGAATGTACGTTTTGAGTACAGCATTGTACTGTATTGAAACATGGATTGTGGGGAAACCGGAACAGAGTAGAATCGAAGCATTTGGCATTTGATACGTGGTGCTAGAGACGAATGCTGAAGATAAGGTGGACTGATGAAATAAGGAATGAGGAGGCTCTCCGGAGAATCGTCGGGGAAAGGAATATGGGGAAAACACAGACAAGAAAAACGGACAGTATGGCAGCGCAACTGGTAAGGCGTCACGATTGACTTCCATGGTACTAGAGAAAGTTGTAAAGGGTAAAAACTTTAGCGGAAGATAGAGATTGGAATACATCCAGCAAACAACTGAGGAATTCGTGGCTGACTGTATCAGACTATAAGAAGACTAACGATCCAAAAAGAAGGAATGATTTTGCTCTTAGTTAACCGTCTCATCTGTATTGTAACTCGAGAAGATACCTTAATATGCATTACACTCGTGCGACAGACTGTCACAGAGGGACGTAGTTCCTAGTGACTGACTGGAAACAGCGAGCTCGCTGCTGTCTGGTCGCATTCCCTGCCTCTGGCAGAATTACTGCACTGCAGGCGTCCAGCCACAGATGTACATGGAAATAGTGCAGATCATTGATGATGTTAGTCATCCGACGTCACCCTTATCCGGACGTCGAGTAAGTGTAAGGAATATCTTTAAAATTCAGAAAATTGATGAAGGGTATCAGACGGATGCCATATTCCTTGACTTCCGTAAAGCGTTTGACTTGGTGCCCCACTGCAGACTCCTAACTAAGGTACGAGCATATGGGATTGGTTCCCAAGTATGTGAGTAGCTCGAACACTTCTTAAGTAATAGAACACAGTACGTTGTCCTCGATGGTGAGTGTTCATCGGAGGTGAGGGTATCATCTGGAGTGCCCCAGGGAAGTGTGGTAGGTCCGCTGTTGTTTTCTATCTACATAAATGATCTTTTGGATAGGGTGGATAGCAATGTGCGGCTGTTTGCTGATGATGCTGTGGTGTACGGGAAGGTGCCGTCGTTGAGTGACTGTAGGAGGATACAAGATGACTTGGACAGGATTTGTGATTGGTGTAAAGAATGGCAGCTAACTCTAAATAATGATAAATGTAAATTAATGCAGATGAATAGGAAAAAGAATCCTGTAATGTTGGAATACTCCGTTAGTAGTGTAGCGTTTGACACAGTCACGTCGATTAAATATTTGGGCGTAACATTGCAGAGCGATATGAAGTGGGACAAGCATGTAATGGCAGTTGTGGGGAAGGCGGATAGTCGTCTTCGGTCCATTGGTAGAATTTTGGGAAGATGTGGTTCATCTGTAACGGAGACTGTTTACAAAACACTAATACGACCTATTCTTGAGTACTGCACGAGGGTTTGGGATTCCTGTCAGGTCGGATTGAGAGAGGACGTAGAAGCAATTCAGAAGCGGGCTGCTAGATTTGTTACTGGTAGGTTTGATGACGCGAGCGTTACGGAAATGCTCCAGGAACTCGGGTGGGAGTCTCTGGAGGAAAGGAGGCGTTCTTTTCGTGAATCGCTACTGAGGAAATTTAGAGAACCAGCATTTGAGGCTGACTGCAGTACAATTTTACTGCCACCAACTTACATTTCGCGGAAAGACCACAAAGATAAGATAAGAGAGATTAGGGCTCGTACAGAGGCATATAGGCAGTCATTTTTCCCTCGTTCTGTTTGGGAGTGGAACAGGGAGAGAAGATGCCAGTTGTGGTACGAGGTACCCTCCGCCACGCACCGTATGGTGGATTGCGGAGTATGCATGCAGATGTAGAAACAATTTTAGTTCGCATATTCTTTAAATTGTGGTAGACACATTGCAGCTGCAGTAGAGTAACAAATGTCCATCATTGGTCTCATGTCATTATAACCTCGGATGTAATTACTAATTTTAATCCGATATTCTTTGAGTTAATGAAATTACATGCAAAATACTCTGGCAGAAAAAAATCTCACCACCAAGGAGGTGGTGTGCGTGATAAACGAAAGTTGGTAAGCGTGTTTCTACATCTTGAAGATGACGCCTATTCAAATTTCGTGCCAGTCGCATACGGGTGACGCTAATAGCACCAATATGAGGACACAAACGAGTTTTGTTTTACACACGCGCCGTAATGGTAATCAGCGTTAGTTACCTTTGAGACTGGCCCCAGTGAGCTAATGTTAGTCAAGAATGCCTTTAAGACGACGAAGACGCCATTATCAATGGCTCACTGAGTTTGAACGAGGATCTGTAATGAGGTTGCGTAATAGGGCTATAGAAGCTGGACGTTCCTGCCTCGATACTGCAGAAAGACTTCGCAGGAATGTAGCAGTGGTGGTCACGCGAAGGTACGATGGCAAGAAAACCTGGCCTCAAGGGCAACGTGTCACTACCACGAGAGGCCCAGTGCATCGTACTGAAGCTGCAGCAGCAGTAGCCTGAGCAGCAGTTGGCACCACAGTGATATGCCGAACTTTTACGAATAGCTTACTTCATGGACAGTTCCGCGCCAGACGCCCTATAACGTGCATCCCACTGACCCCAAACTGCCACCGTTTGCCACTTCAGTGGTGTCAAGAGAGAGCTCATTGGAGGTTGGAGTGCAGGTTGGAGGGTGGAGTGGAGGCCTTTTGTGTTTTCTGATGAAAGCCGGTTCTGCATTGGTGCTAGCGATGGCTGTGAGTTGCTTATAAAGATGCTAGGTTAGCGGCTGTAACCAAAACGTCTGCATTCTATACACACTGTGCCTACCCCATCCACATATGGTCTCGGGTGCGATTTCATATGACAAAGAGAGCATTCTCGTGGTTATCCACTGAACCGCGTGACCGCTACGGTCGCAGGTTCGAATCCTGCTTCGGGCATGGATGTGTGTGATGTCCTTAGGTTAGTTAGGTTTAATTAGTTCTAAGTTCTAGGCGTCTGATGACCTCAGAAGTTAAGTCGCGTAGTGCTCAGAGCCATTTGAACCATTTGGTTATCCACTCAGCCTGACCGAAAATCCGTACGCCAGTCTGGTGTTTCGACCTATTGTGCAGCATTTCATGAACAGCATTTCAGATCCTGATAACGCTTTCCTGAATACTACCTTGTTGCCCAGCAAGCTCTAAGTGGTATCGACATGTCCTCTTGGCCAGTTCGATCAGCAGATCTGCCTCCAATGGAGCACATATGGCACATCATCGGACGACAAATGCAGCGTCATCCACAACCAGCATTAACTGTGCGTATTGACCAACAAAGTTCAACAGGCGTGAAACTCCAACCCAGAATCTGACTTACGGCAACTGTGTGACACTATACATGAACGTTCACATGCTTGCTTACAGGATTCTGGCAGTTACACGGATTATTATGTACCAGCATTTCAAATATGCTATGGTTTTCTCGCGCTTATTTTAACCTGTGAACTTGCAACGTTTATTACTTTAATATGTCATCTTGACAAATGTATTCCCGAAATTTCATTACTCTACATCAATTCTTCTTTTCTTCTTTTGCTTGTTGCCTTTGTCCCGCAGTTATCACTGGGGCGGCAAGGTTACAATCGGATTTGGCATGGTTAATGTTAAGGGGGGGCCAGATGCCCTTCCTGCCGCCATCCCTGACCCCATACCCCCCTGGGACAGAATCAGTGTACCCCACTGTCTGCGTTGCGTGTAAATCATGAAATAGTGCGAATGTGTTTCAAACGTGAGTGAGTCGTGTAACTGAGGTGGAACGTGGGACCAGCCCAGTATTCACCTAGTGGGATGTGGAAAACAGCCTAAAAACCACATCCAGGCTGGCTGGCACACTGGGCCTCGTCGTTAATCCGCCAGGCGGATTCGATGTGGGGCCGGCGCGCCTACCCGAGTCTAGGAAGCAGCGCATTAGCGCTCTCGCCTAACCTGCGGATCACTCTACATCAATTATTTCTTGGTAACGGCGTGTGTGATCAATGCTGTAAAGGTTAACTCCCTTGCTCATTAAACTACCTTAACAATTACAAAGCACTTACTAAAGAACGTCAGTTTCCAATTCACAAAGCAGTAAGTGTCACAGAAGTATTCTGAAATTATTTCTTTGCTATCATGTATTCTGGTACAATTTGTCCTGTTTGATTAACGATTTAAATGCCCGCATGATTGCACTGGTCTTATTGTGTTACAGCGTGGAGGATTCTCGCGTTGATCCATCATTCCAAGAGTAATATTTTCTCTTATATTATTGAAAAACAGTCATTTTATCATAATTATGATAGATCAAGCAGTACAAACCTGCACAAATAAGCGTTAACGTGTTATCACGTGGTTACGTTTCTTCTGCCTCATTAACTACAGTACAAATGATAGTATTATCGCTTTCCAAATTTTCGACAAGAACTAGTTTTTCGTTAGAAAAGAGTAAGTGTGAACATTTCCCTTTTGATGTATCGCTGTTGGTTTCTGTCACTGGTCCTCTGCCTCACGAATGTTTAACCTTTATTCTGACGTTTCGGCAGAAGGAGTGGCTGACATTGTCAAAGGCTCAACCTCCATTCGTGCTGGCAAACATCAGAAGCTTCACTGTCCTCACACACAATAGCTCGGTTTGTTGCTAAATACGATAAACATCGATTTTCAGAAGCAAACTTTTGTCACTTAAGAAAATCTGCCCCTACAACGCGACCGATAGAGTTTTGATGGCATAGCTCATTAGTGCGGAATAAGGAATTAGAGCAGCAACGAAAGGTTAGAGAAGTGCGCTGCATACTGTGTGGCCATTAACGAGGTATCAATGCCGGCCGCAAGGCATTCAGACAGAGAGTGAGTGGCTATTCAGTATTTTTATGTGTACTTTCTGAGTTATCAGAACAGAGGAAAAAAACCAAGAAAAAAGAAAATCAAAGAAAATCGAAGGGACACTCATCTTGTTTTCAAAGAAAGAACAATCCTTCTGTGACTAGTATTTCAATGAGAACAACAACTACCCCAACTAACTGGCCCAGAAGCTCATCTTTAGGTCTAATAGTGAAAGAGCGTACATATAAAGCTTTTCGGCAGTATAGATAAATCACACTACGGGATGATACTTGCAACAACAGAAGATTGTAGCGAACTCTAGGAAGGCCTGCAGAGGAACAACTAATGGTGCAGGAACTGGCAGCTGGCCTTGAACCTATAAAAGTGTAACGTACTGCGTGTTATAGACGAAGAGGCCCATTACGGTTCATTCACACTATTGAATATCGCTCACTGGAAACAGCAACAACCGTAAATAAAATCGTGGAGCAACCTTGTGGAACGTTTTAAAATGAAATAACCACATAAAAACAGTTGTAGGTAAAGGAAACGCCAGGTTGATAGCTAGTGGAAGAATCGTGAAGAACTTTAATTCTTCCACAAAGAAGTGATTTGTACAGATACTTGCGTACTGCTCGTCTGTAGGGGACTGACACTGGGTTGTGCTATTAGTGCGAGGGGCGTTCCATAACGATTTACAGTTTATTTTTTCCCGTCATTCCTGATGTGTCATTTGGCTCATCATTTCAGCTTCAACCTTTTAGTACTTTGGTTCAGCTAAGCTGTCAGTACCATTACTAGAATAGTAACTGCTGCACAGTGCAGACCATTTTCCTAACTGCTGCCGTTACGTGAGCGGACAACATGGTGTCTGTGGAAGGAAGGTGTAAACACTTCGGATATTCACAGGCGATTGGTACCAGACTGTAAAGAGCGTGCAACACACGATTGGTGGCAGTGTGTAGGGAGGTGCAACAGGCAGTTGTTACCATTGTGTAGAGAGGGTGCAACAGGCGATTGATGGCAGCGCGTAGAGAGTGTGCACCATGGCGAAAAGTGCTCTTGCAACACAGCGCTCATCCCCGTACGAGTCGGAAAACCACGGCTGCCATCGCTGAAATAGGGTTCCAGGTATTAGAACACGCACTATATTCTCGTCACTTGGCCCCTTCAACTTCTGCAGGCCCTCCTCGAACCACTTTTCTCGAGTCTGTCGCATCCACCGCGGGACAGCTGGTTGCAGTCCCTGTAGATCTGCCAGGTGGCAATACCTGAAACCCAATTTCAGAGATGGAAGTCGTGCTTTTCTGGCTCGTATGGGGACGTGCGTTGTCCTGCTGCAAGAGCACTTTTTGTTACGGTGCACACTCTCCACATACTGCTACTAATCGCCTCTGAATATCCGCGGTGTTTACACTCTCCTGATACAAAAACCACGCCGTCCAGCGCAGTCCTTGATGATCACACTCCATGTTGTCGGCTCACGTATTGACAACAGTTGGGAAAAAAAGGCTGACTGTGCAGATATTACACCTTTAGTGATTGTCTTGCCACCTATGGTTAGACGAGAGTGCCACGTACACGTTACTGTAAGGACGAGTGCAATAGCGCACAATGTACGACGGCGGAGAATAAAGTGTTAATCAACATGGAGCGCCCTCGTAAGTTACATAGAGAAGGTCAAACTAACAGCGGCTCGTTTCGTCACGATTTCGTTTAGTATGGCCGAGAGTGTTACAAAGCAGCCGGCCGCTGTGGCCGAGCTGTTCTAGGCGCTTCAGGCCGGAACCGCGCTGCTGCCACGGTCGCAGGTTCGAATCCTGCCTCGGGCATGGATGTGTCTGATGTCCTTAGGTTACTTAGGTTTAAGTAGTTATAAGTCTAGGGGACTGATGACCTCAGCTGTTAAGTCCCATAGTGCTCAGAGCCATTTGAACCATTTGTTACAAAGCTGATCAACAACACCATTGGCAGACGCTACAAAAGAGGTCTCGTAGACCACAGACTGGTTTACCGTCGAAGTTCCGATAGCGTACTTTCCAAGACCGTTCGGACAACATATTACTTCCTCCCACATACGTCTTGGGAAACGACTATGACGAGAAAATCAGAGCAATTAGATTCCATACGGGAACTTACCGAAAGCCATTCTTTGCACATGCTTTCACGAACGGAAAAGGACAGGGGGAAATGTACACTGGAGAAAAAATCGCAACACCAAGTAGGAGTTGTGCAACATAAGCGGAAGCTGGTGCGTGTCTTTCTACGTCTGAAAGATGATGTCTATTCATATTTCGTGCCAGTCGCATAAGAGAGGCGCAAATCAGGTTCGCTTTAAATACGCGCTGAACGGTCGTGAGCGTTAGTTACCTTTGATGATGATTAGGATGATGATGATATTTGGTTTGTGCGGCGCTCAGCTGCGTGGTTATCAGCGCCCGAACAAATTCCCAGTCTTTTCACTGTCAGTTAGTGGTCATGCCACAAAGAGGATGCAAATCACGTTTGCTTTAAATACGTACTGTAACGGTCGTGTGCGTTAGTAATCTTTGAGCTTGGACGTGGTGGGTTTATGTTAGTGAACAATACCTTTAGCGTCCCAAAGACAGCATTATCAACATCTTACAGAGGTTGAACAAGGTCGTATAATAGGATGTTCCTTCAGCGATATTGCAGAAAGACTGCATGGGATTCATCCACGGCACGAGATTGCTGGCAGCGCTAGCAAGAACACTGGGCTCTTGACGGCCACGTGGCATTACCGAGGAGGAAGACCATCGTGTTCGGCAAATGACTTTGGTGCATCGTGCTGTATCTGCAGCAGCAATTTGAGCAACAGTTGGCACCACAGAGACGCAAAGAACTATTATAAATCAATGACTTCAAGAACAGCTCCTACACAGACGTCCTGTCATGTGCATTCAAGTGCCCCCACCGCCTGTTGCTACTTCAGTGGTGTCACGCGAGAGCTCATTGGAGAGCAAGATGGAGGTCTTTTGTTTTCTGGTGAAATCTGGTTCTACCTCGGTGCTAGTGATGGTCGTGTGTTGGTCAGACGGAGGCCAATTAATGGTCTGCGAGAAATGTGTATGGTCTGGCGCACCCTAACCAAATATTTTTACACCAGTCTGGTGATTCAACCTGTTGTGCTGCCATTCTTGAACAGCATTTCAGGGAATGTTTTATAACAGGGTAATGTTCGCTCGCAAACCGCTGTTGTAACCCAACATGCTCTACAGAGCGTCAACTTGTAGACCTGCTCGATCACCAGATCTGTCTCCAATCGAGCAATCTGCCAATGTTAATCATTAATTATGTTACCTAGATACATATATTTCCCAAATTTCATTGCAATACATTAATTACCTTTCAGTGTTGCAATTATATTTTCCGTTAGTGTAGTATTGCCAGACATACGCCTCAAGGCGGCTTCAGCTGTGATGGCTTTCGTCCCATCGATTCTCCTCCAGAGATCGTACCCTTTCGGCGCTCATGGTGCAGTCGTGAGCTGGCGCGCACAGAGAGCATAGGCCGAGCGAACGTGCGAACGTGCACGTGCAATTAGTAACGGCGCGTAGTTGAAAGTGGACACCAAAGACAACCTTGGAAGCGAGTACTGTCGCTATGAAAACATCCATTCGGGTCGGTGCCGGCTGTTTTAGGTGCGTTTTGGGATCGACTTGTAATATTATTGGATTTCAGCTACTTTGCATGTGTGATATTTCTCATTAAAGAAAAGGACAGCCAACGACCTGTAGTTCGTAAAGATGCTAAGCATCACAGTGCGAAGGTAAAGAGATGAAATATTTTTTTTAATGTGCGCCTATACCAAGACGCGCGACCAGCGTTTAAATACTCCATTTATAAACACTATGACACACTGTGCGCAGATATTTAAAATCACTGCCGCAGCGCTTGATAGCAAGAAGCTGTGAAACAGAAGAAAGAACAATCTATCTTTTGTTAAGAAATATTCTAGAGACTTCATTATCCCTTGTACTTTTGGTCGCCGACATGTTAAGACTTACTACAAAGCATTGCTACAAGTTGTATTTTTATTTTGTGTAAAAACTACGTGAAATGACGAACAAACATTTCGGTAACTCGGGTGTGGATACAATGTACTTAAGCACACGCAAGGACATTTAATTTTAAGAAGGAACGGACTGACAAAGCGGCGATTATTGGACTGCGCCCTTTACAAAAGAAATATCAGATGTAAGTCATGCATTTATTGTGTATTTGTCAATGTGCAAAAGTTTAAAGCCAATTTGTTCAAAATACATTAATGTTTTACGATGCAGTAATTTTCTTCTTATTCTTTTCTTTCACTAACCAAAAATGATGTTCAAATTGCATATGAGCTTTGTTACAGGTTCGCTCTTTATCGCGGAGTCTCGATTGTATTTGGGAGACCACAAATGTGTTCATCTTCCAATCTGTTTATCTTTCTCTTACGAAATTCCACTAATTTGCTTTCATTTCCATTTTTATATTCAAATAGGTCCCTTAGGTATTTTCATCGAAGATTCTGATTGCGTGAAGGCATTCCGGGTCAAAAGGTCAATTATTCGCTTAATCAATCCGTACGTCTCCTGAAAACATTCGGAACCGTCGCATCGGTCATCAATTAATAATCTCTCTCTCTTTTAAAGTCGTACTAAAAAACGGCCACCACGATAGCTGTAAGTACACGATCTAGCGTTCGGTTGCATTTTGTCAGTAAATATTACCAACCAACAGTTACAGCATCACTATTATTAATAAGCGAGTTCCTAACGCCAGAGACTGCGCAGCGAGGAAGTTTGGTAGTCGTTAGCTGATTATTTGTTGTTGCTGGTCCTGACTAGTGACCTAACTTTCCGATACTTTCCGACACGGACTTAAGCTGATGTAATAAGGTGATACCGTCGTATTTACGTCATTCATTGGAGACACATTTTCTGCCCTTCGTATTGCAAGTGTGATGAACCTGATAAAAATTACTGGTCGATTCTCAATCACGAAACATTGTGCTCAATTTATATTTTGGTTCACCCCCTACGTAACTTGTTGTGGCATTCTGACTGTACTAATTCCTGTTGGAGCCCGAACGCGTCGATTATCTAGTTTACCATTTAAAACGGGGTTACTGTATATTATTTCTTAATCTTAGCGTTTACTCTTTTTTTATAAAAAACTGTGTATCACTGAACAGACCATGCACCAATGTAGGGTTATTCCGCCAGGTTTTTCTGTGGAGTCTTGAATTCGTTGGTGCATCAGGGACGTGTAGTTACTGTAAGGCTAATTTATCATTTTATGCATTTTCCTGAAGTAATCTTATGTTATCATGATTTGAATTGCTTGTTTAGAATACCTGGGGGCCGGCCGAAGTGGCCGTGCGGTTAAAGGCGCTGCAGTCTGGAACCGCAAGACCGCTACGGTCGCAGGTTCGAATCCTGCCTCGGGCATGGATGTTTGTGATGTCCTTAGGTTAGTTAGGTTTAACTAGTTCTAAGTTCTAGGGGACTAATGACCTCAGCAGTTGAGTCCCATAGTGCTCAGAGCCATTTGAACCTGGGGTTTGAGTGAGATTTGGTTACTGCCTCAGGACAGTGACAAGTTGTCTAAAGTGTCTTGGTACTAATTTGATGTTCCTTTATCTAATATTGTTCTACACTGAAGCGCCAAAGAAACTGTTGCAAGCATGATATTCAAATACAGAGATACAGGGTGTTTCAAAAATGACCGGTATATTTGAAACGGCAACAAAAACTAAACGAGCAGCGATAGAAATACACCGTTTGTTGCAATATGCTTGGGACAACAGTACATTTTCAGGCAGACAAACTTTCGAAATTACAGTAGTTGCCCGCATCTCGTGGTCGTGCGGTAGCGTTCTCGGTTCCCACGCCCGGGTTCCCGGGTTCGATTCCCGGCGGGGTCAGGGATTTTCTCTCCCTCGTGATGGCTGGGTGTTGTGTGCTGTCCTTAGGTTAGTTAGGTTTAAGTAGTTCTAAGTTCTAGGGGACTGATGACCATTGATGTTAAGTCCCATAGTGCTCAGAGCCATTTTTACAGTAGTTACAATTTTCAACAACAGATGGCGCTGCAAGTGATGTGAAAGATATAGAAGACAACGCAGTCTGTGGGTGCGCCATTCTGTACGTCGTCTTTCTGCTGTAAGCGTGTGCTGTTCACAACGTGCAAGTGTGCTGTAGACAACATGGTTTATTCCTTAGAACAGAGGATTTTTCTGGTGTTGGAATTCCACCGCCTAGAACACAGTGTTGTTGCAACAAGACGAAGTTTTCAACGGAGGTTTAATGTAACCAAAGGACCGAAAAGCGATACAATAAAGGATCTGTTTGAAAAATTTCAACGGACTGGGAACGTGACGGATGAACGTGCTGGAAAGGTAGGGCGACCGCGTACGGCAACCACAGAGGGCAACGCGCAGCTAGTGCAGCAGGTGATCCGTTCGCCGTGTTGCAGCTGCGGTCCAAATGACGCCAACGTCCACGTATCGTCTGATGCGCCAGAGTTTACACCTCTATCCATACAAAATTCAAACGCGGCAACCCCTCAGCGCCGCTACCATTGCTGCACGAGAGACATTCGCTAACGATATAGTGCACAGGATTGATGACGGCGATATGCATGTGGGCAGCATTTGGTTTACTGACGAAGCTTATTTTTACCTGGACGGCTTCGTCAATAAACAGAACTGGCGCATATGGGGAACCGAAAAGCCCCATGTTGCAGTCCCATTGTCCCTGCATCCTCAAAAAGTACTGGTCTGGGCCGCCATTTTTTCCAAAGGAATCTATGGCCCATTTTTCAGATCCGAAACGATTACTGCATCACGCTATCTGGACATTCTTCGTGAATTTGTAGCGGTACAAACTGCCTTACACGACACTGCGAACACCTCGTGGTTTATGCAAGATGGTGCCCGGCCACATCGCACGGCCGACGTCTTTAATTTCCTGAATGAATATTTCGATGATCGTGTGATTGCTTCGGGCTATCCGAAACATACAGGAGGCGGCGTGGATTGGCCTCCCTATTCGCCAGACATGAACCCTTGTGACTTCTTTCTGTGGGGACACTTGAAAGACCAGGAGTACCGCCAGAATCCAGAAACAATTGAACAGCTGAAGCAGTACATCTCATCTGCATGTGAAGCCATTCCGCCAGACACGTTGTCAAAGGTTTCGGGTAATTTCATTCAGAGACTACGCCATATTATTGCTACGCATGGTGGATATGTGGAAAATATCGTACTATAGAGTTTCCCAGACCGTAGCGCCATCTGTTGTTGATAATCGTAACTACTGTAATTTCGAAAGTTTGTCTGCCTGAAAATGTACTGTTGTCCCAAGCATATTGCAACAAACGGTGTATTTCTATCGCTGCTCGTTTAGTTTTTACTGCCGTTTCAAATATACCGGTCATTTTTGAAACACCCTGTATGTAAACAAGCAGAATATGGCGCTGCGGTCGGTGAGGCCTATATAAGACAACAAGTGTCTGGTGCAGTTGGTAGATGGGTTACTGCTGCTACAATGGCAGCTTATCAACATTTAAGTGAGTCTGAACGTGGTGTTATAGTTGCTGCCCGAGCGACGGGACACAGAATCTCCGAGGTAGCGATGAAGTGGGGATTCTCCCGTACGACCTTTGAACGAGTGTACCGTGAATATCAGGAATCTGGTAAAACATCAAATCTCCAATATCGCTGCGGCTGGAAAAAGATCCTGCAAGAACGGGACCAACGACGACTAAAGAGAATCGTTCACCGTGGCAGAAGTGCAACTCTTCCGCAAATTGCTGCATATTTCAGTGCTGGGCCATTAACAAGTGTCGCGTGCAAACCATTCAAGGGAAGATCATCGATATGGGCTTTCAGAGCCAAAGGCTCACTCTCATACCCTTGATGACTGCACGACACAAAGCTTTACGCCTTGCCTGGACCAATCAACACTGACATTGGACTGTTGAGGACTGGAAACATGTCGCCTGGTCGGACGAGTCTCGTTTCAAATTGTATCGAGCGGATGGACAGGTATGGAGACGACCTTATGAGTCCACAGACGCTGCATGTCAGCTGGTGGAAGCTCTGTAATGGTGTGGGGCAAGTGCAATTGGAGTGATATGGGACCCTGATACGTCTAGATACGATTCTGATAGGTGACACGTAAGCAAGCATCCTGTCGTGAAACTTCCTGGCAGGTTAAAACTGCGTGCTGGACCGAGACTCGAACTCGTGACCTTTGCCTTTCGCGGGCAAGTGCTCTACCATCTGAGCTACCCAAGTACGACTCACGCCCCGTCCTCACAGCTTTACTTCTGCCAGTACCTCGTCTCCTACCTTCCAAACTTTGCAGATGCCCCCTTCGAACCTTGCAGAACTAGCACTCCCGAAAGAAAGGATATTGCGGAGACATGGTTTAGCCACAGCCTGGGAGAAGTTTCCAGAATGAGATTTTCACTCTGCAGAGGAGTGTGCGCTGATATGAAACTTCCTGACAGATTAAAACTGTGTGCCGGACCGAGACTCGAACTCGGGACCTTTGCCTTTCGCGGGCAAGTGCTCTACCATCTTTTTTTTCTTTTTTTTAAATTTATTTTTTGTTTTTATATATTTGTTGAGATCACAAAGGACGCCCTCCAGGCGAAAAACAGTTATGTGTAATTACCATCAATAACAAAAAAAATAAAAAGCTAATTATAGAATTTAAAGAAAACGCCCTCCTGGCAGAACAGACAAAATGGCATCCGCGTCCCGCCAACTTACGGGTAGACACACACTGAATCGCAAGGCAGTCAGGCATGTCCCAGGCACGTCTTCACGATGAATATTGTACTTGCCGATATATTGGATCGAGTCCTGGTATTACACAATCTCACTGAAATCACCTTCTCATACGTGGGACACGCCAACTGCCGGGGGTCGAAGAAGGCAATACACATAAAGTTGGCACAGTACTGACGGTATCGCGGATGGTGCACGAGAAAAGTAAAGCGATCGTGCAGCAAAGTCCAAAAAGATCAAGAACACTCTTATCATCTTCATGGAACAAATAAGAGATCTAGAGGCCTTTTATCCAGATCACAGCGTTGGTCTTCGTACTTGGGAAGTATGTCTGATCTGGGAACAGAAGAGATTGCGGTGTAATGGTATGGGGAGGCGTACGCAGAAGAAAGGCAAGCACGTTCTGAATCAGCTGTCACACCTCTGCAGAAGAGTCACACATCAGTCGATGTTCGTCCGTATCAAGCGTTTGACAACGAGGATACAGCGGCGAATCTGTCATTTTTATGGCATGTAGACGAAGTTGCGTCATGTATTTTCCATTAACGACCAGATATCAGGTCGCACGAGCGCTCGTGTCGAGGAGGATATGGTGCACAGAACGCCAAACCACGGGCCATGCGATCGTAGGATGTCGGCTTTCCACAACATTCGTAGTATGATTTCTCACCATTAGGCGGTAAACATCTCGTGCGGTACGGTTTCTGGTACTAGGTAAGTCGACAAGGACATAGCTGTATTCGATGAAAAAGGTCCTGACATGCGAGAGCGAGTAAGAAATGTGGGCTACTGCAACAGGTGGCACTCGAGAGGGAGGGGCCAGTTCGTCAATCAGGCTTCCCGATAATCCCGTTCGGCTGCGCGTCCACGACTTAACCATCGTACTTACATAAAGGGCAGCTGCTCTCGCTTGGACGTTGACAAGGCCGAGGCCGCCATCTCGAGGAGGAAGTGACAGCGTGTCGTAGCGGACTTTGAGGATAAGACCCGCGCTTACAAAGTAGCCGAACGCCGCCTGAAGTCTGTGCGCCATTGCCTTTGGCATCTGTAAAATCTGTGCTAAATGGGGCAGTCGCGAGACTAGATGAGTGTTAACAAAATCCACCCTTTGTAACATGGCCAATGCTCTCAGGAGGTTACCACGATCATTCGCGTGGATAGCTTGAAGCAGGCGTTTATAGTTAAATGAGATCGTGCGCTGTATATCGCGCGTGAAGGTGATCCCCAAACATTTGAGCTTGTCCACTAATGGCAATGGAGCCACACTCTCTGCTGGAATACCTCTACCGACGGACATAGCACTAGATTTCCTCAGGTTCACACGGCTGTCCACAGCAGTCCCGTACTGGTTGATCCATGCCATTGCCTCTCGCACTTCATCCTCCAATAGAACCAAGAACACCACGTCATCTTCATAGGCGAGGCTGATGATAGCATTCCCCCTCATTGTTATCCCTGTGAGCCGGCTACTCAAACACTGTAACAGTGGCCCAAGGGCGATGGCGAAAAGCAGCTTCGGCAGCGGACAGCCTTGACGGAGCGACCGCATGACATTAATAGGGCTCGCCACACGGCCATTGACCGGCGTTCGCGACGTGGCATCTCGGAGGAGCCGCAAGACGATGTGTATAAACCTGTGGGGAAAGGCCATCCATCTGAGTACGTTTTCTAGAAAGGCGTGACTCACTCTATCAAAGGCGTGGTCGAAGTCCACTGTCACTAAGGCACCGCGGCGATGGCAGGTCGTGGCCAGTGCTATGACGTCACGGTAATCGCTGAGTGCCGTCTGAATGTTACTGTCACCTTTAAAGCACGTTTGATCCAGAGAGATGACTTGAGGAATGATGTGCCGAAGGCGAGCGGCAAGAATCCAGGTAAAACTCTTGAAGTCACCATTTAACATGGTCAGCGGCCGATAATGCGCAACTCCCCGACCTCCCGATGGCTTGGGGACCGGGATAATCAAGCCTGCTACGATTTCGGGTGGGAGGGGAAGGTCAGGGTTCATCAGTTCTTCATACATCGCCCATGGGTCGTTGAATGTGCGGTAAAACACCAGCGAGAAGCCATCTGGACCTGGGGCCTTATTCGTCGCACCCTTATCAAGAGCATCGGCGACGTCATCAGACGTAATTGTCACTGTGAGAATCTCCGCAGCAGCCTCATCCAGGGTATCCGTCAAGGAACGGAGGACGTCAGTCGTTACCGCTATGTTCTGTTTCCTCTGCTGCATAGAACTGGTTGTAGTGATCCACAAAGGCTTTTACGATGTCATTCTGGGACGTCAATCGACGACCATCTGGCATGTCGAGGGCGTTGACCAGATTTCTCCGACACCGCTGCATCTCTCGGATAATATGATGAATGGACGGGGGCACTCCTAGTACACAGTCGTGGCATCTTGCGCGTACTATTGTGCCTTCAAGATGGTGAGGCATAATAGAAATTATCTTAGCCTTAATATGTTGAATTTCAACCTGTCGTTGAACAGAGGGGGCAAGGTTTGAGAGTTCCCGGAGAATTGTGAAATAGTATTCGATGGTCGTTGCCGCAGCATTTTGTCGTGACCGTAATTCATCATCGAACAACGTAAAGCAGGCTTGGTGCAGTCGAGCCACCACCGGAGTGTTGAAGGATACGCTGGAAGGCATCTCACACAGCTGCTCCACTTCGTTCCTAAGACCTGCCTGCATTCCGGACCCTTGAGGTGGACGACGTTCAGCTTCCGCAGGCCTGGACCGCGCCACGCCTTCTGCCTCTGGAGCGAAACAGTGCAAATGTAGGCGATATGGTCGGAAAAGGCAGTAGGCCATAACTCAGCGTCGGGCGTGGCAATTATGAGTCCTTGGGAAACGTAGACACGGTCAAGACGACTTGCTGAATGGCTGGTGACGTACGTATATCCAGGCCGATCACCATGCACACGATCCCAAGTATCGGTGAGATTCAGTTCATGCACGAACAGCTTGAGTTCCTGGCATGTGGTGAAATGGGGATGTTGGTCCTTCTGGGATAACACACAATTGAAGTCGCCGCTAAGAATAATATGGTCGTAGCGGCCTACAAACAAAGGAGCGACCTGTTCTGAATAGAATCGCGACCGTTCCCGTCTCTTGGCCGGCCCGAGGGAGAGTAAACATTGATGACTCGGACACCGTGGAAAGCCACAGCAAGACCCCTAGCCGATGGTAGGTAAATCAGGTCGTCTACCTCAATACCTTCCTTTAAAAGGATAGCTGTCCCACTGCCTCCGTCAGCACACGGCGTGATGTAGGATACATAGCCATAGATATTAGGAAACGTCGCCAGGCGAATTTCCTGCAAAAGGGCAACATCGAGGTCCGACGCCCTCAACATTTCACGGAGCAATTGTAGTTTGACAGGGGTGCCAATGGTGTTGACATTGATGGAGCCAATCCAGTAAGCCTGTCGTGAATTGCAACTACTGGGACTCTCATGGAGGCACGAAGAGCAGCAGCGAACAGGAATGTTGTCCCAGTAGGTTGCACATCCTCGTCCAGCAACCCTGTGCGTCAGCTGTCATGGGCTGGAGCAGCAGCATTCGCTGCTGTCTCAACGGTGGGTGTCTCGTCGTCTGCATCGTCAGACCATGCAAAAGTGCGTGGATGGTGTGCGTCCGGTGGAGTACCTGTGGAGTCCGAAGGCGGCGTCACGTCGGCGGTGGAAGAGTGGTGCTGGCTCCATAGGTACAGCGTCTATGCATGCAAAGATGGTTGTACCTCCGACGGGGTGCAGACTGGTGCTTCCACCACGGAATCGTCCATCGGGGCAACATCTTGATAGGTGTGATCCTCATCGTCTTGAGACTGCGTCCTGCAGGTGTCAGACGGGGCAATCCGCAGTTTCCGACGTCTCTTCAGCGACCGTTGTTTGCGCACGTGACCTTCAGTGTCCGAAGACGCCTGGGGGTCCGGATGTTCGGGCACAAAAGCATCGGTAGGCACAACCATGGAGTCAAGGGCCGTTCCCTGTCCTAGGGATTGCTCACCACTGCACACGTCGGGAGGAGGAGGCAAAGGCGCCGGTCCTTCCGCAACAGTCTGAGGCATTACCGGAGACGACGATGTGGCAGTAGTAGGAGGCAATGGTGATCGCGGTCGGGGGTCGGTATGGAGAACTTCGACAAACGTCAGCGGTAGCGTCGTCGGAGCGGTTACTGTGTGATTCTGCGTTGCAGACAGTTGGAACGGAGGTGTCATGTCTTCGGCTGGCCATTATAAATAATAACTACACGGTAGCCACCAATATATAAGTAGGAGGGCACATGTTTGGGTAGCTCTATGCGGATCTGTCGTACTCGATTGATACACTTTTCAGCTGTATGACTAATCACCTTTCCATATGGGCGGAATGCAGATACCACTACTTCTGAAGGCACCTCGAAAGGGAGTTCAAATACACGTATCGTCCGCAGTCCAAGTCCCGCATGTTCCACAGTTACGTCACCGATGTGTCCATCAGAGTGACGGACCTTAACACCACTTCGAGTTGCACTTACAGTTTTGTCACATATGTCTTCGTTAATCAATTTCATGATACCACACTGCTCACTATAGACAGGTGGATGCCAACAAGATCGTTGCAATCAATCTTCATCTCTGATAAATTGTTCGATTTCCAGTGCTTTTGGTCGGGCATATTCAGGTGCAAAGCTAATCTTCAGTGTCGATTTTCTGTGGGCATAAGCCATTCTCTGTCGAAGGAAAGATAGTGCGCGAAGACGGCAGAATCACGTAAACAACTCCGCGAGCGAGCCGCGCGGCGAGGACGTAAACAAGGCGTCCGTGCCGCTAGCATGCCGAAAGGCGACTTCCCATCTGAGCACGACTCACACCCCGTCCTCAAAGCTTTACTTCTGCCAGTACCTCGTATCCTACTTTCCAAACTTTACAGAATCCCTCCTGGGAACATTGCAGAACTAGCACTCCTGAAAGAAAGTATATTGCGGAGACACGGCGTAGCCACAGCCTGGGGGATGTTTCCAGAATGAGATTTTCACTCTGCAGCGGAGTGTGCGCTGATATGAAACTTCCTGGCAGATTAAAACTGTGTGCCGGACCGAGACTCCAACTAGGGACCTTTGCCTTCCACGGGCAAGTGCTCTACCATCTGAGCTACCCAAGCACGACTCACGCCCCGCCCTCACAGCTTTACTCCTGCCAGTACCTCGTCTCCTACTTTCCAAACTTTACAGAAGCTCTCCTGCGAACCTTGCAGAACTAACACTCCTGAAAGAAAGGATAAGGATATTTCGGAGACATGGCTTAGCCACAGCCTGGGGAATGTTTCCAGAATGACATTTTCACTCTGCAGCAGAGTGTGCGCTGATATGAAACCTCCTGCCGGAGGTTCGAGTCCTCCCTCGGGCATGTGTGTGTGTGTCGTTCTTAGCATAAGTTAGTTTAAGTAGTGTGTAAGTCTACGGACCGATGACCTCAGGAGTTTGGTCCCTTAGGAATTCACACACATTTCAACATTTTTTTGATAATACAAAACACTGCACATACGGAAGCAGGGTTAGAGCTTAACTACCACTCCTTCTTTAAGAATATATTAAAAACGTCAAGAAGTTGCTTTGCTGATAAAAACGAATTTATTAAGTTTGTGATTTGGGTGGCTACACATTACATTTTTATTTCGTTTTGTTCGTAAATAAAAAGTCTTTCTGAATACCCCATAACGGCCAAAATAATAAATGGTCTCAGGAATCCAGTGAAGGTTGTGAGGCGAGGCTTGCTGTGTGGCTCGAGAACATCAGGCTTTAACCCACTCTTTGGAAACTACTTCTGAGAGTGAGGCGCGACATAACTCTGATCAAGAGCGTTACTCACAAAGGCTTAAAGTAACTTCTCTCCAATGTAACATCATAGAAGCGAAATTTTTTATGAGAAGTGGTGCAAGCGAATGTGTTTTCATACCCCAAATTCCACTTTTTCCTAAAAATCAATCATTTTGTTTTAAACGTGATGAGTTGACAATGAGCTTATGCCATGACCATAAACAAAAAACAAGGCCACGCACTGCATATTGCAGGCGTGAACCTTAAAGTGAGTAGCTTTTGGCAAAGCCAGCCCTACACGGTTCTCTCCCATGTTAGTGAAGCAAACATTCTCTACATTTATGTCCCCAATCGTACTAGCTTGAACTTTGTATACAAAGAAACTTTAGAAGTCAAATATAAACTCCTCCCATACAAAGTCTTGCGCACAGTTCTAAATAAATACCCAGGTAGAGCTAGGTTTCTCAGCTAGTTTGTACATAAATCTTTCCCAGTTCAACCGGGCACAGCAAAATAAGGTTGCCAAAAAGATTTTCTCCTTACATAGGCTTAACATCAATATAAATTACTTCTTAAATTTTCTTACACCACTTGTAATAGGTTTAATCTGTGACATGTGAACACGGAAAATTTTTCTGCTCGTGGGTTTTTGGCCAATAAAATGACTAGTCACAAACCGCAGTCTGCACAGCTCCCGTAAACCTGAATAGCAACTTCCCCATTGTTTTATCTTTCCCCCTGCTCTCTGACTGGTTCTCCAGATGTCAGTCGGCCATCTCCTCTCCTTATAGTTCTGGGATTCTGTCATGGCTACGCTTAAGATAAACTACCGCCCGCTTCACTTTGCTGCGAATTGTGCTTCAACAGTTTTTCAGGCAACTGTAGGTTGATCGACCACAAATTTGCTAGCGGCTAGTTGGGCTTATATGCAAACGTAACACTAGGGGTGTGTTTTTTTGTGAGCTTCATATTCCGCAGTACTGGATGCAAAAGCCAATCAACGAAGGGACTGGTCCCACCTGGAATGCGATTGATGGTGCTAGGCATTCAGTGTAGAACACAAATTGCGGTTAACCCGCTGAACGAATGAAGAGTTCGGATAACAGGGAATTATGGTAGTATGCATAACTCCCTTTCAAAACAGATGCCCCGAAATAGCCTGGACATGAGTACTGCGGCGTTATCACAGACTAAAGACTGACATTGTCCGAAGACGCCAAACACAAACTGTGAACATTTCATGGCCAGTTGCCCAGTAGCATTACATGTCGGAAAAAACCAACAAAAACGAATAGAAGCTTCTACACAAACCAGTATAAGCACGTTTCCGGCTCACAACCGCTGAAGAGGCATACACAATATATGTACAGCCTCTCCGTGGGTGACGCCAGGACTTCAGAAGCTAAAAACCCTTGTTGGGTACTTGGCGTTGATTTACTTACTACACGGACTTTAAGAGACTGGACCCACTCCATTTCTTCATACCGTGTTAGATGAAATTCTCCTGAATCTTCATCCAGGTTTTAAATATCCCCAAAGGAACACCAACTGGCGACTCGTGCTAGTAAATATATATGAGGGGTGCTTGTTCCGGCGGTAAAACAATTTGGGCCGTTTACTTCCTCTGGCCGTACAATATAGAACATTACCAAAAAATGGTTCAAATGGCTCTGAGCACTATGGTACTTAATATCTGAGGTCATCAGTCCGCTAGAACTTAGGACTACTTAAACCTAACTAACCTAAGGACATCACACACACATCCATGCCCGAGGCAGGATTCGAACCTGCGACCGTAGCAGTCGCGCGGTTCCGGACTGAAGCGCTTAGAACATTACCATTTAAATAATAGAAGATCACTCTTTCTCCTATCTTTATATACTCCTTCATTAGCCTTAATCTTACATTACAATCCTGGTGTTCCACAATGTCGTTAAACAACACCGACAGATGGGTGAATATAGCATTAATAAAGTGTTTTCCACTTCCTTGAAAAGTCTGCCCACTAGAGTGTTCGTTGTCCTCCTCTCTAAACTTACGTCTAAGGCTGACAGCAATAGTAATACTACCCCCTCCGCTCATGTGACGCACTCCGAACTGGAAGACGCAGATCCACATTGTCCGTCTGGCAATGCACTCCGTCTGCCTCGGTCTTCCTAACATCCAACTAAGGTTTCGGTTATCCGGTTCAAGGATGAGTGGATGATGCTCCACATGTAAACAGAATTTCTCCAGAGCGAACAGTAAAGCCAATGCTTCTAGTTTGCAAATATAATATTTAGCATCTAATTTAATCTTGACAAACGGAGAGACGCATTTCTTGATGGGTGTTCTTGTAAAAGAACAGCACAGATGCTTCAGATTGAATTATAAATTCCTTCCAAAAGTCAGGAGTCAGGGTCTGTTGCTGACGCCATCTTAGGATCGCCAATGGTGTTTGTTGGGAAGGATATCATCCGTATTCCCTTCCTTTCTTGCTCAGTTCATTCAATGGATTTGAAATTTGGGTGAAGTTAGCTGTAAGCTTTCAAAAACAAAACAAAATAGTATCACGCCAATGAACCTTGTCAGGGCGTTGGGACTCTTTGGTGGTGGACAATTGTGAATGGTCTGAGCGTAGCTCTGATCAATAGATCTTTCCAGCAGCTTTCACTGATCCAACCCCCCCCCCCCCCCATACGATCCTTTTCTTCTCACAGTTTGTGTAGGCATATCGCCAGTAGTGAATGAGTCCATGTCTCTTGACCCCCACTCATTGCTCATCATCCATATCTTAGCATGCACAGAATGCGGCAGCTGCGAAATTCAGATTTGTTAAACGGGCGCCACATAACACTACCGGCTACTATGAAATTAGTGATATGCCGATAATCTAATTCCTGTGAAACGATATTTTTTTGATCGTGGTCGTGCGTCAGGGAAAGATACCGGACTAATTTTGCTTTCCTACAGATTTTTATTGGAAGGAAGCAGTAACAAGACTAACGGAAATTGAATTAAGGTTCTATTAGTAATCAAGTAAACTACAATTGCATAAAAGGAAATGGTCGTCAGCCTAATTAGGCAAAGTTATATCCAGTAAACTATTGGGACTGACTTTACTTGATACTGAACTTATGTTTGAGGATAAGATACAAGTCAGCAGCACAATTTTACAAGTATTGTACCAGTTATTTGACTTGAACTACACGGGAGCAGTTTTAATGCACAACTGGCTCTCAGTAATATTTACTACATATACATTAGAGTAGGAAGATAATTATAATAATTGTCGGTAGAGAGTCGTTAATGGTGGAGCAGTACTGACTTGAACGAGAGCTTCTCTTATCGGTTTAATAATAGGAAAATGCTGTTATTGAAATAGATATGAAGTAATTCTATCTTTTGCACTAATTATTATTTGCATTCTCGAGGAACATTCACTTCTTTATATTATTGTGCTCAAACTGAACATGTGGTACCTGGATCTAGTACAGTTTGGATATTTGTGGCCAGTTACTTATTCTTCATTGCTGTTATTGTAATATAACATTCAGATATGGCTCAACTAATCCATCGACAGACTGAGATTGAGGCTGAACACTTCAGTCAGAACACAATATGGGAAACATTGTTAACTACATTACACATGAAACTGTTAACATGATTTTTTCAATAAGAAGGATCTTTGGACTGAATAGTTCAAATCTTTACTTAATAACTATACTATGATGAAACTTTAACTGTCCATTTATGAAAACTACGTGGGCTTTTCCAAACTTATGTTCTCTAAATAATTATATACTTTACAGGTTCACAAAGCTTATTAACATTTGTTAAGGAAGGTAATTGCTTTTAAGTTCAGTAAATTATGATACTCGGATTTGTCGTAACGCTTGGGATAGGACCCTGTCTAAGCAAACGACTAAGGATAAAATACGGCGGCTCAACACAAAGTTTACAGAACACACAATTATTATTGACAACGACACCACATAGCTGCTCCATGCAATGATACAGTGCTCAGCTGACAATTTGAGCTGAAGATGTGGCAGCGTCGCTTTTCTGTGCTGTTCAAAAAGAGGCCGGAAAAGTATACATGACTCTTCCTGTGTAACAAACTCTAGAAACTCTGTTCTTAGCGTCGGCTTTTCATAGTACAGAGCTAACCAAAGAATGCTATGCATAACAAGCCTCATTACTTCTGCATCTGAGGCTGTGTTATATAATCTTGTAGTTCTTCTCGCCTCTTTCGGTTCACAAGATGCGCTCTCTTTGCCTGCTGGTCACAGCCTTGCACATGCCACTTAGGAGCCTTGCATTTCGATCTACATTTTCTATTCCCGCCTAACTAGTTCCGTTGCGGGGGGACTTCTCTCAAAGTTTTACATGATTATAAACCTATTTTCCCTACGCATGAACCAGTATTAAATTAAAGTTTTAACTTTTACATTCTTTTACAGTACATTACTTTGGAAATTACCTCTATAGAATATTTACATTTATATACATTATAATAAATAAAGAGTCAAACAAATAAATGTTCAAATGTTCAAATGTGTGTGAAATCTTATGGGACTTAACTGCTAAGGTCATCAGCCCCTAAGCTTACACACTACTTAACCTAAATTATCCTAAGGACAAACACATACACCCATGCCCGAGGGAGGACTCGAACCTCCGCCGGGACCAGCCGCACAGTCCATGACTGCAGCGCCTTAGACCGCTAGGCTAATCCCACGCGGCAAACACATAAATTTCTCATTTTATGGAGATTGTAGTTGCCTCTTCTGATGTGGGATTTTATCGGTATTAGCTAATCTAAGGTCGGAGGGACTGATGACCGCGTAGTTTGGTCCCTTCTCCACTCAACTAACCAACTTACATCAATGTTACATCAAAGAGCATGGTTACACAGAAGTTACGTTGAGTAAAAACAGGCAAAAAAGTTAGGTAAGACCACTATAGGTAATATCGATAATAGTGTTACAACCAGTGGAATGGTGCCGCGTCCACCATACCACAAGAAGAATCATTCTCTCCAAGTGTGTGTGTGTGTGTGTGTGTGTGTGTGTGTGTGTGTGTGTGTTTCAAGTCTGTGCCTTCACTTTACTATCAGCCTGACTGCAGAAAGGCGCCGGCCGGAGTGGCAGAGCGGTTCTAGGCGCTACAGTCTGGAACCGCGCGACCGCTACGGTCGCAGGTTCGAATCCTGCCTCGGGCATGGATGTGTGTGACGTCCTTAGGTTAGTTAGGTTTAAGTAGTTCTAAGTTCTATGGGACTGATGACCTCAGCAGTTAAGTCCAATAGTGCTCAGAGCCATTTTTTGCAGAATGGCTGCATCTTTTCTATTCGCAAGAGCACTAAGAGGGGGAGAGTTGGTGGGTTCGCCGCTTCAGTCGCCTTCTGCTCGCACGAAAGATACTCGATACTCCTTTTGCTAGCAAATTGAGAGGATGTGGGACTTCCTTGGAGGGACTGAAACGAGGAAAAATCCCCTTCCCCTGCCCCAACCTCCCCCTCCGAGATAAAACCTGGGACCGTCAGGAAGGGCGTGAGGGGCTTCAGTTGCTGCTGGAAGCTCTGTCAAGTCTTTGGTCCTGTGCCTAATCAATGTGCTGCACCACGAATAGGTATAGGCGTGGAGATGGGGAATTCTTGTAAATTTTGAGCAGCTGTGGCTGGAAAGCAGTGCTAAAGGGAGCGATTGGCACATCGGATGGCGGGCGCAGGCGATACTAATATTTTGCAAACGATTCTGCGAGGCAGGTTAATGACACCGTTCGCAGACTAGAAGGCACGACCCGGAGGGCACTGTACGCAAATGCGAAGTAATCAGGGCAGCACAGGGCACCGACGTGCTGCGAAGAACCCACACGTTGCAGTTACAACAGCGCCTAGTGACCTGTGTGTAGAGCCCGACGCGGGATGAGAAAAACTGTTGTAATTACCACAGAGCGCACCACTTGTCCGCTCCAGAGGAACTACACTATGTGATCAAACGTATCGGGGCACCTGGCTGAAAATTAGTTGCAAGTTCGTGGCGCCCTCCATCAGTAATGCTGGAATTCAGTATGGTGTCGGCCCTGCCTTAGCCTTGAAGACAGCTTCTACTGTCGCAGGCATACGTTCAGTCACGTGCTGGAAGGTTTCTTGGGGAGTGGTAGCCCATTCTTCACGGAGTACTGCACTGAGGAGAGCTCGGTCGGTGAGGCCTGGCACGAAGTCGGCATTCCGAAACATCTCAAACGTGTGCTATAGGATTCAGGTCAGGACTCTGTGCAGGCCAGTCCATGGCAGGGGTGTTATTGTAGTATAACCACTCCTTCACAGGCCGTGTATTATGAACAGATGCTCGACCGTGCTGACAGATGGAATCGCCATCCCCGAATTGCTCTTCAACAGTGGGAAGCAAGAAGGTGCTGTGATAGTGCCACACAAAACAACAAGGGGTGCAAGCTCCCTCCATGAAAAACACGACCACACCAAACACCACAGTCTCCGAATTTCACTGTTGGCACTACACACGCTGGCAGATGACGTTCACCCGGCATTCGCCATACCCACACTCTGCCATCGGACCGTCACATTGTGTACCGTGAATCGTCGGTCCACACAACGTTTCTCGACTGTTTATGCTCCTTACACCAAGCTAGGCGTCGTTTGGCATTTACCGGCGTGGTGTGTGCCTTATGAGCAGCAACTCGACCATGAAATCCAAGTTTTCTCACCTCTCGCCTAAACGTCGTAGTACTTGCAGTGGATTCTAATGCAATCTGGAATTCCTGTGTGATGGCCTGGATAGGTTGCTGCCTCTTACACAGTGTCTGAGCGGTTCCAGGCGCTGCAGTCTGACACCGCGCGACCGCTACGATCGAAGGTTCGAATCCTGCCTCGGGCATGGGTGTGTATGTTGTCCTTCGGTTAGTTAGGTTTAAGTAGTTCTAAATTATAGGGGACTGATGACCTCAGAAGTTAAGTCCCACAGTGCTCAGAGCCATTGGAACCTCTTATACATTACGACCCTATTCAACTGTCGGCGATCTGTCAGTCAACAGACGACGTCGGTCTGTATGCTTTTGCGCTAAACGTGTCCCTTCACGTTTCCAGTTCACTATCACATAGGGAATAGTGGACCTAGGGATGTTTAGGAGCGTGGAAATCTCGCGTACAGACGTATGACACAAGTGACACCCAATCACCTGACCACGTTCGAAGTCCGTGAGTTCCGCTGAGCGCCCCATTCCCGCTCTCTCACGATGTCTAATGACAACTGAGGTCTCTGATATGGTGTACCTAGCAGTAGGTGGCAGCACAATGCACCGAATATGAAAAACGTATGTTTTTGCTGGTGTCCGGATACTTTTGATCACATAGTGTACATCAGAGGCGTAGGAAAATGATGTATAAAAAAGCGGGCGGGAGGCTGAATGCAGGAAGTCTTGTCGCCATTTAGTCGAGTTTAGAACGGGAGAGAATGACGACTGTTTAAGTTGCAGGCCAACCACAAGGACCTTCTGGTGAAGGACATCGGCGGCCAAATGGCCCGCTGAAGCTACGTCCATCCCCCGCTGCTAGGGCGTGGCGAGTCACATCCTGGAGCTACAGGCGCGAGGAGCGAGAGGGCTGCTAGCCTTCGCTCTCTGGGTGGCATCGTCCGGCGGAGTGCAAGCTGTCGCCGGGGCGCAAACTCGTGGCCTCCCGAGTGCAGAGCTGTCTGCGGGCACTGAACGAGCTGCCCTCGGCGGACGACCGGAGCTACTAAGGCTGACTATGACGACGGCGGCCGACTGCATCCCTTCGGCGCTCTACATGGGGTCCACGAGTCGCCCTTGAGGGAGCAGTTAGCCGTGTACAGGACCACGGACACAGTTAACGCAAGCGGCGGCCACTTACTGGAGAACTGGACGCCGGCACTGCAGATTCCGGCATTCGCGCTGACCCACGCACGTTGCACGATGCCATCGCCGAGTTCAGAGCAAGGCCGGCTTTTTACCATCGATGTAATAAAGTCAGTGACACACTTTCCTGTGTTTTTCTGCACGCTTCGCCGTGAGTCATCCCTCTCTCCCAAACTATAACTCTCAGTCTTTCTGACATACTACAACCCCTGAGCTCGCAGGGTTGTAACAAATGGCTATCAGCCAGTCGTTACCAGAAGAGATCAGACCCAGTTTCACCTGGCTGCCACATTCATGAAAGCAATACCGAAATACAATCATATTGTGTGTAAATTGGAATGAGTCCCATAACGTCAATTCTTTGGCCACATCTACATCTACATCTACATACTCCGCAATCCACCATACGGTGCGGGGCGGAGGGTACCTCGTACTACAACTAGCATCTTCTCTCCCTGTTACACTCCCAAAAAGAACGAGGGAAAAATGACTGTCTATATGCCTCTGTACGAGCCATATTCTCTCTTATCTTATCTTTATGATCTTTCCGCGAAATGTAACTTGGCGGCAGTAAAATTGTACTGCAGTTAGCCTCAAATGCTGGTTCTCTAAATTTCCTCAGTAGCGATTCACGAAAAGAACGCCTCCTCTCCTCTAGAGACTCCCACCCGAGTTCCTGAAGAATTTCCGTAACACTCGCGTGATGATCAAACCTACCAGTAACAAATCTAGCAGCCCGCCTCTGAATTGCTTCTACGTCCTCCCTCAATCCGACCTGATAGGGATCCCAAACGCTCGAGCAGTACTTAAGAATAGGTCGTACTAGTGTTTTATTAGCGGTCTCCTTTACAGATGAACTACATCTTCCAAAAATTCTACCAATGAACCGAAGACGACTATCCGCCTTCCCCACAACTGCCATTACATGCTTGTTCCGCTTCATATCGCTCTGCAATGTTACACCCAAATATTTAATCGACGTGACTGTGTCAAGCGCTACACTACTAATGGAGTATTCAAACATTACAGGTTTCTTTTTCCTATTCCTCTGCATTAATTTACATTTATCTATGTTTAGAGTTAGCTGCCATTCTTTACACTGATCACAATTCTTGTCCAAGTCATCTTGTATCCTCCTACAGTGACTCAACGACGACACCTTCCCGTACACCACAGCATCATCAGCAAACAGCCCCACATTGCTATCCACCCTATCTAAAACACCATTTATGTAGATAGAAAACAACAGCGGACCTACCACACTTCCCTGGGGCACTCCAGATGATACCCTCACCTCCGATGAACACCCACCATCGAGGACAACGTACTGGGGTCTATTACTTAAGAAGTGTTCGAGCCACTCACATACTTGGGAACTTATCCCATATGCTCGTACCTTAGTTAGGAATCTGCAGTGGGGCACCGAGTCAAACGCTTTCCGGAAGTCAAGGAATATGGCATCCGTCTGATACCCTCCATCCACGGTTCGCAAGATATCATGTGAAAAAAGGGCGAGTTGCGTTTCGCAGGAACGATGCTTTCTAAAGCCGTGCTGATGTATGGACAGCAACTTCTCTGTCTCAAGGAAATTCATTATATTCGAACTGAGAATATGTTCGAGAATCCTGCAACAAACTGATGTTAAGGATATTGGTCTGTAATTTTGAGGATCCGTCCTTTTACCCTTCATATGTACAGGCGTCACCTGCGCTTTTTTCCAGTCGCTCGGGACTTTACGTTGGGCAAGAGATTCGCGATAAATGCAAGCTAAGTAAGGAGCCAATGCAGTAGAGTACTCTCTGTAAAACCGAATTGGAATCCCATCAGGGCCTGGCGATTTATTTATTTTCAACCCATTCAACTGCTTCACAACCCCAGGGATGTCTATCACTATATCCTCCATTCGGGAATCTGTACGAGACTCAAACGGCAGTATGTTTGTACGATCCACCTGCGTGAAAAATTCCTCAAATCCTAAATTTAAAATTTCAGTTTTCGTTTTGCTGTCTTCCGTTGCCAGGCCAGACTGATCAGTGAGTGACTCGATGGAAGCCTTCGACCCGCTTACCGATTTTACGTATGACCAGAATTTCCTTGGGTTTCCAGCAAGATCTTTTGCTACGGAATGGTGTTGGTAGTGGTTGAGTGCTTCGCGCATTGCTCTTTTTACAGCAGTACGAATCTCTACTAACTTTTGCCTGTATTCATTCTCCCGATCTTTCTTGTACCGTGAGTGCAACTGCCTTTGCTTCCTGATCATTCTTCGAATTGCGCTGTTAAACCACGATGGGTCATTTCCGTCCGTAACCCACTTTTTCGGCACATACTTGTCCAATGCGTGATTTACAATCTGCTTAAAATTTGCCCATGAAATCTACTCCAGTATTTATATTAAAGTCCACTTGTCAATTCTTTTTGTTCCACTCAGAGTAATAACAGCCAGGAAAGTGGACCTGAGATGAACATTAATATAATGGTCGTGTAATTATTTTGACCTTCTCATACAGCTTAATACGCAGTGCGCGACCTTGAGAGATCGAGAGAGGCGAATCTGCGCGGGGGTTTAATAGCCACTGGCCTGGTACACTGTCCACCAAGAGTGTAGATTATAGGTGGTTTCCCACCGTTGTTGACTTGAATTCTGGGGTCGTTCCCATTTTCCACCATATTAAATGCAATACAAAAAAATAGCATAACAAAAATGCCTCTGAGCACTATTGGACTTAACTGCTACGGTCATCAGTCCCCTAGAACTTAGAACTACTTAAACCTAACTAACCTAAGGACAGCACACAACACCCAGCCATCACGAGGCAGAGAAAATCCCTGACCCCGCCGGGAATCGAACCCGGGATCCCGGGCGTGGGAAGCGAGAACGCTACCGCACGACCACGAGATGCGGGCAATAGCATAACACACAGGGCAAAGTTTGCACTATTCGCTAAAATGGTTCAAACGGCTCTGAGCCCTATGGGACTTAACATCTGTGGTCATCAGTCCCCTAGAACTTAGAACTACTTAAACCTAACTAACCTAAGGACATCACACACATCCATGCCCGAGGCAGGATTCGAACCTGCGACCGTAGCAGTCGCGCGGTTCCGGACTGAGCGCCTTAACCGCGAGACCACCGCGGCCGGCGCACTATTCGCAGACAAAAGATGCACACTAATTCCCTCCCTTATGTTACTGGACTACTATGCTGACAGGAAGCGCATCTGGCCAGTCTTAAAGCAAATTTGCAGAACCGAGAAAAGAGCGGACCTCGTACGCTGGAATAGATTCTAGGGAAAAGAGAGAAACAGAGAGGGAGAGTTTATTGTTTCCTTTTTATTTTTGTAAGAGGAGGCCCCGACGTTCGGATCACGGATTTTCTTCAAACTTTGTACACTTTCAGTAGTCCATTACGACAACATAATGTGCAGGTTATAAGATGTACCACTAAGGCAATTTCGAGAAAATCGCAACAGAAGTTTTACGTATCAGCGATGTACCAATGCGTCACTATCGTGACCGTGACCGGTCTTGTGGTTAGCGTTCAACACTAGTCATATTACGTCGTATGTTACATTTGAAAGGTAATATGATGGCAAGACACATTTATTTGCATGGATTTCTATTGAATATCCGATATTATTTGCTGGTCTGCTAATTTTTATCATAAAAACAAATATTTTGTTTATAACTATCGACAAGTAAACGGCCAAAAACAAGAAGTTTTCCTGAAAGTGTTTGCCTGTCGTGATTTCAGAAATCACTTATAATTGCGATAGGAAATTTACCGAGAACTGCTTTGCACTTGGACGCTTCGATTTGGCATTTATTAAATAATACAATGAGTTTCAAAATGCCAGAATATGAGGGTAACAGCAATACAAGTTGCAGGATAATATTTTCGATGAAGACATGGAAAACCTAAATTGAAACGGCATCTATTGAATCGAATGAATGCAGTTTCTAAGGGAAAAAATTCTCTTTCTTCTAATAATTTGGATGCAAACAATTTCCGTAAATATCGCTGCCGAAACGGGGTGACATACGATTGAATGTATTTTAATGAAATCTTCACACGAGAAGCAATTTCTTGTTCCTTGTCGAGAAATGATTTCTCGTTCGTTGTCAATAAAATATGAACAACTTCAAAACACTTGATAAAGCTTTTAACTTGTTTATAGAAATGAATGCCGAATAATAATTGTTGCAATCTTTCTTAATACACACATCAAAACGTTTTGCATCACCCCGGTTCCCAGAACTCCTGAAGATAGACGTTGAGTACGGATATTGCACCAAAGACACAGTCCCTTTGACTGTTCAGAGATGTCACTAAACCCGCCCAAAGATGTAAACAACCATACATGCATGACCAGCACCTATTAGACGGAGGGGGTCCGACAGCCGATCAGTTCCAGTCATTCCACTAGGAAGGAGGTACATGGCTCGTGTTGTCTGAAATTCAACCATGCCTTGACGGTCAACACCGCTGTTCGATCACGTCCGCATTGTTACTTTGTACCAGGAGGGGCTCTCAACAAGGGAAGTGTCCAGGCGTCTTGGAGTGAACCAAAGCGATATTGTTCGGACATGGAGGAGAAGCAGAGAGACAGAAACTATCGATGACATGCCTCGCTCAGGCCGCCCAAGGGCTACTATTGCAGTGGATGACCGCTACCTACGGATTGTGGCTCGGAGGAACCCTGACAGAAACGGCACCATGTTGAATAATGCTTTTCGTGCAGCCACGGGACGTCGTGTTACGTCTCAGACTGTGCGCAATAGGCTGCATGATGAACAACTTCACTCCCGACGCCCATGGCGAGGTCCATCTTTGCAAGCACGACTCCATGCAGCGCGGTACAGATGGGCCCAACAACATGCCGAGTGGACCGCTCATGACTCGCATCACGTTCTCTTCACTGATGAGTGTCGCATATGCCTTCAACCAGACAATCGCCAGACACGTGTTTGGAGGTAACCCGGTCAGGCCGAACGCCTTGGACACACTGTCCAGCGAGTGCGGAAAGGTGAAGGTTCCCTGGTGTTCTGGGGTGGCATTACGTGGGGCCGACGTACGCCGCTGGTAGTCACGAAAGGCGCCGTAACGGCTGCACGATACGTGAATTCCATCCTCCGACCGATAGTGCAACCATGTCAGCAGCTTATTGGCGAGGCATTCGTCATCATGGACGACAGGTCGCGCCCCCATCATGCACATCTTGTGTATTACTTCCTCCAGGATAACGACGTCGCTCGACTAGGGTGGTCAGCATGTTCTCCAGACATGAACCCTATCGAACATGCCTGGAATAGATTGAAAAGGGCTGTTTATGGACGACATGGCCCACCAACCACTCTGAGGGATCTATGCCGAATCGCCGTTGAGGAGTTGGACAATTTGGACCAACAGTGCCTTGACGAACTTGTAGATAGTATGCCACGGCGAATACAGGCATCAATGCAAGAGGACTTGCTACGGGTATTAGATGTGCCGGTGTGTACAACAAACTGGACCACCACCTCTGAAGGTCTCACCGTATGGTGGTACAACATGCAATGTGTGGTTTTCATGAGCAATAAAAAAGGGCGGAAATGATGTTTATGTTGATCTCTATTCCCATTTTCTGAACAGGTTCCAGAACGCTCGGAACCGAGGTGATGTAAAACTTTTTTTATGCGTGTATTAGCTTTCAAATGTAACATGTACGAAATGACTAGTGTTGAAAAAATATAAACTAAAGAAAAAAGACGGGTGGCAATCGCCTCAGTGTGCCACCGATTACTAAGCTTGAAAGCTAACCACGGCACCGCCGCCAGCTCGTGCTCGGGGTTGCAACGGCTGTTCCGTCATCTACGCGTAAACCATCACTTCCTACTGCTCAGTGTGTTGTCCTAATGGACTATTAAAAGTAAATCCGTGGTCAGAACGCCGTGCTAGCGTGTGATGCAAATACGTCGAGTGTTTCACTGAACTGAGGACATGCATCTGCTGGCAACGCCACATGTGGTAGACTAATGTGGTGTATCTTCCGCAGCGATCAGGAACATAAGACATCTTTTCAGACACTCACCATCTCCGTCATCGTTCCTAGAAGACACTTCCCTTGCTTTTTATGTGGTGCTTTGTCGCAGGACACGCAGAAGTAATCTCAGATGGATTTCTGTGGTGTAGGCAGCTACAATGCCTGTACTGCACACATTGACACTTCGACGTTTCTGTGGGGTGAGACAGAGCAATTTCGTCGGTAAAAAAAGCGAAGCATATGGCAGAAAGTGTGTTTTTTTAGTTTCTACAGATATGTCTTTTCTGTGTATCCCATATACCACCATTCAAAAAATAAAAACCAAATCTCTGTGATCATTTTTATGGATCATTTTCGCATTCGCTATGTCACGGTGAACAGATGTCGGTAAATGAACAATAAAAGGAAAGAATAACAGAGAAATAATTAAACTACGGTATGCCAAATAGATTATGGAACATGTTAGGTGTAGCAGGTTTGTAGAAATTAGTCGTTTAAAATCGGAAATGAAGTCAAAAATGTGGAGAGTTGGCCGGCCTTTTGCAGTGACAGATAACTGCGTATAGTCATTTTTCATTCTACCGATGTGCTGCGCCGCACGGTATTTCAGACTTTGCAGCTGAGATGTCTCCGTACAGCTGCTGGTAGACTGCCGACTCCTCTTACTGAATGCAGCCGGTAGGAACTCGCTTAGTTTACAAATTGCGGCGGCTCTGTAACTGAACGACATAAACAAACTAATTCGCCGCAGCTGTCTTTGGCACTTGGATTCCGTCTTGCCGCTCTGTAACTTGCGGCAGCCTCCGCCGGTAACGGGAGTCCGCGGACCGCAGGAAGGGCAGAGTAATAATCTCGTGTTTCTCCGTAAGCCGAGTTCGGCTAAATGGCTTTGTGTGAGTGTGAAGGAGAGAAAATCTGAAGCAACTTACCAGTATGTAAACACACCGATCCCCCGTCTGTGCTGAAAAGCAGGCGTGTCGCTACAAATACTAGGCGGTGTTCCAAGAAATAGGAGCTACGAAGCCGCAAACCGAAAGCAAACTTAAATTTGCACAGTTGTTACAAACACATACGGAACCCAACTTCTCACAGTGGCGTTTCTGCAGAACGACGACCTCAACTCTCCTGGCATGATGACCGCAGCTTCTCCCTTCCTCGTTTACTGTTTGTTCCTGTCTCAGTATTCAATCTTCATTTCTGAGTGCTGTGTAATATTTGTCTGACTCGCTTTGTCTCTGGTTCTCTGTATCTTCTAATTTCAAATTCTTATATTATTATGACTTGATTTCTGAAAGTATTTGTTTGTTTCCAATTTTTTTTTTTCTCTTACGTCTGTTACATAGAGGGTGAACCACCAATTAGTGCGGTTCACAAACAACAACTCAAGTACACGTTACCGTGGAAGTAGGGGCCAGGAGGTGCCGGTGAAAGAACACACACTGCTGAAGATACCTTTTTATTTTAAAGACTTTATTTTCTCAATAATAAATTTTTAAGTCTGACCTTTTTTTTTAAAAACACAATTTCAAAAACAATTCCCAATAGCTGAAAAATTTTCTTTATGAAAAGGAGATTGCAAGGTATGACGTCAACAACTTTCTAATAATAAGATTTTAAACTTTATATATATATATATATATATATATATATATATATATAAGACAACCGGATTCATTACCACCAACACAGGAAGAAATCAAATGTCACATTAAAAACTTAAAAAATAATAGAACATCTGGCGAAGATGGCATTGTTCCAGAGCTATTAAAAAACCTAGGACCAAAGACGTTTCAAGAGCTCACAAAAATAATAACAAAAATATGGGAAACAGAAAAATTACCAGAGGATTGGAAATGTGCCCTTATTCAGCCGTTACATAAAAAAGGAGACAGAAGAAATGTCAATAACTACAGGGGAATCTCACTTTTACAAGTCACCTACAAAATTCTCTCAACATGCCTGCTGAAAAGAACACAAGAGCAGCTGGAACGCCAAATTGGTGATTATCAAGCAGGCTTCCGCCCCGGTCGCTCATGCATAGAACAAATATTTAATTTAAAGACAATATTAAAACACAAAGCAATTAGAAATGCCCCCATAATTTGTACATTTGTAGATTTTAAGAAAGCCTATGACTCAATTGACCGGCAATCTTTGTTTAACATTTTAGAGGAACTTGGACTTGACTCCAAAACACTAAGGCTTATCAAAGAATCACTGACAGACACTGTATCTAAAGTTAAATTCAGGGGAGAAATCTCTGAACCTTTTCTCATAAAAACTGGAGTATGTCAAGGTGACGGGCTATCTCCACTTCTGTTTAATATAGTCCTGGATAAAGTCATTAAGGAATGGGAAAAAGAATTAAAAAATCAATCCTACTGGAAACCAATCCATCTTGGTAGAACCAAAGACAACGTGGAGATATCTTGTTTAGCATTCGCGGACGACTTGGCCATACTTGCAGATGATGAAGAAATCGCCACCAAACAAATAGAGATCCTTAAGGAATGCACGGATAAAGTAGGTTTACAAATTTCGTTTCAAAAGACAGAATTTTTCTGTACGAAATTCCATATACACAGTTTGAACACAAAATATGGAAAAATAAATAGAGTAAAACATTTTAAATACCTAGGTGAAATTTTGGAGCCAACCGGAGGAGAGAAAGTTGCACAGAAGATCAGACAACAGAAAATGAAGAGAGCATATGGTATGACACATGAAATATACAATAAAAAATGCATCTCCTCGAACACAAAAATCAGACACTACTGCGCAGTAATTAAGCCAGCAGCACTATATGCTAGTGAAACGCTCACACTCCACACAAAATGTGATTTAGAAAAAATACTAAAAGAAGAACGCAAAATTATGAGAAAGATTTTAGCTCCAAAATTAACAGAAGAGGGATACCGGATACAATAAAGAAGAACCACAGAAACTATATCAAACCTGGCAGCAGACATAAGAAGGCGAAGATTAAAATTTTATGGACATGTCACTAGACTTCCCCCCACACGACTCACCAACAGAATTCTCACTTACATAGAAAAAGTCAAATCAACAACACCATGGATTAGCCAAGTAAAATTAGATTTACAAAAAGCAAATATTGAACTTAAAGATGTTAAAGATAGAAAAACTTTTAGAAATAAGGTGGAAAAGTGGATTGTATTGTAGGAGAAGGAAGCACTAAAGAGACCAGGAACAAAATGGACAGAAGAAAGAAAAAGAAAACATGGAGAACGAATGAAAGAAGTATGGAAGAAACGACGTCAGAAAGCTTTGCGTGATCCTTCTGGGTCCATTCGCGATAAGTAAGTAAGTAAGTATAAGACAACAATTTAAAAAAAACCTCTTTTAAATACCTGGCAAATTTTCTCTGTGTAAAAGGACCTTTACGTAGCTAGTTTGTACTAAATTTAAAATAGTTGTCTCTTGCCAATTAAGTAACTTATATTACACCTGTCATTTGTTACAATATAAATGTGAATAAGCCAGCACACAAACCTTCACATTAAAGGCAGTTCCCCAAAAAAATTTTCCTTAGCTCGGTGAGGGAGTGACACGTCTAAAGGGGCCCAGATCACAATAGTCGGAATAGTTGTTGGTGCTCTACAGGGCCAAAGCAGATCAGCCCCAAAACTTAATTACAAGCCACCATCTCCCCGAGTTACCCAACACCAGAAAATGTAGCAAGGACGGTGCCTGTACAGACTCTGAACCACAGAGACACACGACACCGACCCTAAATCACCCAGTCAAGGTATGAATGAAACGGCCTGATCAAGAAGCAATTACCACATTCTCGCGGACAGGCAAACGAAAACTGTGGTGGGAAGACCCCACCAAAACCACTGGTGAAGAAACTCATATACTTCACTAGAACTTGAGAAACCCCATATATATATTGTTTCAGCGGCCGATAAGCTGATAAGAAGACATGCGGTCCCACGCACTGATCTCTTGCACCACGCCTTCTAAGCTTCATAAGCCACGTACATGGGGGCAAGGCAGACTTAGCCCCTGACAGCCAAGAGGTCGGCCAAAGCACGTGACGAGCAGTTGACGACCCCCAACAACAGGGCCCCTCTCGCGCCACCATCTCTCTCGGTCACAGCCCAGTACGTACTCCTCGATCGTCACGCGACCGTACACTTGCTCCACCTCCCGCCAGAGGGCGGTAGCGATCCCAACAGCGTGCCAAACCGAAAGCGCCACCGCAAACAATAGACGCGAAGCGAAAGCACTCCGCCTGGCGCGCTTTTCGAAGAGCCGGACACAACTACGGCTCAGAGGGCATAGACGATAAGTGTTACATCGTACCACAGTGTTGTACAGGAAGACGGGACGAACAGTTTGACATGGGAGACTTGTACACCAAGTCGGGAAACCGCCTCAAACTGGTCCACAAAAAATACTCAAGCTACAACGTATGCGCGTCGGGCAGGACTCACTATTCTCTCTCTCTCTCTCTTCGCGCAGTCTATTAGTTCTAGAGAAGAAATGAATAAAACCTTCCTGTAGGAAATTTAATACGGTTTAATTTTGTTCTGGGATGCCTCTTCGAGGTCATGGTTTCCGAGTTAATCAAGAAGAAGGTGCAAAACTGACATTCAAACGAAACCTCTGTCCCCAGTCACTCCCCATTGGTTAGTATCTTTAATATGCAGTTCATGGTATTCCCTCCTACCACTGCACGAAACTCTGCGACCAGATAGATAATTTCCCATATTCGACCTTTATTTGGTCTTCATTGATTGGTCTATTACCCCATCGGCTTGTTGTTCACTCAAAAATGTAAAACTGGTGTTTGTGTAACTCTGCCTCACAGTTTTGTGAATTTAAACTGCATCAAGTTAATAGTTAAATGGTTTTGTTTGACTGGGCTTCTTACTACGAGACTTCTGTGCTTGTACGGGCGAAGCTAACGAACTGTAAACATAACTACGAGGGTTGGAACTTAAATAGTGGGTACTATTTATTCACAACCGATACAAAAGAGTTACATGTTTGCACCTGTTACTGTCCAGCGTTATGTAGAACCCGTTGCCAGCGATGTGGAAGGCGTAGTATCCCGTTAGCAGAGACCTGTCGATGGTGCGAATGGAGCGGTCTACTGCCTGTCGAATCTCTGGAACAGTTCTGAAGCGAATGCCACGAAATGGTTCCTTCATCTTCGGAATCAAATCAGAGTCACAAGGACTTAAGTCCGTGGAGTATGGTGGATGGTACAGTACTTCCCAGTCCCATCAGCCTAACAGATCAGCCACAGCTTGCGCTGTATGCGCCAGCGCATTGTCGTGCAAAATGATGGGTGGGTTGCCCAGAAAATGTCGCCGCTTCTTTCGCTAAGCTGGTCGCAGGTGATGCTCCAAAAACGAACATTAATATTGTGCATTGTGGAGGAACGTAATGCGTTAGGATAACACCATTTAGGATAACATCATCACAGTGGTACACGAGGAAGAACCATAACTTCCACCATACTGGGGTTCTGACGCACTTTCGACTTTCATGGCGACCCATAATGAAGCCATTCGTTGGATTAGCGTTTCAGTTTTGACTCGTACGATGTGACCCATTCCTCATCCAGTGTTACGATACGGCGTAAGAAAGCCTCTTTCACGCTCGAAGTGCGTCTGAGCAGCGTCGTAACGCAACCATTTCTGCATTTCCGTCAAGTCATGCGGAACCCATTGTGATGCAATTTCTCGCATGCCCAGGCGTTCCTTCATGATGCGAAGCACAGACATATGCGGTAATTCTGTTTCGTGGGCGAGCTCATGAAGCGTATGGCGTCTAAGGCGCCTAAGGCGCTGCAGTCATGGACTGTGCGGCTGGTCCCGGCGGAGGTTCGACTCCTCCCTCGGGCATGGGTGTGTATGTTTGTCCTTAGGATAATTTAGCTTAAGTAGTGTGTAAGCTTAGGGAGTAATGACCTTAGCGGTTAAGTCCCATAAGATTTCACACACATTTGAACATTTTTTTGCTAATCTCTTACTCCAAAAATTTTACACTAAAAATACAAATTTTGAGATTAATGGGGCATTCCGATCTGATTGTAAACGGCCAAATATAGTTTGGTTACCCATAGGCTAAATTGCTATGAAACAAAAAAGTTTAATTCAGCGTTCTGGAGTTAATGGTACCATTGTTAATGTACTGGAAGTATTTGTTTGTACTACAACATATTCAACATGCGTAATATACACTGAGGTGAGAAAAGTCATTAGTTAGCTATTATGGTGTCGGACCTACTTTTTCCCTGGCAAATGCAGCAGCTCCTCGTGGCATGGACTTAGCAAGTTATTGGAAGTCCCCTGCAGAAATGTTGAGCCATGTTGCCTCTATAACCGTCCACTACTGCAAAAATGTTGCCGCTGCGTGATTTTGTGCACCAACTGACATCTCGACTGTGTCCCATAAGTGATCTATGAGAATCATGTCAGGCGACCTGAGTGGCGAAATCAGTCGCCCGAACTGTCCCCAATGTTCATTGAACTAATCACGAACAGCTGTGGTCCGGTGACATAGCACACAGTCATCCATAAAAATTCCCTCGCTCTTTGGGAATGTGATGTCCATGATGGCTGCAAATGATTTCCAAGTAGCCCGACATCCAGAGAACACATTCCATTACGTGTAAACCGAGCGAGGTGGCGCAGTGGTTAGCACACTGGACTCGCATTCGGGAGGACGACGGTTCAATCCCGTCTCCGGCCATCCTGATTTAGGTTTTGCGTGATTTCCCTAAATCGTTTCAGGCGAATGCCGAGATGGTTCCTTTGAAAGGGCACGGCCGATTTCCTTCCCAATCCTTCCCTAACCCGAGCTTGCGCTCCGTCTCTAATGACCTCGTTGTCGACGGGACGTTAAACACTAACCACCACCACCATTACGTGTAAAGACTGCCCACACCAATACTGAACCTTCGTCAGCTTGCAGAGTGCCTTCTTGGCAACTTGGGTCTATGGCCTCGTGGGGTATGTGCCACACTCTAACCATATCATCAGCTCTTACCAACCGAAATGGGTAGGCCTACCTACGTGACCAGACCAAGGTCTTCCGGTCGCCTAGGGACCAACCGATACGGCCACGAGCCCGGGAGAGGCGTTGCAGGCGATGTTGTGCTGTTAACAAAGGCACTAGAGTCGGTCGTATGCTGCCATAGCCCATTAAAGCTAGATTTCGCAGCACTGTCCTAGCGGATAGGTTCGTCGTACGTCCTACGTTGAGGATGTCAAATCAAACACCTTTCAGCCGTCTATTTTCTAACCTTATTTTATTTGGCAACCAGTTTCAGCGTTTTACTACACCATCTTAAGGCCCCTGACCGACGTGTAGGAAGATTCTACGGCGGTTGTGATCAAAACAGGGGCCAGAAATACTGGTATTAGTAGATTTCCAGTTCACAGGTTTGGTTTCAGTGTTCGTCTAACAATCGGCAGATGATGGTTGATCGCTATAGCAAAAATCTACTAATACCAATACTGCTGGCCCCTGTTTTGATCACAACCGAGGTAGAATCTTCCCATACGTCGGTCAGGGGCTTTTTGGGCTTGAAGATGGCGTAGTAAAACGCTTGAAACTGGTTGCCAAATAACAGAAGGTCGAAAACTAGACGGCTGAAAGGTGTTTAATTTCACATCAAACAGCTGAGTCCTGCAACCATTTCCCAAAGATGGACATACCAAGTCCTGCATTGATTTCTGCTGTTATTTCACGCTGTGCTACTTGTCTGTTAGCACTGACAGCTCTGTACAAACGCCGCTGATCACAGTCGTTAAGTGATGGCCGTCGGCCACTGCGTTGTCCGTGGTGAGAGGTAGTACACGAAATGTGGTATTCTAGGCACACTCTCGACACTCTGGATCTCGGAATATTGAATTCCCTAACGATTTCCGAAGTGGAATGTCCCATGCGTCATGCTCCAACTACCAGTCCGCGTCCAGAGTTATTAATTCCGGTCGTGCGGCCATTATCACATCGGAAACCTTAGCATGTGAACACGGCAGAGCAAACGACAGCTCCGCCAATGCACTGCCCGTTTATACCTTGTATATGCGAAACTACCGCCATCTGTATATGTGCTTATCACTATCCCCTGACTTCTCTCACCTCAGAATAAATATTGGCCTTGTTGTTGTTGTTGTTCTGGTCTTCAGTCCTGACACTAGTTTGATGCAGCTCTCCATGCTACTCTATCCTGTGCAAGCTTCTTCATCTCCCAGTACCTACTGCAGCCTACACCCTTCTGAATCTGTTTAGTGTATTCATCTCTTGGTCTCCCTCAACGATTTTTACCCTCCACGCTGCCCTCCAGTACTAAATTGGTGATCCCTTGATGCCTCAGAACATGTCCTACCAACCGATCCCTTCTTCTAGTCAAGTTGTGCCACAAACTCCTCTTCTCCCCAATTCTATTCAATACCTCCTCATTAGTTATGTGAACTACCCATCTAATCTTCAGCATTCTTCTGTAGCACCACATTTCGAAAGCTTCTATTCTCTTCTTGTCTAAACTATTTATCGTCCATGTTTCACATCCATGCATGGCTACACTCCATACAAATACTTTCAGAAACGACTTCCTCACACTTAAATCAATACTCGATGTTAACAAACTTCTCTTCTTCAGAAACGCTTTCCTTGCCATTGCCAGTATACATTTTATATCCTCTCTACTTCGACCATCATCAGTTATTTTGCTCCCCAAATAGCAAAACGCCTTTACTAGTATAAGTGCCTCATTTCCTAATCTAATTCCCTCAGCATCACCCGACTTAATTCGACTACATTCCATTATCCTCGTTTTGCTTTTGTTGATGTTCATCTTATATCCTCCTTTCAAGACACTGTCCATTCCGTTCAACTGCTCTTCCAAGTCCTTTGCTGTCTCTGACAGAATTACAATGTCATCGGTGACCCTCAAAGTTTTTATTTCTTCTCCATGGATTTTAATGCCTACTCCGAACTTTTCTTTTGTTTCCTTTACTGCTTCCTCAATATACATATTGAATAGCATCGGGGAGAGGCTACAACCCTGTCTCACTCCCTTCCCAACCACTGCTTCCCTTTCATGTCCCTCGACTCTTACAACTGCCATCTGGTTTCTGTACAAATTGTAAATAGCCTTTCGCTCCCTGTATTTTACCCCTGCCACCTTCAGAATTTGAAAGAGAGTATTCCAGTCAACATTGTCAAAAGCTTTCTCTAAGTCTACAAATGCTAGAAACGTAGGTTTGCCTTTCCTTAATCTTTCTTCTAAGATAAGTCGTAGGGTCAGTATTGCCTCACGTGTTCCAACATTTCTACGGAATCCAAGGCTGTCAGTAGTTCTAATGGAATTTTGTCTACTCCCGTGGCCTTAATCTCTATTAATTCTGCTAAATGTTTGTTTCTACTCACTTCCCTGTAACGGGCTCGTTGTAATATCTCGGATTGTAACAATACATTACCTATATCCTACGAAGTAGGTCCGTCGTACAGGGAATATAAAAAGGGTATACCTAGAACTGCAAAAATTACATGACTGCAGCTTATGATTTTGTTGACGAACGAGCTTAAACTTCGCAAACCACTGATCCGGACACAAGACGCACAAAATCAGTTACACAATATCCATACCATTTATAATCACAATCAAACAGTAATTTTGTAAACGGAGCATCTGCGAGCTTCAGGGAACTGCTACACAACTATTTAACAGTAGGGTTGCCTTCCGGCACAAAACACAGCAGACAAGTAGTATGTATCACTGTTGCAGTTTAGGTTCTTCTGGGCTGACTACCAATTCAAGTTACACTCCGTCATCTAGTCAATGAAATAATTATTGCGTCTCTTTCTTTTACCGGAAACGTGAAGGATATGAATTTCTTATAAAGACTGTAATGTACTGTAAGCTGCTAATAAGTCTGTTGGCACGCGCATTCTACTTGGTGTCCCAAGGCCTGAGGATAACATTATACACACAGCAGATGATCGTGTACTGAGTTGTTTAGGGAGAAACAAAGCTTTCGAGAAACAAATCATGTTTTTCTCAAATATGATCGAATCACAGTGTGTTGACGAGAGCAAATGAGAAACGTTGTAAGTGTTAAATCTCATGTTTGTCAGGAGAATGAAACAACTACGTGTCTTTTTTTACACGACTGATTTGTATGCAAAAAACTGAGACAGATTCTGATACCACGGAAGTATGATATATTCCTTTCCTCGTCGATTCTGCGGAGAATCTCTTCATTCCTTATCTTGTCAGTCCACCCAGTTATCAACACTCTTCTGTCACACAGCATCTCAATGCTTTGATTCTCTTCTGTTACGGTTTTCCCACAGTCCACGTTTCACTACAACACAATGCTATGCTCCAAACGTACGTTCTTAAAAAAATTTTTCTCAGATTTAGGCCTATGTTTCATACTAGAAGACTTGTCTTGGCCAGGAATGCCCATTTTGCCGCTTCTAGTCTGCTTTTTATGTCCTCCTTTCTCTGGCCGTATGGGTTATTTTGCTGCCTAGGTAGCAGAATTTCTTAACTTCATCTACTTCGCGATCAAGTGTTATGCTCCAAACGTACATTCTTAGAAACCTCTTTCTCAGATTTAGGCCTATGTTTCATACTTGAAGACTTGTCTTGGCCAGGAGTGCCCATTTTGCCACTTATAGTCTGCTTTTTATGTCCTCCTTTCTCTGGCCATATGGGTTATTTTGGTGCCTAGGTAGCAGAATTTCTTAACTTCACCTACTTATCGATCAAGTATTTTGGTGTTAAATTTCTTGGTGCTCTCATATCTTTTATTTCTAATTAGTTTCGTTCTTCTTCGATTTACTTTCAATCTGTATTCTGTACCGATTAGACAGCTCATTGAATTCAACAGATCCTTTAATTCTGCTTCACTCTCACTGAGGATAGAAATGCCATCAGCGAATCTTAACATTGATATCCCTTCACATCGAATTTTAATCCGAACCTTGAATCTTTCTTTTATTTTCCCAATTGCTTCTTGGATGTCTTGATTGAACAATAAGGGCGAAAGACAACATCCCTGTCTCACACCCTAGTTGATCCGAACACTTCGTTCTTGATCTTCCACTTTTATTGTTCCTTCTTGGTTTTTGTACATATTGTGTATTACCCGTTCTTCCCTATAAGTTACCCCTATTTTCATAATAAATTGGTATATCTTGCACCGTTTTACGTTATTGAACCCTTTTTCCAGGTCGATAAATCATATGAATGTGAGAGGTGGCATGAGCCCCCTCTCATATTTCTATCTTACGATTTTCCTAATTGCATGCAGTGAAAAGTCGCTATTCCTTCCCACGCAGACTTCCCACGCAGCATCTCTCGTCACCCGGGTGGTCCGGTGACAGGCGGAGTCTGCTGATCTGGAAAGGGCTAAGCCGACAGGTGTGAGGAAGTCGAGTGAATGCTTTGCAGACGCCGACATTGTCAAAAGACACGCCCGGAGGGGTCTGAAGTAGCGGCTGGGCTAGAGGTTCCATTACTTCGCAGAAACTTAGCGAAAACACTCTCTGGCAGGCTACCAGCGAGGCGTGGGAATGACTTGTGTACCCAGGCAGTTGTGGCGGGAAAATTCCCGCGCTTTCTGCAAAATAGTAACTGTGGTTGGCTTGCTCAGGGCATAGCTCCGTGACGTAGCAAAATCAGCGCAGAAATTGGCGCCAAGAATCTCCATTGGTGGAATGGTAGTGCTCCGGCAATAGAGTGGAATTTTCCGCCGGTTTTCGAGTTGCTGATTGGAACGTTTAACCACGGCCACTGTCGTGGGGGCGGGAATGTTGTGTGTTCGGCCTGTACGGGTGCTCTAGGTAGTCGGCTCTCGCTTTTCGGTCGAGGACGTCGAAGCAACCAGCCATCGCCTCCGGTACGCCAAATCGTGTTCTTGCAGTTAAGAAGACAGATTGGTAAGGTATGTCCGCAGCACCGGCAGACAGGGACTTTCCTAGGTGATAATCAGAGCTCAGCAGAGCACGCCTGTTCATCTTTTTCTAACTTTGTTCTGTCTTGGGTAGCAGCAATTAATGTTGGGTTGGCTATGTGTTTTCGCTTAAGATTTGAGTTGCAAGAAATTGGCTCCACATACCACTTCGTCATAATCCTCACGATCTAGTTTAGGGACAACTTCACATTCACAGCGTTTGTTTGAGTATCCAATTTGAGCCAATTTGATGTATTGTAAATGTTTCATGTGTTTTTGTTTATTATTTTGTGTTTAGTCTTAATAAATCATATTGTTATTTTGGACAGAACTTTCATTCTGTTAATCGGTAGAGCAACCCTATCATTCCTCACTATGTTAATGAAAGCTTCGTTTATTCAGCTTTTTTATCAAATTAAATTATTCCAGATGCCAAACTCTCTTCTACTCCACTGGCAGGGTTGATTGGAGTCAGTTCGCGTATTTTTTTTAATCCTTGTGCAACCGCAAAAGTCGGAGTTAGAATAGTGGGGGCTTAGAGCACCATTTACATATGTAGATTCTAGAAGAATTTAGTGTTAAATACACTGCTAGCCCCGGCACCTCGTAAATGAATCTTGAGTTTTCCTTAGTCTTACTTCCATTATCAACCACAAAGTCTGAACTGCCTCTCTGATGACTTTACTGTTACTTTACGAAGAATGTTCTAAGTGCCATACCAGGAATTTCACTGGGCCTGAGTGCCAATAAGGAAATTTTTGTTCCAAATGCCACTACTACTGAAGCTCTACGTTTTATTTGTGATGCCGTAGTTACAGAAATACAGCAGTAAGTTTTTTAACTAGTAGAAGTGTAGACAAGAAAAAAATACATTTCTCACACGAGAGGGAAGCACAGAGACCATGCACCATCCATCCACTAACGCATGTTGGTAGCACTTTCTGCATGCTTTGGCACCTGGGTCACACGAGAGGGAAGCACAGAGACCATGCACCATCCATCCACTAACGCATGTTGGTACCACTTTCTGCATGCTTTGGCACCTGGGTCAAGTCAAGGGATATACAACAGGGTGCAGAGAACACAACAGCACTGAACACACGTTTTGTAGAAAAATGGCATTTAGAAAATTTGCAATTTCCACTATTCAGTTGATGCTAACATATACTTTATGGGTGGCAAACAATTTATGTAGGGCTCAAAATCGTAGCGTGCTCGGAATTCCACGTAAGACTGTGAGATTGGCTTAGAAAGCTAGTTAGCAGAACAGAAGAAGAAACTACCAACCAATCGCTGCTAGGATTAATGGCTTAAGAGGCGTTGCCGCAGTACTGCTTAGCCGTCAAAAAAACTTTTTCTGAGAGTTTGGATCTAAAAAAATCGAACTCTACGGCTTAAGTCCTGGAAATCACAGCCTAGCTCGTCGCAGGACATTCGAACTCTCCTCTGTTTCAACCTCCTGCTCGACTCAGAACCAGAGTCTACATAATGAGCCCATCATGGAGGTGTTGGACATTATAGTGCTGAACGTTTACCGCACTACTCGAATCTGTTGATGTTACCAGACAACTATGCATTTCAGTTTAATATTTCGAAATTACATGGACTGATACTGTCAAAATATTTGTGAAAAAATCATTTAAAGAACCTTTAGATGGAAGATATCTTGGTATTAGGATCAACAGAGGTACACGACAAGCAGAACTGTGTAATAATACAACAGGCGCTGGAGTGAGTGAAGCAGTAACGTCACCTGCGTGTTGAGGGAAAGTGGTTGAGGGGCAGAAGTGAACTGATTTATTTAGTAGGAAATCATTTTAAAATTCGGTGCAGAGAAAATAGATCTCTTACAGCATTTTGGTTTATTCAAATTGATAACAAGGGAAATAAACAAAAATAAACGACGGAGAAAGGTACGTATGTACTCTGTCCTTATTTAGACTTCGGCTGAAACCATACCAAATGTAAGCACATCAGAGAAAATATAAGATCCACTGACGATACGATACCTGTCCTAGGCAAAAAAAAATCTTAACAAGCCCTTCAAGGAACACATAAATTAGTGATGTACTTTAATGCAAGTAAGGATGTGTAAAACATATGGCATGTCACAAGCATCTGACCGTGATCACAAAGGTATGTAGGAGGATAACATGCAGTAGACAAGTTTTCTGTAGAAGTATAAAAATTAGAACAGCGTATAAAAACAAAAATTGTCTAAAATACTGACGGATGATTTTCTTGAACTGAATACCGATTTGTAAGTAGAATGGATATTTTTGTTAGAGGCACAGGCAAGGAGTTAATCTTACAGTGTAACTTTGAGGGCAGTAAGTGTAGTAAGGAGAACACAGAAAAACCTTTCTGATACAAGCAGTAATGAAACAGCTTTTCGTAAGTTCTTGCTACTACATTCTACAAAACAATTACTATTACTTTGTCCTAGTGTGTAAGACTGCCAGCACTAACTCCCCCAACAACGTATGAACCTGAAGCGGTTTTTTTTCGTTTCCGTGAATTAGTATGGAAGAGAAAACCGCCAAATATTCTTCAAAGGGCACATGTGCAGACTAAAAATGCCGGTAACTCCCGGGAAAAGGTAGCTGTGTAGGTGGCTACGTCACAATCTCCAAGGTATGCTGAGGGTTCCGGCAAATACGGCGGAATGAGAAAATTTGCGAAAGAGAGGGAGAAGTGAAAAGGGAAGCTCGCGACAGCAGCGAAAAGGGCGGCCCTTTCAGAGAGGTCCCAGATGGAACGGTGCGAGTGTCGCTAGATACATTACCACGTTCGCTCTGAAAATTCTCAACGTGTGCAGCTGTTCTGAGAGACGTCTCGCTTTCACTCCCCGCTTCAAGGAGATTACCAGTTTATCTAATACGTCATCACTATCATGTATTTGATTAATGGAAAATACTTTGTATTCACCATCGTGTTAATACTGTTTGATGGACAAAGTTTATCAGTCTCCACTTCTGTGAGTCATAATGAGAATCAATGTCTCGTAACGAAAGTAACGTGTTAAAGAGTTATGAGCGCCAATTTAATCAACTTTAAATTATTTCAAGATTTCGAGACTGTTGGTATTAAAGCACGTGTCTGGAAACAGGGAGGTCACGGTATCGAATCCCTGTCTGATCACTGAAATTTTCAGTCTGCCTTTAATCTGGTCTTCATCTCCCAGTTACGCGAGGCATCTCAAGCAACGACACATGGTTCGGATTCTACGTTAAAATGTTCCCTTTCTCCGCTTGGATAATTAGAGTAGGTTATGGGCACGCAAGCCACCTACGCACCGTTGATTTGAAAGACTTGCACCCAGCCATTGAGCCACGCGAAAGTAATTACCTCGAGATAGACGCTAGTTGGCTGTTTGGCGTCTTATCGTGACAAGATATTATTTCTGATGATGACTCATAAGGAGCCAAACCGGTAAACTGTTAAGAGTTCGATAAATACGATCTTTTGTAAATTGTGAATAAAAATGTAGTTTTCAAAAGAGATCCCGTGCTCCAGTTCTGTAAAGTTCACAGTCAATAAGAATCATTTTGGAAATTAGATCACGTCATCCCGTGAAACTCGTATATAGGGCTTACAGAAGAGGTTTTGACCGACTCGCAGCGTCACTCAGAAGAGGGTACAATGGTTCGGTCATACCGCCAAAATAACTTTACTGGAATTCAATTTATTAATAATATCCGCTGGTGAAGTCTATTTGGAAGAAACAAGTCTGCCGCTTCAGTTATAAGGTTCTTTTTATTTTTAGGTAGTTAAATTACGATCGGTTTCGGACTCTTCCATGCCCATCATCACGTGTTAGACTGAAAATAAACAATACACCACAGAAAATAGTAGCTTTTACACACAGTAGTACACATAAAAAATGCAAAATAAGTTCCATATAAAATTTTAGAAAACAACGGCCGGTCTAGGTGCCGAAAAACCTAAGTCAGTGGTAAAGTGACATAATTTATTTATTAAAATTGAAGCCAAATAGCCACATACAGTTACTTTGCTTAACATTTTAGATTTAACATTTACATTTTACATTTTTGCATATTCATTTATAGATTTCACTCTTTTACTGCACAGTTCTATGTGGTATCGTTCACAGGCTTCGTTACACAGTTCACACACACATGTTGTGGTTGGGTCGTGATAAATTTTGTTTTTGGAAATTAGATGATGAAAGCTGTGAATAGATAATCTAGTTACGACATATCGCAGTTCGAAGTTTGGTGCTGTCCATGAGCAGTTTGTCATTGCTTCGCTGCCATAGAACTCCGGCCATACTTTTCCTCGTTCATCCTCCATGATCTTCAGTTGATTTCTGGAAGTGACATAATACAATACAACGGACGACTGCCTGGGTAAAGAAATATGCAATAAACATCAGGACACTTCCACTTTGTGCTGTGAACCCCGAGCGCCGCGTTGGACGGTATATCACCAGACTCCTTTAAGGCCTAGAGTAATTACTGGCTAAGGAACTGCAAAGTTTCCTCAGTAAGCATTGTTTTTTCATAATGATTATGCCAAAAAACAGAGTGGAGCTAATTGCGCACTTCAAAAATGGCACTGTAACCAGTGATACAATTCTAGCAGTCTGGACATCGTAAGCATGTATACGATTAACTCCTGTTAAAGAGGTGATTCCTGTTATTGAATCCATCGTACGGTTGTACTCTCGTCTAGATTCACAAAAAATTAATGAATTCTTTCGTTTGCTCAGAATTTTTACGGGCCATAATTACTTTGCCTTGGAAGACACCATATATGGACAAACTGATGGGATAGCCATGGCATCCTCCATTTCCAATATATAGCTAACATTTAAATCAATCACATTGAACATCGGTTCTTATTCAACCCATTCACTGGAATTAAGGAAAACGTAGAAGGAAGGACCCACAAATGTAACTTTCTTTCAACACAACCTGTTTATTTAACAGTATATAATCACAAATTTTGTTTTTCTTTACAAAATTAACCAATCTGTGAAATGAGTAAGCTTTTGCCAGAGAAATCAAAACAAGAAAACATGACAATAATTACAAGGCGACCGGACCTGCAGCCCGCCAGTTATCGGGTGGACATAGTTTCTCTTATTAAAAGCCCTTCTGCAACACATGAAAACTATATAAGCAATATTAATGACAGGAATGTTGCAGTTACTCAAACAGATGACGTAATTTTTAATTTTGAAACTGTATGTCGAAAGATTCGGGGTTAAGATGCGCACCTGTGCTTAAAGGTTAAACAGATTACAAAACAATTATTACAATGATAAGGCTGGCTTCAAGGCAAGCAATCCCTTCATTTCAATCAGTAACCAAGGTGCGCCTGGATCCCAACCCGTCCCTTTTGAGAACCTTATTCTGACAAACGCCCTGGTGACAGTTGTCTGTTAATATTTCATAAGTTAAACTGATTGTCAGTTATGAAGGCCGCTCTGAAGGAACGTTTTAAAACATTGCGTTTGGACACTTATTACAAGAGAACTCACTCGGCGGAACCACAATATCCCGTTAAAAATACACCAATAATGACCCGTTCTTTCAAAGACAGCAACGCACAGCTTAGTCCAACAGGTTGTTCAGATTATAGCTAATGCAATTTCAATCAAGGAATTGAACCGGTTAACAGCTAAATCTAACCACAAGACCCCTGTTTGTTTAACGGCAACCTGTGCCTTGGTACAACTGTTCTGACTGTATTTACGACCAAGAGCTTATTCATTAAAACATTAATGATGGGGTATAAACCAAAGAGGAAAGGCAATCCAGAAAGTAAGTTACGATCGGTCGTGAAATGGAAACCACTGTCAAAATCCAAAGACGTTTTACGCAGATGTGTTTGCCAGTACTTCTAGTACGCCCATCGATCGCATCGCACGTTCGTTTCAGTTCCGAGTGTACAGTGAGCATATAAAGATGATTAGGAAAGTGTGTCTCCCGTCAAGTATGAGGGTCCAGTGAGAAATTTCGCCTGACAGCACGCAGCCCACTTAACACAACTCTCACGCCATTTCTTCTTCATGACAATTCTCAGCTGCATTCGCAGGGGCAATGAAGATCCTCCTACAGCGTTTTCAATGGAAAGTGTTTCATCACCCACAATACAGACCGCAATTGACCCCCTGAGTTTCGTCTCTGCTCACATAAACCGCTGGCAATGAAAGCAACATTTTACCACAGACAACGAGGTATAGAGCAGTGTAGAGACTTGGCAGAAAGCACAGGCGGCAGCCTTCTATGACGAGGGTACTGGAAGGTTGGTTCAATGCTACGATAAGTGTCTAAGTCGGAGCGGCGACTATGTAGAGAAATAGCTGGAAGGTGTCGCTCATGTTGTATATAAAACATTTTTTATTTTCACAGAGGTTTCCATTTCGCGACCGATCGGCGCTGACTTTCTGAATAGCCCTCGTATAAGAACAAATTTTCAAACGACGTCTAATGTCTAGTTCAATACTCGTGATACGGGTTATATTTACGACCGAAGAGCCGACCAAGTAAAGTTCCGAGGGTCGGGTACAAACCAGTAAATAATTAGGACAGGTAGACAATGACACAAATCACCATGATTACAGAATATTACTCCCCTTTAAGCATTTCCACGGATCCACGGTGCGTCGCGGCGGTTACTGAGTGGTAATAGGCAGGTAGAAAGGGGCAGCCAGATCACGAGCGGTCGTCCGAGACGAATGTTGCCAACTAACCGACGGGACGTCGGCCTGCTGCTTGTAGTCGACGCTGGCCCCCCTGAAGTACTTCGGTATCTTCGCTTTGCGCAGGGCCTCCTTATGCAGCTCGTGGCTTCGGCCGCTCGGACCTCGTGACCACCTCCTGGTCGCGACGCTACCGTCAATCCCCAAACTTGCTGCCTCCTGCTCTCGGGCCAGCGAACTCGTATATATATCGGCAGGCAAAGACATTCTAAGGACACAACCCACAGATCCGAACTCTTCCTCATAGATATTGGCAATGGGGCCGCAAGAGGGATAGTCGATACTACAGCTGAGCCAGTGGCGCCAGACAGAACAGTCTACGAACTTAATGGCGCCATGGCTCACCATCCACAACAGCTTCAAAGATAGTATGTTACAAAAAATACATCTATGACATCATACTTTTGTATAACGGGACCGACGCAAAACTGCATCTTTTTCAACACGACTTTAACATAATACACCCCAAGATTCAGAGTACGGTAGAATACCATTCTGACTTTACACTCCCATTTTTTATTTCACTATTTTTAGGAAACCAACCACAATTAGTTCTGTTATTCATTGCTCTTCAGTTCATCCAAAGCACCAGAAAAAAGTTGTTCTTCGTGTAATGCTTTACAGCGTGGCTGGAGTTTCTCTCTCAAAACAAAATTAACTTCGTGAACTGGATATCACTAAATTTATGGCACATTACCAGCCAAATGCTCTCCACCAGCAAATGCAATGAAACCGCTTCTAACAATCGGTAGGTGACTACTCTGTCATCTCATAATAATGATAAATCTAAAATAATTGTTTTCAGGATCCATACCTAGGTGTTACATCCGGTAGGATAGGCAAATGGCTCAGAAAAGAGGTGATTTTACCCGCCTTCTACACCCCCCGTAAGGTCGGGCACCTATTAAAGCACCACGAAACCAGAGAAGACAATCGCTACGCTCAGTCGGTGTCTGTCGCGTCCAGCATAGTGAGTGTTCTTCCGCCTCCATAGGCCAAACTGGGCGCTCCTTTCGTATTCGGCTCAGAGAGCGTTAGGACCTTAGCAACTCTAAATCCGCCCTCACTATCCACCTGAACGATCATAATCATTTCATTACAAATATCAACACGAATTACAGCATTCTACATTTACAATGTAAGGGTGCTGTTTTAAACTTTTTAGAAGAAAAACAAATTATCCGCAGCACTAAATATGATCCATCGGGCATTTTGAACGAGCAAATTGTAAGGTGTCAGGCAAATCCAACACCTTCCATGAAAACCCTGACATGATAAGCAAATCCAGCAGTATGTCACATAGCTCCGAATAAATCATGACATTAAATTAACCAAAGTAATACGATTAACGAGTGAGAAAATGGAATACCACAGACTAACACAAGAATGCTTAAATGCATGTCATACCTTCCAACCGTGAAACAGACACAGTTCCGAGGGGAGAAACGAGAACAGAAGCCGAGAGCAGAACCGTGTTAAGCTAGAAGGCCCTACGATAAGGGACGGACACCCACGTCGCCAGCCAACCGCCAGGACCACCGCCCATGTTAAAAGATAGAGCCCTCCAGAAGAACAGTATATATCTTACGATAACACTAAAGGACCACACCAGCTGCAAGTTTTAGCGTGAGACTTTTTCGCGTCTCTGTTACGTTGCAAACGTTAAAAACATTGCCCCACCACGAAAAGTATAACGTTTCTCATTGGATAGACAGAATTTTTGTAGGCGGAGCTTAAGGTTAACATTGAGACCCTGATTGGTCAGATGAAAACACAGCCAGATAGTTTTTTTAAACCAACTTCGGTAAATTGTAGTAAGGAGAAGTTAGGGGAGAGTTGCTTCCGAGACGGCGAGCTGTATGGAGCTGCGCCACCCGCCGCCCCCTGATGCTGCCTAACCAACGACAAGGTAATGAACGAACGTGATGCCGCATAACAGCGCATAAAGCTTCACTCAGAACTGCAGAAGTCTTATCTGTTAAACCCCTTTTTACGTAATACTAGTGTCGATCGTCAATTAAATCTCATGGCGTTCACATTTGCTACTTGAAGTAAAAATCTGAAACGCGATGATTTTTCTGCTATATAATTATTGAGAAGCCACATCAGTCACTGTAATTTACGACAAGTTAGATAAGTAATTAAAGATAATTGAGGGTCACTGTAGACCATTTTGGTAGTTTTCTCTTTTGTAAAACTTAATTTAAACCTAGATTATAGATGTGATATGGCATAGGTCATCCTTCGATCCATTGTAGAACTTGGAAACCCATTCAGGCAATATTCGTTCACATTTTTGTTGAACGCAGTTGGTTTTTATCATCCTATATTAAAACATTTCCTTTTATCATTAGTGCAATTTATGAACAATGTTTTGTGAGTAGAATAAAATTTCCAATGGTAAACTTAACTGCTTTTTCGACGTTATTTTACCAGATAACTAAAAATAGGAAAGCCTTTAACCCCTTCCACTAAATTTAGTTAGTATTAAGATCCTTTTACAGGGAGTGCAGTGGAGCTGATGTTGAAATCATTAAGTATTTGGTTATACCATCGCTAGTCTCACTGAATTCTTCTGAACTTTACATGTCATGTGTGGTCTGGCGTATCCTTACCAGCAACAGGTCCCAGGTTCAAACTAGTCAATTCCCTAAAAAACACGCTCAGAGCGTCGTTGCGCGAAAGTGGTAGGGAGACACGACTTAGAACAAACAGACACCACGCAAATGTTAGAAAATTTCGCTTAAGCACGTAGTAGTGTTGAATAAGCAGCGTCCGGTCTCATCTCATTTTCCTTCTAGTATCTGATTTTTGTACGTCACACACATATACTTCTTAACTGGGTCAGTGTTCTCGCCATTGCTTTGGTGACTCTTGATTAGGCTTAGGTACTATACGGCCTGTCTCCTATAGTGAGGTCTGCAAGGTCCACCCTGCTCGTTTTACATAGCTGCAAAATGTCCTCTTTTATGGAGGACTGTATATTTTTAATTCTTTATCCTATCACTACGCCGCATTATTGTCCATCACTTTCTGTGTTCTCACTAAATCAAAATTTACCCGCCTTTCGTAGTTTAAAATTTGTTTCAGGTCTTATGTTAGCCTCTTTGAGTTGTCGGCTTTTAGTTAGCAGGTTTTAAACTGAACCTACTGTAATGTGTCCCTTTAGTGCCAGTGCTGCTAGGTATTAACTGGTATAGTAGTTTTTGACAGCGAGGAATTCGTTGAAACGTTTCTTCAAAACAGCATTCTCACTACGCTGATAATAAGAGAAGATCTCATAAGTGACATGTCATTGTGAATGCCTGCATTCGCATGCAACCTTTAGTCTTTTTTTTTTCGCATCACAAGCATCCTTTCCTCTGTATTCACCACTGTATTGCCTAGTATACACTGAAGAGCCGACACATTCCGGGCTTCTGGTTAATAGGATATTGGTCATCATTTGGAACGTGATACAACAGGAATTCTAAGTGGAATGGATTACTGCAGTCCTTGGATGGTTTCCTGAGACATGCTGTACAGATATGTGCGCACAGATTACAAAAAAATCCCTCGCGGCGGCGCGTCAATGCATTTCCCAAAACAGGATGTGTAATTCTACTACCAAATCTCTCAAGTCACAGTTGCGGTGCGTATGCGAAGAATGAACCTAAACAGGTTAACCCATATCACAACTGGGAAAAATAAAGGAAAAAAGACAAAGAATTAGAATCGCCAAATTTACAGAGCCAAAATGCAATCAGAAAAATCACACAAACATGGGATTTCGAGGAAGTACAGAGGAAGACCAAATAACAACAATGGATAGAGCAACGGAAACTCACTCATTCGTTGCGCAAGACAGAACAGAAGACTATAAGGAAGCGTAGTCTGAAGCGAGAGAAGTAGCAACTGAAATGATGACTTCTTGGTAAGCAGAAAGCACTTTGCAGTTATTTTCAGAACGTAAGATGTGAGAGAAGATAAGAAAAACTAGTGGAGGGTGCGGGAGGGGGGGCCTATCTGCATAGACAGCAGAGGCAAAGGCAGAATGAAGAGACTAAAATAGAACCTACTGTAACTGCCAATCGGACTTCACTGCGTATTTTGCTCCATTTTATCAGATTTTTGAATTAAGGAAAAAATACGAAGAATACATGTATTTCCGAGATATATATAATGTGGCTAAATGGCTGACGTAAATAGTGTTTACTCCGTGCAGTGAAAATGTGGCTTTAGTAATTTGTGGAGTTTAGCTAGTTGTGTATTTGTACTGTGGGAAAATTTCTGAATGTGGCATCCGGAAACGCAATTGCAGGCTCCGCTAAAAACACAAACAATTCCTCTGCGTGCCTTTGTTCCATCTGCTGCGAGTAACTGTAATCGGTATTTCTGTTTCAACAAACGAACGTTTGCATGCGAAATGGTAGGTGAGAGGAAGGTATTTAGAACCCAAACATTTTTTTAGCAAATGCGAACCACGAAAGGCGGTGATCCATACCGACTGAGAAATGTTGATCGTTCAGTAGTTTCCCAGCAGAGAAAGTTTTCCTATCTGTTTCGATTGAGGTCGGCACTGTTTTCGTGAACACAGCATCCGAGAATTGCAGAACAAAGAAAACACGTAAAACACGTAGAAATATTCTGAAACTAATGATGACTAAACTAACGAATGCCTAGTAGAACAAAGGAACCACAGTAGTGGGACGGTTCCTCTAAAATAATCCCATTTGATTGTACTGTCAAGGACGTGAGAAACCAACTGGTTGTAATAGTTTTACGGTTCCCTTGGTGCGTCGCAGGTGGAAGTACAGGCATCAGGGTAAGGTGAATCTACCGTCGGCTAGACCCTGCATACGATGTCCCTTGTCCCAGTAGGCAGCTCGTGGTCGTCGGACCGTTTATCACTCACCTTTGACGCTACGTCGATCGCTACGAAGAAATGGGCTAGATGACATTGGGCAGTGATTTTTTAGAATATTAAGTCACTTTTATTAAGTTTGGTAATGTTCAACACGCCTGATAAAATGATTAAAATCATTCACAGTGACTGACAAGGTCAAGGAAAAGGTCAAGGAAACTTCTATATTATTCCTAGACAAACACTATATACCACCACCATCGTTCACAGATATGCCACCACGCCTAACCAGTAAACATCCTGTGACTGCCAAACTTGGTGAATGCGCTTTGTATTTCTTCAGCATAACAGAAACCTCTGTTATTTCTTACCCAGTCAATCGGAAGCCAGGAAAAAGCTGAGCTTCCTTAAATGCCTTATAATGCTTTGCTGTAACCTCAAACGCATAATTGGTAGAAAACGTCTTGTTGCCCTATACCGAGGTGACAAAAGTCATGAGATACCGCCTAATATAGTGTCGAACCTCCTTTTTCTAGTGTAGTGCAGCAGCTCTACGTGGCATCGACTCAACAAGTCGTTGAAAGTCCGTTGCTTCAAATATTAAGCCATCCTGCCTCTGTGGACGTCCATAATTGCGAAAGTGTAGACGGTGCAGGATTTTGTGCACGAACTGACCTCTCGATTGTGTCCCATAAATGTTCGATGGGAGTCGAATGGGGCAATATGGGTGGCCAACTCATTCGTTCGAAGTATTCAGCATGTTCTTCAAACCAGTCGTGAATAATTGTGAGCCTGTGACAGGCCATACTGATATCCATAAAGGTTCCATCGTTGTGGTCTCCAGGTACACGAACATAACCATTAACAGTCAATGATCGGTTCAGTTGCACCGGAGGACCCGTTCCATTCCATTATGGAGCTACAACCAGCTTGCACAGTGCCCTGTTAACAATTTGGCTGCATGGCTTCGTGGAGTCTGTGCCTCACTCGAACCGTACCATCAGCTCTTACCAACTGAAATAGCAAATCATGTGACCAGGCCACGATTTTCCAGTACTCTAGGATCCAACCGATATGACCACGAGCCCTGGAGAGGCGCTGCAGGCGATATCATGTTTTTGGCAAAGGCACTCACGCCAGTCATCTGCCACCATACCCCATTAACGTGTAATTTCGCCGTACAATCCTAACGTATACGTTCGTCATACGTCCCACATTGATTTCTGCGAATATTTGACGCACTGTTACTCGTCTGTTAGCACCGACAGCTCTGAGCAAACGCCGCCGCTCTCGGTCATTAAGTGAGGGACATCGGTCACTGTGTTGTCAGTGATGAGACATAATGCCTGAAATTTGGTATTCTCGGCACAGTCCCGCCAAGGCATTGCCCTTTTATACCATGTGTTTACGTTACTACTGCCATTTGTATATCTACATATCGCTATCCCATTGCGTTTTGTCACCTTATTGGATAAGCTTATGTCGTGTGTGTCAAGACGCGCGGGGTAGCCGTGCGGTCAGGGGTGTCTTGTCACGTCAGGGGTGTTTTGTCACGGTCCGCGCGGCTCCCCTCGCCGGAGGTTCGAGTCCTCCCTCGGGCATGGGTAGTGTGTTGTCCTTAGCGTAAGTTAGTTTAAGTTAGATTAAGAGTAAGCTTGGGGACCGATGACCTCAGTAGTTTGGTCTCATAAGACCTTACCACAAATTTCCAATTTCCATGTGTGTCAACACACCACAAGTGTAAGCCACTGCACTATATATTAGAGGAGAGTACCCCTTATTCAGTTTGACTGCTCTGCTTACGTATTTGGCGAATCAGACATGAACCTTACAGTAGGGTACATAGTTAGTCCCAGCTCAGATACCTGGTTGGCAGCGACACCGTATATTCTCTTGAAATGATTCAAGAACTCTAACGGCAGTCGAAACCATTCCAGCGAAAGATTTGTGGAGATGTCTGGATGTATGATGGACTGCATTTCGTCTCTACAAATCAGTTCAGACGTACTCTGTTGGATCAGGTATGGGGCTTCACTGTATGTCCGATCTCTTCACACCTGATAATTTCGCTCAGCAGGGCTGTTCTGTGTGGACGAACACAGGGCCAATGAAAAGATATCAGGGCTCAGAACTCTGAAAAATCAAACATAATGTTGTAACATATCAGTTCTGTCTCTCTGGGATTTATATCATTCTCCTACCACCAGCGAAGCTTCGCGTACCCACCGAGCATGATGGTTACAGTGATTCACCCTCCCAAGTTAAGTGGTACTACTCCACTCTTTCAACGACTGTAACGACACCACTTTCCACCCCACGTCGAAAATCATTCTAATAAAACAGGAAGCGGGATTCATCAATGAAGACTAGACTGTTGCGTTTATCGAACTCTAGTCTCTAGCCTTATTCCTTCAGTCATCCATTTTTTCATGGACCAAGGAGGTCGATGCTGAAATTCCACAAATGACCACGGAGATAAGAGCTCGACACGCAGTCTGAAGTTCAGTGGGCTTGATCAACACGTTGTAGTACAGTGCCATTGCTCAAATGGCTCTGAGCACTATAAGACTCAACTGCTGTGGTCATCAGTCCCCTAGAACTTAGAACTACTTAAACCTAACTAACCTGAGGACATCACACACATACATGTCCGAGGCAGGATTCGAACCTGCGACCGTAGCAGCAGCGAGGCTCCGGACTGGAGCGCCTAGAACCGCACGGCCACCGCGGCCGGCACAGTGACATTCCCCGACCACTACATTCCACAGATATACATTACTGAATGTTACTTCATTTCATTATCAATCAATTATATCGATGTAAGAGAAGAATTTAATAATTTCAGTTGCAAAGAAGACTAAGTAGATTGCAAAATACTTACCGCAATTATTTACAGAACAGTGGAAAGGCTGGTAGAACCGGACCACGAGGAAAACCAGTTTGGGTTCTGAAGAGGTAACACTGACCCAAAGACTTTCTTACTGTTAGAAGATAGGTTCAAGAAATGCAAACTTACGTTTACAACATTTGCACGTTTCGAAAAAATGTTCAATCTTGTTCGCTGGAATACGCATGTTGAAATTCTGAAGGTAGGAGTAAAATACAGGGAGCGAAAGGATATATACAACTTGCACAGAAACCACACTTCAGTTATAGGTCGCAGGATATGAAAAGGAAGCAACGGATCGGAATGATGTGAGACATGGTTGTAGCCTATCCACGATGTGATTCACCCTGTCTACATCTACATCTGCATATATACTCCGCAAGCCATCGTACGTGCATGGCGGAGGGTATCACGTACGACTACCAGTCATTTCTTTACTTATTACATTTGTATATAGAGGGAGAGAAAAACGATTGTCTACAAGCCTCCGTGGTCCTTCCTCGAAATATGCCATCGATCTACAGTCGGCCTCAAATGTCGCAATGCCACCTCGTGGAAAGTGCGTCGTTTTTCGTCCAAAGATTCTCACTTGGTTTCACGAAGGATTTCCGTAATACTTGCGTGATGGTCGAAGCTACCAGTAATAAATCTAGCAGCACGCCTCTGAATTTCTTCGATGTCTTCCTTTAATCCTACCTGGCGGGAATCCCAAACACTCGAGCAGTACACAAGAATGACTCGCACTAGCATTCTACTCACCGTCTCCTTTATAGAAGCGCCACACTTTCCCAAAATTCTCCCACGTACTCATTCCATTTCTCATCGCTCTGCAACATTACGCCAATATGTGTCAAGCAGCTGTGCTCAATGGCTACAGGATTGTTTTTCCTACTCATCCGCATTAACTTACATTTTTCTACACTTAGAGCAAGCTACCATTCAGCATACCAACTAGAAATTCTCCCCAAGTCTCCTTGTATCCTTCTACAGTCACTCGACGACGATATCCCCCGGTACACCACAACGTCATCAGCAAAAATCCGTAAATTATTGTTCATCATATTTACACAGGGCGGACATTGATGCAACTGATAAATTGCAAGGACGGATTCGTGACTGGAACTAGGGAAGAAAGGTCCTATGAACATATATGCGGAAGTGTATCGTTGCCACGGTAGATGGCGCTAACGAACGATAGGTCCTCTGACCCCGTTTCGTGAGTTCCTTGTGTGTTGCAGGTTGTGTGATTCACGCAACGTACTGTAAGCAGCAGAATGGTCCGTTATTTATGTCAGGAACAATTATAGACGGTGCTTGTTCTCCCAAGAGGATGCAAGCGGTCGAGAGGCAGCAAGGTTATACCAAAACAAGTACCTTCACAGACACCAACCACATCACCAAACGTTTCAAGTCCTTTTTAGGAGTTTATGTGACCTTGAGTCCTTTCAGACAGACGACCGAGCCGGGAGGCGATAAACTGTGTGTACACCAGATCTGCATGACTGGGTTCTCCAGGATATTGAGACGAACCATAGTACAAGCTCCTAGCAAGTGGCACGCCAACATGGTTAAAGGCGAAGTACGATTATGTGTATCCCTCTCGAAAACCGCTACTAGCGCTATCACCTGCAACACACAAGAAACACAAGGTGCTTGGTCAGAGGAATTGTCATTCGTCAGCGCCATCTACCGTGGCAACATTTCCAGACACAACATCATAGGACCTTTTTTCCTCCATTTCCAGTCAGGATCCGTCCCTGGTGTTTCTTTTACGTATGTTCACCCTGGATAGAGAATAAAAGCGGTCCTGTCACACATTCATGGGGCACTCCTGACGATACCCTTGTCTCTGATGAACACTCGCTATCGAGGACAAAGTACTGGGTTCTGTTATTTAAAGTCTTGGAGGCGCTCACATGTATGGAAACCTAATCCCTATGCTCGGACCTTCGTCAGCAGTATACAGTTAGGAATTGTGTTACATGCTTTCCGGAAATCTAGGAATATGGAATCTGCCCTTTGCCCTCAATCCATGGTTTGTAGGATATCGCGTGAGAAAAGGGCAAGCTGCGTTTCGCACGAGCGGTGCCTTGTAAATCCGTGTTGATTTGTGGACAGAAGCTTTTCTCTCTCAAGGAAATTCATTATATTCGAACGCATTATGTGTTCAAGATTTCTACTGCGAACCGATGTTAAGGCTATTGGTACGTAATTAGGCGGGTCCGTTCTTTTACCTATCTTATAGACGAGAAACACCTGCGCTTCTTTCCAGCCGCAAGAGACTTTGCGTTGGGCGAGAGTTTGGCGATAGATGCAAGCTAAGAGAGGGGCCAATGTCGCAGAGTACTCTATGTAAATCGAATTGGGGTTCCTTCTAGACCTGACGACCTATTTCTTTTCAACTCTTTCACTTCCTTCTCTACGCCAGGGATGCCTATTTCTATGTCCTCCTTTAGGTGGGTCTGTACGATTGTATGATTGTTTGATCGTCCTGCATGAATGATTTCTTAGACGCGAAATTTAAAACTTCAGCTATCTTTTGCGGGCGCGGACGGCAGAGAGAGCACCCAGCGCCCACTGGGCATAAATACTGGACAAGATCCTCCAATACGGCAGTCTCAGGTAGCACCTGAAGAAGGCAACGAGTTACGTTGTCGAAATATTGTGCCAGAGCGACACAAACATCCGGCAGTAGACCCTATTATTCCACACGTCAAGATCTCGCCGGAAAAGCCTGAAGAGTTACGACGTTTGTTTTGTTTAAAAAGCCTTAGAAGTTTTCGCACAAAAAAATTCCTAGGCATCATATTTCGTCACGCTCTCGTAGCACTACAGTGGACCCACCTGATGGTTTCCACACCTCGATCCGTATCCGCCCCGCTGCAATTTGTTAAATATCGCCTGTTTTACTTGGTCTTCAATCGTCCTGAAATTGTTCTCCCACTCTTAGCACATACACAATCTTTGAATTAACTGTTACGTGTGGGAAGAGGGTGGTTGTCCGGCAAATGAATACCCAACGCGGCTGATGAATATAGACTGTATTGACGAAATAAACCTCGGGTGAACAGCCTGGTATGAGTGTGCATAGGACACAATATTTCGGCAATCGACCACGTTGCCATCATCACGTGCGCTGATGATGATGGCAACGTGGTCGATTGCCGAAATATTGTGTCCTATGCACACTCATACCAGGCTGTTCACCCGAGGTTTATTTCGTCATAAAATAGACTGTATTGTCGACCCTCTGTGCTGTCCGATTAAGTTGGTGTACATTGTACAACAGTACCAACCGCAACTCAATGATAAACGTGCATCGCTTCGTAGTTCACCTATCCTTCACGAAAGACACTAATTCTAAGTCTCCATAGCATAACTTCGATGGGCTATTGGCCCCAGTGAGATATCTGACAAAATATGCTGCCACAAGGGACTTTATAAGAGAAATTCCGGGATGGTTCTAATACTGCTTAGAACATCTACTCGCAAGATTCTCCGCTGCTGTTAAGTATCCATACGCAGTCGCGACTACAAGGCCATCGGCGACTGTCTCCCACAACGCTCAGTATATACACAGAAAGATAATAAGCATAGCCCTACTTACCTGTACCAAAGTGAGATACTGCGTCATAGCACGAAGTCAGCTTTGTTCACCTGACATAACCACATCTAAATCTCTAGTTATTGTTACAGTTTAAAATGTCAGTTTTGAGCACCAACCAACGACGCTTAAAACGTGTACATACTTACATTTCGCAGACATTAGACGTGCTTATCGCACCGGTGAGACGGAACTGTCACTAGCTACTTGGTCCGGCCACCGGCAACAATTACTTAGCAGAGTCTATGTCAGAAACGTCAGGTTTCCTAATATTTACAAATTAGCTACTTTGATGACCCACAGCTGTAACTCAACTGTAAACTCCCTTGGAGAATTTTACGACCTATCTGTATTTTAATGGTAGGGCTATTTTGTTCCTCTCAGCCTTCCAGACCAGGGACTGGTCCACCCTGATGTTCCTAAGGGATCCCTTCCCACTAAAACTGCGCCTTACTCATTAGTTTTGGCGGACTATTCCTACGCCAAACTTCGTCGCTTTTGCCTCTCTCTGGGACTACTTAGCGGACTCGCGTCTTCTGCAGCCGCACCTCGCCGCCTTACGTGAGAGCAGTTGAGAATGGCTGCCACTAGCCTCCTCGAATTCTGATGTGTGACTCAATTAAAACTAACAGTACTCTTTTAAGAAATGTTGTATTCTGACGCAGGTTGCATCAATAAATTGTAAAATTCACAAAGCATATATTTATGACGTGTTGTACGACAAGTTTTTCTTTTTCTCAACTTTAGAAATATCGTAATGCTATGGCCGGAAATGAGTGTAGGCAGTGAAATAACATGTCACTGCAGTGTCTCGTCTGTTTGAAATTGTTAACTCTTCTTGCAGTTCTGCCGTTTATTAGTCTGTTCGATCTCTTCAGAATCTGTTACTTTCATTCCTGAAATAAAAAAACTAATCTGTGTTTATGCTTATTTATTCTCGAATCGTAATGCAGCATGTTGCATATTATCTTCATGACCAGTACTACAAGCTGATCGTTTGCAAAAATTAGTGTCATAATATGTTGACTGGTGTTAAACTGTACCCATAGTCGAGTAAAATATTTAGCCATTCGATCTGAATTTCTTATAGATCTATGTGTTATATGTACTAAGAATAAAATGCTGTCCGGTCTGAAGTTCACATTAGTAAAATGAGTTTTATTGGAAGTACTGCTTCTTCTCCCTAGAATGAGAAGATATTTTGTTGATGCACACCTAGATAGTTAGAAATGAGCACCATAATGAAACAAGAGAAATAAGAGATCGCACAGAAAGATTTAAGCATTCTTTTTCCCCACCCACTCTTCAGAAGCGGAATGGTACAGAAATAGACTGCAGGTGATGAACTCTCTGCCAAGAGTTAAAGTGTGAATTTCAGTCATGCAGAGGTACACATGCTACTAGCTACTGACATGTTAAAATCATAATCTCTTCTGTTAACTGTTGCAGATACACTTTATTTTTCAGTAGGCTATATTGAGCGTTATCCTGCCTTTTCTCAGTCAAAGACTTTTATGGAACACTCTTATATTGACGAACTTGAATTTCTTTATTACATTTGTAGTGCTAAGAACTGAATTGACTTGCCGCCTTCGCTACGCCTACGCTATCAAGAGGTTGTTATCCTCTTATGTAGGATCATAAGACCATACGTTTCTGTTTTCCGTTTAAGTTAATTCAATTCAAACCCATTTTGTACACATGATGCCAAATTTTACATTGGTCAGCAAGTGGCTTTTCATTAATCTATACAGACATTTTGCACTGATGTACATGTACACTAAATTTCGTTGTGTATGATTTATAAGTGTGGCTATTAAGAGTACATCATACGTGTTGTATCAAATGGAGTTGATGTGCTCTAAGATCCTGCGATGGAGTTCCACCCAGTTTGACCTACATACAGAAGAGCAGATCTGTAAGAGTTTGAGTATATCTTCAAATGTTCAATTCTTGTCATGTAATACACTATTGGCCATTAAAATCGCTACAACAAGAAGAAATGCAGATGATAAACAGGTATTCATTGGACAAATATATTATACTAGAACTGACATGTGGTTACATTTTCACGCAATTTGGGTGCATGGATCCTGAGAAATCAATACCTAGAACAACCACCTCTGGCCGCAATAAAGGCCTGGGCATTGGGTCAAACAGAGCTTGGATGGCTTGTACAGCTACAGCTGCCCATGCAGATTCAACACGATACCACAGTTCATCAAGAGTAGTGACTGGCGTATTGTGACGAACCAGTTGCTCGGCCACCATTGACCATACGTTTTCAGTTGGTGAGAGATCTGGAGAATGTGCTGGCCAGGGCAGCAGTCGAACATTTTCTGTATCCAGAAAGGCCCGTACAGGACCTGCAACATGCGGTCTTGCATTATCCTGCTGAAATGTAGGGTTTAGCAGGGATCGAATGAAGAGTAGAGCCACGGGTCGTAACACATCTGAAATGTAACGTCCACTGTTCAAAGCGTCGTCAATACGAACAAGAGGTGACCGAGACGTGTAACCAATGGCACCCCATACCATCACGCCAGGTGATACGCCAGTATGGCAATGACGAATACACGCTTCCAATGTGCGTTCACTGCGATGTCGCCAAACACGGATGCGACCATCATGATGCTGTAAACAGAACCTGGATTCATCCGAAAAAATGGCGTTTTGCCATTCGTGCATCCAGGTTCGTCGTACACCATCGCAGGCGCTCCTGTCGGTGATGCAGTGTCAAGGGCAACCGCAGCCATGGTCTCCGAGCTGATAGTCCATGCTGCTGCAAACGTCGTCGAACTGTTCGTGCATTTGGTTTTTGTCTTGCAAGCGTCCCCATATGTTGACTCAGGGATCGAGACTTGGCTGCACGATCCGTTACATCCATGCGGATAAGATGCCTGTCATCTCGACTGCTAGTGATACGAGGCCGTTGGGTTCCAGCACGGCGTTCCGTATTAGCCTCCTGAACCCACCGATTCCATATTCTGCTAACAGTCATTGGATCTCGACCAACGCGAGCAGCAATGTCGCGATACGATAAACCGCAATCGCGATAGGCTACAATCCGACCTTTATCAAAGCCGTAAACGTGATGGTACGCATTTCTCCTCCTTACACGAGGCATCATAACGACGTTTCACCAGGCAACGCCGATCAACTGCTGTTTGTGTATGAGAAATCGGTTGGAAACTTTTCTCATGTCAGCACATGGTAGGTGTCACTACCGGCGCCAACCTTGTGTGAATGCTCTGAAAAGCTAATCATTTGTGTATCACAGCATCTTCTTCCTGTCGGTTAAATTTCGCGTCTGTAGCACGTCATCTTCGTGGTGTAGCAATTTTAATGGCCAGTAGTGTATATGGACTCACTCAAGGTTGGTGAGTAAGGCTGTTCTTGTAAGAAATGAAGATATTGAAGTTCTTAATCGGCAGTAATGATGGAGCGTATAAACAGCTGGCTCAAGACCTTTAATGCTAGTTTCACCTGTATCTTCGGTTGACATTGTAAGGTTTGTGGACGCCTTGCCAGCCATTTCACCAAGGAATATCGCATGACGGTATTGCGGACAGAATTTTGGTCACTGTCTATAGGGATTAGGTATATCTCTTAGCCACAGTGTGCTGATTGTTATTGCTGTGGTCTTCAGTCCTGAGACTGGTTTGATGCAGCTCTCGATGTTACTCTCTCCTGTGTAAGCTTCTTCATTTCCCAGTACCTACTGCAACCTACATCCTTCTGAATCTGTTTAGTGTATTCATCTCTTGGTCTCCTTCTACGATTTTTACCCTCCACGCTGCCCTCCAATACTAAATTGGTGATCCCTTGATGCCTCAGAACATGCCCTACCAACCGATCCCTTCTTCTAGTTAAGTTGTGCCACAAACATCTCTTCTCCCCAATCCTATTCAATACCTCCTTATTAGTTATATGATCTACCCATCTAATCTTCAGCATTCTTCTGTAGCACCACATTTCGAAAGCTTCTATTTTCTTCTTGTCCAAACTAGTTATCGTCCATGTTTCACTTCCATACACGGCTACGATCCTTACAAATACTTTCAGAAACGACTTCGTGGCACTTAAATCAATACTCGATGTGTGTTGGTGAAGATCCACATTATCAGTACATTGCGAGAAGTCTCGCATCGAAGCTTGTGAAACATTATTCATGTGACGCTGCGCGGCGCTCATGGCAGGCCAAGCAACTTTTACTGAATGCTGCACTGCACTTCAAAGTAGTACAGAACTTCACACTATTTGTCAACAAGGAACGAACAGTGGTCGGAACGTTCCACCAGTAATTCTCTTCCTCAACGATAGAAACACACTCCTTGGTCACGAAGGCATTCCAGAACCGCTGTGCGAACGTCTTGATCGTTAAAAAAATCTCTTGCTCTGCAGCTGTTCCTTCAGCTTAAAGAACAGACGGATATCGCGTGCATCAAGGTGTGGACTTCCAGATCAGCATCACCTTCGTGGTCACGTTGCTGGCACCATTTCACTGCGGCTGGGCGCAACGTTTCATTCCACATACCGCCAGAATTTAGACGTTTTGCCTACAAGAATCGTACTGTCCCTCAATCCTCAACCGTGGAGTACGTCTCCAGTCACCGCGCCACTTCTATTGCACACTGTGGTACGATTGTTAACCTGAAACACGCACTCCCTTCTGAAAATGCACTAGTCTTGTTGCGCAATGGTTTTAGCGTGGGGCGACAAATGTAACACACTCTCTGAAGCCTCCAAGCAAAACCTACACATTTAGTTAAACATTTTGCAAAAGCAGTTAGACGAATGTAAGGCCGCCTACGGAAAAAAATGAAGAAGCGGAGCCTCCGATTGCAAATGGAGTATACGTGCATAGCAACGAAAAGAGCAACAGCGGGCAGAAGCAAGTTGTGATTGCCTGCGTGGAACTGAGATGAGCACAATGCTGCTGTCGCAGTCCCTGCTCTACTCAGATTTCAATTTCGTATTCAGACGAATTAGGCACGCCGTCTCCGACAAAAGAAAGTCAATCGCTTGTCCCAAAATAATTTCCGTTCCGAAGCTAATCCTGTACGTCTTGCTCCATTGTGACACATATTCTGCTAACGCCGGCCGCAGGGGTCTAGCGGTTTTAGGCGTTCAGTCCGGAACCGCGCGACTGCTACGGTCGCAGGTTCGAATCCTGCCTTGGGCATGTGTGTGTGTCATGTCCTTAGGTTAGTTAGGTTTAAGTAGTTCTAAGTTCTAGGGGACTGATGACCACAGATGTTAAGTCCCATAGTGCTCAGAGCCATTTGAACCATTTATTCTGCTAACACTCATTGGATCACGACCAACGCGAGCAGGAATGTCACGATACGATAAACCGCAATCGCGATAGGCTACAATTCGACCTTTATCAAAGTCGGAAACGTGATGGTACACATTTCTCCTCTTTACACGAGGCATCACAACAACGTTTCACCAGGCAACGCCGGTCAACTGCTGTTTTGTGTATGAGAAATCGGTTGGAAACTTTCCTCACGTCAGCACGTTGTAGGTGTCGCTAGCGGCGCCAACCTTATGTGAATGCTCTGAAAAGCTAATCATTTGCATATAACAGTATCATCTTCCTGTCGGTTAAATTTCGCGTCTGTAGCACGTCATCTTCGTAGTGTAGCAATTTTTATGTCCAGTAGTGTAATTGGAGCTAGACGCGTTGGATATTCCATTTCGGAAATCGTGAATTCAATACTCCGAGATCCACAGTGTCGAACGTTTCCGCTAGGACAGTGCGGAGAAATGTGGCGTCAATGGGCTATGGCAGCAGACGACCGACCTGAGTGCCTTTGCTAAGAGCACGACATCACCTGCAGCGCCTCTCCTTCGCTCGTGACCGCATCAGCTGAATCCTAGACGACTGGAAAACCGTGGCCCGGTCACATTGTAAGGTGGTCATGTCATTTGGTTTTGGTATGTCATCGATGTGTACATCAGAAACACAAAGGAAGTTACTTTACTGTTAAACCATCTTTGGTCTTGTCGTGGCACAGTCTCTGCCTCTGCGCAGTCTGATTTATCCTTAGTTGAAGCGTAGTAGGTGATGGACGTATTTAGTAGTGCTGTGTGGACTTGTGGTTGTATCTGTTAGATGAAGAAAGGATGAATATGATATACACAATTAAATATGAAAGGAATATAAATTTTGAATTATGTTTTGAGGTAAGACTGCAGCACTACGCACCTGATTTGTGGGAATGATTTTTGTCAGCAAGTTAACTTGCTCAGAGCTCAAAGAAACAGCACCCCACTTACCTGAGTTCTGCATTAACATATTAATTGATTAAGCTGTTTGATCTTTATAGAAATTCTCTGTTAACATTCTGTCCTTTTTAAATCATTGTTCACTTTGTTAAGATAGTATTGTTCAGATCAACGTTACGTGTGAAGATCAGGCGAAGTTTTTACTCTGTCCTTTGAATATATCCTTCATTCTAAACTCGTTGTCTTGGAATATCATCTCGTAGGAATAGTTACCCTCCTCACCCACTGTTTATCATGCAACAGTTTGAATATGTATCTAGAAACAGAAATTTGGCTTGGACGCTGCCTGCTTGCTGTCTGTAGTTGTGCTTTTTAGAAATCCGCAACAATGTTGTCAAGACGCGAGTAACTGGAATTTTTGATTAGGGCCAGGTAATTACTTTACTTCCGTTGTGTATTTAATACAAAGACAAGTTGCATTCAGATCAATTGCGGTTCAGTTCAAATTAGGTTCCGTTTAGTCAAAGTTTAGCACACGAGTTTAAGTTGGATACCAGTTTGTAGGGGCATGGTTTTTGATAATACGTAGATTTTATAGAGTGCGAGGTGAAGCTGGCCTAAATCAAATAGAGAAACAAAATATAGTGGGGAAGTTACAAGATGAGTCCCGAATTCAGTTGGTAAGAGCTGATGGCAGGGTTCGAGTGTAGGGAAAACACGACGGAGCTGTGGACCCAAGTTGTCAACGAGGCGCCGTGCAAGCTGGTGGTGGCTCATAATGGTGTGGGCTGTGTTTGCGTGGAACGGACTAGGTCCTCTGGTGCAGCTGAAATGATCATTGACTGTAAATGGTTACCAAAGAAGGCTGGAATTTTTATGGATGATAATGCGCCATGTAACTAGGCCACAATTGTTCGCGATTGGTTTGAAGCGCATTCTGGACAGTTCGACTAATGATTTGGCCACCCACACTGCCCGACGTGAATCCCATCGAACAATTAAGGGACTTAATCGAGAAGTCAGTTCGTGCACAAAATCCTACACCGTCAACACTACCGCAGTTATGGACGACTATAGAAGCAGCATGGCTCAATATTTCTGCAGGGTACTTCCAAAGACCTGTTGAGTCCATACCACACCGAGTTGCTGCATTACTTCGGGCGAAAGAAAGTCCGACACGATATTCGCATGACATCGCTCACTTCAGTCTATACTGTCACAAGTTTTACCATGTTGTCTACTATGGAGACGTTGGTCGTCAATCGGATCGCCACAGACAGAAGCAAGCGTCGTCTCTGAACACCACTGAATGCGACTCCACCGCTCAGACGACTATGTTCTTTGGTGTACGGTTTCAACAGAAAATGACACGTGGCAGCTTGAGAGCTCAGCGCTGCTGCCACTAAGCTATTCCGCCGTTTCGTGTTGACACTCTGCTTGTAACATCTGCCGGATTTCAGATGTTGTCATGCGTCTGTTCATCAGAAGCAGACGTAAATTCTTACGATCTTCTTGTGGCGTGGTTCTGAAGGAGCCGTGTCTGTCCCTGCCACTCATTCTGCTGTAGCGCCACTACAGCCAAGCGTCGGTGAGACGTGTCGATGTTGTGCTCCGTCGTCCCTCATCCGACCAAGCCACGATTTTCCAGTCGATATGATCACGAGGCCAGGAGAGGCGCAGCAGGTGATGTGCTGCTAGCAAAGGCACTCTCGTCGTTTGTATGCTGCCATAGCCCAATATCGCCAAATTTAGCCTCAGTGTCCTGACGGATACGTTCGTCGTACATCCCATACTGATTTCTGTGGTTGTTTCAAACTGTCTTGGATATTAATAACCGCTTCAGCTGTATTTGGTCCTTTATTACTGGACCACTACCGGTTTCGTGGCACTAAAAGCCACAACTTCATGTGAAAATATGATTAAAACATTAGAGCGGAAAGTTTGGAATCTTTTTACCCGACATTCGTTGGCCATCAAAACACCGCTAAAAGATGGTGTGTCATAGATTAATGACTGCCGGATTCCAATATGATTTGTTGGTCCAATACAAATCCAACCACAGTGATCGCTTCTCCGACCTATCTAATCTTCACCATTATCTCTAGCACCGCGTTTTGACAGCTTCTATTCTCTTCTTGTCTAAGCTGTTTATCGTCATGTTTTTACTTCTATATGTGGCTACACTCCATACAAACACTTTCAGAAAATACTTCCTGACACTTAAATTTATACTCGATATTAACAAGTTTCTCTTCTTCAGAAACGTTTTTGTTACCATGAGCAGTCTACATTTTATATCCTCTCTACTTCGACCATCATCAGTTACTTTGCTCCCCAAATAGCAAAACTCATCTACTACTTTAAGTGTCTCATTTCCTGCGCCAGCATCACCTGATTTAACTCGACTACATTCCATTAGCCTCGTTTTGCTGTTGTTGATGTTCATCTTATATCCTCCTCTCAAGGTACTGTCCATTTCATTCAACTATTCTTCCAGGTCCTTTGCTGACTCTGACATAATTACAATGTCGCTGGCAAACCTCAAGTTTTTATTTCTTCTCCATGGATTTTAATTCCTACTCCAAGTTTTTCATTTGTTTCCTTTTCTGTTTGCTCAATATACAAATTGAATAACATCGAGGATAGGTCTCACTCCCTTCTCAACCACTGCTTCCCTTTCGTACCCCTCGACTCTTATCACTGCCATCTGGTTTCTGTACAAATGTAAATAGCCTTTCGCTACTTGTATTTTACCCCTGCCGCCTTCAGAATTTGATAGAGAATGTTCCAGTCAACATTGTGAAAAGCTTCCTCTAAGCCTACGAATGCTAGAAGCATAGGTTTGCCTTTCCTTAATCTGTCTTGTAAGATAATTCTTAGCAGCAGTATTGTCTCGCGTGTTCCAACATTTCTGCGGAATTCAAACTGATTTTCCGTGAGGTTAGCTTCTACCTGTTTTTCCATTCGTCTGTAAAGAATTTGCAGCCGTGACTTATTAAACTGATAGTTCGGTAATTTTCACACCTGTCAACACCTGCTTTCTTAAGAATTGGAATTACTGTATTCATCTTGAAGTACGAGGGTATTTCGCCTGTCTCGCACATCTTGCTCACCAGATGGTAGTGTTTTGTCATGGCTTGCTCACCCAAGGCTATCAATAGTTCTAATGGAATTTTCTCTACTCTCGGTGCCTTGTTCCGTCTTAGGTCTTTCAGTACTCTGTCAAATTCTTCGCGCAGTATCAAATCTCCCATTTCATCTTCATCTACGTCCTCTTCCATTTCCATAATACTACCTTGAAATACAAAGACCTTGTAGAGACGCTCTATACACTCATTCCATCTTTCTTCTTTCCCTTCCTTGTTTAGGACTCGTTTTCCATCTGAGCTCCTGATATTCATTCTTTTCTCCAAAGGTCTCTTTAACTTTCCTGCAGGCAGTATCTATCGTACCCCTAGAGATATGTGCATCTACGTCCTTACATCTGTCCTCTGGCCATCCCTGCTTAGCCATTTTACACTTTCTGTCGATCTCACTTTTGAGACGTTTATATTCCTTTTCGCCTGCTTCATTTACTGCATTTTTATATTTCCTCCTTTCATCAATTAAATTCAATACATCTCCTGTTACCCAAGAATTTCTACTTGCCATCGTCTTTTTACCTACTTCATCCTCTGCTGCCTTCACTATTTCTTCTCTCAAAGCTACTCATTCTTCTTCTACTGTCTTCCTTTTCCCCGTTCTTGTCAATAGTTCCCTAATGCTCTCTCTGAAAACCTCTGTAACCTCTATTTCTTTCCGTTACCCAGGTCCCGTCTCCTTAAATTCATATCTTTTTGCAGTTTCTTCATTTTTAATCTACAGCTCATAACCAATAAATTGTGGTCAGTGTCCACATCTGCCCCTGGAAATGTCTTATAGTTCAAAACATGGATTCTAAATCTGTGTCTTACCATTGTATAATCTATCTAAAACTTTCCAGTGTCTCCAGGCGTCTTCCACGTGTACAAATCCTCTTTCAGGATTCTTAAACCAAGTGTTAGCTGTGATCAAAATTCTACCAGGCGGCTTCGTCTTTCATTCCTTACCCCCAGTCCACATTTACCAACTAATTTTACTTCTCTTTCTTTTCATAATATCGAATTCCAGTCCCCCGTGACTATTAAATTTTCGTCTGCCTTAACAATTTGAATAATTTCTTTTATCGTTTCACACATTTCTTCAATCTCTTCATCATCTGCAGGGCTAGTTGGCATATATATTTGTACTACTGTAGTAGGCATGAGCTACAACGATGCGTTCACTGTGCTATTCGTAGTAGCTTATCCGCGCCCCTATTTCTTTTATTCATTATGAAACCTTCTCCTGCATTACCCATATCTGATTTTGTATTTATAACCCTGTATTCACCTGACCAGAAATCTTGTTCCTCCTGATATCGAACTTCACTCATACCCACTATATCTAAGTTTAACCTATCCATTTCCCTTTTCAAACACCAGTTTTCTTTCTCCTGATAACGACGTCCTCCTGTGTAGTCCCTGCCCGAAGATCCCAATTTGGGACTATTTTACCTTCGGAATATTTTACCATCATCATCTAACCATACAGTAAAGCTGCATGCCCTCGAGAAAAATTACGTTGTAGTTTCCCCTTGCTTTCAGCTGTTCGCAGTACCAGCACAGCAACGCCGTTTTGGTTAATATTACAAGGCCAGATCAATGAGTCACCCAGCCGGCCGTGGTGGCCGAGCGGTTCTAGGCACTACAGCCTGGAACCACGCTACCGTACGGTCGCAGGTTCGAATCCTGTCTCGGGTATGGATGTGTGTGATGTCCTTAGGTTAGTTAGGTTTAAGTAGTTCTAAGTTCTAGGGGACTGATGACCTCAGAAGTTAAGTCCCATAGTGCTCAGAGCCATTTGAACCATTCAATCACCCAGACTGTTGCCCCTGCAACTACTGAAACGGCTGCTGCCCCTCTTCAAGACCCACACGTTTGTTTGGCCTCTCAACAGATACCCCTCCGTTGTGGCTGCACCTACGGTACGGCTATCTGTATAGCTGAGGCACACAAGCCTCCTCACCAACGACAAGGCCCATGGTCCATTGGTTGATAAAGGGGGGGGGGGGGGAGGGGTCACTATCGCTACCCCATGGTTTTTTCTGTCACCTCAGTGTAAGTGCATGAATATGTTATGTTCTCCTTTTCAGCGGAAATAACGTGTTCTCGAACAGCCTTCAAAACACCTGTAACAGACGTGATCCCTCCTCTTCCTTCGCATTCAGTGTTCCCTAGGAAAGAGGGCTCTGGTTGTCACTGTGCTGTACAGTACTTCACGCTCATTGCATTCCTTAAGCCGATAATACATATCTAATATTAACACGGAAAAAATCACTGCACCATTAAGACTGCTGGAGGAAACAAGAATTGCTCTTATCTTTTATATTTTGTATGATTTTTGCACATGCGTAGTTACCTGTTTTGAGACCGAGTACCTCCTAAGTAGGAAACAGCATGTACTCTGCAAGAGGAGAAGGCGTGGACCTCACTTCTCTGTTTGCTCATGAGATCCAGGAGCAGTAAATAAAAGCACCTAAGTTGACATCACGTCCTTGACAGCATGAAGTCGTTTTGCAGACACTTGCGGCTTGGGAACAAAATACAAGCATTACTGAATATCACAGCGGCACTGGGACTAGAGTGAACAGTCCCTAGCAAGTGGAACTCTGTCCGAAATTCGCAGTGAGCAGAAATCCTCACTCGTGGAAGCAACTTCGAGTGTAAGCAGAGGAACTCTAATAGGATTCTGATCCTTCAGGTTTTCCGGCGAAATAGATGGTTTACAAGTTACTAGATTTACAACCTAAATGTTATTTTCTCACTGCACGACATTTTGACAACTTCCCCAGTTGCCTAGTGAGCTGTCGGGAGGAAATTTCGTTGCTCACTGTTCGGAGCCCACGCCACAAGCTTGATTGGAAGTCCAAACAACGAACAAAAAGTCTCCAAAGAAATTCTGCGAACTGGAAAACTTTCAAAAATCTAATGCTCAACCTGTTCCAAATGTTTGTTGATAAAATAATCCCTGTCGCGCAGGGTGAAACTCACAAAGAATCCAAGTTGCTGCTCTCAAAGTTTTAACACTGTGACGTACCTACAACTAATATGCAAGGTTTATGCAACTAATATGTGGCTAGAACTATCCATTACAACGCCCACAATGTTGTTTAAATCCGGGTTTCTGAGCAGCCTCAATTCGGCTGCAGTTAAAGTCGATCTGACAGCAGCTTGCGATACAATATGGAGAGAACCTTTGATCCTAAAGTTTGTGATGTAATTCCATGACAGATGCTAGCAAGTATATTCCACAACATGCTCTTTCATCGAAGCTTTCCAGGTTTTTTGAATGGGGTAGAGAACCCTGAACCATGCCACCCTCAAGGATCAGCCCTGGCTCCCTTTCTGTTTAATTTGGATGCCTAAGATATCCCAGATACTATCTCCAACAAATCCAATGTGCACATGACCTGGCATTACTACGTCAGAACAAAGATATCAAACATTGTGAAAGTACGATATTAAATGGTCTCACCACAATAGTACTTTTGCAAGTGGAGGCTCCAACTAAACCGAAACAAAGTGTAGGTTACTGTGTTCCATCTTCATAATAAAGAGGCTCACAGTGAGTTGCATCTGTTTTTTGACCAGGTTGTAGTTTCCTGTATCTATATCCTTAATTATACATGTCTTATCCTCTATTGGAGAATGTAATTTACGCAAAACTGCTCGAGCTCATCGAAGAAGCTTTGCTCAAGAGTAAACCTACTCCACACTACAGTTGGATACGTCTAGGGAGCAAACGCAGATGCACTATACAGTGCTGAAAATTCTGCGCTTAATACTGTGCCCCTGCAAGGGAAAACAGAGCGCATACAATTACAATACATGTATCTCTGAATGAGGCCACGAGGACCACCCCTGACGCTTTCAGATCTACTTCCAATCAATGGTTGCCTGTTTTAGCCAATATCTCTCATCTGGATGTCAGCAAAAGAGCTGACAGAGTGCAAATTCTTGATTCGTATAAGAAGTCAAGTAGTGTTCTTCTAAATCCACTACATAAGCGCCTGGAGTCACGCAAGTCACCTTGATCTTCGGGTCACAGACGAATTCAGTGACAAAGAAAAGTGGAAGAACGTTGGAATGAACATTCACCTCAGAAAGCCCACCTAATTCAAATCCCAGCGACAAAGGGTGCAGCGTTTTATCTTCCCCATTCTGATTCAGCTGCAATCGAACGGAACAAGGCAGACGTGGTCACATCCGTAAGCTGTGGAATTATTGCCAAAGTGCTGAGGTTCAGAGGAATAGACAATAAGATATACTGTGGAAAACTGCCTGCTTCGCGCTTTTAAATGTTTTCTGAAAGACTTGTATGAAGTGACACAAAGTGATGAGCTCTAGTTGTTACACTAACCTGTAAATGCGTTGTCTGTTGTATATCGTATGTTGCTATTGCTTCTGTTATGCCATACGGTAATAATTAGCAAGCAAAAAAATCTGCCCTTGATACCTCACCGAGACATCTACGGAAGCACGTGAAATCTATTCGCAGTTGCCAATATGGACAACCATCAGCTGTATAATGGAATGGTGATAATGAAAACTTCCGCCAGACCGGGACTCGAAACAGGATTTCCTGTTTATAGTGAGCGGTCACCTTACGATTAGGCTATCCGAACACGACTCATGGCCAGTCCCAAGCTTCCATATGTCGTCAACCACGTGCTTAAAACCCGTACTCATAAAACCATTATGTACACTCAGGCTCATAAAATAAGGATAATGCTGATACATGGTGAAACGACGCTTTGGTGGGCGGTTTGCGGGTTTACATCACCTCGGGGTATGACCATGCGGTGCATTTGACTTGCGGTCGTCGCACGGTGGCGCTGGCAGCAGTCCACAAACAAAGGTGTGTTGCAGCATGTCACACTATAGTGCAGCAAGTAAGTGTGCAGACGTTTTCGGAAATGGCTCAAAGAACACATATTGATGACGTTACGACGGGTAGAATACTAGGGCGACTGAAGGCTGGTCAAACACAACAGGTCATAGCACGGGCCCTCCGTGTACCACAAAATGTGAACTCAAGATTATGGCAACGACCCCCAGCAGACAGGAAATGTGTCCAGGGGCTACAGTACGGGACGTCCACAGAGTATAACACCACAAGAAGACCGATATCTCACCATCAGTGCCCGCAGACGGCAACGGAGTACTGCTGGTCTACGGTCGCAGGTTCGAATCCTGCCTCGGGCATGGATGTGTGTGACGTCCTTAGGTTAGTTAGGCTTAATTAGTTCTAAGTTCTAGGCGATTGATGACCTCAGAAGTTAAGTCGCATAGTGCTCAGAGCCATTTGAACAATTTGAAGTACTACTGGTAGCCTTGCTCGGGACCTTACCGCAGCCACTGGAACAGTTGTCTCCAGACACACAGATTACAGATGACTGAACAGACACAGTTTAATCGCCTGGAGACCTGCAAGGTGCATTCCACTGACCGCTGGTCACAGGAGAGCCCTTAAAGCCTGGTGTCAAGAACACAGTACATGGCTATTGGAACAGTGGTCCCAGCCTATGTTCACGGATGAGTCCAGGTATAGTCTGAACAGTGATTCTCGCCGGGTTTTCGTCTGGCGTGAACCAGGAACCAGATAACGACCCCTTAAAGTCCTTGAAAGAGATCTGTATGGAGGTCGTGGTTTGATGGTGTGGGGTGGGATTATTATTGGTGCACGTACACCCCTACATATCTTTACAGAGGAACTGTAACAGGTCAGGTGTATCGGGACGTCGTTTTGCACCAGTATGTCCGCGTTTTCAGGGGTGCAGTGGGTTCCACCTTCCTCCTGGAGGATGACAACGCACGACCCCACCGAGCTGCCATCGTGGAGGAGTACCTTGAAACAGAAGATATCAGGTGAATGGAGTGGCCTGCGTGCTCTCTAGACCTAAACCCCATCGAGCACTTCTGGTATGTTCTCGGTCGGCGTATCGCTGCATGTCTTCAAACCCCTCAGACACTTCAGGAGATCCGACAGGCACTGGTGCAAGAATGGGAGGCTATACCCCAGCAGCTGCTCGACCACCTGATCCCGAGTATGCCAACCTGTTGTGCGGCCTGTGTACGTGTGCATTGTGATTATATCCCACACTGATGTCGGGGTACATGCGCAGGAAACAGTGGCGTTTTGTAGCACATGTGTTTCGGGACGGTTTTATCAACTTATCACGAATACCGTGGGCGTACAGATTTGTGTCGTGTGTGTTCCCCATGTGCCTATGCTATTAGCGCCAGTTTTGTGTAGTGCCACGTTGGGTGGCACCACATTCTGCAGTTATCCTTAATTTATGAGCATGAGTGTATATTTCCGCACAGGCGAGAATTTTTACTAGAAAGTCGCTTGCCCGGTATCGGTGAATAAATACGATACTGCAGTGCGTGTGTTGTTCAGAAATACGATGCAAAATTCCTGCGGACATGCATGCAAGTCCGAAGGAACAGTCACTACGGCGACTACAGACGTTATGAAATACTTGAAATGTATTCGCAGCTGCGAATCTGGACAACCATCAGCTGTATAATGGAATGACGACAATGTAAATTTGTGACGGACCGGAACCCGAACGAGGATTTCCCGCTTATGGCGAGCGGTCGCCTTGCAATTAGACTATCCGAGCAGGACTCGCGGCCACGCCAATGCTTGACTACATATGGAAATTTGGGTCTGGCCGTGGGTCGTCCTTAGCAGCGGGAAATCCGGTTCCCAGTCCTGGTCCGGCAGAAATTTTCATTCTCGTCATTCCATTATACAACCGATGGCTGTCCTTACTCGCACCTGCGAATACATTTCATGTATTTCGTAACGGCTATAGTCGTCGCAGTGCCTGTTCCTTCAGACATGCATGTGTCTTACTTGTGAACACAGGCGCTACAGTTTCATATATGACTGCTACGGTCGCAGGTTCGAATCCTGCCTCGGGCATGGATGTGTGTGATGTCCTTAGGTTAGTTAGGTTTAAGTAGTTCTAAGTTCTAGGGGACTGATGACCTCAGATGTTAAGTCCCATAGTGCTCAGAGCCATTTGAACCATTTGAACAGTTTCATATATACACATTTTTAAAAAATTTTCACCACCCCGGCTCCCAGAACTTCTGAACATAGACACTGACTGTGGATATTGTATCACAGACACAGTCCCTTTGACTGTTTAGAGATGTCGCTAAATCCGCCCAAAGATGTAAACAACCATACATGCATGACCAGCGCCTATTAGACGGAGTCCGACAGACGATCAGTTCCGGTCATTCCACCAGGAAGGAGGTACACAGCTCGTCTGTAGCTCAACCACGCCTAGACGGTCAATACCGCGGTTCGATCGTGTCCGCATTGTTACTTTGTGCCAGGAAGGGCTCTCAACAAGGGAAGTGTCCAGGCGTCTCGGAGTGAACTAAAACGATGTTGTTCGGACATGGAGGAGATACAGAGAGACAGGAACTGTCGATGAGATGCCTCGCTCAGGCCGCCCAAGGGCTACTACTGCAGTGGATGATTGCTACCTACGGATTATGGGTCGGAGGAACCCTGATAGAAACGCCACCATGTTCAATAATGCTTTTCCCGCAGCCACAGGACATCGTGTTACGACTTAAACTGTGCGCAGTAGGCTGGTGCTCAAATTCACTCCCGACGTCCATGGCGAGGTCCACCTTTGCAACCACGACACGCAGCGCGGTACAGACGGGCTCAACAACATGCCGAATGGACTGCTCAGCACTGGCATCACATTCTCTTCACAGATAAGTGTTGCATATTCAGTTAACCAGACAATCGTCGGAGACGCATTTGGAGACAATCCGGTCAGGCTGAACGCCTTAGACAGACAGTCCAGCGAGTGCAACAAGGTGCAGGTTCCCTGCTATTTGGGGTGGCATTATGTGGAGCCTACGTACGCCGCTGATGATCATGGAAGGCGCCGTAACGGCTGTACGATACGTGAATGACATCCTCCGACCATATCAGCAGCGTACTGGGGAGGCATTCGTCTTCATGGACGACAATTCGTGCCCCCATGCTGCACATCTTGCGAATGACTTCCTTCAGGATAACGACAGCATGTTATTTAGACATGAACGCTATCAAACATGCCTGTGGTAGATTGAAGGGGGCTGGTTGTGGACGCAGGGACCCAACAACCACTCTGAGGGATCTAGGCCGAATCGTCTTTGACGACTGGGACAATGTGGACCAACAGTGCCTTGATGAACTTGTGGATAGTATGCCACGACGAATACAGGCACACACCAATGCAAGAGGACGTACTACTGGGTATTAGAGGTACCGGTGTGTACAGCAATGTGGACCACCACCTCTGAAGGTCTCGCTGTATGCTGGTACAACATGCAATGTGTGGTTTTCATGAGCAACAAAAACGGCGGAAATGACGTTTATGTTAATCTCTATTCCAATGTTCTGTACAGGTTCCGGAACTCTAGGAACCGAGGTGATAGAAAAATTTTTTTGATGTGTGGATGTTGTTGTTGTTGTGGTCTTCAGTCCTGAGACTGGTTTGATGCAGCTCTCCATGCTACTCTATCCTGTGCAAGCTTCTTCATCTCCCAGTACTTACTGAAACCTACATCCTTCTGAATCTGCTTAATGTATTCATCTCTTGGTCTCCCTGTATGTGGATAACTACAGAAATTGTCGAAATATCACGTACACAGAAAGTAATAACTCAGCTACATGCCCAGTACAATCTAACCAACTGCTATAGGACTATTAGTAACATACATAAATGACCTGATAGATAACGATGCTGTTGTGTACGTAGAAATCACGATGACAGAAAAGTGTAGCGAAATGTAACCAGACCTGCAGAAGATCGTAAATTGATGTAAGAACTGTTAGCTGACCAGCATTAGGAAATGTAACGTATCCCGTGTAGAAAGTGGAAAGGTACATTTTAATTCGATTAGATGTTGGCTATCACTCGCTTGAAACTGATACCACTACAAATTATGTAGAGGTTTTGCGTAAGGAACGATTCAAGGGATACGGGCCACCTGGAAGCTATAAAAAGGCAAAAGGTAGACTCTAACTCGCTGAAACAATCTCATGAAAATGGAATTCATCCAAGTTTCTAACAAAACCATTGTTCGAATGATTCATCAACACAGTTCGGTAGTCTGTGACTCTTACAACATAGGATTGTTAGAGAAGAATGGAATTTTTCTGCAAATGTCGGTTTCACATCTACACGATTTGTTTTAATTCATATTTGCCTTTGCTTTGGAGGACTTAAGATCAAATAAGACAGATGGATAGATAACGCTCTATCAGAATTTCTAAAATCAGTGGAGAAAGTCGCAACAAAACGATTATTCACGTTGGTGTGTAGAATGTATGAGTCTGGCTACATGCCATGTGACTTTTGCAAACATGTCATCCACACAATTACGAAGACTGCAAGAGCTGACAAGTGTTAGAATGATCGCACAATCAGCTTAACAGCTCTTCCATCCAAGTTGCTAACAAGAACAATAAAGAATAGAATGGAAAAGAAAACTGAGCATGTGTTAGATGACGATCAGTTTGGCTTTAGGAAAGGTAAAGGCACGAGAGAGGCAATTCTGACGTTGCAGTTGGTAGTAGAGGCAAGACTAAAGAAAATCAAGACACGTTCATAGGATTTGTCGACCTGGAAAAAGCGTTCAATAATGTGAAATAGTTCAAAATGTTGTAAATTCTGAGAAAAATAGGGGAAAGTTAAGGAATTCTGTTACCTAGGCAGCAAAATAACCAATAACGGACGGAGCAAGGAGGACACCAAAAGTAGACCAGCACTGGCAAAAACGGAATGCATTCCTGGACAATGGAAGTCTACTAGTATCAAACATAGGTGTTAATCTAAGGAAGAAGTTTCTGAGAAAGTACGCTTGGAGCATAGCGTTGTATGGTAGTGAAACTGGAAAAAATGGAGTAGAAGAGAATCGAAGCATTTGAGATGTGGTGCTGCAGACGAATGTTGAAAATGAGGTGGAGTGATAAGATAAGAAACTAGAAGGAGCTGTAAAGGACAAAAACTTTAGAGGAAGGTAGAGAATGGAATACATCCAGCAAATAATTTAGGACGTAAGTTGCAAGTACTACTCTGAGATGAAGAGGTTGGCGCAGGAGAGGAATCCGTAGGCGGCAGCAACAGACAAGTCAAAAAACTGATGACTGAAAACAAGAATTGTCTCTTCCCTGCTACTGGCAACCAAACAAGTATTAATAAAAAACGAATTGTAATCATGGAACTGGTGTTTCTAGGAAGATACTTTATCAGCTAAGGACACAAGGAAAAACCTTTCTTAAAATTGGAGAAGATCACGCAATGTGAATAAGTTCAAAATTAGAGAATGCCTATCTTTCTACGAGTAGTTCAGTCAGTATGAGGGCGTCAGAAGAATGCAAAGACGATTCTTACGTTAAACGCAACAAGAGATACGTTGTTCATCATGGAGATGTTTGATATTAAAACACGGAGAATACATGTTGCATCAAGTGCGTAGGCGGCGGCGGGGGGGAGGAGGAACAGTGGTAAGACACTGAACGGCAGTTCAAATTCCATGTGTCTCTCCAGATTTAGGTTCCGCGTGATTCCCCTACACCGCTTAAAGCGATTGCTGGGACGGTTCCTTTAAAAGAACGCAGTCGATTTCGTTCCCCACCCTTCCCCAAAACTAGTTTGTAATCTGTCTCTAATGATCTCATCGTCGACGGGACGCTAGACTCTAATATAACTTCTTCTTCCTTTACTACACGTTCAAAGATTTCTAGAAAAGTTATACAACGCACTATTTGAAAGCTGGAAGCAGGAGGGAGAAACTGGCGGAAGTAAGACTATGGGGCCGGCCTGTCGGTTCTGTCGATAGAGCACCTGCCCGCAAAAGGTAAACGTTCCGGGTTCGAGTTCCAGTCCAGCACACAGTAAAGTTTCAAATTAGCTCTCACTTCGCTGCAGAGAGGAACTCAGTCTGGAAACGTACTGCTCCCTCCCACGTATTGCTTACGAAATTGCCCTGACAGTAAAACGAGACGTTCGGCGACTTGTTTGGCCTGCGCACCACACCTAAGCGTAACAGAAAAGTCGAGAAATAAAACAGATATGCCACGCATCAAATATTTTGCAGAATATCATTGATTTTACGGGGATCTAGCAACAGCAAAGTCACTTTTTAGTTCTGAAATAAAATAAAGTGCCACTGGTTTGCAGAATTTGTCATTAATGTAAGGACATTTGCATCTCACATCAGTTTGTACGAACTCAGTTTTCCAAGCGCAGTGCAACGCAGCTTTGTGATACAACAATTAATCAGAAGCATTTCAGTAGCAGGCGACGATGGAGAAAGGAAGAGTCATACTCATTCACGAATCCGCAACAACCGTCCACATGTAACACAGACTGGTCGGGGCGGAACCTGAGGCACTTGCAGCGTCCCACATGCGCTCAGTAGGATTTAGCCGAGGTGAGTACCCTCTCGTCCGGGCGGCGTTCACGGAACCACTCAGGCATATCTGAAGAGCGACGGAGCAGGGCTTCCCCCGCTGAGTGCTGTGGCCGCCCACTGACCGCCTGTCAGAGACAACGGAAAATCTAACAAGGCCGTCCAAAGAAACCTAAAAGCTGTCTCCAGCTGCAAGAAAGGGGTCCGTTTCCTGTGTACACTGGCAATGTGTAACAATAGGTAACAGGCCGCAGGTGGTGTCTGTATTATGATCCCATGTCGTCTTGCTGGGGTCCTCCCGAACTACATTACGTAAATGTGCGATTTCTGCGTGATTACCGCAGTGAGGTGGAGCCACGGATCTGGTGAGCATTCGTGCAATGAATGGTCTGGATGACACTATTTTTCAACGGTTACACCGCGTTTCAGCAGGCTACCGTCATCAGAGTATGTCACAAAAGAAAGACACAAAGGGAAATTATGATTTTAAATAATTATTCTTTAAGGAAAGGAAGATTAGTTTTTAATATTCCGTCGAGAACGAGTTCACTAGAGACAGTATAAGCTCGGATTAGGGATGGGTGGGAAAAGAGATCGGCTATGCCCTTTCAAAGATACATCCAAGCATTTGCCTGATGCGATTTTGAGAAATCAATCACAGAAAACCAAAATCTGGATGTAGATTGAATGTGGAGAGGAAAGGAAAAGAAAGGAAAGGGGAGGGATGACTGCTGGCAGCTGCATTGCGACATTACGCGGAATCGGCAGCGACGAGTGAAAATGCGAACTGGACCGGGATTTGAACCCAGGGCCTCCTGCTTGCGAGGCACGTGGGGTAACCTCTAGGCCATCCGGGACACAGTGTCACCGCAACTGCGCGGAGTATCTCGTCTCGCCTCACGGCCGCTCCACACTCCCATCGAGCACCACCTTTCCGCAGCCCCTGTCCATTTCCTCCACATCGCTCTTCCGAGATTCCCACAGGATGTCAGACGTATTTACACATCCACATTCCAAGATCATCCTGCAGGCACTTATTTAAAGAGCTAGGGATCTTCACTGTAGCCTCACAATGTATATATTCACTTATGAAATTTGTTATTAACAATCCGAACAAATTCAAAAGTAATAGCAGTGTACATGGCTACAACACTAGGAGAAAGGATTATCTTCACTACTCAAGGTTAAATCTAACTTTGGCTCAGAAGGGGGTAAATTATGCAGCCACAAAAGTCTTTGGTCACTTACCTAATAGCATCAAAAGTCTGACAGGTAGCCATATAGCATTTAAAAGGAAATTAAAAGAATTTCTGAATGGCAACTCCTTCTGCTCATTAGATGAATTTTTGGATACAGTAAGTGGGTAATTTCCCCCACCCCCACCCCCACCCCACAAAAAAATTAAGTGTAATGTAATATTTTGTGTAATGTTATATCTTGTATAGACACCTTTTATTAACCTGACACGTTCCACATCATTACGAAGTGTCGTATTCATGATCTATGGAACAAGTACTAATCTAATCTAATCTATTGTCCACCTAAGCCTATCAAACTATATGCCAAGTGAGCAGGAGATCCCGGGTTCGGACCCCAGTCCGCTCCTCGCTCCTAGCGTAATGTCCTAATGCAGCAGACAGCAGTCATCCCTCCCCTTTCCCTTCCTTCCTTCCCCTCTGTGACATCATGGATTAAGGGTCGACCTGCGACAGCAATCGCACAACTTGCGTACGGGCCGCTAGACGCCGCCGCGAGCGCTAAGAGTGCATTGCGATCGCAGGCGCGCGTGTTGCGTACGGGCCGCGAGGTGCCTCCACGAGCGCAACCGTATATAAGTGCCGTCGGAGTTCGGCCAGCTCTCATTTTGTTGGCATCTCATTTTCGCCTATTGTCTTATTTGCTTAGTTGCTTAGCTCTTATTCGTTTATGGCTCATGTTACTGTGCTCCCTTTCAGCCATTCTGATTGTTTTGATTTACTCCCAATTGAGAAGTGCTCATTTTGGCATTTCACTTTTGCATATTTCTCATTTTGCTAATAATATGCTCCTTAGCTTTTTACAGTTGAATTGATTAACATAGTCTCATGTACTGTTTGTTCATTTCAGCCTCTTCGTATTTTGATGTCCTTTAAATACTGTAATAATTATCGGAAGCATTTCTTCCCTTAAACTTATGTAAAGTATTCTCGATGTAGAATTTGTTCCGTTACAAAGGTGTAAGGTTTTGAATATAAATTATATATTTAAAAGGCATTTCTTTTTTCAATTTGTACTACATCAGACGACAACTTTATGATATGAGGGAGAAATTTGAGGTGCGAACCCATGGAAATAGTCTTAAGTGATCCCCTTTAAAAATAAAAATTTGTGTGACAATGAAAGACGTGACTCTGTAGGCACCGAATATATATATATATATATATATATATATATATATATATATATATATATATATATATATATATAATTACACGTCACACCTCTCAACTTTCTATCCACATATAATGTATAACAGCTGCAGATTCTGAGTGGTGTCTGTCTTTCGGACATGTCAGAAGGAACAGACACCACACATTTATATAAATGTGGATGGCCGGATGGGGATTTGAACCGTCGTCCTACGGAATGCGAACCCAGTGCGATAATACCTGCGTCATTACACTCGGTTTATTCATGAACAACAGAGCGGAATCGAAGTTCATTGTAGCACTTAACGAATCAAGACCTAATACTTATTGGTAGAAGAGAGAAATGATTACTGCAAGGTATCTCGTCAAATTTTATACAACATAGTACCACGTACACAGAGACAGACAGCCTGCGCACACTAACACCAGGTGCCATTCACAGTACAAGCAAAGTGCACATGAAAAGTATGAATAGCATGCGGAGGGTTTTAGGGATGAAAGTATAGATATTGTGATCATTGGTACCTTAATAAGTACCCACTTCAGTGAGTTACTTGTTTTTTCTCTATCTAACAGCCTTCCCACAAACATGTCACATAACTTACTACTTGATGTTTTCTGCTCGGTCGTAACGGCATCACTAACATACTCAGTCGTTGACAATTTTGGTGGCCTGTTCGCCTACTTAATGGGACAGCGCTCCACACACAGACGTTATCTCGTCCGTAGGTATACATTTATGTTTCATGAATGATGACGTTTTCTGGTTTCACATCGAATGAAAACATATTACTTTCCATTTCCAAGGTAAACTAGGACTTGGAAATTTCACAGGGAACTTTAACCATGAATTTAATACAGTATTTGTAAGTTAGGTTCTTCTCTAACTCGTATTGGTTTCTAAATGCAATGCGCTAATTTCTTGAAAAAGTCTCTAACCTATAACGTAAAAACAGTCAAATCAATTTGCTTTGTCCACTGAAAATCTAAATGTGTATCATTAATGTAATGACTGTAGGCTATGGCGCTCTGAGGATGAGAGGACGCACATGTCTGACCTGAGATAGTATGCGCAACAGGTAATCTCTGTTCACTCGTTCCGCATCTCACAGATTCTTACAATGACAACATACCTTGCACGTTGAAGGAGAATACATTCATGTGCTTAAATGGGTTGGAAATAACAGATAGCTAATTGTAAAATGCAGATTTATTAAACTTTCCCCACGGTTTCAATAGTTTTAAAACTGTCTTCAGCAGGTATTGTACTTAGAGTCAAATTATTTACATTCAATGTGGGAATCGTTGACTCCCTAGTACTTGTGCGTGTCATCCACTTTACAATTTTGTGTAATGTCTGCAGCTTAGCATATTGCAAAAAGGCGAGATTGTGATTTCGGGAACGACAGGGTGGGAAGTACGAAAATTATGCTAGAAAAGTGCAAAAACATTACAATATACCGGCGTCTGTCCTAAGAGTCGTCGGGCAGATTTTTTCTGGTGTTCGCAGAAGGGTTCTAACTTGCATCTAAAGGGCAGAAAACCTATGGAATTTTAGTTCATTCTACACCAAAATTTACATTTACCAGAATATTTCGGCAGTTACTAGACGTAACGCAACGAAACTTCAGTGTAGTGTTTTTTTTTCTATAATATATACAATCCAAGTTTCAACCTTGTAGTTTTAAGTTTCAGAGCTTCAAAAATTTCTGAAAAACACCAGGTTTTTTATATAGAAATTATTATTCTGATTACATATCTCTGCCGTGGTGGGGTGGTTTGAGTGCCTCAACGACATAGACAGCTGCACCGCAGATACAGCCACAACTAAGTGGTATTTGTTGAGGGACCAGACAAACGTGTGGCTCACGAAAAAGGGCACGAGCCTTTTCAATAGTTGCAGGGCCAACGGTCTGCGTGATTGACTGGTCTGGCCTTGTAACATCAGCCAACGTGGCCTTGCTGGTCTGGTACTGCGAACAGCTGAAAGCAAAGAGAAACTGCAGCCATTACTTTTCCCGTGGACATAGAGCTCTACTGTATGGCTAAATGATGATTTCATCCACTTGGGTGAAATATTTCAGAGGTGAAACAATCCCTCATTCCGATCTTCAGTAGAGGAATACTCTGGAGGATGTCGTCATCAGGAAATACAAGCGGGGAATGTTAGAGTCCTTAATCGTGGAAGTAAGGTAGAAAATTTGACAAGGGGAGTGGATAGGTTTAAGTTATATATAGTGGGAATTAGTAAAGTGCGACGGTAGGATGGGAGTAATGTAGGACTAAAAATCAAAGGAAAGTAGCAGTGAGAGAGAGCCACTATCAGCGACATAGTGAATCCATTATCGTAGCCGAGGTAAACCAAAAGCCAGCACCCACGATGTTAATACAAGTCTATATGCCAAGCAGCTCCGCAGGTAATAAAAAATCGAAGAAATACGGGATGAGAAAAGAAATTATTCAGATAGTAAGGGAGAAGAATATGTAAAAGTGATGAAAGAATGGAATTAGATAGAAGAAAAGGAAGAAAAGGAAAATAGTAGGTGAATATGGACTAGGGGAAAGGAATCAAAATGAAAGCTGCCTGGTAGAATTTGTACAGAGAATACATTAAACATCGTTTTAAGAATCATGACAGAGGAAGAGACCTGGAGACTCTGGAAGCTTTCAGACTGATTATGTATTGGCAAGAAAGAGATTTCGCAACCTGTTTCTAAACTGTAACACGTCTCCAGGGTCAGATGTGGACTCTGATAGTACATTACCAGCCACAAACAAGAGAATTGCCATGCGCCACCGCCTCCGGCAGACATTCATGATCGGAAGATGATCTGATAAAAAGATCGAAACCGGTCACCAATAAAAAGTTAAGCGATGAAAACTGCTTACAGTTTATTTATAACAATTTATTGCTTATGAACTGTAAGATTGAAAATGAAAAAAACTGTAAAATGGTACGAAATTAAGGAGATGAGATCTGAATAAGTTGGGAGGACCAGAGATTGCTGAGTATTTCAGAGGGAGCATTAGGCAACGACTGAGTACAACAAGGGAAAGGAATACCGTAGAAGACGAATTGGTAGTTAAGGGAGATGAAACAGTGAATGCAGCAGGAAAGCAAGTAGGTAAAAAGCAAGGCTTAGGAGAAATCCTTGGACGTTACGGGGATGTTGAATTTAATTGATGAAACGAAAAAATATAAAAAAGTAGTAAATGAAAGATGTGAAAGGGACTTACTAAAAAAATGACATTGACAGGAACTGCAAAATGGCTAAAGAGGAGTTGCTAGAGGGCAAATGTAAGGATGCAGTAACACATACCACTAGGAGAAAGATAGGTAAATTAGAGGGACCTTCGGAGGAAAGGAAAGCACCTGTATGGACCTCAAGAGCTCACATGGAAATCAGTACTAAGCAAAGAAGGGAAAGTTGAAAGGTGGAAGGGGTATATGGAGGGTCTATACATGGGAAATGAACTTGAAGGCATTATTACAGAAAGAGAAGTGAGATGAAAATGAGATGGGAGATACGACACTACGTGATGTAATTTTGAGAGAGCACTGAATGACATAGATGGTAACAAATTCTCCGGCGAAGATGACATTCCGTCAGAACTACTGATATCCATGGGAGAGCCAGCCATGACAAAACTATTCCACATGGTGTGCATGAGGGATTAACCAGACGAAATACCCTCAGACTTTAAGAAGAATGTAATAATTCCAGTTCCAAAGATTCGTGAGGACGACGGTTCAAATCAGGTCCGGCCATCCTGATTTAGGTGTTCTGTGATTTCCCTAAATAACTTCAGGCAAACGTCGGAAGGGTCCCTTTGAAAGGGCACGGCCGATTTCCTTCCCTATCCTTCCCTAATCCGATGGGGCCGATGACCTCGGTGTTTGGACCCTTCCCACAAATAAACCAACCAACGAGTTCCAAAGAGACCAACTGCTGACAGGTGCGAGTATTACCTAATTATCACTTTAATAAGTCATGGTTGCAAAATACTGGCACGAATTACTTACAGAAAACTGGAAAGACTGGCAGAAGCCGACCTCAGGGAAGATCAATTTGGATTCCGGAGAAAAGTAGGAACATGTGAGGCAATACCGACCCTACGAATAACAGGTTTTGGAAAGACAAACCTAGATTTACAGCATTTGTATACTCAGATAATGCTGAGTGGAACCACTCTTTGAGAGCATGGGTAAAATACAGGGAGTGAAAGGCTATTTGCAACTTGTCCAATAACCAGGCAGCAGTTCCAACAGTCGAGAGGCATGAAAGGGAAGCAGTGGTTAAGAAAGAAGTGAGACAGGGTATAGCCGGTCCCCGATGTTATTCAATTTGTATACTGAGTAAGCATAAAGGAAACCAAATAAGAATTTGGGGCAGAAATGAAGTACAAGGAGGAGAAATAGAAACTTTGAGGTTTGCCGTTGACGTTTTAAATCTGTCAGAGACAGCAGAGGCTTGGAAGAGCAGCTGAATGTAATGGACAGTGTCTTAAAACGAGGATAGAGAATGAACATTAACAGAAGTCAAACAAGGATAAGGGAATGTAGTCGAATTAAATCAGGCGATGCTAAGGGAATTAGATTAAGCAACGAGGCACTAAAAGCAGCTGAGTTCTGTTATTTGGGCCGTAAAATGTTAGATGATGATCGAAATAGAAAGTTTAAAATATAGTCTGGCAACGGCAAGAAAAGCGACTCTAAAGAAGAAAAATTCATTAACATCTAATATTTAAGTGTTAGCAAGTCTTTTCTGAAGGAATTCGTCTGGAGTGTAGCCTTGTATGGAAGTGGGATTTGGACGATAAAGAGTTCAAACAAGAAGATCATAGACGTTTTCGACATGCATTATTGCAGAAGATGCTGAAGATTAGACGAGTAAATCATTATTATTTTAATATGCTACTGCGCAGTCTTATGATGCTAGAACGGACAGGCAGTTCGCTTGCTTGCCCAGCGAAGGAGATGAAACGAGGAAGGGGAACTCTCACTGTGGCTGGCTCACGGTGCTGTACTGCACCTGTCGTGGGCGACCAAACGCTCTGCTCCCTCACAAGCGCTCCCGATGTTGAAGCGGCCGCAGCGAACGCGGGGACTCAAAAGTGGTTCAAATGGCTCTGAGCACTATGGGACTTAACTGCTGTGGTCATGAGTCCCCTAGAACTTAGAACTACTTAAACCTAACTAACCTAAGGACATCACACACATCGAACCTGCGACCGTAGCGATCGCGCGGTTCCAGCCTGTAGCGCCTAGAACCGACTTCTCAGTCCGCAGGTGGACTATGCAAGGCAACTCATTAGCAGTTTCTCCGATAACGGCCAAAGGGTACTTGGTAGAAAGCTCGTGGCATCTTAACCACCTGATGTCACTGGAATCCCGAGGACATTTTATTAGATTAACGCATGTGTTTCCTTTCGACTTAAGGAGAGTCTGTCGGAGAGTGACTAGCTCATCCTAAGTACTCCGATGTACATAATAACTCTAAATCTGCACCACTAGTCAGTCCAAGAGTTTCCTTTTATGTATTAAGCCATACCAGAAAGTTTTTAAGTGCTCAAGGAGTTTCAGATCGGTTGTTTAACAATGTAGTGTATTTTTATTTATTTATTTAACCTGATACGAGAAGGGCCACTATAGGTTCTCTTACTAGGACCAGACATACAGTACCTTTTTACATCATGGTTTGCTTAGAAATAACAATTTTAATATGTCAAACAGTATTAAAATGATTTGAAGTAGCAATCGGTGTAAGTACTACTTTCAATGAACTAATAAAGCTAATGCTGTCAGTATTTGTACTATGCAGCTGCTGCCACTAGTAGTGAGTACATTAATGATGAGAATAATAACAATAATAATCACAATGATGACAATAATAACGAAAATAATGGTAGTGGCAGTTATAAAAGGAATTTATATATGTATAAGATAGATTTTTTTAATATAATGCGTTCTGGGGAAAGGAAATCTAAGTAGACTCCACCAGCTAAGAATACCTGGAAATGAGGAAGATCTGGTTCGGAAGAAGGATGTACAAGGGTAAAAAGGGAGTACAAGGATTATGGTAATCCTTATCGTTGCTTTAGCAGATATTTCATTAATTGTATGTTGAAGTTGGAGGTATTATTCAGTTCTCTAATATACTGTGGGAAGTTATTACATAGCCGGGTTCCTGCTACTGAGAAGGACTTTGAGAAAGTGGCTGAACAATGGAGTGGGGCAGAAAGTATTTTGCTCTAATGGGAATGCGTGTTTCTGCCTCGTTGTTCAGACAAGAGTGCGAAGTTAGAGGAGAGATACCAGGGAGAGTGTTTGTTAATAACACTGCAGAGAAGCCAGAGAGTATGAAAATATCTTCTCTTATCTGCACGCAACAAGGATAGTTGTGCATATGATGGTAAATTATGTTAAATAGCTGAACACACGCATTGGTAACCAGTTCCAGGCGCCGTGATATCTGCTGAGAAAGGCCTTGTAGGATAACATAGCTGTAATCAGTAAGTGGAAATATAAGCGTGTTGTTTTTTTAGGTCAAGAGGGAATAGCATTTTAGATTTTTGTGGGGCATAGAGAGATACAGACGACTTCTTGCACACTGCAGTTACGTACTAATTTAGATTTTCATCTATTATTTGTCCTAGGCTCTATGCTGAAGGAGAGTAGTTGATATTTGCCTCATTTAGGCTTAAAGATGCTAGGTATTGCCGCCAATTGGGTTTTGGATGGGTTCAGCTTTAACCCTATGCCTGCACACAGGTCAGTATTGAGATTCTCGATAACTTTCTTTAGGCTTATTGGTTTTGCACTTAGATACACCTGGAGGTCATCAGCGTACATGTGGTATTTGCAGTAGGACAACGGGTGGGACAATGGTATCAGCTGCAGCTTTTACTTTGCATATACCAGGATCATGCAGATTTTTCCGTAGGACAGATGGTCTATTTGTGTTGTCGATTAATGTATATGCATGCCTGAGTTTTGCTTTTCGCACTGCTTGACTGACTCTGTTCCCCATTTGCATGTAAGCAATATGATTGCCCGAGCAATGCGATTGGCAGGCGAGGGGCATAGTTTGTATGCCCGCATGAACAGCGTCTCTGAGCTTCATCAGCTGTTTTGGTTCTTTAATTACCCAAGTTACAGGTTTCCTTCTTAATTTTCTGGTCTTAAGGGGAGCATATTTTTCATATAGTTGATTAAGACTGTCAGTAAATCCGCCAAATTTTTCGTTTATGTTCCAAACGGAATAGAAGACTGAGCGAACGATTTGGATGGGATTCGGCTAATGAAAAGGGGACATACAATACAAGGTTTATTTCCCCAAAATAATTAATTAATTGTAATGAATTACACTATGGTTTACAAATTACAGTGACACAAACTATCAAACTGCTTACAATATGAGGTAATAAAAATGTGAAATGTGGACAGAGAAACTTATTTGTGTCGTTTGAATCACTGTCAGACTTTACAATTTGATACTTTGACAAATAAAACTACATACTTTCACCTAATACAGTTAAATTTTCAAATGTGAAGCACAAATGTATAATTTACAATTAAATTTTCAGCTGAAGTTACTCCTTCCTATACTTTCTTTAAAATGATATAATTTTCAACAGGTATCTCACCTAAAAATGCCCTAAAATCCTTAACACAAGAACGCGTACATGAGTAAATATAAGTACGGCAAGGCCCAACATTAACAGCGCAAACACATACAAACTTTCGCCAACATGGGTCGCTTGCCGGTCAAAACATGTTACGGCTACAGCAGCTGGCAAACTTACAGGTAATAACACAGGGCACCTTGTAATCTTGCCAAAATCAGTTTACACGAAGGAGGAAGAAGGGGGGAGGGGTAAACACAATAAATATCATACTCAAGTGCACTTGCCAAACCTACTACCAAAATACAGTATAAAAGCTCTCAATTAATGACAAATCCGGGATAAGCCCGGCAACATTGCACCTGAGCGCTAGTAGCCAAAATAAGGTTGACAGATACCAAGGTCTATCATCATCTTAAGGCTAACTGGCACAAGAAATAAATAAGAGTAAAAGAACAGACAAATGATAATGCCCAGCAAACACACACTCCAGCAACCGAGCCAGCCTGACCACAGTAATTTCAACTCAGACACCGGGTCCACGCAAAACACACGCTGCTAAATAATTCCCACCAACAGGTACGGCCGCCCCCCAGGCGGGAAAACGGGGACGACGACCGGGTACACACCAGCAGAAAACTCGACACCCAGACTCCGGCTAAAACGGAAGCACGCAGAAAATATGAACAAGCTGAAGTAAGGTGAAGTAAGGTGGAACGAATCCCGCCACGCAGACCGGACAGAGCAAACACACACAAAACTTGCCCTGCAGTCCTTACAACTCCTGAGTGCGGAAACCCAAGCGATATCGTGGCACCCTTTTCAGAAGCTAAGAGCCTCGAGCGATCTCGTGCGGGAATCCATCAGTTGTCCACTACACCACATCATCAACACGGAACACTGCCCAATGCCCAATGCTCAAATCAACGAGACCACACCTCCGTGCCGGGGTGGAAGGCAAAATACCGCCAGCTCGGTGCGAATCCAACCGCCGAGCCGAACGCGCGCGGCCCCCCGCGAAAAACGCTCCAGAGGGCAGCAGCCGCCTCAGCGCCTGCGCAGGCCGAACCAGACGGAAACACAAATACAAGCCGCTATCGATAGTGCCGGATACGCAACGCGCCAGAGAAATGGCACAAAGACGTTCCCCTGGACTATTTCTTGCTCTTTAGTTGCATGCTCAATAAATTAGATTGAAGTGTTATTGTGTAGTGACGTCATGAAAATTACGTCATGGGTGGACATGCCAGGCGGATTCTTTTGCAACAAGGAGCCGTCGATACCCCGGAGATTAGCCCACTCCGGTGGGGATAGCTTTTATAGGAACGATTGAGTGGTGCGTAGGTCGGAGAACGCCCGCAGAACCATTAAGGTTCTCGGCGGTCGATGGCTTTTCACGCGGAGCGGCTTAAAACTGTCGGAGCTCTTTTTAAGCGCGCGCCTCCAGCGCCTGGAGAAAGGACGTTGCCACTGGAGCAATAATTTTCATTCATTCTCGAATTTTCAGTAGCATTTCTGTGTTCTGACTGTCGTTTCCTCTGAGAGGATAAGCACCACTGCAAGACGGAACGCTAATAATGCTGCCGTCAGGAAATTATCGTCGATGGACGGCCATAAGAAAACGGCAAAATTTCCAGTTCGTGCAATGAATGATAGTCCTCTTTAAGTGTGGATAAATGTAAGATAACAGGTACAACAATGAGAAAGAAGATGATATTATCTGTTTACAATATTTGTTGTGAACATCTTTAGGACTTGCGTATTTAGGGGCAAAGCGATACAAAATAGGACGATCACGAAAAATCAATGTCAATGAAGTCGAATGGAAGACTTGGATTTGTTCGAAGGGTTCTGGGATATAAGTAAGCATTTGTAAGGGAAACCGCATACATGCCGTGCAAGATCTCCTCGTTTCTAAACTGATACTGTTATTACTCAGCTTAAACCGCGAGTTCTTAGAGGGTGGTATATCTGACGTACAGTATAAATGGTCAGCATTTCCACCCGGACTTTCCTTGATCCGCCTTGGTGGGTCGTGTCGTCGGATTTCCTCCTACCTGCGCGCGGTGCAGCTCTCGTAAGTGTCGTCCCGTGCAGATTCTTCATTGGCGCATTGGATGTCTCTGTCGGTAGAAGCTAATTATCTGAAATTGCTGTCGATCAACTTTGGGGTATCTATTTACTCGAAATTAACATTCAGAATGCCGTAATATCACTTTTATTCCTATTAGATCAATAATGAGACACTCATGTCACAAACTACTCGTAACCGAGAGCATGGCTACCATCGAACAACACAGGAAGAGCTCTTAACGCCGACTGCCGACTTTGGCGTGCAGTCAGTATCTCTCACTCGTTTCGTCACAGTTCGTGGATTTCCGATCAAGTTCGTACTTACTAAGATACGCATTTGTTAATGAACGTGTGTGAATTTTAACGAGGCAAAATTCTGATAAATAGTTTTAAATATCCAGAGGCTCCTCCCAGTATTCATGTTGTCAAAATGACTTTAATTATTAAATATAAATAAACAAAATCGGTGACTTTGGCGCCAAGATGGCGGTACTTCCCGTCATGTATATTTCCCAGCGTGAGCTTGTTGCAACGGTCCAGCGCCGAGCCCCACCCCACTACGAGCGACATATGTTCGCTTCGTCACCTAGCCAGACAGCGTGGGAAATGCTCTCCGACTCATGGCCGGCTACCGACTACAGCACTTCCTAAGTATCGTGAATACATCAATAAGAGACAATAATTTATTAAAACTGGTAAAAATATCTTCCTCACGTAAAAGGCACCTTACAGCCGCTATTGCAACCAATTCCGCGGTTTTATCTCAGTGTTTGGAGTCCATATGAAGTGGCCATGGTAAGAGATATCGAACGATTCAGAGACGTGCTGTTAGGATCGGAACTAGTCGGTATAGCCTGTACGGAAGTGTAACACATATGCTCATATGCTCGTGGATCACAAATGGACATTCTCGGAAGGAAGAAAGACGACATAGTTCTCTCGCAGCCCTGTTCGGCAGATTTAGAGGATCTGTATTCGAATAATATTGTGCTACCACTTTGCTGCCTCAATCGAATACCTCGGTTAGGGTTCAATTTTCCTTCGCAAAATGTGCGAATTGAATAGTACAAGAAAACGATAATAATGGTTCAAAGCACACTCTGCACTATATTTATGGATAAGATATACGTCACAAAAAGCAGTTTGCTCCTCACCTACTGCAATACTTAGATGTTGTTTTCAATTACACAGTAAGACTAACGTTTATCACTAAGTTCGGCTCTCCTGAACACAAGCTTTTCTTCTTCGTCCTTGCTTTTTCCCATTCTCTGCGGGGTCGCCATATTTTTATGCGGATTGAAGAAGCATCGTTAGTGATGGAGGTGGGATGTCTTCCCTGACGCCACCACCGCCCCCCCCCCCCCCCTCCTTCCCGCCATGGAATCTGTGTACCACATCTGCCTGTGTCTAGAGTAAATCCTATTTTCACGAGAAAGTTTTCTAAATGTTTGCGTAGCGTGTATATGACAGGGGGGGCCAGCAGACCTATTAATCTATTAAGCGCGGGTTTCGATGGTTCTCAGCTAGGTTGCGGAACGGTCTGCCCTGAATACCTCGCTGTCGGGTTCTCATACGACAACCCCGGGTTTCCGAGGAAATCGATGCGTATCCCTTATATCCGTAACGTTAAACATGTTTGATCTGAGAGAGTAGAATGTACGGGCTTATGTTCACGGTTGTCACATTGACGGTACGGGTTCAAACACTGACCGTGTACCTCTTTTTTACTTTCATTTCACCGCACAGAGTATCATTAAATCATGTTACGCAATATTATATAACGTAGTCACTTTCGGCGCAGTAATTTCATTAATAAATCAGTCATTACAGCAGACTTTCTTCAAACATGGATTCTGTTTCTTTACGGAGTAGATTATAGAATCCTCTTACTCGCTGTCACTTGCATCTCATACTCTGCTAGAACAGAATTCCGGATGGTATTTATCACAGAAGCAACTGAAACACAAATCCGTAGAGCAACACGCACCTCTAATGAAAGCAACTGCCTTGCAGACACAAGGATTTTTCAGATCCGACACCGGAAAAGACAGTACGTTTAAATTCAAAAATACAGATCTTTCTATGACCAACTACAACATGACCCACGCGTTCTTGATCATTCCTGTGAAAACAGGTGCACTGCACTGAAACAGAATTAAAGAACGCATTTTTATCAGATATTTCTTCCATGCGATTTCTGTACTAGTCTTCTTGTAAGCCGGGAGTTTGACTTTTTTTCGTGAAAATTTTAACCTTCCTGTAAAAATTGTAAGTAGGCCGTTTAGGTTTTCTTATTGGTAACGCCACGTAGCGCTCTGTATGAAAATCACTGCCTGTGCTGTGTGCAGTCTGTGGCTAGTTTGCATTGTTGTCTGCCATTGTAATGTTGGGCTGCTGGATGTTAACAGCGCGTAGCGTTGCGCAGTTGGAGGTGAGCCGCCAGCAGTGGTGGATGTGGGGAGAGAGATGGCGGAGTTTGGACATTTGAAAGACTGGATGTCATGAACTTATATGTATATTATGATTTTTCAACACTATTAAGGTAAATACATTGTTTGTTCTCTATTAAAATCTTTCATTTGCTAACTATGCCTATCAGTAGTTAGTGCCTTCCGTAGTTTGAATCTTTTATTTAGCTGGCAGTAGTGGCGCTCGCTGTATTGCAGTAGTTCGAGTAACGAAGATTTTTGTGAGGTAAGTGATTTGTGAAAGGTATTCGTTAATGTTAGTCAGGGCCATTCTTTTGTAGGGATTATTGAAAGTCAGATTCCGCTGCGCTAAAAACATTGTGTGTCAGTTTAAACACAGTCCTGTACAATTGTTCAAAGGGGACGTTTCATATGTCGACCCTTAGCCGAGAATACCTCACTGGAATCTTCTGATTGTTTCTTGTAGTTGGTGTAATTAGTGTAGCTTTTGTTTATTGCTAGCGCGTAATTGTAGAGAGAATCTCCTTTGTAGTTGCAGTCTTTCACTGTTGTACAGTAAAACAGTTGTGGCATGCATGTAGATTTGCACCAAGTACTTCGCAGCTGCGCTTGCAATTAACTAGATATTATTTCCAGCGCTATGTTAATGTGTTCTCTTATTTTTGCTCTTCAAATTGTGCTTTTCTGTGTTATCGTGTGAAATATTGTGACAATAATGGCGCGTGAAAAACGTAACACTAGGCTCCAAAGTAAACTGAGAAATAATAGTGACGACGAGCGTAGCCTACCAACACCACTGTGTAATGAATTAAGAGACATTCAAAGTAGTAATTTGGTAACTATGCATAGGGAAATGGAGCGGGCGTCAAATAGTGGTGTAGACAGTGAAACAGGTAGTGAACAGGGAAGCATTATCGATCGATCGGTCGGCAACAGCTCGCCTCAGGAATCGGGAATGACAGAACACAATATTGCAAATACTGTAGACTCAGGTTTTGGGTTCTCACCGTTTTCACAAATGAGTCAAGACACATTTTCCGCTTATCAAAATGTGAATGATGCCGGTGCAGATTCACTGCCGAAAAGCACTGAGGAACATGTTTCAGACACCAGTGCATTGTTATTACAATTAATGCAACAAATGGGACAAAAGCTTCAAAAGTTAGACACAATGGAACAAAATCAGAGACAAACACAGCAAAAGCTTCAAAAGTTAGACACAATGGAACAAAATCTTCAAAAGTTAGACACAATGGAACAAAATCTTCGGAAGTTAGACACCACGCTTGAACAAACACGTGGAGATTTAACTACTGAGTTACATAACATTGAATCGAAATGCCAAAAAGTCTGTAATGACGTAAAAACACAAATTTGTGAGCATTTTCAACCAATTTTTTTCGCGGCATGAAAATGCATTACAGAATCACGATGCAGCCATAAAAGAACTGCAAACTATTGTTCATGAAAATCATGAGACCTTGCAAGCTAAAATTGACTCAGTTGCATCTACCGATTCGATTACGCAACTTGCAAAAACTCAGGAAAACTTAAAGGACACAGTAGATACTCTGAAAATTGGTTCAAAAAGACACATGGAGGAAATTAGTTCATTATCAGAGAAAGTAGTCGAACTTTCGGATCAGCTAAATAATTTATCTACAAAGGTAGATGATGAGCTGAATGACACAAGACCTGTAGCCTTCACTGACACTGAAGAGTATGAACAAATTAGAAAATTCAAACAAAATCAAAATCAAATCAATACCAGTACAAAAGAGAAATCCGGGAAGTACAAGATCAGTTGGCACAAGTAATACAAGAATTACGTATTTCAGAGGACACTCACGCTCCAACACGGGAAGAGGAACTTAGAAATATGGAACAGCCACAAAATAATAACACAACGCATTTCGGAAATTATGAAAGAAATTGGCAAGGTGCACCGAATTTTGAAATGGAACCGCCGAAACGACGTAACAATGACCGGTATGCGACTCGCCGACATGATGATTTTGACTATAAGCTGTTCATTACTACACGTAAATTTAAAACATTTAAGAATTCTGGCAACGATATTCATTCACAAGCGTGGCTCCATCAATTCTCTCATTGTTTTCCTCCCAACTGATCATTAGAGCACAGATTAGAATTTATGTGTGGCTATTTAGATAATGAACCAGCTGTAAGAATGCGATCGGTCATTCACGATTGTCACAGTGAAGGAGAATTTTACCATGCCTTCCTCTCAGCATATTGGTCTCAAGCTACACAAGACCGAGTAAAACATAGCTTCATAATGATGAAACATTTCGAAAAAATCTGAATTTTCCAGTCTTGTGAAATATTTTGAAGACATGTTGCACAAGAACCAGTACCTGACAAACCCATACAGCCCCTCAGAACTCATCTGCATTTGCTTAATCAAATTACCTGAACATTTACGACATATTATTTTGGCAGGACGTTGCAATGACGACATTGAAGCTTTTCAGGGACTGTTATAAAGAATTGGAAATTGACACTGACAATCGCGGAACGCGAAAACAGGAACACAACAATTACAGGTCACATCCGTCGCAAGTCCACGACGAAAGAAATAACTGGACACGACAAGGCTATTCTCACAACACAAATCGTGACCAAAACAGACACCACCCTTATGACAGCCACTGGCAGAGTAATAGTTACAGAGAAAGATCGCACTTCCGTAATTATGAATATGACAGAGATAACCATAGTAACAGACAATATGGAAACCAAAACAATTATTATCAAGGGAGACAGAATAACTTCAGACGCAACAGTTCAGCGCGCAGTTCCGATTCAGGGAGAAATTCTCCACCACATGACAGACAAACAAGAAACTATGTAAACTACCGACAAAACGACAGACCTGAATTCCATCAGAACTGGCGGGATTCAAACAGAGCAGGGCACTCTCGACAAGGTGAATTTGTAGAAGTTAGGTCTCATAATCCCAATAACGACGCGCGCCAACAAAGGAACAGACAATGACTCGCACCGCAGGCAGCCGCATGCACCAGCTGGCTCAGAGAAAAATAACATAGACGCTAACCTTGAGAAAAATTCCAGTATTCCTTACCGACGTATACTGCATGATAATTCCGTTCAAGTTGAACCTCTGCGTACTAGGAAGAGTAAAGGATTGCACCACATTTCACATGTAAAACCGTTTATTGAGAGAGAATCTGCTTTTTAACTTTGTCTTAGCCACAAAACTTTTCACTTCACGCTACTAGTACAATTTGTCACACTGAGAAACTGTTAACATGCAACAATGTTTTGAAGTTAACTATCCAGCCTAGAACCTAGGGAACATTTTAAACAGTAATTACAAATGCATTGTTATAGTGAACTGACGACACAGTGTTGTTATTTGTACATTCTTGCTTATTAGTTGCACGATTACGTAATGACTATAAGGCTCACATACTTAGAACATATACTGGTAGTGCTAATGAAATTTTAATGCAACATTTTGGTTTACTTGAAAATACATTCTGGATTTAAAGTACTTTCAGTGAGATACCAGATGACACAGTGGTTGTTTAGTTTATGTGACAGCTACACGATTTTATCACGACGCTACTAATGAGTGACAATTTACAAAGTTGCTTTGCGGTGTATCTGTTTTATATCTGCACAGTTTTTCTGTATTATTCCGGAAAGTAAAACATGTTTTAGTAGTAACTTTTGTGGTATAGCTACAATAAGACAGCCTTTTCCGTAGCACAACAATACGTTACAGCACAGTACTTTCTTCATTACGGCAATAAGCGTAATAACTAAGATATCTATGTGCAAAGCATTTCACTTTTGTTTATCATGAGGTAAGTACATTGACTTCTGCAGAACTTAGCTTTCGGAGGACGATAACTACGACACTTCCACAGAGATTATCTTACAACAAGACGCACGGTTTAGCGCTACAGTAAACGTATTTGAGTGATTAATTTGGTCTTAAAACATTTATTTTTAAAGATATTTGAAGTACAATGATACAAAGGTTTTCCGTGATACATTTCATTCCATTGCTGTAATCTGTAAAACCTGAGTGTATAATTACATTAATCCTCAGGGGGTACACGCCAACTTTGTGTACCATGTGTTTGGCAAGCACAAGGAGCCCTAGCTAATATGGTATTTGCTTAAACAACTTTAAACATCAGTACCATATTTCTCTAACACAGAATTAGACAGCTATCTGATTATTTAACAGAGAAACAAAATTTTTTTACTACGTCAGTGACAGATGTTTACGCAATTACACAGCTAGATAACTTCGCACTTATGAAATTGTATTTTGTCTGTACTGTGTGAACCCTTCATATTTTTCAGAACCATTGTGATACTATGAGAGCGTTGAATGATGTATTTGGTAAGGGAGCATGTCTTTTAAAGTACGTTTGAGGTAGATGACACTATTTAAATGAGCAGAGATTTTTTTAGGTTTTGACATTATTGCAGAAAGCTACGACGTTTTTGAGATTTGACTGGGGTGTTATGATGTTATTTTTACGACGATGATGTGCATTATGCTGTTGAGGTATATTTATGATCAATAAGATGATGCTACCATATATGAGGAATTTGATTATGCTACGTATATTGAAGAAGTGTCGACGAATACGTTTATGAATAATGAGTAATGGTTAGGGACTCTGATTTGTGGAAAAGGATGTTGGAAACCAAGAATCGTACTTTAAGAGTTATGAAATGTGTGTAAACACGCGAATGTACCACAGTGGTGACGAAAACTTATTGAACACTGTTATATTCATAGGATTTTGTTTCTACACATTTGCAATGCAAATTCTCGACCTGTGAAATTTTTTATATGAGACTGTCACTGTAATGCAAACTGGTGTCGTAAATATTTCAGTAAGAAAGTTAAGTGACCACCTTCACGTAATGACTCATAGGCATCCAGCTATGCGACAGTCGCCTGGAAAAAAGCCATTAGTGTGTGCCTTTCAGAGGCACAGGTGGAAAAAAAAAGAGGCCATTATCCTCGCTATTGACATTCTTTTGTAGAAAGCATCGCAAATATGACACGCTCAAACTTGAAAACATATGATTATACTGTGGAGATCTTAATTTATGATATTTACTAAAATGCCTAATGAAACAGTGAGAAACATTTCATGGCTATTGTCTTGCTTGTTGAGAGAAATGCCATATTGCTTGCTTTATGTATTTATTTACTCATTTTGTTTAATATCTAGTTTCTAGCTGCACTGTAGCATTGGTTAAAATAAAATTTAATAGATGTACTAATATAGTTATTTTATGCCTACAGATCCAGTAAATTATAAATTTATGATCTACTTCCAAGAAAACGAGGGCACATAAATAGACATTTCCCTTCACAGGAATTGCATAAATAATTTTTTTACGATTTGGTAACTTATCTGCTAGCGTAAGTTCTCGTGATGCATCACCCTGGTGTTAAGATGTGACATAGGTATTAAACATGGCCATTTTTACTGTAATATTTTTTCTCCTTGAGCTATGTCAGGTTTAGATGTAAGTTATTGCATTTTCTGCTGCTGTTTGCCAGGCATAGTGCTACTGAATTTCACTTTGTATTACTCTGTTAAGCCAGTTTTACTACTGATTTATTTTTCTTGTTTGCTGCACATTGCCTTATATTAGTTGTAATATTGCAATTGCTTTGCTAATTTCTATAATGCTGCTTGCTTTGCAAATCTGCATTTTTTGTCATTGCTGTTTGTGTTAATTGTTCTGTGCTGCTGCATTGCCTCGTCCCTTAGTTTAGCATCTGAGCTCAGTAGATTTAAATTAGCTTAAGATGGGCTAGGCCATATAAGAGAACAAGTTGTGATGAATTGGAAGAAATGCATTGAGAAGCTATAAGAAAATGGTTTGGCCAAAAAAGTATTTTGAAAGAGGATATGAACCAAAAAAGTAGGGTATAGGAACAACAGGTTTAGGTAGGATTTTCTTGGAAATAAATGATGAGGTAAGATAATGGAAAATAAATAATGAGGTAAGAAATATGTGAACATATAAATACAGAAAGCATGCTTGGATAGGATTTTTTTGGTGGAAATAAATGTTGAAATAAGACGAAAGATCTATCGAATGAAGTTTTGGGTTGGACTGCAGTACCAAATGTTACACTGAAAACAAACCCTGCACTTTCCTTTTGTGTTATTCTGCTATGTGTTTGTGTACCCTTGTTTATTTGTGTTTTTCCTGTCTTTATGTGTTTAGCTGATGAGAGTTATGTTGTAGAATTTTTCTAATACTATGTTATTTACTTTGTAAAGATGTTTAGACATTATTTATCTGTTCTGTTTTGTTGCTCATGTGTGAAGTTGATGTTTCAAAAGTTATTCTGATCTTTTATGTATGTACTTATGTCATAATTCCTGTAACACTGATGTATATGTTATTTCGATTCTTTTGTAAAGCCTGTACTACAAATGTTATCTGTATTGTTATGTTCTTTAATGATGTATTTTGTACCTTTGTAATTGTATTTGTATGTTATAAAATTGTAATTGACACCAGTTCATCATATTATTAACTTCTAAGTTCCATTTCACTGTACACATTTCTGTTGGTCATAGTGTATGGACAATATGTAAGAAGTAGGGACTGTTAGTGTTTGCACGTGTGTTAATAATTCAGCAAGGGACTGGATAACAGCATTGCTGGTTCTAAGGACAATTCCAAAAACTTTGCGAGTGCACAAGTGGTGGTTATGGACTTGCTGTATTGTCCACAAGACTTTTTGATGGTGATCGTGCACCTGCACAGTCACAGCAGATGGCTACTGGCCATCTCTACAAGGACTACAGTGGGTCTACACCTTTGATGATCCACCAGTACCATTACTTCTACAAGGACTACAGTGGGTCTACACCTTTGCTGACTCACCAGTACCATTATTTCTACAAGGACTGCAGTGGGTCTGCACCTCTGGTGGCCCACCAATACAGTAATCTCTAACAGGACTACAGTGGTCTGCTCTCTGATGACCTACCTACCAATATTCTTCAAAACTTCGACTGGCTCTGCTGTAGGTTTGCTCTGTTGTGACCCATTACCTGTCAGCATGTCAAGAGTCAGCATTGTCTTTCAGTTGGAAGGACAACACTACTTCTTCAAGACTGCATGGAAATCCACTACTTCCATGTGCGTTTTCTATTACTGCTCATACTTTGAGAAAAACACTGCAATTTTACTGTGATGAACAATCTGGACTGTCTTTATGGACTTTGAGAAAATTTTAGCTTTTGACCAACATTGTATCAATAAGTGTGTGCATTTGATATCTTTGTTATTGTAATTATGAAAAATTTTATCAAATCATTATTGGCCACTGCCGAAAACAATTTGTAAAATTTTTTGTGGGGAGCATGGGGGCTATGTAAGTAGGCTGTTTAGGTTTTCTTATTGGTAACGCCACGTAGCGCTCTGTATGAAAATCATTGGCTGTGCTGTGTGCAGTCTGTGGCTAGTTTGCATTGTTGTCTGCCATTGTAGTGTTGGGCTGCTGGATGTTAACAGCGCAGTTGTAGGTGGGCCGCCAGCAGTGGTGGATGTGGGGAGAGAGATGGAGGAGTTTTGAAATTTGTAAGACTGGATGTCATGAACTGCTATATATATTATGACTATTAAGGTATATACATTGTTTGTTCTCTATTAAAATCTTTCATTTGCTCACTATGCCTATCAGTAGTTAGTGCCTTCCGTAGTTTGAATCTTTTATTTAGCTGGCAGTAGTGGCGCTCGCTGTATTGCAGTAGTTCGAGTAACGATGATTTTTGTGAGGTAAGTTATTTGTGAAAGGTATTCGTTAATGTTAGTCAGGGCCATTCTTTTGTAGGGATTATTGAAAGTCAGATTCCGTTGCACTAAAAATATTGTGTGTCACTTTGGTGAATGTTTGAGTACGTTCAGTTTTGCTCAGTTGTTTGAAAAGCAAATAATGTAAGATGTTTATCAGCATAGTAATTCAGAAATTTTTCTAAGGGGACGTTTCAAAATAAATATCACAGGTTTAGCAAAGCGGAGTAGATCTGGGTGGGATAACTTTACGAGTAGGTGCATATTTGCCTTTCATATACAAAGATTTGATTGTATTGTGCCCAATTAGTCTGTCATCACCACGAATCAACAATGTAAAAAATTAGTCTTGTCAAGGTTATTGAAGACTGACTGATTTTAAAAGCTTTTCTTGAAGGACTTTGGTTAACTTCCACGATTTCATGCACATCATAATTACTGTAGTGGGTGGTGCCAGGGGGTGCCGTATTAAAACTCGGCGAGAACTTTCCAAGTGATTTATTGTTTTTTAGCCACAGTGCCCTAGTTCCTCTTGGTCTGTGTCACAGGGCCCCGCAATGCTGAGGAAGCACCCCAGTGGCCCGCGTAATGCAATGATGTGTCGAGCCAGACTTGTACGCCAGTGGAGTTGCGGTTGCGTCAGGATGCCGGGAGTTTGGTCAGCGGTCAATCTGCGTCCCTGCCAACTCAGCGCCGCTCGGTGTGAGCTGCAGGCAGCCAGCTGCAACCTTCTTCTCGCCAGCGTGGCTGAGACTGCGGCGACGACAAGCGCCCGTAATCTGGCGTCCGAATCTGCGGCACCCGCCACGGGATGCCTCCAGCATGTGTTGGAAGCCAGGACGACTGCCCACAGTAGCGAGCTGTGGAGTGGTCCTGCCACTGGCTGGCTGGCTACGGACCCTGCGTCAGCCTCAGGGGGTCGAACCAACAACCCTCCATGGACTGGAACACTGGCGCTCCATCTGTTGTTGTGTGAAGCTGGTGGTGTGACATGTCCTGCCATCCAGGAGAGCTGCCACACTTGAATTGAACCTCATTAGAAAACGGCACCTATTTATGCTTGGCTGTGGGCCTCTGTTTTGCTAATGCGCCGCTCCGAGTCATGCACGCACAACACTTGGGTTGCACCAGTGGACCCCTTCTGCCTGTAACTTGCGACATGAAAACTGCTGTGTGTGCCCTCTCCGGCTGTTCTACGCCTCTGTGGCTTCTATTCGCCATTGCTGGTATGCGTAACTCACTGCGATCTGGCTCGCACCTGGCTGTAACTTGTGCTTAGAATATCGCACAAAACTAACTTTCCCTATCCCAAACGGTGGTGCCGCTACATTATAGTTTTTAATTTATGAATTAATTCGTCAACTCCTTTTTGAACCATCTGATCAAATATGCCAGATGGTTCTTGCGTGCACAAGGAAACGTAAGGGAATACCTTTCCTCACGCAGTTGTAGCAATACCGTACTGTGAAGGAATGACTAATCTTGTTCAAATCGATTTTCACTCCTTGTTCCACAAGGGACTTGTGCGTCGATTGGTTCTGGCAGCCGGTTTGATCGGTATTAATTAAATAATCGACATCAAAATTAGGGGTGAGTGCTTTCGCCCGGTATCTGGAATCTGTCCACAGCTGGTAATGCTTTGATGGGAATTCTTTTGGAACTGCCCATATATTTGGAATTTTAAGTGTAAACCACAAACACATTTTAAGTGTGCTGTACTGATTGATTTATTAATGAAATTACGCGCCGAAAGTGACTATTTTTGAACAATTTTGCGTCGCAAACTGTTTAATGATAAGAATGATGAGAAAAAAAGGAGGCAGCGTTTGAACTCGTACCGCCACGTTTGTGACCCCGAATCTTATGTGGTGCACTGTGCTCCCTCTCGAATCATGTGTAACGTGTTACAGATATAGGAGTTACGCATAAAACTTCGTCGATTTTCTCGAAAAGTAGGGACATAGCAGCAGGTCTGATGGTCCCCTTGAGAGGCGGGACATGCGTACCAGCCCGCCACTTATCTAATTGTATGTGGGAAACCGCCTAAAAACACTAGCTCACCCGTAATCGACACTAACCCGCAGTCTCGCTTACCCAAATCCCGGAAGCGGTACGTTGACGCGCTCGTCCATCCGGACGGATCATGGACACAAACTTTTATTAAACTAAAAGGCGGAAAATGCAGAACAGCGGACATGAATGTTTAGACTGCTGCAGCCTTAATGGAGCTGTAAGCCACTTGCGTCCATCTGTACCCTCCAGACAGCTGTTTCCTGCTGATTATGACATCTGATAATCTAATACTGTCCATCTTAAGGGTGGGAGGAGCGGTTGCGAAGATATTCGTTAACATTATTTAGCAAACAATACACAAATATGTGGCCGCGCAGTCTGAGGCGCTATGTCACGGATTGCGCGGACACTCAACCGGAGGTTCAAGTCCTTCCTCGGTCATGGGTGTGTGTGTTGTCCTTAACATGAGTTAATTTAAGTTAGTTTAAGTAGTGTGTAAGTGTAGGGACCAATGACCTCAGCAGTTTGGTCCCGCAGGAAATCACACACATTTGTACATTTTAACACAAATGTGAGAAATGTAATCCATAGCTAACGTTTCCGGAGTCGAGCTGTTTGCGTTCAACCTTGTAAGGCTACAAATATCGACCCTGTACTTGTCGGATCATATCTAGCCTTACGTTTCTTTGTTACAGCGCAAAACATGGGGATGCCCCATAGACCTAGCAGGGACAGGTTGGCATCTGGAGATCGTTGGGTGCGAAATAGTGAGACAGTCGCGTCACAGATATTAGCGAATTAGCGAGTACGTGCGAGAGAGAAGCGATCGTGGGCAGTATAATGATTTTGATTCTCGGGATTTATTTCGTTTCGGAAGTGTTGTCATACAATTAAAAGGCCATAGTAGAATACACAATCGGCAATGTTGGACTCATATAATCTCATGAGAAATGAGTGACTGCAGCTGTAGTGTGAGTGCGATCAGAACAAGTGGGGGATGAAATACTTGAATTTAAAGTGAAATAAATCAATTTTGTCACACAAAAGTTTTCAGTTATTGCAATGTCTTCATAATTACTAGAATTTTTGGAACGGAATGAGTTATAGAATAGTGTCGGAGAAGAGATTGGACATGGGACATAGGCTGAAGGTCAGAACTTTTAAGTTATCGGAGCGTGTACCTTGGGAGTAAGTTCGCACTCCAAAACTGGCTACTTGTGAACGTCCACTACCTAATTTTGCAACCAGCCAAACAACAGTAAGTAATAATCAAGTGTAAATCAGTATATACAGCGTGACACAGAGAAACGGGAACATTTCCTCAATCCAATAAAACTAGAAGTGATGAAGGAAAACAATTGCATTCATAGTAATTGAAACGTTGATGGCATTTATCATCTTTCTACAATTTCATCCTTTGGATAGCGTCCTCCTGTACGAATACATTCGTGAAATCTGCTATTGAGATTCCTCATTGATTTGTGTAACATCTCAGCTGGGAAATTGTGAACTGCATCCAAAATTCTCTGTTTTCACTCATCCATGTTAATGTCTGAAGTAGTGCTGAAGGGAATTGACGCCACGACTCCTGCAGGGCTGTCCAAAAATCCGTAAGAGTACGAGGGGGCGGAGATCTCTTCTGAACATCACGTTACAAGGTATTCCAGATATGCTCAATAATTTTTATGTCTGGGGTGTTTGGTAGCCAGCGGAACTGCTTAAATTCAGGAGAGTGTTCCTGGATCCACTCTGTAGCAATTCTGGACGTTCTGGCTGTCTCATTGTCCTGCTGGAATTGTCCACGTTCGTCGGTATGCACAACAGACATGAATGTATGCAGGTGATCAGACCGGATGCTTACGTATGTGTCACCTGCCAGAGTCATATCTAGACATATCAGGGGTCCCATACGAGTCCAACTGCACACGCTCCACACCATTACAGAGCCTCCACCAGCTTGAACAGTTCCCTGTTAGACATTAAGGATCAATGGACACACGAGGTTGTCTCCACACCCGTACACGTCCATCCGCTCGATACAATTTGAAACGAGACTCGTTCCATCAGGCATGTTTCCAGTCATCAACAGTCCAATGTCGGTGTTGACGGGCCAAAGCGAGGAGTAAAGCTTTGTGTCGTGCAGTCCTCGAGGGTACACGAGTGGGCCGTCGGCTTCGAAAGCCTATATCGATGAGGTTCGTTGAATGGTTCGCACGCTGATACTTGTTTATGGCCCAACACTGAAATCCGCAGAAATTTACGGAAGGGTTGCACTTCTGTCACGTTGAACGATTCTCTTCAGTTGCCGTTGGTCCCGTTCTTGCAGGATCTTTTCCCGGGCGCAGTGGTGTCAGAGATTTGATGTTTTACCGGGTTCCTGATATTCATGGTACACTCGTGAAATGGTCGTACTGGAAAATCCCCACTTCATCGCTACCTGGGAGACGCCGTGTCCCATCGCCCATGCGCCGACTATAACACCAAGTTCAAACTCACTTTAATCTTGATAACCTGGCATTGTAGCAGCAGTAACCGATCTAACAATTGCCCCGGAACCTTGTTCTCTTATACAGTCGTTACCAACAGCAGCGCTGCATCCTGCCTGTTTACATAACTCTGTATTTGAATGCGCAGTTTCTTTGGCGTTTCAGTGTACTAGGCAACCAGTTCTGATGTTCCAAACACGTCGTCTTCAGGCCTGTCGCATGAACGATATCAGTTACCAATACTGTATGTATAATACAAGGCACCAAATTGGTATCTGGTTCTTTAGATATACGAACTTCATAAGAACGTGTGCTCTTAACACACGTGACAGCCGCTGTATTGCCTAGTCGTTGCCTAATAAAACAATATTAAAACAATGGCTATTGCTACGGTATTATTACATTTCATCGACCAACTGCTGTCTCACGATCCCAAGCTGGAGTTATATTCAAAATACTGTTAGAATCTCTCATGATCCTCTTATTGATAAGTTTGTACATTCTGTTGGTCATCTGTAGACGCGTTCAATGAAGATTTCAAAAGTCGAAACCGATCATCCCAGGAGAGCTTCTGCAAAGATTGGTAGGTAGGGGAGGAGGCGCTAGCGGAAGTAAAGCTGTGAAGACGGGTCGTAAGTCGTGCTTGGGTAGCTCGACTGGCAGAGCACTATCCAGCGAAAGGCGAAGGTCCCGAGTTTGAGTTTCAGTGCGGCATGCAGTTTTAATCTCTCAGAAAGTTTCATATTAGCACACACTCCGATGCAGAGTGAAAATTTCATTTTGGAATCATCCCCCAGGTTGTGGATAAGCCATGTTTGGACAATATCCGTTCTCCCAGAGGCTGTTTTGAATTCCAAAAATTTTGGAAATTAGCTGTATTTCAATATGACTATATCACACTGCATCAAAATCGGGTTACGTGTTAAGATAAATGTGACTATGTATCCATATACGATTATGAAAGGTTCCAAGAACCCAATAATCCCATATAGTGTGAGATTCTTAATATCATAAAGTAGGTGAACTGGTGAAACGAGCTCTTTCTTCTCGAAATACGTAAACCAGTTTGGGAAGCCTGTCACAGTCGCGTATTGAAGGTAGCAAACTGTGCATGGAGTTCATTTCGAGGCGTGATGAAAGACCTCCTACTAAATTCCCTGCTGTCACAGATGGCATAATAAAAAGAATTGACTACAAATTCCAATAAATAGAGGATTCTATTTGATTAAATTGCATGATTTTATATTCAAATTATGGAGCTCTCTTCTTCATTACATCCATGTGCACCCCACTGATATCAAATGGATACTGAACATGCGCGTGTAATTCTGTAAAACGCTGCGAAACAAAAATAAAAATTATGTGTTGCCGTTGCCTTCTCATCCCCTTTTGAGGAAGAGAGTGAGGGATTTTTTTTGTTTTTTTTTTTTTGTTTTTTTTTTTTTTTTGTGTCTGGGGACCGGAAGCTGTCCACTCATGGAACAGGGGGACAATGAATGGCGTCTCCATCATAACACAAACAATAAGGAAATAAACAAAAACGCACGAGACAGATGATCGCGCTTGGGGACCGGAAGGGTGTCCTCGTGATCGACTTCATTCCGGGAGGGGAGATAATCGTCTTCGGGGCACACCGTCAGAATCTTCGAGGGCTCAGACGTGCTATTCACGACAAGAGAAGAGGTTTGTTGTATGGCGGAGTTTTTCTCATTCATGACAATACGCGACCATATTTGGCGTTTTACTGGAGACGTCGTGCATCCGGCGTACCGACGGACTGTAGTTCTCTCTTAGCCAGTTCCCCGCGACATTCAGTTTAAATGCAATAAAGCGCAAGGAAGCTGTTTCCAGCTCGTTTAAAACTAGACAGGAGATGATTTGGTCATTGTCACGAAGACTGAACGCGTCTGAGTAATAATACGCAAAAATTCTGAAATTAACTTCTACAGATTTGTGTTTCCCTAATAATTTCCGTCTGGATGACCACTGTAGAGAACATACCACAACGCGTAACGCAAAAGAACTAATGTTTACCAAATTTGTGACACAGCGTTTTAACTACTGGAAACGAGTTAAATTTTGTCTACATGTGAGCAAAGTAAACAGTGACCTGCACAGACAAATAAAACACATGCTCAACACCAACATTTGTTGTAACAGCTGTCATCATGGCCTCTGTGTACCATAACAATAAATTAAACAGCCTTTGAACGATTGGTTTTCAGCGGTATGCGGCACCCCCTACAAAAGGAACGTGATAGATAACAAAGCCGCGCGGAGTGGCCAGGCGGTTTGAGGCGTCATGTCATGGACTGCGGGCCCCCTCCCGCCGGAGGTTCGAGACTTCCTCGCGCATGGGTGTGTGCGTTGTTCTTAGAATAAGTTAGTTTAAGTAGCGCGTAAGTCTAGGGACCGATGACCTAAGCAGTTTGGTCCCTTAGGAATTCACACACATTTGAACAGATAACAGTGTTGATCAGTGCCCGGACTGCAAATATACACGGCCCCTCCGTTACGTCATACTGATTTCTCTCTTTCTCCTTCCTTTATTATGTTCAACGGCACCTGTAATAGACTAAGTGGGATTTACGAAAAACAGACACTGAGCTCTGGAAAAATCTTGTTTATTCTAAAGTAATCAATACACGCGAGTCCACCAGCAATTATTTGTGAGTCCACAGTTCCTCAACTCTGTTATTGATGCTTCCTGCCGGATTAAAACGGTGTGTGGAAGAGGCATCTAAACCTTGGACTCTTTCGCCCGAGCTATCCAGGACGAAACTTCACAGTTTCACTTCCACCAGCCCCTCTTTTACCTTTCAAACTTCAGAGAAGGTCAACTGCTGGGCAGGCGCTCCGGACGAAAAGATACTGCAGTGAAATTGGTTAACCACAGCTTATGAGATTGCTTCCAGAACGTATTTCCAGCCTTTCAGAATTTCACATTTTAACCGGCCACAATGTTTCTAATCAACGCACAGTCCACTGCAGAGTGGAAATTCATTACGTCGTATTTCAGTCGTGGCAGTTCGACTGGTAACGTCCATTAGCAGTTCTCCCGAAACAGTTCACAATGTGGCAGACTGTTAGAAATCGGAACCCGTCACCCGCACAGAAGTTCACGCTTCGCTTGTAAAATAGAATTCGCCGTATTATCTTTGAATCAGCGCCCACGCTCATACATCTAAACTACTGCATTTATTCATATTAAGTACTTTTCTGCTTCACGTGCTTTTACATACGCTTCGTATTCGTAAGTCTACGCGATCTCGTTCGGGGTTGGAACAATTTGGCGGAGCAACTTTTCTGGCGAGAGAGTTTCACGACGCCTGAGGCTCTTGCAGACACCGTGGCACACTATGAATTTGTTTCTCGTCTAGCACTCTGGTACTAGAAATTAGTTTGAGTATATGATGAAAAGTTGACCCCAGATAGCCCACGCGTTAGCACGCCGCTTCCGGGATCCGGGGAGGCGCGCCCAGATTCGAACCGCACAGGCGAATTAACGAAGAATAACGGTGTGCGCCGGCTGGTCTGGATGTGGTTTTGAGGCGGTTTCCCACATTCGATAGGGTGAACAACGGGCTGATATACATGTCCCATCTCAATTACACGATTCGGAAGCTTTCCCCACATTTTCGCTTGAGACAGCACTAAACACAGACAGATGGGCCACCATCTACCCCTTAACATTGCTAAGTCCGGATTAACAAGCCGACTTCGTGAAGATACGTGGTAAGGCCACGGAAATGAAAAAGAAGATATGGTCAGTAGTTGAACAAAATCTTTATCAGCTACTTTTTCACGACAATTTATTTTGCTTTCACCACTTTCAGGCTGGTTTGCCCATCTTCATGCGAGATCTAGGTTATGTTGAATGAGACAGTTTGGTTGTGAATTAGCGAATCCAAAAAATGTGAGAGCAAAAATCCTGTTTGTGTTGGCAAACTGATATGTAGCTTAGATCAAGGTCTACGTTAGGTTGGAACTTGACAGTCTGGTTGTGAGTTGGCAATGCCGAAAAATGTGAAACCAAAAGCCCTGATTGTGGCAGAACGATCTGTAGTTTAGCCAGAGGTCTATGTTGGATCAGAATGTCACAGTTTGGTTCTGAGTTGCGGAAGAAAACGAATGTGGAAGCAAGAACCAACCTGGAATGTCTTGGGCTCAGCGAAAATATCAAGACGTTCCGCTTCCGCGCAAGTGTCACTCCGCAAACCTCTTATAAACTCCGAGTCCAGTGATCTCGCGCCCCAGCTCAGCTCCCCACAACATCACGGCGCCTGCGCCAACTTACTGCACCAATCGCACCATTCCTACAGCAGTGGTGCTACAGTTTACTTACAGGAAAAGCAATGAATGTGTTAAGCAGATGTGAAAAACAGTCTAAAATCGTCATCGTCATTCTCTATAATTGTCTATAACATCCTACATTTCTCTCTCGCTTGCTATCTCTCTCTCTCTCTCTCTCTCTCTCTCTCTCTCTCTCTCTCTCTCTCTCTCTCTCTCTCACACACACACACAGACACACATATACACACACACACACACACACACACACACACACACACACACACACACACACACATTAAGGTGCCTTCTCTTTCTTTCCTATCTACTTTACTAACAAAACTGTGAAATCATCAGTTAAAACATCCGGGCTGAGAGGCCGTGGGCGATCTGTAAAGCTTCTTCTTCCTGACGTTTCGTTGACAGCATCCGAGGTGAGTCAACGACTGGCTGCCAGGCCGTGAAGATCCCGTGTTTATAGAGCGCGTAGAGGGCTGCACCATACGTTACGTGGGCCCGACGGTAAGTCTACCTCTGACTAACGTCATTATTCTCGATTAAAGGTAATCGATTGTCACATCACTGGTGCAAAGCTGACCGCCATACCTTATCTAACTTTAAGCCCTTCTCTTTTCTATTAAAATTATTGTGGTGTTCACGCTCGTGTCACTAAATTTTATTTCATGATCACCGTCTTTAAAAACATGTTCTGCTACAACTGATATTTCGGTATGTCCCAGTCGACAGTTCCTTTTGTGTTGGGTTAAGCGGGTATTGATACCTCTTTTCGTGCTTCCCACAGCTACATGGAATTTTATACACTCTGGGATTTGCTAAGGGGTGTCGAGCGACTTTCATCAATCTTAAACATTCACTTATCTTGTTGGTGAGTCTAAAAATTGTTTAAACATAAAACTTGACCAGAACTTTCCCAATTCGGTCCGTAATGTTGCGAATAAATGGAAGAAAAACGTATCCAGCTGGCAGTTGTTGTTGCTGAATGTTGACAGACACTTTTCTTCTGTGATGGAGTGCTGGATGTATCTCGTTGTCAACGTATCCACTTTTCTTCAAAGACGTTTGCAAATGATTTTGTTCCCCTTGCACCTTTGTGGTATGGAATCATGGTGAAGAGGAATTGTATGGTTTCTTGGTGCACCTAAATAGTGTTAATCCAAAGGTACAATTTACTATGGAGAAAGAGAGTAATGGACACCTTAATTTTTTGGCTGTATCAGTAATTAAAAGGGGAAATGGTAGTTTAGGGCAGTATGTGTATAGAAAAGATACGCACACCGACCGTTACCTACAGAAGGATTCGAATCATCATCCCAGACAGAAGAGAGGTGTCATTAAAACATTGGTGGGCAGAGCTAATGAGAACTGTGAGCCAGCTTATTTGCAGACTTTTAAAGACGGTGATCATGAAATAAAATTTTGTGAGACGAGCATTCTACCCAGGACATCGCATTATTATGGGTGCACGCATAGGGAAGCTATAGAGACTCAGAAACACCACAATAATTTTAATAGAAGAATAACGTTAGCCAGAGATAGTCTTACAGCCGGCCCCACGTGACGTATGGTGGTGGCCTCCACGGCCTGGCAGCCAGTCGTTGACTCACCTCGGAAGATGTTGCCCGCAGCTGTCAACGAAACGTCAGGAAGAAGAAGCTTTACAGATCGCCCATGGCCTCTCAGCCCGGAAGTTTTAACTGATGAAGACGCCGCCCGTGAAAGCCTACGTGTTATGATGAAAACTCTGAAATATTTCAAGTAATTTTGGTAAATTCACAGACACCTACATGGCGCTATACAAGGATCGATCAAAAGTTTCCGTTTGAAGGCGTTGCTGCAGCGCATACGCACGTAGAGCGATTCCCATGCGAGTATATAAGCAATGACATGGAGACAAGGAGTTAGTGTGGCATCCATGTATTTCCGACACTTCAAGGTAAATATGGAAGCGTGATCTATGGCGAAGTTATTACTATATGCGTTCAGACAGGACCAACGTGCTGTTATTCTCTTCTTGCTTGCCGCAGGACAAACACCGGTGGACGTCCCTCGGAGAATGAAGACGTGTGTTAAGCAGCACGGAATTGTGCGCTAAGTCCCGTGCTGCTGCTTGATGATAACGCACGTCCTCATATCGCAAATGTCATAATGCAGAAGTTTGGCAACTCAAGTGGGAGACACTCGAGCACCTGTCCTACAGTCTTCATCTCTCCCCATGTGATTACCTCACCTCTTAAAAAAGCCTTGAAGTGTCGACAATTAATGTCGGACGAGGATGTGCGGCGGAATGTTACGGACTTCTTTATGCAGTAGATTACGGCATTCTATCAAGCGGGTATCTTCAGCCTGGTGCGTTGGTGTACGATTGTCGATTATTTTCTGATTAGTCTACCGATTCTGAACAGTACGGCCTTCGAACGGAAACATTTTGATCGCCCCTTAGATGTCAACAGTGTTCACCAAGGCAACCGCAACGCAGCGTCCAACACCAAGCAGAGGTAGATCTGTCTGCGGCGGCTACTCGCTGGTAATGACCGACAGGACTCGTGTCATGCTGGAATCGAGCGAAACAACATACTGTTTGCTTCCAGGTCTCAACCAAGCGGGGTGGCACAGTGATTAGCGCACTGGATTAGCTTTCAGGAGGAGCCAAGTTCGACCTCCAGATTTAGGTTACCTGTGATTTTCCTAAGTCGGTCCAGCCAACTGCCGGGATGGTTCCTTTGAAAGACCACGGCCGATTTCGTTCCATATCCTTGACTCATTTCGAGCTCCGTCTCTGATGACGTCGATGTCGACGGCACATTAAACCCTAACCTTCTTTGCTTCCTCCAGCTCCGAGTGGATCTACATTGACGGTGTGATTACATGTAAGCCTATGTAATTTTCAATCTGATGAAGACCGCCTTAGTGCTGTCAAAACCATGGTCAATTTGACAACAATTTTATGCAACTGAGGCCGCTATACATACATTCTGTAATTAAGTTAACGCACGGTTGGTGGACTTCAGCCAAGTACAATGTTTAAAATTTTTAAAAAAATGCCACCCTCAATGACTACGTTCAGCGGCACCAGGCTACAATATGGTGCATACTGGGAGGTTGTAGTGTTAGTGATTCATTTGTCACTGACATCGACAATTAGATGTCTGTGTGCCGTTTTGACTCGGCAGGTAGTAACTGTGCTGAGTTTAGAGATACAATAAAAGCCCGCTGACAAATACGTAGTCAGGTTGAACTTCGGCCGTTAGGACAGGGTTGAGTTACAGGCCTGTGGGAAGCTCAATTGACATGTCGACGCATTGCTGTACGTGTTGGGCACAATGTATCGATAGAGCGTCACTGCTTTTAGCAATGGTCTGTGGAACATTCCCAACCCATAGACCAAGTTCTGGAAGACCACTTAGTATATACGCACATCAAGATCGACGCGTTTTGAGAGCTGCAGAGGCTGACCGAACAGGGCACGTCTCACACCCGATATTTCAGGAAGGCTCCCACTGACACCATGACACCGCCAAGCTCAGCTACTCTGCTATCGTGGAAGAGTCGACTGGGAGTGCAATGACAATCTGTTGTCTTGAGGATGAGTTTTGTCCGTATGCGAGTGATGGACATACTGGTGTACGGGACAGACTCGGTGAACGCCTATTCCGGAGAGTATTCGCCCACGGCACACTTGTCTGCCTCGGGCTTCATGGTGTGGGGAACCATCAGCTACAATTGGTTTTTCTGCAAAGTGACAAAGTGAAGAAACCGCTGCCCAGGTTATTGTCCCGGTGCTACGGCCATTTCTTCGAGAGGAAGATGTGCTTTTTCAGCAAGACAATGCACGTCCACATACGGCTGCTGTGACGCAACATGCTCTTCATGGTGTACAACAACTGTCGTGGCCATCGAAATCACTAGAACTCTCACCATTTCAATACGCATGGGACATGTTGCCAGTACATTGGCAACTGTTGGGGCACCCTTTACTGTGACATGTGTGTTTCATTTGGTCTGAATTTGTCATGATATACTCCTACAACGATGAGCTATCTGTCATATCACTTGTCGATAAAACGGCTTGTGATCGAGTATGCTGCATTTTTTCCGCCAGTGTATATTCCGCGAGCTGCCCCACATTATGGAATAAGAGGGCATCTCTTTCTTGATGCAATAATTTACCAACAGCCGTATGTTTGTAGAAATTTATTTTATGTACTTCTTATGTACTACCAGTTTCGGCATTTCACCGATTCCATTTCCAGGCCCCACACGTCATAGTCGTAAAAACGCTATACACGGAAGGAGCCATATAACTGGGTTCGTGAATCAAATCGTTATGCAACAGCCCTTGGTGGCCAGGCGAATTGTAATGGATGGCTTCATTTACGTGCAGTACGTTACACCTACTTACGTTCGGAGCCAAGGGCCAGTCCACATACCAAACTTCAATCTTCTGTACGCACTCCGGTACTTCAGTACAGTCTTCTGGTGTTGCGAACTTGCTATGGACAGCAACATATTCTGCGAGTAGCCTCGTGGAACTTCTGATGTTATCCACTAGATACACAACGTATACAGCAACGGTCTTGTGACGATTCTACATCTGTCGGTTTACTCCCGTTAAGAACAACGTGTAACGTTTAATCCACCAGGAAGTTCTCACTCGACTCAAAAATCTAGTCCTATACTCGGTAAACTCGTATTTTGTTCACTAAAAGACAGAGTGGAAGGGACACAGCATGAACTGAAGCGTTGTCGTCTACGGCGCTCTGTCTCTCACAGACGAACAGTGAATTGAGATTCGCAAGATTAGCGGGAAACATGTCGAGCACTGAAGGTGAGTTTGTAAGTGGTCCAGATGCCTTCGGGACTAAAAGTTCACTGTCGTTGATGCGGGCATGGCGTCGGTCGACCATCTAAAAGTATAATTCAGGAACGCGCGACAAAAAAATGGAACAAAACCGGTGAACATTTATAAAACCAATATCAAAAGTACTGGGGATTACCGTGGGTAGTGTTAACGTTATCTGTGGCCACTTCCAAAGAACGAGGTGCCAAAGAAATGTTGGCACCTCGCAACGTAACTACAAGAAAAGATAGCGGATGTAATCTGCATCGACGAATGAGCGAAACCGGCGTAGCCATGCGCAGACACGTTTTCCCAACGCCGTCGCAACGGATCTTCCACTTACGGCCGAGCACAGGACCACTCAGCCGCCTAAGACGACAGCATTGTCTTCTAGTATTCTAATTGTGTGATGTCCGCCCTCGGTGGCTGACTGGTGCGGTACGGTACCTCAGCGTGTTCGGTCAGAGGGTTAGCTGCCCTCTGTAATAAAAAATAACTGAGTTAATGTATAAACGAGTAACCTCAACAAGTGTCATAGGACATCCGCCCCGAACAAATATAACGATCAATTACGAACAAAGTGAGATTAACCAAAAAAAAGGGGTCAGCGCGACAGAATGTCGATCCTAACAGCCCCGGTTCGATTCCCTGCTGGGTCGGAGATTTTCTCCGCTCAAGGACTGGGTGTTGTGTTGTCCTAATCGTCATCATTTCATCCCCATCGACGCACAAGTCGCCGAAGTGGCGTCAAATCGAAAGACTTGCACATGGCGAACGGTCTACCCGACGGGAGGCCCTAGTCACACGACGTTTGCATTTTACTGTGTGATCAATGTATTAGGCAGAACACTGCATGCGAGTCATTGTCAAAAATGTGCTCTGAATGATAGGCTCTCATTTCGTCTTTATCAAGTTGTAACCTCCGCCTCACTTATCGACTTTAATGACAGTGAAAAATTAAACCACGTGTACCTAATGAAAATTTGGGAAAAGCAATCGTCACCGAAGTTAATCTGTCGGTAAAGACGGAGGAAAGGGTTACATCTAAATGAAAGGAAAAATGCAAATGAAACTGGTGGAAATTAATTTTGAAAAGGGGTAAAGTTAATAAAGAAAGTAAATGTGCGGCCGTTACGTTAACAATTAACCAGCGGTAATTAGATATTTGAGATTTGGGGGAAATTATGGTCGCCAGTCCTATGGACAATTACTATAGTAACTGGAAAAGAAAGGTTATTACACATATAATTAGCAGTAGAAGCGTGGCAACAGGTTTGTGAAAACTGAAAGTTTGTCAGAAGTAATAAATTTCGCTACACTCTGACTTAATTTAGCAAAAGAATTAATAAAACCGGAAAAATTGAAAGTCAATTTAGTGACTAAAATTAATAGTGAGCTTTGTTTCTGAAGCACATCGAAATTCAGTAAAATACGGTTAGTCTTGGGCTACCTCAACAATCATTTCAAAAGCTACTTGAATCTACGCAATTTAGAAATAAGAGATTTAACTTTGAATTTGAAGTAAATGATTCTGGACAGTTAACAATAGTAACATTTAGTACGTACCAAGCTGAGCTGCAGTCACAGGTAACCTAAAATATGCTAACAAAACTCGCTCTCTTAATTTGTACTTGTGTAATCTAAATATTGTAGCCAGCTATGAACACTTTAACTGAACTTTGAAATTAAAGCAATGAAATGGAATAATATTACTTTAATGCTGGCGTATGAATTTCAACGACACTCGGGTTCATTCCGAAAAAGGAAGGGACCTGCTTGGTAATGCAATTGGGACAATCTGCAACAAAGGTTCATGCTACGTTGCTGTAATTTTGTGATTTGAACAGTTTGAAAAGCTGAGGTCTGCCATACAGTTCTAAAACTTTAAATGCTTCCAGTCTTCCTTGTTGGTTGATTGAAGGTTTGAAGTCGTCGATCGAGGAGGTGGTGACAGTTACTCATTGTCGGCCGTCACTGTTGCAGAAGCTAGATGTCAGCGCGCCTTCTTCTCGACACGGTCACCAGGCGAAACGGGCTCTTGATGTGCGCCAGCTAATGCTTCTTCCCGTCTGCGACACCGTGTCGGAAACTATCATAGCAATTACATGCTGCCAAACCCCGAAAGCGCGGCAACTCGCGGGAGCATCACACAACACACCTGCTCCACCGCCCTACCCCAGCCAGACTCCCCCTGCTCGCGCTCCACGCGGCAGGGTTAACACTACCAAAGATCCTAAATACTTTGGTTCTCCACACGACCTATCGATGTATTCGTTCGATAGCATAGTTTTCCCTAGGCAAGACCCTGCATAAAAATACAAATAATATTTACAAAAAAAAACAATTATACATTGACATAAATGCATATATATATATATATATATATATATATATATATATATATATATATATAGTAAAACAATTACAATATATAAAGACACAGAAATGTCATATCTTGAGGTAACAAAACAAGGAGAAAAGATTATAGTGCAATACATGGAAATAGGAGGATCAAGAAAATTTAGCATTGGGCGAATTAACCATAAACCAATTTTTAGACCATAATAATTGAGTGGAGACACTCCTAACCTTATTCCACTCTGTCATCTTACACAAAAGAAAACAGGTTGACAGTATATTAAAATTCACAGAAAACATAGAAAATGGTTTAGCTATTCTAAAATCAGCCAAACTCTTAACAGTATCAAGGAATGGAATACTATTTACCAAAATTAATGAGAGTACATGGTCATAAAAACAAGTAGATCAAAATACGCAAATTAATAATTAATTACTTAGAATACACATTTTTATATAACCTTTTCATAATTATTATACTTGTCATGAGAGACTTGGAAGAGCAGTTGAATGGAATGGACAGTGTCTTGAAAGGAGGATATAAGATGAACATCAACAAAAGCAAAACAAGGATAATGGAATGTAGTCTAATTAAGTCGGGTGACGCTGAGGGAATTAGATTAGGAAATGAGGCACTTAAAGTAGTAAAGGAGTTTTGCTATTTGGGGAGCAAAATAACTGATGATGGTCGAAGTAGAGAGGATATAAAATGTAGGAGGCAATGGCAAGGAAAGCGTTTCTGAAGAAGAGAAATTTGTTAACATCCAGTATTGATTTAAGTGTCAGGAAGTCATTTCTGAAAGTATTCGTATGGAGTGTAGCCATGTATGGAAGTGAAACATGGACGATAAATAGTTTGGACAAGAAGAGAATAGAAGCTTTCGAAATGTGGTGCTACAGAAGAATGCTGAAGATTAGATGGGTAGATCACTTAACTAATGAGGAAGTATTGAATAGGATTGGGGAGAAGAGAAGTTTGTGGCACAACTTGACCAGAAGAAGGGATCGGTTGGTAGGACATGTACTGAGGCATCAAGGGATCACCAATTTAGTATTGGAGGGCAGCGTGGAGGGTAAAAATCGTAGAGGGAGACCAAGAGATGAATACACTAAGCAGATTCAGAAGGATGTAGGTTGCAGTAGGTACTGGGAGATGAAAAAGCTTGCACAGGATAGAGTAGCATGGAGAGCTGCATCAAACCAGTCTCAGGACTGAAGACCACAACAACAACAACAACAACAACATGAGAGTTCACTTAACGCTAAACAAGAAAATAATACACAGCAGATCGACAAAAACATAAATATTGACAACAGAATTCTTTCACATCAGCCGTCCGGGAAGAAAAACTACTCCGCCCTCTGTACCCGCAAGTATAAAGAATGCCGACAGCGGCACGAGAGCCGACAGCGGCACAAGAGCCGACAGCGGCTCCGCCTCGCCAGTATTGTTGCGCCAGCCTGTGCGGCACGCTTGATCTCATTCGCCAGTGTAACGGTATTTCTGGAACGTTCGTTTCACTGAATTCTTTCGGAAAAATTCACTCCTGAGTAATCTCAAGGAGTCTATTAACACTATCACAGTAGATAACTCGACACTGTCCATCATCATACGCATGTACTAGCCTGAAACTTAAAACAGCGTCTAAGTACATCGGCAATGACTAGTAAGTCACATGTTTATGAAATCTTACAGCTGGTTACAAAATCATATTTACATTCCTTAATCTACTGTGACTCAGTTGAAAACTTAAACTATCAGCTTGGATTTTTCAGTTGATAAATAATCACTCTTTCTTAAATCATTTAGTCAAAATTAATTACTTATTAATTACAACTTCTTTAATGTCCTCTTGGTCAGGCAAAAGCTTGGCAATCTAGCAAATCCTTAAATCTTACACTCTATATTTACATACTATACAAATTACCCATTCTGTGGTATTAATCAATCCTAGGTTGGTACAATTTCAAGTCTACAACGTTCCGTATACCTAATAGTTTTCCAGAACTTGGATACTCTAAGCAATAAGCATGTGTGCGAGGTATACCAATGACTTTATATGGTCCATTATAAACAAACTTAAATTTAGAGATTTCATTGTCTATCTCGCTCGATTTCTCATGAGCTTTTACAAGTACTAAGTCTCCGATTGCAAACTTAGCAAAACGCGCTTTAGCGTCATGACGAAGTATGCGAGCATCGGCTTTTAGCTTCATTATTTCTCGCAAACGATCTTTTTTCACACCAATACTAATGTCAATCCGTGGAGGGAATTTGATTATCTCTTCCACTAAACTTTTACTTCTGTCATCCAACAGGATTTCCTCTGGGGAAAATCCCGTAGATTCATGTCTCAGGGTGTTCATAATTCTCTCAAATACTGCTACATATTTGCCCCATGCCCTATGGTTGTGGTGGCAATAGGTACGGCAAAGTCGGCCTAGCTCGCGCATGTACCTTTCAGCGGGATTTCCAGCCGGACAGTAAGCTGATATATGGATCACTTCGACCCCATTACTTGCCATGCCTTCATTCCACAACTTAGAAGTAAATTGTGCCCCATTGTCTGATAGAATCGCCTTGGGCTTACCAATATGAGCAAAATAATCGTTCACAAGCTTGCTATAGACCGCTTTGGCTGTAGCTTTCCTAATCGGGTATAGTTTGATGAACTTGGAAAAAGCTTCTAGCACTATTAAAATGTAGGCAAAGTTTCCTGATGACTTGGGCAAAGGTCCGTACAAGTCCACGCACAGTAATTCAAAGGTGCGTTAGGCCTTATACTTTGAATAGGACCACGACTCGTACAGTTGGTAACCTTCACCTTCTGACATAAATCGCAAGTTTTCACTCTGTCAGTAACGCGTTTTAACATGTTGTTAAAATGCACTACTTCACTCAGCTTTTCCGTACATTTCTTTGGTCCACAGTGACCATACGCCAAATGGTAGTAGTCTATTATTTCCGTGACGTATTTGTTGGGCCAGCATACCCGCCAAATATTACTATCTCCACCCTTACGTATGTACAAGATATGATCGTATATCTTGTAATGCTTCCTTAATTTCTCTCCTTCTGGACTCCTTTCGTCATATCGGGTTTTCACCATATTTAAACAACCATCCTCGTTCTGATGACGACGTAGATTCTTACAGATGTTCACAATTAACTTACATCCCTCATCTTCTTTAGTATAATTTGACCACTCCATCTGACTCATCTTTCAATACATCTCGATTAGACTCGGGCAACCGCGACAGCGCATCCGCTACGCAATTGTCGGTCCCTTTTACGTAGCAGATGTCATAGTTGAATTGCTGTAAACACAGCGACCACCAAGTCAGTCTTTCGTGAAGCAGTTTACAATCCTTCAGATAAGTGAGCGCCTTATGGTCCATATGAATAATCACCTTACGGTCCCATAGGTAACCCTTGAACTTCTTGAATCCCCACATGATAGCGAGATACTTCCTCTCAGAAATCGTGTAGTTTCGCTCACTTTTTGATAAACTTCGACTCGCGAACGCTATCGTCCGGTGTTCCTTATACTCTCCTTTACCAACTTCTTGGAACAGTTCTACCCCCACCCCTTAATTCGACGAATCCGTCCCCAGATGGAAGGGTAGCGATAAATCAGGATGAAATAGTATGTTAGACCTTAACAGCTCGTCTTTTAATGTCTTGAAAGCGGCCTGACACCCGTCAGTCCACACAACCGGAACATTTTTGCGTAAGAGGTTATTCAAATTTTCATCATTAAACTCTTGTCCTTTTACAAATTTACGGTAAAATCCTGTGAGCCCTAGAAAACTTTTTAACCGTTTCCTAGACTTGGGTGGAGGACAATTCCTTATTGCGTCTAGTTTCTCTGGGTCCTTCGTAATACCAGCAGTGGTAATTACATGCCCTAAAAATTTAGTTCCTGCTTCGAAATTCGCATTTCTTTAGCTTGAGTCATTCCGCCACGGCGCAATGCTCTAAAAACTTCATCTAACAGGTCACAATGGTCATGCCAAGTGGCATTGGCCAACAATAGGTCGTCAACATATACAGTTAATCTTGAACTCAAAGCCGGTCCTAGCACTTTATCTATGGCCCTGATGAATACGGACATAGATATATTAAGTCCAAACGGCAGTACTCTATACTGACAACACCTGCCCGCAAACAAGAAGGCGGTGTATGGCCTAGATTCTTCTTCGAGTTCTATTTGCCAGTAACTAGCCGTCAGATCGAGGCTAGTCATGAACTTAACGTCATGAAAACATTGCAAAATCTCCTCCATACTCTCTGGTCTGTCTGTTTCGCGTTGAACGACCCTATTCAAAGTGCGTGCGTCAATCACAATACGCACACTACCATCCCGTTTTGCTACAATGACCAAACCGTTATTGTATGGACTTGTACTTCTTTCAATCACTCCCCACTCGATCATCTTATCTATGTCCCGTTGCACTGCTTCCTTTTTGGACAGCGGTATAGCATACGGTCTCACGAAGAATGGTTCGTGCGGAATTACATGCAACTTGCATTTATATCCTTCCAAAAGTCCCGGTTTGTCTGAAAACACACTCTTATTCATCATTATCACTTCATACAGACCTCGTCTTTGTTCGTGTGTTACGTTTGACACACCGTCTACAATACTTTCCAATTCACTTTCTACACTATTGTCAATGCCGAGATTCCTCACATTACAGTAGTTCAAATTCATACCTACGTCAATACCATCCGGTCAGTTAACAATTTGTATACGCTGGTATTGCCTATGCACACCGTCTCCTGCCTCGTCAAAACTAACTACTATTGTTTTATCTTGTGATGTACATGTCAAAGTTTTGCTTTCGCAATTAATAACTGCACGGTACTTTAATAGCCAATCTAACCCGATAATTACTTCCATAGTTAAGTCTGGCACGACGGCAAACTCTTGTTCAAATCGTGCCCCACATATCTCGAGGTTGACAAAAATCTGTTTTGTGACCGGTTTACTGGCCTTCCCAGTAGCACCGATAATTTTCACTCCTGTTACTGGCATAACTACGATACCAGGTCTGTCTTTCAGTAACTCAAATATTTTCCCAGATACAGCACTCAATTCTGCACCGGTGTCAATCAACACGTTTAGTTGTAGGTCGTGCATATTAACAGACACTACTATCTGTCTACACTTGTCCTCGACTGTTTCTTTATTTTCCCACAGTAAATCCTCGTCTATATCCAAGTCATTCCAGAAAAAACCATCCGGCTTTGATCCTAAATCCGGCTTATCTGGCGGCTTTTTCAGCCTCTGTTCACATACAGTGTTAATTTCAACACGTTTGTCCTGAGGCTTAGTCTGTAGCTTCGCCTCCAATACCGAAACCTTTTCCTGTAACTTGTCAACTAATGAGTGTTGCTTTGCTATCAATTCACTAATTGTCACCTTCATTGATTCCACTTTGGCCAGATTGATCTCATCTGCCAATCTACCTGGAGGAATGTGCCCAGTAGTCTCTGCAATTACTTCCTCTGGATCTGCGCAACCCACACTGCTACCGTCTGACCGTATAACGTCAGCTCTAACCTCATACACGCTGTAATCTACGTGCTTTTCTACCAATCGTGTCCGGCTATCACTAAAATTTTCGTAATCCTTCTCCTTAATACTCTCGCAATGTTTAAACTGGAGGTTTGCGTCGGATGGGTCGGCTACTTCTACCACTATAACTTTCGGTAAGGGCTGCCGGTTAGCGCCAGAACTTTCCGTTACTACTTCAACATCCAACTCCTGCGGGACGAAACACGACGAATCTTGCTCGTGCTCCCCATTAACATCAACTATTTCTGGTAAAGTCTGCCGGTTAGGGCCAGAACTTTCTATCACTTCACAAACACTATCTTCCTGCGGGACGAGACGCGGCAAATCCTGCCCGCGCTCCCCATAAACACTTCTCCCGAACAGGCCCCTATAATCTCTTAGTTCGTCGTATAAGCGACCGAACTGCCTTAACCAGACCTCATCCCTCTCTGCATCCCCTCGCTCGATGACGGACGTGTTATCCGACATCTGATCTTCTCTCAACAATTGCGAATCATTCTTAAACTCAATCTCCAGTTCCGCTGTGGGTGTTACAGCTGCCTATTTATAATCGATTTCCGGAACACTACTTAAATTGTTCTCACTGACGGTGAATGTATTTTCTACTGCCGTGTCTACAGCTGATCTACTACTTGTGGCCGCACTCCTTTCTCCTAACACTGGCAGACTCTCCCGCCGTTGATTATTCCATACGGAATTTTCATAACGACGACACCTCGGTTTTCTACTGTATATATATATATATAGTAAAACAATTACAATATATAAAGACACAGAAATGTCATATCTTGAGGTAACAAAACAAGGAAAAAAAATTATAGTACAATAGATGGAAATCGGAGGATATGCATTTCCGGCGTTACAAAGTGCTTCGTTAATGTTCAGAAACAATTTAAATACTGATGGCATTCTTGTGGAAATGGATTGTACGACTTTAAGTAATTCATTCTATCTACGTTGTAATTAAGGTAACTAACATTTTATATGTTGCAGTATTCAGTCGGGCTCCTCCCTAAGCAAACCAAAGAACTGACCGTTGTACCGAAGAGTTATCGTTCGGAATAACAGTATCCTTACAAAAATGTGGGCAAATTGAAGAATTACTCCCGATTAGTACGGCAGAAATATGGTGTTTACCAAGCAGTGAATGGTTATCAACAACATACACAGAAGCCGTACTGTAGTCATAAGATGAAGGGAGTGAAATAGGGAGTAGTGTCTGATAACGGAGTGTACCCTATACCTGATGTTTTGCAATTTCTACAGTGAGAAAGCAGTGAAGGAAACCAAGTAAAATGTGAAAATGAAGGGAGATATGTTTTTATTTTTTTTATTTTTGCCGATCACCTAATTCTACCAGAGACGGCAGCGACTTGAAAGAATAGTTATACGGAATGGATATTTTCTTGAAAAGAAGTTATAAGATGAACACAACGAAAGCGAAACAAGGGTAATGGAATGTAGTGGAATTAAATCAGGCAATGGTCAGGGAATTACGAAGGGAGACACTAAAAGTAATAGATGAGTTTCCCTATTTGGGCAGCAAAATAAAACATGGTGGCCGAGGTTGAGCAAATAGAACATGTGGACTGGCAAGAGCAAGAAAAAAGCACTTCTAAAAAAGATGAATTTATTAACACCTAATGTAAATTCAAGTGTAGGAAATATTTTCTGAACATATTTATTTGCCTGAAGTAGCCGTCTTTTAAAATGAAACGTGGACGATCAGCAGTTCAAACAAGAGGAGAACAGAAGCTTTGAATTGTGATGTTACAGAAGATTGCTGAAGATGAAACTGGTGGACCGATTGACTAATGAGGAGTTGTTGAACTGGACTTGGGAAAACAGAAATTTGTGGCACAACTTGGCTGAAAGGAGGGCCAGGTTGATATGACACATCCTCGAGCGACTCAGTTTGGTAATGGAGGGAAGTGTGGGGAGTAATAATTGCACAGGAGGACCAAGGGCTGAATAGAGTAAAAAATGGATGTAGGTTGCAGCAGTCATGCAGGGAAGAAGCGACTTGAACAGGATGGACTAGTGTGAAGAGCTGCGTCAAACCAGTCTCCTGACTGAAGACCACAAGAACGTCACAACGCCACCTACAAACATTTAGTCAGTGCCTCTCCAAGGTATTAGTCGTTCTAACTGCATCTTCAGTAAATAAAATTCGTCAATTTGCGAACATAAAATGTTTGACAAGTAACAAAATGAATTTTAAATCAAGCGTGACGTAATTTCTTCTGGACAGCTCCTTCCTTGCTACGGACAAACACTTAGTTAAAACAGTGAAACGTGTGTAGTGTTTACGTAGAAAAACAAATATGTTTATTCGGTTGTTAATCTTGAGTTTCATTTGCAGCGTGGGTAAGGACACCTGGAAACTTTCCATTCACTAAAAAATTCTCATGTACGAGTATTTCTAAAAATCATTGCCTTTCATGCCACTAACCCGTAAATTTAGCAATGCCAAGGGCAACGGGATATACTGTGGTTTTAGGAAGCCCCACATCATTTGGACGGGTTGTTCACGGTAAATTATACCGTTTCCTTGGCGATTTCGTAGTCTTCTTGCAATGAACCTGCAACACATCTCCCCATCATTCGTCCCAAACTCCCCAAAGGGCATCTCCTTTCTCTCCTGCACAAATTAATCACGCAGGTAGCCTACCACTCGTATTAGCCTATGGGCAAGGATCGCTGGCTGAGATTATGCAAAGGATTATACGGTGGAGAGATTGTAGTAGATTCCGAAGAACGCCGTCGGACTACACTGTAGAGATTTTCATCTACACTTGTGGAACTTCAAGGTCGGAAGGATGTCCTTTCCAGAAGTAGGGATCTTCCGAAAACCAAAAAGATGCCTTTTTTTAGGTCCTTGGGACCTTGTGAAACAGTATCGTTGGGTACTAGCCAGTCCATTGTTTACCGATTCTTCCGTTTCTCCGCTCACATTTCGTTCCTCCGTTTATTTCTTACCCGGAATGAATAATCTCCGTTTTTGAACTCAAGTCTGCTACGAATTATATTTTAAGGAATAAACATAATCTTAAAACTTATCTTGTTAAAAAATGACCCTGTTATAGTTTCTTTGCTTATTTTCAATTTTGTAAATGTTGACACGCTTAAGATTCCAAACCGAAGCAACAACCAACATTCGAACTTAAACTGCTTTCTCCAGCTTCTCCAGTCTGATGCGAGCGTGGTTCGGAGTGTGTTCTCAGTCCGTTAGTCTTAGCTAGGTAATTAGTTTCAAGCTAAAAATGTTTGAGGGCGAAGAAGATCCAGTAAAGAGTCCTCCGCGAATAAAGTTTAAAGGAAATACACTATGTGACCAAAGGTATTCGGACACCTGCCTGAAAATGACTTATAAATTCGTGGCGTCCTCCATCGGTAATGATGGAATTCAATACGGTGTTAGTCCACCCTTAGCCTTGATGACAGCTTCCACTCTCGTAGGCATACGTTCAATAAGATGCTGGAAGGTTTCTTGTGAAATGGCAGCCCATTCTTTACGGAGTGCTGCATAGAGGAGAGGTATCGATGTCGGTCAGTGAGGCCTGGTACGAAGTCGGCGTTCCAAAACATCCCAGAAGTTTTCTAGAGGATTCAGACCGTGCATTATGAACAGGTGCTCAATCGTGTTGAAAGATGCAATCGCCATCCCCGGATTGCTCTTCAACAGTGTGAAGCATGAATGTGCTTAATACATCAATGTAGTCCTGTGCTGTGACAGTGCCACGCAAAACAACAAGGGGTGCAATCCCCGTCCGCCTCCGAATTTTACTGTTGGCACGACACACGCTGGCAGATGACGTTCACCGGGCATTCGCCATACCCACACCCTGTGATCGTACCGCCACATTGTGTACCGTGATTCGTCACTCCACACAACGTCTTTCCACTGCTCAGCTGTCCAATGTTTACGCTCGAAACACCGATGCGTCGTTTCACATTTACCGGCGTGATGTGTGGCTTATGAGGTCATAGTACTTACAGTGGATCCTGGTGCAGTTTGGAATTCCTGTGTGGTGGCCTGGATAGATGTCTGCCTATTACACATTATGACCCTCTTCCACTGTCGGCGGTCTCTGTCAATCAACAGACGATGTCGGCCTGTATACTCTTGTGCTGTACGTGTCCCTTCACGTTTCCACTTCACTACCACATTGGAAACAGACCGTGAGTTCCTCGGAATGCCCCATTCTGTTCTCTCACGATGTCTAATGACTACTGAGGTCGCTGATATGGAGTACCTGGCAGTAGGTAGCAGCACAGTGCACCTAATATGAAAAACTTACGTTTTTGGGGGTGTCCGGATACTTTTGATCTCATAGTGTACATATTTCTGCGGATGCACATGTTTGTTTTTCCAAAAGTTTCCGATGGCAATTACTTTGGAGAAGAATAAAGGTGGTTTGTTGGAATCTTCTGTTTCCCTGTCCTACGACGTCATTCTCCGAACCCGTTACAGGCACTTCGCACGCCTTCCGGTTTTCAACAGAATCGCGCAGTCGTCTTATTCGCGTAGAGACGGCACAGTGTCAATCTCACAGGGCAGCAATTCTGCGCGAGGGTCGCGACGGCAGAACAAACGTTCGTGCCGCCGCTGCCTTGGTGTGGTTCGCGGAACGGCGTAACGAGGAGGGACCCCGTTCAAAGGGCGACTGGCCCGCGCCTAATGGCGGCGCCACTGTAGCACAGCTGCGTGAAATTGACCTCGTTATGGGCTTCTTTCGTCTGCTAACAAACGGAATAAGAGCGTTCATTTCGCGTGACCCCCTCTTGACTTTTAACGCATTACCGCAGGTTTCACTTTGACCTAATTCTTTCCCCTTCCGACCACGACGTTTACCAAATCTTTCTGTCTTGTACGTATACTCGTAGTCGCAACACACTCCATACTCGGTCGTAATGCTTATTTGACTGCCAGTGTTTTCACCAGGGTGTTCATAATGTTTTAATTACGATCAACAAAAGATAAGGCTACATAATTAACTTTTACTTGCGGATACCTGTTTGTAGCCGTGCTACACGCTAAAGTCCATAATATATCTGACCACTGCGAGTAGGCGGAGTAGACACAACGTATAGTGTATCTTTTGCTTACAGGCGAAAACGTGTTTACTTTCCGCGCTCCCAGAGGGCAGACGGTGAAACGCCGACTTAAGGTAGCGGACCGTGATTGCACCGCCTATCCGCAGTGGCCAGTCTTTCTCCCGGCGTGTGGCAGTGCACTTGAGTGGCTGGAATGGCCAAGTTCTCGGACGACGGCCTCATACTTATTGCTGTGATTTTCAATGAAGAAGAAGAAGAAGAAGAAGAAAAACAAGTGAATAAATCGGTAGTTGGTTCATCAGGAGTGCAAAAACAGCAACAGAAGGCGAATTTACCACTATGTACAGTGAACTGATGGACGATGTAGCGAAGTTTTATGAATATTAGAAATTTCATTCAACTTACTATTGAACAAATTGGAAGTTCACCATAAAAACAGAAACACGCACTGGAGAAAAGTCATCACACCAAGAGAATGGCTCGTCATTTGCTTGAGCTTAGTTAATATATATTTAACAACCACTTTGACAGTTTATTGATTATATATATATATATATATATATATATATATATATATATATATATGAAATCAACATTCATCATTATTGGCTTCTGTTGTATAGTCTTGACTGTTTTCTTCTGTCTTGCGAGATATTAAGCCCGCCGGTGAAGTCTTCGTTTGTTATACTCATATTGCTTATCTCTTTCAGGTATTTGGCCACTGTAGATGCGCAAAAACGTTTTCGCTGTTATCGCATGGGATATAGTGCAGTTCAGAGATCGTACGAGAAACTTGCAAGACAGTTAAAGACAATACGACGGGCGAATTGATGCCTACTACGACAGGAGAAATGTGGAAGAACGTCGCTAAGGGTTTTTTTGAAATCTGGCATTTTTCCTAACTTTATAGGAGCTTTGTTGGATAAACATTTTTTTATGGGACTTAACTGCTAAAGTCATCAGTCCCTAAGCTTACACACTACTTAACCTAAATTATCCTAAGGACAAACAAACACACACCCATGCCCGAGGGAGGACTCGAACCTCCACCGGGACCGACCGCACAGTTCATGACTGCTGCGTCCTAGACCGCTCGGCTAATCCCGCGCGGCTAAACATGTTTCTATTCAAGCTCCTTCGAACACCGGATTGCTATTCTTTAATTACAAAAAGACTTCTTTCTTAACTCTGTTGCTTCATTCAGATACTCAATGTAACGACACTGAAGAACCAAAGAAACTGGTACACCTGCCTTATGTCATTTAGCGCCCCCCGCGAGCACGCACGACTGCCGCAGTAAGACTCGACCAATGTCTGAAGTCTCTGCTGGTACATTATGGCCAGGGGATATCGGCTGGTACGTGATTTTTAATTCAATAAACTTTACCAACAGCCGTCCACTTCATGATATTTTATTTTATTTCGAAAGCAACCAGTTTCGGCAATTCATTTTACGTATGGGGCCTGAATATGCCAAAATGAATTGCCGAAACTGCTTGCTTTTGAAATAAAATATCTTAAAGTGTACGGCTTTTCGTAAAGTTTATTGAACTGAAAAACGTCTGAAGTAGTGATTCACGGAACTGACACATGAAGCCTGCAGGGCTGTCCATAAATACGAAGGGGTGGAGATCTCTTCTAAACAGTACGTTGCAAGGCATCCCAGATATGCTCAATAATGTTTACGTCTGGGGAGTCTGGTGGTCAACGGAAGTGTTTAATCTCAAAAGAGTGTTCCTGGAGCCACTCTGTAGCAATTATGAACATTTGGGGCGTCGCTTTGTCCTGCTGGAATTGCCCAGGTCCGTCAGAATGCGCTATGGACATGAATGGATGCAGGTGATCAGACAGAATGCTTACATACGTGTCACCTGTAGATGTCGTATGTAGACGTATGAGGGGTCTCGTATCACTCGAATTGCACACGCCTCACACCATTACAGAGCCTCCACCAGCTTGAACAGTTCCCTGCTGACATGCAGGGTCCATGGATTCATGAGGCTGTCTCCATACCGAAACACGTCCATCCGATCGATACAATTTGAAAAGAGACTCGTCCGACCAGGCAACATGTTTCCAGTCATCAACAGCCCAATGTCAGGCGTAAAGCTTTGTATCTTCATCAAAGGTACACGAGTGGGCCTTCGGCTCCGAAACCCCACGTCGATGATACTTCGTTGAATGATTCACACGCTGACACTTGTTGATGGCCCAGCACTGAAATCTGCAGCAGTTAGCAGAAGGGTTGCGCTTCCGTCACGCTGAACGATTCTCTTCACTCGTCATTGGTTCCGTTCTTGTAGGCTGTTTTTCCGGACGCAGCTATGTCGGAGATTTGATGTTTTACCAGATTCCTGATATCATGAGTGATATACACTCGTCAAATGGTCCTACGGGAAATCCCCACTTCATCGCTACCTCGGAGATGCTGTGTCCCATCTCTCGTGCGCCAACTATAACACCACGTTCAGACTCACTTAAATCTTGATAATCTGTCATTGTAGCAGCAGTAACCGATCTAACAACTGCCCCAAACACTTGTCTTATACAGGCGTTGTCGGCCGTAGTGCGGTATTCTGCCTCTTTACATACCTCTGTCTTTGAATACGCATACCTATATCAGTTTCTTTGGCTCTTCAGTGTATTTTGCTATAGATGCCGGGACATATGGAAAGAAAATGTTACAGCTATAGCCAGTGCTCTAAAAACAATAATCTTTTATCTAGCTGGTTGTATTAATTGATGTGAATTCAGAAATATTCGTTTATGTACTCACAATTTGTTTTTATTTCTGTTCCTATTTTATTCCAGAGTGTATTTATCAGCTCTGTGTCTACGTTTTTGGGACTGGAGAGATCATAAAACTCACGATAGTTGCGCACTAATTCAACAAGTTTTTCGTCAGTCATATTCATGACGATAAACTACTGCACGACAGTAAAAGAACCTGATCTTGCCGCGGTCGTGGGCTGAGATAATATCGGCCACAAGAAATATGGTCACAGTCTAACAATCACGACGCTCTCTAGATGAAAGTAGTTGTTACCATGTGACAGTTGGATCGACACTAGCGCTTCATATGGTTAGAAATGATACACTCAAATGCGTCGTAAGGATAATGTTTGTTTTGAATTATTTTCTACTTAAGTAACGAAATAAGGGTTACATTTTTGCGTTCCATGCGATAGTAAATTACCAAGAGACATGAATTACTGTGAAATACAGACGAATCACATCGATTCCGTGACCTAAGCTACAACTTATTCATGAAGAAATACTTCCGAATATTTGTATATCTGCAGCTTAGTCTGCTGAAAGCAAGAAGATATAAAGACATATTTCATGCATGAGAAGCACATACTCCTGTTGTTGTCTGCTGCTATTATCATATGCACTTTCCTTGACACTCAAAAAAATTATGGAGTCTAATGATTCACTCATTCTTACACTTCACTCGACTTTCTAATTCACGCATATTTTTGTGAATGCAATTATTTTTTTCTTCAAAACCGAATATGTTGAAGATTCTTGCCATTTGTGGTTTAGATTTAGCAACAACTATGAAATTGGTTTCATCTGTGCTGGGATACAGTTTTATTGATTTTATCAATTTATTATCATACCTGTGTAGTTTTCCCTTAAGCTACAGTTGTGGTGGCTTACTTGGTGTGTCAAATAATGTAGCTATTACCTTTGAAACATCCCCTTTGAACAATTATACAAGACTGTGCTTAAACTGACATACAATATTTTTAGCGCAACGCAATCTGACTTTCAAAAATCCCTGCAAAAGAATGGCCCTGAGTAACATTAAACTATACCTTTCAGAAATCACTTACCTCACAAAAATCTTCATTACTCGAACTACTGCAGTACAGCGAGCCACTACTGCCAGCTAAATAAAAGATTCAAACTACGGAAGGCACTAACTACTGATAGGGATAGTTAGCAAATGAAAGATATTAATAGAGAACAAACAATGTATTTACCTTATTATCATCAAAAGTCATAATATATATAGCAGTTCATGACAAATTACAAAACTCCGCCATCTCTCTCCCCACATCCACCACTGCTGGCGGCTCACCTCCAACTGCGCAACGCTACGCGCTGTTCACATCCAGCTGCCCAACACTACAATGGCGAGTATTACAACAATGCAAAGCAGCCACAGACTGCACACAGCACAGCCAGTGATTTTCATACAGAGGTGGCGTTACCAATAAAAAAACCTAAACAGCCTACTTACACCTTCCATACAGATTTTCTACGTTCCACATTCACTGATTTGGCTGAAAGTACACTGGTCGAGACCTCGCTTTGTTGGGTAGATATACGACGTACTTTTACAAAACGTCAGGTCTTCTGGTGTATAATAGCCGTTTTTTTTATTATTAAAGGAAAACGACATCATTCAATAAATGCCTGCACATTACAAAAGAATCGTAAATAACCTGTCCTGAAAAATACCGTTTCATACTTCCCAGGGTCCTTAGCAAACTAAATAATGACAAATGCGGTATCACTTTTTAGTTATTGTCGATTTTCATGGCACTAAGTACACTCCCTACTGTAACAGCTATGTTACAGATCAATATAAATGTCAGCATTCGCACTCATCCGCATTGTATTCAGGAATGTCGCTTGTCTTCTATCGCTGTGGGTAACAAAAATGAGAATGGGTGTTGCGACTGCTATATTAGGCTATAATATGGCGATCAAGGTACAGCGTCTCTCGTGGTCACACAACGGGCAAATTCCCGGCCGAGTTGGGGATTTTCTCTGCCCGGGGCCTGGATTTTTGTGCTGTCATCATCATTTAATCATCATCATTTGTTGCAGTGGCTAGACTGGACTGTCTAAAATTGGACTGTGTAAAAATCGGGACTTTGTATGGGCGCTGATGACCGCTGTACTGCATCGCCTGAGGTGGTCATGAAGTGTGTAAATGCCATGTATCGATAATTATTCTATAAATAGCTTGCGAAGCATGCCAGTGAGTAAACATACGCATTCTATAGAATTCCATGGACATTCGAGATTCTGTGTCTGAATTCTCTATTCTTTTGTCGTCTTCTTTTGTTATTGGACTTGAAGGGAGAAGAACGATTGTTTGTTGAAGTTCAGCTTGCTGTAATAATCTATCCCATCTTCGAGACGTGCCGCCGGTTAGGACACTAAACTTTCTTTCAGATTCTACCAGCTATGTGGCCGCTATGAATAATTTAATATATTTCACTTTCAGTTTTTCTCAAGGTTGCGAGATAATATCCCAGGCAGAACGGCATGGTCACAGGATTCTAGTTCTAATATAAGATTTCATCTGCAAAAGATTATGCTTGTTATCTTATACTGGTATTCGAGACGAAACCACGATATGGAGATACGGGTTTCATTACTTCAAATTTAACTGCCATACGAAATATTACCTGGTACTATAAGCACATGAGTTTTAACTATACTTTATATATTGTTGTTGTAGTCTTCAGTCCAGAGACTGTTTTGATGCAAGTCTCCATTCTACTCTATCCTGTGCAAGGTTCTTCACCTCCCAGTACCTACTGCAACCTACATCCTTCTGAATCTGCTTAGTGTATACATCTCTTGGTCTCCCTCTACGATTTTTACCATCCACGGTGCCCTCCAGTACTAAACTGATGATCCCTTGATGCCTCAGAACATCTCTTACCAAGCGAACCCTTCTTCTAGTCAAGGTGTGCCACAAATTTCTCTTCTCCCTAATTCTGTCCAATACCTCCTCATAAGTTATGTGATCTACCCATCTAATCTTCAACACTCTTCTGTAGCACCATATTTCGAAAGCTTCTATTCTCTTCTTGTCCAAACTATTTATCGTCCACGTTTCACTTCCATACATGGCTACACTCCATACAAATACTTTCAGGAACGACTTCCTGACACTCAAATCTATACTCGATGTTAACAAATTTCTCTTCTTCAGAAACGCTTTCCTTGCCATTGCCAGTCTACATTTTATATCCACTTTACTTTGAGCACAATCAGTTATTTTGCTCCCCAAATAGCAAAACTCATTTACTACTTTAAGCGTATTTTTTCTAATCTAATACCCTCAGCATCACCCGATTTAATTCGACTACATTCCATTACCGTCGTTTTGCTTTTGTTGATGTCAATCTTACATCCTCCTTTCAAGACAATGTCCATTCCATTCAACTGCTCTTCCAGGTCCTTTGCTGTGTCTGACAGAATTACAATGTCATCGGTGAACCTCAAAGCTTTTATTTCTTCTCCATGGATTTTAATTCCTACACCGAATTTTTCTTTTGTTCCCTTTATTGCTTGCTCAATATACAGATTGAATAACATCGGGGATAGGTTAAAACCCTGTCTCACTCCCTTCCCAACCACTGCTTCCCTTTCATGCCCCTCGACTCTTATAACTGCGATCTGGTTTTTGTACAAATAGCCGGCCGGAGTGGCCGTGCGGTTCTAGGCGCTACTGTCTGGAGCCGAGCGACCTCTACGGTCGCAGGTTCGAATCCTGCCTCGGGCATGGGTGTGTGTGATGTCCTTAGGTTAGTTAGGTTTAATTAGTTCTAAGGTCTAGGCGACTGATGACCTCAGAAGTTATGTCGCATTGTGCTCAGAGCCATTTTGTACAAATTGTAAATAGCCTTTTGCTTCCTGTATTTTACCCCTGCCACCTTCAGAATTTGAAAGAGAGTATTCCAGTTAACATTGTCAAAATCTTTCTCTAAGTCTACAAATGCTATAAACGTAGGTTTCCCTTTCCTATATCTAGCTTCTAAGATACGTCGTAGGGTCAGTATTGCCTCACGTGTTCCAATATTTCTACGGAATCCAAACTGATATTCCCCGAGGTTGGCTTCTACTAGTTTTTCCATTTGCAGCCTTGGCTTATTAAACTGATAGTTCTGTAACTTTCACATCTGTCAACAATTGCTTTCTTTGGGATTGAAATTATTATATTCTTCTTGAAGTCTGAGGGTATTTCGCCTGTCTCATACATCTTGCTCACCAGATGGTAGAGTTTTGTCAGGGCTGGCTCTCCCAAGGCTATCAGTAGTTCTAATGGAATGTTGTCTACTCCCGGGGCATTGTTTCGGCTTAGGTCTTTCAATGCTCTGTCAAACTCTTCACGCGGTATCATATCTCTCATTTCATCTTCATCTACATCCTCTCCCACTACCGTAATATTGTCCTAAAGTACATCACCCTTGCACAGACACTCTACGTACTCCTTCCACCTTTCTGCTTTCTCTTCTTTACTTAGAACTGGGTTTCCATCTGAGCTCTTGATATTGATGCAAGTGGTTCTCTTTTCTCCAAAAGTCTCTTTAATTTTCCTGTAGGCAGTATCTATCTTACCCTAGTAAGATACGCCTCTACATCCTTACATTTGTCCTCTAGCCATCTCTGCTTAGCCATTTTGCTCTTCCTGTCGACCGAGCGAGGTGGCGCAGTGGTTAGACACCGGACTCGCATTCGGGAGGACGATGGTTCAATCCCGCGTCCGGCCATCCTGATCTAGGTTTTCCGTGATTTCCCTAAATCGCTCCAGGCTGATGCCGGGATGGTTCCCCTGAAAGGGCACGGCCGACTTCCTTCCCTAATCCGATGAGACCGATGACCACGCTGTCTGGTCTCCTTCCCCAAACAACCAACCAACCAACCATGTTCCTGTCGATCTCATTTTTGAGACGTTTGTATCCCTTTTTGCTTGCCTCATTTATTGCATTTTTATATTTTCTCCATTCATCAATTAAATTCAATTTATGTTTTGTTACCCTAGGATTTCTACTAGCCCTCGTCTTTTTACCTACCTAATCCTCTGCTGCCTTCATTATTTCATCCCTCAAAGCTACCCATTCTTCTTCTACTGTATTTCTTCCCCCATTCCTGTCAATCGTTCCCTAATGCTCTCCCTGAAACTCTGTACAACCTCTGGTTCTTTCAGTTTATCCAGATCCCATCTCCTTAAATTCCCACCTTTTTGCATTTTCTTCAGTTTTAATCTACAGTTCATACCCAATAGATTGTGGTCAGAGACCGCATCTGCCCCTGGAAACCTTGTTCCTAAATGTCTGTCTTACCATTATATAATCTATCTGAAACCTTCGAGTATCTCCAGGCCTCTTCCATGTATACAATCTTCTTTTATGATTCTTGAACCATGTGTTACCTATGATTAAGTTATGCTGTGCAAAATTCTACCAGGTGGCTTCCTCTTTCATTCTTTGCCCCCATTCCATATTCACCTACTACGTTTCCTCCTCTTCCTTTTCCTACCATCGAATTCCAGTCACCCATAACTATTAAATTTTCATCTCCCTTCACTATCTGAATAATTCCTTTATCTCATCACTCATTTCATCAGTCTCTTCATCTGCGGAGCTAGTTGGCATATAAGGTTGTACTACCTTGGTAGGCGTGGGCTTCGTGTCTATCTTGGCCACAGTAATGCGTTCACTATGTTGTTTGCAGTAGCTTGCCCGCACTCCTATTTTTTTATTCATTATTTCACCCACTCCTGCATTACCCCTATTTGATTTTGTATTTGTTGGCCTGTATTCACCTGACCAGAAGTTTTGTTCCTCCTGCCACCGAAATACTCTAATTCTCACTATGTCTAACTTTAACCTATCCATTTCCCTTTTTAAATTTTCTAACCTACCGATTAACGGATCTGGTATTCCACGCTCCGATCCGTAGAATACCAGTTTTCTTTCTTCTGATAACGATGTCCTGCTGAGTAGTCCCCGCCCGGAGATCTGAATGGGGGACTATTTTATCTCCGGAATATTTTACCCAAGAGGACGCCTGTTGTGTCTAGACAAGACAGCCTAGTCACAATGAGAGGAAGCCGAAAGGCACGCGCTTAAACTCACGCAAGCTGGCGTGAGGTCTGAAACAGGATACGTAATGAATGCTGTAAAGAAAAGTACGTAGCTTCTGGAATACTTAACTTTAATCCACATTTGTAGAACATCGCTCTTGATAATACATGCTTCACACTATTAATTATTAAAGCTATGGCGCCTTGCTAAGTCGTAGCAAATGTAGCTGAAGGCTATGCTACCTATCGTCTCGGCAAATGAGAGCGTAGTTGTCAGTGAACCGTTCCTTGCAAAGTCGGCTGTACAACTGGGGCGAGTGCTAGTACGTCTCTCTAGACCTGCCGTGTGGTGGCTCTCGGTCTGCAATCCTGTCAGTGGCGACACGCGGGTCCGACGTATACTAACGGACCGCGGCCGATTTAAAGGCTACCACCTAGCAAGTGTGGTGTCTGGCGGTGACACCACATTCCTCCCCCGCAAATCGGCGTACGGTTGTGTTATAAGGCTTCCGCCCGCCGTGGGGATGACCCCATGTTGACGTATGCGACGAGGTGGGGAGCCTAACAACAGGCGAGGCTGTGCCACCCGCACCCGGCCATTCGGTCCGAGGGGAGCTAGGAAACGCCTGAAAACCTAGTCCAGGGTGCACGTCAACATGCGGTGTATGCGCCCGTAGAGAGACAGGATGGGTCGAAGGGTCGACCTCCATTGCGTCGGGGTACCCGACGGGCGAAGACGACATCTGGTCCGGAGCGGGCAAGAGGTCCATGTCGGAGGACAGCTGGTCACGGGAAGCGATCGGCAGCGCGTGACCCAGGGAGGCGCCTGGCGGCTGCAGCGAAGCGTCCACTGCGGGTGTCGCCGGTGGGAGAACAGGCGGCGGCAGCGGCGGCGGCGGCGCGTCGCCATGGGGCAAAATGGAAGGCAGCGTCGGTAACACCTGGGGATGAGGCGAGCCAGTAGATGGGTCCCCAAGGCGCTGACCGGACGGCACGGTCGCTGAAAGCAGACTGGGAGCAGCAGGACCCAGGGGGCGACAGAGGCGCAGCTGATTGAGATGCCAACGCACCTCACCAGAGGCCCCCAAAACCAAATATATAGCGCGGCCCAGGCAGCGAAGAATGCGCCCTGCGAGCCAACGCCGTGAACCTCGATAGTTGCGATAGTATACAACGTCGCCTGGAGCAAAAGCAGGTGGCTGCCGCTGCATAGGAACCTGATGCGGCGGATGTAGCAAAGACATCAAGGTTCGATAAGGACGACCATGGAGCATCTCAGCCAGCGAGCGACCATCTCGGGGCTGAGAGCGATACAAAGACAAAAAGAGCAACAACGCGTCCTCCCGAGAATGCGACTCTTTCAACTTCAACATCTGGGACTTGAAAGTCCGGACCAATCGTTCAGCGGCACCGTTTGACTGAGGCGAAAACGGCGCGGATGTCAGATGTTGAATACCATTGGCCTTGCAGAAAGACTGAAATTCTGCGGACATGAATTGTGGGCCATTGTCGGAAACAATAGTCTGTGGAAGGCCTTCAATGCAAAAGATAGAGGATAACGCTTGGATGGTGGCAGATGACGTCGTGGAAGACATCCGGACAACAAAAGGAAAATTACTGAATGAATCTACCATAACCACCCATCGAGCATTCCAGAATGGACCAGCAAAATCGATGTGCAAGCATTGCCAAGGGGAAGTGGCTTTCGGCCATGCAAAGAATTTCCGCGGTGGTGCGGATTGTTGTTCGGCACATGCCATGCAAGAAGAGCACATAGTCGTAATCGCAGCATCGATTCCGAACCAAGTACAGTGCTGACGAGCAAGTTGTTTCGTTCGCACTATACCCCAATGTCCTTGGTGGAGAAGCCGTAAGACAGAGGACTGTAACGAATGTGGGACCAACACTCTGGACTGATCATTATCAGAACGCAACAGCAAAACACCAAGTCGTACAAAAAGTCTCTCCTTGTGAGCAAAAAATCGGCGAACCAACGGATCCTCGATCCGTGACTTTGACAAGGGCCATTGCGTAGCAACAAAACGCAAAACGGTAGCAAGGACAGGGGCAGCAGCTGTGGCTGTAGCTACACGATGAAAATCAATCGGAAACGATTCGACCACGTCATCGGTTTCCGAATCAATGAACATGCAAGCAAGTTCGGAGGAATCGAATGCTCTATCCTCAGCAACAGGCAAACGGGACAACGCATCAGCGTTTCCGTGCTTAGCAGTGGACCGATACAAGATACCGTAGCGGTACTGCGAGAGGAAAATAGACCAGCGAATGAATTTCTGCGCTGTACGTGGAGGTACAGGCTTGTTCGGATGAAAAAGCGACGTCAAAGGTTTGTGGTCAGTGATGATGGTAAAGTGACGACCATACAAGAAATCGTGAAACTTAGTAACTCCAAATACGAGAGCCAAGGCTTCTTTCTCTATCTGTGAATAATTTCTTTGTGCAGACGAGAGCAATTTGAACGCAAAGGCAATAGGGCGATCATGCGAGCCATCTTTGTGGCCAAGCACAGCACCGATCCCGAAATCCGATGCATCTACCATCAACAAAAGGGGTTTCTGGGGATCGAATGGCGTAAGGCAAGTATTTGAAAGCAACGCCGATTTCAACTGGCGAAAGGCGCGTTCGCATTCCGTCGTCCAGATGAACGGAACACCTTTACGGCGTAAGCGATGAAGTGGAGCTGAAATGGAAGAGGCACGTGGGATATATTTATGATAATATTTAATTTTTCCCAGCACACTCTGTAGCTGCTTCAAATTCTGCGGCGAAGGCAAGTCTTGTATGGCACGGAGGTGCTCTGGACTAGGATGTATGCATTGGGCATTGATTACATGTCCCAGATATGGTAAATCACGAGCAAAAAACACACATTTGTCCTTCCGCAAGCAAAGACCATTTTGTCGCAAGACCTGAAATAATGTTCTGAGATTGGCTAAATGTTCTTCTTCTGTCTTACCGGAGATCACAATATCGTCCAGATAGTTTGCTGCAGTAGGGACCGACGCACAAACAGTTTGCAGATATTGCTGAAACAATGCAGGGGCGGATGCACACCCGAATGGCAGTCTTTTGAATCGGTACAAACCCAGATGCGTGTCAACCACCAAGACGCGCTGGGATTCGTCGTCCACCAGTATTTGCAAGTACGCATCTGCTAGGTCCAACTTCGAAAAATATTTACCCGGGCACAGTTTGTCAAAAAGATCTTCCGGGTGGGGTAAAGGAAAAGTTGCAATCACTAGTTGTGGATTCACTGTTGCCTTGAAGTCCACACAAAGCCTCAATTTTCCGGAAGGTTTTGGCAAAATTACTAAGGGTGAGGCCCAGAGAGAAGCCTGCACACGTTCAATCACACCTTGTGATTCCAAATCATGTAAGGTTCTTGCGACCTCATCACGCAATGCGTGGGGAACATTGCGTGCTCTGAAAAATTTCGGTTGCGCATTTACTTTCAGTTCCAAATGTGCTTTATAGTTCTTAGCGCAACCAAGGCCCGGTGCAAAAATGTCTGCAAACTCTTCACATAGACGAGAAACACTGGCTGAAGGCACAGTCTGGTTCACTGATAGGACCTGATTTACTATAGACAAGTTAAACAACTGAAATAAATCTAAACCAAACAAGTTCACTACAGAAGAAGAACGAAGTACGTAAAATGACACAAGTTTTGTTTGTCCCTTGTATGTTGCAAGAAGGCTGCACTGTCCTAACACAGGGATCTTGTGACCCAAATATGTAGTTAGCTTAACATTTGCGGCACGCAAGGGAGGTGTGCCCAGTTGTTTGTACGTGTCGTGATTGATTAGTGAAACTGCAGCTCCGGTATTGAGCTGGAATGGTATCACGTGGCCATGAATGTCCAAGTCTACAAAAAGTTTATTGTCCTGCTGACAACAAGAGCGACTGTCTCATGCAATGTGAACAGACACTGATACAGAATCACTTGCCAGTTGACGTGATTTCCGGCGACGTCGACGCACACTTTTTGTGGGACGCACACGGTCACTTTTAGAGAGAGGGGCACTGGGCGAAGGTTCACGCGCCTGAGTATTCTTGGTTCGATTCCGGCGCGAAGCAAAGGGCCTGGAATGTTTGTGACTGTCCGTTCTGAGCTTTTTCTGGCAAACACTCTGAACATGTCCTTTTTTATTACAGAAGAAGCAAATAGCTTGGCGTGACGGGCAATTTTCACGCGAATGTCTAGTAGCACACTGCGGGCATGATTTCACTGCATTTGCTTGCTGCCCCGGGACACGTGGTTGATAGCTGGGCGGCAGCTGCGCGGGCGAGCGCGAGGGCTGTTTACAGTTCCGTGCAGCTCGCCCAGCGGGCCGGTTAATGTGACACACAGCCGGCGAAGTTGCAAAAGATTCCTGAGCAAAGTCAAGTGTGTCTTGCCTATCCAATATGTCCATCACTTGTTGAAGGGAGGGATTGACTAGTTTCAAAAATTGCTCCCGTATACGAACATCAGAAACGTTCTGTGCAATTGCATCACGCGCCATAGTATCTGAATAAGGGAGTCCACATTCACACTCAAAAGCACAATCCCTAGTAACGCCTTGCAAAGTTGCAACCCACTCCCGATTAGTTTGACTGGCCGTACGTTTTGTACGAAAGAACGTATACCTTTTTGCAACTACATTGACTAATTCCTTGAAACATGCATCTAATGCAGACAAAATTTCGTCGTTGGACAGAGTTGCTACGTCGCGTCGGGGAAACAATTTCACTATCACACGGAACGTCTGCACCCCTACACGCACCAATAAGTGAGGCTGCCGCTCGTTACCTTGAATTCTGTAGGCGGTGAGATGGAATCCAAATTGGCGTGAGCACTCCGTCCAGCTTTCCATCGCCGCATCGAATGGACGAAAAGGTGGTGCAACTGTGTGTTGTAGCTGCGGTAGCGGTGGAGCGGCGGCTGCCGCATCGGTTTGCATTGCACGTTGACCCTCGACGAGCTGTCCAAGGGCATCCAATAACGCCTGCGTCTGCTGATTCTGCAAGCGATAAAATTCGGACAGTACATCTGGAGATTGTGGCAAAGCCATGACACAAGTAAATTAGAGCAATACGACCGTTAAATCTTCGTCGCCAAATATGTTGTGTCTAGTCAAGACAGCCTAGACACAATGAGAGGAAGCCGAAACTCACGCACTTAAACTCACGCAGGCTGGCGTGAGGTCTGAAACAGGATACGTAATGAATGCTATAAAGAAAAGTACGTAGCTTCTGGAATACTTAACTTTAATCCACATTTGTAGAACATCGCTCTTGATGATACATGCTTCACACTATTAATTATTAAAGCTATGGCGCCTTGCTAGGTCGTAGCAAATGTAGCTGAAGGCTATGCTACCTATCGTCTCGGCAAATGAGAGCGTAGTTGTCAGTGAACCGTTCCTTGCAAAGTCGGCTGTACAACTGGGGCGAGTGCTAGTACGTCTCTCTAGACCTGCCGTGTGGTGGCGCTCGGTCTGCAATCCTGACAGTGGCGACATGCGGGTCCGACGTATACTAACGGACCGCGGCCGATTTAAAGGCTACCACCTAGCAAGTGTGGTGTCTGGCGGTGACACCACAACACCATCATTATTTAACCATACAGTAAAGCTGCATGCCCTCGGGAAAAATTACGGCTGTAGTTTCCCCTTGCTTTCAGCCATTCGCAGTACCAGCACAGAAAGGCCGTTTTGGTTAGTGTTAGAAGGCCAGATCAGTCAGTCATCCAGACTGTTGCCCCTGAAACTACTGAAAAGGCTGCTGCCCCTCTTCAGGAACCACATGTTTGTCTGGCCTCTCAACAAATACCCTTCCATTGTGGTTGCACCTACGGTACGGCTATCTGTATCGCTGAGGCACGCAAGTCTCCCCACCAAGGGCACGGTCCATAGTTAATAATTATTGTTTCTGAGAACGCATGCTGTTACAGCGTGATTACCTGTAAATACCACATTAATGCAATAAATGCTCAAAATTATGTTCGTCAACCTCATTTCATTTGGCAATACGTGTAACAACATTCCTGTCAATAGCGAGTAGTTCACCTTGCGTAATGTTCGCACATGCATTGACAATGCGCTGACGCATGTTGTCAGGTGTTGTCGGTGGATCACGACAGCAAATATCCTTCAACTCCCCACAGGAAGAAATCCGGGGACGTCAGATCCGGTGAACGTACGGGCCATGGTATGGTGCTTCGCCGACCAATCCAACTGTCATGAAATATGCTATACAATACCGCTTCAACCGCACGCAAGCTGTGTGCCGGACATCCATCATGTTGGAAGTACAACACCATTCTGTCATGCAGTGAAACATCTTGTAGTAACATGGGTAGAACATTCCTTAGGAAGTCAGCATACATTGCATCATTTAGATTGCCATCGATAAAATGGGGGCCAATTATTCTTCCTCCCATAATGGTTCAAATGGCTCTGAGCACTAAGGGACTCAACTGCTGAGGTCACTAGTCCCCTAGAACTTAGAACTAGTTAAACCTAACTAACCTAAGGACATCACAAACATCCATGCCCGAGGCAGGATTCGAACCTGCGACCGTAGCGGTCTTGCGGTTCCATGCTGCAGCGCCTTTAACCGCACGGCCACTTTGGCCGGCTTCCTCCCATAATGCCGCACCATACATTAACCCGGCAACGTCGCTGATGTACCACTTATCGCAGCCAACGTGGATTTTCCGTTGCCCAATAGTGCATATTATGGTTCACGTTACCGCTGTTGGTGAATGACACTTCGTCGCTAAATAGAACACGTGCAAAAAATCTGTCATCGTCCCGTAATTTCTCTTGTGCCCAGGGGCAGAACTGTACACGACGTTCAAAGTCGTCTGCAAGGCAGTTGATGACGAGCAAAATTTCCTCCTCAATTGCAATGAGAAACTAGTGAAAAAGAGTCATCCATCGCAGCTGCAAAATTTTCGATTAATCCTAAGGAAAGCTTGAGCTGTAATTCAGTGTTAAATGTACCGGCCCAATGCATTTCACTCTCATCTACAAACTCAGACAGCAAACAGTTTCTGTTCCTACGCCATTTTGCTTACTGCGTCAAAGAGAGTGCGCTCTCCATGTAAAATAACCCCCTCTGAATATCAAAGTTTTGCCTCGTGGCTCCAACTGTGGCGCGTTGTATCGTGTGTGCCGAAAACAGTGACTCAGCGTTCGTAAACTGTTTTCGTTATTTCGTGTTGTCTTTCGTTCCCTCTTGCGCAAAAGCTTGTTCACAGATGCAAGCGAATGGTAGTGACTCTGGCGAACTCTCTGCGAATGCTCGTTCGTGTAAGTTCCCTTCCATTCAGTCCGATGTAGACCAGGCTTAACACACAGCTGTCAGATGGTGCAGTCACTTCCACTGTCAAAACAATTCCGAAAGACGAACACCGAAGCAACCGACCATGTCCCGCAAGGGAAGGATCTGACATGTGGACCATCGACTTTGATCAAGTTTTGGAATGACGTTCTGTATTGAAAATAAAGAGACTCGTGCTCCGCCTTTTTGCTGGACACTCCCTAGTTTTCGGAAAAAAGACGTCAAACTTGATGATGGAAAATCGTACATTCAGTGCTATACATCTAAAGATAATCTAAAAACAGGCATCTTTTATAGGGTCCAAAGTAAATAATTTTCGAGTTATGGACGTTTTTGTGTTTCCTTGCTGTATATTGGGTACCCTTCATTCAACGTTTTTAGCAGCGCGAGACTGGCGGTCGAGTGGTCAATGCATTATGCTACCAAACCGCTGATACGTAATCGATTCTTGGTCATGGCATATTTTTTATTCGATGTTTTTTTCCGTTGTATCTGGTAATGTTCTGGTAATCGGAATGCTTTTCTTATGGTTTTTTTAAAGTAAAACTACTGGAGGTGTGTTTAATAATCAAATAATTATATACAATACGAATCACCTAAAACTTGCACTGCAGATATTGTTGAAATGGAAAGTGCTATTGATGTGCGTGGTTCACAGAATGGATTGATAGACAGGGGCTCGTATTGTTAGCCAGATCGCATAATACAAATTGTTTTTTCTGTGTGTGCAGATATACACTTTTTCAAACGGAACGATGTCTATGGACATAAACAACAAACCAGAAGTAGGGTAAATTAGAATGTCGGTGTTGTTTGTTGCAGGATTGTAGTGCCAGTCGTTTACGAGTTGTCGTATTCTGAAATGTTCCCACATCGGCACTTGGTTGTGCCACTCAACCTCCGTAGTTGCTGGGTACTGTAACACCCAAACCCAATTACGAAAGACCATCATGATGTAAAGAGAGGAGCCGCGCGGGATTAGCCGAGCAGTCTGAGGCTCTGCAGTCATAGACTGTGCGGCTGGTCCCAGCGGAGGTTCGAGTCCTCCCTCGGGCATAGGTGTGTGTGTTTGTCCTTAGGATAATTTAGGTTAAGTAGTGTGTAAGCTTAGGTACTGATGACCTTAGCAGTTATGTCCCATAAGATTTCACACATTTTTTTCTAAAGTAAGGAAAAGTTATCCTGACAGGTACGACAACTTTGCCGATGATATAACACCAGAAAATCTTGATAAATACCAACATTAAGCATTACAGAGTGTCCTGGTAGAAAGGAAGAAGAAAGAAAGGCCATCTTTAGTTCTTTTGCACATCTAAGTAATAATTACAAATTAATACCATGAAAGTTAAGTCCAAAGAAATGTCGTTCAGGAATAACTTTTTTGTGGAAGAGAGTTGTAAACGCAACGAAGAAATTCAATGCGTTTACAATACTCATTCACGGAAAAAGTAAGTCGCTTGTTAGCTATCGTGCTATCAAGTCATACGAGAGCAGCTCTTGCCATAGTTGAGCGAACATAGAGCGATGAAATTGTTTTACTTTCAAGAGTCGTTGTTGCGTGATGTTGAAACGTCCCCTTTGAACAATTTATACATGACTGGGCTTAAACTGACATACAATACTTTTTTTTTTTTAGCGCAACGCAGTCTGAATTTGAATAATCTCTACAAAAGAATGGCCCTGACTAACATTAACCTATACCTTTTACAAATCACTTACCTCACAAAAATCTTCGTTACTCGAACTACTGCAATACAGCGAGCGCCACTACTGCCAGCTAAATAAAAGATTCTAACCACTGAAGGCACTAACTACTGATAGGCATAGTTAGCAAATGAAAGATTTTAATAGAGAACAAACAATGTATTTACCTTAATAGTGTTGAAAAATCATAATATATATATAAGTTCATGACATCCAGTCTTACAAATGTCCAAACTCCGCCATCTCTCTCCCCACATCCACCACTGATGGCGGCTCACCTCCAACTGCCGAACGCTATGCGCTGTTAACATCCAACTTCCCAACACTACAATGGCAGATATTCCAACAACAATGCAAACCAGCCACAGACTGCACACAGCACATACAGAGCGCTACGTGGCGTTACCAGTATAAAAACTTAAACAGCCTACTTACATAGCGCCCATGCTCCCCACAAAAAATTTTACAAACTTTTTTTGGGCACTGGCCAATAATGATTTGATAAAATTTTTCATAATTACAATAACAAAGATATCAAATGCACATACTAATTGATACAATGTTGGTCAAAAGCTAAAATTTTCTCACACTCCATAAAGACAGTCCTGATCGTTCATCACAGTAAAATAGCAGTGTTTTTCTCAAAATCTGAACAGTAGAAGAAAATGCACACGGAAGTAGTGGATTTCCATGCAGTCTTGAAGAAGTAGTGTTGTCCTTCCAACTAAAAGACAGTGCTGACTCTTGACATGCAGACAGGTAATGGGCCACAACAGAGCAAACCCACAGCAGAGTCAGTCGAAATTTTGAAGAGTATTGGTAGGTAGGTCATCTCAGAACAGACCCACTGTAGTCCTGGTAGAAATTGCCAGCAGCCATCTGTTGTGACTGTGCAGGTGCACAATCACCATTGAAGAGTCTTCTGGATAATATAGCAAGTCCATAACCCACCACTTGTGCACTCACATACTGTTTTGTATGTCCTTAGAACCAGCAATGCTGTTAACCAGTCCCTTGCTGAATTATCATCACACGTGCAAGCACTAACAGTCCTCTTTTTTTCACATATTGTGCATATATTATGACCAACAGAAACGTGTGCAGTGAAATGTAACTTACAAGTTACTTAATTTGATGAACTGGTGTCAATTACAATTTTATAACATAAGAATACAATAACAAAGGTACAAAATACGTCATTAAAGAACATAATAGTACAGATAACATTTGTAGTAAAACAGGCTTTACAAAAGAATAGAAATAAACATGTACATCAGTTTTACAGGAATTATGACATAAGTAAATATATCAAATAATGAGAATAGTTTTTGAAACATTAATTTCACACATGAGCATTGAAACAGAACAGAATTAATAATGTGTAAACATCTTTACAAAGAAAATGACATATTATAAATGTGAATTATATTTGAGGATAACAGTATTCCTCATCATAGTGAATGTAGCTTAGTACTAGAAAAATTCTACAACATAAATCTTATTAACTAAACACATAAAGACAGCAAAAACACAAATTCACGTAGTGTAATAACACAAAAATACAGGACAGGGTTTGTTTTCAGTGTAACACTCGTTACTGCAGTCCAACCCAAAACTTCATTCCATAGATCTTAAGCCTTATTTCAACATTTGTTTCCACCAAAAAAAAATTCTATCCAAGCATGCTTTTTGTATTTATATGTTCATGTATTTCTTACCTCATTATTTATTTTCGATTACCTTATCTCATCATTTATTTTAAAGAAAATCCTACCTATACCTGCTTTCTGTACTTTTTTCGTATAACTTCTCAATGCATTTCTTCCAATTCATCGCAACTCATTCTCTTATATAGTCTACCCCCTCTTAAGCTAACTTAAATCTACTGAGCTCAGATGCTAAACTAAGGAACGAGGCAATGCAGCAGCACAAAACAATTAACACAAACAGCAATGACAAGAAAATGGAAAATTGCAAAGCAAGCTACAGTAAATCTAAATTACCAAGCAATGCAACATTACAACTAATATGAGGCAATGTGGAGCAACAAGAAAAATGAATCAGTAGTAAAACTAGCTTAACAGAGTAATACAAAGTGAAATTTAGTAGCACTATGCCTGGCAAACAGCAGCAGCAAATGCAATAACTTATATCTAAACATGAGAAAGCTCAAGCAGAAAAAATATTACAGTAAAAATGGCCATGTTTAATACCTATGTCACATCTTAACACTAGAGTGATGCATCACTGTAACTTGCTCTAGCAGACAAGTTACCAAGTCACTGACAAAAATTATGTATGCAATTCCTGTGAAGTGGAAATGTCTTTCTGTGCTTCCTCAGTTTTTTGGAGTACATCCATCATAAAGTTATTTTTTACTGGATCTGTAGGCATAAAATATTTATATTAGTACATCTATAAAATTTTATTTTAACCAATGCTGCAGTGCAGCTAGAAACTAGATATTAAACAAAATAGGCAAACCAAGGCGTGAAACGTCATTCACTACCCATATGGCATTTCATAATGCAGTAAACAATCTTTCAACTAGCAAGGCAATAGATGTGAAATGTTTCTCATCATTTCATTAGGCATTTTAGTAAACGTCATAAATTACAAGCTCCACAGTGTAATCATATGTTTTCAAGTTTGAGCGTGTCGTATTTGCGATGCTTTCTACAAAAAAATGTCAATAGCGAGAATAATGGCCTCCTTTTCTCATGTGCCTCTGAAAGACATACACTAATGGCTTTTTTCCAGGCGACTGTCGTGCAGCTGCCCACGTAACGCATCGTGCCCACGACGCATTACGTGAAGGTCACTTAACTTTCTTACCGAAATATTTACAACACCAGTTTGCACTACAGTGGCAGTCTCATATACAAAATTTCGCGGCTCGAGAATTTGCATTGCAAATGTGTAGAAACAAAATCTTATCAATATAACAGTGTCCAAAAAATTTACGCCGGCATTGTGATACATTCACACATTTACACACATTTCATAACTCTTAAATTACCATTCTTGGTTTCCAACATCCTTTTCCACAAATCAGAGTCCCTAATCACAACTCATTATTCATATACGTATTCGTCGACACTTCTTCAATATTTCATCGAAATAAATACGTAGCATAATCAAATTCCTCATTTACGGTAGCATCATCTTATTGATCATAAACATACCTCAACAGCATAATACACATCGTCGTCGTAAAAATAACATCACAACACCTCAGTCAAATCTCAAAGACGTCGTAGCTTTCTGCAATAATTTCAAAACCTAAAGAAAATTCTCTGCTCATTTCAATAGTGTCATCTACCTCAAACGTACTTTAAAAATCATGATCTCATACCAAATACATCATTCAAAGCTCTCATAGTATCACAATGGTTCCGAAAAAATATGAACAGTTCACACAGTACAGACAAAATACAGTTTCATAAGTGTGAAATTATCCAAATGTGTAATTGCGTAAACAAGTGTCACTGATGTATTAAAAAATGTTTGTTTCTCTGTTAAATAATCAGATAGCTGTGTAATTATGTGTTAGAGAAATATGTGTAAAGTTGTGTAAGCAAATACCATATTAGCTAGGGCTCCTTGTGCTTGCCAAATACATGATACACAAAGTAAGCGTGTACCCCCCTGAGGATTAATGTAATTATACCCTCAGGTGTTACAGATTACAGCAATGGAATGAAATGTATCACGGAAAACTTTCTTTGTAATTCAAAAATCTTGAAAAAAAATGGTTTAAGTACAAAATTAATCACTCAAATGTGTGTCCTGTAGCGCTAAATGTGCGTCTTGCTGAAAGATAATTCTGTGGAAGTGTCGTAGTTATCGTTCTCTGTAAGCAAAGTTCTGCTGAAGTCAATGTACTTACCTCATCATAAACGAAAGTGAAATGCTTTGCGTATAGATATCGTAGTTAATACGTACCTTACCATGGTCAAGAAAGTACTATAATGTAACGTATTGTTGTGCTACGAAAAAGGCTGTCTCATTGTAGCTATACCACAAAAGTTACTACTAAAACATGTTTTACTTTCCAGAATAATTCAGAAAAACTGTGCAGATATAAAACAGATACAGCACAAAAGCAACAATGTAAATTGTGTCACACATTAGTATAGTCGTGATAAAATCGTGTAGCTGTCACATAAACTAACCACTGTGTCATCTGGTATCTCACAGAAAGTACTTTAAATCCAGAATGTATTTTCAAGTAAAGCAAAATGTTGCATTAAAATCTCATTAGCAGTACCGGTAAATGTTCTAAGTATGTGAGCCTTATAGTCATTACGTAATCGTGCAACCAACAAGCAAGAATGTACACACACAATAACACTGTGTCGTCTGTTCACAATAACAATGCATTCGTAATTTCTGTTTCAATAAGTTCTCTTGGTTCTTGACTGGATATTTAACTTCAAACATTGTTGCATGTTAACAGATTCTAAGTCTGACAAAGCATACTAGCAATGTAAAGTGAAAAGTTATATGGCAAAGACAAAGTTAAAAAGCAGATTATCTTTCAATAAACGGTTTTACATTTGAAATGTGGTGCAATCTTTACTCTTCCTAGTACGCAGAGTTTCAACTTCAATGCAATTATCATGCGGTATACGTCGGTAAAGAATTTTTCTCAATGTTAGCGTGTATGCTATTTTTCCCTGAGCCAGCCGGTGCACGCGGCTGCCTGCGGTGCGAGTCATTGTCTGTTTCTTTCTTGGCGCGCGTCGTTATTGGGATTAGGAGACCTAACTTCTACAAATTCACCTTGACGAGAAGGCCCTGCCCTGTTTGAAGCTCGACGGTTCTGATGGAATTCAGGTCTGTCGTTTTGTCGGTAGTTTACATAGTTTCTTGTTTGTCGGTCATGTGGTGGAGAATTTCTCCCGGAATCGTAACTGCGTGGTGGACCTTTGCGTCTGAAGTTATTCTGTCTCCCTTGATAATAATTGTTTTGGTTTCCATATTGTCTGTTTCTGTGTTTACCTCTGTCTTATTCGTTACTACGGAAATGCGATCTTTCTCTGTAACTATTATTCTGCCAACGGTTGGCAAACGGGTGGTGTCTGGTTTGGTCACGATTTGCGTTGTAAGAATAGACTTGTCGTGTCCAGTTATTGTTTCTGTCGTCACGGAATTGTGACGGATGTGACCAGTAGTGATTGTTTTCCTGTTTTCGCATCCCGCGACTGTCTGTGTCAATTTCTAATTCTTGTAAGAGTCCCTGAAAAGCTTCAATGTCGTCTTTGCAACGTCCCGCCAAAATAATATTTCTTAAATGTTCAGGCAATTTCATTAAGCAAATGCGGATGAGTTCTGAAGGGCTGTATGGGTTTGCAAGATATTGATTCTTATGCAACATGTCTTCAAAATATTTGACAAGACTGGAAAATTCAGATTGTTCAAAGTGTTTCATCATCATGATGCTATGTTTTACTCGGTGTTGTGTAGATTGAGACCAATATGCTGAGAGGAAGGCATGATAAAATTCTCCTTCACTGTGACAATCGTGAATGACCGATCGCATTCTTACAGCTGGTTCATTCTCTAAGTAGCCACACATAAATTCTAATCTGTGCTCTAATGACCAGTTGGGAGGAAAACAATGAGAGAATTGATGGAGCCACGTTTGTGGATAAATGTCGTTGCCAGTATTCTTAAATGTCTTGAATTTGCGTGTAGTAGTGAACAGCTTATAGTCAAAATCATCGTGTCGGCGAGTCGCATGTCGGTCATTGTTGCGTCGTTTCGGCGATTCCATTTCAAAATTCGGTGCACCTTGCCAATTTCTTTCATAATTTCCGAAATGCGCTGTGTTATTATTTTGCGGCTTTTCCGTATTTCTAAGTCCCTCTTCCCGTATTGTAGCGCGAGTGGCCTCTGAAATACGTAATTCTTGTATTACCTGAGTCAGCTGATCTTGTACTTCCCAGATTTCTCTTTGGTGTTGCGTATTAATTTGATTCTGATTTTGTTTCAATTTCCTAATTTGTTCGCACTCTTCTGTGTCATTAAAGACTACCGGTTTTGTGTCATTCAGATTATCATCTACCTTCGTAGATAAGTTAGTGAACTGATCCGAAAGTTCGGCTACTTTCTCCGATAGTGAACACATTTCCTCAGTGTGTTTTTCTGAACCAAGTTTCAGAGTGTCCATTTGTGTTGAAATCGAATCTACTGTGTCCTTTAAGTTTTCCTGAGTTTTTGCAAGTTGCGTAACCGAATCGGTAGATGTAACTGAGTCAATTTTAGCTTGCAAGGTGTCGTGATTTTCATGAACAATAGTTTGCAGTTCTTTTATGGCTGCTTCGTGACTCTGTAATACATTTTCATGACGCGAAAAAATAGGTTGGAAATGCTCACAAATTTGTGTTTTTACGTCATTACAGACTTTTTGACATTTCGATTCAATGTTATGTAACTCAGCAGTTAAATCTTCACGTGTTCGTTCAAGTGTGGTGTCTAACTTCCGAAGATTTTGTTCCATTGTGCCTAACTGTTGCTGTGTTTGTCTCTGGTATTGTTCCATTGTGTCTAACTTTTGAAGATTTTGTTCCATTGTGTTTAACTTCTGAAGCTTTTGCTGTGTTTGTCTCTGATTTTGTTCCATTGTGTCTAACTTTTGAAGCTTTTGTCCCATTTGTTGCATTAATTGTAATAACAATGCACTGGTGTCTGAAACATGTTCCTCAGTGCTTTTCGGCAGCGAATTTGCACCGGCATCATTCACATTTTGACAGGCGGAAAATGTGTCTTGACTCATTTGAGAAAACGGTGAGAACCCAAAACCTGAGTCTACAGTATTTGCAATATTGTGTTCTGTCATTCCCGATTCCTGAGGCGAGCTGTTGCCGACTGATCTATCGATAATGCTTCCCTGTTCAGTACCTGTTTCACTGTCTACACTCTGCACCATTATTTGACGCCCGCCCCATTTCCCTATACACAGTTACCAAATTACTACTTTGAATATTAGTTAATTCATTACATGGTGGCGCTAACACACTGCTTTCGTCTTCACTGTCATTTCTCAGTTTACTTTGGAGCCTAGTATTACGTTCTTCACACGCCATTATTGTCACAATATTTCACACGACAACACAGAAAAACACAATTTGAAGAGCAAAAATAAGAGAACACATTAACATAGCACTGAAAATAATATCTAGTTAATTGCAAGCGCAGCTGCGAAATACTTGGTGCAAATCTACATGCATGCCACAACAACAATGAAAGACTGTAACTACAAAGGAGATTCTCTCTACAATTACGCGCTAGCAATAAACTAAAGCAACACTAATTACACAAACTACAAAAAAAAAAGATCAGAAGATTCCAGTGAGGTATCCTCGGCTAAGGGTCGACATATGAAACGTCCCCTTTGAACAATTTATACATGACTGGGGTTAAACTGACATACAATATTTTTTTTTTTTTAGCGCAACGCAATCTGACTTTGAATAATCTCTACAAAAGAATGGCCCTGGCTAACATTAACCTATACCTTTTACAAATCACTTACCTCACAAAAATCTTCGTTACTCGAACTACTGCAATACAGCGAGCGGCACTACTGCCAGCTAAATAAAAGATTCAAACTACGGAAGGCACTAACTACTGATAGGCATAGTTAGCAAATGAAAGATTTTAATAGAGAACAAACAATGTATTTATCTTAATAGTGTTGAAAAATCATAATATATATATAAGTTCATGACATCCAGTCTTACAAATGTCCAAACTCCGCTATCTCTCTCCCCACATCCACCACTGCTGGCGGCTCACCTCCAACTGCCGAACGCTATGTGCTGTTAACATCCAGCTGCCCAACACTACAATGGCAGTTATTCCAACAACAATGCAAACCAGCCACAGACTACACACAGCACATACAGAGCGCTACGTGGCGTTACCAATATAAAAACTTAAACAGCCTACTTACAATGTAGACGCATGGATTTTGTGAACTGATATTCAGACTAGAGACTTGAACCGAGATAGCATGCTGACTGTGTATACCGAGTTGTTGGACTTTATTAACGGAAGTTGGCAATATTTGACTCAATATTCATATAAGTAAACTTATAGAAAGGAATGGACAAAGTTTCAAAAGACTATAATACACGTTTAGTCTCGAGTAGGAAACATTGACACGAATACATGAAGAAGATACAATTACGCCGAGGGTTAAAGTTGTCGTAATTGTCACGCTACTTGAAACTAACAGAACTGCCAGTGCTAATTCACCGTGTGTGCGTGTGGCGTGATGTTTATAAAGTATTTCATGAAAAGGAACAATAAAATTGTTCATCAAAAGTGGAAATTCAATGTGTCGCCTCCATCATTCTATGAATATTTGGTAATTTGCTCATCAAGAGTTAATTAACAGTTACTATTTAACTTGGAAGTAAATTCGTTAGTTGTGACAAGGAACGTTTGGATATACATAATATTACGACGCAAGATACTTAGGACATTGTTAAAGAGTATCTGTGGATCTCGCGTCATATTGAGCTAACAATTTTACTTAGCAACGAACAAACAACGACCAATACGATCTGCAATTGAACTTTTTCGTTGTAGACGATGCGCATGAGGAAAGACTCATAAGTGTTAACCGGGCACATAATAATTCGACTTCAAACCATAAGAGACAATCAGAGTGCACAGTTCACATTAATAAGAAAACTGTGCGGACTCGCAATCAAACTTTAATCATTACGCGAGGAACGATTTCTTAAGAGCTTTTTCAGATCTTGTCTCTCGTTAACCGACGGAGACATCCATCATCGCGCATCGCGTCTCGACTCCATCGACCGAGCTGTAGCAGTAACAGCTCCACAGCGTCGACAACACCAGCACGCGTCACAGTACGACGTTGTTATGTTTGCTGACAGTGTGTTTGTGTGTTCCTTGAGTGCATTGTGACTTGCTATTCAGTGTGCGACGGTCCCAGTAGTAGGCTCTGAGTGGACTATGGGATTTACCAGCGCAGAAAAAGCCGATGTGCTTATGGTATATGGAGAGTGTAGGAAGAGTGCAGTTCGGCAAGATACCCCAATAGACATTAACCATCTCGGCAGATATTTATCAGCCTCTTCAACCAGTTACGTGAAAGAGGTAGTGCAACACCTATATAGCGTAATACAAGGAAACAGATGAAGGCAAAATAGGGGGAAATTAATGTTATTGCTGCCTTTGCAGTTGATTCGCACTTAGTTCGCGCACAATCGTACGAGGAAGTGACATGAGTGTGGCAAGTGACCTATGCATTCTCCATCGACGTAACTTCCATCCCTGTCACATCTCCCTCCATCAAAAGCTGCGTGGAAAAATTATGAGAATCGTGTTAACTTCTGTACGTGAACATTAACACAGGATACTCAGATGTATCATGTATCTCGTTAGTGATGAAACCACATTTACAACATTTGCTAAGGTTGTGCACCATATTAATTCTCCTCTCGCCAGTCACATCAAGCAAGGTGCTGGTTTAGCTCTTGTTCGTGAAAGGATCCGCTATACTCGCCGTCAATTAGATTTTGTTTCTAAGGAATTATTTCAGCTTCATTTAATGATGGCGTCTAATGTTTCTGAATTTCTTGGGATTGGGTGGACGGTGCCTCTTGGTCGCAGTCTGACTGGGAATTTCAATCTGCAACTGCTTGTCATTCGGCGAAGTTCGAACGTTTCCTTGGCTCAGTGTCTAATTCTAATTTTAATTCTCGACGTTCTGTGATCAACCTCATGGAGGAAACGTTTGACGACGCAGCTTTGTCTGTGCTGGGGAAAGGTTTGACTTTCGCACCGACGCCTAAGAGTTTGCCAGCCGTTGATTTTATTAGTTCTATCGAACAGGCTGTTTATAAACTACCTTCCGAGGCTGCGGAAGAGGTTAGGAGGGAAGCTTGTCGTGTGTTGACTGGGGCCCGTCCACCCAAGTGTAACATTACAGCAGCTGAGGCGGCTGCTTTACGTTGACTCAGAATGGAACCTGATATTGTTATTTTACCTGCGGACAAGGGAAACGCCACCGTTTTGTTGAACAAGCACGATTACATTCAAAAGATGCAGTGTCTACTTTCTGATTCGGCGTATCGCAATATCGGTGCTTACCTTACTAAGAAAGAAATGGTTGAAATAGCTCTGAGCGCTATGGGACTTAACATCTGAGGTCATCAGTCCCCTAGAACCTAGAACTACTTAAATCTATCTAACCTAAGGACATCACACACATCCAGCCCGAGGCAGGATTCGAACCTGCGACCGTAGCAGTCGCGCGGTTCCGGACAGAAGCGCCTAGAACCGCTCGGCCACCGTTACCTTACTAAGAGTGTTGAGAGAAAGACAGATAACCTCCTGAAGATAAGTTCTTTGTCACAGGAGACTATGAAAATTCTTACTGTGCTGTACCACCTTGATTATATAATTGTAAAGTATCATGCGAAGGAAATTTACCGTTTATTCTCCCACCTCCAAGTGCAATCTGTCGTCTTCCCACTCCTATTGTAAGATCACTCGAAATGACGATACTTGTTTGAATAGAGTAATTTGGAACAATGCAATCGCTGCCCTGTCGTGTGAAGTCATTTCCAAATTCCGATGCGCTTTCCAATGTAACTTAATGGGCTATATTCATTAACGATCTCACGCGACATTGCATGGAAATGGTAAATACAAAGGAAAAAGAGAGTAATCGCAAGCCATAACAGCAACCTTTTAATACACATACACACACACACACACACACATACGCAAACACACAGGATGGACGGGGGAAAATTTAGAGAACCGGCATTTGAAGCTGACTGCCGGACGATTCTACTGCCTCCATCATACATTGCGCCTGAGGACCATGAAGATAAGACAGAGAAATTAGGGCTCATGCGGATGTGAGTGGAATATGAAAGGAAATGACGACACAGTGGTACAGGGTACGCTCCGCCCGCAGCATATTGTGGCTTGCGGAACATCTACGTAGATGCAGGTTTAGATGTAGAAGCGCGAGAGAGGGGAGGAAGGAAGAGGGAAAGAGGCAGAGAGAGAGAAGGGGAAGGGGTACAGAGAGGGGTGAGAGGGGGCGAGAGAGAGAGAGAGAGAGAGAGAGAGAGAGAGAGAGAGAGAAAGAGAGAGCAGGAATGGCAAGTCGTTACTTCCGTAACAGTTTGTTCGTCAGCTTGCCAACACATACATAAACAAGTAAAAAAAACGAAGTGAAAATATTTAGTCACAATAGAAATCACACACAGTTCTCGTAACAAATATCTACCACTAGTGGTGTCCCACAGCAATCAGCTTACGAAATACGACAACTACAAAATAAAAAGAGATTGTACAGTGAAATGTGTCGATGTTTTATAAGTGAAGTGACAATGCGGCGGCAACTTATTTCCAGATAAGAGAAAACGCAGATTTCGGCCGGAAAACGAATAAGTGAAAGTAATTGTGGCAACTCTTTTCTAACATGTAACACGTATATAAACAAAGTTATATTATTCTAGAAGTCCGCTGAATATGCCTTAATGCGAAAGGTGAAACGCGTCTGTATTATAAATAAATACAGACTGCAGCAAGAAAAAAACGTTTTTGTTTATAAAACGAATATTTACATATTTGCTGCGTATAATGGCCACGCAAACAAACTTTTGTTGACTTAATTTTGAAAAATTAAAACGCATGAGCGAGTGCTCACATCGAGTGCGCCAAGTAAATAACTGCAGGCTGAGCAAGTAGTCTGCAGAGCGAGGAACTAACAAAATTTAGTGCACGTGCATGTTAGAGGGCTGCCGGCCAGTACCGCGGACCACGGAAGACTACGTATGAACGATCAAGAGCAACAGCAGAGCAACGAACGTTCGACAATGAACAGACGCTGAATTAAGCGTGCCGGCAAAGTGTACACTTGCAAGGAAGCTTCATTTTCACATCGAAACGAGTAGCAAAAGCGGGCAGTTCCGACAGACTATCTCCACCCCCAGCCTGGTGTTTGCCAGCTCTTTGTGCTCTCTCAGAATGCGGCAGCCGCGTTGTAAAATTAAATTACATGCATGGGCCCCGAGTTCCGCTGGGAACTCTGCAAATATGGCGCACAAAAACCGCATTTATACTGCTCACAATTACGTCCATTACCAGCACTTTGTCAATTATCAGTTAAATTGCCTACTCTGATCGTTGTAGGTTTACATTAACTGTATTAACTATTTATTTTCCTGTCTCTCCATAATGGCATAACTGGCCAGAGCCCGACGGCTTTATCGCTAATTGCTACCATCTTTATTGTGTCAATCTGTCCACGATCACCGAAAGCTGTTCTGTAGATTTCTTCTCCGTCGTAAAGCAATTACAATTGCAAGGAAGCAAGGACATAGAAGAGAATCGGGAGGACTCTGATTTTCAACCTATTCCTGCTCCTTCTCCAACAGATAAGCACAGGCAACTGATAAGCTGAAAAAGCATCTCTTTTGGATACTTTCTCTATAGCAATGCCGTCCAGGCGGTTTCAGTTTTTATTCACGCTGCTGTTAAGTCACCATCAGGATATAGTATTTTGGGAATACATACTAAGACACAAAGCTGCTGCTTCCATGTAATATTCGATGTTATAGGTCAAGGGTACAGTTAAAACGTACAGGCAAAGGACGAATATATATATATTCGACCATATAAATACGTCCATCTTTCGATTCCGTAGGGTGTAATCTTACATAAGACGAGCTTCGTCCAATAAATCACTTGCATCAAGAACAAACAAAACAAAAAAGAGAATAGTACAAACGAGGAGTCACGGAACATTAAATACCTAGAAAGCGGCGATTGCTTTCCTCGGTAAACTAAATTTACTGGTGTACAACTCTAGATGTAGTATGCTTCAAGTGCAGTGCTGTACAGCAGTGATAAGCGTGAAAGCATAAATTCAGAAAATAGACGCCATCTTACGCTCAGCGAAAATGTTCAGACTTACTGGTTATAGAGTGCGATAATGAACAGACTTAAGAGGTATGAAGAACAAACCAGAAAGCTAGGTTACAAGAAGCGGACAGAACTAATTAAATGTTTATCATTAATCGAATAGAGCCAACACAACTAATTTTTTTCACGGTTCCACACAACTTCTTCCTGTTTTCTCGATTGATCTGTGTTCAGTTTTTCAAGGCTTATCCACTGTGCCAACTTATAACTAAATCTGAGGGGGGTGCGATGGGGAGGTTCCCTTGTAAGCATCTTCTTCTCTAGCTTATTAGACTTGCGCATGGTCGACGATGTGTTCTATTGTTTGACGACTGACGTAGCTATATTCTGAAACTGCACAGACTACGCAGGTTCGAATGAGGTCAATGCGAGTAGAAGCCAAACAGAAAATCCATTATGATTATTGCTACTACAGTGAATAATCCATTAACTAAACAAACAGTTAAATGGAAGTAAAACACGAGTCAGAGCAGCATTCGAATCGATAACACCTGCTGTTCACAATGCAATTATTCCCGTAGTCCATAAACTCCTTCGCAATCATACACTTCTTTGTCAAAACATTTGCTGCTTTTTTGATATGCAAACAGATTCGTCTTTGTCACTGTGGAAACAGGACGCAAATCAGAAGAGATAGCGCAGTTCAGTCTGAACGTACATTAATACCTGGAAACAAAGAAAAAAAGGCAAACTGGGGACAATCCGTTTGTTTGGCACATCAGTTTTGACAAATACTGTCAATTATCCCACAGCGAAGAAGGCGACTGCTTGCTGATCCATAAATTTATAAAAGCAGCACTATAGGACCGAGGAAGAATTCTTTTACTTCGTCGTCGGTAAGAAGACCCGTTAAAAACAGCCTTCACCAATTATTTTTAATTCCGTATTTCGTAAATTCCTCAGATGACACAGCTCTGAATGCTGGCTGCGTGGCTGCGTGAGGAATGATTCTTCATTTAACTATAATATGGGTCTGGGAAGCACAAATCTAAATGTACTGAGAGTGGATCTTTTAAATACCTACAACTCTGCCACTTCGTGAACATTCCACACATTTAAATGTGATTTTAGCCAAATAATAGTAAGCAACGGGGTTCGTTGTTTTGCCTCCTATATCAACCGACATATTGAAGAAAGAATCGTTTTTTTTTTTTTTTTTTTTTTTTTTTTTTTTTTTTTTTTTTTTGCGTGCAACGATGTTCGTTTTTCGACGATATTCGAAAGTTCCTTGAAACATGAGTGGAATAACGATGGTTAATGTTGGCGTGTGAACTTTTCGCATCGCGGAGTGGCCGCGCGGCTTGAGGCGCCGTGTCACGAATTGTGCGGCCCCTCCCGCCCGAGGTTCGAGTCCTCCCTCGGGCATGAGTGTGTGTGTTGTTCTTAGCATAAGTTAGTTTAAGTAGTGTGGAAGTCCAGGGACCGATGACCTCAGCAGTTTGGTCCCTTAGGAATTCGCACACATTTGAAGGTAAGCTATTGCAGCGTAAACACCTTCAGTTGGGGGGCTTCGCCGTTGTATCGAGGCTTTCGACATTTTACTTCTTTCCCGCAAATGCTATTCACTTCAACAGAACATGTACACATTCGTGATACACAAGAGGTTAGTGTATACCGCACTTGCCCGATACTAAAGTGCCATCTACATCTACATCTACATGACTACTCTGCAATTCACATTTAAGTGCTTGGAAGAGGGTTCATCGAACCACAATCATACTATCTCTCTACCATTCCACTCCCGAACAGCGCGCGGGAAAAACGAACACCTAAACCTTTCTGTTCGAGCTCTGATTTCTCTTATTTTATTTTGATGATCATTCCTACCTATGTAGGTTATCGCCTAAAGCCACGCCCCTAAATTTCGAGGGAAAAGAAAAAAATATTTTACAGCGTATGATACAGCACATTGGCACCCAACATTCCGGTACCATATTTTGTCTTATTTACTCCTGCCACCATCGGGACGAGTATTCACTTCATCACTTGCACCCTCATTCCCATCATTTTCTTCATTCTCTTCCCATACTACGTCATCCACGCGCACTACAGCGCATTTGGTACGCAGCATTTCTTGAACCCCTTGATGATAAACTCAGATAATATGGAGGATCATGAAGCAAGAATCAAATAATGAAGCAAGGATCCACTCGCAGAGGTGGGTTGCTGATGCCTTCTTAATCTTCTCAGCCCGTGTGAGGGAATGGTTTTCTTTCGCGAACCAATCTCAATACATTTTTGGAGATAATCCTTGAACGGCTTTTTATATGGCTGTTGATGGCCACATCTATCACCTGTGGTTTTCAAGTCATTCCTCTGGTATTACGACAAGAGCTGTCTTCTATGCAATAAGTTTATCTTTTATTACAGCAATTAGATGTCACTTAAAAGCAACCAAAACTAACACGTCTCTCTTAACAAGTAGTGACCCAGGCCTGCGGTTCCAAGCAGTAGACAGCCAGCCAACTGTCAGTTGCGTTGCCATCCAGCCCTTATCTTGGCAGCGAATCGCGAAGCTCTTAGAAAAGTTTTCTTTGGATATAGTTTTCCTCTTCAAAATAACATCACGTGGTAATTTCCCCCACCTGACATCATATTTTGGGTCTTTTTTGTTCCCGGTTCCTCTTAATGGGATGCTTTTTGTCCCTTTCGTGTCTATTGTCATATGGCTCAGCATGTCGAAATATACCTGACATTTAGTCAGCACTGCCTCTCTGATAAAAGGGAATGAGTGGCACTTTTACTCTCATTACATAGGCACACCATCTTTCCTCTTATCTTGCAGATAGGAATGCATTTTAATCTTCAAATTCGGGATATTTGCCACATTTCGTTCCTCTAGTTTTCTAGTTGAAACTGCCTTCTTCCATTCTTTTTTATGAAGCAACCCAATGCCGCGCATTACATTCGTCCAGTGCATACATTCTTCTGATCTTTCCGTTGGTCGTGGTTTTGACACAACGCAAAAACGTAAGTTTGAAGTTTGCATCGTAACTGCGAGGAATTCTTTGGCCTGATGGTCTTTCATATTGGCATAAATCATCCGTTTTTACCAGTATCCAGCTGAAAGTGAATTATAGGGTAACGAAACAATATTTGTAGACCTACACAATATTAACACCAATAAAATACCTTTAAAAGTTTGCAATGTTGCGTATAAAATGTCTTAGCACTAGTTATTTTGTTGCAAATGAGCATTTTCTTTTCCTTTTTCACAGCAAGAGTGAGCCGCGTCGGGGTTGCTGGCGTCACCTTTCTAGTTCCTGGCGCCACTAGCTCGATCTATTGTCTGATGTCCGTCTGGTTTGAGGCTACTAAGATGTTTGCTCGAGATTGTTGATGGGGCGGGAGTTGTTGTGGTTTGGCGAGTTGGTGAGTGGAAACGGAGCGATGAGATCCTCCGGCGAGTAAAGCCTAGTTTACACGACGATATTGGGTTGCGCCATTCGTTGCGTGGAACGAGTTGCACGCAGATGGTTTCATATTTAACTGTAGACACGGCGAAATTAGTATACACTTCAGTTTTGTCGTTTTATGGGTTCCTGAATCGTGTCTGAAATGAAAGTTTTTGGCAGCTGCACGTCACACGAGTTGTGATGGAGTTGAAGCTTGTTGCGTGGAATCTTTGCATAAGAAAAAAACAAGAAAATAGAGTTCATTATTCGATAAGGAATAAAGATACTGTAAAGCACGAAGCACTGTCGCCATAACTGAAATATACGTATCACATTGCGTGCATTACAACCGAGAATACTCGGCATGCTACATGATGCGGTTTTAGTTGGTGATGACGATTTTTCATTAACACCAACAATTATTTACATTAACACTAATAATTATTAACATTAACAGCAATAATTATTCGAAGAAGGCCGCATTAAGAAGAGAATGGTTTGCAAACTACTCTCTTGAAGATAGATCTGTACAGTGGCAATATTTCAAAGTTCAAACATATGTGAATGGGGAGCACTGCTGCGTCGTTTTAAATAGCTGAATATTGAATAAAGTATGCAGCTTCTTTATTTGAGTATCCTTCCTTCCTGTCAACAAAATTCCTTAAAATAAAAGTCGGCCAACTCGAACTATGGGATTTTAGTCTTATACATGAGATCATTTCCACAGCTAGAATTACATTTGCTTGTATTTTTCTTAATTCAGCTGTATATGTGCTCCTAATTCAATAAATTTTGCCCTGCAGCTCAGATATTGTCAAACTATCTGTGTTCTGATCGCACGTCAAGGTCTTAGAAGCAGCAATATATTGCTTACTTTGGAATCAGCATCACTGAAATCCCACAAACACCTATGCAAAGCATAGATATCCAAAAGGCGAACGTTATTCTCCGTTCCTCATTGCATATTTCAGTTTGTCTACACTCTACGAACACACATAACCTCAAAACTCATGCAACCAGTGTCGCCAAAGTGGAACACGCCGAAAGTGTTTAGTTTCACCGACGAGTTGCGCAAACGCAAGGCGCGCATGCGCAGTGGCCGGTAGCGCAGTTGCCAGCAACCTAGTTTCGTTGTGTAAACTAGGCTTAAGGCGAGAACTTGCCCAAGCGTCTTGGGCACGGAGTCCGGTGAGTGATTGCTGGGCGTATTTGTGGGCCGATTTTAATCAGTGGCTGACTCCGAGAGCCGTCTTCTTGCATAGCCTGGCCAGCCAGCTCTGGGACGTGGCACACCCCAGTCGGTTGTGAGCTCTGCAAGATCCATGAACTATTTTATATTTACGTGACAAACCCTAATTCTAGGGCTATATTTCATTTTTGGCAAATGGATCTACGCCGATAATTGTAAAAACGGCGATGATACATTAGTCCTTACTAATGTAAAATTGCTACCTTCTGAAGAAGACAAATTTATATTTTTCGAAACCTAGGTAAAGAATTTCTTTATCCATTGCAACTGGTCGGCTGTTTATAATTTTATTACCCATGAGAGAGTTGAAGCCAGTTTCGCTTTACTGAATTCTGGGCCCCTTTGGAACTGGTAAGCTTCAGAGTCGATTAGCGAACTTCAGTTAAATTTTGGATGTTGAGATCTTAACTGTTCTTTTCTTGTTGATGCCTATAGGTCTGTGCCGATCATGACGATTTCCTAGCTAATCTATTTCAGCAACTGTTGGTTTCTTGTATTGTGGCTGTGGCTGTTGTTTCCTTTTCCTGAGTCAATACTGGCCTTGGTTGTTTGTTAATAGGATGTCTTAAACTGTGTGAGCCGATGGTGTTTCCTGAGTCGGACCAATAACGTGTCTCTTCTATGCTGTGGCCGGACCGCCTGCTCCCCCCCCCCCTCCCCGCCCCCTGTCGTCACGCAGTACCTAGATGGTACGACCTCCCTACCAAACTTGTTCGAACACCAGGTAAGTACCTTTCTCTTGTAATGTGGCCGTGTGCCAGTTTAGAGATGGCTTTGGGTATTGCAGACATCATCGCTCTGTTAATTCTATTGGCCTAAGAGATGCCTGGGTCTCAAAATATGCAATTGGTGAGATTATGTAATTGGGTCTGGAAGTCTAGTTTTCTTTCGGGAATTTCGTCATCGTTGTGGAGACGGTGTATTGCAGTGACACGGGTATTCCGTTTGGCTAGTTACTGTTGCTTTCTTGTAATTAACCTTCATTAGTTAATATTTCTTTTGCCAGTCTGTGCCCAAAGGAAAGGTCCTTGGAAGGATAGTTCTCTCGTTCAACTTGTCTTGGCCTTCCTATTTGGGGTAGCCTTGTGTTCCTTGCATATAAGCCTTCTGGTGCACCCCTTGTGAGGAGGCAATTCAAACTCATGGTTACTTAACTGATGCTGTTATCATTGAAGGCCTGTCTGTTTTTTATTTGGTTATTTTACTTAACTGGAGCCGTTATTGTTGAAATCGTGCCTGCCTTCTATTTGGCAATTCTACTTAACTGAAGCTGTTATTATAGAAGACCTCTATGTTTTCTATTTGGTAATTTTACTTAATTGAAGTCGTTTTTACTGAAGGTCTGCCTGTTTCCTTTTAATTAAATTAAGAGGTATTTCATAATTTGGGTTAGCTGAAACTCTTATTGATCAAGGCCTACCTGGTTTTATTGCCCTGTTATTGAGATCTGATAACTTATTCAATCTGTGTTGTAATTAACTGAAATTGTGACTGCCAAAAGCCTACCTGTTTCAGTGATATTTATGTCAATAAGGCAATAACAGGAAATGACACAAACCTTTCGCCTTACATACCTTTATCCTCAGTTGTAAGTTTCAAAGAGTTTATCAAGAAGACTGAAATATATCCAGCAAATAACTGTTGAGGACATATTTTGTAATTGCTACTCTGAGATGAAAAGATTGGCCCAAGAGAGGAAGACTGATGACTCCAAAGAAAAATCTAAAGACAAAGCAGGGGATAGAAGCCGCACCTTAACCGTGAAATTTGGGTAAAAAGTGTGGCTTATTTTTGGGCCCATACTGTAGTTATATTTACAACAATTCCTAGTTGACCCTGCATCTACGTCGTATAAAATAGGGCCAAGAGGAAATTTACTATCTGATCATAGGTGTTCAGACACCCCTATGCAAAGCGCAGTTAGCCACTAGATATCACGAAAGGCGGACCCACCATTATCGAAGGTAATGCAGTAACAGCAGAATGGGACAGTCAGGAGACCACTGACTTCGAACGCGGACAAGTCACTGAGTCTCACCTGACTAAGAACGCCATTAGGCACATTTCAAACCCCTCTAAAGCTGCCTAAGTCGACTGTTGGTGAAGTGATTGTGAAGTGGAAACACGAAGGAACAATCACATCTAAACGAAGACCACGCAGACCTCATGTAATGTTCTATAGGGACCGCCGAGAACAGCGGAATATGGTTGTACAAAACCGCATGAAATCAGGGGAAGGAGTCACAAGTAAGTACAAATGTGCTGCTAGCATTTCAACTAACACGAGACTGTGCGTAGGGAGTTAAAAATAATGGGATACAGTGGTCGAGCAGTTCCTCATAAGTCACACATGTCGGTAGCCAGAGCTGAGAGGCGCTTGAGGTGGTGTAAAGAGCGGCCTCACTGCACAGTGGGTGACTGGAAACGAGTGATTTGGAGTGACGACTCGCGCTGCGCCCAGTGCCAATCCGACAGAAGAGTTGCCGGCCGGTGTGGCCGTGCGGTTCTAGGCGCTTCAGTCTGGAACAGTGTGACCGCTACGGTCGCAGGTTCGAATCCTGCCTCGGGCATGGATGTGTGTGATGTCGTTAGGTTAGTTAGGTTTAAGTAGGTCTAAGTTCTTGGGGACTGATGACCACGGATATTAAGTCCCATAGTGCTCAGAGCCATTTGAACCATTTCAACAGAAGAGTTTGGGTTTTGCGAATGCCTAGAGAACGGTACCTGCCATCATTTGTAGTGCGAATATTGAAGACCTGAGCACGGGGTATTACGACAAGGCGTTTTTTTTTTTTTTTTTTTTTTTTTTATACTGGGGTGGATCCCCTATTTCCCTTCAGAAAACGCTGCAGTGTACAGTAGAGACGACGATTGTTTATGGCAACTTATCAGCGCACCCTGTCGTAAAAGAGCGTTTGTGAACATTAGTAGACTTGACATAAACCAGCCTGCCCACAGTTTCGACCTGAACCCAGTGGGATGAGTTACTACGTCGACATCGCTCCAGACCTCAGCGACCGACGTCACTACGTTTTCTGGTTTCGTCACTTGAGGTGGAATGGACTGTCACTTCTCCAGAGACATGGAGACACCTCATCACAGAGTTCGAGCCGTCACAAAGCCGAAGGTTGTACATATCCCATATTAATGTCTACTAATAGGAGTGGTATCGTCCAGAATCGCAGTTCAACCCGATTCAATCGATACCACAGACGTTGGCGAGAACTCGTTGCAATCCGCAGCAGCCAGTGGGAGACACTCCACGAGACCACGTCTCCCTCTCAGCAAAGCCGTGTCATCACACTGAGGTCAATACAGTGTTGAGCATGCAAGAGCTCAGACCCGGTTCGTGACCTCACCTGAAGAAATCAACGTCACAGTGTAGAACCAACGCGCTGTTAAAATTTCTGATGAACTCGTGCTTTAGGAAATGTTGAATAGTTTCTTAATTAGTGCATCTAATAATGCTTTACCAGTAAATGACAGTTGTAAATTACTCAGTTCTCCTTTGGAAAAGAAGTGTATCACAGATAAGTGAATTTTTTATTCATTAATGTGATGAAGTGAACTATATTTAATGAGTTCTAGTATGATGAGCCTTCCCCCAGAGCAATCAAAGAACCCACAGTTATGGCTGGAAGATGGTAGTTTCGTCTGGTCACAATAATATACAGGGTGAGTCACCTAACATTACCGCTGGATATATTTCGTAAACCACATCAAATACTGACGAATCGATTCCACAGACCGAACGTGAGGAGAGGGGCTAGTGTAATTGGTTAATACAAACCATTAACAAATGCACGGAAGTATGTTTTTAACACAAACCTACGTTTTTTTATAAATGGAACCCGGTTAGTTTTGTTAGCACATCTGAAACATATAATCAAATACGTAATCAGTGCCGTTTGTTGCACTGTAAAATGTTAATTACATCCGGAGATATTGTAACCTAAAGTTGACGCTTGAGTACCACTCCTCCGCTGTTCGATCGTGTGTATCGGAGAGCACCGAATTACGTAGGGATCCAAAGGGAATTGTGATGGACCTTAGGTACAGAAGAGACTAGAACAGCACATTACGTCCACATGCTAACACCTTTTTATTGGTCTTTTTCACTGACGCACATGTACATTACCACGAGGGGTGAGGTACACGTACACACGTGGTTTCCGTTTTCAATTACGGAGTGGAATAGAGTGTGTCCCGACATGTCAGGCCAATAGATGTTCAATGTGGTGGCCATAATTTGCTGCACACAATTGCAGTCTCTGACGTAATGAATGTTGTACACGCCGCAGTACATCTGGTGCAATGTCGCCGCAGGCTGCCACAATACGTTGTTTCATATCTTCTGGGGTTGTAGGCACATCACGGTACACATTCTCCTTTAACGTACCCCACAGAAAGAAGTCCAGAGGTGTAAGATCAGGAGAACGGGCTGGCCAATTTATGCGTCCTCCACGTCTTATGAAACGCCCGCCGAACATCCTGTCAAGGGTCAGCCTAGTGTTAATTGCGGAATGTGCAGGTGCACCATCATGCTGATACCACATACGTCGACGCGTTTCCAGTGGGACATTTTCGAGCAACGTTGGCAGATCATTCTGTAGAAACGCGATGTATGCTGCAGCTGTTTGGGCCCCTGCAATGAAGTGAGGACCAATGAGGTGGTCGCCAATGATTCCGCACCATACATTTACAGTCCACGGTCGCTGTCGCTCTACCTGTCTGAGCCAGCGAGGATTGTCCACGGACCAGTAATGCATGTTCCGTAGATTCACTGCCCCGTGGTTTGTGAAACCCGCTTCATCGGTAAACAGGTATAACTGCAACGCATTCTCTGTTAATGCCCATTGACAGAATTGCACTCGATGATTAAAGTCATCACCATGTAATTGCTGATGTAGCGACACATGAAACGGGTGAAAGCGGTGACGATGCAGTATGCGCATGACACTACTTTGACTCAGTCCACCGGCTCTCGCAGTGTCCCGTGTACTCATGTGTGGGTTCATGGCAACAGCAGCTAACACACCAACTGCACCCGCTTCTCCTGTGACGGGCCTGTTACGGACCCGTTTGCGTGCTACAACCATACCTGTTGCATACAGTTGGCGGTAGATGTTTTGCAATGTGCTGCACGTTGGATGCTCTCTGTCCGGGTACCGTTCTGCATACACCCTGCAGGCTTCAGCTGCATTTAGTCGACACTCGCCATAGACGAGTATCATCTCCGCCTTTTCAGAGTTCGAATACACCATGGTCACAGTTCCTACAACACTACACTATCACAAACGTCTGGTAACACGGTGTACTACAGTTGGTATGCGTGCGGAGACCAATGCAGAACAACCATAGCAGCAAGCGCTACATGTGGAGACTGCGACAGCTAGACCAAACCACAACAGTGCACTACAGCCACAGTCGTAAACACGGTCGTCATCGTAAACATGTCCCTGCAGATGCTGATCGCCGACCGTGGCCCGTGTTTGTTACAACACGCAACTGAACGTCGGAGGTTTCAAACGTCAACTTTAGGTTACAATATCTCCGGATGTAATTAACATTTTACAATGCAACAAACGGCACTGATTACGTATATATTTATATGTTCAGATGTGCTAACAAAACTAAGATGGTTCCATTTAAAAAAATGTAGGTTTGTGTTAAAAAACACACTTCCGTGCATTTTTGTATGGTTTGTATTAAACAATTACACTAGCCCCTCTCCTCACGTTCGGACTGTGGAATCGGTTCGTCAGTATTTGATGTGGTTTACGAAATATATCAAGCGGTAACGTTAGGTGACTCACCCTGTATATTAGGATAGTTTTGATCGTGTATTGTACGTCTTTGTGAAGTATGTCTCTCTTCTTGCTAAATATAACGACAGATCCTGATATGAGAATCACACTTGGTGGATTTTACGCGCAATAGCCTTGCTTTCATCTTTAGCAAATCTCTTGAATACTTTTGCAAAAGTTTCATGGTCAGCTTTAAAGAGCGTAGTATCATTGTACTCTTATTTCCAAGAGTATTCGAATGCTGTTAGAAAAAATATATCGTTCCATTTAGAAACACCAGACTTGCTTCAGTATCTCTGATGATAAAAGCAAGAGTTCAGAGCATTAACCATGTATAACCCAGAGCCTTTTCTCATATGTTTAGAGCACATTGCGGAGTCTCAACAGCCGTCCAGCCGAGCTTCATTACAAAGAGGGACAGATAATTAAGATTATAACTGCGTTTCTAATCACAGATTCGAACTGCTTATGCAATTATAAGTTCAATGGTAGGAGGCAAGGGTCTGTAAGTCAACTAATTAAAAAGTCGATGAGCTTGCATATTTATACATTAAAAATAATTTTCCCCAACCAACAGAAACCATAGATAGCTTGCCTAAATAGAGGACTATCGAATGGTGGGGGCAGAACAATTTTCATTATCACCAATAAATTAATTTATAAAATACAGAACGACAATCATAAACTTGTAGATCGGAAGCTGAACGAGCGATTGGGAGATTTTAAAAAGTATTTGTCAATACGTGGAATGAGTTTTCTGTGTATTGAAAGGAAATATCGTCAAAAACCGTGCAAGAACGAGTTGAGAAATTTATAACACGGGCTCGGTGATGATTGGTAACGTCCATGGGTGGCCGTGTTGGAAGTGATATGCTATTTCCTTCCTCTTAGCTTGGAACTGACCTGCCCAACCAGTTTGAGGAGGACCAACAGCTTAACTCGAATTCTGGACCGCTGTGCTTTTGGCATTTTTCACATTAAAAAAATTGTTCCCAAAGGTAAACGAAGGGATAAGAGAGAGCGGAAAAAATCATAAGACCGAGGAATAAACCCTGAATCTTTTGATTTGAAGTGTGACAGTTACCTTTTCTTCACACAACGTTTTTTTTTTTTTTTCGTCTCCCAATTTGGTGTCATATACTATTAACATAACAAATTTAAAATTTCTCCTCAAACAGACTCTCATCTGAATGCCAAAACGCAATATTTTATTATTGGTTCCTTACTTTCATATGTCTGAATAGATAGTTAAAGGCTTTGAAGTTTATCGATAGACCTATGTTTAGATGCTACCGTGTGCATCTTTATCCTGGAGAAATCTAGACATGGGTCAGCGTTTAAAGTTGTAGATTATCTTACCGATTTTCATCTCCTATTGTTCATCATCATTGAAATTAATGATACGCACATTTATCTGTACCTTGCTGATATAGGTGCGTTTGTTTATACTTTTTTCTGCTACGGTATTTACATTTCATGCATGAAGGTCGTAAACTGGTACTGTGGCAAATCCGTCTATGATACATACAGACCTTTGGGAATGCTTTCAAAAGTGACAGTGATATTTGGCAAACAATAGATTTGAGCTGTTAAAACTTAGACGAATTTCTTCGAAGTTTCAAATACCATTATTATTAAGTTTCAAATACTATTATTATTACTGAAGTTATGCACACAGCTATAGCGCAGGTGCAAACACGGCGGAGGGGTATCTGTTGAGAGGTTCCTGAAGAAGGGCAGCAGGCTTTTCAGTAGTTGCAGGGACAACAGTCTGGATGATTAATTGATCTGGGCCTTGTTGTGCTTGTACTACGAACGGCTGAAATCAAGGGGAAACTACAGCTGTAATTTTTCATGGTGGCATGCAGATCTATTGTATGAATAAATGATGATGGCATCCTCTTGGGTAAAGTATCCTGGAGGTAAAACACTCCCCCAGTCATACGTCCGGGTAGGAAATTCTCAGCAGGTCATCATTTGGAGAAACAAAACTGGCGTTCTACAGATCAGAGTGCGGAACGTCAGATCCTTTAATCAGGCAGAGAGGTTAGAAAATTTAAAAAGGGAAATGGATAGATTAAAGTTAAATACAGTGGGAGTCAGCGAAGTTTGGTGGCAGGAGGGACAGGACTTCTGGTTAAGTAAATACAGGGTTATAAACACAAAATATGTGTAATGCAGGAGTAGATGTAATGCTGAATAAGAAAATAGGAATGCGGATAGCGAACGCATTACTGTCGCCAAGATAAATACAAAGCCCATACCCACCACAATAGTACAAATTTATATGCCAACTACCTCCGCAGATGATGAAGAGATTGAGGAAATTATTCAGATAGTTAAGGGAGATGAAAATTTAATAGTCATGGGGTACTGTATTTCAATAGTAGGAAAAGGAAGAGAAGGAAAAATAGTAGGTGAATATGGATTGTGGGAAAAATGAAAGAGGAAGCCGCCTGGTAGAATTTTGCCCAGAGCATAATTTAATCATAGCTAACACTTGGTTTAAGAATAATGAAAACGTTGTATACATGAAAGAGACCTGGACTCACCAGAAGGTTTCAAATTGATTATATAATGCTAAGACAGAGATTTGAGAACCATAATTTAAATTGTAAGACATTTCCATGGGCAGATGTGGATTCTGACCACAATTTATTGGTTGTGCACTGTAGATTGACATTGAAGAAACGGTAAAAAGATAGTAATTTAAGGAGATGGGACCTGCATAAGCTGAAAGAGCCAGAGTTTCTGGGGGAGCATTAGGGAACTATTGACAAGAATAGGAAAAAGGAATACAGTAGAAGAAAAATGGATAGCTTTGAGAGATGAAATAGCGAAGGCAACAGAGGTTGAAGTAGGTAAAAAGGCGAGGGCTAGTAGAAATTCTTGGGTAACGCACGAGATAATGAATTTAATTGATGAAAGGAGTAAATATAAAAATGCAGTAAATGAAGCAAGCGAAAGTGAATACAAACTTCTAAAAAATGAGGTTGACAGGAAGTGCAAAATGGCTGAGCAGGAATGGCTAGAAGAGAAATGCAAGGATTTACAATTGTATATCACTAGGTCAAAGACAGATGCCGCCTACAAAAAAAAAATTGTTCAAATGGCTCTAAGCACTATGGGAATTAACATCTGAGGTCATCAGTCCCCTAGACTTACAACTACTTAAACCTAACCAACCTAAGGACATCACACAAATCCATGCCCGAGGCAGGATTCGAACCTGCGACCGTAGGAGCAGCGCGGTTCCGGACTGAAGCCCCTAGAACCGCTCGGCCACAGCGGCCGGCGATGCCGCCTACAGGTAATTTACAGGGACCTTTGGAGAAAAAAGAACGACATGTATGACTGTGAAGAGCTGAGATGGAAAACCAGTCCCAAGCAATGAAGGGAAAGCAGAAAGGTGAAGGAGTGTATAGAGTGTCTATACAAGTGGAATGTACCTGAAGGCAATATTTTGGAAATGGAAGATATGATATTGCTTGAAGAATTTGACAGAGCACTGAAAGACCATAGCTGAAACAAAGCCCTGGGAGTAGACAACATTCCCTTACAACTACTGATGGCTTTGGGAGAGCCAGCCATAACAAAACTGTTCTATCCGGTGAGCAAGATGAACGAAACTGGCGAAATACCCTCGGACTTCAAAAAGAATATAATAATTCCAATTACAAAGAAAGCAGTTGCTGCCAGGTGTGAGAATTATCGAACTTTCAGTTTAATAAGTCACGGTTACAAAAAACTAACACAAATTCCTTACAGAAGGCCTCGGGGAAGATCAGTTTGGATCCGCAGAAATCCAGGAACACGAGGGGCAATACTGACCACTACGACTTCTCATAGCATTTGTAGACTTAGACACAGTTTTGACAATATTGGATGGAGTACTCTCTTTCAAATTCCAAAGATGGCAGGAGTAAAATACAGGGAGCGACAAGCTATTTACAACTATTACTGAAACCAAATGGCAGTTGAATCGAGGGGCATGAGAGGAAAGCAGTGGTACGGGAGTGAGACAGGGCTGTAGCCTACCCCCAATGTTATTCAATCTGTATATTAAACAAGCAATAAAGGAAACAAAAGAAAAATTTGGAGTAAGAATTAAAGTCCAGGGAGCAGAAACAAATATTTTGTAATTCTGTCAGAGACAACAAAGAACTTGGAAGAGCAATTGAACAGAATGGACAGTGTCTTGAAATATGGATGTAAGATAAACATCAACAAAAGCAAACAAGGACAATGGAATGTAGTCGAATTAAATCAGGAGGCGCTGAGTCTAAGAGGCAATCAGCACATCAGGCGCCACTTAAGTTGGCTATAGGAATCTTTCACTGTGCGGTGTCCGAGTTAACGAAACTAATGAGAGACACCCTTTCAGTCTCAGTCCGTTGCTGTTCTTGGCAGGTAGCACCTCGTGACTAGCAGCAGTGCGGTAGTTGCTGCCTCTTTTGCGATGCATGCGTCGATTTCCACCGGCTAGGAAGCAACTGTCGACCATTAAGTTCAGTTTTCGCTAAAACAATCGCGGTAGCACGCTCGTAGCAAATTCGACTGTGGTTAAGAATATAAGATCACGGCGTTTTGATGGTGGTGAACAACATGTTACATTTCTACTTTGGATAAACTGCCTAGAGCTGGAAACGGTAAAGGGGGAGGCTTATATCCATGGAGCAGATGAATCTGCAGTACATCTGTTTTATCTCATATGTGCCTAACACTACACTGTCCAGTTACATTAACGTGACCACCTGTCTGAGGCCAGAACAACTGCATTTTGCAGCTCGGACGTGCAAGAAGAGAGTCGATGATGTTCTGTAAGATGTCGACAGGTTTATGGAGCCACGCGCTAGGTTTCACGTTTAAGGATACATGGCGCGAACAGCCCGATTGACGCCGTCCCACAGTTTATCGACCAGGGAATCTGGAGGCCATGGAAGTACGGTAAACTCGTCCTGGTGCTCTTCAAACCACATACATACACTGCGAGCTGTGTTACATATCGTATTGTCCTGCCAATAGGTGGCATCTTGCCGAGCAAAAAACAAACCGCATGTATGAGTGGACATGGTCCCTAAGGATAGATACATGCTTGTGTCGATCCACTGTGCCTTCCAGAATGACGAGATCAGCCGGTAAATACCACAAAGACATTTTCGAGACCACAATGCTCCCTCCTCTGGCCTGGACCCTTTCGACATAGTTGCAGTACTGTACATGCCAAAGGTCACTTGAGCGATGAAGCATAAAACGTGATTCATCTGAAAAGGCCACCTCTCGCCATTCAGTGGACATCCAGTTATGACAATGACAAGCAAATTCCAGTCTTCACTGCCGACGAACAGCAGTCAGCATGGGTGCATGAACCATCTGCCTTGTGTGGAGGCTAGTACACACCAAAGTTCACTGAAAAATCGTTGAAGAGACACCACCTCGTGGTTCATATGGCTGGTCAGTTCCAAGTCTATTCACCTCTTCATCCCTGCTATGTAGGGCTCTTGGTGCACCACAGCTGCCTTGATGCCAGTTTTGGATAATGCCATTTTGCCATGCACAGCATACTTTAGTAGTAGGGCAAAGCCAGCACCACCCCCCTCTCCACTGTTGCCAAATTTATTCAAGATGGCGAACACAAGATAGAGGCCATAGATGTGGCAATGTCGCAGTGACATCACGGTAAGAACTTCAAATTTTCGTAGGAAAATAGGTCAATTGAGCTACCTCCACTAACCTACATCAAAGACATTTCCTGATAGCTTTCCAACCAACTGAGTGAGCATGATGGTACATGACATAATTGCTTAAGGTATCTCAATGCCTTTTCCTCAGACAAGTTATTAACAGAGCATCTAATAGGACTCAGTACATGTTATTAATCTTATTGAGGAAAAAAATTCATATAATTTAAAAATGCTCACCACCAGGACTGCACACCTACTTCGATTGCCTCCTTGCTCTTGTGACCTGCTGTGAAAACCGATCCCACAACCTCATGTACCACCTTTACAGAAAAACAACTACCATACATAGCAGTGTCCCATTTTGTATCATTCTACAATCCAAGTCTCAACTACCACAAATCTTATGTCAGGAATAACCCCATGGTTCGGCATGTCACTGAGCTTGCAAAACTTTCGTGGGAGGTTGATAAGGCTTTACAGTGACAACGTTCCCATGACCAAATCGAAGGAAAGTGAAGATTTGTTCGATACCGTTGTTGACTGTCATGTTTGTGGGCTAACGTTAGACATAAAAGCGGAAACTCCTCATAGGGACTGCTATCCCCTTAGGGGGAAGTTCGGTGGTGTAGCTCACAATACATGCAATTTGAAGTAAGAGCTATCAAGGCACAGACCTGTTTTCTTCCATAATTTAAGTGGGTATGACACTCATTTTCTAGTTGAGCACTTGGCTGATTTCAGTTGGAAGAAAAATCAGGTCAGCATCCTCCCTGAGAGCATCAATAAATACATTTCATTCTCCAAATGAATGACGCCAGAAATTAGTCTCTGCTTCGTTAATACACTACATTTTATGCACCACTTCAGAAGCTTGTTGAAACTCTACCTCGGGGAGATTATGCGTTATCAGTTGAGCTGCATTTCCTAATGAAGAGAAAGTTTCAACTTGTGACTAGGAAAGGGGTTGTCCATATGAGTATCTGGATAGCATGGCAAAACTAAACAAAACCAGCCTACCCAACACAACTGCATTCTCGAGCAACCTTATGGGCGATGCCATAATGGATGCAGAGTATGAGCATGCTGTGAATGTCAGACAAGAACTTAGCATCTCCACTTTAGAAGAGTATGCACAGCTTTACATGGACACAGACGTGCACTTGCATGTGGACATTTTAGAGAAATTCCAGAGTCTATGCATGACCAGTTATCTGGATCTCGCATTTTATTACACAGCACCTGGGTTGTCTTGGGATGCAGTGTTCAAGAAAACAAAGTGCAGCATTGAATAATTGACTGATACTGACAACTTTCTTTTCTTTGAGTGGGGGATCCATGGGGGACTTTGCAAATGTGTCCATAGACATGCCAAGGCAAAGAACCTATGGATGGGGTGACAGGCTCAGTGCATCCCTTGATTCGAGTTACATAATGTAGTTGGATGTAAATAACGTATATAGGCACATGTGCAGAAATCTCTGTCGGTTGGTGAGTTTCGCTGGGTGTCGAATGACAAGTACAAGGGATTAGGTGGAAAAATCGTAGTGGGTATGACAGCTGATTCCGATGTGGGGTATGTGGTGGAGACAAAACTCGCATACTCTCTTAGGTTGCATGATGTGCACTCAGATTTGCCACTGTATCCAGAGCAACTAGTTCCACAATGAGGCTCCACTCTAAAACCAATGAAAACACTGGGCAATTAGCAGAGATATAATCTCCAGCAGTGTGTCAGCTTGGAGATGGAGCTGGTTAGAATCACCCAGGTTATCTCCTCCAAGCAGTCTCCCTGGTTGAGAGAGTATAATCATTCGAGTGCAAGATGTGGAGCTTCCACGATGTGTGACTTTGAGAAAGATTTTTATAAATTAATGAATATTTAAATTTTTTGTGAAACAATGGAAAGTTTGAGGGAACGACATGATATTTTGCTTAGAACCGAATGGGGTGGGAGTAATAGTATAAGAAAATGGATTGCCAGACCAAATTATAAGCAGGTCACCATGTTCAATACGAACTTCATTGCTATGGAGATGGCGAAGGCTGCAACAGAGTTCACAAAACCTATTTATGTAGGGATTTGCATACTAGGCCTATCCAAACGCCATATGTACCGCTTTCATTATGAGTTTGCGAAAACTCATTTTGCAAATCCTAAATTACTTTATATGGATACAGATAGCTTCATCTATTGGGTGAAGAACTGCAGTCCATATGAAGTAATGGGGTGCCAAGGTAATGAATTCGACACATTCTCACATACAGACGATAATCCTTATGGTGTTGCTTCACATAACAAAATGGTTATCGGCCTTATGAAAGACAAGGTGAATGGATTGCTGATTGTGGACTGTATCACACTTTGGAAGGTGGCACCCAGAGGTGGGCAAAGGGTGTGCGTTGTATGGCATGGAGACCCCTCTCTATTGAAGATTATTTCCAGTGCCTGTACAGCAGTGTTTACGATGCTGCACCGCAGCCACCACATCTAGTGTGGCAAACTAGTAATCGATCGAGAGGACTTGAGGTGTACACTGTGCTGCAGTCTAAAATAGGCCTGTCGCCTCATATGATAAAAGAGTCATTTGTGATGGCAAGATTGAAATTCCCTCATACTCACATTGCTCACTTGTAGCGAGAGAACGAGTGGGGGCCTCTGATTGAGTGACAGGGAAAGAATGAGTGAGAGAGAGAGAGAGAGAGAGAGAGAGAAGGAGGGAGGGAGGGAGAGAGAGGGAGAGTGTGTGTCTACAGAATAGTAGTATGACCCTTTTATTTTAGTGTAAGAAGTAATTGTGAGTGTGTGTGTGTGTGTGTGTGTGTGTGTGTGTGTGTGTGTGTGTGAGTGTGGTGTAAATATTTATTCATTTATGTGTGGTATGTCTACATGCAAACACACACACAGACACTATGTTCAGGAAAAACGATAAAAATTTTGTATGTTTTGGTTGATGCTCTGTCGACACACAGTGTTTGGTACCCAACTGAGTTCTGACATCTGGAGGTTTTGGTGTTAGCCCCATGCTGCTGCATCTTCATTATTTGACGAAGCATATTCGCCATCACCAAATAACATTGTTTTCAAAAAATTGTGTAGGTGGCTATGGATACAATCCTCAGCTATATGGTTACAGCTAATATATCCATTAAACTCCTCATTCTCCAGCGCAGATATCTCTTCTGTTGAACACAGTGAACAATTACATCTGTCCTCTCTATCCAGCTGCTAGATAAAGACTGAGCGAATTTCCCGCCATTTTTTCTGCAGAACGCCATCTTGGTTTACGTCACAGCAGGGGAGGGGGTGGTGCTAACAGCGCCTTCTCGTGGTGCTATTGTGAAGTAGGTCAGTTGGACTCAAGCTGAACACACTGGATGGAGCTACTGTCTATGACGACTCAAATTGCACACAAAATAAAGACTTACATCCATCCTATCGAGCAGCCCAGCGCAAACTGATTCCTTTTGCCACCAATTTCCATGTGGGGGAGGGCAGTGGAGATGAGAGGGAATGGGGGTGGAGTCACTGCGATGACGCCACATCTATTGCCGCATCTTGGATCCGCCACCATGAACAATTAAACAACAATGGAGAGTGTGGTAGTGCTGTCTTTGCCCTACTATTTACTTATCCATTTCGGAAATGCTACCACCCTTGGTCCAAAAGCCAATGATCATGCCTGTTTCTGTGTTACAGCAGTGACTAGACTGTTGTCCGTGCCCCCCCCCCCCCCCCCCAATGTGCTTTATATATGCTTTATATATCCTCCACTGCTAGAGCCGCCAACTGCCGTCTGTGAGTAGTTATTGCACAATGATGTGAAACATAGGCACTGGCAACATTAATGTGATGGACTATGTAGTTGTCCAATTGCAACAGCTGTTACACATGAGACTTTGATATATAGTGTTGATACTCAGTACCCTGTAGTGAGACCATAAATCAGAACCAACATTGCAGCATGATCTTTAACAAACAGGTCATTCATACAAGCAGTAGCTTTCTAAAAAGCAAGCTGACACCATGAAACTTGCTAATTACGTCAGTCCTCCTCTACATATTGACCCTTCATGCATTTTTCCTAACGATGGATGACTTAGCAGAAACGTTGGTGGAAACGTTGGTCACTGAAGTGCGTTGTGGTTGTTCAGAAAATGTTCCACCTCAAAAATCACATCGTCGCTATTCGGATGTGCCTGTAACACAAAGGTTTCTTCCTCTAACCAAAGAAGAGGAAGTTACAGAGTGCTAAGTGAGGACAAAACAGGACCATGAGGAAAAACTTGATAGGCTAAAGAAGCACTCGTATATCCTGTGCAGAATAAGCTAGGGCATTATCGTTGAGCAAAAGCTATGCCTTGGACAACTTCCTGCGATGATTTGTCTTGTCAACGACCCATAAACTCGTCAAGAGTTCCGGGTGGTACATTCGTGCGAGCGACAGTTTGCCTCTTACAAGTATAATGTGCTAGCACCATGACACTACCAAAAAGCTTGCAGCATCAGGTCTTCGCCTTGATGAATCCCCACATTTCCACTGCTTGCTTTGCTGCTCGGTTTCGAAGTCACAGCATCACGATGCACCTAGCACTAGCCCTGCTGAAAAAATCATCTGCATTAGCCTGACTCAGTGGCAACATTTTCACAGTTTGGCAGGCCATTTGAATGCACAGAGATGGGTGGAGTCGAGGAATCCAGTGGACAGCGACCTGTGTCATATTCACAGTTTCATGCAAAATCTTGGAAAATGATCCGTCAGTTATTTTTACATGCTTTCGGAGGGGTATGAAAGCTATCGTCTTACAATATTACTCGCAATCACTCTCAGAGAAGAGCAAACTCAATTGTGGCTTAATGAAAGGTGATATCTACTGTGGCTATTGGACAGCCTAAGACTTTTGCTATGGCTACCATAGACTACTGCAGATTATCATAAGTAAGCGTAGCCTATGGCAATTTTCCTAATACCTTTGTTCAGTTAAGGTTGTACCTGTGTTACCTGTACATTGTGTGTGTTGCATAACTGTTGGGTGTAATCTCATAACGATTGCTTTCTTTATGTATGCGATACCCCTACTTAAGAATTAACAGTATTCATAGCAAAACTGAAATTTTCAATGTTTAATTCTGGTTTTATTCGAAACCTGTTGTTATGAAACGTGAAACAAAGGGATGTTATAGTAAAAATAAAGAAAAAATAGAGGTTTATCATATAGCGGTAGAAAACCGCGTTTCCTCATGTGAGTACTTCGTCGAACTTACGTAAGACATGTTTGTGTTACTGATAAACAGCTCCTTCATTTATCAGTAATAACAGGAAACTCTTGCCTTTGACCATGAAGAACATTCTATTCAGTACAAAATAACACTAATTATGTATATTTTTTATGTTTGTGGAGATAAACTAAACTTGAATCAAAAATAAGTGCAGAAGATAAGTGATCAACTAATTTTTATTACTTATAAAATGCAATTTATGTTGTGTAAGGATATAAATTGCACAATGGACTAACATTGATTAAATGTGCAGTTCAAATTATGTGTGACACAAACAGACAATAAAGACAAAGAGAAGTCGTCGGCTCCCAATGTCTCCCTTACACATTCATTTATGTTTCCTGTACACGTCCACAATTTAAAACGAGACTCGCCCAACCAGACAACATGTTTCCAGTCATCAACAGTCCAATGTCGGTGTTGATGGGCCCAGGCGAGGCTTAAAGCTTTGTGTCGTGCAGTCATCAAGGGTACATGAGTGGGCCTTAGGCTCTGAAAGTCCATATCAAAGATGTTCTGTTGAATGGTTTGCACACTGACACTTGTTGATGGGCCAGCAATGAAATCTGCAACAATTTGCGTAAGGGTTGCACTTCTTCACACTGAACGATTCTCTTCAGTAGCCATTGGTTCCATTCTTGCAGGATCTCTTATCGAATCTACCCACCGAATTACTGAAGCCACCAGTGTGGAAGGACCATCCACCTTTTCTTTTTCTTTCTGCCGACGAGACTTTCAGCAGCAAAAAAAAACTATTTTACAAAGATCGCCATATTGCATCGACAATTAAACCTTGCAAAGTGCCCCTACATATCGTCAAATTTGGAAAGACACTTACTCAGGATCACTGCTCTCCAGCTGAGGACAGGAGCTTGAATATTAGAGCGCGAAACTGATCTCCAACCCATCAATATGTCACCCTGTACTGTGTCGATGTAGTAAACATACAATTCGCATCCTGTGCCATACAAAATCACCCATTTTACATCATTTGTACATATACTGCAGAGACAGACAGCACCGTATATACTCCTTGCAGCACTAGATATTTTCCCGCAGCCAACAGTCACAGTCATCCACTCCCAATGTGCCACCAGAGCGCCCTCTGCGAACTGAAGTCACTCTCACAACTGTTCTACAAATTCGGACTCATTTCCCCTCGGCACAAACGCGTTATTGTTTCTGGTCCAAACCTGCTTCCTTGCTTGCTCGCTTTTCTACACTCATCTCCAGACTCTGGAATTACAAGAATGCATGTATTTTCGCATGATTTGCTAGAATATCACACCATTTGTCGATATGAAGCACACAGCAATATCCTACCGATCACTAATGCAATATAATTCCGAAGACATAGACTGGAAATTATTTCTCTAGAATCGTGAAACTTTAGTTAGGTCGAGCTTGCTGTAGACCACTGAGTAACCAGAAACTTATCCAGTCTGCAAAGAACTTTACGTGAAAACTCGAAACAAATACACAAAATTGATATTTCCACTCGCTCATACTGATGTCTGTGACGTAAAAAATTCCAAATCATTCGTATGATTTACGAAGTCAACTAACGTGTTTCTCATGTCTAGAGAACCTGCAAATGTGTCTTCCACCTGCTAAATGCACACACCATAATCTATGTGCTCTCAACTAAATAAAAACACGAAATATGAACAAGTAGTCAACCGAACAATTTACATAGGTGGGAATAATGGCCCAGCACAAACACACGTCCATACTGAATCTTCTCAAATTTCCACGTGATCACAAAATCTATCCAAAAATACTAAGTATTAGTTCGGTATTCAGCCACATACATGGTTAAGTCAGCTACATTCCTACACTCCAACTGGCCTTTCCATTCAAACAGCCCCTACCATTAATGGGAAAAGTGAATCATTCCTATCATCAGCGCTGCATACCAAGGACACATAGGCAGAATGATCTTAGAAAACAGATCACATATATGTTTTATCACTGTGCTTACAATTAAATGTTACATTGCAGTCTCAATTGAACGACATTCTACAATGAGCGAAGTATCGGAAATACACCCTGCTGACGGCTCTAGAAATAGAAATATCTGTACCATTCTCATGACCTGACATACTCTTCCCCTTGCTGTCACAGTATTCCACATCAAATCCATACCTTCCTTTGCACATGTCTGAACACAAACACATACTTTATAAGCCTGCTGCTCAAGGTGACCCATCACGCACTCCCTGCTACTAAGTATAGAACTTCGCCATTAGCTGATTGCTGGCGATACGAAATAACACTGACCGAAAATCAACGATGGGTGGACATGTCTCATAAGATTTTCTTGCGAGTGTTACCACCATGTCTTATAAAGAGAGATTTAATCGCCTTACAAACCACCAGATGTTAAGAAACCTGATCCCAACAACTACTGTATGTTACTGTCACAAGTGGTCTTGGTTCTACGTGTGCACACACGTATCCATGTTAAAAGCTATACTGGCTTTATAAATCCACATATGGCATTACCTACGAATCACATGGTTTTTCCAGACAAATACCAAGGCTGTGATCGTAGGAGTGTATATTATCAGACCAGCAGTCTGGTTACACGTAGCCCACGTTGCAACCTCATCATAAAATCGCTGATTTTTGAAAATGATTCGGCTAAGGAGCATGGTATGAAACCGGTATTTGAAACCCCCTCACGCAGCCATTCCTGGATATTTCTCCAGTATTTGTAACGCATTCTGTCTCTCTGCAATGTCAGAGGGTCAATAATATATCCACTGGGCTATAGGCAATGGTTGATTGAGCAGAATCACAAACAGTAGATGGTGTGATGATTGAGGCTGTAAGAAATGTACACTAGCTTTCAGATCTGTAATGTCATGCTATTCACTAGAAATGCTGTCTAGGATTTGGAATCAAGTCCCCCCAATCAAGCACATATCTGCATTGGATCCTATGAAGAAGTCTTTTAATGATTACATCCACTACTGAATCATATTTCTGGCACTCTCATATCTCGAAATGAGTCACATTTCACCAACCTGTCTGCTACAGTAAAATTCCAGCCTCATATTATGTAGTCCCTATGCATCCTGCAACAGCTCTCTCAAACTCTGCGCTATCCCTGCAGCTTTGTGCATGTGATCATACCAATGTAAGTCGGAACTGAGTAGAAGTCAGAGGAAACCTTCTGCATACCGGCGACGGGGGCAGCGGAAGTGTCGGGCGTTGAGTGCTGGGATGTGTTTTTTATCAGTGATCTTTTGTTTAAACTGTATTCAATCGATTTCACTGACCAATAGGATGCTGCAAATTTTAAAAAAATTATCCCATACATGTGAAAAATATCGATTTAATTAATTTGCATAAATTTTTATATCAATGTGGTGTTAGCGGTACAATAGTTAAGGGGATAGTGTGCATGAGTGGGTGACATGGAGCAGAACAGCAGGTTAAATGCAGAACGCTAGGTTAATTTGTATAATTTTTACATAAAGTGCAGTACAATAGTTTAAGGGGGTGGGTGACAAAGAAGAACGTGCCAGAAATGGAGTTCAAAAGCATGTGAAATCCGAAAAGTGTACCAGAAAACGGTGGGAGGATATAACTAATTACTTAATTTAGTATCAGAGGCGGTAGAATAGTTAAAGGAAATGGGGATGACATGGAAAACCACTTAACAGGACAATAGTTTAGGTGCCTACAAAGGGTCAAACATTAGGTTAAGACACCCAGAATACAGTACCGAACATTAGGTATGCACATCTTTGCTCCATGTAATTACTTCTTACAAGACCTACACGTTTCCAAAAAGCAGAGAATGATGAGCAATAGAAATCCAATCCCCACAAACAGATTTTTTTTAATAAATAAACAACATACCCTTGAATTTCCTGTTATGAGGCCCTTCCTCTCCACCACCAGACAACCATCTTGGATTACATCACAGAAGGGACGACAGCACCCTCTGGTGGCGGTAATATGTACTAGGCCTGGACTTCATGGCGAAAACACTATTTCACGACATTTCCCCCACCTGAGACCGCCCTCTTGGATTTGGTCACAGAACGGATGACAGCACCCTCTGGTGGCAGTAATGTGTACTAGGTCAGTTGGAGTCTGGACATCATGGTGCACACACGGGATGGCTGTACTGCACCAAATTGCTTAAATAAAGACTGGTGCATGAAAAATGAAGCCTTATGTCTAGCACATGTTGAGTCCTCTCCCAGCCATTTCGTAGGATGAGGTGGCGGTTGGGTGACTTAGGTCAGTGGAGGAGGCCCAGCTGCCCTTTCTTTTCTTAGGTGTGTTGCATTATCCTGATGGAACCTGAACTTCGCGCCAATCCCTAAGAATATGTGGCTGTTGGATGACTTGGGTTGGTGGAGGTAGCCCAATTGACCTATCTTCCCCCAAAATCCTCCATCTTAAATGATGTCAAGGCCGCCATCTTGAATGCTGTCAAGCGCTGTTGCCAAGTCTATACGCCGCCATATTGGATGACGTCATTGCCACCATCTTGGATACATCTGGCAACAATGGAGATTGGGGCAGAAACGCGTTGTCCCAATACTATCGCTAAACCAACCTTCCACCACGTTGAGAGCACCATACACTGGATTACAGATGTAGATAGATGATTGTGCAGTTCATCCATTCACTGTGAATATTTGAATATATATACCGATGTATACCATACAGTGTCCTATACAGATGAAGTTGGGTTATCTACATTTTTCCAGCACTTCGACCACAATGCGTAATTTACTATCTCCATATGTGGACGGAAGTCACAGAGAATTCTCGCATTCTTAGGATAAAGTTGGAGATTGAAAGATCTTCCCTCATTGTCTTTGACCAACCGTCTTTGCAGTAATGTCACTGATTTAATCTGCAACTTACCAAAAGTAGACCGCTACATTCCACATATTGTGAAGGAACAGAGCGAACTGAATTTGTAACTGATGATGAGACCACAGATCTGTCGAATCCAGTAATCAATAAAAAGATTTACAGACGATCGTGGCATACCTGATGTTTCAGAATCCATAACAAAATTCTCCATTACGTCTCAGTGGAAATGGATTTAGTTGCCACACAGACTGGCAACTGAAACTCGTCAAGCAGTGTGGGGTAGTTCCGGTAGACTGGGTCTTTCAACATGCTCAGCAAAAATTGGTCACAAGGAGTCAGTCTGGGAGAATACAGAAGGCAATCCATGCCTCCGCCAGTAAATTTGGCATAACCGAACAAAATAGCAGTGTTCCCAAAGTATACACCAATAAAGTGGAACACTTGTTCCGTGTAAAGTGGTTGGCCCCCATCTTGCATGAATCACTAGGTGTCTGGTCGATCTTCAAATGCTTGCTGTGTAGCGTCAAGCTATTCCACAACTGCAATGTGATGTTCACTATTTATCGATTCCCACATGAAAAAAGGCTGATAATGCCTCTGCTCCATACTGCAGCCCAAACACTAACATATGAGAATGCAACCGCATTGCTGCATACAAACTGGGGATTTTCGGAATCCCAAAATGAGATAGTTTTATTTATTCACGAATTCATTCTTTATCTCTGAACCAGATGCAGCTAACATAAAATCCCTCATTATCAGTCAGTGAGAGATTCTGCTTTGCAAAGTCAACTCTGTTGCGAAAAGGATACAAGAGTGATATGGTGATTCTGGCTTTGCATGGACTCGTAAATGTAGACTGTTTGTCAGCATTGTACGAGTGCTAAAACGCTTCAAACTAGTCTCTGCTGCATTTCTTCGGACGTATTTCCTCCGACGGTCCTGACTAAGTCCAGAAACTGAGGCAACATTTTCAGGAGAGACTACAGTTGGCCTTGTGCCAACATTCCCCACTAGCAGATAACCTTGCAGGGATGGCAACCACAGCTATGAGTAATCATCTTGGGTATTAAGAAACAGCTTCAGCTGTATTTAGTCCTTTATTATTGTGGCACTAAAAGCCATATCTTCAGGTGAACATCACTATAACAATACATCTACATCTACATGATTACTCTGCAATTCACATTTAAGTGCTTGGTGGTGGTGGTGGTTAGTGTTTAACGTTCCGTCGACAACGAGGTCATTAGAGACGGAGCGCAAGCTCGGGTTAGGGAAGGATTGGGAAAGAAATCGGCCGTGCCCTTTCAAAGGAACCATCCCGGCATTTGCCTGAAACGATTTTAGGGAAATCACGGAAAACCTAAATCAGGATGGCTGGAGACGGGATTGAACCGTCGTCCTCCCGAATTCGAGTCCAGTGTGCTAACTTTAAGTGCTTTGCAGAGGGTTCATCGAACCACTATCATACTATCTCTCTACCATTCCACTCCCGAACAGCGCGCGTGAAAAAACGAACATCTAAACCTTCGAGCTCTGATTTCTCTTATTTTATTTTGATGATCATTCCTACCTATGTAGGTTGGGCTCAACAAAATATTTCCGCATTCGGAAGAGAAAGTTGGTGACTGAAATTTCGTAAATAGATCTCGCCGCGACGAAAAACGGCTTTGCTTTAATGACTTCCATCTCAACTCGCGTATCATATCTGCCACACTCTCTCCCCTATTACGTGATAATACAAAACGAGCTGCCCTTTTTTGCACCCTTTCGATGTCCTCCGTCAATCCCACCTGCTAGCAATATTCTAACAGAGGACGAACGAGTGTAGTGTAAGCTGTCTCTTTAGTGGACTTGTTGCATCTTCTAAGTGTCCTGCCAATGAAACGCGACCTTTGGCTCGCCTTCCCCACAATATTACCTATGTGGTCTTTCCAACTGAAGTTGTTCGTAATTTTAACACCCAGGTGCTTAGTTGAATAGACAGCCTTGAGAATTGTACTATTTATCGAGTAATCGAATTCCAACGGATTTCTTTTGGAACTCATGTGGATCACCTCACACTCTTCGTTATTTAGCGTCAACTGCCACCTGCCACACCATACAGCAATCTTTTCTAAATCGCTTTACAACGGATACTGGTCTTCGGATGACCTTACTAGACGGTAAATTACAGCATCATCTGCGAACAACCCAAGAGAACTGCTCAGATTGTCACCCAGGCCATTTATATAGATCAGGAACAGCAGAGGTCCCAGGACGCTTCCCTGGGGAACACCTGATATCACTTCAGTTTTACTCGATGATTTGCCGTCTATAACTACGAACTGCGACCTTCCTGACAGGAAATCACGAATCCAGTCGCACAACTGAGACGATACCCCATAGGCCCGCAGCTTGATTAGAAGTCGCTTGTGAGGAACGGTGTCAAAAGCTTTCCGGAAATCTAGAAATACGGAATCAACTTGAGATCCCCTCTCGATAGCGGCCATTACTTCGTGCGAATAAAGAGCTAGCTGCGTTGCACAAGAACGATGTTTTCTGAAACCATGCTGATTACGTATCAATAGATCGTTCCCTTCGAGGTGATTCATAATGTTTGAATACTGTATATGCTCCAAAACCCTACTGCAAATCGACGACAATGATATAGGTCTGTAGTTCGATGGATTAATCCTAACACCCTTCTTAAATACTGGTGCGACCTGCGCAATTTCCCAATCTGTAGGCACAGATCCATCGGTGAGCAAGCGGTTGTATATGATTGCTAAGTAGGGAGCTATTGTATCAGCGTAATCTGAAAGGAACCTAATCGGTATACAATCTGGACCTGAAGACTTGCCCGTATCAAGCGATTTGAGTTGCTTCGCAACCCCTAAGGTATCTACTTCTAAGAAACTCATGCTAGCAGCTGTTCGTGTTTCAAATTCTGGAATATTCCATTCGTCTTCCCTGGTGAAGGAATTTCGGAAAACTGCGTTCAATAACTCCTCTTTAGCGGCACAGTCGTCGGTAACAGTACCATCGGCACTGCGCAGCGAAGGTATTGACTGCGTCTTGCCGCTTGTGTACTTTACATACGACCAGAATTTCTTCGGATTTTCTACCAAATTTCGAGACAATGTTTCGTTATGGAACCTACTAAAGGCATCTCGCATTGAAGTCAGTGCCAAGTTTCGCGCGTCTGTAAATTTTAGCCAATCTTCGGGATTTCGCGTTCTTCTGAACTTTGCATGCTTTTTCCGTTGCCTCTGCAACAGCGGTCGGACCTGTTTTGTGTACCATGGGGGATCAGTTCCATCTCTTACCAATTTATGAGGTATGAATGTCTCAATTGCTGTTGCTACTATATCTTTGAATTTGAGCCACACCTCGTCTACATTTGCATAGTCAGTTCGGAAGCAATGGAGATTGTCTCTTAGGAATGCTTCTAGTGACACTTTATCCGCTTTTTTAAATAAAATTATTTTGCCTTTGTTTCTGGTGTATTTGGAAGAAACGGTATTGAGCCTAGCTACAACGACCTTGTGATCACTAATCCTTGTATCAGTCATCATGCTCTCTATTAGCTCTGGATTCCAGAAGGAATAACAACCCTGAGATATGATAGGTGGTCTTTTGGGGAATACACGAATGGTGACTGAGAGCAAGGACGACATATCACTCGGTCGAGCTCGTGCATCATCAGGGCACGCGCAAGCCGTCAACAGGCAAGCTGTTTACTTTCCTGACATCAGTATGACACGAGGCCGCGTCCCGTGTTCGCAACTCCGTATTGATCGGAGAAGCGGTAAGTGCGGTTTTCAGGTTCTGCTTTCCCGTCAGTAGCTATTTACATCAGTAGCTATGTACTTGACGGGTTTGATCCAGGTGGAATATCCCTCCGTTTTATGGTAACCACTTCTTGGTTTTTCATTCTGGCCCAAAATTTGGTCTTAATAGCTTTTCATTTCTTTACAGCTTACTAGTGGATCACTATGGTATGCTTTGTTTAGGACCCATCCACTATATTGGGGACCGGCTATTTTATTCTAAGACATACAGCCTTTTTGTTTTGTTCTGATGGGCAACGAATGTTGGGTACAAAGTTCCGAGCTTTCCACTTTAATGTTCGTTATGTGAGTACTAACATTTTTATATTCTCATGTAAAAGTGTTGAATGTTTTCAAAATTTTTTTAAAATCTTATAATAATTTACCGTACCAATTTATATCTCAGGATTGTTATTCCTTCTGGATTTATTGTAATCCAGATGTTCACCTGAAGATGTGGCTTTTAGCACCACGAAACCGGTAGTGATCTAATAATAAAGGACTAAATACAGTTGGAGCGGTTTATTAATACCAAAGATTCCTCACTAGATCATCAGCCACGCTGCCTACCCGTTCGAATTTGTCGAAGAACTTGCGAATAGTTTTCGCATCGCGTCCTTTTGGAATATTAAACCGTGTCCGAAACCTGTGCCTTGTTACCATACAACTGCGCTCTAACATGAGATATTCCTGTCCCAGAAACACTCGTTGTTCAGTGGAATACATGATTTAAAACTCTTCCATCGGTACCGATTCGCTAATCGCCTTTCACGTTTCAGTGGTAAAACAAATCACTCTGGTCTTCGAAGTAGTATTTATAGACACCAGATATTGCGATCACAGTGCCATTTGTTAGCAGTTTTTTTAACTATTGTCTCGAAATGTTCGTATGAAATTTTTACAACAAAACGTATCGTTTATTATATCCGTCTTCTGTTCTTTGTTTTCATGTTATTTAATTTTAAAGTCAAGGAGTTCTTTATGGAACACCGTGTAAGTTAGTTAGTTAGCTACGTGTTCCATAGATCGTTTGAATGATTCCTGTACCAAAATGATGTGGAATGGGTCAGTATACAGGATATCGGCCGTCAGTTTTTAAGTAGAAATTCGTCAGTCGAATAAAAGGAGATGTCCAAGAGAAATAATATTAAATTACATTTAACACTTGCTCCGCTACCTGTCAGAAATTTTATGTTACTGGGAAAGTGATCAACAGTTATTGCTGCTGCATACTGACCCCCTTCAGAGCAACTGACAGTTTTACAAACGGGTAATAACGGTCATTTTTCCCTCTAGTGTTGTAGGTATGGACAACATAGTTATTCTCAAATTGTGTTGGATTATTTATTGCGAATTTCACTAGTGAATTTATATGCTTTGACAGCGCCGTTAGAATGCCTAGCTCCTTGAATGCGTACCTAGTGATGTCCATGTGTGAACACACATATTATGCTTACTGCTCGCTTTTCTGCAATCGACACTTTCTTTCTTAAGTAATGAGTTGCCCCAAAAAATTATTCCGTAACACATTTCTTTTTTTTAAATTTGTGGTAAGTTCCTGTGGGGCCAAGCTGACGAGGCCATCGGTCCCTAGGCTTACACACTATTTAATCTAACTTAAACTAACTTATGCTAAGGACAATACACACACCCATGCCCGAGGGAGGACTCGAATCTCCGACGAGGGGAGCCGCGCGAACCATGGCAAAGCGCCACTGACCGCGTGGCTACCCCGCGTGGCAAGACATTATTGAGAGAAACTACGCAAAATATGTCAGGAGATATGTTTGTTTCTAAGATTAGCAATTGTATGAAGAGCAGAAGTGACAGAACTTAATTGTATGAGAAGCTGAGTAATATGTTTCTTCCGCTTCAAATGTTCGTTAGTATGTACAGCCAAAAATCTGGTGCATTATACCCTATTTACTGCCTCTGGCTCATGCGCTACCTCAATTGTTGGTATGACTATTTACTGTCCAGAACTGATTGTAGCATTTTTTTTTTAAATATAGGGTGAGTTCATTTTCAGAGAACCAATTTATAATTCTTTGGAGAATATCATTTACCACCTTTTCTGTTGCCTTCTGTATATGGGATGTATTATAACCGGTGTTTCAGATAACTCCCAGAAGGTCACAGTGCTGGAATCTCTCTCTTATATAAACAGGGTGGTCCATTGATCGCGACCGGGCCAAATGTCTCATGAAATAAGCATCAAACGAAAAAACTACAAAGAACGAAACTCGTCTAGCTTGAAGGGGGAAACCAGATGGCGCTATGGTTGGCCCGCTAGATGGCGCTGCCATGGGTCAAACGGTTATCAACTGCGTTTTTTTAAATAGAAACCCTCATTTTTTATTAGATATTCGTGTAGTACGTAAAGAAATATGAATGTTTTGGTTGGACCACTGTTTTCGCTTTGTGATAGATGGCGCTGTAATAGTCACAAACGTATAAGTACGAGCTATCACGTAACATTCCGCCAGTGCGGACGGCATTTGCTTCGTGATACATTACCCGTGTTAAAATGGACCGTTTACCAATTGCGGAAAAGGTCGATATCGTGTTGATGTATGGCTATTGTGATCTAAATGCCCAACGGGCGTGTGCTACGTATGCTGCTCGGTATCCTGGACGACATCATCCAGGTGTCCCGACCGTTCGCCGGATAGTTACGTTATTTTAGGAAACAGGAAGTGTTCAGCCACATGTGAAACGTCAACCCATCAGTAGCAGACAAACTGCGCGAGGATCGGGAATCTCAAAAACGTCGGTGTTGAAAATGCTACATTAACATCGATTGCACGTGTACCATATTTCTATGCACCAAGAATTGCATGGCGACGACTTTGAACGACGTGTACAGTTCTGCCACTGGGCACAAGAGAAATTACGGGACAATGACAGATTTTTTGTACGCGTTTCATTTAGCGACGAAGCGTCATTCACCAACTGCGGTAACGTAAACCGGCCTAATATGCACTATTGGGCAACGGAAAATCCATAATGGCTGCGACGAGTGGAACATGAGCGACATTGGCGGGTTAATGTATGATGCGGCATTATGGGAGCAAGGATAATTGGCCCCCTATTTTATCGATGGCGATGTGAATGGTGCAAGTATGCTGATTTGCTACGTAATGCTCTACCGATGTTACTACAAGATGTTTCACTGCATGACAGAATGGCGATGCACTTCCAACATGATGGATGTCCGGCACATAGTTCGCGTGCGGTTGAAGCGGTATTGAATAGCATATTTCATGACAGGTGGATTGGTCGTCGAAGCACCATACCATGGCCTGCACGTTCACCGGATCTGACGTCCCCGGATTTCTTTCTGTGGGGAAAGTTGAAGGATATTTGCTATCGTGATCCACCGACAACGCCTGACAACATGCGTCAGCGCAATGTCAATGCATGTGCGAACATTACGGAAGGCGAATTACTCGCTGTTGAGAGGAATGTCGTTACACGCATTGCCAAATGCATTGAGGTTGACGGACATCATTTCGAGCATTTATTACATTAATGTGGTATTTACAGGTAATCAGGCTGTAACAGCATGCGTTCTAAGAAATGATAAGTTCACAAAGGTACATGTATCACATTGAAACAACCGAAATAAAATGTTCAAACGTACCTACGTTCCGTATTTTAATTTAAAAAACCTACCTGTTACCAACTGTTCGTTTAAAATTATGAGCCATTTGTTTGTGACCATTACAGCGCCATCTACCAGAAAGCGAAAAAACTGGTCCAAGTAGAACATTCATATTTCTTTACGTACTACACGAATTTGTAATAAAAATGGGGGATCCTATTAAAAACGCAGTTGATATCCGTTTGACCTATGGCAGCGCCATCTAGCGGGCCAACCATAGCGCCATCTGGTTTCCCCCTTCAAGCTAGACGAGATTCGTTCTTTGTAGTTTTTTCGTGAGATATTTGGCCCGGTCACGATCAATGGACTACCCTGTATATATATATATATATATATATATATATATATATATATATATATATATATATATATGAGAGATCCCAGTACGGTTATCTTCTGGTAGATATTTTTGGAAATTTAGATTTCTTAAAACGTTATTTTCACACTTTTCTGCACGTTTTCAGAGTGTGAATACAACAGTTCTACTGGTAAAATATAAATTTCTATTGTACCACGCCTCAAAATCTGCGCTGCTGATTTTTCCCATTAGGGGAGTCGGTTTACGGAGTACCGGTGCGTACCGTCACAGGTGAGGTGCTGATTATAACACTAGTGTCGCCTGCAAAATGTACCAGTTTTGTGTGTTGAATGTTAGGTGGAAGGTCGTTCGCATATAGAAGGAATAGAAGTGAACCCAAAATTGAACCATGTGACACTCACATTGTGATTTTTTTTTTCCCAGTCACTAAAATTTTTTAACATTTCCGGCATTGTCTGAATTATTCAGCACAGCCTTTAGCACTCTTTTTGTTAAGTATGATTCAAACTAGCTGAGCGTAAAGTTATCAATTCCATAAAACTAGAGTTTTTTTTAGAGGGTAACATGATCTACATACCCAAATTTTTTTGGAAAGATCACAGAAAATACCGACTGGAAATATATTATTATTTAGGACTATTCTGTTGTCAACCAGAAGTGTCTCAGGGATGAGTGAAGGAATAATTGTTGCTCATCTGTGGACGGAAATAGCTCCTTAACGACATGGGCAACGGCACAGAGTGGCATCACGCCCGGTCCAAACAGCGCAGGGACGCAGTATAGGGACTGGCAGCCAAGTACTTTGATTAGCTCTGCCGTGTCCCCGACACAATTACGCTGTGGCCGCACAAAGGGTGAACACAGAGCGGTCCGGGTCACTGTCTGGGCTGAAGCTAATGGCACGGCCACAGCTCATGTCGCCCACCACACTGTGCGTGTCGCGGGTATAGCTTATGGTGTCCTACACCCAGGTCATGATTCTGTCATCCCACTCAGGTGGATAAGGCACTGCACTACCTGCCTATCATTAACAAAGCTAACAGCTGTTCCTGTCCTAGCTACCCACGTCATTTTCGCATGTTCCTTCTTCCTCTTTTGTCCTTCCTTTTTATGTCTTCCTCTCAGCCCCCTTCCTCGCGTTCGGCGCTCTCGCCCCCTCCTCCCCCCCTCCCCCCTCACTTCTTGTTTGTTTTCGATTTTCGGCATTTTCACTTTTCATACACGGTCGGACAAAAGAAGCGAAACGCCCAGAAGACATGATCAAAATACGAGACGTGCACGGAAATGAAGTACCGTTTCGGTCTACTGCCACTCGTGTCTCTGGTTCATTGTGTGTCCACTGACGCCGTTATAGCCGGACTGTATTGTATTTACATTTCTTAGTGATCGTTCAATACGCTTAAGACAATCTCTGAACCCATCGTCTGTGAAGTGCGTTCTTTAATATGGTTTTCGAACTCAGAGACTTTTAGCCATCCGAAATTCATCGCCAACTTGCACAGATTTGTCGTGAAAATCTAATGACTTACAGAATGTTGAGGAACTGGGTGAGGCAATTCAATGAAGGATGAACCAGCATTCATGACGAAGACCGGAATAGGCTCCATACTATTGTCAGTGATGGTTTGTCTGAGGAAGTGAATGAGAAAATTCGTTCCCAATAAGAATGCTTTTTGATGAGTTTCCACAAATTAAAAAAAAACTGGTTTGTACGAGACTGTCCTAAATCGCCTCCATTTTTGCAAATTTTGTTCCCGTTGGACTCCGAAAATGCTTACAGATGCCCACAAAACGAAGCGACTGGCATTGCTTTCTTACCCGATGAAATGATGAGGGAGATGCATTCTTAAACAGAACTGCGACCGGCGATGAAACCTGGGTTTGTCATGTCGTTCCAGAATCAAAACAACAGTCGACGGAGTGGAGGCACTCACGATCCTCCAAAAAACAAACTTCAAAACAACGTAGTCAGCACAAAAACTCACGTGTACTCTGTTCTGGGACAGATAGGGTAGCCTGCTTATTGAGCACCTTCCCAAGGGTGAAACCGTCAATGCGGTACGGTACGGTAAATTGAGAAAATTTCGGGGTGCAGTTCAAAACAAAAGGCGTGGAATGCTCAGTCTGTGCACTGTGTTGCTTCTGACAAGGCAAATCCTCATTCTGCTGGTGTCGCACGAAAACTTATTGAACAATTCGGTTCGGAGCAGTTTGATCACCGACCTTACAGCCCCGATCTCGCACCAGGCGACTACCACTTGTTCCAGAACGTGAAGCGTGATTTTGGAGGCGCTTTGACATCTACAATGACTCAAAAAACGGTGTTTAGCAGTGGCTATCTGCACTGGTGGCATCTTTCTATGAAGAGGGCATAGAAAAGGTGCTTTCTCGCTATGACAAATGTCTGAACAGTGGTGGAAACTATGTAGAAAAATAGTTTAAGAAATCCTCTCTCTTGATCAAATGAATCTTAATGTAGCTTAATTCTTACAAAGAAGAAAACAGTAACCAGCCACTATTAATACTGCTATTTATTTAGGTAAATAGCTCCGTTACCGGTTTCCAACTGGTAAGTAAATATATCCACCACTTACGTAATTTGAACATCACGATATTGTGCAAAGCACCACACGCACACACACACACACACACACACACACACACACACACACACACACACACACACACACACCAAAAAGAATTTGCCAGATAAGTGCTGGATATATTTAGGAATATTCGAAAAATACAATGCTGCAACTTCGCAACAAAATCGCGCGGAATTTTCGACGGCAACAACACACCAAAAATACTTTGCCACAGTGGAATAATAAAAATCGAAAACGGACGATAATGTAAAGTGTATCTTGAAAATCATGTGAACAGTCGTCTGATGATGAACTTGCCAGTTTCATACCGGTAACGGTGCTTGTTACCTAAATAAATAGCAGTATTAATAGTGGATGGTTGCTGTTTGCTTCTTTGTAAGAATTAACCTACATTAATTGTACACAGCCACGGTCTCACTATGTCAGTTTTAGACAAAATAGCATATGTATCTTATTTTGAAAAAAAAATTTTTACTTTCCCGACATACTTCGTAACTTTGTACACGTGCACACTATCAGTTGGTATGTTGCAATTCACTGTGACACGTACAACAGCGACAAGAGTGCACTAGTGTTGTTCATTTTTAGTGCTTTTACGAGGCCTGGCAGAGCATATAAGGCGTGTGAACAGTTATCAGATGTTGAGCGACCACTGAGAGGAACACGGAGATGCAACGCACGCGTGTGACACTGCGTTCTCAACATGTAACAGAGTTTGAAAGGGACCTCGTTATGTGTCTCGATTTGACCAGCTGGTCGAATCAGCGAACATCCAGATTTGTGGGCCATTCAAATGTGTCAGTGGCGCCATGTTCAACTGTATAGGAATGTAACAGCAAGCATATTCTTTCAAAGTTTCAGTCTACCACATCTGACCATGACAGGCGGGAATTGCCTTATTGTGCTCCAAGCGGATCACAAATAGTGGGGTAACCTGTGTTCTACACCAAGTTGTTAGTGAAGGCTGCAAACATTCAGGGGCATACTTGACTGATTTATGGCCCCCTCCCTCTCCCCTTAACCTATTGTTCTGCTAAGAGGTTTATGACGCCCTCAGATTGGTTTATGACCCCTCTGTGGATAATTTGTCCTTCTGGGGAACCCCCACACATCTCCAACTCCCCCTCATCCTCACCCATCTCTCAGCAAACCTCCAACACTCCCCCATCTTACTAGCTAATGCAAGCACACTTTCAGGATTGAGTTATCCGAATAGCCCCATCTGAATTTGATTGACTAATTAATTAAATTGATCAATTAATTAATCCCTACCCCCTCTGGGAAATCCCCCATCTGTAAATTTGAGAGCCTGTGGTGGAGAGGAAAGATCTCATGACAAGAGACTCAATTACACTGCAGAGGCTATATTGTTTATTTATAAAATTCAGTTTGCAGGTCTTGTATCTCTCTCGCTCATCATTCTCTGCTGTTTGGGAGATGCAGGTCTTGTAAAATTCATCAGGAAGGTGTAATTAAATAGATTCCTTTTTTATACCATCAACATAGCTTCTTCACAAAATTATGCTGCAAAAATCTTTTGCACTGACTGGAGGGCATTGTGCACCCACAACCTGACCACTTCACCATGCTGGCCACTTCGTCTACTACCTTACACATAGGCTCAACTAAACTCACTTGAGCCTCGTGACCGCTGTCAGTCACACCACACGCCAGTCAGCTCACGCAGCATGCAGAACGGAAGTAGCGCTAATCCCCAAACAAAGCATCAGGTAGTGGAGAACGTTTGATATTTGATACCTGAGAAATTCCTGTTGAAACACATGGTCTCTCTCTCTCTCTCTCTCTCTCTCTGTCTCTCAAGTGGTCACATCCCGTTGCATGCTACTGCTGGGCCTGCACACTCTATCACTCATGGTCACACTGTACCACAAACAAACAGCATTTACCTGGTAAACTTCCCACTGAGGATATCTTGGAATTATTCCCTCACTCTATCAGATCGATTGGCTAATTAATTAAATTTGTACCTTGTTGTGGGACAGTGCAGTGTTCCCTCGCTTCCTCTTGGAGGATATTTTTTTTTTTTTTTTTTGCTCATTAGTATCCTCATCCTCTCCAGTGCCAACCTCTTCATCTCAGAGTAGCACATAGCACTTGCAACCTACATCCTTGATTGTTTGCTGGATGTATTCCATTCTCTTCTTCCTCTATTTCTTAATAGATGTCCTACCATCCTGTCCCTTCTCCTTGGGGTGTTTACCACATATTCCTTTCCTCTCCGATTCTGCGCAGAACCTCCTCATTCCTTACCTTATCAGTCCACCTAATTTTCAATATTCGTCTGTAGTACCACGTCTCAGATGCTTCTTTTCTCTTCTGTTCCGGTTTTCCCACAGTCCATGTTTCACTACCATACAATGATGTACTTCAGATGTACATTCTCAGAAATTTCTTCCTCAAATTAAAGCCGATATTTGATATTAGTAGACATCTCTTGGACATGAATGTCCTTTTTGCCATTGCTAGTCTGCTTTTGATTTCCTCCTCGCTCTTCGATGTACAGATTGAACAGATGGTGTGGGTGGGGGGGGGGGGGGGGTAGGGGGGTAGGGGGCCGGGGGAATAATACATCCTCGACTTACACCCTTTTTAATCTGAGCACTCCGTTCTTGGTCGTCCACTCTTATTATTGCCTCTTGGCTCTTGTGTATAATGTGTATTACTCGTCTTCCCCTTAGCTTACTCACATTTTCCTCAGAATTTGGAACATCTTGCAACATTTTACACTGTCGAACGCTTTTTCCAGGTCGACAAATCCTATAAATGTGTCTTGATTCTTCTTCATTCTTGCTTCTATATCAACTGCAACGTCAGAATTGCCTCTCTCGTGCCTTTACCTTTTATAAAGCCAAACTGATCGTCATCTAGCACATCCTCAACTTCCTTTCCCATTCTTCTGTATATAATTCTCGCCAGAAATTTGGATGCATGAGCTATGAAGCTGATTGTGAGATAACTGTCGAACTTGTCAGCTCTTGCAGTCTTCGGAATTGTGTGGATGATATTTTTCCGAAAGTCAGAAGTTATGCCGCCAGCCAGACTCATACATTCTACACACCAACGTGCATAGCCGTTCTGTTACCTCTTCCGCCAGTAATATTAGAAATCATATTTGATCTTAAGTTCTCCACAGCTCTCTTAAATTTTGATTCTAATACTGGATCCCCTATCTCTTCTAAATCGACTCCTGTTTCTTCTTCTATCACATCATACAAATTTTCCCCCTCATAGAGGCTTTCAATGTATTCTTTCAGCCAATCTACTCTCTCTCTCTGCATTTAGCAGTGGAATTCCCGTTGCACTCTTTATGTTACCACCCTTGCTTTTAATGTCACCGAAGGTTGTTTTGACTTTCCTGTGTGCTGAGTCAGTCCTTCCGACAATCATTTCTTTTTCAATTTCTTCACATTTCTCCTACAGCCATTTCGTCTTAGCTTCTCTGCACTTCCAATTTATTTCATTCCTCAGTGACTTGTATTTCTGTACTCCTGAGTTTCCCAGAACAAATTATAGTTCCTCCTTTCATCGATCAACTGAAGTATTTCTTCTGTTACCCATGATTGTTTTGCAGTTACCTTCTTTGTACCTGGGTTTCTCTTTCCGACTTCTGTGATGGCCCTTTTTAGAGATTTCCACTCCTCTTCAACCATACAGCCTACTGAGATATTTCGAATTGATGTATCTATAGCCTTAGAGAACTTCAAGCGTATCTCGTCGTTTCTTAGTACTTCCGTATCCCATTTGTTTGCGTATTGATTCTGCCTGATAGTGTCTTAAACTTCAGCCTCCTCTTCATCACTACTATATTATGATCTGAGTCTGTATATTCTCCTGGGTACGTCTTACACTCCAGTATCTGATTTCCGAATCTCTGTGCCTCCATGATGTAATCTAACTGAAATCTTCCCGTATCAACCGACCTTTTCCAAGTATACCTCCTCCTCTCGTGATTCTTGAACTGAATATTCGCTATTACTAGCTGAATTGTACTACAGAACTCAATAATTCTCTCTCCTCTCTCATTCCTCGTCCCAAGCCCACATTCTCCTGTAACCCTTTCTTCTACTCCTTCCCCTACAACTGCATTCCAGTCTCCCATCACTATTGGATTTTCATCTCCCTTCACGTATTGTATTACCCATTCAATATCCTTATCTACTTTCTCTCTCTCCTCATCATCAGAGAGTAGCTAAACGCTTTTTTTCGTTGCGAACGTCACACGACATCCGTTCAAGTTCGTTGTTGATCCTTTTACTCAGTTTTTTTTTTATTATTATTATTACAGAAGCCAACCAGCTCTCTGACTGAACACGCTGAGCTACTGTGCCGGCCTGAAAATGTGTGCCCCGACCATGGGGCACCACAGGTGAATGTTAGGACTGGAATATTTGATGGGATGCGATGCTGCAACCACGTTTTCCCAAACTCTACTGGATTTTTTCCCCTCGACGCTTATCGGTGGAAACTGGCACAGTTAGGTCATTTGGTAGGAAGTCCATTACGTTGGAGGTAGCTGCAAATTTCAAATTTCAGCTCACTTGCATGTATCTCCTTAAACAATGTTTGCAGGGGTCGGTGTGTGTACTCGCATTGACCGATGACTGCCAGACACCTGCCGTTACATTTGCCTGCAGCGAAGCTAGCGCTCTGACCACTAACGGCTGTTGTTAAAACTTCAAGGATCGTAACGCTGCAGTTCACATTGCCGTTTGGAATTTCACACAAGCAGACTTAATGGAACTGGGGCATGCCGTGTAATATTAATCCATGACGACAACAGTATGAATTTTGAAGGGATTAATAATAATCCTAGAAATGTTGTAGTTAATGGAATGATAAATTGAAGATGTTGGTTGGTAAGTCAAATGTTGAAAATCGACATCGTTTTCAGACTGGATTATTCATTTTAATTCCTCCGAGCTTTGCTCTTTCAATATTATTTGATTTAAATAAGAAAACTTTTATTTGATTAAGCAGAATTAATATAATACAAAATACTATAAATAGGGGCAGTGATTTGAGTGGTGGTATTTGTGGGGTGTAGATTAATGATATTAAGATGCTGATGTACTATTTTTGGGTGTAAGAGACCATTACTTACTTTCACTCATCTGATGTTCATGCTTACTAAAATTTTATTTTAGATGGACGCTCTAATGTTACATTTCAAATAACTCCTTACATTGTCTTAGATAACCAGTAAATAAATAAATTTACTGATGGATTTTCAATCACAATTGGTATAAATCTGTGATTGGCTCTCCAAATTTCTTAATATTGACGAAAGAATAGTTCAGGTCGATTTATTATAAATGTGACTTGATTTATTCGTCCATGAGTAGCATCAATTTGAACTCCTAATACAGGTATCGCACGTGAATGTAGAACGTCTGATGCTTCTGTTAGCAGTTGAATTCTGTATTTACAGGTCAAATTGTTTGGTTATCTTTATGTAACAGTCGAAATCCATCAACCTGTAAACCTCTTTTTGATGTTACATAAATATAATATTGAACGTCTACAAAATCTGAATGTTCGTAATTTCAGTATGATTGTCGTCCAGTTGTTGTTGTAGTTATTTTATGGTATGAACAATAAAGTAGATAAAGGAATGGTTCAAATGGCTCTAAGCACTATGGGACTTAACATCTGAGGTCATCAGTCCCCTAGACTTAGAACTACTTAAACCTAAGTAACCTAAGGACATCACACACATCCATGCCCGAGGCAGGATTCGAACCTGCGACCGTAGCAGCTGCACGGTTCCGGACTGAAGAGTCTAGAACCACTCGGCCACATAGGCCGGCAAAGTAGAAAAAGTATTTGCATTGATGATGATACGATAAAAATTAAGATGATGGCAGGAAGAGTTGTTCAAATAGTTTAGAGTAGGTTTCCATGAAGTATAGTCTGGTTTGCTTAAGCAGCAACTAATATAAGGGTGGATCCTGCAATTACTATACTTAATAACAGCACAACTACGGTATTGTCATGAAAGAACGACAATTGTTCCGTTAATATTGAATTTCATCTTGCAATGGTAAATTTGATCATGTTGCTATTAAACTTTCTAACAAACGGTCCTTTATTTTGGATCTCGCTATTTTCTAGAATCCAATGGCCTTGCCGCAGTTGTAATACAGCTTCCCGTCAAATCACCGAAGTTAAGCGCTCTCGGGCTTGGCGAGCACTTAGATGGGTGACCTTCGTGGTCTGCAGAGCTCTGCCGGCGAGCGGGGTGCACTTAGCCGTTGTGAGGACAATCGAGAAGCTACTGGATCGATAAGTAGCCGCTCTGGTCACGCAAACTGACATACCGCCTGGAGAACGGTGTGCTGACCACATGCCCCTCCATGTCCCCATCCAGTGACGCCTAACAGCTGAGGATAGGACGGCGGTCGGTCGGTACCGTCGGGTCTTCCGAGGCATGTTCGGACGAAAGAGTATTTTCTCAAACATTAGGCGTAACTGGAAGGGGGAGCTTAAATTATAGATGAATCAATTTCTCCATTTCTCAGCTAACTTTCGGAAAATAAAGTATCATAAAAATAAGAGTACCATATTAACTGTTTCTTCGGTCACTTCTTGGTAGAACAACTTAATAATTATAAATGGAAAACACAAAATTTGAGCCTTCTGCAGTATTAATTTATTCTGTTAATCGGTTGAGATTTCGACACACTATGGTCGTCATAGAAGGTCAAAATTCGTGAACAATACTGAAAAAGATGTTAACTCCGAGAGTGAGGTACGAACACAGAGCAAATGTCATCTTTGATGGTGCTGTGGTAGTGTAATAAAGGTAAAGTCTGTGGCGCTCACTCTGTGACTGGGTTACTGACCAGACTGTAGGCAGCGTAAGGCTTTACTTCGTCCTGGCCGTCTTTTATCCACGCAAAAGATTCCCATTACTCATTTTATAGCAGATGCAGTGTATCCCCATCTGGGATTGAACCTGGCACCATCAGGGCCAGAGTCATGTGCTTTGTACGCTGGACCAGCATGGTCACTGTTAATGTAATGAAAAAAGTTGCACTATAAATAAAATAAACAAAACAGAAAAAAATTATAGTAAAATTGAAAGTGCCTATATAAGCATTTAAATTAAATTAACCGTCACAATAAAATATAAAAGTACTGAAGAGTGGATTCCCCCCACACCCTTAACCATGGACCTTGCCTTCGATGAGGTGGCTTGCGTGCCTCAGCGATACAGATAGCCCTATCATAGGTGCAACCACAACGGAGGTGTGGTTCCTGAAGACGGGCAGCAGCTTTTCCAGTAGTTGCAGGGGCAACAGTCTGGATGATTGCCTGATCTGGCGTTGTAATATCAACCAAAACGGCCTTGCTATGCTAGCACTGAGTGTGGTTGAAAGCAAGGGGAAACTACAGCCGTAATTTTTCCGAGGGCTTGCAGCTCTACTCTATGGTTAAATGATAATGGTGGCCTGTTGGGTAAAATACTCAGAAGGTAAATAATCCGACATTCGGATTTCCTGGCGGAGGCTACTCAGGAGAATATAATCATCAGGAGAAACAAAACTGTCATTCTACAGATCGGAGCATGGAATGTTAGGTCCTTTAATCGGGCACGTTGGTTAGAGAATTTAAAAAGGGAAATGGACCGGTTGAAGTTAGACCTAGGGAGAATTAGCGCAATTCAGTGTCAGGAGGAACAAGCCTTCTAGTCAGGTGAATACAGGGCTATAAATACAAAACCAAACAGAGATAACACAGGAGTAGGATTAATAATGAATAAGAAAATTGGAGTACGGGTAAGCTGTTATGAACAGCACAGCAATCGCACTGTTACAGCCAAGATAGACATTAAACCGACACCCACCACAATAGTACACTTTTATATGCCAACCAGCTCCACAGATGATGAAGAGATTGAAGAAATGTATGACGAGATAAAAGGAATTATTTATGAAGTTACGCGACGAAAATTTAGTAGCCATGGGAGAGTGGAATTCGACAGTGGGAAAAAGAGGGGAAGGAAAAATAGCAGGTTAATATGGATTGGCGGGGAAGGGGGGGAGGGCAGGAATGAAAGAGGAAGCTGTCTGGTAGAGTTTTGCACAGAGCGTAATTTAATCGTCGCTAAGGCATGGTTTTAAGAATAATTAAAGAATCTTGTATGCGTGGAAGAGAAGGTTTCAGATTCATTATATAATGGTTAGACAGATATTTGGGAACCAGATTTGAAATTGCAGGAAATTTCCAGGAGCAGATGTGGGCTCTCACCTCAATTATTAAAACTGAAGAAGTTAAGGAGATGGGACGTGGATGAGTTGATAGAAACAGAGGTTGTTAAGAGTTTTGGGGAGCATTAGGCAACACATGACTGGAATAAGGGAAAAGAATACAGTAGAAGTCGAATGGGCTGGAAAAAAGGCTGCAGAGGATCAAATAGGAAAAGAGACAAGGCCTAGTAGAAATCCTTGTGTAGCACAAGAGATAATGGGTTTAACTTATGAAAGGAGGAAATACAAATGCAGCAAGAGAAGTAGGGGAAAGGGAACACAAACTTTTAAAAAATGAGATTGACAGGAAGCGCAAAATGGTTAACCTGGATTGGCTAGAGGACTAATGTAAGTTTTTAGAAGCATATTTCACTAGGGGAAATGTAGATACCTCCGACAGGAAAATTAAAGAAACATTTGGAGAAAAGCGAAGCAGCTATATGAATATCAAGAGCTCAGGTGGAAAATCAATCCTAAGCAAAGAAGGTAAACTTGAAAAGTGGAAGGAGTGTATGGAGGGTCTATACAAGAGAGATAATGGCAATATTGCAGAAGGGGAAGAGGAGGCAGATGAAGATAAGATTGGAGATATGATACTACGAGAAGAATTTGAAAGAGTTGTGGAAGATCTAAGTCGAAACAAGGCCCCAGGAGTAGACGATGTTTCGTCAGAACTATTGATAGCCTTGGGAGAGCCAACCATGATTAAAATCTTCCATCTGGTGAGCAAGATGAATGAAAAAGGCAAATTACCCCCAGATTTCAAAAAGAATGTAATAATTCCAATTCTAAAGAAAGCAGTTGTTGATAGTTGTGAAAATTAGCGAACTGTCAATTTAGTAAGTCGTGGTTGCAGAAAACTAACACTTTTTTTACACAAGAATGGAAACAGTGGAAGAAGCCGACCTTGGGGAAGATCAGTATGGCATTTGTAGACTTGAAGAAGACTTTTGTCGATTTTGACTGGAATAGTCTCTTTGAAATTCTGAAGACAGCAGGGGTAATATAGAGGGAACGAAACGCTATTTACAACTTGTACAGAAAGCAGACGGCAGTTATAAGAGTCGAATGGCATGAAAGGGGAGCAGTGGTCGAGAAGGGTGTGAGATAGGATTGTAGCCTGTACCCAATGCTGCTCAAACTGTACATTGAGCAAGCAGTAAGGGAAATAAAAGAAGAATTTGGAATAGGAATTAACGTTCAAGGAAAAGAAATAAGAACTACGAGGTTTGCCGATGACATTGTAATTGTGGCAGAGACAGCAAAGCACTTGGAAGAGCAGCTGAACGAAATTGACAGTTGTTGAAAGGAGGACATGAGATGAACATCAACAAAAGCAAAACAAGAATAATGGACTGTAATAGAGTTAAATCCCGTGATGCTGGGGGAATTAGATTATGAAATGAGACACTTAAATAGTAGCTGAGTTTCTTTATTTGGACAGCAAAATAAGTGATGATGGCCGAAGTAGAGAGGATATAAAATGCAGACTGACAGTGGCAAGAAAAGCATTTCTGAAGAATTTATTAACATCGAATATAAATTTTTCATAGTCTTTTCCGAAAGTATTTGTTTGGAGCGTAGCCATGTATGGAAGTGAAACATGGATGATAACTACAGGAGAATAGAAGCTTTTGAAATGTGGTGCTACAGAAGAATGTTGAAGAGTTTTTTGCACAACTTGACCAAAAGAAGGGACCGTTTGCTAGCACACATTGTGAGACATCAAGGAATTACCACTTTAGTACTGAAGGGAAGTGCGGGGGATAACGAAGAGGCTTGTACAGGATAGAACTGCATCAAACCAATCTTCGGACTGAAGACCACAAGAGCAACAGGAATAAATTGACCATGTATTACCTGTGGAAGCTGATACAGAAACAGAGTAAGAGGCAGAATTTACAGTCGTAACAGGAAATGCATGCTGACATCAGTGGAAGAAGGAAAGACGTACACATCACATTACATTTAGTTGGTGGATAAGTTTGTAGCGTTTTTGTTTTGAATATTGGTATTCCGGTTGCTAAGGGTTTATTTGTTAATTGTCACTTTTATTGTAGTTCACTGTTGATATACGAGTTTAATATTGTCACTCTGTCATTTGGAGATTGCGAGTGAAGCTATGGACGCTAGAATATGGAGTGCCAAGTGGAGAAATCGGAATATTTCTTAAGTTTCTTCTATTTGAATTCAGTAGTGGTCTGACAGCAGCAGAGGCAGCCAGAAACATTTCCGTCGTGTATGGGGATAATGCCATTGGACACAGCACGGCAGGAAAAATGTTTTTTTTTTCGTTTTAAAGAGAATCTCGTTTTGGCATTAGCGACTCTCCACGTTCAGGAAGACATTCGAGTTCTGATGAAGATCGTTTAAAAGCCTTAATCCATCACGACCCACGTCAGTGGACTCGAGAACTGGCAAATGTGATGAACTGTGACCACACCACCATCGTGCGGCATTTGCATGCAATGGGGAAGGTTAAAAAGTCGTTTGTATGGGTACTGAATGCTCTAAGCCAAAACCACAAAAAATTTATATGTGCATCTTTGCCTACTCGTCATCAATTGGCTCGTGAACTACTCCGACCATTTCTATCCTGTATCATTACTGGTGACGAGAAATGGTGTCTTTACGCTAACGTAAGGAAAAGAAAGGAATGGTTGAGACCAAACAATGCAGTTACTCCACGTACCAGCACCTGCGTGCAACCACGAAAGGCAATGTTATTCTTCTGGTGAAACAGCGACGGTGTATACGAGGGTGAGTCAAATGAAAACTTTAAATTTGTTATAACAAATAGAATTTTCGCGTCGTTATCCTGTAAGTCGGTAAGCGTGCTACAAACAGCGTGCAAATGGCCTGTAGGTGGCAGCATAGTGCAAATGCACACATACCGTCGCAGTACCAGCATAAAGACGGAAGCCCCACTTGCGACTTGCACCAGGGAAGAACAGCGTTCTGTTATTGGGTTTTTGCGTAATGAAGGTGTGAAACCTATTGAAATTCATCGACGAATCAAAGTTCAGTACGGTGATGCACGTTTGTCACAGCAGCAAGTCTACTAATACCGTAGGAAGTTCACAAATGGTGTGACTTCACTGGAAGATGCTCCTCGTCCAGGTCAGGCACAATGAGTTGTGACTCCACAGAACATTGCAGCAGTTGAAGCCATAGTGAAGGAAAACCGCCGTGTTTACAGATTAGTCATAGGTCGGCACACCACACTGTACATGATGTGCTCCAGTTTCACTAAGTGTCTGCAAGATGGGTCCCACGGCAGCTGACTGCTGAAATGAGAGAACGACGTGCTGATGCTTGTAAAGAACTTCTTCGGCGCTTTGAACGAGAAGGTGATGGTTTCCTTGCAAGAATCGTTACTGGGCACGAAACCTGCGTTCACTTCCACGAACCGGAAACGAAGAGAGCAAGCAACCAAAGAAGATTCGAACAGAACCATCAGCAGCGAAGGTTATGCTGACTCTCTTTTGGGACGAAAAAGGCGTCATTTTGGAGCATTATATGCCTAGAGGGACCACTGTTACCAGTGAATCATACACAGATCCCCTAAAAAATCATTTGCGGCCTGCAAACAAATCAAAGCGACGTGGATTGCTGTCAGCAGGTGTCCTTTTGCAACATGACATTGCAAGGCGTCACACTGCCCGTACAACAGTTGCAACAATCACAGACCTGCATTTTGAGTGTCTTTTCCATCCACCATACTCACCAGACCTTGCCCCAGGTGATTTCCGTTTGTCTGGATTACTCAAAGACGCAATGGGAGGGAAGAAGTTCCTTTCTGATGAAGAGGTACGCCGTGCAGTGCATGAGTGGTTGCTCCGACTACCAAGAGAATTTTTTTCTAAAGGAATTTATGCACATTGTAAGCGCTGGAGAACTTGCATTGAGCGTGGGGGGGGGGGGGGGGGGGATTATGTTGAAAAGTGATACAGCTTTGTACCACTTCTGCACAATAAATAATATATAAAAAAATATTTAAGATTTTCATTTGACTCACCCTCGTACTACGAATTTCTTCCGCGAGGTGTAACCATCACTACAAACATTTGTTTTCAACAACTGAGACGTCTTGCAGAAGCAATCCAAGAACAATGACCAGGAAGACTGCTTGAAGTGACGCAACTCCTCGATAACACCTGCACTCATCTGCTAGACTGACAAAAAACGCTGCACAGGAGTTGGGTCGGAAAGTCGTTCGAATGGTTCGAATGGCTCTGAGCACTATGGGACTCAACTGCTGTGGTCATAAGTCCCCTAGAACTTAGAACTACTTAAACCTAACTAACCTAAGGACAGCACACAACACCCAGCCATCACGAGGCAGAGAAAATCCCTGACCCCGCCGGGAATCGAACCCGGGAACCCGGGCGTGGGAAGCGAGAACGCTACCGAACGACCACGAGATGCGGGCAAGTCGTTCCTTACCCAAGTTATTCACCTGGTCTTGCTTCCTCGCATTTTCGCCTTTCCCACTCTCTATCTAATAACCTTCAAGGAACTCCCTTTCCGGATGAAAAGGCGTTCCGAACACAGCTCGAAGAGTTTTTCGTCTCAAAACCACGTGATTCGCACAGCTACAGAATCGAAAAGTTATCCCATCACTGGCGTACTGCTGTAAATAGTGAAGGAGAACTGGCGACTAAATTCTCTGTTAGGTGTGTCTGTTGTGTTCACTAAAGTTACGGATAAACGCTGCTAACTTACGCATCAACGCAATAATACAACAGAATATGTGGAGTACATGGTTAGATGACTGAAATTATTGCACTGTGTTTGGTCATTTAATATTGAATCACGACTGTGGGTCAGACGTTCAGGGATTTTCAGAGATTTGAAAAAATGGTTCAAATGGCTCTGAGCACTATGGGACTTAACTGCGGAGGTCATCAGTCCCCTAGAACTTAGAACTACTTAAACCTAACTAACCTAAGGACATCACACACATCAATGCCCGAGGCAGGATTCAAACCTGCGACCGTAGCGGTCACGCGGCTCCAGACTGTAGCGCCTAGAACCCCTCGGCCACACCGGCTGGCAGAACTTTGAAAACGTAGCTTAATAAAGTTTCCTCAGTTAACAGCAGGGTTCACGGAGTCCCTTGTCTCGTGTTGTCTCTTTGTTTTTCTAGAATACAGCCTCGTTCGTGGAAAGCTAAAATGGTAACGAACCATCATGCGACGGACAAACAATTGTAACAGAAGCCACCTGGCGGGGCCAGGAGTGCAGGGGCCAGTGAGATGCACAAGGCGCCCGCTGCCGCTGCGGCTGCAGCCTTTGTTGCAGTGCCGGCTCCTGATTGGCCGGCGATCTCGTTAGCGACAGGCATCAGGCGGCAGGCAGAGGCGGCCGCTTAGCCCGACACTTGTTAGCGCTGCCCGTTTGAACCGCGACGGGGGATTACCCGTCCCCTTTGTCAGGAGCACACACTGAGGCTGCAGGCACGTCGCCGCAGACGTGTCGCCCCGCGTGGCCTCAACGCGGTGTCGACACGTTGTCCTACGGCACGGAAGCGCTCTACTTGCGACACACTGACAATGCTGCCAGAGACACAGTTCTGTGGCGTTTCTCTTGCAAACGTGGCAGATTTAAACTAAATAACAAATGTTTTAGTCACATTCGCGGAAACGAGTGCGAATACTACCACAAAACGCAATTCTGAAGACAAATAGACGACATTTTAATACAAACGGGGAGGAAGTCAGCCATCCGTAACGATTCAGTGTGTACTTTAGTGTAGATCTAGATTTCAGCAGTTCAGCTACAGTAGGAAAAGCAGACGCCAGACTGAGATTCATAGGAAGAATCTTAGGGAAACGTGACTCATCCACGAAAGAGGTTCCTTACAAGGCACTTGTTCCACCAATTCTTGAACATTGCAGTTTGTTGTTGTGGTCTTCAGTCCTGAGACTGGTTTGATGCAGCTCTCCATGCTACTCTATCCTGTGCAAGCTTCTTCATCTCCCAGTACCTACTGCAACCTACATCCTTCTGAATCTGCTTACAAGGGGAGGCCGCCAATTGTGAAATTCAGATTCGATTCATACTGCGCATAATAAAAGCTCATGGCCAGATATGTAATGTGGCAAAGCACCAAGATGCACTTCACAGCCGTTGTCGAGAAAATCGACAGTTAAAAGAAACCGTTGTGGTGAAATACTCTCTACGGTCAATAGTATATATATATATATATATATATATATATATATATATATATATATATATATATATATTGTAATTCAAAATTTATATTTGAATTACAAAAAACTAATAATAAAAAAAAGTTGCATGCCGCGAATTAATGAATTGCTTATGCATGTTGGTGAAGGCGGATCGCTCTCCAATTGTACCGCCTCCATTTTCCGTTTGTTTAACACGGTGTACCAAAGCTCTCACGCCCGCACTGATTTTCGACGATGTTATAAGTTGCGCTAGGTACCGCATCTACCTTCTTTCGAAGTTAGCAGGCAACTACGCTGTTATGCGGCGGCTCGTTTCGGCCCATTCAACATCTGTCCATCAAGTGTAACGAGCGAGTAACGGAGTTTATATTTCATACCTGCCATAGCAAATTTGTGTTCGTGGGGTCTCTATTCTAATTCGAACGTTTGACTTACGCTATACGTATTCGTTTCGGAATATCGTTTCTACGTCTTCCGTTAACTATACGTGGTAAACATTATGAAGACAATTAATAACATTTGTGAAATACAACTTTGTTTGCGGAAAACATAATGATGTTCGAAGTCGCCAGTTTTTCCACGACAAACGACTTTCAACAACTTATTATATGCATAATTGTTGCAACTGATTGCCGGGAATTATATATATGTGCGTGTGTATATATATACACATTTGAATTACAAGAAACAAATACTAAAAAAAAAAGTTGCATGCCGCGACATTCGATCCGGCGACTTTCAGATTACAAACCCGAGCGTTTACCGCTGCGCCACAACGCTGTAGAAAATTGTAAATCGTAGAGAGTATTTCACCGCAACGGTTTCTTTTTAACTGTCGGTTTTCTCGACAACGGCTGAGAAGTGCATCTTAGTGCTTTGCCACATTACACGTCTGGCCATGAGCTTTTATTATGCGCAGTATGAATCGAATCTGAATTTCACAATTGGCGGCCTCCCCTTGTTAGTGTATTCATCTCTTGGTCTCCCTTTACGATTTTTACCCCCCATGCTGCCCTCCAATACTAAATTGGTGATCCTTTTATGCCTTAGAACATGTCCTACCAACCGATCCCTTCTTCTAGTCAAGTTGTGCCACAAAAATTTCTCTTCTCCCCAATTCTATTCAATACCTCCTCATTAGTTATATGATCTACCCATCTAATTTTCAGCATTCTTCTGTAGCACCTCATTTCGAAAGCTTCTATTCTGTTCTTGGTGGCCGGAGTGGCCGAGCGGTTAAAGGCGCTACAGTCTGGAACCGCACGACCGCTACGGTCGCAGGTTCGAATCCTGCCTCGGACATGGATGTGTGTGATGTCCTTAGGTTAGTTAGGTTTATGTAGTTCTAAGTTCTAGGGGACTTATGACCACAGCAGTTGAGTCCCATAGTGCTCAGAGCCATTTGAATCATTTCTCTTCTTGTCCAAACTATTTATCGTCCACGTTTCACTTCCACACATGGCTACACTCCATACAAATACTTTCAGAAACGACTTCCTGACGCTTAAATCTATACACGATTTTAACAAATTTCTCTTTTTCAGAAACATTTTCCTTGCCATTGCCAGTCTACATTTTATATCCTCTCTACTTCGACCATCATCAGTTATTTTGCTCCCCAAACAGCAAAACTCCTTTACTACTTTAAGTGTCTCATTCCCGAATCTAATTCCCTCAGCATCATCCGACTTAATACGACTACATTCCATTAACCTCGTTCTGCTTTTGTTGATGTTCATCTTATATCCTCCTATCAAGACACTGTCCATTCCGTTCAGCTGCTGTTCCAGGTCATTTGCTGTCTCTGACAGAATTACTACGTCATTGGCGAACGTCAAAGGTTTTATTTCTTCCCCATGGATTTTAAATCCTACTCCAAATTTTTTTTGTTTCCTTTACTGCCTGCTCAATATACAGATTGAATAACATCGGGGATAGGCTACAACCCTGTCTCACTCCCTTCCCAACCACTGCTTCCCTTTCATATCCCTCGACTCTTATAACTGCCATGTTGTTTCTGTACAAATTGTAAATAGCATTTCGCTCCCTGTATTTTACCCCTACCACCTTCAGAATTTGAAAGAGAGTATTCCAGTCAACATTGTGAAAAGCTTTCTTCAAATCTACAATGCTAGAAACGTAGGTGTACAGCAGGTAGGAGTGATAAAGAGGCAGAGGAGGTCCAACGAAGAGCGGCGCGTTTCGTCACGAGACAGGTCGGTGCGAAAGCGTTACGGCAGAGGTGCCCAACAAATCCAGTGGCAGATGCTACAAGAGAGGCTTTGTGCATGACGGAGAGGTTTACCATCGAAATTTTGAGAGAGTACTTTCGGGGAAGAGTTATTTTCTCCGACATACATTTCGCGGAATGACCACGACGAGAAAATTCGAGAAATTAAAGCTGATACAGGGGCTTACCGATAATCATTCTACGCACGCGCCGTTCTCGAGTGGAGCAGGGAAGGGGGGAATCAGTTTGTGACACCGGAATTACCCTCAGCCACACACCGTCAGGTGGCTTGCGAGTATTGACATAAATGTAGACGTAGAGCATCAATGCTAGAAAATACAAGAAATAAAAAGGAATCAGACATGGAGTGGTATGAAACTAAGTCCGTATCACAGTTGTACAGAACTGGAGACTCTATAATAAGCAACATACCGTATGAAGTGAATTATATAGACTCAACAGGCTTGTAAATGCAATGAACTTAGCATGCACATAGCACGCAGCAACTGTAAGTCAAACCGGGGCGAGTGTTTACAGACCTGTACAAACAGCCACAATGTACGCCGTGGAGGATGACCAACGCCCTTTATACTAATGACTGTTGGCATTATCTTTGATAATAATGTTATTAACGTCAATTCAGGCTATTATACATTTAACTGGAATGTTAACAAATCTTTTACAGGGAGTTTTATTGTATCTCACTTTCTCCCAACCTCCATGACACGTAATTTATGGTTTTTCATAAAAATCTGTAAAATAACATTAAAAATAAAAATAGTAGTTGTGGTGTGCTTATATCAAGTGTAGACATAGTTATAAGTGTTTTAAAACAAAATTAACATTAATTTTAAATCACTCGTTTTACATCAGGATCATTGGGCTGTTCCTCTTAGTAAATACACCGTTCTTACATCACCTGGTCATCAGTTTTATGCAAATCCGTTATTTTATCGTAATTGTTAGTTGTCTACTTTTATATTAATAAAATATTTCTTTCAATTGCTAGTCATAAACAGACCTCAATGTTATAAAGAGCGTCGGTCATCTCTATTATGTATGCTGCGGCTCGTTGTGTAGGTCTATAAACAGCAGCCTCAGTTTATACACTAACGTTGTGTGACTACATGTGCATTTACAAGCCAGCTAAATTTATGCGGCTCACTTCATAAAGTATATTACTAAGGAGTCTCCAGTTTTGTAAAATAGTTATATGGATTTCGTCTCATGTAATTAAGTGTTCGATTCCTTTTTATTTCTTACATTTTCTAGCACTAATGATTGTTATACTGAAGGTGAAATCTAACTTTGCAATAAAGTGCACACTGAACCATGATTGCCGACTTGCTTCCTGTCTGAATCGCAACAGAGTCGATGTTCACAGCGGTTCGTATGAAATCCAACCCGACATTGTAATACTATTCCGGCGAAAATGGAATAATTGACCATGATGCATACGTAAAAAAAGGTCATTTAAATGTTTTGGAGTAATTTCCTTTCTGGGCTTAAATTTTCGCTACAGAAAAGTCTTAAAAACATTACAGTAAAACCTGAATAACCGGAAGTTAAAGGTACCAGGAATTTTTCTTAACTTACAGATGATTCTCACATATGGAGGTCCATGTTAGGAAATGCCCATGCCATTAAGAAATGCTGTAATAATGTAAAAATTTTGCTATGATGAATGTGACCCTTACTGAAAGAAATGCTAGCTTCTTTTGTATTAATAATAACTTAGTCACATACAACGTGTACATGTGGTTTCACTTGAGTTATGCATACACGAGTCTTTTCTTGATGTGCTTAGTGGTTGAGCTCTGCTTTCACACATGGCCTGTTGCATAGTTTACAAATGCAGTCCTCCTTGGCATTATGACATGTTTCCTTGTGGCATATGTTCCCGTGGAAACCATGAGCGGCGCAACACGTGTACAGGCGACAGAGATGGAAGTTCGGTCCGTTCTAGGTATCTGAACTCATCGCTTCTGTTTGCGTGAGTTCGTTCGGTACCTCCCTAGCTTTATTCTCTCTCTCCCTGATGCCGATTCTATAGCTCTCTCCCTGATGCCGATTCTATAGGCAAGCGTTCCTGAATGATCGAAGCATTGTCTAATGTCTTCTATAAAGAAGATTCCTTTATTATATAGGTGTAGCTATTCCCTGTAAATTCTGAGACTGACAGAGTTATTTTAAGGGACCTAGCTTTAATGTTCACTCGTTTCTTGAGGTTTTTCACTGTCAGATAGGCTCACATTAGGTGAATTCCTTACGTTGTAGCTGAGGCAACTTTGAGGTTGAACAGCGGTATCGCAATTAGCAGGGAGAAATTTTGCAGCTTAGGGATGTCGTAAATGGCTTTTGTTGCGGCTTTAGCTCGCTCTTGTATATGCAGAGAGAAACTGATTCTAGTTTATCGTAGCGCTACTCTGAAGTATTTGAAGCTGGATACTAATTCTAAAGTTGACTCACCACACGTGAGATCTCTTTGATATTCTTCCCCCTCTTCAAAAGTTCATTGCTTTGGTCTTTGATCTGTGTATTTCGATCAAGTTTTCTAGCGCCCATTTCCCGATGGTCTCCATGTCTGATTGTAGGTCTTCTAGGCTGCTGGAGAGGATGACCTTGTCTTCTGCATGCATAAGCTGTTTTACGTTACTTGTACGTTCAGTGCCCGTTATCATCACATTAAGGAGTATCTAAACCAGCAAATCTCCTTGGAGGACCACTTTTGTTTGATTGTTGTCCTTCGATATCGACATGCCATTGTATATTGCTATATGGCTTGCATCTAGAACTGACTTTTTTATTTCTGGTTCATGGCTTGATTTACCTAGCATATTCCCTAGCTTCTGGATAAGGATCTTCCTGCTGATACTGTCGAATGCTTTAAAGTAAGCAATAAAGATCACTTACACTGCGGCAGTGAGTTCCGTTAGAGTCATTGTTATTACTTGAATGACTACTGGAGCAACCTACAATGTCGATTTGCATGGAGTGATGTCGCATTGACTCGTTGGGATATTAGCAAGCAGTCCGTGCTCAGTGCGCCTTAATAAGAGTTTAGAGAAGAGTTTAAAGGCTCTTCAGAGTGATTCGTCTAGAGGAGTTGGGGTCGTCTTTCTCGTCTTTGCCTTTGTGGAACACAGTTATGTCTTCCTCCAATGTTGTTTTGTTTTATTTTGCCAATTTGACACCGTGAATATGCTTTTCAATCACATATATCTTATTCCAGCTGGATTACACTAGCGTCAGACAGAACCACCGAAGTCAAATTTTGGCTTGCAAGGCAAATACAGAAGCAGATACAGTCTCAGATCGCAATTTTGTCATTATAAAGAGTAGACTAAAGTTTAAGGGAATCGTTTGGAAGAATCCGTGTGCAAAGAAGTGGGACACCCAAGTAGCGAGCAGTGATGAGAAGTTCTCTAAGGCGATAACGAACACCACAATAAGTAGTTTACTTGAAGAGGAGTGAACGTCTTTAAAAAGGGCAATCACAGAAGTTCGACAGAAAAAATATTGGCACAAGGAAGGTAACTGCGGCGAAACCTTAGATAATAGTAGAAATACTTCACCTGATGGACGAAAGAAGGAAAGTACAAAATTGCTCATAGGAATATAGCAGTGTAAGCCACTTAGAAATGAAATAAGGAAGAAATGCAAGAAGTCAACGCAAAATGGTTGCAAGAGGAATGTGAAGAAAACCAAGAGAAACTTTCCTCAGGAGGATTGGTGCATCGAAATCGCAAAAGCCAAATATTTCGGTTACATTAAATTCTAAGGTGTCAATATTAAGGGTGCTACAAAAAGCGGGTAGGTTGAAAGACTACATTGAAGTTCAGTAAGAAGAGGAGCAACTGTCTAATGACACAGGAGCTATAAGGGAACCAGTATTAGAGTTTAACAGTGCCTTGGAAGACTTACGAAATCAGAAGTGGAATTAAAAATAACTGCTATTCTCAATGAAAGTGAGGAAGAATTGCATAACGGGTTGAATGAAATGAATGAGCATACACTACGGACTGAGAGTTTAGGGATATGAAAACTTTATCTGGGACTCTTTGTCTGATTTCTCCTTACACTCTGATTTTGTCACAACATGTCTAACGAAAGCTGCAGCAGTAATGTATATATTTTTCAGTACGTTAAAATAAGTTCAGTAAATGCTTGGTAATCAAGAGCAGTTTCTAAGAAATTCACTCAAACGTGGTCTAGAGCTTTCTCAAAATTCTGAATCACAGGCAATGTGGTAATTCATGCTCATTAATGCAGTCTATAATTTTATCCACTATTTACAAATGATCCATTACACTACACCAGCACTTAACGCCAGCGGCGTCCTTTATTTGGTTGAAGTCCAATATTATTTCCGCTTAGATGTTAATAATCTTAGTGAATACCTCACAATTTGTAGAGTGAAGGCTGATAGGTCTACAGCTTCTTATGTCTAAGCTGTCTCGTCTCTTGAAATTAGAACAGTTAATCAATCAACTTTCTAGATTCCTTTGCACACATTCTGCACAAATTTTGCAGTTTGTTTTCGTTTTACCGAGTCCAGCAGGAATGATTCGTACCGAAACGTCACCATCTCAATACACATTTTCCGTTTTCGTGCACTAAAGATGTTATCCACATCATCTGACATTAGTCCTGGAATGCCATTATTTTCATTATTGGCTTTCTGTGTTTCTGTTTCATCTCTCGAAACATTACAAGCCTTGGTAGACATGTTAACAGAATCTTCCGCCGGTTCTTGGTAGAACAACGTTATAATAAGTGAAAAACACCAGTGGAACAAAAGCAAACGTGGTAGAAATCTTTAATAGCAGCTACAGATTTCTCGTCATTGGTTGTTACCGTGGCATTTGTCGTCTTAACTAATGAAGCGTCTTCCCTCACGTTTTTCTTATAGATTGAGTATTCTGACATTATTTTCAGTTCATTTCAGAACACTATTTTTAATTCAGCAAAGTGTCCTGATTCTAATATTTTTTCGTGGAAACTATCGTCTTTTGTTTAGTGGCTGTCTTCTTGTATTTGAAACTTTCTTTACATTTACCTTCATCATACTATCAATATATTTTGGCGTGTGCCTAAGTATCTCAGTTAAATTTCCCTATTAGTCTCTAGCTGTATAATTTTCATTTTATGAGGTACAAAATTTGCTATTTAGTTTATTTATTGTGGCCATTCCAATATTCAAGACATGTCGTCGAAGAGACGCAAGCAACTACACTGAAGCGCCCAAGAAACTGATGTAGGCATGCGGATTCAAATATAGAGATATGTAAGCAGGCAGAATACGGCGCTGCGGACGGCTACGCCTATATAAGACAAGTGTCTGGCGCAATTGTTAGATCGGTTACTGGTGCTACAATGGCAGTTTATCAAGATTTAAGTAAGTTTGAACGTGATGTTATAGTTGTCGCACGGGCGATGGGACACAGCATCTCCGAGTTAGCGATGATGTGGGGATTTTCTCGTACGACCATTTCACGACTGTACCATGAACACCAGCAATCCTGTAAAACATCATATCACCGACATCGCTGCGGCCTGAAAAAGATCCTGCAAGAACGGGAACAACGACGACTGAAGAGAATCATTCATGTGTGACAGAAGTGTAACCCTTCCGCAGATTGCTGCATATTTCAATGCTGGGCCATCAACAAGTGTCAGCCTGCGAACCATTCAATGAAACATCATCGATATGGGCTTTCGGAGCCGAAGGACCACACGTGTACCCTTGATGACTACACGACATAAAGCTTTACGCCTCGCCTGGACTCGTCAATACTGACATTAGACTGTTGATGAGTGGAAACATGTTGCCAGGTCGGGACAGTTTCGTTTCAAATTATATCGAGTGGATGGACGTGTACAGGTATGGAGACAATCTCATAAATCCATGAACTGTTCAAGTTGGTGGAGGCTCTGTAATGATGTGGGGACTTCGCAGTTGGAGTGATATGGGACCCGTGTCACGTCTAGATGCGATTTGACAGGTAACATGTACGTAAGCATCCTGTTTGAACATCTGCATCCATTCATGTCCATTGTGCATTTTCACGGACATCGACAACTCCAGCAGGAAAATCCGACACCCCATACATCCAGAATTAATACAGAGTGGCCCAACGAACACTCTTCAGAGTTTAAACACTTTCACTGACCACCAAATTCCCCACACATGAACATTATTGAGCATATCTGGGATGCCTTGCAACGTGCTGTTCGGAAAAGATCTCCACCCCGTCGTAATCTTACGGATGTGTGGACAGCCCTGTAGGGTTCATGGTGTCAATTCCCTCCAGCACTACTTTAGACGCTAGTCCATGTCACGTCGTGTTGCGTGTTCGTTGGGGCCCTACACGATAATAGGCAGGTTGTCAGTTTTTTTGGCTCTTCGGTGTATATGCCTATGTCGGTAACATTCTGTTGTAGAATTTTAGGAAACTTTCTATGATGGAGTAAATGATCTCTCCGGAGATCGAAAACCTATGTAAGAATCAACATGGATCCGCAAAAATGATCTTGTGAAATTCAGCTCGCTATTTTCATCCACGAAATGCTGGCACCCAGGCTAACATCTTGTTCCTTGAGTTACGGAAGACGTTCGATTGTGCCTGTCAGTTATCTAGTAGGAAACCCTTACCGGTGCGAAAACTTCGTTTATTTCAAGAAAAAAACGTAATTCCAGCCGTAATTAGTATGAGATTAAAGAACACACGAGAGATTGCGAGAGCAATCAATCACATTTATACTTACACTTAAAAAAAAAAAAAAGAAACATAGAGCGAACATAATCGGAAACGCTGTTTAAGTTCTACATAGGATAGCAAAAGATAAGACTGTGAAAGGTTTGGAAAACCGGAAATTAAAGCACACACAAAGATATCCGAATGACATCCCAAACTACTCTATTCACATAATAGAAAAAGAAAGGGGATAACCGGTAAACAAATCACAATAGACAACACTGTTCATAATGCCCAGTAGCTGTGACAAAAAACAGCTCTTTCTACCAAAGGTTTAATTTCCTTGTAAACATAAAACATCATTGGAAAAATCTTTCATTTTACGAACTGTGAAAAAATAACACGAAATTTCACTATTATTCTTGTATAGAATGTAAATACTCGTACGTGATTTTGAAACTTCCCCTTAGAAAAATTTTATAAATGACAGTGCTGAAAAAACTCTACGTTATTTGATTTACAAACAGCTGAGCAAAACTGAACGTACTTAGACATTCACTAAACTGACACACAATATTTATAGCGCAACGCAATCTGATTTTCAATAATCCCTAAGGAACAATGGCATTGACTAACAATAACCTATACCTTTCATGAATCACTTGCCTCACAAAAATCTTCGTCACTCAAACTACTGCAATACAGCGAGCGCCAATACTGCCAGCTAAATAAAAGATTCTAACTACTGATCGGCATAGTTAGCAAATGAAAGATTTTGATAGAGAACAAACAATGTATTTACCTTAATAATATTCAAAAGTCATCTCATATATATACTTACTTACTTACTTATCGCGAATGGACCCAGAAGGATCACGCAAAGCTTTCTGACGTCGTTTCTTCCATACTTCTTTCATTCGTTCTCCATGTTTTCTTTTTCTTTCTTCTGTCCATTTTGTTCCTGGTCTCTTTAGTGCTTCCTTCTCCGACAATACAATCCACTTTTCCACCTTATTTCTAAAAGTTTTTCTATCTTTGACATCTTTAAGTTCAATATTTGCTTTTTGTAAATCTAATTTTACTTGGCTAATCCATGGTGTTGTTGATTTGACTTTTTCTATGTAAGTGAGAATTCTGTTGGTGAGTCGTGTGGGGGGGAAGTCTAGTGACATGTCCATAAAATTTTAATCTTCGCCTTCTTATGTCTGCTGCCAGGTTTGATATAGTTTCTGTGGTTCTTCTTGATTGTATCCGGTATCCTTCTTCTGTTAATTTTGGACCTAAAATCTTTCTCATAATTTTGCGTTCTTCTTTTAGTATTTTTTCTGAATCACATTTTGTGTGGAGTGTGAGCGTTTCACTAGCATATAGTGCTGCTGGCTTAATTACTGCGCAGTAGTGTCTGATTTTTGTGTTCGAGGAGATGCATTTTTTATTGTATATTTCATGTGTCATACCATATGCTCTCTTCATTTTCTGTTGTCTGATCTTCTGTGCAACTTTCTCTCCTCCGGTTGGCTCCAAAATTTCACCTAGGTATTTAAAATGTTTTACTCTATTTATTTTTCCATATTTTGTGTTCAAACTGTGTATATGGAATTTCGTACAGAAAAATTCTAACGAAATTTGTAAATCTACTTTATCCGCGCATTCCTTAAGGATCTCTATTTGTTTGGTGGCGATTTCTTCATCATCTGCAAGTATGGCCAAGTCGTCCGCGAATGCTAAACAAGATATCTCCACGTTGTCTTTGGTTCAATCAAGATGGATTGGTTTCCAGTAGGATTGATTTTTTAATTCTTTTTCCCATTCCTTAATGACTTTATCTAGGACTATATTAAACAGAAGTGGAGATAGCCCGTCACCTTGACGTACTCCAGTTTTTATGAGAAAAGGTTCAGAGATTTCTCCCCTGAATTTAACTTTAGATACAGTGTCTGTCAGTGATTCTTTGATAAGCCTTAGTGTTTTGGAGTCAAGTCCAAGTTCCTCTAAAATGTTAAACAAAGATTGCCGGTCAATTGAGTCATAGGCTTTCTTAAAATCTACAAATGTACAAATTATGGGGGCATTTCTAATTGCTTTGTGTTTTAATATTGTCTTTAAATTAAATATTTGTTCTATGCATGAGCGACCGGGGCGGAAGCCTGCTTGATAATCACCAATTTGGCGTTCCAGCTGCTCTTGTGTTCTTTTCAGCAGGCATGTTGAGAGAATTTTGTAGGTGACTTGTAAAAGTGAGATTCCCCTGTAGTTATTGACATTTGTTCTGTCTCCTTTTTTATGTAACGGGTGAATAAGGGCACATTTCCAATCCTCTGGTAATTTTTCTGTTTCCCATATTTTTGTTATTATTTTTGTGAGCTCTTGCAACGTCTTTGGTCCTAGGTTTTTTAATAGCTCTGCAACAATGCCATCTTCGCCAGATGTTCTATTATTTTTTAAGTTTTTAATGTGACATTTGATTTCTTCCTGTGTTGGTGGTAATGAATCCGGTTGAGCGTTGGCACAGATTTCTTTGGGAAACCTTAAACTAGGTTCTGGGCAATTTAGTAGGTTAGAAAAATATTGAGCCAATACTTGACAGTTTTCCTGGTTTGTTAGGGCTAATTTACCATCTGGTTTTCTGAAACATAAATTTTGAGGGATATATCCTCGTATTTTATCTGCGAAAGTTCTGTAGAAGTCTCTTGTATTATAGTTTTGGAAATTTTCTTCTATGGCATCCAGTTGTGCCTTTGTGTACTTCCTTTTTGCTTGCCTAATAGATTTTGAAACCTGTTTTCTAACCTCGTTAAATAAATGTAGACTTTCTTGTGATTTTTTACTGTTATATTCTTGAAATGCCTTTTTTCCCCTTTCCAATGCATTTTCACAGTCTGAATCCCACCAAGGGTGTTTGAATATCTTTTTCAAGGGAATAGTTTCCTTAGCTATTCGCGTGATTTTAGAATGAAATTCTTCCCATGTGTTTGCCTTTTCCTTCTCCCATTCTTCTTTTACTTTAGATTCTCTAATCTTCTTGGTGTCATATTTCTGTATTTCTGTTTTCTTCTGATGACTTCTTCGTGCTGTAAACTTGATTTTAATTCTAGTTAGGTAATGGTCTGAATCAATGTTTGCTCCTCTGCGTACTTTGACGTTGTAAATTTCTTTTTGTACTGGGTATGAAATCGCCACATGATCTATTTGAAACTCGCCAATTTGTTGTATAGGAGATCTCCATGTCTTTTGTTTTCTTGGACATTTTCTAAGAGATGTTGACATTATCTTCAGGTTATTCTGATTACATAGTTCGACGAGCCTTGTACCATTTTTATTGGTAAATTTATGTGCAGGATATTTGCCTACGGTTTTTTGGTGGATTTTCTCTCTACCAATTTGGGCATTAAAATCGCCGAGTAGAACTTTTGTATCATCTTTTGGAATCTTGGCCATTATATTCTCCAAATTTTCCCAGAACTTTTCTGTTTATATATATATATATATATATATATATATATATATCAGTCAAATTTACTCTTTCTGATGGACACACGTCCAGATAGTCCGCTCTCAAAATTCTGCCATCTCTCTCCCCACATCCACCACTGCTGGCGGCTCACCTCCAATTGTGCAACGCTACGCACCGTTCACATCCAACTGCCCAACACTACAATAGCAAATATTCCAACAATGCAAACCAGCCACAGACTGCACACAGCACAGTCAGTGATTTTCATACAGAGCGCTACGGGGCGTTACCAACATAGAAACCTAAATAGCCTACTTACAATTTATGTTAACAACATATTGCAGAAAAGAAATTACGTTCCACGATTATCTATGGACGTCGCTCCATCTCGACGTCAGTGTAACAAAAGATAAAATCGCATAGTACTATTACATAGACGTAGAATAAAATTATATAAATGTAATGTCACAAGTAACATTTGATAATGGCACATAAGCCAAAAATAATTTTTCGTGAACAAATGTAATCAGCACGAAATGAACAATTTGCAGCAAATTTTGTCAAAAATGTAAAGGAGGCGTTGGATTGAGAGAAGAATTTTAACATGTTTTAAGACTTTATACAGATTCATAGTATACGCATATTTCACAATTTTAGGTATATTTTGTTTTTTGAGACTTTATACAGATTCATAGTATACACGTATTTCACAATTTTAGGTGTATTTTGTTTTAGACACAGTACTTTTCATGACTCAGATACAGAGTAACTGCAAAAAAAGAAAGCGTTTTTCAGAAGATTAGATCTGCAGTACGAAACTTAGCAAATATCTATTGCCAACAGAGGTATTTTGGTAATCGATGGGGAGAAATTTTTTCAGAGAGTTAAATAGTTTTCCCAGATGGGATAACTTCATCTATTTCAAAAAGGTTAGCACAACTCCGATCTTAATGAAAATTAAATTCGTGAAATACTGAAGGACGCTGTAGTTATCTAAGCCATACGTGAATTTTAGATTTTTTGCGTGAGGTTTTTAGTAAACAGAAGCTAAAGTTATTATCTACCGGGAGAGCAGAGCACTGCACCCATGAATTATTTGTCACAACCGTGTCGCAGTTTAACGACAGATGCCAACTAAATTAATTCACATTTTAGTGATTAGCACATTCTTGTACACCCTCCTATTATTAATGAAAGTCTTCTTATGTAGATCTCTTAGTTTCCTTTTGATATAGCGTAGTGGCATATTATCTTATTCCGTTTTTTTCTGTTTTCTTTCGATAATTTTCATTCCATGCCACTAGTTACGGGCACAGAAGTCCAATCGAATAAAATTTAAATAAATCAGTAAAACTATACTTACGTTTTTCTTTGTATAAGAATTCTGCTGATGTCTTAATTAATTCTTCAATTGTGACTGAGCTTGTGGTATGTCTCCAGCAATATCAAATCTAAATCATTTCGAAATCAGTGCCACAACAGAAAAAGTGAAGTGCTAAAATTCCTCGTTTAAAAGACTGGAACATCGCTAACTATGTTCGAGACATCGCTCACAGCTACAGAACGTATTAAATTCGATACTGAATACCAGCGGTGTCATAATTCCAGAATGAGATTTTCACTCTGCAGCGGAGTGTGCGCTGATATGAAACTTCCTGGCAGATTAAAACTGTGTGCCCGACCGAGACTCGAACTCGGGACCTTTGCCTTTCGCGGGCAAGTGCTCTACCATCTGAGCTACCGAAGCACGACTCACGGCCGGTACCCGCAGCTTCGCTTCTGCCAGGAGTGCTAGTTCTGCAAGGTTCGCAGGAGAGTTTCTGTAAAGTTTGGAAGGTAGGAGACGAGATACTGGCAGAAGTAAAGCTATGGGTACCGGGTGTGAGTCGTGCTTCGGTAGCTCAATCCAGCCCGTGGTTCGGTGGTCACGAGTTACAGACCGCTCACCCTCCTCAATGCCGATTACAAGATTTTCGCGCGATTACTGGCAATGCGGCTCCGAACTACACTCCCTCATATCCTCTCGCCAGAGGAAACGACGCCTGACGGACAGATTGACATACAGACTGCCACAGGGGAATGCTGCGACTTGATTGTGATAGCGGCGGCCTGCAGGCTCCGGGCAGCGGTCGTCGCTATAGACTTCGACAGCGCCTTCGATAAAGTGCGTCATCGTTTCCTGTTTTCGGTGGCAGCCCGAATGGGCATCCCCCCTCCGTTTCTCGACGTCATCCGGCGTCTTCACGACAGTGCCAGTTCACGTGTCCAAGTCAATGGACGTATAGCAGGGTCGGTACCTATCTGCCGTTCGATACGGCAGGGGTGCCCCCTCTCTATCCTCCTGTATGCTATTGCCCTTGAGCCCCTTATTGGGGGCTTGACGACCAAGCTCTCTGCCCTCACCCTACGCCAACACACTTTTCGCTGTCGGGCATATGCTGATGACCTCCTCCTCCTCATTCGCTCCGGCTCTGAGATTCGGGATGTCCTCGACTTGATTACCCGTTATGGGGCTGCCGCTGGCAGTGCCATGAATGTCGCCAAATCTTCTGCAATGCACATTGGACGAGGCCTCCAGGAGGGTGAAGTGGCACCACTGCCGCTTGTGCGGAACTTCCGGTACCTGGGCATTACCTTTACCCCCACGGTCACACGCACAGCGGCAACGAATTTCCGTCGCCTGTTACACGTCATCCGCAACGACGTCCGCCAGAACCTCTTGCGTCGCCAGGACACACTTCAACGGGTTGCGTTTATTAATCTTTATGTGGCATCAAAATTGGTTCACATCGCGCAAGTTCTCCCTCTGCCAACTGCAATTGGGCACAACCTTCAGGCGGCTTTTGGCTATTATCTCACGGCTGGTTCAATGTTTAAAGTCCGTTCTGAGACACTTACCCTGCCCTCACGGTATGGTGGCGTCGGGCTCGTTAATGTCCGTATGCGAGCTGCAGCCTTGTACATGAGTACCATGAGAAAACAGTGGATGGGCCAGGGTACATCTCTAACACGCAGCTTGCTTGAGGTCCTCCTACCTGCTTCCACCTCACCACCGGTGTCTGTCGGCCATATCGTGCCTCATTTGTCCCATATTTCGACCTTTTTCGTCGACTACAGTTACATACATACCAGTCTCCCAGATACGCGCCCACCTAGGTCTAAGGATTTTTACAGCCTGTTGCTGCGCTGTGTTCCCCGGAATGTGATGGAGACCAAACACCCCTCCATCCAGTGGCCCATAGGGTGGACTACCGTCCACCAGCCCTTCCTCCCTACGAACGTCCGGGCACTGTGGTATCACGTAGTCAACAGGAAATTTGCCACAAAGCAGCGCCTGCACAACATTGGCTTGTCAGAATCCCCTCTTTGTCTCCTTTGCCAGCAACTGGACACTGATGAACACCGTCTGACATGCGCCTCATCGCAAGATGTATGGCGCTTCGTGCAGCAAATCATTGCCTGCTATCTCCGGGTGCCACCAGACACAGTCGAGCCTCGAATGTTTCTATACCCGGAGGACCGACATTTTCCCGCCGCAAAATGTCATGCTATTACGTGGGTCAAAGGGTGGGCGGTCGCTTATCTCTTTCATGAGGGACCTAAATCCCGCCTGGACTTCTGGACCTATTTACTAACAGCCCATGCAGCTCTCGAAAACACGCCACGTTACCGAACATTATTTGCTAACTATCTTCGAGCGGTCTTTGTTAGACCTCCACTGAGTTGGGGGATGCCTGGCACAGAGGACACCCACCCCTCCTCCTCCGGCGGTGTCTGAGTTTCAACCGCCTACGATCTATTCTACTTCTGACCGCCGCGGATGGGAGAACGCGTCGCAGATTGCGCGGATTTTATTTCTTTTTGCTTTTCCTTTTTCCTTTCTTTTTCTTTACCTAGAATTTATATTTCTTTTCTCTTTCGCATATGTGTTCCCATAATTTCATGCTATTAATGAATATTACAAAAACACATGCAAATAAATAAATAACAACGCCTTCCACTACTGTTGATTCCTGTTTCTCCCACTTCCCTAAGCACCACAGGCTCGGTGGTGGTGAGGGGGACACTGTGGCCAGGCCTCAGGTTTCGACCCGTGCCCACTTTGCCCCCCGAGCCCCCACCGGTCAACTAAAAAAAAAAAAAAAAAAAAAAAAAAAAAACGTGTGGAAAAAAAAAGTTGGTAGAGCACTTCCCCGCCCCGCCAAAGGCAAAGGTCCCGAGTTCGAGTCTCGGTCGGGCACACAGTATTAATCTGCCAGGAAGTTTCAGTGTCATAATTATTATTTATATTTTACAGATCACACGATATTCAGACTTTTCCACGTCGTGGTATTACGATAAGGTAGATATAAGAACAAAATTGATCCTAGAAACACACATACGCGTTACGAATGACATTATTAATGTCAACAGATAAGATTTTACACAATATATGTTGTATCAGTATAAACAGTGGAAGTGGAGTTTCCTTTCACAAGTCCAGCCCTTTGTATTTAATTAGAGATGGGAATAAAAAATGTATGGGACACCTGTCAGTTCATTAAAATACGGAAATGTGAAATAATATTGTTTTCGTTAAATATAAAATATTATTACAAATCTCATTTGGTATGCGGGAAAGCCACATTTAGAGCTGGAGAAGTTTAACATTGTTGTAACCTATTCTAGGCTTCGCCTTTGCTGCGGGCACATGTGGAATGGGTTTTACTCCAGTGTATGAAATACTGATATTAATGCGAACGGCAACGAGCAATGATGCCTGCCGCGTGTTAGTAGGGCAGCGGGGGATTCGGGCAGGTGGCCAAGTGGGTCGGAAGTCGATGTGCTGCTGCTGGCGGCAGAAAGGGATCGCCGTGTTTTCGCGCGCCGGCGTGCACACGACGAATGAGGCGACCCAGTTTGCAGACGAGTCAGCGAGAGCTTCCCCGATAGCGTGCGGGTATGATGCATGGTACAGCGATGCCGTACACGCGGAGGACTCCTTCCCACAGGAATCACCGCAGTGTCGCAGAATTCTCCTAATTTCCAAAGAAACTCGGAAGGGATATATCATCACGCAGTCTCGAGTACTGGTCGAAAGTGAGCAGTTAGAAATAGTTCGTAGAGTTTGTAAGAGTGTTGTGGGGCAGGTTGTGCTGAAAAATAATTGTCAAGGAGAAAAAAAATCGAAATGTTGCGCAGTTTACGATTTCATTAGCATTGAAGTTAGCCAGTCGGGCTATTCAGCGCAAATTCAAGCGGCCCACCAGAGACGGTGCCGCCAGTCGCGCTCTTTCTCTAGTTTCCCAAAGTCAGACAAGAGAGCGATACAAAAATTGGACATGGTACTGTAGTAAGTATCGAACTCGAGCCAAAGGCTAAGCAGTTTGGTGCTTTTACATCCACACTTCGAGAACAACGGACACTAATTGAACCTGGCAGGCCGCTTGAATTTTCGCGCGCACTGGTCGTGGAATATCCTGTGGAGAGACGAAGCCTATTTCCATCTCCAAGGACACGTCAATAGGTCGAACTGCAGAATATGGCCAACGGAAAATCCGTACTCACATCAACCGGTACCATTTCATTCTGCAAAGGTGACTGTGTATTGCGGCTTGAGGGCACCGCTTTTCGTTGCGGAGTATTTTTTTCGAGGAGATGAGTCCTGTTGATTCTATTACCTGTACCGTCCGCCCCCGGTAGCTGAATGAACAGCGTGACGGATTGTCAATTCTCTGGGTCTGGGTTCGATTCCCGGAAGGGTCGGGAAATATTCTCCGCCCAGGGACTGGGTTTCGTGCTGTCCTCATCATCATCCTATCATCCTCATCGACTGCAGGTCTCCGAAGTGTCGTCAAATTGAAAACCGGACCCGGCGAACGGTCTGCCCGACGGGGGGACCTAGCCATACAATTAAATACACTGTTGACCATTAACATTGCTACACCACGAAGATGACGTGCTACAGACGCGAAATTTAACTAACAGGAAGAAGATGCTGTGATATGCAAATGATTAGATTTCAGAGCATTCACACAAGGTTGATTCCGGTGGCGACACCTACAACGTGCTGACAAGCGGAAAGTTTCCAACCGATTTCTGATACACAAACAGCAGTTGACCGGCGTTGCCTGGTGTAACGTTGTTGTGATGCCTCGTGTAAGGAGGAGAAATACGTACAATCACGTTTCCGACTTTGAAAAGGTCGGATTGTAGCCTATCGCGCCTGTGGTTTATCGTATCGCGACATTGCTGTCCGCATTGGTCGAGATCCAATGACTGTTAGCAGAATATGGAATCGGTGGGTTCAGGAGCGTAATACGGAACGCCGTGCTGGATCCCAACGGCCTCGTATCACTAGCAGTCGAGATGACAGGCATCTTATCCGCATGGCTGTAACGGATCGTGCAGCCATGTTTCGATCCCTGAGTGAACAGATGGGGACGTTTGCAAGATAACAACCATCTGCACGAACAGTTCGACGCCGTTTGCAGCAGCATGGACTATCAGCTCGGAGACCATGGCTGCGGTTACCCTTGACGCTGCATCACAGACAGGAGCGTCTGCGATGGTGTACTCAGCGACGAACCTGGGTGCACGAATGGCAAAACGTCATTTTTTTTTGATGGATCCAGGTTCTGTTTACAGCATCATGATGGTCTCATCCGTGTTTGGCGACATCGCGGTGAACGCACATTGGAAGCGTGTATTCGTCATCGCCATACTGGCGTATCACGCGGTGTGATGGTATGGGGTGCCATTGGTTACATGTCTCGGTCATCTCTTGTTCGCATTGACGGCACTTTGAATAGTGGACGCTACATTTCAGATGTGTTACGACCCGTGGCTCTACCCTTCATTCGATCCCTGCGAAACCCTGCATTTCAGTAGGATAATGCACGACCGCATGTTGCAGGTCCTGTATGGGCCTTTCTGGATGCAGAAAATGTTCGACTGCTGCCTTGACCAGCACGTTCTCCAGATGTCTCACGAATTGAAAACGTCTGGTCAATTGTGGCCGAGCAACTGGTTCACAATACGCCAGTCAGTACTCTTGGTGAATTGTGGTATCGTGTTGAAGCTGCATGGGCAGCTGTACCTGTACACGCCATCCAAGCTCTGTTTGACTCAATGCCCAGTCGTACCAAGGCCGTCATTACGGGCAGAGGTGGCTGGTCTGGGTACTGATTTCTCAGGATCTATGCACCCAAATTGCGTGAATATGTAATCACATGTCAGTTCTAGTATCATATATATGTCCAATGAATACCCGTTTATCATCTGCATTTCTTCTTGGTGTAGCAATTTTAATGGCCAGTAGTGTACATAAATATAACCTGTACCGTCACTGGCAAACGCAATGATAGTCTTTTGCGCACCAACGTCATTTCAACCCTTCAACAGCGGGGATGTGCGGGTAATACTTTTATGCAAGACGGCGCTCCTCCGCACATTGCACAGCCAGTGAAGCGGCTGCTACAGAGACATTTAAGAAATGCTAGAATTATCAACCGTCATTTTCCTACAGCTTAGCCATCCTGATCACCTGGTCTCAATCCGTGTGACTTCTGGCTGTCTGGTTATCTGGAAGGTTTTGTGTTCAGTGTTCCATTTATGAACGTAGCTGAATTGAAGCCATGCAATTCGGTACATATTCTGACTGTGACCGCCGAGACACTCGAATCTGGCGTTTCTCCATTTCAACTCATGGCAAAAAACGGTGGACAGCTTGTTGAACATGTATTGTGCCGGTCCCACGACAATTAGAAACCAAAGTCATTTTGCTTTTTGTGCAGTTTTTTGCCTCAGGACAATTTGAAAGACGACGAAACTGAAGGTTTCGTCTACTTTGACATTATCGAAATTTCAGGTGCAAATTATGTAGAGTGATACATAGGTCGAATTAATTTGATTTGAAAATAGCGTATTCCTTTATTTTTATTAAAGATTAGCCACTAGTAATTGCCAATACATGAAATTTTGCAGCCGTTTTATTTCTTGAGAATTACGTTTGGCTGGGCTGGCAGTTTCGCAGACAGACAGCAGATCAAAGAGAGCCGATGGGCGCCATCAACTTAACGAGGTTGTAAAGGTGACGACGCCAGGTAGGACTGCGTCCGGCGAAGGCTGCCGTGTGCACTGGGCAGTGTGAGTGGACTCCCGTCACGAGCCGACACAGCGCTGGCGGCAGGTAACACCGTAGTTGGAGAGATGACCGTCGTTCCCACTTCCCTAAAGCTGTAATTGTCTCATGTTCTTGTGATATTTGTCAGCGAAAAGGATGTTATTAAACAATTTGATGCTATCAACCGCCCTAGGCACAGGTAGCAGTAGCTAAATGGCCCCTTTATAATTAATCTGTCATTTAATAATTTACAATCTTTAAATTTTTACATAAATAGAGTTACGTTTGCTTTGATTACTGAACAAGTTTTAGCTCGACTGCATTTGAAGTTTGCCGCCTAGAATTTTTAGAACGCAATTGGCAGTAGAACATGACCTCTGAACTCCCTCTTTAAGATTCCTTGTAATCATTGTTGTTTACAATCCTTTGTACTCATTGTTATTTACAATAAAGTTTTGAAGCTTGGGATAGCTGCATTATTTAATGAATGTAATTAAGTGCTGTAATTAGAACTATCTATTACAAATTCAAATGATACTTAATGTACCATGAATAAGAATGTTTTAGTTCGAAATTTGGTTTTTTTGTAAATAACTTGTATTGGTGTCACAGATACAAGGCTTTTAGATCAAACTGAGGCTACATATGAATTTTCATCTTTCTCAGTCCAATATTCGGCGCCTCCTATTTTTTGTAAAAACACCGATTTTGACCAAAATATTGGTCTGATAAAGTTGATACTTGCACAATTTGAACAGTTTTGAGCTATGTAACTTCATTATTTATGACCACTTCATTTGATCATTCTGAGACTTCACAAAGTTAACGTTTGTATACTGAAGTATACCCTGACAAACTTTGGAATAGTAATTTTAATTTTTAATTTCACTCTTACATTATGGTGTGGTCCTTTGTATCTTGAGCACAGCCGCATTATGATGACGTGGAGCTGGTACTAGTGAACTGGGGCAAGCCACAGCAGCTCGCTCGCCCCTGTGCCTATACAATGATACAGCGCTCATTTCGTCTCAGTATCAGGCTACGCTCCAAATGCTTTCAAGATAGATTTCCTTACATTTAAATGTATAGTCCATGTTAACATACTTCCCTTTTTTCAGGAAAGCTTTTCTTGCCGTTGCCAATCCACATTATACATTCCTAAAAGGAATAAGTTATTTTGCTTCCCAAGTAGCAAAACTCATTTACCTGTAGTGCCTCATTTGCTATTCTAATTCCCTCATTACCTGGCATAATTCGACTGCACACCATTACTCCTGTTTTACTTTAATGACGTTCATCTTAGAAGCTCTCTTCAAGACGGTATAAATTTCAGTCACCTAATCTTCCAAGACCTTTCCTTTGCCGTCTCTCACAGAATTACAAAGTCAAAACCTTATTTTCCTTTCTTATTTCTCCGCACTGATCTTTCATTTCTTTTCAAATGTCTACTTAGTCCCCTTTACTGGTGCTATATGTACGGTTCTAATAATGAGATGGATAGATTACTACTGTCCGACTACCTTCTCAACTATAGCCTCGCTTTGGTATATTTCTCCTCTTATAACAGAAGCTTGTAGGCTGTGCAAGTTGTAGACAACCTTTCTCCCCTCGTATTTTATCGCTGATAATTTCCCAAACCGTTCAAGACTATCTAAAGCTTCTTCTAAATCTGCTTTCTACCTTTATATCTGTCGGTGATGTACACTGCAAGGCTTCCTTTTGTCTACATTGTCTCTCTGCCGAAGATTGTGCTACAGTTTCCCTTCTCAGTCGCTGTGCGAATGTCAAAATGACAGACATCGAAATAAGTGGCCACAGGATAGAAAAATTAACTAAAACAGATAATCAGAAGGAAGACAACAGGGTCTGATGGGATATCTGTACGACTCTACACAGAGTTTGAGACCTTTCACCTCTTCTAGGAGCAGTTTACCGGAGGACGCTGTAGAAACGAAGCGTTCTACGATTAGTGATTTTTGCGTAGGTGCTTCCCATTTTAACGAAGGACCGTCGAATGCTGTGAGATATTCTACAGATCCATGCTATACGTGCATTTCAGTTGACATTGTGGAAGTCGTATTAGAGCAGATTCTTCAGTATAGTAGGTGGTTGACGGCTCCAACTGTTCAGCTTTTTACATAATAGTTCACTTTACAACTGCAAAACTGAAATTAACTCCACTATATAAACAAGAGCTCAGTGAAGTTGTTTTCTCTAGTGACATGAGAGAATTGTACAGGAAGTGCTGGGGTGATATAGTCTGCCCATAAACTGGAAAGCAAGCAACACGCGGTTTGGGGAAAGTTGCCATTCGCGGAAGAACGCTATCAGCTGCCGTAGAGAGTGACTATGAATAATTTTTTCTGTGGAATATTGTAGAACAGTGTGCAGAGATTTCCGAAAATGCTGTCCATATGCATTTCTTGCGTTGTTATTATTAGTAGTTCATATCTGTATTCCGTGAAGTATTAACTCACTTTGTGGACATGTCTGTGCAACGTGTCGCCAATCATTTGTAAGGTGAGCTGCGGAAGGGCCGGCATAACTTTGCGAAACAGCCTGTAGTTGCTTTCTGTGACGTAGTGCTGTGTAAAGAGTGGGACATCGCCTGCTCGCTCTTTAGCAAGCACCTATGAAGGAGCGATGCTTATGACCACTGCCCAGCGACCTACTTCGCTTACGCTTCTAACCTCCTCTCCTGCCTTTCCACACAGTTACACCCACAGAATAATGTATCCCTTGATACGGTGCTGCTGCATTTAGATGTGGTACAAACCTACTTCGCTTACGCTTCTAACCTCCTCTCCTGTCTTTCCACACAGTTACACCCACTGAATAATGTATCCCTTGATACGGTCTTGCTGCATTTAGATGTGGTACAAACAATTAATATGTTTTCTTAACCCACATAATTAACTATATACATTTATTTTACACCATTAAAACAGCATTTTTATAATCTGTGATTTGTCCGTCTGCTGCAACGCGAAAACTGCTAGTCCTAGAGCAGAGAGGGAACCGAACAATTTTTGTAGGAAATTTAAGGTAGTTTAATTTCGTACTGGAAAACATTTGCATTAGAAGCTGTGGTTTTCGAAATATTAAAGAAAAACCTAAAACAGTGACTTTGAGGATTTTTAGCATGTTACACTTCACATTGCCTCCTATTACTGTACAAAAATTTGCGACTACACGAATTTTTCCCCTTATTTTCCTTCATTAACTGGAGTGCGTAACGTCATTGCTGCTAAGGCCACTGCGTGTTTCAGCCAAGAGCCGACTGTAGTATATAGCGTGTCTACGTTCGTAACGTGCACCTCCATAGAGAATAGTTTTACACAAAGGAAACAAAGCTATAACTGTTGCTAATGATATTTTTTCGGATAAAACTTTAATTTTCCTATTAAAAAATTAAAAAAGTTTTGTGTCTGGATTAGTGTGTTTTCTGTGGTATGCAGTCTTTTCACGTCATTTTAAGGAAATTATTCGAGAAAAAAATGAGTCTTTCGTTTGCCGTACCGCCGAATTACAGTTAATGATCATATACAGTTATCTTAATTTCTAATTTACAGTTTTGCCCACGTTTATTTGTAGTGCAAATAAAATTGTACCACTTTTTTCTATTATAGCCCAAGTTAAAGTATTTCTGAATACCCTAGAAATATATTTAAAACTAAAAATATTCTGAATTTTCATCGGAAGTTGCTTTGTATATATTTTGTCCCCTTGCGTTTTGATAACCATTTTTGGAAATTAGGGAACCAACTTGTAGCTAAAGTCTATAACGTTATGTTAAGTGTAAGGTATACGTCAGCTATTATAACAAATAAACAAGCAAGACGATTGCTCGAATTCTCCTAGAAAGCGGCAGCTGAAAATAGAAAAGATACAAGACCCTAGAATTTTTACGAGAACAAGCACTGTGTGTTCCCGTTTTGCTGCTGAGTGCTGCCAACACTATCCGATCCGCAACTTGATGCAGGAGGTCTTGTTCCCACATGTTGTATTCGAAAACACAACATCATTTGCCAAGAACACAGTGAACACTTTGTAATCGAGAACTTCTCTGTTCTCCTTTCACGGACTGCCCGAAACTAACCCTTTGCCTTTTTATAGAATATTTCACCCTGATGTCATAAGTAGCAGCTGACAGTTTCAAATCCAACAGAGCTTGTCAACAATCAAGAAGAATAACGTTCTCCAAGACAGAAAACGTGAAACAGACCACCACAGCATATTAGGAAGTACCTTTATAATGCATTGAGGAGCCCTGTGAGATCCTGGATAACGAATAGTTGTGATAAATGACGACGTTGTTTGGGACCAACATGGGCCATGGGATATCGAGAGGAGAGGAAAGTGGAAATGTTAGTTTTCAACAAACTGACTACGTAACAATGCTTGAAGATGATAATGTCCATAATGTGCATCATGTATTACTAATTCAGAGCGTAGATTTACGTGTGCTTGTTATGATACCATGGATAGGAAAAACATGTTATGTTAGTGGTAAAGTAAAAACTGTATTCGGTGTAAATGATGATACTAAAGCAAGTTCAGCACGTGAGTGTCAAGGATAAATGAAAGAAGAGAATAAACTTAGAAGCAGCTGCCTAGTGGCTGACAGTCCCCCATTTCGCTAGTGCTGGCCACACATGTGTGTACTAACAAGGGAACCTCCCCATCGCACCCCCCTCAGATTTAGTTATAAGTTGGCACAGTGGATAGGCCTTGAAAAACTGAACACAGATCAATTGAGAAAACAGGAAGAAGTTGTGTGGAACTGTGAAAAAATAAGCAAATTATACAAACTGAGTAGTTCATGGGTAGATAAGCAACATCAAGGACACAGGGACCCTAGAAGCGCCGTGGTCTCGTGGTAACGTGAGCAGCTGCGGAACGGAAGGTCCTTGGTTCAAGTCTTCCATCGAGTGAAATCTTTAATTCTTTATTTTCAGTTTATGTGACAAACTCTTATGTTTTCATCACTTTTTTGGAAGTGATTATCACATCCACAAGAAAACCTAAATCGGGCAAGGTAGAAGAATCTTTTTACCCATTCGCCAAGTGTACTGTCATGTGACGCACATGCCGTCACCAGTGTCGTATAGAATATATTAGATGTGTTTTCCTGTGGAGGAATCGGTTGACCTATGACCTTGCAATAAAATGTTTTCGGTTCCGATTGGAGAGGCACGTCCTTTCGTCTACTAATCGCACGGTTTTGCGATGCGGTCGCAAAACACAGACACTAAACTTATTACAGTGAACAGAGACGTCAATGAACGAGCGGACAGATAATAACTATGCTAAAATAAAGAAAGTAAAATTTTCACTCGTGGGAAGACTTGAACCAAGGACCTCTCCTTCTGCAGCTGCTCACGTTTCCACGGGACCATGGCACTTCTGAGCTCACGTTTTCCTTGATGTTGCCTATGTAGCCCATGGACTACTCAGTTTGTACATTTTGCTTATTTTTTCACAGTTCCACACAACTTCTTCCTGTTTTCTCAATTGATTTGTGTTCAGTTTATCAAGGCCTATCCACTGTGCCAAGTTATAACTAAATCTGAGGGGGGTGCGATGGGGAGGTTCCCTTGTAAGTATGTCCCAAATGCTGCGTTTCTGAACGTTGTAATGGGCATTAGCTACCACACATTTCAAATGTGCCACGTTACAGCAAGACGTATATCACTGTATCTGTTACGGGATGATGTAAATTCTGTGTCTGTTACTCAGTTTCAATGGCGAAACGCCATTTGACTGTACCTTTCACACTTAATCATTTTAGTAGATAGTTCGTTATTAAAATATTGTTCCTTTCTTTTCACTGCTCCTTCTCTGAGTTACTGTATTTTCAGTTTTATGACCATCGTTCAAATACACCGGCCACTAACGATGAAAAATTGTTTTTAACTATGTCATGTATGGAAGATGTCATTTTAAGAAAGAATTTGTGATATGTGAAGCCATAATGGCACCAAGACTAATGAAGAATTTTTTGTGGTATATATATATATATATATATATATATATATATATATATATATATATATATGCTCTTGAACTCTGCTACAATATTATGTGCAGTTCTGTAAGCTGTTGTAAGTTGTTAAGATCGCCGGTCGGAGTGGCCGAGAGGTTCTAGGCGCTACAGTCTGGAACCGCGCGACCGCTACTGTCGCAGGTTCGAGTCCTGCCTAGGGCATGGGTGTGTGTGCTGTCCTTAGGTTAGTTAGGTTTAAGTAGTTCTAAGTTCTAGGGGACTGATGACCTTAGAAGTTTAGTCCCATAGTGCTCAGAGCCATTTGAACCATTTTTTTGTTAAGATCAGAAAAAAGTCTGTTTTATATCTTAGATCTAAAGATGGTTAGATTACTAGCCGCTACTGGTAATTCATTCAAATAAAGAGGATTTCATATACGAGCTTGACTTCAAGGGTTTTCAATCCCTAGCATAAAAAATATCAGTATTTCATTGTTCTCATTTATCGGGCCGGCGCTCTCTGTTGCTGAGTTTTTCTCTCTGGTTAATTTCCTGTTCAGTATTAGTTGGGGTGTCGGCATTTGATTGAGTACATTTTATGATTTTGTATTCTGTGACAATAATGCTTTTTTGTTCTGCTTTACTGTTGCGTTATTATTTTTGCTTGCATTTTGGCGAGTTGAGCAACGAACGTCCTCCTTGTGTAACATTGTGTGTGCACTCGAAGTTATTGAAATTGTTTAATAAACATATGCGAATATCGTTACAGAATTCACCCAGCCACCATCCACTCCCATCATTTCATGCATCACATATTAAAGCTCAAGCTGTAAAATTTCATTATGATTGGCATAGCAATGAAGACTTTATTGCTTCTGACGGATGGGTTTCAAAATGACATTGTCGCCATGGAATTAGCCAAACGAACAATGAAGGAAAAACAAGGTCTTCTGATGGCGAATCTCCTTCACAGTTCCTTGAAGTTCCACACAAAGTAATAGTGGGTATAAATTCAAATGGTCATCAGTCGTATGTGATGAAACGTTGCTTTTACTATCGGCTGCTTCCAACAGGAACTCTCGTTTAACGAAAAAAGTAGAAGAAGAGAGTTTCAAAATAAATAAAGACAGAATTGCCTTCCTCTTTGCCACAAATTGGTTACACACCCATAACTGAAACATGTTTGTATAGTTAAAAGTAAAATCCAGAGATATTTCAAGCATGTAAACCTGTCCATGCATTCAAAGAATGCTTGGAAGTCATGTGACATCTTCATAAAGTGGTTTCAAGAGGAACTTCTTCCAACAATGTGAAAGCACCTGCAGTCAGTTAAGGTGAAAGAGGAAGTGAAAGGGTCCTGTAGCCACCTTTCATTAGTCCGGTAGCCCATTTTCATTACCATTTGTCTTTCTTTTCCTTGTTTCTCTTTTCTCTTTACTCTCATAGTGGCGTGATTGAATGAATGTGGTTGTGTGTCACGTTGCTAGACGGTGGCGTAGTCTGCTGCAGAAAGTCTGCGATAGTCGTACAGATTCAGCAGCAGTTGTACAGAATAGCCAACTCTCGTAGTGGTCAAGTAGGCAAAGAGGTTTGCGCTACTTGTGAGAAATCCACCTGCGTTAGGTTGGTGGCGGAAATCGCATCTTTGGATTTTCCGGTCCACGCGGAGTGTGGAGGAGGCTGGAGAGGAAAAAGGGTGGCAGTCGGCCGCCGGTACGGGAAGCGTCCGCAGCTGTGCTCCAGTCGAAGAAGGGTGAGTTAGACTGACCGCGTGGCGCGTTGTTACTTGGCGAGGGGAGAGCTGTTAGCTTTTGGTCTCGCTTTTCAACTCTGAAAGATTGTTTTGCCTTGTCGCAGCAAGGAATGCAAAACTTTGGCAGATGTTTCACTTAGTAAATTTCTATAGCAGACTTGGATCCACCGGAAGAGCGCCACACAAAGGTGTCGATAAGAAGTGAGCACTCGCTTCTGTATGAATGTCTGTTTGCCTTCAGCTGTGCCTGTATAAGCTTTCATTTTTCTAAATATTAATAGCTTTGCCTTTTCGTAAATTTTCCTTGCTTTATGTGTCTTTCGTCCGTGTGGAGCCGACCACGTGGTTGAACATTAAAGATTTGTTGGGCTACCGTCATTACTAACTGTCCGGTCTCATGTTTGTTTTAAAGAACGTTAACCTCTCATGATTGTGTGATGTGATATTGCTGCAACTTGGACACGATACCTACGAAGTGCGTCTCCACAAACCACGTGGGCACGCAGGTGTACTGCGAAACGTGTACCGCTTTACGAGTTATTGCGATCAGGCAACAGCAGTGGTATGAATGATTCACACCAATGATTTTAGGTGTAGATTATAACGGTGATTGTATCGATGCTTTTCTTTAATGTCTTAGCAATAAATGATTTTATCCACAATTTTCTCTTGTGTTCCGAGGTTACGTTTTTGCACCTAAGCCACTCACCTCATAGCTTTCCCATTAGCGCATCCAACGCGTTTCCTTACACACAGGTCCAGTGATTAGTTTCCTCTTTTATTTTAAAACAAGTGTTTTAGATTACTTCCTATTTTCAGGTGTGTTGCTGGGAGCTGATCTTATGCAGTGTTCATGCATGTTCTATTTTATTTTAAATGTTTGATTGTCGTGAACAGTGCATGGGCAATACTATTAATTACATTGTATCCGCTATGAGCGACATCACCACATATGCGTTTTTGTGTGTATTTGGTCTGTGATCAAATTAATTTATTTTCCGACTCGACCAAACCTTCGATTAGTTGTATGGCTAGAGTCGGTGGCGACCCTAATCTTCTCACATTAACTTCCCAAGCAATAAGTATTTACATTCCCAATAATAACGTAATAACCCATAGAAACAGGTTAGTTACACACGGCGACCCTGCCAGGATTTCGGTAAACCAGAGATCTTCTGATGCGCAGTGAGGATTAGTTATTTTCGGTTGGATATGCTAATTAGTATATTGTCTTTCTGTAAAACAGATCTGCCTTGTGATGGCTGGGTGTTGTGTGCTGTCCTTAGGTTAGTTAGGTTTAATTAGTTCTAAGTTCTAGGCAACTGATGACCTCAGCAGTTGAGTCGCATAGTGCTCAGAGCCATTTTTGTAAAACAGAGTGTACGTGAATTTATGATATAGGTGTGCATTTTCTTACATGTTTTATCTTGTATATGTATTACTGTATAGACATTGTGATTTAGTGTTCAATTGTGTTACAAGTGTGGGTTGATTCTTGTCCTGTGGCGTGTATCGGTGTCATATAGTAAATCTTGGGTGCTTTGTGGGGACTGTGAGTCCATTAGGAGACTTTGGCATTATTTTTGTTGTATTTTGGAGCACGGAGTAACTATCCATATGATGGAGACGCGTAGCTGTTCAGGTAGCCGCGATCTGAAAAACCTGCCAGACAATAACCCTGAACAAGGACGAGGTCAAAACATCGAGTCCGACCAGGAACGAAACGCGGAAAACGCAAGTTCAAGTGTTGTCCATCCTGAGCCTGCTGTAGTGATTTCGAATCATTGGATAGATGCAAATTCATTACAGACTATGCTACGACAATTACTAGACAGTAATCGGAGACATATCGAGGAAGTGAATAAAAGCCAGCAGAAGAAAATAGGAGGCATATCGAGGAAGCAAATAAAAGATTGGCCAGTGAAATAGTACAGGGTGTTGGGGAGAAACTGGCGATCATTTACCAATGCATCTCTGCCTTAGAAGAGGGGCAGCAAGTCATTAGTAAGCAGGTGATGGAGCAAGAAGAAAGGTTCGCTGGGAATATACGTATGCTAGCAGAACAATGCCAGAATGAACAAGCGGCTCTTGAGTCCCGAGTAGGAAAAAATTCCGCCAGGGATCTCCGCGCGTTAGCAGAACAATGCCAGAGTGACCACGCGGCTCTTGTGTCCCGAATAGAGGACACTGCGGCTAAGTGCCCGGTCCACCTTAGCGCGCAGGTAGAAACCCTCAGCCAGGCGATAATAGCTCTCGAGCGGGAGCAAGGGCTTACGCTAACACAACAAGACACGACCCACCGAAAGATGCGAGAAGAAATGGCCAGGATCTCAGACGCAGGGTCTGACAATAATAGGGAAACGATTACCTCGTCATCAGCGGATGCAGACAAAATATGGCCGATAACGAAATGTCCACGTGGACAGTGTGACATAAAAATACAACAAAGAAGGGTTACCGAGGGAATATGCGAGCGCATGGCCCGTTTAGAACTTCACCTAAAAGGGTTAAAGGCCCATGAAGTTGAAAGAAATGAACGAAAGGGCCATTATTCCGACGATGATTCCGGGAACGATGGCGAATTTGATCATCGTCACGATCACGGATCTCGTACCAGGTGGGAACGGCGCGGATCCCCTCAGAAACGGTCGCCAAGGGAAACTCACGAATTTGACTTTAAACATTTTCTGATGGTGAGGAAGTTTGAAGTCTTCCGTATCTCGGCTACGGGGATGCACACGCGGGCCTGGTTACAGCAGTTCGAGTTCTTCCTTCCTCCTACGTGGCCCAGTGCGCGAAAGATAGAGTACATGTGCGGCTACCTCGAAGGTGAGCCAGCGGCGCGGATGAGGTCAATTGCACGCAATTGCTACACTGTTGGGGAGTTTCGACAACATTTCCTGTCGATCTATTGGTCAGTGGCAGCGCAAACTCGTGTAAAACACGGACTCGTTATGCTACCAGAGTTAAACAGGTCAAAATTCTCCAGCCCTGTGCAGATGTTCGAGCACATGCTGCAGGCGAATGAACATCTTGACGATCCTTATGGACGTGCGGAAATTATTCGTATTTGCCTGGGAAAGTTTCCAATGCAGTTGCGGCACGTTATCCTTGCAGGACGATGTAAGGATGACGTAGAGGGGTTTCGCAATTTCCTTTTAGAGCTTGAGTGCGATGCGAATGGCACCATGCAGAATTACGGTCAGAGCGCCTACGAGCAGCGGCCGCGCGAGCGAAGCCGCAGGCGTAGAGACAGTTGGCAATCCAGACGTAACGGGTCGCCTGAGAGTTACAGAACGCACGGGCGTTGGCAGCGTCGCGACTCCTCACGGAACGAGGGCCGAATGAACGATGCCAATAATCATCATTCGCCGAGAGTAAATCAAAGACACCCCGGGGAGTTTAGAAGATATGGTAATGAGCAGAGATTTAGGCGCAATTATAGCGGACATAGGAACGGTAGTCGTAACCGACCACAAAATAATTATCGAACAAGCGACAACAGGGGTGCTCTAAACAGTACGGGTGGTCCGCCAGTGGGTGTTGAAATTCGTCCCGCAAACCCGCGGCACAATCAGCCAAATATCTCTAATCAAAGGAATCAATGACTATTGGCTGACTCGGTTGGCGTCAACTTAATGAGGACCGGTGCTATTGATGATACTGATGTGCATTTGATAAAGGAAGATGTTATTATGGAAGATTTGTTGAGGGAGGGGCACAGCATTGGTGTGCCTGCGGTAAACCCAGTCGTCTCTGTTTAGTACATTTACAGTGTATATTTTCCAATGTTTTGATTCACTCTGGTGTGTTTAAAATTAAAGTGTATATTTTCTGTGAATTGTAAAGGGTCCCCCAATATATGCGTAGTTATTTCTTCTACTGAACAGAAAAGAGTAGTGTTGTGCAGCTTCATAACGTATGAATGTGAATGATTATGAGGCTCAGATGAAGCGTTTCCTATTACAGTAAGATGGCTTTTGGTTTTTGATGACCAAAAAGGTATCGGGCGTATGGACGTAAGATAATTCTTGATGATAAATTACAGTTGTAATGTTCTTATTCCCCTTAGGTGCGCATGATTCTGTGAGATTTTTCAAATGTACTGCGATGTTGATGAAGCGACTTGGTGACTTGTAGGCGAAGGATTTGTATAGGAAGGGAGATTAATAGTGTTTGATTTTCAGAGTTGCCATCTTATAAGATATTTGGAAAGTGTAACTTGCCGCCACATACTACTAGGTACGGTTGAGGGCACCAGGATGTGAAACCCCAGAAGACGTATATGGAAACAGCTTATAAACTCAAGCAGCTTGATATTTAATAGAGAATCAATGCGACTACCTCCAAGCTGAAATAACATGACGGTAGGTGAGGACACCTGGGGAGATGTGGTGAGTAATTGTGTAATCATTAAGTTCGTTTGAGCAGTTACCAGAAAGCGCCAGACAACAGGCTGTACTGCGCATGCGCAGCTACGATGACGTAGGCAGCCCGTGCTTGGTGCTTGCTCTGCTCATACGCTTTTCGTCGTATTTCTGGTGGGGCATCACGTGACCATGTATAGCCGTGCCGCCCGTGCGGCATGTTATTGAGAGGTCATACTGAGTTGTACTTAGAGCATTTGTCTTATCATATCCCACACAGATAAAGGATGCAATTAAGGAAGCAGTTCTTGGCAAAATATCATTTCAAAATTAGACTCCACAGCTCGAAGTACCATAAAATTTTGCTAAGGGGTGACTGACAGTTTTTTTTTTCCACACAGCACTGCAAAAAGCTGCTAGGATGGAATACAAATTGCTTGCAACAAAAAAGAGACAGTTTTTTGTGTAGCTTACACCGGAATATTTCAAAATGTGAAAAAATTAACATGGTTGTCTGTGAGGCAAAGAAACTGTACAACTGACAGTTGATATTCTACTCTAGGAATAAATATGAAGCCATGTGGGGAGTTAAAACGATAAAACATGGTATGCTGCCAGTCTAAAATTTAGCATAGAATGGCATTCTATAAATTTAAGACGTAAACACAAATTAAGAAATAACTTCAGGCCCAGAGGAAGTACTAGACAAGTAATTTGTGATCGAAAAACACTTTCACAGAAGGCAGATCTATAAAATTCTGCTACAGCTGTCATTATATTTGAAACAAAATATTTAGTTCAAAACTACTGACCAAATCTACCCACTTAGTTTCAAGTCAATGTTTACGTATGTTCGTATGTATATAGCATTAAGAGATCTTACAGTGCCATAAAAGGAACAGGACATCAGAGACTACTCCAGCAGCATCGGAATTTCATATACCATACTAAAATGCTTCATTCCGCTCTAATTGCACATTTCTATCTCCAGATGGACTCTGAAGTACCTGATATTCAGCTTTTCATGTGGTTCTAGTGATACCAATTTTCTTGGAGGTCCAGTACTGTATTCTCATGTTTGGTTCTTTATTATGGTATAACGTCATTCGTCCCAGAAAATGAAAATTTGCACTTTAAATTGAACGAGGTTGAAAGTAGCCAATAGCGCAGAATGAAACACTTCGTTTCAAATAAACCAACTGCCTCAGCGAAAAAAAAAATTAACTTAAGCAAATTTCTCTATAAAACGGACAGAAATAGCTTCATTAAGACATTAATGGTTGGTTGCTAACAACGTGGAAATAATATAAAATCAGAAAATTGAAACTACTAAGTTATTTTCGTCTTTAGTGGGTTTGAGAATGTATATTAATTCACTTGATGGCTCCCGGCCACAGAAATCTGTTTTGTTTTCATTTGACGTGGGAGCTGTAAACGAAGACACGAAACATATATACGGCCACGGGTCACGTGGGGAAGGATCCCCCACTATAACTCAGCTTGCTCTGCGCATGCGCGAATCTGGCATCTTGGGCGCCCCTGGAAAATTTTTCCGGGTAGCTTCTGGCTACTTGCTGCTACTGCTCGTACACCGAACAGCCACGCTCCAAGTAGCCAGAAGCGGGAGGAAGGCACTGCTCATACGCGAATTCAGCTCTGCGCATGCGCACGAGCCCGCTGGCCACTGCTCATACGAACCTATTATGAGTATCTTATGACAGTAGTAAGTTGGGTACTCGTGGCTCTGAATAATGGATTTCTTTTGACAGTCTTGTGTATGTACTTATAGGACGAAGTGTTTATGTGTTTGCTAATAGGATAGAATGATTTTTATTTCCATTGTTATGCCCACTGATCTTTTGCATTAGTCTGATGAATAGATGTTGAAACATTTACCATTCCAGATGTGACTTAAATGAACCTTCTATGTCTCATTAATCATAACTTATATTATGCAATGTCCATAGAAAAGAAGTCTCGGAAATGTTTCACAGATCAGCAAACATGTGCTGCAAACCTTGGAGCAGCAGTCAATGAACAACGATATGGGTATTGGTGTTGAAAGGAATATTTTGTTTATATGTGGGAATTGTAGTCGGGCTATATGGTGATGGTGACTAGTATGAGCTCTGTAGATTGTGTGTGAGGGCGTAGTTAGTAGGTATAGTTTTGTGTCTGTAGTTAGCAGCGGCGCCAAATCCTATCCAAACCCTGACCAAATCTTGTATAAGAGCTACCCTAAATGATAGACAGCAGATGTAATGCTAGAACTATATTTTATAAAAAGCATTTTTTGTTTGTTTGAATATTGGTTATGTAATTTTCCTTATTTTTTTTTTATTAGTAGTGTTAAGAAGGCCCTTTTTGTCAAGTTAATTTTGGGCACTATTCCATGTATTGATCAGGAGTAAGAAACTCCGCTGATTTTGTGGTAACCTGTAAACCTGAGCCGGCCGAAGTGGCCGTGCGATTAAAGGCGCTGCAGTCTGGAACCGCAAGACCGCTACGGTCGCAGGTTCGAATCCTGCCTCGGGCATGGATGTTTGTGATGTCCTTAGGTTAGTTAGGTTTAACTAGTTCTAAGTTCTAGGGGACTAATAACCTCAGCAGTTGAGTCCCATAGTGCTCAGAGCCATTTGAACCATTTTTTTGTAAACCTGATATTTTGTAACGATCTCTGTGAGCGCAGTTCTTAAGTGGGTGCAAGGCCGCCTAGGGAGCCTCCGCATCAGAAAGCACAGGGCTTGGTCCACCGGCAGGCGTTGCAGAACCCTGGTATCAACGGCGAAGCAGTGGTGCGGCGAGCGGTCACAGCTGTTTCCCCATCAGAGGGGAGGGGATGCTGGTCTTCCCCCAAGCCCAGGCTCACACCGGGGCCCGCAGGCGTGTCACCACGGGAGCGCCAGCTGATGGCCGGCGTTCCACTCCATGCGCTAGTCATCTGGCAAGCGAAAGGGAAAGTACGACGCACGCCAGGCGAGGCCGCCGATCCCTGAGCGCCGCTAGTCCAGACGGCCGCTGCGGTGAGGTAACGCCCACTGCCCGGAGAGACGCGGATCCCACCACTGACGCATCAGCTGAGACGGTGCAAAGAGGCGATAAGCGGGTCTCAAGCACGACACCCGCACGAGTTTACGTCGACCTCGATGCGACGGAGAAGAGCACGTGTCTCTCCATTGACACGACAGGAGACAGGGGCGTGTGTCGGTAGAACACATTCCTCCACAACACACGGACGACGACCGCCAAGCCGCCTTCTCGATGATGAGGCAGGGCCCACAAGTGGCGATGTCCTGCAAATCTGCAACGCCGAACCATCCCACAGTATGGACGCAGAGGGTGGAAACGGGCACGAGGCAACGTCGCGGGGTGCTGTCTAGGATGAACAACCTGGGTTACAACGGACGTTACAATCAACGCCGCGGCGAACTCCCCAGTTCAGTATTGTGGTCCCCTAGTAGCTTATCCTCCAAGTCGCTTTTAGAAGAGACGCCCACCCCAGCACCTAAAGAGAATACCCAGTGAAAATACCATGTGACGAAACTGCAAAATGACAGCGTGTCAACGAGCTGGTTTCTGGATGTGTTTTTGTACTCATGTCTTATTTTCCATAGTTGGTTATTTACCAGCTGTCATTCCATTGGTCCATTGGTTTCATTAATGATTTTGTGTCACTGTATTTGTTATGCACATTGAGCTTTGCACTTTCACGTAGAAGTTTTTATATATGTCAGCACCAGCTGACACTCCTTTGGCCCTTGGTAATGATTTTGCATCATTGTATTTGTTTATATATGTATATATTTTGTGTACCTGTTCATCTATGTCTCTAAGTTAACTCTGATAATTGGTTAAAGCAATTTTAAAATAACATCTCACGTTTGTTGTCGTGGTAGGTCAGATGACATGATGTTAGTGTACAATATCACGCTTAATTTATTTTGTTCTGTTTGCCTTGCGGACCACATGAGGTCACAATTATTGACTAAGGTCAGATAAAACTCATTCGGATATAAGAGATCAATCAATTCTTTTGTGCAGCTGTTTGCCTGTTGCAATTGTTGCTCTTTAGGGTATGTTTGTTTCGAAGACTGTTGGCGAATCTCCTAGCATGGCGAGAAAATTCGCGGCACACTCTTGTCCGGGACGTTTGGGGTGCTGAAAGGGTCCTGTAGCCACCTTTCATTAGTCCGGTAGCCCATTTTCATTACCATTTCTCTTTCTTTTCCTTGTTTCTCTTTTCTCTTTACTCTCATAGTGGCGTGATTGAATGAATGTGGTTGTGTGTCACGTTGCTAGACGGTGGCGTAGTCTGCTGCAGAAAGTCTGCGATAGTCGTACAGATTCAGCAGCAGTTGTACAGAATAGCCAACTCTCATAGTGGTCAAGTAGGTAAAGAGGTTTGCGCTACTTGTGAGAAATCCACCTACGTTAGGTTGGTGGCGGAAATGGCATCTTTGGATTTTCCGGTCCACGCGGAGCGTGGAGGAAGCTGGAGAGGAAAAAGGGTGGCAGTCGGCCGCCGGTACGGGAAGCGTCCGCAGCTGTGCTCCAGTCGAAGAAGGGTGAGTTAGACTGACCGCGTGGCGCGTTGTTACTTGGCGAGGGGAGAGCTGTTAGCTTTTGGTCTCGCTTTTCAACTCTGAAAGATTGCTTTGCCTTGTCGCAGCGAGGAATGCAATACTTTGGCAGATGTTTCACTTAGTAAATTTCTATAGCAGACTTGGATCCACCGGAAGAGCGCCACACAAAGGTGTCGATAAGAAGTGAGCACTCGCTTCTGTATGAATGTCTGTTTGCCTTCAGCTGTGCCTGTATAAGCTTTCATTTTTCTAAATATTAATAGCTTTGCCTTTTCGTAAATTTTCCTTGCTCTATGTGTCTTTCGTCCTTGTGGAGCCGACCACGTGATTGAACATTAAAGTTTTGTTGGGCTACCGTCATTACTAACTGTCCGATCTCATGTTTGTTTTAAAGAACGTTAACCGCTCATGATTGTGTGATGTGATATTGCTGTAACTTGGACACGATACCTACGAAGTGCGTCTCCACAAACCACGTGGGCACGCAGGTGTACTGCGAAATGTGTACCGCTTTACGAGTTATTGCGATCAGGCAACAGCAGTGGTATGAATGATTCACACCAATGATTTTAGGTGTAGATTATAACCGTGAATGTATCGATGCTTTTCTTTAATGTCTTAGGAATAAATGATTTTATTCACAATTTTCTCTTGTGTTCCGAGGTTATGTTTTGCACTTAAGCCACTCACCTCATAGCTTTCCCGTTAGCACATCCAACGCGTTTCCTTACACACAGGTCCAGTGATTAGTTTCCTCTTTTATTTTAAAACAAGTGTTTTAGATTACTTCTTATTTTGAGGTGTGTTGCTGGAAGCTGATCTTATGCAGTGTTCATGCATGTTCTATTTTATTTTAAATGTTTGATTGTCGTGAACAGTGCATGGGCAATACTATTAATTACATTGTATCCGCTATGAGCGACATCACCATGTATGCATTTTTGTGTGTTTTTGGTCTGTGATCAAATTAATTTATTTTCCGACTCGACCAAACCTTCGATTATTTGTATGGTTAGAGTCGGTGGCGACCCTAATCTTCTCACGTTAACTTCTCAAGCAATAAGTATTTACATTCCCAATAATAACGTAATAACCCGTAGAAACAGGTTAGTTACAGAAGTTCTAATGGTCCTTGACCGGAGTCAATTTCAACCACCTGCAGATATTTTGCAGTCAGAAGATGGAAACATAAAAACTTTGTTTATGTCAAAAAACACAGTTGCAGGGAAAGTAAAGTATCGAACTGGAAAAGGTGTCTGAAAATGAGGAATACAAAAATAGCCAAAAATATTAAAGAGAAACAAAATGCTTATAACGTCTATTTACAAACATGAGCAAATGAAGACTGAGAAATAAATAAACAGAAAAGAAATAAAACAAACAATTTAACAAACAGATACCGTAGTGCATCCTGAAAAAGATTCATTGCTAACTTTGATCATGACATTCACGGAAGAAATAATATAGCGTTTAAACTTATGCAGCATATGAATAAATCAGATAAACATACTGCTAACATCAATATGATTACTACAGAACATCAGTGGATACAACATTACAGAAATTTATGATACCATGAAACTTTTCAGTTAGTAAGAAGATAGAGAATAGATTGAAATGAAAGAACGTTGATAGAACGTCACAAAATAGATTGCCAAAAAAAGGTAATGAATTATTGGCAGATTGTAAAGAGAGACCAGAAGAGGTGACAGCACTACCTTATCCTTTGAAGGAGATGAAGATGATGACGATGATGATGATGAACACAGCGGCATTAACTCAATCGCTTGCTCATGGAGTCATAGGAGCATTTAAGGGTCACTGTCGTCCTGAACTGCCCACTTAAATAAAAAATGCAGATGATGAGGAAGTCGAAGTATTCTTGAACTCTGTAACTCTGAATACTGTTGCGTATTCAGTAAGAAAATGAAACAGATGAAGAACGTAGAGACAAATTCCAGGGGCAGTGACACCCAGCCTGCACATGATACTCTACACTGCAACACTGATCTTGAAGACTTGAACCGCTGGGCATTCGTCGATAATGAGGAACTGATCGGAAATGGTAAATGAAAAAGATATTACTGATGCTGTACAGAATGAAAATAGTAAAGCAGTCGAAAATAAGGATGATGAACCATGAACCATGAACCATGAACCATGGACCTTGCCGTTGGTGGGGAGGCTTGCGTGCCTCAACGATACAGATAGCCGTACCGCAGGTGCAACCACAATGGAGGGGTATCTGTTGAGAGGCCAGACAAACGTGTAGTTCCTGAAGAGGGGCAGCAGCCTTTTCAGTAGTTGCAGGGGCAACGTTCTGGATGATTGACTGATCCGGCCTTGTAACACTAACCAAAATGGCCTTGCTGTTCTGGTACTGCGAACGGCTGAAAGCAAGGGGAAACGACAGCCGTAATTTTTCCCGAGGACATGCAGCTTTACTGTATGATTAAATGATGATGGCGTCCTCTTGGGTAAAATATTCCGAAGGTAAAATAGTCCCCCATTCGGATCTCCGGGCGGAGACTACTCAAGAGGACGTCGTTAACAGGGAGAAAGAAAACTGGCGTTATACGGATCGGAGCGTGGAATGTCAGATCCCTTAATCGGACAGGTAGGTTAGAAAATTTAAAAAGGGAAATGGATAGGTTAAAGTTAGATACAGTGGGAATTAGTGAAGTTCGATGGCAGGAGGAACAAGACTTCTGGTCAGGTGAATACAGGGTTATAAATACAAAATCAAATAGGGGTAATGCAGGAGTAGGTTTAATAATGAATAAAAAATAGGAGTACGGGTAAGCTACTACAAACAGCATAGTGAACGCATTATTGTGGCCAAGATAGACAGGAAGCCCACACCTACTACAGTAGTACAAGTTTATATGCCAACTAGCTCTGCAGATGACGAAGAAATTGATGAAATGTTTGATGAGATAAAAGAAATTATTCAGGTGGTGAAGGGAGACGAAAATTTAATAGTCATGGGTGACTGGAATTCGTCAGTAGGAAAAGGGAGAGAAGGAAACATAGTAGGTGGATATGGATTGGGGGGAAGAAATGAAAGAGGAAGCCGCCTTGTAGAATTTTACACAGAGCATAACTTAATCATAGCTAATACTTGCTTTAAGAATCATGAAAGAAGGTTGTATACATGGAAGAACCCTGGAGATACTAAAAGGTATCAAATAGATTATATAATGGTAAGACAGAGATTTAGGAACCAGGTTTTAAATTGTAAGACATTTGCAGGGGCAGATGTGGACTCTGACCACAATCTATTAGTTATGAACTGTAGATTAAAACTGAAGAAACTGCAAAAAGATGGGAATTTAAGGAGATGGGACCTGGATAAACTGAAAGAACCAGAGATTGTACACAGTTTCAGGGAGAACATAAGGGAAAAATTGACAGGAATCGGGGAAAGAAATACAGTAGAAGAAGAATGGGTAGCTTTGAGGGATGAAATAGTGAAGGAAGCAGGCTAGTAGAAACCCTTGGGTAACAGAAGAAATATTGAATTTTATTGATGAAAGGAGAAAATATAAAAACGCAGTAAATGAAGCAGGCAAAAAGGAATACAAACGTCTCAAAAATGATATCGACAGGAAGTGCAAAATGGCTAAGCAGGAATGGCTAGAGGACAAATGTAAGAATGTAGAGGCTTATCTCACTAGGGGTAAGATTGATACTGCCTACAGGAAAATTAAAGAGACCTTTGGAGAAAGGAGAACCACTTGCATGAATATCAAGAGCTCATATGGAAACCCAGTTCTAAGCAAAGAAGGGAAAGAAGAAAGGTGGAAGGAGTATATAGAGGGCCTATACAAGGGCGAAGTACTTGAGGATAATATTATGGAAATGGAAGAGGATGCAGATGAAGAGGAAATGGGAGATATGATATTGCGTGAAGAGTTTGACAGAGCATTGAAAGACCATAGTCGAAACAAGGCCCCCGGAGTAGACAACATTCCATTAGAACTACTGACAACCTTGGGAGAGCCAGTCCTGACAAAACTCTAACATCTGGTGAGCAAGATGTATGAGACAGGCGAAATACCCTCAGACTTCAAGAAGAATATAATAATTCCAATCCCAAAGAAAGCAGGTGTTGACAGATGTGAAAATTGCCGAACTATCAGTTTAATAAGTCACAGCTGCAAAATACTAACGCGAATTATTTACAGACGAATGGAAAAACTGATAGAAGCCGACCTGGGGGAAGATCAGTTTGGATTCCGTAGAAATTTTGGAACACTTGAGGCAATACTGACCCTACGACTGATCTTAGAAGAAACATTAAGGAAAGGCAAACCTACGTTTCTAGCATTTGTAGACTTAGAGTAAGCTTTTGACAATGTTTATTGGAATACTGTCTTTCAAATTCTGAAGGTGGCAGAGGTAAAATACAGAGATCGAAAGACTATTTACAATTTTTACAGAAAGCAGATGGCAACTATAAGAGTAGAGGGGTATGAAAGGAAGCAGTGGTTGGGAAGGGAGTGAGACAGGGTTGTAGCCTATCCCCGATGTTATTCAATCTGTATATTGAGCAAGCAGTAAAGGAAACAAAAAAAATTTGGGGTAGGATTTAAAATCCATGGAGAAGAAATAAAACCTTTGAGGTTCGCCAATGACATAATAATTCTGTCAGAGACAGCAAATGACCTGGAACAGCTGCTGAACGGAATGGACAGTGTCTTGACAGGAGGATATAAGATGAACATCAACAAAAGCAAAACGAGGTTAATGGAATGTAGTCGAATTAAGTCGGATGATGTTGAGGGAATTAGATTCGGGAATGAGACACTTAAAGTAGTAAAGGAGTTTTGCTATTTGGGGAGCAAAATAACTGATGATGGTCGAAGTAGAGAGGATATAAAATGTAGACTGGCAATGGCAAGGAAAACGTTTCTGAAAAAGAGAAATTTGTTAAAATCGTGTATAGATTTAAGTGTCAGGAAGTCGTTTCTGAAAGTATTTGTATGGGGTGTAGCCATATGTGGAAGTGAAACGTGGACGATAAATAGTTTGGACAAGAAGAGAATAGAAGCTTTCGAAATGAGGTGCTACAGAAGAATGCTGAAAACTAGATGGGTAGATCATATAACTAATGAGGAGGTACTGAATAGAATTGGGGAGAAGAGAAATTTTTGTGGCACAACTTGACTAGAAGAAGGGATCGGTTGGTAGGACATGTTCTGAGACATCGAGGGATCACCAATTTAGTATTGGAGGGCAGCGTGGAGGGTAAAAATCGTAGAGGGAGACCAAGAGATGAATACACTAAGCAGATTGAGAAGGATGTAGGTTGCAGTAGGTACTGGGAGATGAAGAAGCTTGCACAGGATAGAGTAGCATGGAGAGCTGCATCAAACCAGTCTCAGGACTGAAGACCTCAACAACAACAACAACAACAACTAGAAAACATAGCAATTGTCCCAATGTAGTTGAAATATTGGATCACATAAAAGAAGTGATTATGCGAATGGAGAGGCAAAGTGAGCAAAACCCTACTCGGTTGCTGCCGCTGATAAACATAAAACAATACACAAAAGAAAATGCGCGAAACGATCCACAAAAAATATCCGACTGACATCTTTAACGCAGTGCAAAAATTAACATACAGTGCCTTGCAGGTTATGTTGTAAATATTGGAGTATTTTGTAGTGTACTTTATACACTGTACATCACGCCGTTGGTACCAGCGAGACAATACTTTGGCGTAATTGGTCTGAGAAGTGACCAACTCATTTATATAAAACAAGCAATTCTAGAGCCTTCCATCCAACCCCACCCCCATCCCTCCCTCCTCCTCCCAGCGGATTAACTTCTGCAGCGGTCCAAGCTAAGTGTTAAGTTTTTAAATGTTGTTTTACGTCTGATGTTCTTTACACTGAAATACTAAACAGTATACAGAATCACACTGGATTATGTGATTTTACAAACTTTCCAAGCGTAGTTTGTCATTCGTCATCTCACTCTCGATAAACCGCCTCTATGCAAGAACAATTAGATAAAGCACATCCACAGATAACCGCGTTATTTCGGATGTTAGTGTATATTATGCAGAAACTCTGTTTCTGCGGCACCTTCGTTTTCAAATTATTCTCCAACACTCTTGTCTTGCTACGTTCGAAGTAGAACATAATGCACAAGAGGACAATAATGTGCAGGTCAGCGCAGGCAAAGCGAGAATTTCTGGCCAAAAGAGGTGTTCTAGTGCCAAACAACTACCTTAATCCCTGAGAACGTGCGTCGTGAGCATGATGTTATACAGAAGTGAATTTAAAACAGAGAGCTGAATCCGAGATGTGGTGCTAGGCAAGGGTGCTGGAAATTGAGTGGACTGATAAGAAATCATCACACTGAGTAGAAATGACAAGGAGAAGAACATGTGAAAAATGTGAATAGACTTCTCGGGTTTGCCGCCCGATGACATTGTGCAAGACCCACAATATTTCATCGACATGTACGACGTCGACAGGTGGTGGTAGTTGCTGTCATCACAGCTGCAATACGAGACTGGTGATAGTCGCACTGTGGCGTCGAATTTCACCAGGCCAGAAGCAGCAATTATGCAAGCGCAGGGAAGCGTTCACAGCTGGATGTAAATGCGCTCATACTGCCGAAGAGGGCTTTCCACGCGTGTGCTGTGGGCAATGACTGTGTTGTCGGACACTCCTTTGGTTAAGTTCTAGGCGACTAATGACCTGAGAAGTTAAGTCGCATAGTGCTCCGAGCCATTTGAACTCCTTTGGTTAAGGGGATAGTTAACTCTGCCGTTATGTCCTTCCGATTACATACCGGAGGAGCCTTTTTTCTTCTGTGTTAATTTAACATGAGCCAATGCTGGATTCCGGGGAGCGCTTAGTTCAAACCCCGCATCCTTGTTGATGCTGTGTATGGATATCTATGGTCTCCTTGACAGCACAATCCCGGATCGATGACGCTTACGCCGGCCAGTGTGGCCGAGCGGTTCTACGCGCTTCAGTCTGGAACCGCGCGACCGCTACGGTCGCAGGTTCGAATCCTGCCTCGGGCATGGATGTATGTGATGTCCTTGGGTTAGTTAGGTTTAAGTAGTTCTAAGTTCTAGGGGACTCCTGACCTCAGATGTTAAGTCCCATAGTGCTCAGAGAAATTTGAACCATTTGATGGCGCTTACGATAAATCTTGAATCTTCTCGTAAAGCATGCGATGTTGTGTATTCTACCTACACTCTGCTACCGCTGATTTATAAGGTTTGCAAAAGCGTGTACTCGTACGTCGATGGTGCTCAACATAACTTCCTTGCACAGCGCGACATGTCTCCCAATATAAGGTTCCCGCAATGGCACGCGATCTTATATGTAAGTTGCGTATCTGCGTATCATATCTATGACCAAGATCGTCTTTGACTAAACACAAAAAAATTCTTGAGTTTTGACTGACGGACTTTTCTATTCTTGAAGATATAAAGCCAAATACGGCAACAAAGCCGTTGCAACATCTTCATTTACATCGCCACATAGACCTCGCCTTTGCTCGGAATGCACTCCATATCTGTTTATCAGAATAAAGGTGATGTCCAACTTTGTGTCGATAAAATATTGTGGGACATGTACGTTGTTATCTAGCGCCAAACGCGATAAGTCTGTATGCAACAGATCCATCGGGAGAGCTTGCAAAGTCATTTCAGTTAGAAAATATTGACAAGAAAAAGAGATGACTGGAGTAGTGTTATAACATCAAGGAATAACTTCTGTAGTGTCAGTGCCATTTAAAGCACATTATCTTTGAAAATATGTGTTGGAATGTTGCAGCAGCAGCTGAAAGCTGGCAAATGTAGGGTGTTGTCATTTCAGTTAGAGCAGACAAGTTGTTGCGTTATTGCGAAAGGGGCCAGACCTGCGCGGTGCGGCGGTATTGCACACTACTTGCAGTGCAAGCAAGGGGTTACTCCTTCATCAGGTTTCAGTGATGTTGCCGAGTAAGTGACTAGAAGCAGTATACTGGCATAATACACTCCTGGAAATTGAAATAAGAACACCGTGAATTCATTGTCCCAGGAAGGGGAAACTTTATTGACACATTCCTGGGGTCAGATACATCACATGATCACACTGACAGAACCACAGGCACATAGATACAGGCAACAGAGCATGCACAATGTCGGCACTAGTACAGTGTATATCCACCTTTCGCAGCAATGCAGGCTGCTATTCTCCCATGGAGACGATCGTAGAGATGCTGGATGTAGTCCTGTGGAACGGCTTGCCATGCCATTTCCACCTGGCGCCTCAGCTGGACCAGCGTTCGTGCTGGACGTGCAGACCGCGTGAGACGACGCTTCATCCAGTCCCAAACATGCTCAATGGGGGACAGATCCGGAGATCTTGCTGGCCAGGGTAGTTGACTTACACCCTCTAGAGCACGTTGGGTGGCACGGGATACATGCGGACGTGCATTGTCCTGTTGGAACAGCAAGTTCCCTTGCCGGTCTAGGAATGGTAGAACGATGGGTTCGATGACGGTTTGGATGTACCGTGCACTATTCAGTGTCCCCTCGACGATCACCAGTGGTGTACGGCCAGTGTAGGAGATCGCTCCCCACACCATGATGCCGGGTGTTGGCCCTGTGTGCCTCGGTCGTATGCAGTCCTGATTGTGGCGCTCACCTGCACGGCGCCAAACACGCATACGACCATCATTGGCACCAAGGCAGAAGCGACTCTCATCGCTGAAGACGACACGTCTCCATTCGTCCCTCCATTCACGCCTGTCGCGACACCACTGGAGGCGGGCTGCACGATGTTGGGGCGTGAGCGGAAGACGGCCTAACGGTGTGCGGGACCGTAGCCCAGCTTCATGGAGACGGTTGCGAATGGTCCTCGCCGATACCCCAGGAGCAACTGTGTCCCTAATTTGCTGGGAAGTGGCGGTGCGGTCCCCTACGGCACTGCGTAGGATCCTACGGTCTTGGCGTGCATCCGTGCGTCGCTGCGGTCCGGTCCCAGGTCGACGGGCACGTGCACCTTCCGCCGACCACTGGCGACAACATCGATGTACTGTGGAGACTTCACGCCCCACGTGTTGAGTAATTCGGCGGTACGTCCACCCGGCCTCCCGCATGCCCACTATACGCCCTCGCTCGAAGTCCGTCAACTGCACATACGGTTCACGTCCACGCTGTCGCGGCATGCTACCAGTGTTAAAGACTGCGATGGAGCTCCGTATGCCACGGCAAACTGGCTGACACTGACGGCGGCGGTGCACAAATGCTGCGCAGCTAGCGCCATTCGACGGCCAACACCGCGGTTCCTGGTGTGTCCGCTGTGCCGTGCGTGTGATCATTGCTTGTACAGCCCTCTCGCAGTGTCCGGAGCAAGTATGGTGGGTCTGACACACCGGTGTCAATGTGTTCTTTTTTCCATTTCCAGGAGTTTAGATGCGCTCCTATCGTATACGAATAGCTGTCAATTTTGTAGCAGTTTCATTCACATCCCAGGAGCTCCCCTAGGACGCTGGGGAAATGCCACACAAACGGACCACATGGAACCACAAAATGGTTGAAATGGCTCTGAGTATTAGGGGACTTAACTTCTGAGGTGATCAATCCCCTAGAACTTAGAACTACTTAAACCTAACTAACCTAAGGACATCACAAACATCCATGCCCGAGGCAGGATTCGAACCTGCGACCGTAGCGGTCACGCGGTTCCAGACTGAAGCGCCTAGAACCGCACGGCCACATCGGCCGACCACGGAACCACAAGCAGCAGTCAGAAGTTGGTGTCGTCGTTGCAGTACCAGCTTCCAGCACTGAGTCCACCCTCCGTACTTAGTGCCACAGTGCATTCCTGGCCCTCCTCAGCAACAGCCAGACTCCTGCCCTGCGGGCAGCAGATGGAGGCCCTTGCAAGGTGGCCGTCCTTCGCCGCCTCAGTGGGCGTGTCTCCAAGCTGCACGCAGTGGACACTTAAGTGTAGCCATTCATTGCAGAATTGGCTATCTGTGCACGATTGCTATTTCCTTTCGTGCATCACTGACGGCTAGGGTGCAAGATTCCTTCTTTCTTCCGTGCATCACTGCTGGCCAGTGCTCGTGGCTCACGCAATACAATCGTGTGCTAGGCATCGATTGCAAGCGTCAGCAAAGCTGGGCGCATGCGTGTTGCAACCAGCTGGCCTGTGGCTTGCTGTCATCCTGCCAGGAACCTATCCTCTTCTCGTGGAGTGCAGGCTCGATCACCTCCCTAAATCGATAGAGTGCTAATGTAACAGTGCGAAATGAAACACTAATTTCGACAACCGTCTCGACCCTCCACCATCTGTCATCCTGACGTAATAGTCACGCCTCCACTCCCGGGTCGACTGTACTTGCGCGGTACCTGTGTGAGCTGTAGTGGGTAAAAATTAAAAACGACGACAGAGGTTGGGATACATCTAACAGATAACCGAGGGCGTTGGGTGGAAATGACACTCTAAAATGAAGAGGCTGGTACGGGAGAGGAACGAGTGAAGGATATCATCGAACTGGTCAGGAGACTGATGGCTAGAGTTCCGCTCTACCAAAACTATGGTTCGGTAGTTTTGGGACCCTACATAAATGACGTTGTAAGTGATAGGATAACCTGCAATAGTATCGGTAGCGTTGGTAGGGAAAGAAACATGAATATGTAACAGAGAAATTGGGAACCGACGACTTATCTTTTTTTGTTGTTGTTGTTGTTAATTAGACCCACACATTATTCAGTGTAGTGACCCGCCATGTTAGCCGAGAGCGCTAATGAGCTGCTTCCTGGACCCGCCGGATTAACGACGAGGGTCAGTGTGCCAGCCAGCCTGGATGTGGTTTTTAGGCGGTTTTCCACATCCCTCTAGGTGAATACCGGGCTGGTCCCCACGTTCCGCCTCAGTTAGTTACACGACTCACAGACATTTGAAACACATCCGCACTTTTCCATGATTTACACTAGCCGCAGACAGATGGGGTACTCTGATTCCATCCCAGAGGTACGGGGTGGCGGCTGGAAGGGCATCCGGTTCCCCCTTCACATAAACATGCCAAATCCGATTTCACCACGGCCATCCCGAGCAAAATGCGGGACAAAGGCGCAAGTGATAGATAGAATAGAATTATTCAGTGTATTATTATACAGGGCGAGTCACGTAAGAGGTAACACCCCTTTTATTTCGTGAAGGGTTGTACATTTCGAAACGCGGTTTTCGACAAATGTTAGAACGTGGAGGGGCACGTACGTTTTTGTTTGGTTAATGTTTTTAGCATTGGTATCAGCTGAGATATTGAAGTAAATACTTTTTTTTAAGGTAACCGTATACTTTTGATAATTTCGATAGCTCTTGAGAAGACAATTACAGTATCATAGCTTTTGTTAATGTTGACGTTGAAACCTATCGTACAGAAATCCGGAAAGTGTCGTATAATGTGTGAGCACGGTGGCTGGAAACGGCATTTGCAAACACTGCGTTGCAGGAGTCTCTGATCAGGCAGCATAGTTGTATACCGTAAGGTAGGCCTGCGCTACGGGAATAGAACTGTATTTCCACGTGAACCAAGTTAGGATCTAGATACAGGTTCACCTACGAATGTTCTATATGGAAACATGCCATAGGCTAGAATGTAGCGCATCACAAAAGACTTAGGAAAACTATTTAACATTTACGTATCCTCCCAGATTTATGTGAGCTGAAACAGAGAAATCAATTGTTCGTTCTTCAAAAATAAAGAGGTCTTATACTCTGCTGCATTAAATATTTAAATGTTAGAAGCAAGATTTTACCTATCTTTTCCTGTACGTGGTTCTGTTCTTTTTAGAGCTAAATTACATGCGTCGGACAACCGTCTCTACCTACATTGCTCTAAGTTATACCATATCGGATACATTCGTTGAACTAATGATTTTATTAAAGATACTTTGATGATCACATGTACGCAGCAAATTAAACATTTTTCTTAACGAAACGTTGTTTCATGTTGAACGTAAGCGAGCTACGTGTTATAATCGCTCTCGACTTATTTGACACTGAAATGCAATTATGTACACACGTAAATGAAATAAACAATTTACTAACAATGATTTCGTAATCACCCACATCACATAACACAAATTCCGTCTTTCAAAAAAATTACTTTATCCTTTACTTAAGCATGTGTTCAAACTGCCGACCATGGACTGAAAGGCACACTAGCAATCGTCGTTCGAAAGCACGATGAACAGATATAGTTACAGTGGATGATACGGTAGATCATGCACTGGTGATTCGAGGACACATATCATCTGACGTAATTGCCTCTTCGACATATGCAGCATCTATGAGTGCTCACCAAAGAAAGAAATCAAGAGAAGTCAAATCGGGGGACGTCGCAGGTCATTTGATAACAAAATTCCATCCTAGCCAAAGTTCACGAAAGTTTTCATTCAATATTGACATTGTAACACGGGGCGAGTGAGCTGGGCAACCGTCGAGTTGCAGCCACATACAGTGTCGAATATTCAGTGGTATCTCTTCTAGAAGAATCAGCAGAATGTTCGTCAGAAAGCGTGCGTATGAGTGTACATTTAGAACGCCTGAGATGAATCAAGGTCCCACAATGTAATTTCCTACGATGCCGCATCATACTTTGCGCTCCACGGCCGTTGATGTAGAACCTGGCAAAGCCAGTGTGGATTTTCGGCTGCCCAGTAGCCCATGTTACCAAATTTACATTAGGGTGGTTAGTAAACATTGCTTCATCGGTAAAGAGCACACGTCGGGGAAACGTGGGGTCATCTCACAGTTGCTGGAGGGCAAATAGACAAAATTCTGAACGACGTTTCAAGTCACGGTCGTCGAGTGTCTGATGTAGTAACAGATGATAGGGATGAAAATTCTGACGATGCAGGAGGCAAGTGACAATCGTCTAGTTGATTTCGCATTCTTGGCAATATGTCACTGTATCACTGTGCGCATTCATTTGCGTCCTAGCCAAAACAGCTGCTTCGCGTTCTCTGTCAGTTGCAGTATTCTTTCTTGTCCTCTTTTTGACGTTCAAGCAGCCTAACGTCTTAATAATTCGTGCAACTGCCTGGCTCGTCGGATAACGGCGATCCGTATAAATATCCCTATACCACTGTACTGTTTTTACGACGTTTATTTTACATTGACCATATACAAGAAGTATATCCAATTTCTCCTCATAGGTGTACGTGTTTACACGCAACGAATGTTGAAGCAGGAATGAGCGGCCTGCAGTACAGACAAGCAAACAGGCAACTGGATTGACACGCTGACATAGTGTAGCACAAGAGCTCTGTTTGGCGTTGTCTGCACCACTAATGCCGTTTCCTTTCGCCGTGTTCTCAAATTTTTGGACATTTCTCGAATTGTTTTAGACAGGTTTCAACGTCAACGTTAACAAACGCTATATCATTGTAACTGTCTTCTCAAGAGCTGTGTATGCAGTTACAAAAAGTATACGGTTACATTTAAAACAAACGTACTTGCCTCAATATCTCCGATGATATCAGTGCTAAAAACATTAACCGAGCAAAAAACTACGTGCCCTTCGACCCTCTAACATTCGTTGAAAAGCGCGTTTCGGGAAGTGTAACCGTCCACGAAATAAAAGGAGTATTACGTCTTATGTGTCTCACTCTGCATATACTTACAGAATGCAAATTGCATTTTATAAGTCATGCAGCTTTACTGTATGATTAAATGATGATGGCGTCCTCTTGGGTAAAATATTCCGGAGGTAAAATAGTCCCCCATTCGGATCTCCGTGCGGGGACTAATCAAGAGGACGTCGTTATCAGGAGAAAGAAAATTGGCGTTCTACGGATCGGAGCGTAGAATGTCAGATCCCTTAATCGGGCAGGTAGGTTAGAAAATTTAAAAAGGGAAATGGATAGGTTAAAGTTAGATATAGTGGGAATTAGTGAAGTTCGGTGGCAGGAGGAACAAGACTTTTGGTCAGGTGATTACAGGGTTATAAATACAAAATCAAATAGGGGTAATGCAGGAGTAGGTTTAATAATGAATAAAAAAAATAGGAGTGCGGGTTAGCTATTACAAACAGCATAGTGAACGCATTATTGTGGCCAAGATAGACACAAAGCCCGTGCCTACTACAGTAGTACAAGTTTATATGCCAACTAGCTCTGCAGATGATGAAGAAATTGATGAAATGTATGACGAGATAAAAGAAATTATTCAGGTAGTGAAGGGAGACGAAAATTTAATAGTCATGTGTGACTGGAATTCGTCAGTAGGAAAAGGGAGAGAAGGAAACATAGTAGGTGGATATGGATTGGGGGGAAGAAATGAAAGAGGAAGCCGCCTTGTAGAATTTTACACAGAGCATAACTTAATCATAGCTAACACTTGGTTCAAGAATCATGAAAGAAGGTTGTATACCTGGAAGAATCCTGGAGATACTAAAAGGTATCAGATAGATTACATAATGGTAAGACAGAGATTTAGGAACCAGGTTTTAAATTGTAAGACATTTCCAGGGGCAGATATGGATTCTGACCACAATCTATTGGTTATGAACTGCAGATTGAAACTGAAGAAACTGCAAAAAGGCGGGAATTTAAGGAGATGGGACCTGGATAAACTGAAAGAACTAGAGGTTGTAGAGAGTTTCAGGGAGAGCATAAGGGAACAATTGACAGGAATGGGGGAAAAAAATACAGTAGAAGAAGAATGGGTAGCTCTGAGGGATGAAGTAGTGAAGGCAGCAGAGGATCAAGTAGGTAAAAAGACGAGGGCTAGTAGAAATCCTTGGGTAACAGAAGAAATATTGAATTTAATTGATGAAAGGGGAAAATATAAAAATGCAGTAAATGAAGCAGGCAAAAAGGAATACAAACGTCTCAAAAATGAGATCGACAGGAAGTGCAAAATGGCTAAGCAGGGATGGCTAGAGGACAAATGTAAGGATGTAGAGGCTTGTCTCACTAGGGGTAAGATAGATACTGCCTACAGGAAAATTAAAGAGACCTTTGGAGAGAAGAGAACCACTTGTATGAATATCAAGAGCTCAGATGGCAACCCAGTTCTAAGCAAAGAAGGGATGGCAGAAAGGTGGAAGGAGTATATAGAGGGTTTATACAAAGGCGATGTACTTGAGGACAATATTATGGAAATGGAAGAGGATGTAGATGAAGATGAAATGGGAGATAAGATACTGCGTGAAGAGTTTGACAGAGCACTGAAAGACCTGAGTCGAAACAAGGCCCCGGGAGTAGACAACATTCCATTGGAACTACTGATGGCCTTGGGAGAGTCCTGACAAAACTCTACCATCTGGTGAGCAAGATGTATGAGACAGGCGAAATACCCACAGACTTCAAGATGAATATAATAATTCCAATCCCAAAGAAAGCAGGTGTTGACAGATGTGAAAATTACCGAACTATCAGTTTAATAAGTCACAGCTGCAAAATACTAACGCGAATTCTTTACAGACGAATGGAAAAACTGGTAGAAGAGGACCTCGGGGAAGATCAGTTTGGATTCCGTAGAAATGTTGGAACACGTGAAGCAATACTAACCTTACGACTTATCTTAGAAGAAAGATTAAGAAAAGGCAAACCTACGTTTCTAGCATTTGTAGACTTAGAGAAAGCTTTTGACAACGTTAACTGGAATACTCTCTTTCAAATTCTGAAGGTGGTAGGGGTAAAATACACGGAGCGAAAGGCTATTTACAATTTGTACAGAAACCAGATGGCACTTATAAGAGTCGAGGGGCATGAAAGAGAAGCAGTGGTTGGGAAAGGAGTGAGACAGGGTTGTAGCCTCTCCCCGATGTTATTCAATCTGTATATTGAGCAAGCAGTAAAGGAAACAAAAGAAAAATTTGGGGTAGGATTTAAAATCCATGGAGAAGAAATAAAACCTTTGAGGTTCGCCAATGACATAGTAATTCTGTCAGAGACAGCAAAGGACTTGGAAGAGCAGTTGAACGGAATGGACAGTGTCTTGAAAGGAGGATATAAGATGAACATCAACAAAAGCAAAACGAGGATAATGGAATGTAGTGGAATTAAGTCGGGTGATGCTGAGGGGATTAGATTAGGAAATGAGACACTTAAAGTAGTAAAGGAGTTTTGCTATTTAGGGAGTAAAATAACTGATGATGGTCGAAGTAGAGAGGATATAAAATGTAGACCGGCAATGGCAAGGAAATCGTTTCTGAAGAAGAGAAATTTGTTAACATCGAGTATAGATTTAAGTGTCAGGAAGTCTTTTCTGAAAGTATTTGTATGGAGTGTAGCCATGTATGGAAGTGAAACATGGACGATAACCAGTTTGGACAAGAAGAGAATAGAAGCTTTCAAAATGTGGTGCTACAGAAGAATGCTGAAGATAAGGTGGGTAGATCACGTAACTAATGAGGAGGTATTGAATAGGATTGGGGAGAAGAGAAGTTTGTGGCACAACTTGACTAGAAGAAGGGATCGGTTGGTAGGACATGTTTTGAGGCATCAAGGGATCACAAATTTAGCATTGGAGGGCAGCGTGGAGGGTAAAAATCGTAGAGGGAGACCAAGAGATCAATACACTAAGCATATTGAGAAGGATGTAGGTTGCAGTAGGTACTAGGAGATGAAGAAGCTTGCACAGGATAGAGTAGCATGGAGAGCTGCATCAAACCAGTCTCAGGACTGAAGACCACAACACAAGTCACAAAACTTAGTTTATCGTGTACTTCTGCACCTCTTTGTAACCAAAGGAACACTTTTGATGTAAGTACAGTTTACATGTACAAACATAAAAATATGTATAATTATTGTTGTTATTTTGTACGCAATAGAACGTTCTACATCGTGATCGAAGGCAAGAGTCTGTGAAAGTGATGGAATGTTGAAGTTATGTATGGTATATGTTTGTTTTCGTTTTTTTTCCCTTTTGTTAATGTTGCGTTTTCTAGCGCTATATACGAAAATCTGTACTGTTTTCTTTATTTTTGTTACAACTTTCCTCTGTTTCACGTTACAAATCAACAATTGTCGAATAAAATCTCAATTAAACCTTGACAATTTCAATTTTGCTATAAATACTGTTTATTTTTAAATAACTGACACGAAGATAACTATGTAGGAAAAAAATGTTCCATAGATTACTCGCCCCTGTATATATTCTCAATCAGTATCTAGAAGGTAAACTGCTTTCAGCTTTTGGAGGAATCTAGTAAGACATTGATCGCATAAGTAAAGAAAGCGATTGTTATGATGTAACGCCTGATACGTATACAACACACTTAAACATGGTTCAAATGGCTCTGAGCACTACGGGACTTAATTGCTGAGGTCATCAGTCCCCAAGAACTTAGAACTACTTAAACCTGACTAACCTAATGACATCACACACATCCATGCCCGAGGCAGGATTCGAACCTGCGACCGTAGCGGTCTCGCGGTTCCAGACTGTAACGCCTAGAACCGCTCGGCCATCCCGGCCGGCCAACACACGTAACAAACAGGTAACTCGGCTACGACCTTAGTTAGCTCAGCAAAGCTAATTAGTCTCGAAATGCAAAATTTTGATGTAATTGTTGTTAGCGATTTGTCTTACGTTTTTTGGGGTGCTGAACACGAAGCTGTGGTTGTCCAACAAAAATTTTCTCCGCAAATATGAGAAATCATCAAAAAACTAAAAAAGTAACGTTTTTGTGGGTTTCAGCTTATAACTTGCAAAGCGAGCTATTTACACAAAAAGTAACCCAGTAATAAAATAAAGAGGAGGAAATTTCCTACAATTTATGCCTGTAACATCTTATTGTATGTTGTATGGTTTTTGAAGCTAAACAGTGTTAAAATATCAGTGAAAATCAGTAATTTTTGGATAACAGCAAAAAAAATAAATTGCAATGTTCCATTCAAGTGAGTTATTTCATCTGCAGTCCCTTGGCTTTCAATGTGTTTACCAGGCAAACCGTAGAAGAAGCGCTTCTTTTTGTTCTTTGTGACACTGGACTCAACTGCACATCCCCACTGTCCCTCTTTCTACTTGTGGCTGCGCCCCTCTCTCCCCTCCTCCCTTTGATGACGCTCATCTTGACCTGGCAGAAATTGTGTGGGGAGGTAGGTATTGACGCCTAAACGCCTCACAGTTCTCTTTTAGTCAGTTTGTTTGTGTTTTCACTGCCGCAGCCGTGTCATTTATCTCTCTCTGCAACGGCGTGATATTAATTTCGTTTCTGTGTTTTCGTTGAGATGCAGTGCAACAACTTCGTCGTAATGTCCAGTGATATGTGTTTCATATGTGAAAAAGACAGTGAAAGAGGTCAAGGAAACAAGAATAAAAACGTTACATGATGCTAGTAAGAAAAGAAAAGACAGGAAGGGAGCTGTTTTGACAGCAAAACATCTGTTAGACAAATTTGTTTCATGTCAGAAAAATTACATAAATGAAAGAAAGATAGCTACTCACCGGAAGAAAGCTGCCTGACGCAACACATCTACAGAAAAATTAAGATCACCCTCTGAGAATTTTTGTTTCAAAACACATCGTTTTGTGTGTATTCATGAAGATTATTCAAGGTCACAACAACGGCCGCCTTCTCATAAAAGTAATTTGGTACATCAAGTGACGAAAATAGAGATGAAAGATACAATTATTAAACAGGCTCAATTACGTGGAGATGATTTCGGTGCAGCAGTTGTCAGCAGAATCCAGCCGATAAAAGACATGGTTGTTACTGATTGTCAGTCCATGACAAATGTTTACTGTCTTCGTAGGGCCAAAGCTGATAAAAAAAAAGGTTGGCCCTCATGCTCAAGAGGTTGACAGGACTGTGAACGAACGTCAGTGATGAGGAACGTCAGTTTTCATTCGATCAACTCATTCGACTTGGATATTGGAAATGCATGGAGAAGATGTGATTATATCGAAGATAAAACTAATACAATCGTTTGTTTCAGAAATACTGGGCATAAGATTTTGACAAATGCGTGATACTACAAAAACGTTTATCAGAACGGGAAGAGAGACTTCGATTAGTTGAGACTGCGGCTGATATAATTCTTGAAGGGATACGATCAGTACCGTCGGCCATAGATGACAATCCTCCGAATTCTTTCTTGGACGAAAATGAGCGTAGTGCTCCGGAGGTTCTCAAAGCATTTTAGGAAGTCTTGTATTCAAGCAGTATCGAGGACAGCCCGACAACAGGAGAAAAAAGTTTTAGCCACTTCACAGAGTGTTATTAGCGCTGTCAGGGTAACTTCTTTCCCTCCCACTTACAAATTGGGCTGTCAGTTTTTTTTTTTTTTCATGTAAGAAGTATGGGTCTTGAACACTGATCGATGTTGTGTCACCCTCGGGATTTTGAGCCTCTTATTCCGAAGCTGTTCGTCTTGAATTGTCAGCAATGGTGAGACCACCACTAAAAGTAGACCCACCAGCTTTCCATCAATTTGTTCGTGAAAATGCAGACTTCAGCAATCGTACACTGGATGGACATAATACCTTCCATGCAGTGGGGGAAATACATTTGATAACACCTAGGAATGCTATTGCTCCAGATCAAATAACTGTACGAGCAAAGAAAACAGTAACAGCTGACCTAGTTGGTGAGAGCTGTGTCCTCAAAACACTTTAAGAAAGCGTGCTCTCTTGGCTTAACGAATATCAACATCGAGAACCTCAAACAGCTGTTTCTTTCACCTGATAACATCACACCCTCTTTGGCGGACCTGTCTTGGCTTTATGGCAAATGGAAAGATGTGCCCAGGATTCCATGCTGGAGTGGTTTCACGGAGAAAATCGCAAGTGGTCTCCTCTTTGACACCACCTATATTGGTTGTCTGCGGCTTACAAATGCTCCACCGTCTGATCAGGGTGCAGTGTATTCAGCTTTACTCAATTCTATAGAACAGAGAAAATTGATGAATCAACAAGCCACTGTGAACACCTTCGACCAGCCTCTATACCTAAAGGAAGGTTTATAGTAGCTTGCGAACAAGGATATCCCGATTTTGATAACGTCATCATTATAATAGGTGGGTTTCACCTGCTGATGTCGTTCTTGAAAGCCATAGGCCACTTAATGGATGGCAGTGGGATGAAGGAGATATTCAGTTCAATATATGCACTGCAATAAATAGAGAAAATCCTGAGAGGACATGCCTATTGGAGAGTCATTAGAGGACGTGCATTGTCCCATGTCACCCTGGCGAAAATTATGTTTGAGACAGCGAATTTAACCTCAGACCTCCAAGAAAACTTGTAGAATTTTTAAATGATTCAGACAGATCACTGATTTTGTTAGCACACGGAAAAGAGCGCATAGAGGAATTAAAAACCAAGTTGTCTGCACAGGTCCAAGCCTTAGCTGACCGTGGTGCTACTTCAAAGCTATGGATTCAGTACTTTGAAATAGTTACACTTGTTAAGATATTCATTGAAACTGAAAGATCAGGGAAATGGAATCTCCATCTCCAAGTTATCTGCCATATGCTTCGGTACTTCCATGCTAGCGGTCATTTTTGCATAACAGATGTTGCCGGCTTTACCTACAACACATGCACAACTTGAAAGACAAAATGAGCGATCAAGAATTCGAAATATTCACAGGCGGCAACTTCACAGTACAAAAGACCAGCAAATTCGGTGTGGAACATGACCGATATGACGACTGAGCAGTTCCTATTGAGGATCATGAAAACTGCTGGAGGAATGACGCATGGTCATGGGGTTACTGAAAGAATCCTCCTGAAAGTATCCTCTGTAGCTGGACTAGACGAATGACTTCCCTCCAAGGTACATGTGGGGAAATATGGATGATGTGTGGAGTAGCACTCACTAGTTCAGAACAACATGTGGAAATGAGAGAATCAAGGACTGAAAGTAATACAAATAATTTGAAAAAGTTAATGGATTGGTTTATGCACAGCTATCCTTTCCCTGATGTCGCAAACGTCTTGTCGGTTACCATTGGTGTTGTAGGAGCAAGCACCATAAAGTATCACATGGCCAAGGAGGCTGTACTTCTTCTAGTTGATAGGATTGTGAGTAGCGATGCTGAAACAGTTAAATTCTACAGGATAGACAGATTTTTGCCGCTTTCTACCATGAATAAAGCAATCAAAGTAAGTGATGAAACCATCCCCATCAGTCCTACGACTATTTTTCAAAGAATAACAATTGCAGAACAGTATGATGAAGAGCTAGAAGAGTTCTTAAAATATGAACTGTCTCCTAATCCATTGTCTCTCTTTGAAGCCTTTGGTATAAGAAAAGGTACCAAGTGTGCTTTATACAAAGCATTTACACCAACTCAACAGGCAAATCTCCAAGGATGTGTGTACGTCATAGATGGAGGATACTTGCTGCACAGACTCATCTGCACCAGGGGCCAATCATTTTCATCAGTTATGTTTCATTTATTAAACACAAGTACAACGACAGTGCTGCCGTCGTTTTCGATGGTTACCCTCAAGAAGGTGCTAAATATGCTAAGAGAACTAGAAGATCACGCAAACAAATGTCAGTAGATGTGATGTTCGACGAACCAATGATCCCGACAATGACACAAGAAAAATTTCTAGGCACTGAAAAACAAAAATCGCCTCATCTCAGTGCTGAAGTGCAACTTTGCAGCAGCTGGCGTTCACCCAAAGCAGATCAAGAGGATGCGGATACTCTTGTTGTAACCATAGCAATGGATCTCGCAAAGCACCATGACCCTGCAGATGTTGTGAACGAAGATGTAGATTTATTGGTCATCATGATTGATCGTTGTCGAGTTGTACATTCACATGTACACTACTGGCCATTAAAATTGCTACACTACGAAGATGACGTGCTACAGACGCGAAATTTAACCGACAGGAAGAAGATCCTGTGGTATGCAAATGATTAGCTTTTCAGAGCATTCACACAAGGTTGGCGCCGGTGGCGACACCTACAACGTGCTGACATGAGGAAGGTTTCCAACCGATTTCTCATACACAAACAGCAGTTGACAGGCGTTGCCTGGTGAAACGTTGTTGTGATGCCTCGTGTAAGGAGGAGAAATGCTTACCATCACGTTTCCGATTTTAATAAAGGTCGGATTGTAGCCTATCGCGATTGCGGTTATTGTATCGCGACATTGCTGCTCGCGTTGGTCGTGATCCAATGACTGTTAGCTGAATATGGAATCGGAGGGTTCAGGAGGGTAATACGGAAAGCCGTGCTGGATCCCAACGGCCTCGTATCACTAGTAGTCGAGATGACAGGCATCTCATCCGCATGGCTTTAACGGATCGTGCAGCCACGTCTCGATCCCGAGTCAACATATGGGGACGTTTGCAAGACAACAACCATCTGCACGAACAGTTCGACGACGTTTGCAGCAGCATGGACTATCAGCTCGGAGACCATGTCTGCGGTTACCCTTGACGCTGCATCACAGACAGGAGCGCCTGCGATGGTGTACTCAACGACGAACCTGGGTGCACGAATGGCAAAACGCCATTTTTTCGGATGAATCCAGGTTCTGTTTACAGCATCATGATGGTCGCATCCGTGTTTGGCGACATCGCGGTGAACGCACATTGGAAGCGTGTATTCGTCATCGTCATGCTGGCGTACCACCCGGCGTGATGGTATGGCGTGCCATTGGTTACACGTCTCGGTCACCTCTTGTTCGCATTGCCGGCACTTTGAACAGTGGACGTTACATTTGTGTTACGACCCGTGGCTCTACCCTTCATTCGATCCCTGCGAAACCCTACATTTCAGCAGGATAATGCACGACCGCATGTTGCAGGTCCTGTACAGGCCTTCCGAGACACAAAAAATGTTCGACTGCTGCCCTGGCCAGCACATTCTCCAGCTCTCTCACCAATTGAATACGTTTGGTCAATGGGGGCCGAGCAACTTGCTCGTCACAATACGCCAATCGCTACTCTTGATGAACTGTGGTATCGTGTTGAATCTGCATGGGCAGCTGTACCTGTACACGCCATCCAAGCTCTGTTTGGCTCAATGCCCAGTCGTATCAAGGCCGTTATTACGGCGAGAGGTGGTTGTTGTGGGTACTGATTTCTCAGGACGGTTGCAGCCAAATTGCTTGAAAATGTAATCACATGTCAGTTCTAGTATAATATATTTGTCCAATGAATACCCGTTTATCATCTGCATTTCTTCTTGGCGTAGCAATTGTAATGGCCAGTAGTGTATATTTTCTGAATTCGGGAAAAGAGGCAGTTTCACAACTCGTCTTTCCTCCTGACTGCCAATCAGAATAATACATCAGTGATAACATATTATTTTTGCATGCTGTGTGAGGATGTGACATAACTTCAGCGTCGTTCAGAGTAGGAAAGATGAGGTCTCTCCCAACCATCAGGAAAAACCCTGCTCTAACCAAGAAGCTGTTACAAATGCTGGCCTTATTCTTTTTAATTGCATTGTACAAACTAACTGACAAGGAAAGTACGTCCTTGAACAAACTGAGATATAAATGCTACCTTAGGTCGGCATACAGAAGAACAGCCCATTTGGCGACCCTGCCTCCTACTGAGCCGGCCACGGTGGCCGACCGGTTCTAGGCACTCAGTCCGCAACCGAACGACTGCTACGGTCGCAGGTTCGAATCCTGCCTCGGACATGGATGTGTGTGATGTCCTTAGGTGTGATGTCCTTAGGTTAGTTAGGTTTAAGTAGGTCTAAGTAGGTCTAAGTTCTATGGGACTGATGACCTCATATGTTAAGTTCCGTAGTGCTGAGAGCCATTTTTTTGAGCCTCCTACTGAGGCTGCATCACAGCTACGTTCGTTGAGAGTATACTTTCGAGTACAACAATGCCTTGGTAATGAAAAACGTCCTGTGGAATTGGACTGGCAGAAACCAAGGGTGGTCTGCAGCCTGCGCCAACTGTACAGCCACCAGTACGAGAAGCAGTTTTAAAACTTAGTTCTTGCAAATGCATGAAGACGTGTCAGACCAACTGTGGATGCAAGAAAGAACGCCTCAGCTGTTCTAATATGTGTCAGGACTGCGAGAAGAGCTGCAATAACATAACCTCTGCAACTGAAGAGGAAGCAGAGGATGATCCGGAATTCCCTGGATTATCTGAAGGTAATTTCGACTAAATAATTAAATCTCACATTTATTTCTGCACTTACTGTCTACTTTTGTGTTCAAAATGTGTTTCTCAATAGGTACTGCTTTCATACCTATCCAGTAAATTGTCAAGTATTTCGAATTAAATCACTGGTTATTTGTTTTAGGCGTAGAAGAAGTGGAAGGCTGCCCTGAAGGCATTATGGATCCAGTGTCGAAGAGAGCTCGTATTAATACTTCAGTACATAAAATTTGTACATAAACTATCCTCTCTTATTGTCATTTAGAATAATGTTTACCTAAATGAAATAAAAATATATATTAATCGAATCTTTTTCTATTTTCCAAAACTTGCAGATTTTCCCGATATTTCTACTTTGTTCTGTGTGGAAACCATACGACTTGCAAAAATATGTTACAGACATAAATTGTAGATAATTTGCTCCTCTTTATTTCACTAGGGGATCCCTTATGCGTAAATAGCTTTCTTTGCAAGTTACGACCTGAAAACCACCAAAAACTTTACTTTCGGGGAAAATGTTTGTTGGACAACTCCATATTCATGTTAAGCACACCAGAATACATGAAATAAACCACTAAAACCAATTACACCAGAACTTTCCACTTCAAACTACCATTTCACTGTAGTAAGTAACCTACAATAGTTCAAGAAGCCTACTGATGGCCCAAGAAAATATTTAATGCTTTCTGGTTTTGTTCCCTTTATTTTTATTTGGTTTTTACCTTTAACATTTTCAATTACATTACTATTGTTCTGTCAGAGCTGACATGTAGGTGGCTTACAAAACATTCGTTCGACCTATACTTGAGTATTGCTCATCAGTGTGGGATCCGTACCAGGTCGGGTTGTTCCAAAGAAGAGCGGCGCGTTTCGTCACAGGGTTATTTGGTAAGCGTGATAGCGTTATGGAGATGTTTAGCAAACTCAAGTGGCAGACTCTGCAAGAGAGGCGCTCTGCATCGCGGTGTAGCTTGCTGTCAAGGTTTCGAGAGTGTGCGTTTCTGGATGAGGTATCGAATATGTTGTGTTCGCAGAAGAGCCAACACTGTGTTACTAGAGGAGGCCGAAATGCACGAGTTTTAGCTCACGCAGGATGGCGTGAGCAGGGAGGAACTATAGTGACGTGAGGTATGGAACATGACAAGAAATTAGAATTCAGAAAGCGGACGTAATTAGTTTGATACTAGTCTCTCTACACTAGACCTGCCGTGTGGCGGCGCTCGGTCTGCAATCACTGATAGTGGCGACACGCGGATCCGACGTATACTAACGGACCGCGGCCGATTTAAAGGCTACCACCTAGCAAGTGTGGTGTCTGGCGGTGACACCACAGAATATATTGCTTCCCCCTACTTATACCTCCCGCGGAGATCACGAATGTAAAATTAGAGAGATTCGATTGCGAACGGAGGCTTTCCGGCAGTCGTTCTTCCCGCGAACATTACACGACTGGAAGGTAATGACACTGGCACGTAAAGTGCCCTCCGCCACACACTGTTGGGTGGCTTGCGGAGTATAAATGTAAATGTAGATGTAGATGTTAGTCTGTGTTTGTTCCTCATTGTGCTGTATGCTCCTTTGCAGTTTTATTCACTAGAACGGTATCGCTTCTGATAGCGATAGTCAGCTGCAGTCTGACGGCAGTACCGGAATAAACTACTATTATAGAACATTCTCAATTGTCTACTTTCCATTTATAATTATATGCTTCTAACGATCAGAAACTGAAGAATCTGTCAGTGCTGAATGAGACGTGTTGATCGGTGACCTGACGACGTCTGCAGCCGTGTCGGGATGTGACTTACGGACGCGCGATAAGGCACCAGCCCGTGGCCCTTTCGCTCGCGGAGGCCTTCGTGCAGAATTCCGGCGTATTTATCGCCACAGCGGCGCCCCCGTGAGGGCAGAGGCGGCTCACAAAAGGTCGCGAAAATGAGCGCGGCCGGCCCGCTCTATTGCCGGCCGGAAAGTCGCTTTGTAACAGCCTCCTCCCTGCCAGGAGTGGCAATGAGGGCGCACAAAGGCGTCGCCGGGCTGCGAGGGGACGGCGCGGCGCCGGGCTGCGCTGGCGTCGCGACGCGCCGCGTGCCGGGCCTCCGCCTGACAAATGAGCGCCCGGTATGCGGGGGCAGCCAGGTGGCGTCCCATTAGCTACCCTACACGACAGCTCAGCCGGCCCTCGCCTCCGTTCTCTATTTTCACTTGTCACACACCGAGGCGGTACATAATTAATGACGATTACAGAGCCTCAAGTCACAGAACGGCAACGTCCCAAAAGTTGCGGTTTGCTCACACTATTAGGTTGGTGTACAAATTCGTAGCGTACTTGTTTTCCTTGCGGTTGCTACGGGTTTATTTATTGATCGCCATTTTTTTATTTGGTGTTGGATGACAATGTGAAACGGACCAGTGGCATATTTCACAAATGCGCCGCTGGAGAACTGCTCCCACTGCTTTCAAGGAAGCTCTTTTGTGAACAACGTTGTGTACAAGTGTTGCTGTCACTTTCGAGTTAGTTCCGGAGTAAAAAATGTTCAAATGTGTGTGAAATCTTATGGGACTTAACTGCTAATGTCATCAGTCCCTCAGCTTACACACTACTTAACCTAAATTATCCTAAGGACAAACACACACACCCATGCCCGAGGGAGGACTCGAACCTCCGCCAGGACCAGCCACACAGTCCATGACTGCAGCGCCCTAGACCGCTCGGCTAATCCCGCGCAGCAGTTCCGCAGTAAATTCACGTTCTCTGCTCTAGTAAGCCGTAAAGTTTTATCGTGTAGTAACGTGAATTTAGTCTTAAGGCTTAATTTGCACAATTTTAATGCAGTACTTTTTTTACTGCGACCATGACAAATGTGTAGGCATAAAACTAACCCAAAGTGACCACAGAGTTCGTTGCCTACAAACAGAAGTCGGGATGGTCCATCTCTCCCAGACAATCGGAAGACATGGACCAGGTTATTTCTGAGAAATAGACCACTTGTTTTAATGTGAGAGAGATGGAGCGCAATTAAATTTAGCTTCTAGGCATGTGTAATAATCCCACTGAATATGTTTGTCGGTACATATGTCTGTGGCAACAAATGGAAGAGCAGAATCTTGTATACTACCCAGCCAACCATTTTAAAGCTCTTCAAAAGACCTACTGGTCTCAAGCACACCAAAAAAGCAGACTTATCTGCACAAGTCAAATTCCTTCACAGATGCAACTCCTGCTAAACCTGAAACTTACAAGAGTACCACATCAAAACTGACTATTCCTAACCCATCACAGGCAAAACATTAGCAAGAAATAGCTTGAATTTTAAGAGGAAGGAAGAAGGTAGCAACTGTACCCAAAGGGCAAAACGCTGCTGAAAATATTGAAACTGTAAAGAAAAAGGGAGACAAGAGAAGAAGCAGAAAAAGGCACAAAACGATCGCCAAAGGGAAATACCAGTGAAGAGAAAAGCAGACTGTAGAAGCTCAATAAGAAAAATACCGCAAACAGCTTTCCATGTTCATCAGGTGCAGACATTGCAGAAGGGATCAGTCTGGTTAGATGTGGCCACAAATTCCACTCATGTGCTAACCTATCTCAAAGTAGCACTTGCAACCAACTCGCTTCACTTCTCGCTTACTACTGACTTCCTACGAACGCTAAAGTACGGTCTCTCCTGCCAACAATGCTTCCTGGTGCAGACAATCCCTGCTACCATTACAAAATGTATCAATGCGCGGTGTTTCCCGCTCTTTTCTTAAAATGTATCCATACGCGGTCTCTTCCGCCCTTTTTAAAATTATATCAATTTGCGGTCTCTCTTGCCAACAATACTTTGGTGCGGACATTCTCTACTACCACAATTATTTCCAACATGACAAATATTAATTATTCCTACTTAATCCTATTAATACAATATAAACATCTTTCATAAATTGTGGTTTGACAATAGACAATAGAAATATACACGTCTTACAAACTAATAAAAATTACGATTGGACCCAGTGGGTTGCCTGTTCACGATGGTCAGTGTTTGGTTGTAAGCGTAATTGCTGTGGTGAGAGAAAGAAAGGCTAATGCTTGAACAAAACCAACACCTCATTAGATAAGACAATGCTCAATCAAGATTTTCAATAAACTGATAAATATTTAATAATATAATTCTGTATTCATTAAAACATATTACCACAAAATATGAAATTGTAATTGACTCATTTCTTCATATATAGCTATTTTTATACAGTCCATCGCTCCCATACTTCTATGGGTGAGATGGACCACCATATATATTTTCGTTTCATTATGCCTCCTGTATCTTAAGTGGCTGTGCCTCAGTAACATATTGTACTGAAGTTTAGATGACACTCTATAAGAAAATGGTGCCAGGAGTCACAAAAGTTTTAAAACACACAAATTTTACGCTGAAGAATAAAAGTGATCCAACTCTCCCGGACTTACCCTATATATTGCCATTCTGGCATTTGGAGATAGTGGGTGAAGCTGTGGACGCTAGAAAATGGAGTACCAAGTGGAGAATCGGAACATTTCCGACTTATCCTTCTGTTTGAGTTCAATAGAGGTGCGACAGCAGTGGGGACAGCCAGAAACGTTTGCTTCTTATGGCGATAATGTCACTGGACAGAACACGGCAAGAAAATCGTTTTCCCGTTTCGAGGAGGATTATTTTGACATTAGTGACTTTCCAAGTTGAGGAAGCCCTTCGGGGTTTGATGAAGGTCGTTTAAATGCATTGGAAAATGGAAATGTCGTGTGGCTACGGCCTCCCGTCGGGTAGACCGTTCGCCTGGTGCAGGTCTTTCGATTTGGCGCCACTTCGGCGACCTGCGTGTCGATGGGGAAGAAATGATGATGATTAGGACAACACAACACCCAGTCCCTGAGCGGAGAAAATTTCCGACCCAGCCGGGAATCGAACCCGGGCCCTTAGGATTGACAGTCTGTCACGCTGACCACTCAGCTACCGGGGCGGACGTTTAAATGCATTAACCCCTAGTGGCCCACACAAGTGTACTCGAGAACTGACAAATGTGATCAGTTGTGATCATTCCACCATCGTGCGACAGTTGCATGCAATGGGGAAGGTTAAAAAATCGAGTATATGGGTACCGTATGCTCTAAGCCAAAATTACAGAATTCAGCGAGCAGGTTCACCTTACCCGCCAGGATAGCCGAGAGCACTAACGCGCTTCTTCCTGGACCTGAGTAGGCGCGCCGACCCCGGATCGAATCCGCCCGGCGGATTAACGACGAGAGCCTGGATGTGGTTTTTAGACGGTTTTCCACATCCCACTAGGTGAATACCGGGCTGGTCCCCACGTTCCGCCTCAGATACACAAATTAACATGCCACATCCGATTAACCAGCAGACTTCGCAAGTCGGGATTAATGCTTGGAGAGAGAGAGAGAGAGAGAGAGAGAGAGAGAGAGCAGGGGCACCTTTGCTTCTTCGCTAACATAAGGAAAATAAAGGAATGTTAGAGCGCAAACAAACGAGCAACTCTCTGTACAAAGATCTGAGTGCATACAAAAGAGATAATGTTAGGCACCTGTTGTACTAGAAATTGCTTCCCCGAAGAATAACCATCACTGCTGATATTTATTGTCAACAACTGAGACGCATTGCAGACGCAATCCAAGAACAACGAGGAGGAAGACTGCGTGAAGTGATGCTACTCTACGAAACGGCCGCCGCTTACTGCGAGGCTGACAGAAGACACTCACCTCGGACCGGGTTGAGAAGCCATTCCCCACATACCTCACTCACCCGACCTTGCGCCCTCAGATTTCCAGCTTTTCCGCTCTCTGTCGACTTAACCGTCAAGGAACTCCCTTTCCGGATGAAAGTGCGCTCCGGAAGTGGCTCGAAGAGCTCGTCGCCTCAAAATCGCGCGATTTCTACAGTCGCGGAATCGAAAAGTTACCCCAGTGTTGGCAGACTTGTGAACAGTGAAGGAGGATATATTAATGACTACAAGTCTCTGTTATGCGTATTTGTTGCGTTTATTAAAATTATGGAAAACGCTACGAGCTTATACAACAACATAACAGATCTTTGGTTCCGAACATGGGGTAATTACCCCCTCAAGGGCAAAATTAAGTTTCCTGATGGGTGAAGAAAGAGCGGTTTATATATGTTTCGGTCAGGGACCTCAATTATTTAAAAAAAATCATTATTACTACTACCACTTCGTGAGACTATAATACTGATAACGTAAGATAGCTATAATTTTATTTTAACATTTTTCATTAGGTCGCCTTCTTGTCTGTTGGTCTAAAATGGTTCAAATGGCTCTGGGCACTATGGGACTTAACATCCGAGGTCATCAGTCCCCTAGAACTTGGAACTACTTAAACCTAACTAACCTATGGACATCACACACATCGATGCCCGAGGCAGGATTCGAACCTGCGACCGTAGCGGTCGCGCGGTTCCAGACTGAAGCTTCTAGAACCACTCGGCCACACCGGCCGGCTCTGTTGGTCTGCTCAGTACAAAGTTTGCAATTGATTTTAAACTAACTTCTCGATAAGCTAGAGAGTTGAAACTTTCGTATAGATCAGAAATGAATAATAATGTGATATTAAGTAGCTTTCGTGTCTTCCCGTTGGTGACCCAGAACCACGCTGTCTGGACATAGCCCCATTATTAACAGTAAGCGCCCCCCCCCCCCCCCCCCCCCCCCCCGGAGTCGTTCGGTATGCTCCAACGGAACGCAATAGCATGTTCCGCTGCAACCTTCTCACAGTCATGGCAGGCATCACCCTCGTGGGCCTATGTGCCCAGACCCCGCACGCATATCCTACTATTGACGTGAGAATGCTGTTATGACAGAGTTTGATTAGGTTGGGTGGTAAATATAATTTTTTGTGACCTGTGTTTATAAAATTATTTAGGACTTCTAGGGTTCGTTGTTTTGCCGTATCTATGTGTGAGTTGCAGTTCCATTTCTCGTGCCGGCCGTTGTGGCCAAGCGGTTCTAGGCGCTACAGTCTGGAACCGCGCGACCGCTACGGCCGCAGGTTAGAATCCTGCCTCGGGTATGGATGTGTGTGATGTCCTTAGGTTAGTTAGGTTTAATTAGATCTAAGTTCTAGGGGACTGATCACCTCAGAAGTTAAGTCCCATAGTGCTCAGAGCCATTTGAACCATTTCTCGTCAATTATCACTCCTAGATATCTTGCCTCGCGGCGCCGAAGAAGTGGAGTTCCTTCTATTCTAACTGTTGGGTTCCTGATTAGACTGCCTTTCAGCAAGAGGTATGTAGATTTATATGGTGCGACCTTCATTTTTGCTTCTTGGCACCACTCAACGAGTGATGTTATTGCTCGTTCCACTCTTGGTTCAAAGTCTTCATGGCTACGGCCGCCAACCAACAGGAGGAGGTCGTCAGCGTAGGCTATCACGTCTAGCACGTCCTCGTAAAGTTGTAATCTCTCTAATAGTGATTCTATATTTACATACCAAAAGAGAGGCCCCTGAACAGATTCCTGGGGGCACCGCTTCGTGATGGTTTTACATATCTTTCCGCTAGGCGACGATAACCGGACCTCCCTGTCCATGCATTAGCTCCTCAGACAGCCATAGAGGGGCTCTGGGCACTCCTTCTCACGCAAGCGGGAGAAGAGCGAGGGCCACCACAAGTTGTCAGAGGCGTCACTGATGTCCACCATGATGCCTACCACATACTTGTGCGGGGCTGCGCTGCAGACCTCAGCCGCCAGGGCAATTGCGTCAGACGCCGATCGCCCCGGCCGGAAGCCAAACTGCCTGCAGCTCATCCCGCGCAGTATCCTGTGTGCTGTCAGTATGTCAGCCAATAGCTTCTCTAATAATTTCTCCAAGATGTCCAGGGGACGTATTGGCCTGTAAGATATGGGTTCCATAGGGTCCTTGTCTTTTCTCTTTTTTATAACGACCACGTTTGCCCTTTTCCAAATTTTCGGGAATTAACCAATCCTAAGGAATTCATTGAATAATCCCGTGATTACCTGAGGGGCGAGGAACTGTAAAACCTCCGCTACTATACCGTCTGGAGCTGGTGCCTTTCCCCTTTTGAGTGATTTTATATGTGCAGCTACTTCTTCCTCTGAGAAGGGGTACTCTTCCTGATCTTCCTTGCGGGTGTACTGTTGGAGTTCATTTTCCCCGTTTTACTCGTCATCTGGCAACAGAGTGAGCAGGAGGACTTAGGCAGTCTCCTGCCAGGACTCTGTCATTCGGTCACCATCTCGGACTGTCGAGAGGGCCACAGGAGATCTTATCTTCTCTCTAACCAGCTTGTAGGGGACTTCTCAAGGGTCAGTGGCCAGTTGACTCAGTGCGTACCTCTCCCAGCTGTTTACCCTGACCTCCTTCAGTTCTTTTTGAAAGATTCCTCTCGCTTCTCTGTATTGCTTCAACCAATACTGTTTTTCTCGCCAGACGGCACTTCGAAGGTAGTACTTCCTCGCCCGTCTCACAGACTGCCGCATACGTTCAAGGTCGGCAGTCCATGGTGATGCAGAGGCCGCAACGGCCCTTCTCCAGGTTGGCACAGCAGCTTTTACCGCTCCAACAATTGACCCTACCTATCAACGTCAAAGTCACCCTAAAAAATGGTTCAAATGGCTCTGAGCATTATGGGACTTAACATCTGAGGTCATCAGTCCCCTAGAACTTAGAACTACTTAAACCTAACTAACCTAAGGACATCACACACATCCATGCCCGAGGCAGGATTCGAACTTGTGACCGTAGCAGCCGCGCGGTTCCGGACTGAGCGCCTAGAACCGCATGGCCACACCGGCCGGCTCTGTCACCCTAGGGTACTTTGTTTACCGTATTTTTACTCTAGTGTTTATCAAAAGTGTAATAGAGGAAATGGTTTGCAACACGCCGTTGTAAGAGGACTATACAACTGCGGAACCATAATGAGTTATTTAAACAGCAGACAGATTGCGTGCACGTAGGCCCAAAGCTCCCTCTCATGCGTGATCGGACAGGTCAGTGTTAGGCAAAGATCAGACGGTGCGGAACCGCCGTACGAAGTGGAAACGTGTAATCAAGTGCCACAGTGTCTTGTCGACATCACAAGATGGAATATCGGCATGCGAGTGCGTTCGAACGGAGCGGAATGATTGATCTTGGGGAGAGGGCTTGACGCTGCGGCTCGTACAGATTGTGCTGCTTCAATAGTGACCCAGTTGCACGTAACGGACAGAACAGCTTCATCCTCATTGCGACGTTGGAGCACTGAAACGGGTTTGAACATGTTTGCCGTACTTTGGCACGCCTGCCATTGCGTCGGCTTCCCATGACTAGAATCCACTAATGCAGCAGAACGCAATAGCCCCATGAAAGCCGACACCGGCGTGCTGAGTGGCAAAAATGCAGTGTTTTCAGACGAGTCCCGCTTCAACTTGTCCTGTAGTGACGGCGACATTCTCGTTCGATGCTGCCATGGTGAACGCAATCGGGCCGACTGTATTGGTCGACCGGCATAGCGGACAAACGCCAAGTGTGATGGTTTGGGGCGCCGTTGGCTAAAATACGCGATCTCGCCTCCTACGTCTTGATGGAAATCTGAAGAGCTACCACTACATCATGGAGGTTTTACAGCCCAAGACACTGTGTCTCCTGCAGGCCGTTCCACATGCCGTATTTCAGCAGGACAACGCCCGGTCCCATGTGGCGAGGAATGCACTTGCCTTCGACGAGGAACGGCAGGTAACACAGCTTCCCTGGCCTACCCGTTCACCTGACGTGTCGCCCATCGGACGTCTCTGAGATATGGCTGGTCGGCAGCTTGTTCGTTCAGGTTCTGCTGCATCCATAGCTGATGGTTCGTGGACACACTTACTCACTGCTCCCAGAGTATTCCCTAGTAGCATACTGAGGTGCTCTTTGATTCCATGCTACGACGTCTAGCGGCTCTGATTGCAGCACGTGCTGGCGCTACTCCATACTGAATTTCCACAGCCACTGTGCATGTATAGATTCAAATGGCTCTGAGCACTATGGGACTTGACTTCTGAGGTCATCAGTCCCCTAGAACTTAGAACTACTTAAACCTAACTAACCTAAAGACATCACACACATCCATGCCCGAGGCAGGATTCGAACCTGCGACCGTAGCAGTCGTACGGTTCCGGACTGCGCGCCTAGAACCGCGAGACCACCGCGGCCGGCGCATGTATAGATTTTTTTTTTTTTTTTTTTTTTTTTTTTTTTGTCATCAGTCTACTGACTGGTTTGATGCGGCCCGCCACGAATTCCTTTCCTGTGCTAACCTCTTCATCTCAGAGTAGCACTTGCAACCTACGTCCTCAATTATTTGCTTGACGTATTCCAATCTGTCTTCCTCTACAGTTTTTGCCCTCTACAGCTCCCTCTAGTACCACTGAAGTCATTCCCTCATGTCTTACCAGATGTCCTATCATCCTGTCCCTTCTCCTTATCAGTGTTTTCCACATATTCCTTTCCTCTCCGATTCTGCGTAGAACCTCCTCATTCCTTACCTCATCAGTCCACCTAATTTTCAACATTCGTCTATAGCACCACATCTCAAATGCTTCGATTCTCTTCTGTTCCGGTTTTCCCACAGTCCATGTTTCACTACCATACAATGCTGTACTCCAGACGTACATCCTCAGAAATTTCTTCCTCAAATTAAGGCCGGTATTTGATATTAGTAAACTTCTCTTGGCCAGAAATGCCTTTTTTTGCCATAGCGAGTCTGCTTTTGATGTCCTCCTTGCTCCGTCCGTCATTGGTTATTTTACTGCCTAGGTAGCAGAATTCCTTAACTTCATTGACTTCGTGACCATCAATCCTGATGTTAAGTTTCTCGCTGTTCTCATTTCTACTACTTCTCATTACCTTCGTCTTTCTCCGATTTACTCTCAATCCATAGTGTGTACTCATTAGACTGTTCATTCCTTCAGCAGATCATTTAATTCTTCTTCACTTTCACTCAGGATAGCAATGTCATCAGCGAATCTTATCATTGATATCCTTTAACCTTGTATTTTAATTCCACTCCTGAACCTTTCTTTTATTTCCATCATTGCTTCCTCGATGTACAGAGTGAAGAGTAGGGGCGAAAGGCTACAGCCTTGTCTTACACCCTTCTTAATACGATCACTTCGTTCTTGATCGTCCACTCTTATTATTCCCTCTTCGTTGTTGTACATATTGTGTATGAGCCGTCTCTCCCTATAGCTTACCCCTACTTTTTTCAGAATCTCGAAAAGCCTACACCATTTTATATTGTCGAACGCTTTTTCCAGGTCGACAGATCCTATGAAAGTATCTTGATTTTTCTTTAGCCTTGCTTCCATTATTAGCCGTAACGTCAAAATTGCCTATCTCGTCCCTTTACTTTTCCTAAAGCCAAACTGATCGTCACCTAGCGCATTCTCAATTTTCTTTTCCATTCTTCTGTATATTATTCTTGTAAAGCAGCTTCGATGCATGAGCTGCTAAGCTGATTGTGCGATATTTCTCGCACTTGTCAGCTCTTGCCGTCTTCGGAATTACGTGGATGATGTTTTCCGAAAGTCAGATGGTATGTCGCCAGACTCATATATTCTACACACCAACGTGAATAGTCGTTTTGTTGCCACTTCCCCCAATGATTTTAGAAATTCTGATGGAATGTTATCTATCCCTTCTGCCTTATTTGACCGTTAGTCCTCCAAAGCTCTTTTAAATTCCGATTTTAATACTGGATCCCCTATCTCTTCTAAATCGACTCCTGTTCCTTCTTCTATCACATCAGACAAATCTTCACCCTCATAGAGGCTTTCAATGTATTCTTTCCACCTACCTGCTCTCTCATCTGCATTTAACAGTGGAATTCCCGTTGCACTCTTAACGTTACCACCGTTGCTTTTAATGTCACCAAAGGTTGTTTTGGCTTTCCTGTATGCTGAGTCTGTCCTTCCGACAATCATATCTTTTTCGATGTCTTCACATTTTTCCTGCAGCCATTTCGTCTTAGCTTCCCTGCACTTCCTATTTATTTCATTCCTCAGCGACTTGTGTTTCTGTATTCCTGATTTTCCCGGAACATGTTTGTACTTCCTCCTTTCATCAATCAACTGAAGTATTTCTTCTGTTACCCATGGTTTCTTCGCAGCTACCTTCTTTGTACCTATGTTTTCCTTCCCAACTTCTGTGATGGCCCTTTTTAGAGATGTCCATTCCTCTTCAACTGTACTGCCTACTGCGCTATTCCTTATTGCTGTATCTATAGCGCTAGAGAACTTCAAACGTATCTCGTCATTCCTTAGTACTTCCGTATCCCACTTCTTTGCGTATTGATTCTTCCTGACTAATGTCTTGAACTTCAGCTTACTCTTCATCACTACTATATTGTGATCTGAGTCTATATCTGCTCCTGGGTACACCTTACAATCCAGTATCTGATTTCGGAATCTCTGTCTGACCATGATGTAATCTAATTGAAATCTTCCCGTATCTCCCGGCCTTTTCCAAGTATACCTTCTCCTCTTGTGATTCTTGAACAGGGTATTCGCTATTACTAGCTGAAACTTGTTACAGAACTCAATTAGTCTTTCTCCTCTTTCATTCCTTGCCCCTTTTCTTCTAATCCTTCCCCTACAACTGCATTCCAGTCGCCCATGACTATTAGATTTTCGTCCCCCTTTACATACTGCATTACCCTTTCAATATCCTCATACACTTTCTCTATCTGTTCATCGTCAGCTTGCGACGTCGGCATGTATACCTGAACTATCGTTGTCGGTGTTGGTCTGCTGTAGATTCTGATTAGAACAACCCGGTCACTGAACTGTTCACAGTAACACACCCTCTGTCCTACCTTACTATTCATAACGAATCCTACACCTGTTATACCATTTTCTGCTGCTGTTGATATTACCCGATACTCATCTCACCAGAAATCCTTGTCTTCCTTCCACTTCACTTCACTGACCCCTACTATATCTAGATTGAGCCTTTGCATTTCCCTTTTCAGATTTTCTAATGTCCGTACCACGTTCAAGCTTCTGACATTCCACGCCCCGACTCGTAGAACGTTATCCTTTCGTTGATTATTCAATCTTTTTCTCATGGTAACCTCCCCCTTTGCAGTCCCCTCCCGGAGATCCGAATGGGGGACTATTCCGGAATCTTTTGCCAATGGAGAGATCATCATGACACTTCTTCAATTACAGGCCACATGTCCTGTGGATACACGTTACGTGTCTTTAATGCAGTGGTCTCCATTGCCTTCTGCATCCTCATGTCGTTGATCATTGCTGAATCTTCCGCCTTTAGGGCCAATTTCCCACCCCTAGGACAAGAGAGTGCCCTGAACCTCTATCCGCTCCTCCTCCCTCGTTGACAAGGCCGTTGGCAGAATGAGGTTGACTCCTTATGCCGGAAGTCTTCGGCTGCCAATGCTGATTATTTATCAAAATTTAGGCAGTGGCGGGGATCGAACCCGGGACCGAAGACGTTTTGATTATGAATCAAAGACCCTAGACCACGGTTACCCTAGATAGACAGACCCTAATCAATGGAATAAATTTTATTGTGATCACATCTCTCGGTTTTGATATTTCACTGTCTCAAAATAGTAGTTTTTAATTCTCTTCTTCTCTATTTGTCTGTTAGGTATGAACTTTACAGTTGGTTTTATACCAGCTTCCCGATCAGCCAGAGACTTCAAATTTTCAACATAGCTCAGAACTGGATGACAATGCAAAATTAACATGCTTTCTTGTCTGGTGTGGGGCCGAGGGTACTTTGCGTATCGCCTGAATTTCCACGTTTTCCTGTCCCAGACACGAATGTTTCGCTGTAAGAAGCACTCCGTCTTCAGGCCACAAGTGGCCCATCGGGACCATCCGACCACCATGTCATCCTCAGTTAAGGAAGCGGATAGGAGGGGTGTGTGGTCAGCACACCGCTCTCCCGGTCGTTATGATCGTTTTCTTTGACCGGAGCCGCTACTATTCGGTCGAGTAGCTCCTCAATTGGCATCACGAGGCTGAGTGCACCCCGAAAAATGGCAACAGCGCATGGCGGCTGGATGGTCACCCACCCAAGTGCTGGCCACGCCCGACAGTGCTTAACTTCGGTGATCTCACGGGAACCGGTGTATCCACTGTGGCAAGGCCGATTCGCTGTAAGAACGATTGCTGTTAAGTCTGTGTGAGATCGAATCTCTTTAATCTTTACCTTCACGGTGTTTCCGCGGAATATGCGTTGGAGGAAGTAATATGTTGGTTGAAGCAGCTGAAGAGAAACTCAAATAAGTCTAAAATTTAACACGCATGTCTGTTGTAATCTCGCCAAAATGTTTGAAATCAATAAAAAAAATTCGCAAGTTTAAAGCACAGAAAATAACTATTTAAATAAAACACTTTTTAATATAAAATGTTTTCAGAATAGACTAAAAAACATAAAAGAATTGCTCCTAGCACAGTATAGATTCGTAACTCCTTAGTCCTATAAATTTGTGCTTGCGAATTTTTAACAGCTTTGAAAACATGGGGCGCATGCAATAGAACTGCATACACCCCACGTTTTTCGTTTTAAATCTTTTAAGTATTTTCCTAGCTATTACAAATACACAAGCACAAATTTTAAGGGCCATCTGTATAGGGCCAGGAATCTGTATGGGGTTAGTGGAAAAAAATAAAATTTTTAATCAGTTTTAAAAAGTGGTATACTAACAAGATCTTTGTTTAAATAGTTTCTTTAAATATAAGCATTAACACGTGACACAGTGTGGCGGAGGTAACAGTTTGCGAAACAAATATACAACATCTTCCTCCCATACCCTCCCATACCATGCATGTATTAGTAAGATTGAGACGTATACGTCACATAAGCTTAAATTTCTGACTAAGAGAAGTCTACTAGTATCAGGCATAGGCGTTAATTTGAGGAAGTAATTTCGGAAAATGTGCGTTTTGAGCAGAGCAGTGTACGGTAATGAAACAGAGAGCGTTGGAAAAACGGAACAGAAAAGCACCGAAGCATTTGAGAATTTGTGCTACGGAAAAATGTTGAAAATTATATGGAGTGATAAGGTGAGGAAGGAGGAGGTTCTCTGCAGAACCGGCGTGGAAAGAAATACACGGAAAACGCTGACAAGTAGAGCGAACAGGATACTACATCTGTTAAGCCATCAGGAATAACATCCATGGCGCTGTAGATGCTAGAACCTGTGGAGGAAGACAAAGACTGGAATACATCCAGCCACTAATTGAGGAAGAAGAAGGTTGGAACTGCTACTCTGAGATAAAAGGGTTAGCGCAGGAGAGGAATTCGATGTGGGCAGCATCAAACTGGTAAGACGACTGATGATTAAAAAAAAAAATGCTTAAGTATCTCATGCTATAGGGCCTACACTATTATTAATAGTGGCAGTGGACAGACAGAAAGCATTGGAGCATGAAGTCTTCCAACTTCAACCGGTTGAGAAGTAAGGAGTTCACCAATCGAATAATTTACAAACTAAGCATAGTGCACACATTTGAACTGAAGTAACATTTGGGAGGGGAGTTCTACCGGAGGAGCATGCTCAGTAACCAGTGCCTACCCCCAAAATGAAGTTTAACTTTCTTTTCTGAAAATGAGTTATTGGTAGCACTCACGATGCACTGAGAATTGCTTCATCATTTTATAAAAAAAAGGGTCGTTAAAAATAAACAGTACCATTTGTCTCATTCAGTTATTAGTTCATGGCTTAATAAAACACCTGCAAAAACTAACCATTAGTGTATCGTCATTTTCAAAATAAAAGTTTTCAAGGAAAATTCTTCTTCATTCTAAAGTTACTTATGCGCTAACTGCTGATGCCGGCCGGTGGGGAGGGGGGGGGGGCGGGGAGGGGGATGTGGAGTACTAGCTAACATCCAATTTCAATCACGTCAAATGGTGTCACGAAGTTTGGGAACCACTGCACTAGATGAATGTCACCTCGTAGCACTTCCTCTCCTGTCAAATAAATGAACCAGAAGAAACGTTTCTGCCATGACGCATTACTACGCCGAACACACTAGCCACGGGAAATGTAGTTTGGGAAAGGTAGATCACATAACTAATGAGGAGGTATTGAATAGAATTGGAGAGAAGAGAAATTTGTAGCACAGCTTGACTAGAAGAAGGGATCGGTTGGTAGGACATGTTCTGAGACATCGAGGGATCACCGATTTAGTATTGGAGGGCAGAGTGGAGGGTAAAAATCGTAGAGGGAGACCAAGCGATGAATACACTAAGCAGATTCAGAAGGATGTAGGCTGCAGTAGGTACTGGAAGATGAAGAAGCTTGCACAGGATAGAGTAGCATGGAGAGCTGCATCAAACCAGTCTCAGGACTGAAGACCACAACAACAACAACAATCGTCGCACTATGAGCATAGAAGTTCTATTTGCACTGAGATGCTAAAAGTCATGGAATACCTCCTAACACCGTATAGGATCTCCTTTTTATTGGCGTACTGCAGCAACTCGACGTGACATGGACTTAACAAGCCGTTGCAAGTCCCCTGCAGAAATACTGAACCATTCTACGGAAGAGTTGCAGATGCAGGATTTTGGGCACGAGCTGACCTTTCGATTATGTGCCGTAAATGTCCAGAATGTTCCTCAAAAGATTGTCGAACAGCTGTGACTCGGTGACATTGCGCATTGTCATCCATTCAAAATTCCATCGGTATTTGGAAACATGAAGTCCATGAATGGCTGCAGATGCTCTCCAAGTAACCGAACATAACCATTTCCAGTCAATGATTGCTTCATTTGGACCAGAGGACCCAGTCCATTCCATATAAACACAGCCCACACCATTATGGAGCCATCACCAGCTTTTACAGTGCCTAGTGTAGAACTTGGGTCCATGGCTTCGTGGCGTCTGCGTCACACTTGAACCCTACCATCAGCTCTCACCAACTGAAATCAGCACTCATCTGACCGGGCCACAGCTTTCCAGTTGTCTAGGGTCCAACCTATATGGTCTGAGCACAGGAGAGGCGCTGCAGGCGACGTCGCGCTATTAGCAAACGCACTCGAATCGGTTGTCTGCTGCCATCGCTCATTAACGCCACATTTCACCATACTGTCCTAACGGATACGTTCGTCGGTACGTCCCACTTTGATTTCTGCGTTTATTTCACGCAGTGTTACTTGTCTGTTAGCACTGACACCTCTACGCAAAAACCGTTGCCCTCGGTCGTTACGTGGAGGCCGTCGGCCACTGTGCTATCCGTGGGGTGAGGTTATGCCTGATATTTGGTATTCGAGGCATACTCTTGACACTTTGGCTCTCGGAATTCTGAATTCCCTAAGGATTTCCGAAATGGAATGTCTCATGTGTCTGCCTGCAGCTACTGTTCCGCCTTCAAAGCCTGTTAATTTCCGTCGTGAGGCCATGATCACGTCGGAAACCTTCTCACATGAATCAACTGAGTACGAACGACAGTGCCGCCAATGCCCTGCCCTATTATACCTCGTGTACATGATACTGCCACCATCTGTACGTGTGCATATTGCAATTCCATGACTTTTGTCACGTAACTGTATTTTCTTAAGTGATAATTAGCACTCGCTCTAGCCGTTTCCAGACGTAAATTTCAATTCATAATTAAACTGAACAACCACACAGAGTGCATTTACTTCACCCGCACGAAGGCTAGTCTTAGCCTCGATAATTCGGCTATCTCTTTCATGCCTGCCCACGCAGGACACACTTTGATGATTGGTCGGTTAAGTCTTCCAATCAGTTGTAACATTAAATTAATTTTATTATTAATCTTTGCAGTCAATTTTTAATAACTGAGATTGTCGTTACATAGTCTTCAGTTATCAGAATTACGTTGACCAGTATGCAGTGTTGGAATGGAACGGGGAAGAAATATCTGAAGGTAGCCCGTGTCTGAAACACAGCATTACAGGGAAGCGAAACATGGACCATGGGAATAACAGAGAAGAAACGGGAATCTTTCGAAACAGGATTGTATTGAACAATGATTAAAATCAAACATACAGATAAAGTACAAAAGAAGTGGAAAGAAAATGTGAGACATATACTATGGAAAAACGTTACAGTAACGGGTTTCAGGCGACTGTCCTAACACTTTGTGGCAAAATGTCATTATTGATGGCTATTTGTTTTACTTTAATTAATTTAATTGTTTAAGTTTATTTAATTTAATTAATACAGAAGTAGCTTACCGGAAAAATGTAGAAAATGAATTATCAGTGAACACAGTACAGTGATTTACTAGGCTGGGCACCTGTATCAGAAACATAGCATCTTATGTACTTGAAGCAGACACAGAGACAAGGGAAAGTAGAGTACATGTTTGTTGCTTCCTTAGTGTTGGAAGAACTGGGGACGTCGGTTGCTAAAACTCTTGTTACCAAGACTATAAATTATTTGCTACCACTTATCGTCATTTTAGCTCCAACCAGCTGTATTTATTGCTTTCGACCTAACAGTAGCGAAAACAGGTTTCCCTAGAAATTACACGATGGATTTTTGTCCGAATTTCATAGCCAAACGAAGAGAGGGAAATCGACAAATGGGATATCAAATTGACCAAGGTATGGTCTACTTTTGCAGAATGAGAGTTAAAGGCTCGACAGTACCCTAGGTAATTAAGGAAAACTTAATTAGTGATTTGAACGAAAATTGAAATACGCAGCCGGAGAAAAACCGCAACACCAAGAAGCAGTTGTGTGGAATTATGGGACATAAACAAAATTTGGTGGCTGTGTCGATACATGTGAAAAAGTATGTCTATCCAAAGTCGCGTAAGAATGGCGCCAGTAGCACCACTATGAGGACGCAGGTTTTGTTTTAAATACACGCTGTACTGGTCGCGAGTGCTCGTCACCTTTGAGGTTGGACGTGGTGAGTTGATGTTAGTTCATAATGTCTTCAAGGCGACAGAAATGCCATTATCAACACCTTATTGAATCTGAACGGGGTCGTGTTATATGGCTACGAGAAGCTGGACGTTCCTTGTGCTGTTCTGCAGAAAGACTTGGCACGAATGTAGCCACCATACATGATTGCTGGCAGCGATGGTCACGAGAATGTACTGGCGCAAGAAGACCAGGCCTCAGATAGTGACGCGAAGCTACCGAGAGGGAAGACCGTTGCGTCCGGCGCTGTTTATGTGAATGAAAAATGTTATCAGACAGAAAGAAAGGGGAAGAACCGAGCTGCCTGCCTGCAGTATATTCTACATTAATTCAGAACTGATTTATTAAAAATGAAACCCGTAAAAGATAGTTAAAATAATGATACCGGACCGTCTGATTTGTTGCAAATTGATATTCAAACTTTTCAACAAATCAAAATATGTAACCCGGAGAGAATCATATTTTCCGTTTAAAACAACTCTGAAAATCAAAACTAACTTTATGAGGTATAAAATACAGATACAGAATTCCATCACAACTTTAGGGAGAGGACTTGATTTTCATGACAGCAAGTTCTTACGCACAAAATCAGCTAGGGTGAGTTCTTTTCATATGAATTTCCTCTTCAAATCCCGATTTTTAGGAGTTGAATTTCTTACTAAACAATGAGGTAAGTTCGTAAATTATCGCCAGCCGAAGTGGCCGAGCGGTTCTAGGAGCTACAGTCTGGAACCGCCCGACCGCTACGGTCGCAGGTTTGAATCCTGCCTCGGGCATGGATGTGTGTTATGTCCTTAGGTTAGTTAGGTTTAAGTAGTTCTAAGTTCAAGGGGACTGATGACCTCAGAAGTTAAGTCCCATAGTGCTCAGAGCCATTTGAACTATTTTTTTCGAAATTTTCGGGCCGCTTCCGCAGATTGCTGTGCACCGTGAAGCTGACGCTTTGTCTGAAATTTCGTTACCTTACGCCTTCCAATTCTGTAGCATTGTTTGAAGTTATGCAACCATCCGCTGCTTCCCTTGAAAGCACTATAATTTATGTCACGCGCAATTTGATGTGCTTCACATAGTGGGTCACTATCATTCACTTCCTAAAAGTTGTATAGAGCATTCTTGAAACGCGCAAACACCAGTTTTTGAAAGAACTGCGCCTCGTCCTCCCATGAATATCCGTAGTTTTTCTTATACACTACACGGTGGTATTGCTGCAGACTTATTCCAAATCTGTTCGTAATTGTTTTTTACTGGGCTGCGGATGATCTTCCATATATGTAATTATATTTAGTAACCGCTTCTTGGACAACGTTTGTCCTTTACTACGTTTCACTACAGACGGGATTTGTGGCTCCCTGTCCGACAAGGACGATGAACTACATGGTTCGACATATGTTTCAGTATCAGTTTCACTTGTTATGCACGTATCGTCATCACTGTACGCTTCATGTACGCTGTCCGCACAGTCGAGCGTTTACGACACCACCGCAATCTACTGACTTACCTTGCAGAAACGCTAAAACTTCATCTGCCACTTATTTATCACTCTTAGGTTCCATTCAGACGAAATGTCGACTTCGGCTATTATTTTTGTAGATATAATGCAATGTCTGGTTTGTTTATCGTTGCCATTGCTTTGCTTTGTATCGACATCATTAGCTCTGCAGCACTGTCGTGAGTTACTCGTCGACTAAACCACATACGGTAGCCTCGTGCTGTTCTCTCCATTGGCTGCTTCTAGTCCGGTACACTGCTGCCATTAGCAGTTCCTATTATGATTGCGTGGTAGGCAGTATGTGGGGGCGTCGAATGCCGTAAACATCACTGGCCTTTTGCGACCTCGCACTCCAGGGGTTCCTTTTGAGAGTGCTCATAGTGATAGCCTATAATATGAAGCGCTTGTGGTTGATCCGTTTCAAATTGCCTCGCTCGGCAGCGCCGCCGAGAAATTCAAACTGAATAGCTCTGTGCTCATCACAGCACAAAAAAAGAAAAAAAACTTACGATTGACTATTGGTTCCCCGTGTGAATGTACTCTGTTTACGCTCCTCCGCCATTTCTACAATTTTGATCCTAAAAGTTTAGGACACCCTAAAAATCGTGAACAGTAATGGTAAAATCCTCAACATGCAACTAAACTCATAGGTCACGTGACAATTGCTTCTCGTCTGCATTCACAACCTTGTAAGTTGCAACGCCTGAACACAATTACGTAAATTTGCAAACGTAATGTTTATAGAGACAACAATTCTCATCAAGTAAGGAAACAGAACTGCCTGAGTACAGCAGTGGACAAAGCAGTTCTTCGTTTATACTGGTGGGAAGTAAAGGCTCGCCAACAGTGTCTCTGTCGTTCCACTCTCGAACAGCGCACAGGTAAAATGAACACTTAAATCTTTCCGTGCGAGGTCTGGTTTCTCTTATTTTACGACGATGATCATTTCTCCCTGTGTAGCTGGGCGCCAACAAAATATTTTCATCCTCGGAGGAGGAAGTTGGTGATTGAATTTCGTGAAGAGATCTCATCGCAATGAAAAACGCCACTGTTTTGGGGATTGGCACCCCAACTCGCATAGTTTGTTGAAGCTCCTATTGCACTGCTACAAAAGTCGTACTTAATAATAGCCTGCCCCTCTCCCACGCCGTTAGTTGTTCAGATGTTCCGGGTTTTCGCGTAGGACAACCTGGGGATCCTGCGTACCACATTCGAAACAACTCTGTAGCTGCGCGGTCGGTGCCTCGGATTGTTATCTCAAGTCGTCCAGCTTCGGCTTCCCGCCCGCGCTGTACGTTTCCTCAGCTCGAGTACCTCGGTGTTGTGTTGTCCTCACGTTCGTATCGTCATAATTGGCATCCAGGTGTTGAGATGGCGGTAAGGGCACGTTCCGAAAGCCAGTGAATTTAAAAAAAAAAGAATAGTAAAGAAAGAAAAAGAAAGAAACACCCAACACTGTTAGCATTAACCTTCACCTATATTCGCAACTCTGCCTCCCGCACGTTTGCCTCAGCTGCTCGTTGCACATCTGTGTAGTTACTGTAATGACTTTAAGTATAGATAATCCCATAACGAGTTTCCCTCCTAAGAGTCGGTAGGCCTTTTTTATCTGATGCTTCGGCAGTTATTTTCCATTACGCTTTTCTAACGTTTAGCTGGACATCATCCCAAAAAAATACTGCTCACCATGTCTTTCGACGGCGTCCATTATCAACGAAAAGTTTGTTTTGTTTTCGGTTACCAACAACATTATTTTTAAGATGAAATTATATGTGCCCATTCGATAAAGCAATTCGAAATTAGGCTAGTGCGATATTCGTTTTATCAGTGCACATTCACAGGAAATGTGAAACAGGAAGAACAGCCGCTACTCGAGGAAGTCGTTGCTCTCAACTATCCCCGTCTCTTGCGTGCAGCTCTGTCCGGCGCTGTCTGCTGTTACCACGCAGCCGCAGGGCTCAGTCCCCGCTGGAGAAAGGACTCATTCGGGACTACGCTGTAGAATGGGCACGTTAAATTCTGTTTTAAAAGTAATTTCGTTTGTGACGGTAAACAAACCGATGACTTCTGTTGACGCGAAACGTGTGATTTGCAAGGTTTATTTCGGCCGATTCCACCTACACGTTGTAAAAATGAAATTGCAAATACCTGCCTAAACAGCAGAGAAAGTGTTTCTGATGATTCTTGGAAGAGACAACCTGTTGTTGTTGTTGTTGTTGTTGTGGTCTTCAGTCCTGAGACTGGTTTGATGCAGCTCTCCATGCTACTCTATCCTGTGCAAGCTTCTTCATCTCCCAGTACCTACTCCAGCCTACACCCTTCTGAATCGGCTTAGTGTATTCATCGCTTGGTCTCCCTCTACGATTTTTACCCTCCACGCTGCCCTCCAGTACTAAATTGGTGATCCCTTGATACCTCAGAACATGTCCTAAAAACCGATCCCTTCTTCTAGTCAAGTTGTGCCACAAACTCCTCTTCTCCCCAATTCTATTCAATACCTCCTAAGTAGTTACGTGATCTACCCATCTAATCTTCAGCATTCTTCTGTAGCACCAAATTTCGAAAGATTCTTCTTGTCTAAACTATTGATCGTCCATGTTTCACTTCCATACGTGGCTACACTCCATACAAATACTTTCAGAAACGACTTCCTGACACTTAAATCAATACTCGATGTTAACAAATTTCTCATCTTCCTTGCCATTGCCAGTTATTTTGCTCCCCAAATAGCAAAACACCTTTACTACTTTAAGTGTCTCATTTCCTAATCTAATTCCCTCAGCATCACCCGACTTAATTCGACTACATTCCATAATCCTCGTTTTGCTTTTGTTGATGTTCATCTTATACCCTCCTTTCAAGACACTGTCTATTCCGTTCAACTGCTCTTCCAAATCCATTGCTGTCTCTGACAGAATTACAATGTCATCGGCGAACCTCAAAGTTATTATATCTTCTCCATGGATTTTAATACCTACTCCGAATTTTTCTTTTGTTTCCTTTACTGCTTGCTCAATATACAGATTGAATAGTATCGGGGAGAGGATACAACCCTGTCTCACTCCCTTCCCAAGCACTGCTTCCCTTTCATGCCCCTCGACTCTTATAACTGCCATCTGGTTTCTGTACAAATTGTAAATAGCCTTTCGCTCCCTGTATTTTACCCCTGCCACCTTCAGAGTTTGAAAGAGATATTCCAGTTAACATTGTCAAAAGCTTTCTCTAAGTCTACAAATGCTAGAAACGTAGGTTTGCCTTTTCTTAATCTTTCTTCTAAGATAAGTCGTAGGGTCAGTATTGCCTCACGTGTTCCAACATTTCTACGGAATCCAAACTGATCTTCCCCGAGGTCGGCTTCTATCAGTTTTTCCATTCGTCTGTAAAGAATTCGCGTTAGTATTTTGCAGCTGTGACTTATTAAACTGATAGTTCGCTAATTTTCACATCTGTCAACACCTGCTTGCTTTGGGATTGGAATTATTATATTCTTCCTGAAGTCTGAGGGAATTTCGCCTGTCTCATACATCTCGCTCACCAGGTGGCAGAGTTTCGTCAGGACTGGATCTCCCAAGGCTGTCAGTAGTTCTAATGGAATGTTGTCTACTCCCCGGGCTTTGTTTCGACTTATGTCTTTCAGTGTCTCTGTCAAACTCTTCACGCAGTATCATATCTCCCATTTCATCTTCATCTACCTCCTCTTCCATTTCCATAATATTGTCCTCAAGAACATCGCCCCCGTATAGACCCTCTATATACTCCTTCCACCTTTCTGCTCTCCCTTCTTTGCTTAGAATTGGGTCTCCATCTAAGCTCTTGATATTCATGCAAGTGGTTCTCTTTTCTCCAAAGGTTTCTTCAATTTTCCTGTAGGCAGTATCTATCTTACCCCTAGTGAGAAAGGCCTCTACATCCCTGCATTTGTCCTCAAGCCATCCCTGCTTAGCCATTTTGCACTTCATGTCGATCTCATTTTTGACACGTTTGTATTCCTTTTTGCCTGATTCACTTACTGCATTTTTGTATTTTCTCCTTTCATCAATTAAATTCAGTATGTCTTCTGTTACCCAAGGATTTCTACTAGCCCTCGTTTTTTTACCTACATGAGCCTCTGCTGCCTTCATTATCTCATTCCTCAAAGCTACTCATTCTTCTTCTACTACACTCCTGGAAATTGAAATAAGAACACCGTGAATTCATTGCCCCAGGAAGGGGAAACTTTATTGACACATTCCTGGGGTCAGATACATCACATGATCACACTGACAGAACCACAGGCACATAGACACAGGCAACAGAGCATGCACAATGTCGGCACTAGTACAGTGTATATCCACCTTTCGCAGCAATGCAGGCTGCTATTCTCCCATGGAGACGATCGTAGAGATGCTGGATGTAGTCCTGTGGAACGGCTTGCCATGCCATTTCCACCTGGCGCCTCAGTTGGACTAGCGTTCGTGCTGGACGTGCAGACCGCGTGAGACGACGCTTCATCCAGTCCCAAACATGCTCAATGGGGGACAGATCCGGAGATCTTGCTGGCCAGGGTAGTTGACTTACACCTTCTAGAGCACGTTGGGTGGCACGGGATACATGCGGACGTGCATTGTCCTGTGGAACAGCAAGTTCCCTTGCCAGTCTAGGAATGGTACAACGATGGGTTCGATGACGGTTTGGATGTACCGTGCACTATTCAGTGTTCCCTCGACGATCACCAGTGGTGTACGGCCAGTGTAGGAGATCGCTCCCCACACCATGATGCCGGGTGTTGGCCCTGTGTGCCTCGGTCGTATGCAGTCCTGATTGTGGCGCTCACCTGCACGGCGCCAAACACGCATACGACCATCATTGGCACCAAGGCAGAAGCGACTCTCATCGCTGAAGACGACACGTCTCCATTCGTCCCTCCATTCACGCCTGTCGCGACACCACTGGAGGCGGGCTGCACGATGTTGCGGCGTGAGCGGAAGACGGCCTAACGGTGTGCGGGACCATAGCCCAGCTTCATGGAGACGGTTGCGAATGGTCCTCGCCGATACCCCAGGAGCAACAGTGTCCCTAATTTGCTGGGAAGTGGCGGTTCGGTCCCCTACGGCACTGCGTAGGATCCTACGGTCTTGGCGTGCATCCGTGCGTCGCTGCGGTCCGGTCCCAGGTCGACGGGCACGTGCACCTTCCGCCGACCACTGGCGACAACATCGATGTACTGTGGAGACCTCACGCCCCACGTGTTGAGCAATTCGGCGGTACGTCCACCTGGCCTCCCGCATGCCCATTATACGCCCTCGCTCAAAGTCCGTCAACTGCACATACGGTTCACGTCCACGCTGTCGCGGCATGCTACCAGTATTAAAGGCTGCGATGGAGCTCCGTATGCCACGGCAAACTGGCTGACACTGACGGCGGCGGTGCACAAATGCTGCGCAGCTAGCGCCATTCGACGGCCAACACCGCGGTTCCTGGTGTGTCCGCTGTGCCGTGCGTGTGATCATTGCTTGTACAGCCCTCTCGCAGTGTCCGGAGCAAGTATGGTGGGTCTGACACACCGGTGTCAATGTGTTCTTTTTTCCATTTCCAGGAGTGTATATTCCTTTCCCTCATTCCTGTCAATTGTTCCCTTATGCTCTCCCTGAAATTCTCTACAACCTCTAGTTCTTTCAGTTTATCCAGGTCCTATCTCCTTAAATTCCCATCTTTTTGCAGTTTCTTCAGTTTTAATCTACAATTCATAACTAATAGATTGTGGTCAGAGTGCACATCAGCCCCTGGAAATGTCTTACAATTTGAAATCCGGTTCCTAAATCTTTGTCTTACCATTATATAATCTATCTGAAACCTTCTAGTATCTCCAGGGTTCTGCCATGTATACAACCTTCTTTCACGATTCTTGAACCAAGTGTTAGCTATGATTAAGTTATGCTCTGTCCAAAATTCTACCAGGTGGCTTTCTCTTCATTTCTTAGCCCCAATCCATATTCACCTACTACGTTTCCTTCTCTTCCTTTTCCCACTGTCGAATTCCAGTCACCCATGAATATTAAATTATCTTCTCCCTTCACTACCTGAATAATTTCTTTTATCTCACCATACACTTCATCAATTTCTTCATCATCTGCAGAGCTAGTTGACATATAAACTTGTACTACTGTAGTTGGTGTGGGCTTCATGTCTATCTTGGCCACAATAATGCGTTCACTATGGTGTTAGTAGTAGCTTAACCGCACTCCTATTTTTTTATTCATTATTAAACCTACTCCTGCATTACCCCTATTTGATTTTGTGTTTATAATCCTGTATTTGCCTGCCCAAAAGTTGTACTGTTGTTGCTTTAATTTGTTCTGCAAGCGGTGCTGCTATTCACGACCATAAAAGTGGGTTAAAAGCTGTGAGCTGTCTGGGGAAATTAACCTTGCATTACTGAGCAACTGTTTTACCAAGTATCCAGTCTAGCTTACCAAATTCCCAACCAGACTAACATTAATTATAATCTTTTAATAGTCATACGACAACCGGTGATATATATATATATATATATATATATATATATATATATATATATATATATAAAAGAGAATTTAAATAAAAAGAAATAAATCAGTTTACATTTGGAAATTTATTTTAACATTGATCATTGAAATTTCAGCATATTAAACTTGAATCATAACTAAGCTGGTGCCTTATTTAGGACTATGAAAATATGAGTCAAGATTGGGAGACTGCATACAACACTGCATTCATAAAATAACACACGAAGAACGTTGAAACATATGCAAGAGGAAATTAACCACAACCAACCGATTCAATTTTCACCCAAAGAAGTTACGTTCGTAGCGCAATCCTGTCCGTCATGTAATTACCACACACTGGTATACTAAATTCATACTAACTCTCTGTGAAATCTTCCGAAAAAAATAGCTGACGGCTACTTTGATGATTACACCACATGCTTCACGTGGTCAACTTGATTTACACAAAAAGTGTAACTCCACAATAATTTTGATAATTAAAATAAATTAGATCGAAAAGCAATTTACAAAGGAAAAACCTCGAACTGGTTACTATCGTCTTACTATTAACCTGATGGGTCAAACAATTGTATAAGCACGTGGTACTGGTCTCACAAAGTACACCCCACATGGGTGGAACATAAAGAAAAGTTGCTATATTGAAAAATATTGTCAAGACGAGACATTATAATCTCACGCACATTCGCATTTAAGATTAATGATCTTAGTTAGAGTTACTGATCAACACGTGGTTCTACTTTACTCACAAAGTAGTGACAAAGCAACTACCGGAATATATTCTGAACTTCACACTCGAATTACACTGTGTTGCAATTTAAGATAACATTAGATATTTTAGAGCTAAACCTGAAATAAAGGTGATTAAATTTTCAGTTAGGCTGATCTTAAGAAATCCATTGTCCTACGGACTTAGCAGACATGCACTTAGCTGGAGATATTACCACTTCAGACGCTGGCCGCAGACAGACTGCCCTGGGCCCCTACCAAGGGTGCTTCCGTATACAAAACGGAAGTGACCAGAGAGGCAGCTCCCTATACCAACATGACAAGGGACGGACAGGATCATACTAAGAATAGAAACCTCTCTGCTTTCAGAAAGCGTAGCTACCTGTTCCGACGTTGGTCCTACTGTTCTCTAGCAGACAGGCTTGTCTGCTACCATACAGCATGCAACTACAAATACATTTGCTCATTCATCCTCTCACACAGAAGGGAAGGGGGATGACAGTATCTTATCATATACAGTATATAAAAGAAAGCGGATGTAGGTTCCGTATGAGACTGTGTGACATGAATTACATATATGAATTACATATAAACTGTGCTTTAAAGTGTAGTAGTGTGACAGATTGTTTATGTGTAAAAGTAACACGTTCCACTGCTCAGTCTCCTCCCAGATAGTCAGAAACACCACAGTAAATTTAGAAGAGAAATTTATGCCGTAAATGACAACAGATTTAAGAAATTAACATGAAAGGAATCCAACAGAGACCTTTCATAACCCCAACGCTCTGGGAAAAGACTGTGCAGGGAATTTTCTGGCCATGCTAGGACATTCCCAAGCAGGCTTCTCACACCCAACTTAAACCAAAAATGTAAAGGAAAGGCAAAAGGTCACCAGCTACTTGCTAAAACACAATAATTTCAACACATCTTTAGAATCTACTAATTTCAAACAGAAAAAAAGAACACAATCTGTGACACCTATTTACAAGATATGTAGACCTAATTCAGTCAGCAAGTAAAAACAATGGTTCCTGTGTCATTAATATGAAAACAATTTCTGGTTGTTACCCTTATGGAGTTCACCAGTATTTGCTCTTTGCAAGAGCCAACTGATCACAGGAAAATTTATGATTGTTTATTAACAAGTAAAATTTATGAAAATAGCGAAGGTGCCACAGCAATTTAAAAAAAAAACATGAAAATAACATCAGTATTATAAAGCAGAACATTACAATGCACAATCCGCAAAAGCAAAAAAATGATAAGAGAAAAAACATGTTTTACAAAGTGGTTATTGCAAAAAAATTCTAAATCTTATTAAACTAATAACAGGTAGAAACAAATAACTTTGTGGCACTAATTTAATCACTCTACTATATTTCAGTTAGTTAGCAAACAATGACCACTGTGTCATTATACTGAAACTACAATTAATTATGTGCTTGTTACCCTTGTAAGTAGGCTGTTTAGGTTCTTATATGTAGGCTGTTTAGGTTCTTATATTGGTAACGTCGCCGCCACGTAGCGCTCTCTGTATGAAAATCACTGGCTGTGCTGTGTGCAGTCTGTGGCTAGTTTGTATTGTTGTCTGCCATTGTAGTGTTGGGTAGCGGCAGCTGGATGTGAACAGCGCGTAGCGTTGTGCAGTTGGAGGTGAGCCGCCAGCAGTGGTGGATGTGGGGAGAGAAATGGCGGAGTTTTGAAATTTGAAAGACTGGATGTCATGAACTGCTATGTATATTATGAGTTTTCAACATTATTAAGGTAAATACATTGTTTGTTCTCTATTAAAATCTTTCATTTGCTAACTATGCCTATCAGTAGTTAGTGCCTTCAGTAGTTTGAATCTTTTATTTAGCTGGCAGTAGTGGCGCTCGCTGTATTGCAGTAGTTCGAGTAACGAAGATTTTTGGTGAGGTAAGTGATTTGTGAAAGGTATAGTCAAGGCCATTCTTTTGTAGAGATTTTTGAAAGTCAGATTGCGTTGCGCTAAAAATATTGTGCATCAGTTTAAGCACAGTCGGGTATAATTTTTCCAAGGGGACGTTTCATATGTCGACCCTTAGCCGAGGATACCTCACTGGAATCTTCGGTTTTTTTCTTGTAGTTTGTGTAATTAGTGTAGCTTTTGTTTATTGCTAGCGCGTAATTGTAGAGAAAATCTCCTTTGTAGTTGCAGTCTTTCATTGTTGTACAGTAAAACAGTTGTGGCATGCATGTAGATTTGCTCCAAGTATTTCGCAGCTGCAATTAACTAGATATTATTTTCAGTGTTGTGTTAATGTGTTCTCTTATTTTGCTCTTCAAATTGTGCTTTTCTGTGTTATCGTGTGAAATATTGTGACAATAATGGCGTGTCAAAAATGTATCACTAGGCTCCAGAGTAAACTGAGAAATAATAGTGACGACGAGCGTAGCTTACCAACACCACTGTGTAATGAATTAACAGACATTCAAAGTAGTAATTTGGTAACTGTGCAGAGGGAAATGGAGTGGGCATCAAATAGTGGTGTAGACAGTGAAACAGGTAGTGAACAGGGAAGCATTATCGATAGATCGATCGGCAACAGCTCGCCTCAGGGATCGGGAATGACAGAACACAATATTGCAAATACTGTTGACTCAGGTTTTGGGTTCTCACCGTTTTCTCAAATGTGTCAAGACATATTTTCCGCTTGTCAAAATGTGAATGTTGCTGGTGCAAATTCACTGCCGAAAAGCACTCAGGAACATGTTTCAGACACCAGTGCATTGTTATTACAATTGATGCAATAAATGGGACAAAAGCTTCAAAAGTTAGACACAATGGAACAAAATCAGAGACAAACACAGCAAAAGCTTCAAAAGTTAGACACAATGGAACAAAATCTTCAAAAGTTAGACACAATGGAACAAAATCTTCAAAAGTTAGACACAATGGAACAAAATCAGAGACAAACACAGCAAAAGTTAGACACAATGGAACAAAATCTTCAAAAGTTAGACACAATGGAACAAAATCAGAGACAAACACAGAAAAACCTTCAAAAGTTAGACACCACACTTGAATAACACGTGAAGATTTAACTACTGAGTTACATAACATTGAATCGAAATGTCAAAAAGTCTGTAATGACGTAAAAACACAAATTTGTGAGCATTTTCAACCTATTTTTTCACGGCATGAAAATGCATTACAGAATCACGAAGCAGCCATAAAAGAACTGCAAACTATTGTTCATCAAAATCATGAGACCCTGCAAGCTAAAACTGACTCAGTTGCATCTACCGATTCGGTTACGCAACTTGCATAAACTCAAGAAAACTTAAAGGACACAGTAGATACTCTGAAAATTGGTTCAGAAAGACACATGGAGGAAATTAGTTCATTATCAGAGAAAGTAGTTGAACTTTCGGATCAGCTAAATAATTTATCTACGAAGGTAGATGATAATCTGAATGACACAAAACCGGTAGTCTTTAATGACACAGAAGAGTGCGAACAAATTAGGAAACTGAAACAAAATCTGAATCAAATTAATACGCAACACCAAAGAGAAATCTGGGAAGTACAAGATCAGCTGACACAGGTAATGCAAGAATTACGCATTTCAGAGGACACTCGCGCTTCAATACGGGAAGAGGGACATAGAAATACGGAACAGCCACAAAATAATAACACAGGGCACTTCGGAAATTATGAAAGAAATTAACAAGGTGCACCGAATTTTGAGATGGAACCGCCCAAACAACGTAACAATGACCGACATGCGACTCGCCGACATGATGATTTTGACTATAAGCTGTTCATTACTACACGTAAATTCAAAACGTTGAAGAAATCTGCCAACGACATTCATCCACAAGCGTGGCTCCATCAATTCTCTCATTGTTTTACTCCCAACTGGTCATTAGAACACAGATTAGAATTTATGTGTGGCTACTTAGAGAATGAACCAGCTGTAAGAATGCGAATGCCACAGTGAAGGAGAATTTTATCATGCCTTCCTCTCAGCATATTGGTCTCAAGCCACACAAGACCGAGTAAAACATGGCATCATAATGATGAAACATTTCGAACAATCTGAATTTTCCAGTCTTGTGAAATATTTTGAAGACATGTTGCACAAGAATCAGTACCTGTCAAACCCATACAGCCCCTCAGAACTCATCCGCATTTGCTTAATCAAATTACCTGAACATTTACGACATATTATTTTGGCAGGACGTTGCAAAGACGACAGTGAGGCTTTTCAGTGGCTCTTACAAGAACTGGAAATTGACACTGACAATCGCGGAACGCGAAAACAGGAGCACAACAATTACAGGTCACATCCGTCACAATTCCGTGATGACAGAAATAATAACTGCATGCGACAAGGCTATTCTCACAACACAAATCGTGACTAAAACAGACACCACCCTTATGACAACCATTGGCAGAGTAGTAATAATTACAGGGAAAGATCACCTCTCTGCGGTAATGACTATGACAGAGACAATCAGAGAAACAGACAATATGGGAACCAAAACAATTATTAATATGGGAGACAGAATAACTTTAGACGCAACGGTCCAGCGCGCAGTTATGATTCAGGGAAAAATTCTCCACCACTTAACCGACAAGAAAGAAACTACAGGAACTACCGACATGGCGACAGACGATGTGATCGTAACGACAGACCTGAATTGCATCAGAACTGGCGGGATTTAAACAGGGCAGGGCCCTCTCGGCAAGGTGAATTTGTAGAAGTTTTGTCTCCAAACCCCAATAACGACGCACGCCAACAAAGAGACAATAGGCAATGACTCATACCGCTGGCAGCCACAAAACGTACGTATGACACTAACGACTCAGCTGCCGTAGCTAGTAATTACGTAAAAATGGAAGACATTAGGGACATCTTACTCCAGGAACACGACGTAAAACATAACAACATTGCATATCCTGTGATTCACATTACTGTAAATGACGAAAAATTTACGGCAGTACTTGACTCTGGCAGTCCCATTTCAGTAATTAGTGAAACAGCTTTTAGAAAATGCAACATATCGAACGATTGCCCCACACTTCCGTTACATAAAATTAAATTACAAGGTGCAATCTTTGGAAAAAGTGTAGATGTACGCCAACAAACCAACGTAGAATTCTTTTGCCAAAGCCACAGCTTCTCTATGAACTTTCTTATTGTTCCATTACTGTCGACGGAAATTATATTGGGAGTAGACTTTTTGAATGAATACAAAGCAATCTTAAACTTTCACGATGCTGAAATAAGTTTAGAGAAGGAAGGTAAGTCAATAGCTTTGAAATTTGAAGATTGGCTCTCAAACCATGACGAGGAAATTAATCGGCTTTACCTTCCGTTAGACAACAGTTCGGAATTTTCTACGGAACTAGACACTAACAATCACTCTGCAAGTACTGACAGGGATGATATCGACGGCATATTTGAAATTAATTAGTTAATTCAGAATAAAATTCAAACAATTGAGAATTGTAATGACACTGATAGGCAGGACCTTTTTGATATTTTACAAGCACATTCCACAGTTTTTACTCACAAAACAGGAACAATCAAGGGATTTCAATACCAATTTCGTGTTCGTGAGCATACTAAATTTTGTGTTAGACCATACGTAATTCCAGCATATTATAGGGACCGCGTTAGAACAGAAATACAACCTATGCTTGATGAGGGCATTATTGAGCCTGCAGTAAGCTCATACAACAATCCATTACATGTTGTTGAGAAGAAAAATGGATCGATCAGACTTGTCTTAGATTCGAGACAAATCAATACTATCATTATTCCTGAAACAGACAGGCCGCAAACGATGGAAGAACTTCTTCAAAATTTTAATGGCGTAAAAGTTTTGTCTTCTATTGATCTCAGATCCAGCTTTTATCAGATCGAACTTCATCCAGAACGTAGAAAATACACAGCTTTCCTTTGTTTCGGCGTTTGTTATCAGTTTCAGAAACTTCCTTTTGGTATGAACATTTCTTCGGCAGCATTCATTCACGGGCTAAATTCCATATTACCTGAGTTCTTAAAACGTCACATCACCTTATATGTGGACGATATTCTGATAGCAGAAGCGTCATGGGACCAACACAAACGCATCCTCAACAGTTTGTTACGTATTTTTGCAGAATCTGGCATTACAGTTAAATTGGAAAAATCTGAATTCGGTAGGACAAAGGTGAAGTTTTTGGGACATATTATTTCTTCTGAAGGCATTCAGCCAGATCCTGAAAAGTTAGAAGCAATAAGAGCCATTCCAGTTCCATCCACAAAAAAACAAGTCTGTAGTTTTCTAGATCTCGTAAATTTTTACCGTCGTTTTCTGAATATGCAAATTCTAGTTACACCAAAACTTTGTTCTCTCACTGGAAAAAATACTATTTGGAACTGGGACGAACAAGTACAGTTGGAATTCAATTCTTTGAAAGAAGCGTTACTTCACGCGCCAATACTAGCTCATCCAGATCTGTCACAAGATTTCTGCCTTAGCACGGATTCTTCTAAAGTCGGTCTTGGTGCCCATTTATTTCAAGAAGCCATAGAAAATGACATTACTGTTCAGAAAACCATTGCTTTTGCTAGCCGAGTGCAAACAAAATCTGAAAAAAATTATTCCGTTACTGAATTAGAAGCTTTAGCTATCGTTTGGGCATTTCACAAATTCCGTTTCTTTCTTTCTGGTAAGCACGTAAAAGTATACAGTGATCATCGTGCATTACAATTTCTTATGTCTTCAAAATTAAATCATGACAGGTTAAAACGTTGGGCATTGTTTCTGCAAGAATTCCACTTCACAATAGTCTACATTCCCGGCAGGGAGAACATTGTTGCGTACGCACTGTCACGCGCACCGGCTGGGCTTGAGAAAAGTAACACAGAAGGCAACCTTGAGAAAAATTTCGGTATTCTTTACATTCAGAAAGTCGCCTTTGAAAACTTCATCACCACATCTTTAAAGGACATTGCTCATGAACAAGATAAAGATCCGATTTGGAAAGACATCAAAAGTAAATGGCATGAAAAGACACACACTCAGATTTGGCATTATTACTTGGTTAGAAACAACATACTCTTCAAACGCTGCACTGTTGATGACAAGCTATGGGTACTTTGCATTCCAGACGATTTTGTTAATAAGCTCATGTGGTACATTCTTTTCAGCTACGCACATTTTGGTCCACGAAAATGTTATCATATTCCTCGAACGATTTGTTATTTTAACAATATGGAAAAGAGAATCGAAGAGTCTTGTCTATTTGTAAACTTTGTCAAAAGGCGAAACCATCTACTGTCTCACATCGTGCTCCGTTGTTTCCTATTATTCCTTCTAAATTAAAAGAATTTGCTGCTGTTGATCTCTTGGGACCCCTTGTCAGAACATCGAATGGATTTTCGTACGTTCTAGTCACTGTTGAACTTACTTCAAAATTTGTTTCTTTCACTCCGTTACGTAAAGCCACTGGACGGTCTGAATCCAACGCCTTCGTTAAAAATTTCTTACGTGAAGTTGGACACGTTAGTAAAATCATTTCAGATAACAGACCGCAATTCAGATCTGCTGTTTGGTCACGCATGCTTCGGAATCATAAAATCAAACCTGTTTTTATTTCATTGTAGTCATCACATTGTAACCCGTCTGAACGGATTATGAAAGAAATCAATAAGCTTTGCAGACTTTATTGTAACAGAAAGCATCAGCATTGGGACAGATATTTACACTTATTTCAAAACGTGTTGAATGAAATGCCTCACGACTCCACTGCTTTACCACCTACTCTTGTACTAAAGAATGAAGAACCACCAAACAGAATCAGAGAGCTTGTACCTTTCCCGAATACACGTAAACTTCGACACAAAGACATAATTGATTTGGCTATTATATATATAAAATCTGTAGCAGACAAAAGGAGAAAACTACACGGTAAAGCAAATGCAAAGAAATTATATATTGATCAGAAAGTTCTCATTAAAGCTCATTCATTGTCACATAAGAAGAAACACTTGAGTCACAAATTCTTTCTAGTTTACAATGGACCTTACAGAATCCGACGTATACCACATGATAATTGCGTTGAAGTTGAAACTCTGCATACTAGGAAGAGTAAAGGTTTACACCACATTTCACATGTAAAACCGTTTATTGAAAGATAATCTGCTTTTTAACTTTGTCTTTGCCATATAACTTTTCACTTTACATTACCAGTATGTTTTGTCAGACTTAGTATCTGTTAACATGCAACAGTGTTTGAAGTTAAATATCCAGTCAAGAACCAAGAGAACTTATGTAAACAGAAATTACGAATGCATTGTTATAGTGAACGGACGACGCAGTGTTGTTGTTTGTACATTCTTGGTTGTTAGTTACACGATGGCGTAATGACTATGAGGCTCACATACTTGGAACATATACCGGCACTGCTAATGAGATTTACATGCAACATTTTGGTTTGCTTGAGAGTGGATTCTGGATTTGAGGTGCTTTCTGTGAAATGCCAGATGACACAGTGGTTGGTTTGTGTGACAGCTACACGATTTTATCACGACGCTGCTAATGAGTGACAATTTACAATGTTACTTTTGCGATGTATCTGTTTTATATCTGCACAGTTTTTTCTGAATTCTTTTGTAAAGTGAGACATGTTTTAGTGGTGACTTTTGTGCTATGGCTACAAGGAGACAGCCTTTTCCGTAGGACAACAATACGTTACAGCACAGTACTTTCCTCATCACGGCAATAAGCGTAATAACTAAGATATCTATACGCAAAGCATTTCACTTTTGTGAATCATGAGGTAAGTACATTGGCTTCTGCAGAACTTAGCTTTCGGAGGACGATAACTACGACACTTCCACAGAGATTATCTTACAACAAGACGCACATTTAGCGCTACAGGACACGTATTTGAGTGATTAATTTTGTACTTAAATCATTTATTTTTAAAGATATTTGAAGTACAATGATACAAAGGTTTTCCGTAATACATTTCATTCCATTGTTGTAATCTGTAACACCTGAGGGTATAATTACATTAATCCTCAGGGGGGTACACGCTTACTTTGTGTATCATGTGTGTGTGGCAAGCACAAGGAGCCCTAACTAATATGGTATTTGCTTATACAACTTTACACATCGGTACCATATTTCTCTAACACACAAATTACACAGCTATTTGATCATTTAACTGAGAGATAAACATTTTTTTTACTACATCAGTGACACATGTTTACGTAATTACACAGTTGGATAACTTCATACTTACGAAATTGTATTTTGTCTGTACTTTGTGAACTGTTCATACTTTTTCGGAACCATTGTGATACTATGAGATTTTTGAATGATGTATTTGGTAAGGGAGCATTATTTTTAAAGTACGTTTGAGGTAAATGACGCTACTGACATGAGCAGAGAATTTTTTTTAGGTTTTGAAACTATTGGAGGAAGCTACAGCGATTTTGAGATTTGGCTAAGGTTTTATGATGTTATTATTACGATGATGGTGTGTATTATGCTGTTGCAGTATGTATTTGATTATGCTATGTATCTGTTATGATGAAATATTGAAGAAGTGTCGACGAATATTTATATGTGTAATAAGGTAAGGAGTAAAGAATAGTGGTTAGGGACTCTGACTTGTGAAAAAGGATGTTGGAAACCAAGAATCATACTTTAAGAGTTATGAAATGTATGTAAATGCGTGAATGTATCACAATGCCATCGGAAATTTTTTTCGACACTGTTATATTCGTAAGAGTTTGTATCTACACATTTGCAACGCAAATTCTTGACCTGTGAAATATTTTTATATGAGACTGCCACTGTAGCGGAAACTGCTGTCGTAAATATTTCCGTAAGAAAGTTAAGTGACCACCTGCACGTAATGCGTCGTTGGCACCCGGCTGTGTCAGACGACTGGAGAAAAAACTATTAGTGCGTGCCTTTTCAGAGGCACAGGTAGAAAAGAAAAAAAAGGGAGGCCATTATCCTCGCTATTGACATTCCTTTGTAGAAAGCACTGCAAATACGACACGCTCATTACTTGGAAAGATACTTACATCTGCACACCTGATTATGACAAGCGTCTTTCTCGAGAATTGAGAGAATTTTTACTGCCTTATGAAATGCCATATGGCTAATGAATGATGTTTCATGCAGTCCTTTGTATATATTTGCTCATTTTCTTTAATATCTAGTTTCTAGCTGCACTGCAACATTGGTTAAAATAAAATTTAATATATGTACTAATATAGTTGTTTTATGCCTACAGATCCAGTCAATAAGAAATTTATGATCTACTTCCAAGAAAACGAGGGCACATAAATAGACATGTCCCTTCACAGGAATTGCATAAATAATTTCTTTACGATTTGGTAACTTATCTGCTAGTGTAAGTTCTCATGATGCATCACTCTAGTGTTAAGATGTGATATAGGTATTAGACATGGCCATTTTTAGTGTAATATTTTTTCTGCTTGAGCTTTGTCATGCTTAGGTATAAGTTATAGCATTTACTGCTGCTGTTTGCCAGGCATAGTGCTACTAAATTTCACTTTGTATTATTCTGTTAAGCTAGTTTTACTACTGATTTATTTTTCTTGTTTGCTGCACAGTGCCTTATATTAGTTGTAATATTGCAATTACTTTGCCATTTGTATTTTTTTGTCATTGCTATTTGTGTTAATTGTTTTGTGCTGCTGCATTGCCTCGTTCCTTAGTGTAGCATCTGAGCTCAGTAGATTTAAGTTAGCTTAAAATGGGGTAGACTATATAAGAAACTAACTATGATGAATCGGAAGAAATGCATTGAGAAGCTATAAGAAAATGGTTTGGCCAAAAAAAAAGTAGTGCACAGTGGAGAAAAACTATTTTTGAAAGAGGATGTGAACAGAATACAGAAAGCATACTTGGATAGGATTTTTTTTTTTTTTTTGGCTGGAGCAAATGTTGAAATAAGAGGGACGATATATGGAATGAAGTTTTGGGTTGGACTGCAGTACCAAATGTTACACTGAAAACGAACCCTGTCCTTTCCATTGTGTTATCCCCCTATGTGTTTGTGTACTCTTGTACATTTCTGTTTTTCCTGTCTTTATGTGTTTAGCTAATAAGAGTTATGTTGTAGAATTTTTCTAATAATATGTTATTTACTTTGTAAAGATGTTTAGACATTATTTATTCTGTTTTGTTTTAATGCTCACGTGTGAAGTTGATGTTTCGAAAGTTATTCAGACCTTTTATGTATGTACTTACGTCATAATTCCTGTAACACTGATGTATATGTCATTTCGATTCTTTTGTAAAGCCCATATTACTACAAATGTTATCTGTACTATTATGTTCTTTAATGATGTATTTTGTACCATTGTAATTGTATTTTCATGTTGTAAATTTATAATTGTATAGACACCAGTTCTTCAAATTAAGTTATATTTCACAGCACACATTTCTGTTGGTCATAGTATATGGACAATATGTGAGAAGTAGGGACTGATAGTGTTTGCACGTGTGTTAATAATTCAGCAAGGGACTGGTTAACAGCATTGCTGGTTCTAAGGACAATTAGAAAAAAAAAACTTTGTGAGTGCACAAGTGGTGGTTATGGACTTGCTATATTATCCGCAAGACTCTTCAATGGTGATTGTGCACCTGCACAGTCACAAAAGATGGCTGCTGGCCGTCTCTACAAGGACTACAGTGGGTCTGCATCTTTGATGGCCCACCAGTACCATTATCTCTACAAGGAGTACAGTGTGTCTGCATCTTTGATGGCCCACCAATACCATTATTTCTACAAGGACCGCAGTGGGTCTGCACCCCTGGTGGCCCACCAATACCGTAATCTCTACCAGGACTACAGTGGGTCTACTCTGTGATGACCTACCTACCAATATTCTTCAAAACTTCGACTGACTCTGCTGTGGGTTTGCTCTGTTGTGGCCCATTACCTGTCTGCATGTCAAGAGTCAGCACTGTCTTTCCGTTGGAAGGACAAGACTACTTCTTCAAGACTGCATGGAAATCCACTACTTCTGTGTGCAATTTCTTTTACTAATGAGACTTTGTGAAAAAAAACTGTAATTACTATTATGATGAATGATCAGGACTATCTTTATGGACTGTGAGAAAATTTTAGCTTTTGACCAACATTGTATCAATAAGTGTGTGCATTTGATTTCTTTGTTATTGTAATTACGATTATGAAAAATTTTAACAAATATGTATTGCCCACTGCCCAAAACAATTTGTAAAATTTTTTGTGGGGAGCATGGGGGCTATGTAAGTAGGCTGTTTAGGTTCTTATATGTAGGCTGTTTAGGTTCTTATATTGGTAACGTCGCCGCCACGTAGCGCTCTCTGTATGAAAATCACTGGCTGTGCTGTGTGCAGTCTGTGGCTAGTTTGTATTGTTGTCTGCCATTGTAGTGTTGGGTAGCGGCAGCTGGATGTGAACAGCGCGTAGCGTTGTGCAGTTGGAGGTGAGCCGCCAGCAGTGGTGGATGTGGGGAGAGAAATGGCGGAGTTTTGAAATTTGAAAGACTGGATGTCATGAACTGCTATGTATATTATGAGTTTTCAACATTATTAAGGTAAATACATTGTTTGTTCTCTATTAAAATCTTTCATTTGCTAACTATGCCTATCAGTAGTTAGTGCCTTCAGTAGTTTGAATCTTTTATTTAGCTGGCAGTAGTGGCGCTCGCTGTATTGCAGTAGTTCGAGTAACGAAGATTTTTGGTGAGGTAAGTGATTTGTGAAAGGTATAGGTTAATGTTAGTCAGGGCCATTCTTTTGTAGAGATTTTTGAAAGTCAGATTGGGTTGCGCTAAAAATATTGTGTGTCAGTTTAAGCACAGTCAGGTATAATTTTTCCAAGGGGACGTTTCACCCTTAAGGGGTTCCTCACGATAAATATGCCCCATGCAAAGGCTAATCGTTCACAGTCCAATGAGCATAAATAGCTATTTGACTGATAAACGAAGCTATGCCACAGGAATGAATTTACGAAACAAAATATCACAAATCTAATACAACACACAAAAACAAACATTGAGAAATAAAACAGCTCTGAAAGTACAGTAGTCAACGTCTAAAAAAAACAATAAATAAAACACCTGCAAATGCAAGAGTCAGTCTAATAAAAAAAACACCAATAAATCGAGCCCCTGCAAAACACACGAGTCAGAGTTTCTCTGACAGAAATACATGTATATGCATTGGACTAAGAACCGTATAATCACTGTTAACTGACACACTCAGTAGTTCCACTGTTCTGAGACACAATATAAGGGGAGGGGGGGAGGGTTCGTCACCGCAGCTGTCAGTAGGGTTTTTTGTCCATCTGTTGCGTGCAATCCCGCCGTCTCTGCCCTCTCATGAAGTTTCTCTTGGTGGCCCATGTCACGTACATCTCGATTTGGTTCCATGTTTGTGTTGTCAAATTCGTGTAGTATCCTCGTTTGACACACCAGGTTGATATTCCTGGGCAAGGATGACACTTAATGGCTCTTCTTTGTGCCACCCTTAGCTACCAGAGAACATCGAACTATGATTTACTGTCGCTTGACGGTGGGCATCCGCCAGGAAATGTTGATAGGAGTCGTTGAAGACTGTCAGTTTCTCTGGACAGTACGTGTCAAAAGACTCCACGCCCCTTGTGTTGTTACATTCTTGAGTTATCCTCAAATGGCTCGCCAGTTTGATATTCCTGGGCAAGGATGACACTTAATGGCTCTTCTTTGTGCCACCCTTAGCAACCAGAGAACATCATGATTTATTGTCGCTTGACATTGGGCATCCACCAGGAAACGTTGATAGTCGTCGTTGACGCCTGTAAGTTTCTCTGGACAGCACCTGTCAAAAGGCTCCACGCCCCTTTATCCCCTGTCTTCTGTCGTTTCACCGCGGTCGTCTCGTCACGGTCGCGTGCGTGTGGTGCATTGCCAGGAGATGGATTTCCGCACAGTGGACCGCTCGGCCATCACAGGTCATCGCCTCCACGAAGGGTCGCACTGGTGCAGCCGGCCATTAGCTCCGGGTGCAAGGAAAAGTGTTTGCCCCGCAGCCCTTCTTTTGTTGGCGAGCGTGCTCCAGAAGTGTCCCGGCTGACAGTGTGTCCTGCTGGGAAACCCGCCTGTTAACACGTAGTCCTCCTCCTCGCTGCTCCCGCTGTCTCGTAAGAGTTTAGCCGGTTCGTTTTCACGTTCTCAACTGCATTCACAGAAATTGTTCATCATAGTTATGTGATTACAAAATGTCATACATATTACCGCTTAGTATTGTCTTTCACAATTTTTTAAGAACAAAAGTGAAACTTATTCTTTTTTTAAATAAAAAAGTTAGATGAATCGACAATATAAAAATAAAAGTTAAATGACTTGACAACATAAAAAAAATAAAAGTGAAATGACTTGACAGTATAAAAATAAAATTTAAATGAACTGACAATATAATATCTAAATCCACATCACTCATTAATTCACTAAAATGAGTAGGATCGTGCCTTGTGCAAGTATAGGTCAGGACAGCATAGGGTTCACATGTTATTTACACACACACATGCACACCTGTTGTCTATACTACAAACTAACTACCCATAAACATGTATTACTTAAAATTCTACTTCAATCCACTACTAGTTAACCCAACAAGCTACTTCAATGCTACTTCAACACAGTGTTTATACTACTACAACATTGTTCTAATTCGTCCTCTTCTTGACGCTCGTGGCATATGTCTTGTCACATTATAAATATGGAGGAACTTTCCTTAAACATACATAGTAAAAAGAACAATGGTTATTTACACGCCAAAACATTTATACCAATTGACACACCTGATAAGAGACTCGAAATTATACATTTAGCATACTCATATGTTTATACATAAAACAGTAAGACAATTTCATCTAAAATTACGTATCACAAGAATTAATAACGTGGATGACTCTGAGAACAGTAAAAATAACTTCATCATACAGGTTATACTACATTTTCTTACCCATTTTGCTGCGATTTCGTTCCTTCTTTAAGTTACCTTTCGCTTCCAAATCAGTTATTTCGCCTGTGGTGATTATTGTGGATTCATTTCTCTTGAATGGCAAAATTATGGTCTCCTCTAATCTGTAAAACAGTTTCATCTTAACATCCTATTGAACACAAAAGATCCGAACCCTCCTGTTGTTTAAATGACAAATGTTTTGCTTCATCCTTATTACATTAAACCAAGCTTTCCTTCGGTCCCATAATCAAAATTATTTAATCTTCCTCTACCTTCAAGAGGGAAATTTCCTCAGTACAAATTATATAGGCTGCAGTGCATCCCGCACCAGCGAAAACTGTAAGCTGTAATGCTCACAGCATCAGCAAAACACATAAATGTCGCTTTTCTAGGACGAGTATTAACGCAGAATAATTTTTCAGGCTCTGGCTCAATATCAATCAAGACTAAAGAAAGGATCCATATTTCTGTTCCATTCTCCATTTGCTGAAAAAAAAACTGCTCGTATTTGACTACCACAATAAATTTCAGGGCCACGTAAATTACACAAACCACAATCCTTCTTTCACCTTGTAGGGAATCAATATACTGACGAAATCCACAAACAGCACTTTACATACTCAGCTATAAAGAACAAAAAAGACATATATCATCAATATTAACATATCATCGCATATTGGGAAGCCATTGGTTCAACAATCATATATCGCATCCTGTTTTCAATATTCCAAACTTACTCATTCCGTTCTCAGAGTTCTCCTATCTTAAAATATTCCTACAGCACGCATACTAAAGTAAGAGATCCTCATTTATACTGACAGATATAGAATAGTAATAGATAGATAGTCGCACTGAAAGCAGAAAATCGGAAACAAAGCTACTAACAGCTGGGGACCTGGGTTTGCCAGACCCATAATACCCACAGATCGGATATTCCCCTGAGTTTTGCATTAATTCAACACAGATCTTGCTTCTCTCAGGAGGACTCTTTTCAATTTACACAAAAAACCATAAATAGCATTTCACTTGTTCACAAAGAACCTTTTATCTTCACATTTGAACCAACCTAAATCCTAATAGCACAAGGAAAGAAAAAAAATTAAAAACATCACTTCAATCAATCACATAGAAACATCTGGGTCAACAGAAGCGTCCGATCTTACCCGTCGGCTTTGACCCGTGACGTAAGCGTGTTGTGGTGTGTGACGTCATTACGGCGCGGAGTTTGATTTGCGATTGTGGCGTGTTTGTAGATGTCTTGTTTTTGTTTGTCGTGCTCTCTGGTGGTGTGTTCATGGTTTTCGTTTGTTTCGTTTGTTTCGTGTGGTGGGGTCAGTTTTCTGTTGCTCAGGTGTTGGATTTGAAGCGGAATTTCTATTAGTGAGTTAATGGTTAATTTAATGCTCATTGCTGTACGTCGGGTGAGTTTGTTATTGAGTGTATTTGGTTGTGGTTTTTTGTTCAGGAATGGATATGAAAGACCGCCTTAACAGTGTTCGGTTGAGGGCGATGATGGGGGAGACAGCTTTAGAGCTGATTAAATTTCTTCAGCTATTTGGCTTAATTGCCGAGGTCGTGAAGTGCGGTGTGTGCCGTGAACCTATGAAATTGGTTAAAGTTCCGGACTCTCGGACCAGGGACGGATACATGTGGTGTTGCCGGAAAGATGGCGTATGGCGTTCTGTAAGGCGTGGTACCTGGTTCGAGAAGTCTAGATTGGCCATGCGTGAGATTGTGCTTATTACGTATTATTTTTGTTATAGTTGCGGGCAGAGTTTTTGCGCGTTTGAGACTGGTGTGAGTGAGAGGACTGTTTTAGACTGGTATTCCTTTTGTCGTGAGGTGTGTTCCGAATTTATTAAGTACAGGGGTAAGTTGGGTGGGCATGGGGTGCTTGTGGAGGTGGATGAGTCGCAGTTTGGTAAAAGGAAGTATGGGAGGGGGAAGTCTGTGGCTGGTCTTTGGGTGTGGGGGGCTGTTGTTCAGGGGGGTGGGGGTACTGAATGTGTTTTTAGGGTTGTGGAGGGGAGGTCGAAGCCTGAATTAGTGGGGTTAATTGAGGAGTATGTAGAGCCGGGGTCCACAGTAGTTTCAGATGCGTTTTCTTCATATAGGGGGTTGGGTGAGAGGGGATTTAATCATTTAGTAGTGAACCACAGTCTAGAGTTTAAGAATTATGATACTGGGGTTTGCACTAACACAATTGAGGGGATGTGGGGAGCGGTTAAGTCAGTTCTTGGGAGGGGGAAGAGGCGCTCTTCCAACCTTCAGTCTCATTTAGATGAGTACTGTTGGCGGAAGAGTGTCCCAGAGGGCTATTGCATTCTTCGGGTTTTTTTAAGGGCTGTGGGTAAAATGTATAGACCGAAAGTGGTTAGTTAGGGTGGGCTGGGTAGGTGGGTGGGTGGTTTATTTTGTTGTATAGTGTTTGTGTGTTGTATTTTGGAGTTGTGGGGGAGGGTGTTGACGTTTGGGTGGGTTGGGTTTTTATTTTAGTTCAGTATTTTTTCGTTGGTGTGTGTGTGTGTGTTTTTGTATGTGTGTGTGTGTGTGTGTGTGTGCGTGCGTGCGTGTGTGCATTTGTGTGTGATTGTGGTGGCCAATCTAGTTTGTGGAGCTGGAACTTTTTTGAGGTAAGTTCCGTTTTTTTTTTTTTTGGTTATTTATGTATGTTTTGTGTATTGGGTATAGGTTGGAAACATCCGATCTCACGCGTCGGCTTTGACCCGTGACGTAAGGGACCTACACATTGATCTGTAGCGTAGCCCTGAATACGAGGTTAGGTTGGGAGTTTTTTTTTGGAATGCGGCCGCGGCAGCGGCCGCCTATGATTCGAAAATATTGATGTGACACTAATGAACATGTATACGTAATATGAAGCAATTTGATGAACATATTGATCTGTAGCGTAGCCCACTTGAGGTTAGGTTGGGAGTTTTTTTTTTGGAATGCGGCCGCGGCAGCGGCCGCCTATGATTCGAAAATATTGATTTGACACTAATGAACATGTATACGTAATATGAAGCAATTTGATGAACATATTGATCTGTAGCGTAGCCCACTTGAGGTTAGGTTGGGAGTTTTTTTTTGGAATGCGGCCGCGGCAGCGGCCGCCTATGATTCGAAAATATTGATTTGACACTAATGAAGCCTGTGGGGGGATGGGGGGGGGCACTGCAGACTCCCCCCACCGCATAACGACACATGATGATCAAATTTTGAAAAAAAATGAAAAATTTTTTCCGTACCTGCTAAACTGCATAAGTGCCGATGTATGTAGGTGTAAGGGAAGCTTTCGTTTCTTAGTTTTCTATTGGGGGATGTGATCGGTAGGTTCTGTTGAGCTATATAGGTTAAGGGAAGTGTCCGATTATGGATAGGAATGTGTTTTTTGGTATTTGGTCAGTTTTGTGATGTTGATTTATTTCGTTGTTTTGCGTGGTTTTGAATGGCGGTCGGTGGCTACATTTCTGTATATTTAGTTTCTCCGCACCCAAAAACCCCTAATTTCCCACGCTTGTCCCGTTACAGTCATTAGGCTTTTTGTGAAACTTGTGTATTTCAGTGTTTACAATACGTATGCGATGTTTTTATATCCGCCATATTGGAATTGTTTATAGTCGTTTCCGCGGTATTTGTGACGTCATGGGTCAAAGCCGACGGGTAAGATCGGACGCTTCTGTATTTCCAAACATCTTTATCATTATTTTTACCAACATATTATTCAAAATGCAGGTCACAAATGTAAACCAATCAATTGTTTCTCTTCACCATCCTCTCTACTCCTCACTGTCCTTTCAACTCATTTGCCATGTCGCTCATTTGTTCCGACCGGGCGCCTTCTGGGCTGATCATTTGTCATTGCCGGTTTCGTTCATTTCCATTTGCTGGATTATGTCTAGGGTTAGCCGGCCGAATTTCAACATCATGAGGTGCTCCGCCTACAGTCCTATTCCCACCGTATTCATCGTAGTATCGATTCTGGTTGCCGTACCTGCAGCATTCACGATCTTGTCCACATCCTCGATCATTTCCGTTGTTTCATCTGTGTTCGCGACTGTTACCCCAGTTTCCATACGGCCGGTCCCGATTATTGTTCCGTTCGCGTCGCGACGACCAGTCACGCCGTTGATTAGTACTACAGCCACGACTGCGATCGCGCTTCTGTGCCCCATAATAACTTTGTGCCTGATTAGGCGGGCATTCTGCTGTATTATATTCCACCTCTTGGAGAAGTGTCTTAAATGTTTCCACGTCCTCTTTGCATCGTCCCGCAAGAATGACGTGGCGCAAGTGCATCGGAAATTTGGTGATGCATATCCTAATTAGTTCCGCAGGCCCGTATGGGTCGTATATAAATTGATTTGCCTGCAGCATGTGGTCGAATAGGCGTGCTGGGCTGCCAAAACCAGACTGGTTCAAATTTGGCAGCATAATTATGCCATGCTTGACCCTATCTTGTGCCTCTTCCGACCAATAAGTGGACAGAAAGGCTTGTCGAAACTCCCGAGTGGAGTTACAGTGACGCGCTGCCGACCTCATGCGAATCGCCGGTTTGCCTTCCAAATAGCCACACATATATTCTATCTTATGTGAACTTGCCCAGTCGGGGGCAAGACAGAACTCAAATTGCTCGAGCCATGCTCGTGGATGTATTCCTTTTTGCGAATTTCGAAATATCTCAAACTTTCTCACCATAAGGAAATGTTTAAAATCAAATCCCCGCGTTTCCTCCCGGCGAGGCCCCTGAATGTTTCTATTTTTCTCATGTCTGCCCCTCAAAATACATTCTTCCCTGTCGTCAAAATCTCCCTCATGGCCGGAGTCCCTCTCTGCACTGTTCGTACGGCTATTTTTAGTGCTATTGGCGAGTTCGGAATCACACCCCATGCGGCTTTCCAGATGCACCACGCGTTCTTGTAATTCGCCTGTTACAGCTTTGTGCGCCTGTTCACTTCGAACTGTCCCTTCTGAAATCTAAGAAGCGAACGCACTTCTTCGGTCTCTGCAACTGCTACCGGTGTAGTATTGTTCTCGCTTTCCGTTACCTTCATCGTGCCTACGATGTCCGCTAATGCCGCTATCTTATCACGTATTTGTCTGTTGTCCTCCGCCCCAGTCTGCTACAATTGTTCTACTTGCTGTTCGAGTGCGTGAATCGCTTGACTGTTGTCCGCTACTGTGTTGCTAACGGCCGTGGGACAATGCGTTTCCGCCTCCTGGAGCCTTGAGAGTACCTGCTGGCGTTCCCTTTGGCATTCTTCTCTCAGCGCTTGGAAATTCCTAAGTAGCTGTTCTTCGCGCTCTTTCGATTCCGCATCGCGACTCCACTTGCCCTGTTGTAGGGCTTGCAGACGATTATCGATTTGTTCAAATGTACAGTCTAATTTTTTCATAATATCACTTCTTATTTCACTTGCCAGATTGTTCATTCTTTGTGAGATATCATCGGACACTCTCTGCATCGACTTGTCGACTTTATTTGTCTGCTGGATTAGTTTTTCGTCTATTTGTTCGCCTAGCTCGCGGATCGATTTTTCAGATTTCTGCGTCATTTGTTCGCCTAGCTCGCGGATCGATTTTTCAGATTTCTGCAACATTTGTTCGCCTAGCTCGCGGATCGATTTTTCAGATTTCTGCGTCATTTGCTCACCTAGCTCTCGGATTGACTTTTCGGATGATTCTTTTTGTTCTCGGAACGATTTTTCTGATTTCTCTACGTTTTCTTTATTTTGTTGCAATAAGGCTTTCATGAGTTCTGCCAAATCAATTTGGTTAGTTGGAGGCAAATTAATTTCTGGCTCTGATGTGAGCCGGTTCGTCCTGTTTTGCATTTCCTCTGAAGTATTCCCCAATGCATTTTCGGAACCGTCTGACGCGTTAATATTCGAAATCAAATTACCTCCTTGGTCCATGTTGCTTAAGTTGTTGGACTGTCTACTTTTAACTTGGTTACGTGTCTGCATTAGTTCAATTTATATCCGGTAGGCTACACACTAATCAGAATAAACGCATCCCCCAAAAACTACGACACTCACATGAAAGGTACCCAACCTAGTACGCACTTTTTCACATGCAAAACAAATTTATATCTTTGATCGAAGTCAGTGCAATGTACAAGCGAGGAAAAAAAACACATACATATAAAACAAACAATTATAGAAAACAAATCAAGACAAACAACACAATGCCGCTCAACAACGCCGTGACTCTTTTGAAAGTCTGCTCAGAAACAACGCAGAAGTTGTTTGAGTAGGGAAAAAAAATTAAGATTATACAACGCTCGCAATCTAACTTTTCAGAGATTCCAGAGTCTAGTGGAATCACAGAACAGGGTCGCCATATGTAATGTTGTTGCTTTAATTTGTTCTGCAAGCGGTGCTGCTATTCACGACCATAAAAGTGGGTTAAAAGCTGTGAGCTGTCTGGGGAAGTTAACCTTGCATTACTGAGCAACTGTTTCACCAAGTATCCAGTCTAGCTTACCAAATTCCCAACCAAACTAACATTAATTATAATCTTTTAATAGTCATATGACAACCGGAGATATATATATATATATATATATATATATATATATATATATATATATATATATATGTATATATATATATAAGAGAATTTAAATAAAAAGGAATAAATCAGTTTACATTTGTAAATTTATTTTAACATTGATCATTGAAATTTCAGCATATTAAACTTGAATCATAACTAAGCTGGTGCCTTATTTAGGACTGTGAAAATGTGAGTTTGTTATCTTACAGAACACATTAAATATGGAGTCATGATTGGGAGACTGCATACAACACTGCATTCATAAAATAACACACGAAGAACGTTGAAACATATGCAAGAGGAAATTAACCACAACCAACCGATTCAATTTTCACCCAAAGAAGTTACGTTTGTAGCACAATCCTGTCCGTCATGTAATTACCACATACTGGTATACTAAATTCATACTAACTCTCTGTGAAATCTTCCCAAAAAGAATAGCTGAGGGCTACTTTGATGATTACACCACATGCTTCACGTGGTCAACTTGGTTTACACAAAGAGTGTAACTCCACAATAATTTTGATAATTAAAATAAATTAGATCGAAAAGCAATTTACAAAAGAAAAACCTCGAACTGGTTACTATCGTCTTACTATTAACCTGATGGGTCAAACAATTGTATAAGCACGTGGTACTGGTCTCACAAAGTACACCGCACGTGGGTGGAACATAAAGAAAAGTTACTATATTGAAAAATATTGTCAAGACGAGACATTATAATCTCACGCACATTCGCATTTAAGATTAATGATCTTAGTTAGAGTTACTGATCAACACGTGGTTCTACTTTACTCACAAAGTAGTGACAAAGCAACTACCGGAATATATTCTGAACTTCACACTCGAATTACACTGTGTTGCAATTTAAGATAACATTAGATATTGTAGAGCTAAACGTGAAATAAAGGTGATTAAATTTTCAGTTAGCCTGATCTTAAGAAATCCATTGTCCTACGGACTTAGCAGACACGCGCTTAGCCGGAGATCTTACCACTTCAGACGCTCGCCGCGGACAGACTGCCCTGGGCTCCTACCAAGGGTGCTTCCGTATACAAAACGGAAGTGACCAGGGAGGCAGCTCCCTATACCAACATGACAAGGGACGGACAGGACCATACTAAGAATAGAAACCTCTCTGCTTTCAGAAAGCGTAGCTACCTGTTCCGGCGTTGGTGCAACTGTTCTCTAGCAGACAGGCTTGTCTGCTACCATCCAGCATGCAACTACAAATACATTTGCTCATTCATCCTCTCACACAGAAGGGAAGGGGGATGACAGTATCTTATCATATACAGTATATAAAAGAAAGTGGATGTAGGTTCCGTATGAGACTGTGTGACATGAATTACATATACGAATTACATATAAACTGTGCTTTAAAGTGTAGTAGTGTGACAGATTGTTTATGTGTAAAAGTAACACGTTCCACTGCTCAGTCTCCTCCCAGATAGTCAGAAACACCACAGTAAATTTAGAAGAGGAATTTATTCCGTAAGTGACAACAGATTTAAGAAATTAACATGAAAGGAATCCAACAGAGACCTTATAAAGTCTTGTTCCTCCTGCCACCGAACTTCACTAATTCTCACTATATCTAACTTTAACCTACCCTTTTCCCTTTTTAAATTTTCTAACCTACCTGCCCGATTAAGGGATCTGACATTCCACGCTCCGATCCGTAGAACGCCAGTTTTCTTTCTCCTGATAGCGACGTCCTCTTGAGTAGTCCCCGCCCGGAGATCAGAATGGGGGACTAATTTACCTCCGGAATATTTTACCCAAGAGGACGCCATCATCATTTAATCATACAGTAAAGCTGCGTGCCCTCGGGAAAAATTACGGCTGTAGTTTCCCCTTGCTTTCAGCCGTTCGCAGTACCACAACAGCAAGGCCGTTTTGGTTAGTGTTACAAGGCCAGATCAGTCAATCATCCAGACTGTTGCCCCTGCAACTACTGAAAAGGCTGCTGCTCCTCTTCAGGAACCACACGTTTGTCTGGCCTCTCAACAGATACCCCTCCGTTGTGGTTGCACATACGGTACGGCTATTTGTATCGTTGAGGCACGCAAGCCTCCCCATCAATGTCAATGACAAGGTCCATGGTTCATGGGGGGGGAGAGAGACAACCTGTGTATATTCCGGCTTCGACTTGCGTATAAAAGCGTGTACACAGAAGGCCAACGAACGACAGACACTGGATTAGAGCGAACGTTGGTCGCCAATGCACTGGCGTTCGGCTTTTCATCTTGATCAAACGAAGGGCTTGGTACCAAGACATTCGGCCATGTGGGATCACATCTGATAACTTGCCGACGTTGCTCGCGTTTTGTTACTGTAATAAAGTAGCGTTTTAATAAAAATTTCATCGGCAGATGTTATGAGGGAAGAAGAGGATTTAGCAGTCGTCGCATCTGCAATATTTATTTTACTGCAAGAAGCTGGTCTCAGAAAAAGAAGAAGAAAAAGAAATGACGCTGGCGCACGACCTCCCTCTTAAAAAGTAGGGAGCAATGTGGGAGGTCAAAATGTGTACCTTAAAAGCTGAATTGGAATACGAGCTGTCTCATAATTTTTTTGCAAACGAGTGCTACAGATTTCGAAACGATATTGAACTATGTAGGCCCTAAAATTTCCAAAGATGATAGCTCTTTTAGGAGAGCTGCACCTGCAGCAGAAACCTAGTAGTCACTCCCCATCTTATTTGCTTCTCTTTGTCGTTCACGGAGAAAAGATATCAATGTTCAAATGTTTAATTTGTGTGAAATCTTATGGGACTTAACTGCTAAGGTCATCAGTCGCTAAGCTTACACACTATTTAACCTAAACTATCCTAAGGTCAAACACACACAGCCATGCCCGAGGGAGGACTCGAACCTCCGCCGGGACCAGCCGCACAGTCCATGACTACAGCGCCCCAGACCGCTCGGCTAATCCCGCGCGGCCAAAAGATATCAATAAATACACCATTTCCTTTTTCACAACGCGCATATCATTGTCTAATAGCTGCGTTATTTCCCAGTCTTTTCAGTTTGTTTTTATACCTGCAGTTCGTAGGGAGGGGATCCATGAAAATTGCCATTCACGATGAAACTCGAACAGCTGTGTGCTCTCTCCATTTTCCACTCTGTAGTATTTTTAAAACACAATAAATACACACGCTTAGTGAGAACAGGCGTTGCCTACACGGGACACAGCGACTCCTGAAATTGTTTTTCAGGACAAACGCAAGTCTCAGTCGGCATGTTTCAACTACCGCACTTTGAACTGCAGATTCCAGAGAGTCTGATGATTCTCTTGTTGAATTACAGAGTGAAGCCAGTCAACAAAACATAGTAAGTGCGTCCTGCACCTGTCCCGAGAAACTTAAACACACTCCCGTTCCAGAGACACATCAAATCGCTATTGAACCAACGATCATTCGACGTGCCGTGCAGACGAGGAAAGTCGACCAACCGCAAACGCTTTGATGTCTCCCCCAGCAGACCGAACCGCAACCACGGCCAACCGCTTCGTTGGCTCCGATTTGCCGTTCGCACACACTGAGCTAACACCGGCCAACGAAGAGCTTCGCTGTCGTTCGTTGGTCTTCATTGGCCTTGTGAGTACCCGCCTTAAGCACACGAAGCTGTTCTGCAGTCTTTAAGAAAAGATTTCACTAATACTTGCTCCAGCCATCGCGCCTGAAATGACGCATTGCCTGAAACGCTCCTTAGCCAATAGGTACAAGAACTGATATCACTGCTCATCGACCAGATCGAAAACACTGTCTTTTCGCGTATACCACGAAACCATAAAAATTTCAGCGCCTGTAGTGCTGCACGACCGAAAACGCCCCGCTTTCCTCAATAAACCAAGGGTTGGGTTATGTAAGTTCGCCGGCAACTTTCTCTCGTGTACGATGACCTAAGGAGCCGACGTACGGCATAATGGGTGACGATGACCGCCGCACAGTCGGTCCGGACGGGAGAGCGGCCTGACGTCACCTGGGCTGGCTGCGGGCCGGTGCGTGTGAGGCACGCGTGCAGAGTGCGTGCCGTATCGCCGCCTCCTGGCTGCCGCCTGCGGGCTGCTGGCGCCTTTGTCCCTCCGCGAGCTGCTGCCGGCCCGTGACGGGGGAGGCGTCCTGATGCGCGGGCACGTACGGCGGGCAAACACCCGGCCCTGTCTGCCGCCTCCTGCCACGAAAACCGCCCCGCCGCCTAAGCCGCGCAAACACGTCTTGTCCGTCCGGCGCGGCTGACCGTTCCCACAGCCTCCATTAGTCAGCGGCAGCCACTACCCTGCACAAACCTAACGCCATGTCGCCACACCACCGCAGGATCATCTTGCAGGAGGAGTTACGTCTCTGTTATCTCTAACTGAACCAATCACGTTTCACAGTTTTGGAACATTAAACAGTGTGCAGACGATCAAACTTTATTGACAACACTACGTTGTCACAGACCTCACGCCATCAACAAAACTGTCAGTATTATCAATCGGTTGTACAATTTTACAAGGTTAACATGTTAAATAGCCAAAAGAAAACGTCTGGAGCAGTTCTATCAGCTATAACTAGCAAGAAACAATAAAAGCAAAAGCCGGCCGTTGTGACCGAGCGGTTCTAGGCGCTTCAGTCTGGAACCGCGTGACCGCTACGGTCGCAGGTTCGAATCCTGCCTCGGGCATGGGTCTATGTGATGTCCTTAGGTTAGTTAGGTTTAAGTAGTTCTAAGTTCTAGGGGACTGATGACCTCAGCTGTTAAGTCCCATAGTGTTCTATGATGTATCATGCAGCGTAACTTGTTGTGACAGTGCGAGAGAGAGAGAAACAAAGATACTGTTTATTACTCTGTGGCGGTCAGCGCTCACATAATTATTCTTAGGATATAGAGCTTTTGTTCTTGTTAAGAGTAATTTTACAAGGGGAGAGCCATTCTTGTGATGCAAAAATCGACGCCATTGCGAGATTTTGATTCACATTGTAAAATATATGTGTATACGGAAGGAAATCAGTTAATAGAACAATAAAATATTGTTCATTTCAAGAAGGTACGTGTTATTCTACAACCAGCGTATACTTCTATTGAGATTTAATAATAAATACCAGCTTGGGAACTGTTCCGACGGTAGCGTTCAGTTCTAGTGAAATTGTTCGATGCTTTCTTCAGAAAAGAAGTCACTTCATGGATCATTCAAGTCCATAATTGTACCTGGACATTTCTCAGAACTGAAAGGAATCTGATTGCTATGCAACAGAGCCCCGAAGAATATTTCTCCGTACTTTGGTTACCACTTTCAGCTCAACACGGTATCTGCAGCTGCTGGAGCAGATTTCTACAACAGCAGAAGCGTGTAATCGCTATCAGTTTCACACATCGCTCTGTGTACGCTGTGTGTATTTACCCGCAACAGTGAACATACAGTTACTTACACACATAGAAAGACAATACAAGGTGGCGTGGGAAACATTTCAGTATAAAGGTCCTGTAGAGCTAAACAGTAATTAGCCTAGTAGTAGTAGTAAACAATTTTTTTTTTTTTTCAAAGAAGCCTTTATACTCATGGAGCCAATCTATAAGAACTATTGCCGATCGCTGTGTGGAACATCAGCGTCACCTCAAATACAGGTCTTTTTGAAGTTTCTGCTCGGCTGCTGGGACAGCGTACTCGTTCTCTTCACAAGATACTCCCGCACGTTCCGTTAGCATGAAACATACAAAGGACCATAATGTAGTTACTCTATAGTAACACATACTGCTCACAGCCATTTGAACCATTTTTTTATACGGTCTGGACTGGAAAACATGCATTTATTAAGGGGTATAAGCTGCTCCGCTACACTGAGGACATCTGCTTTTGAGTTACTCCTATTGGTATTTATTGTTGATCCGAAATCTGGAATATTTACTCCGGCTTCTTTGGTGAAGTAATTTCGGAAAACCGTGTTTAATAACTTTGCTTTAGTGGTGCTGTCATCAGCAATGTTTCCTTTCGTATCGCGCACTGAAGGTGTTGACTGTGGGTATTGACTGTGTCCTGCCGCTGATATAATTTACACACGACGAGTATTTCTTGGGATTGTCTGTCAGATTTCGAGACAGCGAAATCTTGGAGATTTTAAGTTCTTCTAAATTTGGCACTCTTTCTTTATTACTTCTGGAACAGTGATCTGGCCTGCTTTGTGTACCGTGAGGGATCAGTACCATCTGACAATAACTGATTATTAGTAAAAGTTTGACATTACCGAACTGACTGTTTCTATATAAAATAGCTAGTCCGGCTTTTAGGGCAAAATTTCCGGCTAAATATAACGTCGCGTTCGTGTTTCGTACCCTTCGACGTGGCAACTCTTGGCGCACAAAGGAACGCTCCTCGTTTCCGCTAGCTGCCGTGAAGACATTCGGTTCCGCTTCCCGCTGCTGCATGGACGTGCCGAACTGTTTACTATAGACCCTTTGTCTGACAATGTTGCAAAGCGCCTTTTGAAACGACATCTAGCAGGATTATCGTGAGATCGTTGGTTGATTGCTTGCGTTGCCTTTGCGTAATTGTAGGCCTTACCTTTGCTTCCTTTTTTCTCTATTTTTTTCCCTTTTCAATGGGCAAGTCATTTTGATTTTTGTAAGTCATCGCTGTGCATGTTAGAGAGAGAGCAACTTATGTTACTATTAAACAATCTTTGATTCTGTTGTGGTACAGTCTTTGCCCATGCGCGGTGTGATACATTCTTAGTTGAAGGGTGACAGGTGGTGGACTTATTTAGCAGTTCTGTGTTTGTTGGTTTGTAGCGGTATCTCTTAGATGCAGGAAGATTTATTGTAAAGGACGACAAGAATGACTAGGATGCCTATATACTGAAGGCTATACGAGGGCTGGAACTTAAATACTGGCAACTATTTATTCACAACCGATACAAAAGAGTGACATGTCTGCGCCTGTTATTGTCCTTTAAAGTAGTCACCAGAGTTGTGTAGAAACCGTTGCCAGCGAAGTGGAAGGCGCAGTATACCGTTAGCAGAACCTGTTCTGTTGATGGTGCGAATGGAGCGGTCTACTGCCAGTCGAATCTCTGGAACAGTTCTGCAGCGAATACCACGAAGTGGTTCCTTTCTCTTCGGAATCATCAAGGACTTAAGTCCGGGGAGTATGGTGGATGGTACAGTACTTCCCAGTCCCATCGACAGAACAGAGCAGCCACAGCTTGCACTGTATGTGCCCGCGCATTGTCGTGCAAAATAATGGGTGGGTTGCGCAGAAAGCGTCGCCGCTTCTTTCGCAAAGCTGGTCGCAGGTTTGCTCCAAAAACGAACAGTAATACTGTGCATTGACGGTCTGCCCTGGAGGAACGTAATGCGTTAGGATAACACCATCACAGTCGTACACGAGAATCACCATAACTTTCACAATACTGGGACTCTGACGCACTTCTGGCTTTCGCGGCGACCCATAATGAGGCCATTCGTTGAATTGGCGTTTCAGGTTTGGCTCGTACGGTGTGGCCCATTTCTCATTCAGTGTTACGATACGGCATAATAAAGATTGTCCTTCGCGCTCATAGCGCTCCAAGTGCGTCTGAGCAACGTCGTAAAGCATCCACTTCTGCATTTCCGTCAAGTCATGTGGAACTCATCGTGATGCAATTTTTCGCAAGCCCAGGCGTTCCTTCAGGATGCGAAGCACAGTCGTACGCGCTAATCCGGTTTCGTGGGCGAGCTCACGACTCGTATGGCGTCGATCACTGTCCACTAACGTGGCAACAGCATGCACTTCTTCTTCAGAGACGATAGGACGACCTGCCCGATGCATGTCTGCCACAGTTTGCCGACCTTCCTGGAAGGCTTTTACCCAACGTGCCACTGTTCTGTACGGCAATGCCGATTCCCCGCTCGCCTCTTGAAGACCTTGATGACCTGTCGTGTTGTACGACCTCTGGCACATTCAATCTTGATCCAACTCCGCTGTTCGTGTTTCGAAAACACAGTGACACCGTTACGTTAGACCGCTCGCTCACAAGTGACTGCGTTTCCCTCGATTGTGCGCAGGCCGGTGACGTGGGACGGGCGAGCCCATTTGCTCGGAGGTAACCTGTACTCGGAAAATATGATTGACCAATGCTCATTAGATGACAAAGGAGTAGAAATTGGAGGAAGAAGAGTAGGGTGCTTGAGATTTGCTGATGACATGGTCCTTCTAGCCACAGGGGAAAAAGAATTACAGGATTTGGTGGACACCATTGCAACTAATATGGAATGCAAAAATATGGAATGAAAATTAACACAAATAAAACAAAAGTATTGGCAATAGGAGGAAATAAGGAACTAAAAATTGTGCTGAATGGAGAAAAACTAGAACAGGTGCAAAATTTTAAGTATCTTGGAAGCAGGATAGACACCGACTGGAAGTGCACCACAGAAATTAAAACAAGGATAGCAATGGCAAAAGAGGCGTTGTATAAGAAAAGGAGAATCTTCTGCAGCGGTATGGACAGAGAACTCAGAAAGAGACTCATAAAATGTCTTGTATGGAGTGTTCTTCTATATGGCGCTGAAACATGGACTATGAGAAAAAAAGACAGAGAAAGGCTGGAGGCTTTTGAGATCTGGACATGGCGGAAGATGGAAGGAATAAGTTGGATGGACAGAGTAAAAAATGAAGAGATACTGAGAAGAGTGGGAGAGAAAAGGCAGTTACTAGATGTAATAAAGAGAAGAAAAAGAAATTGGATTGGGCATATATTAAGAAAGAATGACGGACTGATAAAAACAGTTTTAGAAGGTTATGTAGAAGGGAAAAGGAAGCGAGGAAGGAAGAGATTCCAGATACTGGATGACATGATGGACGGTACAACATACAGCAGCCTTAAGAAGGAAGCAATGGATCGCAGAAAATGGAGAGGCAAAAGACCTGCTAATATAGCAGATAACTGATGATGATGAAGGTAGGTATGTCGACAACATGTGCTATCGCGACAATAGTAGATTCCACTGCATAGTGTTGCCACTATTTAAGTTCCAACCTACGTACACAATTTTTTTTAAAGGGAACAAGTTTGAGTTAAGACTGCGGCACTGCGCAGCTAGTTTGTCGAATGATTATTGGAGGCTGGATAACTTCGTGCACTTGCTCAGAGCTGGAAGAAAGACCACCCCACTTCCCTGAGTCACCCATTAACATATCAACTGATAGAGCTGTTTGGTTTTTATAGAAATTCTCTGCCAACAATGCGCCCATTTTAAATCATTGTTCACTTTGTCAAGCACTTTATTGTTCAGACCAATAATATGTGTGAAGTTTGTCTTTTTGAATACATACTTCATTCTAAAGTCGTTGTTTTGGAATATCACTTCATTGGAATAGTTACTTTCCCCATTCCACTGTTAAAAGGAGATTTATCATTACGTACCATATGGTATGCAACAGTTTAGATATTGTTTGGAAATGTTATTTAAAAATAGAAATATACCTCAGCCGCCGACTGCTTGCTGTTTGCTGTTGCGCTTCCGAAAAGCCTGCAACAATGTTGTCAAGATGCGAGGTAAGTGAAAATTTTGATTAGAGCCAGATAATTGTTTTGCTTCAGTTACGCATTTAATATAAAGACAAATTGTATTCAGACAATTTACAGTTCAATTCAGATTAAGTTCTGTTTAGTCAAAGGTTACCATACGAGTTTAAGTTGGATAACAGTTTTGATAATACGTAGATTTTTTATAGATTGGGAGATAAATTAAGGTTAAATTCCACACAGAAATATTTAGTGGGAAACTTACACCTTTCTGTTCATTTTGTTCGTTATTGGTCTTTGCGTTTGGTCTGGCGGACATTACCCGGTCAAGTTCATTATTGATCCCTTCACTCCAGGGCAGCCACTCCTCTGACCGATACTCTTCCGTGTGGGCGGTGCTAGTTCCTTGTTCGAGTATACATCTCGGTTAGAACATGTACGAATTAACATCCAGTACCCCCTCAGTCATCCGCGACTGCAAGTAGCTTATTTCATTGTTTTTCTACTCGTTGAATAGTATTATGGGCATTGATATGAATGTCTGATTATTTTGCGTTTTCTTTTGTAAATATGCAATCATCTAAAATCACATCGTCCGTTGAAGGTTACTTGTATGACACGAGATTTTGCATTCAGTTCCTTCACTTGCTTTCAGTAACTAATGCAACACATGTTTTTTCTCGGCGAATTTCGGTTGAAAAAATGCGAGGACATCGTGGGACATCGTACAATATTCTCGCGTCAGCCCCTGTAGTTTTATGAAGTTCCGATAGATGTCAGCGTTATAAGTAGCCTTCCAAATGACATCTGTAACAGCTGCGTTCCACGCAGAGAGCTTCCATTGAGTTTCTCTCGGTGGAAAATAGAGCATCTTAGATAGCACAGGCGCTCGCAGAACGTCTACGGAGAGCAGGCAGTCACGGTTAGTCGTTGGGCGAGGCGCAGCAAGGTCGCGCAAACTTGTCCGATCTCCCGCGTGATGGCTGGCCGCACACAGCTGTTAATCCTGCAAAGCTGGAAACTGAAGAAACGATTTCAGCGTGTCTGTCGGCACAAAAATTCAAAATAACTTTTCCTTTCCCATGACAACGCAAGGTCTCACATAAGTCTGCCCACCCGATTGGAGCTCACAAAACTTCACTGGCAGTTCTTCCTCATCCACCCTACAGCCCGGATCCCGCACCTTCCGACTTCCATCTGTTTGGCCCAATGAAGGGCGCACTCCGCGGGAAGCAGTACGTGGACTATGGGGAGGTATGTACGTATAAACCGGGGACCTAGAAACGACGGAGAGGCTTCGTCCCGCCGTAGCCCTCAGTGGTTCACAACAGGCCACAGCAGTCCACCCACCCCACCGCCGACCCACACCGAACCCAGGGTTATTGTGCGGTTCAGCCACTCGTGGACCCCTCCGGGAACGTCTCATACCAGACGAATGTAACCCCAAATGTTTGCGTGGTAGAATAACTATGGTGTACACGTACGTGGAAACGATGTTTGCGCAGCAGTCGCCGATGCAGTGTAACTGAGGCGGAATAAAGGGAAGCATTTGTTGAGGTAGATGCAAAATCACCTTAAAAACCATCCACAGGCTGGCCGGCACACCGGACCTCGACACTAATCCGCCGGGTGGGTTTGTGCTGGGGACCGCATGCTGACACTGTGAAGGTGTGAGATGTGGCCGGGGAAAAGCCGAATTGCCAGTGACTTACTGTACACCAGAAATAATACATGGAATGGAGGCATTCGACATTCAGTAAAAACTAATTATACATATAATACGTTTTTAAATCGGAGTAAAAAGTAAAGAATAATTTATCCTTGTCCCATACAGATTCCTGAAACCATACCGATAGTCATGAAAATTTGTGATTGTGAATTTTCCAATAGCTACTAAACTACTAGTAAGATGTTAAAAGAAAAACGTGGGGCCGATGCAGCAGATAATGGTAACGAGGTGAACTATTCATGCATCAACTATGTATTACATGAGCTCCACGTTTTTTCTTGTAAGTCTTTCCAGCATTATCATATCTATTGAAAAACTCACAGTCACAAGTTTTCATAACTATCTGTACGGGGTTAGGAATCTGTACTGGGCTGGAAGAAATTATTTAACACTTTTTAGTCCGATTTAAAAACGTGTACTTTAATAATTGATTGTTAGTTAAATACTTATTTTCTGCTTTTTTGTCTTGTGTATGTGAAATTTTTCAATTGATTTCAAACATGTGGATGAGATTACAAGAGACATAAGTGGTAAATTTGAGGTTTATTCCAGTTTCTCTTCATCTGAGTTAGCCAACATACTGCTTGCTCCTAGATGCATCTCGCGAAAACACCGTCAAGGTAAAATTACAGTGATCGAATTCAAATGCAGGCTTACAGCAATCGCTCTTCCATAGAGCCACTCGTGACGAACAAGAAAAGTGGCCAAAGGCAGCGATACGTTACGTGCTCTCGGCCACAAACCAGACAAGAAAGCTAATAATGTCATGCAGTTCTGAGCTATGCTGAAAGTTTTAAGCCCCTAGATCATCGGGAAGTTAGCTTAAAATCAATTTCAAAAGTTGTACCGAACAGACAAATAGCCTGACAGGAAACCGACTTGACAGAAACGTGTTTAAAAAATGACGTTTTTTTGGGAGACAGATACTGATTTTTCGTTTTACACTTAATATTTACTTTGAAGCAATCACGGAGGTTTTATAGCGTTAACTGGTATCTGCCACCATTGGCCATCATCAGAACAAAAGCAGCAGCGTCAGAATGGCCCTCGAGTAATGCTCTGTCTGACGATATCTGAAACAACAACAGGATGGTCCACAAGTACTGCTTTGTCTGACAACAGCTGAAGTAGGATCAGAGCGGTTCCAAAATAATGTTTTGGGTGACAGGTTAAATGAGTGATTTTCTTATTTCATTCACTCTCACTCTGTATGTGTGTGTGTATGGATGTGTGTGTGTGTGTGTGTGTGCGTGTGCGTGCGTATGCGCGTGGGTGAGAGAGAGAGATAGAGAGAGAGAGAGAGACAGACAGACAGACAGACAGAGAGAGAGAGTTGTTTTCAGAGAATATTTATATTTTTACTTTTTAATTCTTGTTGACCCTTTATTACTCGTCCATTTTTGTCCACAATCTTATAAAATTGTGCGGGCGCTATACACTTCAACATCATCAACACCATACCACGAATAGCATTAGCCTATGGCATTGCAGCCTTGACCCATAAACTACAGCCAAGATGGGTGGAGCCTAATGTAAGGTCTCGCTGCAGTTAGGGATGTTCCCAGTACCAGTTTCGATATCATATTTAGTATCGGTACCTATACCTCCAATAATATCAATACCTCGATGATACGATAGTATGTAGCTAAAGCGCCGATACCGAAATTATCGCAATGCACTGACTCCTCATGCTGTTTTACGGCTTTTGTTTAACACATAATGACTTATTTAGAATACTGAAATGCGGTGTTGAGTGGAAAGGTACTGAGCCATAAAAAATTTATTAACGTTGCTAAAAATACTAATTAATTTATTTTTTAAAGCAAAAAAAACAAGAATAACATTAACAAATTACCTCCAGAACTGAAAAAACTAAATTTCAATAACACAATTGATAGTGAACACCTCAAAACGGCAACAGTATATCACTACTTTTAGTAAAGACTATTAAATGAAGTAAAAATAAATTTACATTACAAACAGCAAAACATATGATCAAATGAATATGTCACAAATATCAACCATCGCATATTGCCAGTAATTATCAAACCGCCGTTGCCTTCGAAGTAGCCAAAGTGAATGACAAATGTGGTTCAAATTGTTTGTTAATCAATATACCATGCGTAATGTTTGTCTTACGGAAATTTACTGTGTAATGTGTTGAGCAAATGGTGCGCTTAATCAGTTTTACAGTAATAAAAAAATTAAACAACTTAATCTGGAAAACCAGTTTGTAATGCCTATACTGAAATCAATCCCTCTGAAATTTACTCAATCTCGTCAGTTCTATGGCCCTGTGCAATAAATTGATAAAATTCCCTATGCAAATAAACAATGAAACACATTTTTTCGTTAGCTCTTGAGTCGCGGAGAATTGGTATTCAGTTCTCTCCCCAGTAGGAGCACAAAATATTCAGTCTTGGCTCAGCGAAGTGCAATGCCGGGCCATAAAATAGCTTCATACAAATAATGTCAGTAGATTAGTTGATAAATGGGTAACCTTGAAAATTTTCAGTGAAAATACTGGATATTCGCTCAGGGCTGTGCAATGCTGCCCGTATTAAAGCTGTTACAAACATTAATACTTTTCTGATTCTAGCACATTAATATTTTTGACTCTGATTAAAAAAATCATTTCTTTTAAAAAATATTCATTAGATTTAAACAAACACGACTTGGAAGAGGATGAGGTACTGATAAGGGCATATGCTAAGACCGATTGGTTCAGTTTGAACATTGTATTTAAAACAAAGTTTCTCCTTCACAAAATCTGATATGAAACATTTTACATCAATTCGTTGAGGTATGTACCGTCTATGCAACTAAATGGAGGCAGTTTGTTTGTTGCCATACGCGCTTTGCTTCATTTATCTGGGAAGCATCATCAGTGGCCTGAAATACATGTTTCTTTTTATACATACAATAAACGTATTATGTGATAGATATAATACGCTGATATATTACATTTTGTCGTGTTTTTCTCTTGCTTTTTAGGTTAGAAGCAACTTTTGTAACACAAGTTTCGTATTGTGAATGTATCGTTCGAGTTACTTATGATTTCCAGCGTTGTTAACACATGTGTGTGTTCCTGGAGATGTATTTGTTGGAATCATACTCCAGCTGGCCGATTTCTGCTCGTTCCAAGAATATATTGTTTCCTGCCACACATTTCTCGGGAAAAGTCTTCAACGAATGTTTCCGACAAACAAGACCTCATACGAAGGCTTCTCGACAGTCGTTTTCTTCCCACGCTCTATTCACGAATGAAATAGGGAAGAGGGAGAGTGATAACGATACCGCACATCGTAAGAACTGCGGAGTAATGGCGTTGGTGTAGTTGTACATTACATCTCGCCATTCTCTTTGAAAGTTTTCTAAGACAAAAGGAATGTAATCTGAGCGGCAGGTCAGAGATTTAATCCGCTTTCTTCCCAGACACCTGTTGCTTAGCCACAGCGACCCCTCTACTGGCATCACCTCTCGTTCAACAGCTCATAGGCTCCAAGCAAATGGGCAAAGTGTTGTGCTCATTATGTCTACAAATTGCGACTGAGGTTTTTGCTTTAAATGTTAATGGTTAGTTGCTATTCCTTTGGCCGTCATCATATGCAAAATGAGTCTAAAAAGCAGGTCATAAATTCGAGGAATAAATCCGAATAGTTAGTAGTAGGTCATTAGAAAAATTTTCAAAGAACTCTTCCCCACAGAACTGTAACTTTAGCACAATCAAAGTTAACGTTTCCTGTTGAACAATTCTACTCTCTTGCCATAGTAATTAGTATGAATAAAATTTCACAATGTTTGATTTTTAATGTTCAATTTAAGTGTATCTCTATTTTAAAAAAATCACATTTCCTCCTTCCACAGACAGACTGGTGGCAGAGCTCGGTATTAGCAGTGCGACTGTTCACAGAGGAGCACATTAAATGGAGCTCCAATAGGACATATCGGATTGTATTTGCAGTTCATTTGCGGACTATTAATTAGCGACTGATCCACAGCTTATGGCAATATCCGCGCACTGGCGTGATATTTACGAATCGAATCTTGTTTCTTTAGATGTCAAACGGTTATTTCCAGAGTTACAAGTGATCCCTCATACATATTTATTTATTTTCTAGTTACTGTAAGTCAAGTTTCTTCGTATCCTAAATGACTGACGAACGATGAAGTATAGAAATGAAAAAAAAGTTGATAGTATAGGCTCAAAATAAGCATTCTACGCTGTCGCACATACTGAGACGTTAAAATAAACGATTTTAAAATGCTTTAAAATTCGGAAACTTGCATACTGCCTTTATAATAATACAGACATTGTTATAAGTCAAGGGATAGTCGAGACTAACAAAAATACATCCTTTCTCTCTCTGCACATTTTGGCTTCAGAATTAAAAAGATGAAAACAAAAAGCTTTTAACTCGCCAAAGGACCTGGAAGATATATTAACAAAATGGACAGTGTCTTGAGAGATCTTCTAAGAAGACCATGAAGGTAAAACGAGGATAATGGAGTGCTTTCAAATGATGAGTCAATTGGGTTAGGCAACGAGACGCTGAAGCTAGTAAGCGAGTTTTACAATTTTGGCAGCAAAGTAACTGATGACGGCAGAAATAAAGAGAATATGAAACGTAGACTGGAAAAAGCGAGAACAGATTTCCTGTAAACGAGGAATATGTTCTCTGTGTAAATAAAAAGGAATGTTTTTTGTATGTTTGTCCTCTATGCGTTCCTAAACCATTCATCCGATTGCGATGAAACTTTGGTGAGTTATTCTCTGCACGCCTACGAAGTTATTTTTTTTTCTTTTTTTTAACAGATCGACACTTAGTTCAAGATATAGGACGCCATATTCATTGAGACGCGCGAGAAACTACCGCATCATGCATGCCGTTTAAATTGTTTCTTACTAACCAGCCCTACCAATTTCGATAAAATTTGGTACAGAAAAAAAGGAAGGGCAAAGATAACTTTTTAAAGCGTGTAGTACAAGATACTTATTGATTTGAAGAATATTACGCGAATTATGGAAAAAATATTTACTTTTAGAAAGAGCTGTTTACTCGTTGATTTCTGAGCTTTACCGTATTTGTGAAAATTGTTTTCTCGGTTGCTACGTGCTACGTAATCCGATTAAAAATAATGAATGCAATGCTTATAAATCTTCAATGTGTTTAATCCACACTTCCACGCTATACATCGCATAATGTACACGTTGTATAAGGTATAGCTATTACGTACACTATCCAGTATTTGAAGACAATGGCGGTTAGTGACTTGCAACGAACCTTACACATGAATTCAGGCCTTCACAAAAAATTGTTCGCGCTTACAAAACACACGAAATAATGAAAGGAACGTTTTCGCTGTCCGTGCAGTAAAATCGTCGTATTAGGCATGATATTGTAATTAATTACTTCTTTACTACTAACTATTTCGTGTCATTTCTTGCAGCCAGTGTTCACATATAGCACTGAGTATACTTGCAAAATTATATCCCTCTATGGCACCTAGTTCAGGAGATATGATATCATAAACACTGAGATGCCCGACAAACTGCCGCATCTTGCATGACGTTTGTATTGATTATGTCTTTGATACTAACTCTGTTCGCAACATACACACATCAAAAAAAGTTTTGCATCACCCTGGTTCCCAGAACTCCTGAAGATAGACGTTGACTGTAGATATTGTATCACAGACACAGTCCCTTTGACTGTCCAGAGATGTCACTAAACCCGCCCAAAGATGTAAACAACCATGCATGAGCAGTGCCTATTAGACGGAGGGATCCGTCAGCCGATCAGTTCCAGTCCAGGAAGGAGGTACACGGCTCGTATTGTCTGTAGTTTAACCATGCCTAGACGGTCAATACCGCGATTCGACCGCGTCCGCACTATTACTTTGCGCCAGGAAGGGCTCTCAATAAGGCATGTGTCCGGGCGTCTCGGAGTGAAGGAAGCGATGTTGTTCCGACATGGAGGAGATGCAGAGAGACAGGAACTGTCGATGACATGCCTCACTCAGTCGGCCCAAGAGCTACTACTGCAGTGGATGACCGCTACCTACGGATTATGGTTCGGAGGAACCCTGACAGCAACGCTACAGTGTTGAATAATGCTTTTCGTGCAGCCACAGGACATAGCGTTACGGCTCAAAGTGTGCGCAGTATGCTGCATGATGCGCAAATGCACTCCCCACGTCCATGGCGAGGTCCACCTTTGCAACCACGACACCATGCAGCGCAGTACAGACGGGCCCAACAACATGCCGGATGGGCCGCTGAGGATTGGCATCACGTTCTCTTCACCGATGAGTGTCGCATATGCCTTCAACCAGACAATCGTCGGAGACGTGTATGGAGGCAACCCGGTCAGGCTGAACGCCCCAGACACACTGTCCAGCGAGTGGAGCAAGGTGGAGGTTCCCTGATGTTCTGCGGTGGCATTATGTGGGGCCGACGTACGCCGCTGGTGGTCATGGAAGGCGCCGTAACGGCTGTACGATACGTAATGCCATCCTCCGACCGATAGCGCACCCATATCGGCAGCATACTGGCGAGGCATTCGTCTTCATGGACAACAATTTGCGCCCCCATCGTGCAGATCTTGTGAGAAACGTCCTTCAGGATAACGACATCGCTCGACTAGAGTGGCCAGCGCACGCGCGTGTGCACAAACACACATACACAACAAGTGGAAAACAGCAAAAAAAAGACAGACAAACACACAACAACAGTTGGCAACACTACACACCGTGAACACACACATGTTGATCACCAAATGGAAGTGAAAGTGAAACATGCGATGTGCCAAGTGTGTATGAAACAACGACATATGGCGCCTCTTTTGCAGCCAGCGTTTCTTGAACATCTCCGCAGTGTTCTCGGAGCTTACTGAGGGATCCCGTGACGGATGGTCCAGCTATTCGTTGGATCTTCTCTACTTCTTGTGTTAATGCTGATGAATATTACTCAAGAATCGGTCGAATAACGGTTCTGTAAGCTATTTACCCCGTGAATGAATTACATTTCTTTCAGATTCTTCCAATGAATCTCAGCCTGGCATCTACTTCCCCTACAATTACTTAAGGTCTTTCCGGACGGTTTAAGGTTGTTTCCAATGATTTTTCATCAGCAGCTTACTAGAACTGTAATGGATCTCTTCGCCCATTTATGTGCAGTACGTTACATTGGGCTGGTGCATAACTTCGTAACGTTTTCCATAAGACTAATAAACACAACAGTAACACATAAGACAGACTTAAGTCATCAACAACATATTCTCCTTCACTATTTACGACAGTCTGCCAATGCTAGCATTTGTTGACAACCATTGTCAGCAGTGGTAGTTACACATCGGGGAAGCAGTTCGTAGTACACCACGCCGTTGCTGCTGCATCACATGCATAACATTATCTTTTGTGGATGCGCGCATGAAGGAGTTGCTGCTTCGTTTGGGATCGCCCATTCGTTTCTTGCAATTTTGTCATAAGGTGACATGGTTAGAGACCGTGGCTGTTATTTGAAGACAAATGTTGGAGGTGTCGAGACAGCAACCAGCCACAAATTTATTTTCAATCCTTTATTCAATAGGTACCGTTACCGGTTTCGAATCATTACGATTCATCTTCGGGCGGTTTTCATGCTTTCATTACAACATGTGGTGCGTTTTTTTTACAGATTAATCGTCCTAAAATATAAATAATACATAATTATAAGCACGCCACACATATGGTTGCGTTACAGATTAGCATTGGATGTGACTTGCGTGAACTGTCGGTTTGGAGTGTTTGTTTTCACAGTTTTCGTCCAACATATGTGAATACATTCCCACTTCATTCTTATCGTTGCACACGTAAATTTTTCTCACTGAACACTTTAGAATTGTCACAGAATAGATTTCTAACATGCACCATATGTTTTGATACATACAAAGTGCTTACAAACATATGAGTGTCAAAGATGCTATGATATATCGTAACATTATAAAGATGTCCCGTATTTGGGAAAAGATCATATATTCACTTATGCAACTGAAATGCCTTTTACCCTAGTACAGAGAGACATTGCTTTTGTGAGTTTTAGAGCGAATACTGTTACATTAACTATAAAGTTGTTCCATTTTTTTAGTTCTGTATAGGTAAGACAGTACGTTTATTTATTTACATTTACATCATGGGAATTGTAGTAACATATAAATTTGCTACTTGATCTGCAGATAGCCGTAGGAATATTATTTGCTTTGCAGGGTGGAAAATAATTTTTGGAAATTTTTTAGGAAAGAGGTGTTAGCTAACTCAGTTTGTTCATTAAGGATATAGTCTGGGGTGCTGTTTTTCTATTTCTTCTAATATATTCATAGTGGCTCCTTTTTCTGCTAGATGTAAAATTTTTAAGTTGTTCTCAATGTTTCTCACTGAATGGTTTTCTTCAGCAATATGGGCTGCAAATGCAGATTTGTTCAAGTTGCCAAGCCTTAAAGCATCAATGTGATCTTTGTATCTAACTTCAAAACTTTTGCCTGTCTCTCCAATGTAGAATTTTGGGCATATATCGCATTTGAGTTTGTATATTACTGATTTACCGTAGGGACTCTTGGAGGCATTTACATCATGGATTACTTTTTGTTGAAATTTATTATTTGTGTAGAAGCTGACTGTGATATTTTTCTTTCCCTTATGTTAGCTTAAAGACACCATTTCTCATCACCAGTAATGATACAGGATAGGAATCGTATTTCTTGTTCACGAACTAATCGATGACGATCAAGCAGAGACGCACATATGCCCACCGGCTGATTTTTGTGATTTTGGATTAAAGCACGCTGTATCCATTCACCCGGTTTTTAACCTTCCTCCATGTCTGAAAATGTCGCACGATGGTGGAATGATCACAGTTCAAAACATTTGCCAGTTCTCGAGTACACTGACTTGGATCATTGTGCATTAATAGGTTCATCATCACATCTTCATCAAACGCTGAAGGTCTTCCTGAACTTGGAAATTCATTAACGTCTAAACGATACTCCTTAAAGCGAGAAACCATTTTCTCCCTTGCTCCGTCAAATGGCATTATCCCAATACACGGCGCAAATGTTTGTGGCTGCCTCCGCCGTTGTCACACCTCTACTGACCTCAAACAGATGAATATGTCGGAAATGACCCGATTTTTCCATTTAGCAGTCAATTTACTGCCGTCCACAGATCCACTCACTATCTCCAAATGACAAAATGACAGTACGTAAACTTCAATAGCAACAGTTAACTGCAAATGAAAAATTACAATCGATAAATAAATCCATAGCAACAGGATACCAACACGCAAAACAGAAACGCTACGAACTTACGTGCCAACCAAATATTTATCTATTTTCAACGTCAACTGCCAGTCCTTGCACCATTCATCGATCCTACACACTTCCTCCTCCACTTCGCTACGGCCTTCTGCCATTGCAGCCTTCCTGTAGACAAGCAGCATCGTCTGGAAATAGCATCATGACACTTCCGACATTATCCACCACATCATTTACAAATACTGTAAACAGAAATGGCCCTGTAACACTTCCTTGTTATCCCCACATCTTTGGAAGGAAACAAGTGGTGTAAGGGGAGCGTCTTTCATTAGTGATCACAAGGCCCCCTTCACCGCTTAAATTTTGACTGATAATCAACATTGGCTACCGAAGGCTCCCGGCATAAGAAGCCATCCTCATTCTGCCGACGGCCTTATCAAAGAGGGCGGACGAGCGGGCAGAGGTTCAGGGCATTCTGTGGTCCCTGAGGTGGGGAACTGCCTCTAAAGGCGGAAGAATAGGCAATGAACAACGGCATGCGGATTGCAGAAGGCAATGGAAACTACTGCATTAAAGAAACATAACGTATATCCACAGGACATGTGGCCTTTAACTGAAAAACTGTCATGATAGTCTCTCCATTGGCAAAAATTTCTGGAATAGTGCCCCATTCGGATCTCCGGGAGGGGACTGCTAAGGGGGAGGTAACCAAGAGATGGAGGTAACCAAGAGACAAAGACTGAATAAACAATGAAAGGATGACGTTCTACGAGGCGGGTCATGGAATGTCAGAAGCTTGAACCTGGTAGAAACAGTAGAAAATCTGAAAAGGGAAATGCAAAGGATCAATCTAGATATAGTAGGGGTCAGTGAAGCTAAATGGAAAGAAAACAATCATTTCTGGTCAGAAGACTATAGGGCAATATCAGCAGCGGGTACTGAAAGAGTAACACAGTATGTTAAGGGAGATGAAACTCTAGTAGTCATGGGGGTTCAAATGGTTCAAATGGCTCTCAGCACTATGGGACTTAACATGTGAGGTCATCAGCCCCTAGAACTTAGGAACTACATAAGCCTAACTAATCTAAGGACATCACACACATCCATGCCCGAGACAGGATTCGAATCTGCGGTCGTAGCGGTCGCGCGGTTCCAGACTGAAGCGCCTAGAACCGCTTGGCCACATTGGCCGGCAGTCATGGGGGACTAGAAAGCAGCTGCAGGGGAAGGAGCAGAAAAAAAGGTTCCAGGAAACTATGGGCTTGGGTCAAGAAATGAGAGAAGAGAAAGACTAATTGAGTTGAGTTCTGCAATAAATTTCAACTAGTAAGAGCGAATACTCTGTTCAAGAATCACAAAAGGAGAAGGTATACTTGGAAAAGGTCGGATGACCTAGGAAGATTTCAGTTATATTACGTCATGGTCAGGCAGAGATTCCAAAATCCGAGCCGGCCGCGGTGGACGAGCGGTTCTAGGCGCTTCAGTCCGGAACTGCGCTGCTGCTACGGTCGCAGGTTCGAATTCTGCCTCGGGCATGGATGTGTGTGATGTCCTTAGGTTAGTTAGGTTTAAGCAGTTCTAAGTCTAGAGGACTGATGACCTCAGATGTTAAGTCCCATAGTGCTTAGAGTCATTTCAACCGAAATCCGATACTGGAGTGTAAGGCTATCCAGGAGCAGACATAGACTTAGATCGCAATGCAGCCGTGACGAAGAGTAGGCTGGATTTCAAGAGACTAGTCAGGAAGAATCACTACGCAAACAAGTGCGATACAGAAGTGCTATGGAACGGCGAGATACGCTTGAAATTGCCTAAGCCTACAGATACAGTAATAAGGACTAGATCATAGGCAGTACAGTTGAAGAGGTATGGACATCACTAAAAAGGGCAGTCCCAAAAATTGGAAAGAAAAACATAAGTACAAATAAGTAAACTGCGAAGAAACCTTGGGTAGCAGGAGAAATACTTCAGTTGATCGATGAAAGAAGGAAATACAAAAATGTTCAGGAGAATTCACGAATCAAGAAATACAAGTCGCTGATGAAAGAAATAAATAGGAAGTTCAGGGAAGGCTGCATGAAAAAGCGAAGAAATCGAAAAACAAACGATTGGTAGAAGGACTTACTCAGCATACCGGAAAGTCACGATCGGTGACATTAAAAGCAAGGGTTGTTACGTTAAGAGTGCAACTGGAAATGAACTGTTAAGTGCAGAGGAGAGAGTGGATCGGTGGAAAGAGTACATCGAAGCCCTCTACGAAGGGGAAGATTTGTGACAAGAAGAAACAGGAGTCGATTTAGAAGAGGTAGGGTATCCAGTATAAGAATCAGAATTTAAAGGAGCTTTGGAGGACTTACGGTCAAATAAGGCAGAAGGGATAGATAACATTCCATCAGAATTTCTAAAATCATTGGGAGAAGTGGCAACAAAACGACTATTCATGTTGGTGTGTAGAATATATGAGCCTGGCGACATACCATCTGATTTTCGGAAAAGCATCATCCACACAATTCCGAAGACGGCAAGAGCTGACAAGTGCGAGAATTATCGCACAATCAGCTTAACAGCTCATGTATCGAAGCTGCTTACAAGAATAACATACAGAAGAATGGAATAGAAAATTGAGAATGCGCTAGGTGACGATCAGTTTGGCTTTAGGAAAAGTAAAGGGACGAGATAGGCAATTCTGACGTTACGGCTAATAATGGAAGGCAAGGCTAAAGAAAAATCAAGACACTTTCATAGGATCTGTCGACCTGGAAAAAGCGTTCGACAATATAAAATGGTGCAAGCTGTTCGAGATTCTGAAAAAAGTAGGGGTAAGCTATAGGGAGAGACGGGTCATATACAATATGTACAACAACCAAGAGGGAATAATAAGAGTGGACGATCAAGAACGAAGTGCTCGTATTAAGAAGGGTGTAAGACAAGGCTGTAGCCTTTCGCCCCTATTCTTCAATCTGTACATCGAGGAAGCAATGATGGAAATAAAAGAAAGGTTCAGGAGTGGAATTAAAATACAAGGTGAACGGATATCAATGATACGATTCGCTGATGACAGTGCTATCCTGAGTGAAAGTGAAGAAGAATTAAATGATCTGCTGAACGGAATGAACAGTCTAATGAGTACAGAATATGGACTGAAAATAAATCGAATAAAAACGAAAGTAATGAGAAGTAGCCGAAATGAGAAAAGCGAGAAACTTAACATCAGGATTGATGGTCACGAAGGAGATGAAGTTAAGGAATTCTGCCAGGCATCAGAATCATCAACAGGGAAGGAGGCAGGAGGACATCAGAAGCAGACAGGCACTGGCAAAACAGGCATTACTGGCCAAGAGAATTCTACTAGTATCATATTTAATTTGAGGAAAACATTTGTGAGAACGTACGTCTGGACGACAGCATTTTATGGTAGTGAAACATGGGCTGTGGGAAGACCGGAACAGAAGAGAATCGAAGCATTTGAGATGTGGTGCTACGGACGAATGTTGAAAATTAGGTGGACAGATAAGGTAAGGAATGAGGAGGTTTTGCGCAGAATCGGAGAGGAAAGGAATATGTGGAAAACACTGATCAGGATGATAGAACATCTGTTAAGACTTGAGGTAATGGCTTCCATGGTACTAGAGGGAACTGTAGAGGGCAAAAACTGTAGAGGAAGACAGAAACTGGAATGCATTCAGCAAATAATTGAGGAAGTTGGTTGCAATTGCTACTCTGAGATGAAGAGGTTGGCTCAGGAGAGGAATTCGTGGCGGGCCACATCGAACCGGTCGCACGACTGATGACCAAAAAAATAAAATAAAATAAGAAATCTCGTATTGAGTTCCATCTCCTAGAAAGTCCTGAATCCAGTCAAAAAATCCGATATTCAAAAAACTCGTATCTACGTTGTCATGAAACACACCAAGCTACCTGACCGTGTGTGGTGGACTGTATTTCTGCTATCACTAACTGGTCCTTCCGTCCCTCTTCGATTCGCGAATGGCTTGTGGAGGGAACAATTATCGGTAAACCTCGGTACCCGCTGTAATTTCTAGTATTTTCTCGATGCTGTTACTTCGCGAGACGTATGTGGGAGGAAATAATACTTTGTCCGAATAGTAAACCTTCCCGTGATACACAACTCCTGTCTTGTAGCGTCTGCCACTGCTGTTTGTTGAGCGTCTCTGTGGAAGTAAAGGTTCACGATCATTGCATCTCGTCGGCCTCTTCAATCGGTCCTACCTGCTAAGTGTCTCAGCGTGATGAACAGTACACAATCTTGGTCGAACAAATGTTCTGAAAGCCACTTCCTTCGTGGATGAGTTACCTTTCCTTACGATTCATTCTACGAATCTCAGTCTGGTTCTGCTTTTCCTACTATTTGTTTCCAGTGGTCACTCCACTAATGGTCGCTCCGGATGGTTACTCCTAGGTATTTTACGTAGATACTGTTTCCAGCAATTAGTCATCAATGATGTAGCTGTATGGTGGAGGATTTCTTCTCGTATGTAAGCGCAATATGATACATTTATTTACGTTCAGGCTCAATTGCCAGCCCTGCACCACTGATCAATCCTCTGCAGGTTCTTTTGAAAGTCGTTATAGAGTTCTGGCGTTGATACCTTATATATATATATATATATATATATATATATATATATATATATATATATATATATATACACTCCTGGAAATTGAAATAAGAACACCGTGAATTCATTGTCCCAGGAAGGGGAAACTTTATTGACGCATTCCTGGGGTCAGATACATCACATGATCACACTGACAGAACCACAGGCACATAGACACAGGCAACAGAGCATGCACAATGTCGGCACTAGTACAGTGTATATCCACCTTTCGCAGCAATGCAGGCTGCTATTCTCCCATGGAGACGATCGTAGAGATGCTGGATGTAGTCCTGTGGAACGGCTTGCCATGCCATTTCCACCTGGCGCCTCAGTTGGACCAGCGTTCGTGCTGGACGTGCAGACCGCGTGAGACGACGCTTCATCCAGTCCCAAACATGCTCAATGGGGGACAGATCCGGAGATCTTGCTGGCCAGGGTAGTTGAGTTACACCTTCTAGAGCACGTTGGGTGGCACGGGATACATGCGGACGTGCATTGTCCTGTTGGAACAGCAAGTTCCCTTGCCGGTCTAGGAATGGTAGAACGATGGGTTCGATGACGGTTTGGATGTACCGTGCACTATTCAGTGTCCCCTCGACGATCACCAGTGGTGTACGGCCAGTGTAGGAGATCGCTCCCCACACCATGATGCCGGGTGTTGGCCCTGTGTGCCTCGGTCGTATGCAGTCCTGATTGTGGCGCTCACCTGCACGGCGCCAAACACGCATACGACCATCATTGGCACCAAGGCAGAAGCGACTCTCATCGCTGAAGACGACACCTCTCCATTCGTCCCTCCATTCACGCCTGTCGCGACACCACTGGAGGCGGGCTGCACGATGTTGGGGCGTGAGCGGAAGACGGCCTAACGGTGTGCGGGACCGTAGCCCAGCTTCATGGAGACGGTTGCGAATGGTCCTCGCCGATATCCCAGGAGCAACTGTGTCCCTAATTTGCTGGGAAGTGGCGGTGCGGTCCCCTACGGCACTGCGTAGGATCCTACGGTCTTGGCGTGCATCCGTGCGTCGCTGCGGTCCGGTCCCAGGTCGACGGGCACCTGCACCTTCCGCCGACCACTGGCGACAACATCGATGTACTGTGGAGACCTCACGCCCCACGTGTTGAGCAATTCGGCGGTACGTCCACCCGGCCTCCCGCATGCCCACTATACGCCCTCGCTCAAAGTCCGTCAACTGCACATACGGTTCACGTTCACGCTGTCGCGGCATGCTACCAGTGTTAAAGACTGCGATGGAGCTCCGTATGCCACGGCAAACTGGCTGACACTGACGGCGGCGGTGCACAAATGCTGCGCAGCTAGCGCCATTCGACGGCCAACACCGCGGTTCCTGGTGTGTCCGCTGTGCTGTGCGTGTGATCATTGCTTGTACAGCCCTCTCGCAGTGTCCGGAGCAAGTATGGTGGGTCTGACACACCGGTGTCAATGTGTTCTTTTTTCCATTTCCATGAGTGTATATATATATATATATATATATATATATATATATATATATATATATATATATATATTAGTCCTGATGTCTATAGCAGTATGCGCCTCATGGATGAAGAGCACTATGGGACGATGCAAAATGCCTTCCTAAAACGAAGTAACAGGCCATCAACCTGAGCCCCGTTGTCTACAGCAGTATGCCCTCCATGGATGAACAGAGCGAGCTGAGTTTCGCAAAACTTCTGTATGTGGAATCCATTCGGTTTTTGTAGAAGAGATCTTCGTTCTCCAGAAACGTCAAAATGCGTATGTTTGAAACTTTTCTGTAATTGTAGTACAGCTTGGCGTCAGCGACATGGGTCTACAATAAAGTGTATCAGTTCGACGACACTTTTTTTTCCCATCGCTTGGTACCTTCGTTGCTCCAGCAACGTGCGATAAACTACTTCTAGACGGCAAGCAACTTCTTTCACATAATCTCTGTAGAATCTCAAAGATACCTCATCCGGTCCAGATTCCGTTCCACTATTTAGAAATTTTACTGATTTTTCTATTCTGGAACTTCCCCACTCGTTCATATTTTCTTACACGCACTCTCGATGTATTTTGTAGTACAATTTTATAGTTGTAATCATTGTAAGAATTCGCCAGGCTTGCATTTTCTGTAACACATGCTCACGCATTGTGTGCCTTTAGTATTCGGCCATATGAATGCTTACATTATTCGGAACTCTCGTTGCGTTTGTGTTCGTTTTTAGTATACATTAAATTGAAATTGTGCTTACTGATTTCACGCATCAACTGCGTAATCTTCAGTAATACTCAGACCACCTTTACCCATGATCACAGTTTCATCTCTTTGTGATATGTACCATTGTACGCACCTGGTACACAAATGTTGTTTCCTTCAGCACATAACGTATGTTTGCCGGTGTATGAGTTTACGAGATACAAGACGGGTTCACAGAGAGAATCCGTTGCGAAACTGTTATTGAGTTATTGGAGCCTCAGCCAGTGGTAGAGGTAGTGTCCATTGTCAATGAGCAAGAAAAAGTGTGACAGTCTCATTCCACTATGTACAAGTAGAAAACCAAGAAATCACACGTAAAATCAAGACGGTTTTAAGCAAGCATGAGTAAAAGCACGATAGTTTCAGGTGGTATGAAATCACTAACTACAATGGAATTGTTGAATCAACCAGTTCGAGATTACCGGAAGGGCGTTTAAGGAATGCAAGCGGGATCACTGGACCGCTTTCTTCGAAGCCTGAATGTAGAGAAAAATATGTCAAGATCATCACCATCATCAGACCGATGACGTCAAGTTCTCCACCCAAACCTGGAGTGGTACAGCAGCGACCAGAAATGATCATTTGGACTAGCAAGTGAACGATACTGAAATAAAAATAATTAGAAGCTACTCAAAGTGAAAAAGATTCCAGGTTTTTGTGTAGGTGTCATTAAATTTACATGGAATTATTACGGAATTATCCACTGTACCGAGGAAGGAGCAAAAATAATTCTTTAAGTATACTTTTTTGAGGTGATAATACTTTGAGTACTCTTCGCACCAAGATGTGCAGGAGGCACCCAGAGCCCCATTAAAAACGCTTTCTAATTTTAATTTCATGACTAAACTGTAGTTAAACACTTCGGAGATAAAGAATGAACACAGTCCATTTAAAGGATGCTAGCTCACCGCTTTTGCCAAAAGAGCAACTGCTTACTGATCTCTTACAAGAAATGAAAGGAAATAATTTGCCGCTTTAAAAATAAATGAAAGGAGACAAAAAAGGGAAACAGCAGAAATATTCAGCGCTGGCTCGGTCTTCGCTTGAGAAAAAATTATCTCAGTAGTCTGAAGCAATGCCTGTGGTCTGCCGATCGAAGCAGCTGAAGTCCTGAAAGCTTGCATCATAAATAAGGTCATTTTCATCTCGATTTCTGAAATAACGGGATTTGCCAATAGGGCAGTGCTGGCTCTGACTTCTCATTTATTCGCGAATTAGCGGACTTTGGCAGCCGACTGCATTCTCATATCCAATTACTGCTCCCCGGCAAAGCGAAATCTGTGCGTCACAGGCCCAGCGCTTCGTTAATGGAAGCGATTGTATTCCCCCGAGCAGTTCGAAGGCGATAGAAGCGAATGGATGTCGGAAAGAGGTCTTCCGTGCGTTAGTGCTAAGCAGGACGAATGTTCCAGCAATACGGACCCCAAGTCACAAGTAAATAAAGACTGGAAATGATGCGCATAGCTGGGGCTATTGTCGTAGGTATTTACAGTTAAATCGGTATTACGGTCATTTTTATCTAACTTTTTAGAGGAACAACGTAAGAGACGGAATGGTAGTAAGGTGTCATTACCAGATGTGAAAATTCGCACGTTCGTAAGAAATCGATTATTTCGAGTTGTGTTAGACCTACAGAAAGCCGTGCCGGATCTTCCTGTGCATTTTCCATCCCCGCACGGCATTCCGCCACTGCGCCGCCATCGCCGTGCTGCTGCGCCGCCGGATGTCGCTGAGAAAACTCAGCAATCTGCACAGGAAGAGACGGGGGATCTGTACTGGGCGGCAGTGCAGCCGAGCGTCCACCAACAGTGACAACAGCGACTTCAGATCGAGCGCGGCTGTTGAGCAGCTGAGCGGGAAGCAACCGTTTGGACTTGCTGAACTTGTTTGTTACCAGTCCTCCGATATGTGAATACCTCAGCTGTAAACTATGGTGAGGGACTACATGGTTGTTTTGAGAAATTTCGCAGTGAAGTTTCAATAAAATCTCATAAATAAGGTATTTCAAGTACATCCATTATGATTTTTTGATTCAGATAGATCATTGTTTCCAAATATTTCTAGAAACCATGGCATATTTTTTAAATCGTAGATTCCGTTCAAAATTTTCTTCTTGTACACGTCAAAGTGTACTTAACATTGTTTACTTCCAAAACTAGTGCACTTAATGTGGGTTAGCATTAACTTACCACCATTTACTTGCTGAGTGAGTTCGCAAAACATTAATATGAAACGTCTACATATGATATCAAATCATTGTACGAGTACGCGATCACTGTCACTAATCAGTATACTCGTAATTGGGTTAATAGGTATTATATTTTACTTTTTTTTAAATATGCATTTAACGCTATTGGACCAAACCCACCATAAGAATCACTTTTAAAATATCGATACACACTCTCCTGACAATTCACTTGTACACTTCTACGCTTGTGACGCATGTTTAAAAAATGAAATATAAATAGCGATCAAGACGGACAATTATACTGATTACTGTAGAGCCTCTCAAAAACACAAATTTAAGAGGTCGGGACTGCGTCAGTTTGTGGTAGTAAGATTTGTATTACTAAGTTTTGCAGCAATACTCCAACAGACTCAAAAATTAATTTATGATTGAGCATAATGTTAAATTAATTTTATTGCCGCCTTACTAATGCACGTAAACAGTTTTAAGAACAGCCATTAACATTTCTGCCAACACAGGATTCCGTAAATTCATGTAAACAATGTAAAGACACATAACACTGTTTATTTGCTGAAATAATTATTCATATTTACCTGATTAACGACAACTTTTAAACTGCATCTGCATTCAGGAAGATATTCAAGATTTGTATCTAAGTCCATATTCTCCACATCATCCTCTGATTTATACAAATCGTCTCTGAAAGCATTGATCTTTGTAGTACTTACCACTGTCCACGTGCACAAGTGTTGAGAAATTTCCTTAAGTGCGGATCCGAAATTAGAGGTACATCAATCCATTTCTCTGTTCATCTTGGAACTATTAACTATTAAGAATAAAACACATCACGTACCATGTTTTACATTCAATAATTTTGTTTCTCATCGACAATCACTTGTCATTGGCTCTGAGCACTATGGGACTCAACTGCTGTGGTCATAAGTCCCCTAGAACTTAGAACTACTTAAACCTAACTAACCTAAGGACATCACACACATCCATGCCCGAGGCAGGATTCGAACCTGCGACCGTAGCGGTCGTGCGGTTCCAGACTGTAGCGCCTTTAACCGCTCGGCCACTTCGGCCGGCTCACTTGTCATTGTTTCAGCTCAAGTCCACATACGTACAGCCTAAGACAAGAAAAAGATACACCACGAAGGAATTCTTGGTATGGGATGGAAGTCGATACGTGTGATGTACATATACAGACAAGCAAATGGTTACAGTTTCAATAAAGTTAGTTGATTTATGCAAGAGAAAGGGCTTCCAAATTGTGAAGGTCAGTAAAGCGTTGGTCCACCTCTGACCTCTTCGCAACAGAGTTGTTCGATGTCTTCTAGAGGGATACTTTGCCACATTCTGTGCAATTGGCGCGTTAGTTCGCTACAATTCCAAGCTAGTTCGAGAACCCCACTCATAATGTTCCAAACGTTCTACTTGGTGAGAGATCCAGCGGCCTTGCTGGCCAAGGCACGGTTTTGCAAGCACGAAGACTAGCAGTTGGAACTCTCGTCGAGTGAAGAAGGGCTTTATCTTGCTGCCAGGATGGCTTGCCTTGAAGGACAGCAAAACGGTGCTTAGAACGTCGTCGTCGTACCGCTTTGCTGTAGGGTTGCGGGGGATGACGACCGAAGGCGTATTACCAAGTTCTTCAATAATAATGTAGATGAAAAGAAGTGGCACAAGAGACCATCACCCTTGGTTGTCGGGCCGTACTCCACGCCGTCAAGGTCGTCTCCAGACACGTCTTCACTGGTCATCAGGGCTCAGTTCGAAGCGGGACTCATCACTGAAGACAATTCTACTCCAGTCAATGAGATTCCCAGCTCAGCGGTTGGATACCAGCCCGACTGTCGCCCGCCCTACGGCCCGATAACCAGGAGTGATGGTCTGGGGTGTCACTTCATTTCATAGCAGGACCTCTTTGGTTGTTATTCGCGGCACCCTTACAGCACAGAGGTACCTCAACGATATTCTACGCCCCTTTATGTTGCTCTTCACGACAAGCCATCCTCGGCTTACATTTCAGCAATATAATGCCCGCTTGCTCACGACGATAGTTTCTACCGCTTGTCTTCGTGCATACCAAACCCCGTCTTGGCCTGTAAGATCGTCGGATCTCTCCATAATTGAGAACGTTTGGATCATTATGGGCAAAACCGCCCAACCAGCTCGGGATTTTGACGATCAAAGGATCAACTGAACAGAATTTGGCACAATATCTCTCTGGAGGACATTCAACAAGTAAATCAAAAATGGTTCAAATAGCCCTGAGCACACCGGGACTTAACATCTGAGATCATCAGTCCCCTAGAACTTAGAACTACTTAAAACTAACTAACCTTAGGATATCACACAAATCCATGCCCGAGGCAGGAAACAAGTGCATCAATCAATGCCAAGCCGCATTACTCTTTGCATAAGGGCCAGAGATGGACCAGCCCGTTGTTGACTCGCTCAGTTTGTGAGGCTCTTTCTCTTGAGTAAATCATCCATTTCTTCTGAAACGGTAATCATTTATTTGTCTGTACATGTACGTTGAATCTATTGATTTCCGTCCCATTCGGATAATTACTTCATGGTGAGTCGTTCTTTGTCTTATATTGTATAGTATAAAATCATTGTTCGAGTCCACAATCATTGTCACCAAACAATGAAATTGTCCGTGTTGGCCACTACTTATATTTTATTTTTTTAAATATACATCTTAACGCGTTTCGGCCACAGCCATCGGCAGAGTCACATTAGAATCTCTATACGCTGTACCACGGTAATTCAGATGTACACTTGTATGCTTAAGGTGTATATTTTAAAAAGTAAACCATAAATAGCGATCAAGATGCACAATTACATTGACTACTGTGAACTTCTCAAAAATATAAATTTAAAAGGTCCGAACTGTTTCAGTTTACGGTTCTAAACTTTACTTTCCCAATTTTTCAATAATAAGGTATGACAACCTCAAAAATTAAGATATGATGCAGCACAACGTAAAATTAGTTTCCTTGTCTCCTTACTACAGCACGTAAACAATCTTAGGATGGCCATTAACATTTCTGCCATCACACTGTCAAGTAAATTCACGAGCGGTCTAAGGCGCTGCAGTCATGGACTGTGCAGCTGTTCCCGGCGGAGGTTCGAGTCCCCCATCGGGCATGGGTGTGTGTGTTTGTCCTTAGGATAATTTAGGTTAAGTACTGTGTAAGCTTAGGGACTGATGACCTTAACAGTTAAGTCCCATAAGATTTCACACACATTTGAACATTTTTGAGGTAAATTCACATAAACGATGTCAATACAGAACAACTTAGCATTGTTCACTTGCTTAAACAATTGCTTACATCAGCCTGATTAGCAACAACTTTTGAGCCGAATTTGCGTGGAGAAACATATCCAGGATCTGTATCTATTAGCTGTACATATCATCCCTGCAAAGCATTTTTGCGGCACGAAACCGAGCACATTGATGTTTTTGGCACTTACTACTGTTTACGTGCACAATTCTTGACATTAGTGATAATCTTAAATTAGAGATAGAGCTGCCATTTCTCGGTTTATTGAGGAACTATCAGGTAATAAGATTAAAGCACACCACATAACGTGTTTTGCAACCAATAACTCTGTTTCTCATTGATTGTCTCTTACCATTGTTTGCAACTGATATATACTTCTACTTCTCCAGTGGTCACACAGCAGGGTTTGTTAAGCAACGCTGTCATTTGGTCACGAACTGCAAAATTGAATGTGGGGTACTTTTCCGCCAACAAGTTTGATGTTTGACCAATATAATACTCCCTTGTCCTTTGAATCTTCCGCACAGCTGTTATTCTGCAAGTTACATACTTCTTTTCCATTCCCGCCTTCATAAGCAGTGGCACACGTCAGAAATATTGACTTTATTGATAGTTTTCAACATCTTTATATGTGTAGGACAGGCATCTTGGTCTGAGCATTGTCCATTGTGATCTTATTTGTTGAAACCTGTAGACATAGTCTTGTTTGTTAAATAATCTGAATGACTTATTTAGAAAGTCTTATTATAATCATACAGAACTCTGTAGATCGAAAATCAAGGCTTATTTTTCTTGTTGGTAACTATTTTTAGTAACTTTGACTTTTTTAAATTAATAAATTACTCTTTGCAAGTAAAAATTCTTTCCAAGTAAATTTACTCCCTCACCCATGGAGCATCTAAATTTCCACCTCATACCTCCTCTCGGGTAATTTTTCTTTTTGCATACTTTCTAATAACGTTCTTTTTTCTCTGCTGTGGCTCTACAGGTCACTGTGAACCTCTGCTTCTTCAGCAGATCTCCATCAGTTACCACGATTTAGCACTTGCACCTTCCACCCCCTTACAGCCCATTTCCTGCATGTCTTTAATGGCTCCATCTATCCATATGGTTCTCCCTTAAATCCAACTTCTTTGATCCCGTGGATGTCCACCTAACACTCTCTTAGCTACTTCCATATCACTCATCCGTGCCACATGCTCTGTCCATCTCAGTCTGGCTGATTTCACTGCTCTCCCAATTGGTGGATCTAACATGCACTGTATCGCACATGATCGTACCTCCTCATCCACCTTCTTCATTCACATGTTGCGCCAACGGTTCTTTGATGTACCTTTATCTCAAACACATCCAGCACTGCAATATCTCTATTAATGACCAAATTTCCGAAGCATACGGGGTGAGTCAGGAGGAAAGGCAGATGCTTCGAGATGTGATAGTATTAGTTGATTCTGAACAAGAAACGTCGTAAGGACAAGCCCTGTTCTGAGTGGTTCACGAAACAGAACACATTTAATGCAGTTTGTTATTTATTTTCCATGTTATTCAAACTCTGTTAGAGTAAGTTGAGGAGAACAATTTGGTACAGGACGCTTGTGGCCTATCAAGTGAGGAAGTTACTTCAAATGGGTCTACAAAAATTGTCTAAGCTACAGCGCATGAACAACGCACGAGATTTTCGGTATTCTTGCGTTCTCTTCGCGCAAATCATTAATCCTAAACAAAAAATTAACATGGCCATTTTTGTAGGAAATTTAATGTTGTTCATTTATGGACCGTGACACATTTTCGCTGGATGCTGTGGTTTTCGAGTTATTAAAAAAAACGAACAGAAGTGACATTAAATATGTTCAGGCTCGGAAACCATTCGGAATAGTCCATATGTCCATTCGAAGTTTTTTGTTCAGAATCTCTATCTCCCTTCAAACCATGTAAATCTAGTGATTCACCCTGTATCTAAGCGTTGGACTTACAAGTGTTTTACACTGTGTATACTAAATTTGGTTATACGAGTTAAAAGTCTTCAACAAAACAATTTTTTAATCAAAATAGGCTCTATTGACTGCCATTAATCTCCTTTTAGTTTCGTAACAGGTGTAATTTGAGTGAGTTACTGTAGGTCCCAGGTATTTAGACTGCTCAACTCACCCAGTACCATTGGGGTGGTATAGTGTCGTTACTTGCTTTGTAAGAAGACGTATATTTTGTTTTCTGCTAGTTGATATTTCTGCTGACTTGCTCATCTGCGATTAGTGTCTCCTCCATTGCCTTCCGAGTTTTTACAACAATATTTGTGTCATTGGCGTAAGCAAGTATCTGCACTGAGTTATAAAAGATCATTCTACTGCTCAGCTCGTCTGCATACCTTATAAATCTCTCCAAAGCATTTAACGAAACAAATGGCAAGCGCGTCTCCTTGTCTTACATCTTCTAGTATAGGGACCGATGACCTCACTGTTTAGTCCTATCCCCCAAATCAACCAACCAACCAACTATCCAGTATTTTTAGTGGACCCAACTCTATTCCTCCCACTCTTATACTGCTCTATAATTTTACTACAGTACGTAATAACAGTTTTTTGTAAGAGTGATTTCCGATATAATTTTCTAATTGTTTTTATTAAGTTTTTAAAAATGCTGACTTTTGTTATTTGGATTTTTCTATAACTTTTAATTTTAATGCTCATTACACTTTTCCAATTGTACTCTGAGTGACTCCTGTTTGTCGAATACAGGACACTTGTGGCCTATCAAGTGAGGAAGTTACTTCAAATGGGTCTGCAAGAATTGTCTAAGCTACATCGCATGTGCAACGCACGCGATTTTCGGTATTCTGCACTCTCTTCGCGCAAACCATTAATCCTAGACAGAAAATTAACATGGCTATTTTTGTAGAAAATTTAATGTTGTTCAGTTATGAACATGGAGCAGGCAGCGCTAAACGACTCACAGCAGTGAGTGTAGTGGTGGCCGCCTGTCACGATGGTAATGCACTGGGCACAGTTTGAGCGCCTTGAGAATTTGCTGTTTCCATTGCAGCCCTATTGGTTACATCTAACAATGTGCTTCACGATAGTAGTTGAGTTAGAAGGTATGGCACTTTATAGATAAAGCTATCGTCAACCCAAATGTTGGTTTGAGCACGACAGTGCTTTCCTAAACATTGTCCTGTTGGAAGTGGTATGCAGTTGCCTTCCTCCCGACCTCTGAACTGACTTATCCAGCCAGTTACCTGAGGACATACAGTTTAACGGAGACTCCGAACCACGCTGCGAATCGCCATCTTTCACATTAACGAACACTGTTATAGTTGAAAAAAATGATAAATGGGAGATATATATGCTATGACTGATCCCGCTCTAGCCCCAGACCTTTGGATCCGTAGCATAGCACATTACCACTTATCCATCGACTCGCACCATGTAGAACATCGCGAGCCAAACCGCAATAGCATTTTATTACAGTAAGCTACCTTGCAGTACGTGCTGGTAGCTTTGGAGTCGGTGGCGGGGACAGCCGCTTGTATCTCGGCGTGGTTCACTCGCACCTGTCGCTAGCACGACTGTGGGAAGCGCTCTTGTGTCAGTTCCAGCGACACAATATTCAAGCCCTTAACAATCTAAATAAACTATACTAAATCTTATTCAATTTCGAAAAAAACTTTATATTTAGCGTTTTGTTATATAAAAAAAGCTGGTTGCAAAATCTCAGCATTCTGGCTGGGATACTTCCAAAGATAGAGAAAATTGCCAAAAATACCAAAAACCGACACTAGTAAGATTAAAGTCAGTTCGGATGCATAACAGTTTGTCCTTTGCTATCAGTTGGAATCATTACTGAAGTTGTTTTGTTGTGTAAATAAATGAGAGTAAATGAGAGTGTGTATGCGGTACATTCGTAAAGATTCAATATTACCTCCTGTTAAACATTATGTAACTTGGTCATGGAAAAGTGTGTAACAAGGTGTTGCAACGAAAGCTGTAATTCCCCTTACTTGCTGATGACGTATGTCTAAGTGTACTTGTTTTTGTAAGAAGGTAGCCAGAATAGTTATTTGTAGAGTAATGTTTTCTAAAGTTATTTCAAGATTAGTTTTCGTTTTGTTTGGTTTGGTGAAACATTTTATTAATATTTGCAGCATAAAATGACGTAAATGCATCTGTGAATGTTAATTGGAGTAAAACAGTTTAGGCGCGAATATGATCTTGAAAGATTGATCTAACTGGCTTTTCATTTGATCAACCAATCAGAGTGAAATCTTTCCCGATCTCTCTCAAGTAGTATATACGCTGTGAGCAACGGCATTGAGGTAGTCGTAGTCTCGCTGTCGGACGCGCAGGTCATGTTGAATGTGTCCGAAAAAGTTGTATGTAAAATGAAGAAGGTACCGTTATTTCCCGTTCGGTTTATATCGCCATGAAAGCAGATTCATTTACGGACAGATTGTGAAAATTTGAGCTTTGTCAAGGAATTACACTCCTGGAAATTGAAATAAGAACACCGTGAATTCATTGTCCCAGGAAGGGGAAACTTTATTGACACATTCCTGGAGTCAGATACATCACATGATCACACTGACAGAACCACGGGCACATAGACACAGGCAACAGAGCATGCACAATGTCGGCACTAGTACAGTGTATATCCACCTTTCGCAGCAATGCAGGCTGCTATTCTCCCATGGAGACGATCGTAGAGATGCTGGATGTAGTCCTGTGGAACGGCTTGCCATGCCATTTCCACCTGGCGCCTCAGTTGGACCAGCGTTCGTGCTGGACGTGCAGACCGCGTGAGACGACGCTTCATCCAGTCCCAAACATGCTCAATGGGGGACAGATCCGGAGATCTTGCTGGCCAGGGTAGTTGACTTACACCTTCTAGAGCACGTTGGATGGCACGGGATACATGCGGACGTGCATTGTCCTGTTGGAACAGCAAGTTCCCTTGCCGGTCTAGGAATGGTAGAACGATGGGTTCGATGACGGTTTGGATGTACCGTGCACTATTCAGTGTCCCCTCGACGATCACCAGTGGTGTACGGCCAGTGTAGGAGATCGCTCCCCACACCATGATGCCGGGTGTTGGCCCTGTGTGCCTCGGTCGTATGCAGTCCTGATTGTGGCGCTCACCTGCACGGCGCCAAACACGCATACGACCATCATTGGCACCAAGGCAGAAGCGACTCTCATCGCTGAAGACGACACGTCTCCAATCGTCCCTTCATTCACGCCTGTCGCGACACCACTGGAGGCGGGCTGCACGATGTTGGGGCGTGAGCGGAAGACGGCCTAACGGTGTGCGGGACCGTAGCCCAGCTTCATGGAGACGGTTGCGAATGGTCCTCGCCGATACCCCAGGAGCAACAGTGTCCCTAATTTGCTGGGAAGTGGCGGTGCGGTCCCCTACGGCACTGCGTAGGATCCTACGGTCTTGGCGTGCATCCGTGCGTCGCTGCGGTCCGGTCCCAGGTCGACGGGCACGTGCACCTTCCGCCGACCACTGGCGACAACATCGATGTACTGTGGAGACCTCACGCCCCACGTGTTGAGCAATTCGGCGGTACGTCCACCCGGCCTCCCGCATGCCCACTATACGCCCTCGCTCAAAGTCCGTCAACTGCACATACGGTTCACGTCCACGCTGTCGCGGCATGCTACCAGTGTTAAAGGCTGCGATGGAGCTCCGTATGCCACGACAAACTGGCTGACACTGACGGCGGCGGTGCACAAATGCTGCGCAGCTAGCGCCATTCGACGGCCAACACCGCGGTTCCTGGTGTGTCTGCTGTGCCGTGCGTGTGATCATTGCTTGTACAGCCCTCTCGCAGTGTCCGGAGCAAGTATGGTGGGTCTGACACACCGGTGTCAATGTGTTCTTTTTTCCATTTCCAGGAGTGTAGTTGGAGAGATAAACGAGTGTGAAGTCTCGGTCTTTGTGAAGAATTCCGCGTGGCATATTTCGTAATCGTTTACGGAAAAGTTGGTGAGCAACTTCTTTTAAAGAAATCCACTGAAAAGGACCGAATGTAAAACTCATGTTGTAGCTGAGTATAAACTGTGAAAATCGCATAACAATTCGGGTTGAACTCTGGTACATTTCTGGCTGTCTTGCGTGTGTACTAGATGGTATAAGCTGTGAGATGACGACAGTGATATTAACTGTTAGATTTAAATGTGGACTGATGGCACCTATTGGATTTGGCATCTAAAGCAAATAAAGAACTATCTGCCGAATTTTGACATTTTTCTAAGAGATGAAACAATCGCCCTCCACCCGAAAATTGTTATAATTACATGACATTTAGCTACAGAGTTAATGCGAACTGTGCTAACGTAAGTATTGACGATGTTTTCCTTCAACGCTGCTTTTAACATCGTCAGAACAGTATCTACGTTGCAAAGAAGCGGGTTGGTGACCAGACGCCATACTGAGGTAGGTGGAACTTTTGTAGTTGATAGTACGACTCAAGAAGCAGTAGGCAGTTAGGCGAATTTTAACCCACCAACGCCGCACTAGGTATGTTATCACGTTTTAACTTTTAAATTTTTAGTTAATTTGTTACATCTTGACATTTTATCAATGTAATTTAACTTAATGGTAACCGCTTTCCTCAATTTTCTTGCAGATCTGAACATAGTAGTTCGACACTGTGACTAGTTGTGTAGCTGCTTCTACATAGTGCGATCAGGAAAAATTTATATAGGGTGGTAAAACTCCCCCTAAAAGTTCCTAGGACTTGTGCAGGAACTTAGTGGACAGTGTTTTGAATTGGAACCCCTTTCCAGCCGCGCGGGGAAGCTTCGCGGTCTGGGGCGCCTTGTCACAGTTTACGCGGCGCCCACCGTCGGAGGTTCGAGTCCTTCCTCGGGCATTGGTGTGTGTGTTGTCCTTACCGTAACTTAGTTTAAGTTAGATTACGTAGTGTGTAAGTCTAGGGACCGATGACCTCAGCAGTTTGTTCAGATAGGATCCTACCACAAATTAAATTTTAAAAACCCATTCCGGCACCGTACAAGTTCCATGCTATAAAGGTCTGAAATGCATCCTTGGTCTAGGGTGTTCGGTCAGAGGGTTAGCTACCCAGTGTAATAAAAAAAATTAGGTGAACGGATGAACGAAGAGCCTGAACGGATGTCATGGGACGTCCACCCCGAGCAAATAGATCGAACTATACAGACCAAAATGAACCAGGAAAAAAAAGGGTAGCATCTTTGATTAGTAATCAAAACGTCCTCGGTTCAAGGTTCAAATCCCGCTATTGCTTAAATTTCGATTAATAATCAGCACTGGCGGCCGAAGACTTCCGGCATAACAAGTCACACTCGTTCTGCCAAAGGCCTTGCCAAAAAGGGCGGAGGAGCGGACAGAAGTTCAGGGCACTCTCTTGTCGTAGGGGTGGGAAATTGCCCCTAAAGGCGGAAGAATCAGCAATGATCAGCGGCAAGAGAATGCAGTAGGCAATGGAAACCACTTCATTAAAGACACGTAACGTGTATCCACAGGACATGTGGCCTGTAATTCAAAAGTATCATGATGATCTCTCCATTGTCAAAAGATTCCGAAATAATCCCTCATTCGGATCTCCAGGAGGGGACTCCCAAGGGGAGGTGACCATGAGAAAAAGATTGAATAATCAACGAAAAGACAAGATAACGTTCTACCAATCAGGGCGTGGAATGTCAGAGGCTTGAACGTAGTAGGGAAACTAGAAAATGTCAAAACGGAAATGCAAAGGTTCAATCTAGACATAGCAGGGGTCAGTGAAGTGAAATGGAAAGAAGACATTGATTTCTGGTCAGATGAGTATAGGGTAATATCAACAGGAGCACAACATGGTATAACGGGAGTAGAATTCCTTATGAATAGGAAGGTAGGGCAGAGAGTGTATTACTGTGAACAATTCAGTGATAGGGTTGTTCTTATCGGAATCGACACCAAACCAACACCAACAACGATAGTTCAGATATACCGGGTGATCAAGAAGTCAGTATAAATTTGAAAACTGAATAAATCACGGAATAATGCAGATATAGAGGTACAAATTGACACACATGCTTGGAATGACATGGGGTTTTATTAGAACCAAAAAAATACAAAAGTTCAAAAAATGTCCGCTTCATCTGATCAGAATAGCAATAATTAGCATAACAAAGTAAGACAAACAAAAGATGATGTTCTTTACAGGAAATGCTCAATATGTGCACCATCATTCCTCAACAATAGCTGCAGTCGAGGAATAATGTTGTGAACAGCACTGTAAAGCATGTCCGGAGTTACGGTGAGGCATTGGCGTCGGCTGTTGTCTTTCAGCATCCCTAGAGATGTCGGTCGATCACGATACACTTGCGACTTCAGGTAACCCCAAAGCCAATAATCGCACGGACTGAGGTCTGGGGACCTAGAGGCCAAGCATGACGTAAGTGGCAGCTGAGCACATGATCATCACCAAACGACGCGGGCAAGAGATCTTTCACGCGTCTAGCAATATTGGTTTCTTTTTTTTGTTCTAATAAAACCCCATGTCATTCCAAGCATGTGTGTCAATTTTTACCTCTCTACCTACATTATTCCGTGGTTTATTAAGTTTTCAAATTTATACTGACTTTTTGATCACCCGGTATATGCGGACATCGCAAGCTGAAGATGAAGAGATAGAGAAAGTATATGGTGATACTGAAAGCGTATCACAGTATGTAAAGAGAGACGAAAATCTCATAGTCATGGGAGACTGGAATGCAATTGTAGGGGAAGGAGTAGAAGAAAAGGTTACAGGAGAACACGGGCTTGGGACAAGGAATGAAAGGGGAGAAAGACTAATTGAGAGCTGCAATAACTTTTTAGCTAGTAACAGCGAATACTCTGTTCAAGAATCACAAGCGTAGGAGGTATACATGGAAAAGGCCAGATGATACGGGAAGATTTCAGTTAGATTACATCATGATCAGACAGAGATATTGGATTGTAAGGCGTATCCAGGAGCAGATATAGACTCAGATCACAATATTATAGTGATGAAGAATGGGTTGAAGTTTAAGACATTAGTCAGGGAGAATCAATACGCAAAGAACTGGAATACAGAAGTAGTAATGAATGACGAGATGCGCTTGAAGTTCTCTAAGGCTGTAGGTACAGTAATAAGGAATAGCTCACTAGGCAATACAGTTGATGGGGAATGGACATCTCTAAAAACGACCATCACAGAAGTTGGAAAGAAAAACATAAGTACAAAGAAGGCAACTGCGAAGGTAACAGAAGAAATACTTCATTTGATCGATGAAAGGAGGAAATACAAAAATGTTCCGGGAAACTCAGGAATGCAGAAATAAAGGCGCTGAGGAATGAAATAAATAGGAAGTGCACGAAAGCTAAGATGAAATGGCTGCATGAAAAATGTGAAGAAATTGAAAAAGAAATGATTGTCGAGAGGACAGACTCAGCATACAGGAAAGTGAAATCAGCCTTCGGTGACATTAAAAGCAAGTGTGGTAACATTAAGATTGCAACGGGAAATCCACTGCTAAATGCAGAAGAGAGAGCGGATAGGTAGGAAGAATACATTAAAAGCCTCTATGAGGGGGAAGATTTGTATGCTGTGGTAGAAGAGGAAACAGGTGTGGATTTAGAAGAGATAGGGGACCCAGTATTAGAAATAGAATTTAAAAGAGCTTCGGAGGACTTCAGACAAAATAAGGCAGAAGGGATGGATAACAGTCGATCAGAATTTCTAAAATCATTGGGGGAAGTGGCAACAAAACGAATATTCACGTTGGTTTGTAGAATTTATGAGTCTGGCGACATACCAGCCGCCTTTCGAAAAATATCGTACACACAATTCCGAAGACTGCAAGAGCTGACAAGTGCGAGAATTATCGCACAATCAGCTTAACAGCTCATGCATCCAAGTTGCCTGACAAGAATAATATACAGAAGAATGGGAAAGATAATTGAGGATGTGTTAGATGACGATCAGTTTGGCTTTAGGAAAGGTAAAGGCACCAGAGAGGCAATTCTGAGGTTACGTTTGATAATGGGAGCAAGACTAAAAAAAATAAAGACATGTTCATAGAAATTGTCGACCTGGAAAAAGCCTTCGACAGTGTAAAGTGGTGCAGGATGTTCGAAATTCTGAGAAAAATAGCAGTAAGCTATATTGAGAGACGGGTAATATACAATATGTACAGAGCCAAGAGGGAATAATAAGAGTGGACGACTAAGAAAGAAGTGCACGGATTAAAAAGGGTGTAAGACAGGGATGTAGTCTCTCACCCCTACAGTTCAATCTTTACATCGAGGAAGCAATGATGAAAATAAAAGAAAGGTTCAGGAGTGGAATTAAAATTCAAGGTGAGAGGATATTAATGATACGATCCGCCGATTACGTTGCTATCTTGAGTGAAAGTGAAGAAGAATTACATGATCTGCTCAACGGAATAAACAACCTAATGAGAGTAAATCGAAGAAAGATGGAAGTAATGAGATTCAGCAGAAATGAGAACCGCGAGAACTTAACGTCAGGATTGACGGTCACGAAGTAGATGAATTTAAGGGATTCTGCTACCTAGGCAGTAAAATAACCAATCATGGACGGAGCAAGGAAGACATCAAAAGCTGACTGGCAGTGGCAAAAAGAGCATTCCTGGCCAAGAGAATTCTACTAGTATCAAACATAAGCCTTCATTTGAGGAAGAAATTTCTAAGAACGTACGTCTGGAGTACAGTATTGTATGGTAGTGAAAAATGGACTGTGGGAAAACTGGTGCGAGGTTCCGGGGCTAGCAGTGTATTTAACACTAAATTCTTCTAGAATCTACAAATGTAAATGATGCTCTAAGCCCCGCCTATTCTAACTCCGACTTTTGCTGCTGCACATGGATTAAAGAGATACGTGAACTGACTGTAACAAACCCTGCAAGTGGAGTAGAAAAAGAGTTTGGCACCTGCAATAATTTAATTTGATAAATAAGTTAAATAAAGGAAGGTTTCATTAATGTAGTGAGAAATGATAGGGTTGCTCTACCGATTAACAGAATGAAAGTTCTGTCCAAAATAACAATATGATTTATTAAGACTAAACACAAAATAATAAACAAAAACACATGAAACATTTACAATACATCAAATTGGCTCAAATTAGATACTCAAATACACGCTGTGAAGGTGAAGTTGTCCCTAAACTAGATTGTGACGTTTATGACGAAGTGGTATGTGGAGCCAATTCCTAGCAACTCAAATCTTAAGAGAGACACACAGCTAACCCAACATTAATTGCTGCTACATTAGTGGGAGCTCAGACAATGAACACCCAAGATAGAACAAAGTTAGAAAAGACGAACAGGCGCACTCTGCTGAGCTCTGATTATCGCCTACCAAAAATGCCTGCTTTGCCGGTGCTGCGGACGTACATTACCAAGCTGTCTTCTTAACTGCCAGAACACGATCTGGCGTACTGGAAGCGATGGCTGGTTGCTTCGATGTCCCGTCGTGGGGATGATAATGTCGCGAGTATAGCCCGAAACAAATTGTCCTGGTCTGGTTGTTCGAGACTAAAGACTTCCTAGCAATACAAATGCGCCTCTGAGAGAAACGAAGAAGGCTCGCCACACAATCACTGACGGTACAGTGATTGATTTTAACAAGCGAAGTCACACAGTAATTCCAATACAGTCAACTTTAGCCAAAACTGCTCAAGACAGACAACATAGGCCTCTTGTACGCAGAACGCTCAATTGCCAACTGTACTCGGAAAGTTACGTTGAAGTCGAAACTTCAGCAACTTCGTCAAGCAGTTACAATTAAATAAACGTATATTAGACAGCCAGCGGAAGCAGGCTCGCCAGAGCAGCGAGAGCTCAGTCTTGTAAACTACTCCGACCGAAAGGCGAGAGCCGACCCTCCTAGAGCACCCGTACATGCCGAACACCGAACATTCCCGCCCCTACGACAGTGGCCGTGGTTAAACGTTCCAATCAGCAACTCGAAAACCGGCGGAAAATTCCACTCTATTGCCGGAGCACTACCATTCCACCAATGGAGATTCTTGGCGCCAATTTCTGCGCCGATATTGCTACGTCACGGAGCTATGCCCTGGGCAAGCCAATCACAGTTACTATACGACAGAAAACGCGGGAATTTGCGCGCCAAGGCTGCTTGGGAACACAAGTCATTCCCACGCCTCGCTGGTAGCCCGCCAGAAAGTGTTTTCGCTAAGTTTCTGCAAAGTAACGGAACCTCTAGCCCAGCCGCTACTTCAGGCCCCTCCAGACGTGTCTTTAGAGAATGTCCGCGTCTGGAAAGCATTCACTCGACTCCATCACACCCGTCGGCTTACCCTTTCAAAATCAGCAGAGCCCGCCTGTCACCGGACCACCCGGGTGACGAGAGACGCTGCGTGGGAAGTCCGCGTGTGAAGGAATAGCAACTTTCCACCGCATGCAATTAGAGAGGAGAATCGTAAGATAGAAATATGAGAGGGGGCTCATGCCACCTCTCACCGGAACAGAAGAGAATCGAAGCATTTGAGATGTGGTGCTACAGGCGAATGTTGAAAATCAGATGGACTGATAAGGTAAGGTATGAGGAGATTCTGCGCAGAATCGGCGAGGAAAGAAATATGTGTAAAACACTGATAAGAAGAAGGGGCAGGAGAAAGTACATCTGTTAAGACATGAGAGAACGATTTCCATGGTACTAGAGGGAAACGGACAGGGCAAAAACTGTAGAGGAAGACAGTTATTGAATACATCCACCAAATAGTTGAGGTCGTAGGTTGCAAGTGCTACTATCAGATGAGATTGGCACAGGAGAGGAATTGTAGCGGGCCGCATCAAACCAGTCAGAAGACTGATGAACCAAAAAATAAAAAAACAAGAAACAAGGTAGTTATAATGGGAGGAACTGGGATGCTTATGGCGAATGGACTGATGTCCTTTGACATTTATGAATGTTAGAGCAACATGGTGGAGTACAAGTTTGCAGAATACACTATAAAGATTCTTCCGTATGGCGAAGCCCATGATAATGGAAGAGCTGCTTGTCGCCTTTAGAAAGATCGTTATCCACCTGACTTTCAGAAAAACGTCAGCCACTTAATTCCGAAGATTGCAAGATCCGAGAAGTGCGAGAGTTATAGCACAATCATCATAACAGAACATGCTTCCAAGTTGCTGACAAGAATAATACACAGCAGAATCGAAAGTCAAATTGAGGATGTGTTAGAATACGATTATGCTGGCTTTAGAAAAGGTAAAGGCACCCGAGAGGCAGTTCTGGCGTTATGATTGATGATGGAAGAAAGACTAAAGAAAAATTAAGACACGTTCATAGAATCAGTCGACATGGAAAAAACGTACGACAATACATGGTGCAGTATGTTCGAAATTGTCAGAAAGATAGGCATAAGCTGGAGGAAAAGACGAGACATGTACAAGATCCAAGAGGGAACAGTAAGGATGAAAGACCAAGAAATAAGTGGTCGGATTAAAAAGAGTGTAATACAGCAATGTAGTCTTTCGTCCATACTGCTCAGTGCATACATCAAAAATGCAATGAAGGAAATAAAAGAAAGGTTCAATAGTGAAATTAAAATTTAAGAAGAAAGGATATCAACGATAAGATTCGCTGACGACATTGCTATCCTCAGTCAAAGTGAAGAAGAATTACAGGATCTGCTGAATGGAACGAACAGTTCAATAAGTACAGAAAATCGATTTAGAGTAAATCTAAGAAAGACGAGAGTAATTAAAAGTAGCGGAAATTATAACAGCGAGAAAACATTAGCGATGACTCAAAAAATAAAAATCTACTATGTCCGAATCCATCGGACACCCTTTTCGCCATAATTACGCAACGTCTTCTTCAAAGGGGTACCTTCACCGTCAGCAGGCGTGGCTGTGATGCCGTAAGAAGACGCCACACACCCGAAGAGAGCATACTGCATCACACTGAAGAGAACTCTTCAACAGTGCACGAGCGATTGCGCGTGCACTGTATGTTGCTACGACCACTATCTGGTCGAATGAAGAGTTTGGTTTATGAGGCTTCTGTAGAGACAGCAGAATGTCTGGTGGCACGAGCTGTGGGCGATGCTGGACAGACTACAGAGACACCAAGTGCGGGAGGGCGCGTGTTCCACAATACATTCGTAGGTACAATGCGTGCACTGAATTTTGTGGTCGACACATCAAATCTCATTTGCAGTGGATCAGAATGCCAACCCTCCTTTGAAAATGACGAAAACGGTTTAACTGTAAACAACGGTGTTTGTAAAAAGTGATTAAGTTTCATTCTTGTTTCTTTGGTTATTAATGAGTGGAATTATAAAAATGTGATGTACTGGGTCACGCTTAATAAATTACTTGTAAATCGGTCGCGTTAGTAACACGTTTTCAAATGGTTGCAGCACAAAAACCGAACCTTTTAGGCCATGGGATCCAGTTCAAAATATTATCTACCCAGTCCCCTGTACAAGTCTTGGAAGTTTGTACGGGGAATTTTAGAGCGACATATAATGATACTCCAAAGAGTTAAAGGTACTACAACGCACAGTACGATATTCATTAGCTGTCTACAGCTGAACAGTGTGAAGAACGTATCACGTATCAACACGTAGCATTGTTGTATAAGAACAGAGTTTTCAACAGTTTGCAAATATTTGAAAGCGGAATCGTTAAGCAAACCGGACGAGATAGAGAGTGGTCTTGGGCAGACAGTCTAGTAGCAATGCAGTTGTGTAGAGTTGCAGAAGCTGGTACGAGGTACATAAGTCATCGGACGCACCAGAGAGAGAATGGCGTCATTTGCGACTGAAGGGAGGAGATGGCCATACTGCTGTTAGGCAAACTTCTACTGCATTGCCCGGTCACAGCAAGAATTATTTGTTTCGATCACTCTAGCCGTCCTTCACATTTGACCCTCTCAGTATCGCGTGACACGTAATCAATAGTAATCAATGCGTGCCCTGCAGGAATGCCAAGCTATCGTTTTCTCTGGCGAGCGGGGTCATATTGCGTAGGTCGTACGCGCGTCAACATTCGGTATCATAAAGGACAATTTAACAACACAGCACAGTTCTTGGATCTTAGTGTCTGTCTTATGCAGCCATCAGTTATTATGCGGAATTTCGTCTTAAAATGGCGTCTACTTTCAGTATACGATGTTTCTGTACGCATCCGTGTATTAAGATATGGAGCTCACTCGGTTTCCTTCCTTATAATTTGTCAGACGTAGCTTGACTTGTAAAGCGAACGTCAAAGTGTCACATCCTAAAGGCCAGTAGCATTCATGGAAGGTAATAATAACAGAAATGTTTTGGCTATTTACAGTGTATTAACAACACACTCACTTTAAAATTTAGGTATATACACCACCCTAATTTACTCTAAGATCACGCGTGAAATATAAGCGACTTGAAAAGAATACCTCGACGACCATGTTAAGAGATTCTGACAGTGGCTGTCACAGGTTTCCTACTGATTCGCATTGGGGGAGGCAGTAGGCAGCTTGAAGAACGAGCGAAAGAATTTTTGCCAAGTTGAGGCCAGTACGAGTTACTGACGGCTAAGAAAAAGTGCAACAAAGTGCAAAAGTCAAACAAACTAGCATCATAATATTTATCAGGCGTTTACAGATTTACGTGGAAGAAACAAGACAAGAGGAACAGCGCGGGAAACGTAGCCTGTGTCTGTAGCAGAATCTTGGAGTAAACGCTAAGAGACAGTCGTTAGAACAACAACGACCTGCATAAATCGGGGAAACAACACTGAAAGCGCGGTCTTTGACTCCGTTTGTTGCAAAGGAAGGACATCTCTAGAGCTGCAGCTTCCAAAAGCGTGAGACCCTTCTTCCTGCAATATCGCGGGACGATCCAGGTGCAGAAATGTAGCCTTCTACCCTAAGCTCGTATTACACCGTCAAAGATCTTTGAAAAATCTTCTATAAATGCTGGGGCCCCAGTATACGCCAAGGGTTTTTATAAAAAGTTATTTGACCTTCAAGGGAACGGTTAGTGCCTGTCAAGAAGAGTAACTGTCTCTTGCGTTCCACCAGTTTAATTCGGCCGTACACAGGACAAACATAACCTGCGGTGCATCAAATATTGTGACAAAATTAAGTTATTGCACGTGTTATCACCCATCTGATATGAGGAGTTCACGGTGACATATTTATAAGAATGTTTACAGCTGACACTTCAAAACTAGATTTGTTAGGAAACTGAAGTAGGTGATGCAGGAATTTTCGCGTTGTAATAATTACACTGAAAAGCCAAATAAACTGGTACAGCTGCCTAATATCTACAGGACCCCCGTGAGCACGAGGAAATGCCGCAACAAGACGTGACATGGGCTCGACTAACGTCCAAAGTAGTGCTGCAGGGAAATGACACCATGAAGGCTGCCCATAAATCCGTAAGAGTATGAGGGGGAGGAGATCTCTAATGAACAGCACGTTGTAAGGCATCCCAGATAGGCTCAATAATGTTCATGTCTGGGGAGTTTGGTGGCCAGCGGGAGTGTTTAAACTCATAAGAGAGTTTCTAGAGTCACTCTGTAGTAATTCTGGACGTGTTGGGCGTCGCATAGTCCTGCTGGAATTGCCCAAATCCGTCAGAATGCACAATGGACTTGAATGGATACAGTTAATCAGATAGGACGCTTACGTACGTGTCACCTGTCAGAGTCGTATCTAGACGTATCAGAGATCTCGTATCACTCCAACTGCACACGGCAAACACTATTACATAGCCTCCACCAGCTTGACCAGTCCCCTGATGACCTGCTGAGTCCATGGATTCAAGAGATTGTCTCCATACCCGTACACGACCATCCGCTCGATACAATTTGAAACGAGACTCGTCCGACCACCGAGCGAGGTGGCGCAGTCGTTCGCACACTGGACTCTCATTCGGGAGGACGACGGTTCAATTCCGCGTCCGGCCATCCTGATTTAGGTTTTGCGTGATTTCCCTAAATCGCTTCAGGCAACAGCTGGGATGGTTCCTTCGAAAGGGCACGGCCGACTTCCTTCCCCATCCTTCCCTAATCCAATGAGACCGATGACTTCACTGTTCGGTCTCTTCCACCAAATCAACCCAACTCAACTCGTCCGACCAGGCAACATCTTTCCAGTCATCAACATTCCAATGTCGGTGTTGAAGGGCCCACGGAAGGCGTAAAGATTTGTGTCGTGTAGTCATCAAGCGTACACGAGCGAGTCTTCGGCTCCGAAAGCCCATATCGATGATGTTTCGTTGAATGGTTCGCACACTGACACTTGTTGACAGCCCAGCATTGAAATCTGCAGCAATTTGCGGCAGGGTTGCTCTTCCGTCGCGTTGAACGATTCTCTTCAGTCGTCGTTGGTCCCGTTCTTGCAGGATATTGCCGGGCGCAGCGATGTTGGGGATTTGATGTTTTACCGGATTCCTGATATTCACGGTACACTCGCGAAATTGCCGTACAAAATCCCCACTTCATCGCTATATCGGAGATACTGTGTCCCATCGCTGATGAACCGACTACAACATCACGTTCAAACTCAAATCTTGATAACCTACCATTGTAGCAGCAGTAACCGATCTAACAACTGCGCCAGGCACTTGTGTTATATAGGTGCTGCCGACCGCAGCGCCTTATTCTGTTTACATATCTCTGTATCTGAATACGAATGCCTATACCAGTTTCTTTGGCGCTTCATTGTAGTTCAGTAACTAGCGTCCCTTTCGCAACACAATAATCATGACCAGAAATGGGACATACATGTCCTCTCATCAAAAAACGTTGTAGCACGCAGGAGTAGAGGTGGAATGTTTGGGTTTTTGATTAAATTAGGCCACAAAGGCACGCACAAACACACATTAAATTAGGCAAATTAGGCCATTATTTCTTCATAATTGGCTACAGATTCATAATATCTCCCTGGTCTAATGCGTATAGTCTCTTGATTTCTTTAGGAGTTATCGTCGCAATTCTTTCATTTGTGTGTTCGTTGTGTTTTTCCTTTTTCCCATTTCAACATCCTTATACCTTTACTTGCACTCATATTTTGTCCCAAAACTCAGTTCCCCAGTTGTTTGAACTTTTATTTTTTCGGGTTTCTGCAAAATATATTCCTTTGCTTCTACAAATAATACTTGAGAACTGCATGTTTCTAATCTAATTTTATCTTAAATGATTTTCCATTGTCCTTTAACTCGAGTCAGGTGTCACCATAGAAATAGGCTGGTTTTTGTTGTTCCTGCGTCAAATTTTGAAACTGAAAGTAATAATAATTTTTACGATAGCTGGTTACTGTTAATGCGCTCAAGCGTCATCCTAGAAGAGCCTTATTTATCCTTAGGGTTTATCTCCCTAGGAGATTGGCATAACTTTGTCTAAACAGAAGCTTCTCTCCCAAGGTGAACAGACGTTTTCTCTGGCTCCACTACAAATGCCTGTCGACCCTCTGCTACCCTCTGAACTAACACGGAAGGTACGTAGCAGTGAAACAGTGCTATAAAGATATTTTGTACGAATGTGACGGCAAATTTGCAAAGAAGCAAGATTTTTCAATCGTTCCTCGAAGTTTTCAGTGACTGTCGCTCATCAAAAACATTAATTCGCGGGTTGTAGTAATAAGTAAAACACAGCAACAAAGTTTTTGTGTCTTTGAAACAGAATTGCGAGAAATAAGCAATACTCAATAAACTTATTAATTGATCTGACTAACTCGTTTAAGTGTGATAGTGGCCGTACTTAGTGTCGAACAGAATTTTTGTAGCCATTACAGAATAAGTAAAATGCTAAAAAATAGTTCGAAAATTATATCGAGAATGGCAGAAAGTGTATACATCAAATCTATCCATGATTGTAGAATATGCTGGTTTGCAGAAGAAGTATCACTGTGTAAGTGTAACCTCTTTTGTTATTGACTATCTTCACACGCTGGGTGCAAAGGCCGCGCGGTTTAAGGCACCATGTCACAGATTGCGCGGTCCCTCCCGCCGGAGGTTCGAGTCCTCCCTCGGGCATGGGCGTGTTTATGTGTTGTTCCTAGCATAAATTACTTTGAGTTAGTTTAAGTAGCGTATAAGTCCGGGCGCCGATGACCTCAGCAGTTTTGTTCCTTAGGAATTCACACACACGTGAACATTTTATCTTTTCATCTACTGTTAATTCGTACAGACTTACATCTCCCCTGGTGTGGACTGTGACATTAGTACTAGTACAAGCGATATTAATAATCATTCTGACCATATTTATTCTCTTTTCCATTTATGATATTTTTATGCTATTTATTGCTATTTATCAATATAAATGTTACATTTCTCTGCTTATACCTGTATGTGTAGTGCTGTGCAATATCAGTAGACGAAATCAGCTGAAAAATTAAATGATGGTTTTTGTATAATTTATTAGTGTTTTTATTTTACAATAGTTCAGGCGAACAGACTAATCACAAGACAAGTAGAACTACCAATTTAGTTTTTAGAAAACCAAAAAAAGAGATGAGTCGCTTGGAAAACTTCTGAACTCTGGAAACACCACAGAATTCCTTGGCCAGTTAATGCCAGGCAGATTTACATTTATGTGACCTAAGTACGGCGTCCAACCCAAGGAAGGCCGGTTCATTCTCTCGGCAGCAGCACGGGGCAAGAGAACTTCGCCACTCCGCTAATGTGACGTGTAGCCTTTGGGGACGTGCTTGAAGTTATGTTGGAATGAAATTACGCGCGCGGAATAAAGCTGTGCTTACCGGCAAGAGGTGTACCATTTATACTAATAGCCTAATGGTGCACAGCGTCTTTCATCGCGGAAGGTATGGCATGCCTTTTCCTGAAATTAAGCTCTAAAGCTTCGAAACAGATCAGGCAATTTATCGCTTTATATTCCTAAAGAAATTTTACTATTTAGAAGAAATCATGTCAAACTATCACAGGAGCACCCCACAATCATTATATAAAGAGAGAGAGAGGGGGGGGGGGGGAAGAGGGAGAGTTACGGGTATAAGTGCAGATATTTTTATATGTGGTACATTAATATGTACACGCATGTGTTGATGGTTTTTTCTCTGTGTCGAACAGCCTTCCCACAAACTTTCCTACCTTGATTTTTCCTGCATGGTCGTAACTGGACCACTAAGTGGACTGCTCCTGTCATATAAACTAACTGTTTTGCACCCACGCGTCAACGTTCAATGCCTGACCTGCTGCCCAGCGTAAAATAGACATTAATGATTTGCTCTTGTCACATGTGCTTCGAGGCATTAACTAATCTAAAAACATACGACTTGTAATAGCTACGAGTATAATTATTAGTTACAAATGACGTAAATACTGATGTAATGCTGTTCAGTACACCGACCTCAGTCACCAATAGATTTCTTTTTATCGTCTCCATCAGCACAAAACATTTCTTATTCACTGCTGGATGTGGGCCTGCTCTAGACTTCTCCGTACATTATGACATTCAGCGTCTCACGTACCGATTAGTCCTGCTTCTTCCTTTGTGCTGTAAATCGATCTTCCGTTAGGTCGTCCTTATAACTTTTCTTATCAGCAGTTCCCCTGTAGTTGGAGCACACAGTACTATCACCTTTCTTCTGAATTCGGCATTTGATACCACACCAGCAACTACGGGCAATATGGTCACGCAAATGAAGAATTTAAGAAGTTTATTTGCCAAAAGAAAATGCCAGCCATTCTGTGGGAAACACCCTTGCCTTTAAAGACCACCCAGTCGGGCCAGGCCACCACCCTTTAGCCGGACACTGGCAAACCCAAACCGCCCCTGTCATTCACAATAGCGATCAGTACTTGCCGACAGTCGCGGTCCATAAATTATCCCCTACAACTTGAAATAAAATTTACAGGGAAGATATGGATACACTAGTGGGTTATTCACGAGTGAATTAATCTCTTCTCGACTCTTTCTTTGTTTTCGGCCTCGTGCGGCAGCCATGTGTTGTCTTGCGAATGTTCGTAACACGTGGTGTGACACTACAACCATTTGCACTGTATTCATTCCTTAGGTCTCCTCTATAATTTTTAACCGCACTTTCTGACAATCTCTAGATGCCTCAGGATGTGTCCTATCAATAGGATCCATCTTTCAGTCAAGTTGCGCCACAAATGTATTTTTTCCGCAGTTCGATTTAGTACCTCCTCATTATTTATTATATCTACCCACCCAATCTTCATCGTTCGTTTGTAGCCCCACATTTGAAAAGTTTCTGTTCGTTTCTTCACTTAATTGTTCATACAAGGCTACACCCGGAACAACGCGACTGTGTCCGTAACTTAATTATAAATTTTTAATAACTTGCTATCAGCATGCTGATTGTATATTATCTTGGCCTTACTGTAATTAAGCTCCAAGCCTATTTTCATACTTCTTCAGCTCAGATCCACCATTTGCTGAAGTTCTCCTGGATTCAAAGCAAACAAAATAATGCCATCTGTTAAAGGAAGGTTTATTGCATATTTGTCCTTCATCCCACCTTAATGATTTGATGACTTCGTCGAAGGCTGCAGTGGAAAAATAGTGTCACCATGCCTGCTTGTGCATATTCTTCAATAAATTGATGTTGACTCATTAGGAGAGATATCAAAGATATTATTGTGACACTCAACCACTGTGACTGTGAACCACAACAACTGTGGTAACTTTTTCTCGTTTCTTCTTTCCATGACTTAACAATTTGTGTATAGTCTACTGTATAGTGCTATGCCCACTGTAGAGTCAGATTGTCCTTTCTCCTGCTTAACTTCGTAAAAATCAATAAAACCGCGGCACTGAAATACTTTAGACATTCTATGCTAAGAAAAAAAAATTGTGCAGGACGGAAGTAAGTTCATAGAATGAGTTGGTATAGTAGCACTAAGCCCAGTTTCACTAGTACTAACTCTGTTTTATTCGTGAACGTAACGTGCAGTACTAAGATTCAGACCCGGATCTAGGAGGGGGGGGACCGGCTATGCGCCCCGTGTGGCAGTGCGGCAATTTCAAGGGGCGCCACGGCAAATTTCAATTCCTGAAGAAAAAAGCCTTGTTTCACAAAGCGCCTAGCATTCCGAGCACGTTGGTCTATAGATTATTCATATAATTTTGAAATGCATCCCATATAGTTTTTGAACATTTTTGAATACATTCTAAGTTTATTTGTGAACGAATCACAAGTTCATTTTTTAATGCTTGCATAGTGTACGTGACGTCTCTGCCAGGGAAGTCCAGGTCGCATCTGGAAACAAAAAAGGGGACGGTCCTATACGAGGCAGGCCGAATAAACCCGAACGGGTGAATGCCAATCGCTGTTTGTTTATGTGGTTGACTGGGTGTGCGAATGATCAGCGTTGTTATAATTATAAGCGAAATCCGTAGTTTCAGGCTTCCAGAGTGGAAATAAATGGGCTAACAGGAATAACAAATCGTTCGAATGGCTCTGAGCACTATGGGACATAACATCTGTGGTCACCAGTCCCCTAGAACTTAGAACTATTTAAACCTAACTAACATAAGAACATCACACACATCCATGCCCGAGGCAGGATTCGAACCTGCGACCGTAGCGGTCACGCGGTTCCAGACTGAAGCGCCTAGAACCGCACGGCCACACCGGCCGGCCAGGAAAACAGGTAAGTAAGATTACGTATTATCTTCTAGGTGTAAGAAAATGAAATTTTGGCAGAATATGTTTGCCAGATCGTTACACTACTAAGGACCAGTTGTACAGTCCCCGGTTAGTGGCCGTTTATATTCTATTCTCAGAATAACGCGGAAAACGCGATGTACGAAGAAGCAATAACGCCTAACCGGAGAATAAACGAGGGATAACTGAACCGTTGATTCTGGAAAGGTTACTGAAGTTAACCGAAGAATAAGTTTTGATAACTGCAGTAATAGTTATAGAATTAGTGATGACAAGAGTGTTTATTAGAACGAGGCAGGAGAAGAGTTGGGTTGGGTTGTATGGGGAAGGAGACCAGACAGCGAGGTCATCGGTCTCATCGGATTAGGGAAGGAAAGGGAAGGATGTCGGCCGTGCCCTTTCAAAGGAACCATCCTGGCATTTGCCTGGAGCGATTTAGGGAAATCACGGAAAACCTAAATCAGGATGGCCGGACGCGGGATTGAAGGAGAAGAAATGGAGACATTACACAGATTATATGGAAGAATATGGCAATTCCAAATTTATATAAAAATTTCGTTCTACTACCACTTTTTGATCTCATGCTTGAGAAACCGGAGCCTGTGAATAAAATGTGAAACTATTTCCTAACATAAAATATTTTGCTTGTGGTCGGCCTAATAAGCATTTGATATTGGTACCTCGTGAATTGCATTCTGTCGTTTTATTTATGTAAAAGAGGTAGATAAAATGATTATTTGTGCTAAAACAGTCTCGCTTATTTGGAGTATGCCACAACTGCTGTAATATCAGAAAGGCCTATTTCGTTTTCTCTAACAGACAGGGACAAAATAGACGTAATCAAATCGAGGAATCACAACAGTCTTGGGTACGATTCGCATTAACAGCTTTTTCTGTATTAGACAGCGAAATTTTGATTTTTCATGTATCAAAACGTTTGACAAACTCTGATGAGGTAACAAATTTTTCGCAGAAAGGAAACCACGCCGTGTACAACTGTAGCAACATTAGAGGAAAAAAAATGCTGAGACCTGAGGATAGAAGGAACGCTTGTCTCTTATCTTTACTGGTTTTATGTTTCCTGTATTTAATTTTAGGTCACACAAAAGAGAAAGCTACCATCTAATAGGTAATAAAGAGTGCAAATTTTCTGAAGAGTTGTTATTCTCCCGGTCACAAATAATCCCACCCAATATTATAGCAAATGGCTCTGAGCACTATAGGACTTAACAGCTATGGTCATCAGTCCCCTAGAAGTTAGAACTACTTAAACCTAACTAACCTAAGGACAGCACACAACACCCAGTCATCACGACACCCAATATTAGTTGTAAGTTTTTTTTAAGGGGGGGGGGGCTGTCAAACTGGCCGACTGGGAGCAGGAGAGGCACCACAAGACGTTTTAATTTCCTCTGATCTGAATATAGGTTTGGTGGCTTCCATTACGAAATATATACGTTTGAATTCCACAGAGCGAAGTACAGTGACGTGCGGTAGAAGAATTCTGTGAAGAACCGTGGCACTGCACTTTGGCACACTTAAGACCAAATATATGTTTTAAATTTAAACCTCCTCAGAAAGATGTTCGCTACAAAATGAACATATTTTTGAAAAATCCTATCTCAAACGCACGAGGGGGAGGGGTGGGGGGCGCCAATATCATGTTTTTGCCACTGTTCGGAAATAAGGTAGATTCAGGGCTGCTAAGGTTATTATAAGGGCAACAGGGTAGACATCGATACACTAGCCTTTACATTTATCATAGACTCGAACAATTATCTCTGTGTTTTTGTAAGTTACAATGACAGTAATGGAGAAGACAGGTATAATTATGCCTCTCGTACCAGTCTCTATTATGACAGCCATTTTTTTCTGCAGTGTAATGTGAGATGTTCGTGTCAGGCACCCACTGAACAATTGTAATGCCGCCCGAGGTAGCTGCGTGGTCTTGGGCGTCTTGCCATAGTTCGCGCGGCTCCCCACGTCGGAGGTTCGAGTCCTCCATCAGGCATTGGTGTGTGTGTGTTGGCCTTAGCGTATGTTAGTTTAAGTTAGATTAAGTAGTGTGTAAGCCTAGGGACCGATGATCTCAGCAGTTTGGTCCCATAGGAACTTACCACAAATTTCCGAAAAAAAAAACAGTTTTAATGATAACGAAATTATCACGGCTGACATTTTAATAACGTTTTAATAACTTTCTTTGTTTCGTTTCGGTCGAAAAAGAGAACACTAGAGAAAAATGTTAAAAACTAAATGGATATTCACCCAGCGTACACATGGCAACAACAGAAATTAGTATGTAAATCTACGTCCGGTGCAGAGATTTAGCTACATTAGTTACGAATTCCGCGGAACATTAGTGCGATACATCAGTTCGATTAACTTATTAGCTCCAGTTCTGGCATGATGGCCGCGTTGTTTGGTTTCCTAATGCCATATTTGTACATGCACTATGATCCACATGACTACGGTAATATGCTGCGTACACCATGCTCGCAAGTAATACAATAATTCTGTTCTTCTGAAGAAGGGAACAAACCGGTAAAGTAATGAAATGTCTGTTGTGCAACTGGTTGCTGATTTATTCAGCAAAAAAGAATGTAACAATTTCAACTGCAAAGAAAGCAGTTGCCGACTGGTGTAAATATTACCGAACTACCGGTTTAATAAGTTATGCTTACAAAATACGTACTATTTACAGAAAAACCAAGAAGCCGATAGAAGTCGAGCTCTGGAAGATCAGTTTGAGTTGCAGAGAAATGTAGGAACAAGCGAAGAAATACTGACTCTACGACTTACCTTAGACGATTTTAAGGGAAGGCAAACCTAAGTTTATAGCATTGGTAGACTGAGAGAACGCTTTCGGCAATATTGACTGAAGCGCACTTTTTGAGTTTCTGAAGTTAGCAAGGAGCGAAAGGTTAGGCACAGCTTGTGCAGAAATCGGAGTACAGTTGTAAGAGACGAAGGACACGAAAGGGAAACAATAGTTGAGACGGAAGTGAAATAGGATTTCAGCCTACGCCAAATGTTATTTAGTCTGTTCATAGAGCAAGCATTAAAAAACCAAAAGGAAAATTTGAAAATTGTAAAGGGAGAAGTAGGCGCGGATGCAGTAGACAGGTTTAGATGGATGTAGATTGCAGGGAGAGTAAATAAGAACTTCGAGATTCGCTGAAGACATTGTGATTTAGCCAGAGACAGCAAAAGACTTGGAAGATAATCTGAACGGAATGGATACTGTCATGAAAAGATATTATAAGATGAACATCAACAAAAGTAAAACAAGGGTAATGAAATGTAAAATTAAAGCAGGCAAAGAATTAGATAGTCAAATGAGACAGTAAAAGCAGTAGATGAGTTTCGCTATTTGGCCAGCGAAATAACTGATGATGGACAAAGTAGAGACGATGCAAAATGCAGATAGGCAAGAGCAAGAGAAGCATTTCTAAAACGAAGAATTTTTTAGCATCGAATATAAACTTAACTGTGGCGAAGTCTTTTCTGAAAGTACAAATTCCACACTGAGTAATAACACAAAAGAAAAAATTTGATAGTTGAAAGTAATAAACTCTCTCTTTCATGTGTGTTGCATTTCGCCTCTTCCTGTGGTATCAGCCCACTCCAAGTGGTCGACAGTGAATTTAAGGACATCGATATGGTGTTGCCATCTCTGACCGCTACACTTTTTTCCGAAAGCAGGTTGATGTAATTCAGGATTCCATAACAACAAATTATGCCCCACTCTTTTGGCTTTCTTTCTCTTTTTGTCAGTCTTCTAACCCCCACGAATTACTCTCTTGTGCTAAGCTTTTCATCTCAGAGTAGCACTGCAATCTACATCCTAAATTATTTGCTGGATGTATCCAGTCTCTGTGCTCCCCTACAGTTTTTACCCTCTACAACCCCTTCTAGTACCGAGAATGTTATTCCTTGATGTCTTAACATATGTCCTATCGTTCTTCCTTCCTTCTTCTCAGTGTGTTACAAATATTCCGTTCCTCACCGATTCTGCGCAGAACATCCTCATACCTTACCTTAACAGTCCACCTAATTTTCAAATTTGTGCTTTCAGCGACAAAACCATGTTTGTCAACATAATCTCCGTTCAATATGACGGCCTTACGCCTCATTGGGAGCGCCTGTAGGGCCACATCGTATCACTATACTGGTCGACGTCGGGACCAACGTCGTGCTGCGTCAATAACCTCCACATCATCCATATAGTCCTTCCCGCGGAATGTATCCTTCATTGGGCCAAAGAGATGGAAGTCGGAAGTTTCGAGATCCGGGCTGTTGGGTGGACGAGGAAAAACAGTCCTTTGAGTACCCCAACCTTCGGGCAAGTGCGCCGCTACTACCAACAGAGATGTCCAGTTGAGCAGGGAGGTGTTTGATTGTGAACCACCGATCACCTCGAATGAGAGTGTCCGCACGTTTCAAAACTGCAGGAATCACAGCTGTGGGTTACCGGCCGGCACGCTGGAGATCGGACAGGTTTGCGTGGCCTTGTTGCAATGATGACAGGCGTCTCGCCCAACGACTCACCGTGCTTTCGTTCACTGCAAAGTCTCTGTAGACATTCTTCAAACGCCCGAGAATATCAGTGATGCTCTAGTTTTCCACTAAACGAAGCTCTCCGTTGGCGACGCCATTTCGAATGCTTTGTATTGCGCCGCTACTTATCGGATCTTCATGAAACTACAGAGGCTGAAGCGAGAATATTCTGCGACGCCCAACAAGAAATGCTGCATTTTTTCAACCGAAACTGGCAGAGAAAAAAAGTGTTGCATTACTTATTGAACGCCCCTCGTATTCGTCTGAATTGTAGCCATGTTCGGAAGTGAAACGTGAACGAGAAGTACTTAAAGAAAAAGAGAAGCATTTGAAATACAGTAAAATGCTGAAGATTACATGTGTAGATAGCGAACTAATGAGAATGTAATGAATATTACTGGGGAGAAAAGAAATTTGTGACAGAACCTAAGTAAAATGAGGGATAGGATTATGGAACATATTTTGAGGCGTCAACGAATTGTCAATCTGGAATCGGACTGTTAAAGCATGAGTACAGTAAACTACACTCTACAGTAAACATGATAAAACGCATGTAGATTGCAGCAGTTATTCGGACATGAAGATGCTTGCGCAACATAGACTTCCATGGAGATTTAGGGCAAATCAGTCTTCTGACTGAAGACCAGAACAACAAGATCCTCAAGTTTACCAAATAATGAAAGCAAAACTTTTTGTTCATTTTCATGTACAAAAACCAACAAGGCAACAAAAATGGTCCTATCAGGAAATCGAGAATGTTTTTAAGACCGATCTGAACATCGATTGTGAGTAATGCGGAACCGATAATGCTTTGAATGAAATAAATCTTTTAAACCGTAACTGTGAGCGGTTGCTGTTTCCAACTTTAAACTTTGTAATTATAAAAGATGAGTATCTGAACTATTATAGCAGTACTTTTCACAGTGGAACCCCACAACCGAGACCCTCCCCACAAGGTTCCGTCCCTAAAGACGTCAACGTAGTGTTAATATCTGTCTTCCTTCTTTTCTATCGTACAGGAGCGCAGAAGAGACGCGGGCAGAAATTGGATTCCACACTCAGAGTTGAATATGTTGCAACCTTATTGAGATCCCAGCCATACCTCCCAAAGATCCTTCCGTACATTATACAATGTATATGTATATGTGGCGGTCAGAGATGGCAACACCATATCGATGTCCTTAAATTCACTGTCGACCACTTGGAGTGGGCTGATACCACAGGAAGAGGCGAAATGCAACACACATGAAAGAGAGAGTTTACTACTTTCAACTATCAAATTTTTTCTTTTGTGTTATTACTCAGTGTGGAATTTGTAAATATATTGGCTACGGAGCAATATAATTCTACTGTCTACGTGAACACTGGCGGCAGACGCTAAAGAAATGAAATTAATAATACTTGACTACATTTATATATCCTAACAGCCCGCTACAACACGTGTTTGATTAAAACATTAGTAACAAAGTAAAAGGATCCTCACGCATAAAATCGTAGAGCTTCTACCACAACCGTTCCCTCAGAGGTCCATGCCACAGATAATCTTACGGGGCAATGCAGTTTATAGTGTTCCGTACATTGTAGCTACACCTTTCTGTTTAATACATTGTGCATGCCACATAGTACATTTTCACTTGATCAGAAAGAGAAACGAAATGTCATCACATTTCAGTAACATTAACTGGTGCAATCTTCATCGCGAAGTCTGAACAGCAAATCTGAATGTACTAATGCTCTTGGTATGAATTATGAAACATCAAGTTAAGTAGGTGTACAATACGTCTTATTTCATCACCTCTTTAGATGCTCATTCTGTTAATTAAAACTACTACACATATTTTCTCTTCAGTGTTACCTTTTAGAGGATGTCGAATGGTTTTTAGCACAGCGATCACACACACATCTTTTTTTTTTCTTTCTTTCTGTCTTGAAAGAAAGCTGCAAATGAGTGAACAAATTTTGCCTTGTAAATTATATTGGCCGAAAAGAAAATACAATTTACTCAGAAAATAAAACTAAATGAGAATGTAACACATCATTTAAATGACATTAAATTATCAGTTCACCTAGAAGTTCCAGGCAGGAACAGATGACTCTTCTTTCCATGTGGAAATTCTAAGTTTCCCATTTTAATTTTGATGGCACATCAATAGTATCATCGAAGAGCGTTTTCAGCAACAACTGCTCTGATAAATGCCAAAGGCGTCTGCTAAATCTATTCAGAGATGGTCTAAACGATGAGGCATCTTTCATTTCGTATAATTCGAACGATTTTAAGAACGCCAGATCTTTAGTAGATATTTTGACAACTACACTGAGCGAGAGCGGTGGTGTAACACGAATTAGTGCAGTAAACATCGAAATGTCATACAACATTCTCGTATTCTAAATACAGTTTTAGTTCTGATACTAATAATAACATTCTAGGCAACAAACTGCTTTTCCCATCGACCTTGCTAATGTGCTGCTCAAGGTGGTCTGATTTTTAAATTCTGGTTGGTTGGTTGGTTGGTTGTTTGGGGAAGGAGACCAAACAACGTGGTCATCAGTCTCATCGGATTAGGGAAGGATGTCGGCCGTGCCCTTTCAGAGGAACCATCCCGGCATTTGCCTGGAGTGATTTAGGAAAATCACGGAAAACCTAAATCAGGATGGCCGGACGCGGGATTGAACCGTCGTCCTCCCGAATGCGAGTCCAGTGTCTAACCACTGCGCCACCTCCCTCGGTTTTAAATTCTGGTCTTCTCGAAGAAACATAACGTGAAGCTCTGAGTGTTTATGATAATCACTTTTGAATAGCTCTTTTTTTAGTTCATTTGCCTAAAATTTGAGCAGTTCTTCAATTTCTGAAACATTAAAATGCTTAACTCATACTTCTTACCACACAGGACATTATTAGCGTTTATACTTTTGCACGTTCCTCTGAAGTTTTTGAAAATAAGTATGCAAAACAGTTTGGAATCTGAAATGTTATGCTTTCAAACACTAAGCAGAACTAGTTCATAAATGTGATAACGGTGAAGAAAATACAATTTTCCACTAAATTTTTGCTCAATGAGGATATATGTCCGATTGAAGCGACCAATGTATCACTGCTGAAACTGTTCATTGTCTTTCAGTCCCCAGATCGAATGCAGTCCAAACAGCTCGCACCTGCAGGACGGAGCAAGTGCTGGGGCGTCAATCACCTCGGCTTACTCTGAAGATGGCTGAACGGTATTCAGCCGAAATATTAGAAGAAGAAGGCGAATTTATGCGGTTACAGGCCCGAAATTTTATGGAACAATCTTTGTGCAGCGAAAATATGAAGATGCACAGCTTGCACCTGCTCTTTACCGAAAGAATTTTCTGATTTTTAACGCAAATAAACTACAATCTACCTACAAACAAAGCTGTGACAAGAAACTTTTCCTGATTCCCTAGCGTTTAATGTGGGCAACGATTTGATTTTCCTACGAACAATCAGGAACATCATTACTAAATACAAATTTTTTAGCTTTATTACGTCTCTTTCTTACCTTGATTCGGATTTATTAATAGGAAGATCATCAATATTGTGACCAAGAACTTCTGTTACAGACTTAAGGACATAAAGAGAGGCTCTAACTCTCACCTGACATCCGTCTAAAGTAGACACTAATTCCTCTTGCGCGTCGTTTCATAACATCCTGACAGCTGGAAACAGTAAACTGGCTCGGAAACACTCTCCCTCTGACTTCAGCTGAACTATAGAACTCTTTACGTGAATCATCACACGCTGAATTTTGGAAGGGAACTAAAGAAGTGGATGCGCATATTGGATGTTTCTCTTTTCTGTTCTTCTATTTTCCTCTTCCTCGTTTTGTTTTCCTTTTCAGCTAGCCTTCTGTCCACACCGGAAAGATAGCCTATTCTTCCTGGTTCTGTACGCCACAGTAAGAAGACTTTGAGAGTGTGTGGAGCACATTTGCAATATTAAATAAACTATCAAAATTTTCTTGAAAACTAGATAGCCCGTACGTAACTTAACGGGTCATTCGGGTGTCTTAAGTGCCTGGATCACTGAAAGCAATTCTATCTTCGTTATGATTCTGCAGCACTGTACAAGTGGGCACCTAAGCGCAAACAATGATGAGGAATTTGGTATTTCTCCAACTTTCTCTGCTTTGTTAGTGTCTAACTTCTCCCACGTGTACAAGATTCAAAACATTTCCGCACTTTTCAGACGACGGTTCAGATCCCCATCCGGTCATCCACATTCAGCTTTTCCGTGAGTTCCCTAAACCTCCAGCCAAATGCCGGGATGGCTACTCTGAAAGGGCATGGCCTATTTCCCTCCCCATCCTTGAAAAATCCGAGCGTGAGCTCTGTCCCTAAGGACCTCGATATCGGGCGGGACGTTAAACCTTATTTTCCCTTCTTTCTCTCACAAATTCACAACAATGTACCGTAATATATCGAAATAATCAGCAACCAGTTTCATAAAAGAAATTTTATTTCTTAATCGGTTTCGGAAATTTGGTGCCCTTCTTCGGAAGGCTGTACAGAAAATATACCACAAATAAGTAGAAGTCGGATAAGAATATTAAAATTAAGGACGAAAAGTTTAAAAAAATTAAAGATAAAAAAATGGTTCAAATGGCTCTGAGCACTATGGGACTTAACATCTATGGTCATCAGTCCCCTAGAACTTAGAACTACTTAAACCTAACTAACCTAAGGACATCACACACATCCATGCCCGAGGCAGGATTCGAACCTGCGACCGTAGCAGTCGCGCGGCTCCGGACTGAGCGCCTAGAACCGCAAGACCACCGCGGCCGGCTAAAGATAAAAGGTGGTATATACTTATAATCATCGCATTTTTTGCTGTGGTCCTACGAAATACAAAAGCAGTAAACAATACAATTATGAAACCATTAATAGAATAAGAGCTCGTATTTGCGTGCATGTACTTCATAGTGCCTGTACAAAAATGGTCGTTGGTATTCACTTATTTTACTTATCATTAGGTTTTTACATATTACTTATTACGCTGCTCATGTGTAGTTATATTTTTGTTTGTGACTTATGACAATTATAGCTGTGTACAGTTTTGTTTCATTATTTTATCGTACTTTTACCGCCATCCTGAGACGAACTACAAGACAGGCAAGTCATTAGCTGATTAGATCCGGCCGGCACTGACAGAGCGGTTCTAAGCGCTTCAGTCCGGAACCACGTGGCTGCTACGGTCGCAGGTTCGAATCCTGCCTCGGGCATGGATGTGTGTATGGATGTGTGTGATGTCCTTAGGTTAGATAGGTTTAAGTAGTTCTAAGTCTAGGGGACTCATGGCCTCAGATGTTAAGTCCCATAGTGCTTAGAGCCATTTGAACCATTTGATTAGCTCCAGTTCCGGTATTATGTCTGCACTTGTTGTTTGTCTTCCGTATACCATTTCTGTAGAAGCACTATGAACCACATGTAAGCACTTACGAGCTTTTATACAATTAATGGATTCATAAACGTGTTACTTATTGCTCTTATATTTCTTAGGACCACAGCAATTTGCTGCATGCATCTTATTGTTGAAACCCCAAAAAATGCGACTTTTATAAATCTCCGTCCGAACAGCCATTGGAAGGCCCAACGGTACCAACGGACCGCCGTCTCTTCCTCAGCTGTTAGGAGTCCCTCGATGCGGATATGGAGGGGCATGTATCAGTCTGCAGGACGCTCTCTCAGCCGTTGTCAGCTTTCGTGAGCGAACCGCTACTTCTCAGTCAAATGGCTCCTCAGTTTGCCTCAAAAGGGCAGAGTGCAACCTGCTTACCAACAGCGCTCGGCAGACCCGAGTGGTCATCCTTCCAAGTGCTAGCGAAGCTCCACAGCCCTCAGTTTCGGTGATCTGACGGGAACAGGAGTTACCACTGTGGCAAGGCCGTTGACTGACAGTTATAAGTATGCCCCATTCTTATCTTTCAATTCTTAAATTGTTTTAAGCTTTTCGTCTTTAATTTCAGTATTCTTATCTAACTACTACTTATTTGTGTTTTTTTTCTGTACAGCCTTCTGAAGGACACTAAGTGCACTGATTATTTCAATATACACAACTACAACTGAAGATGGATAAAATACTAAATGTAGCTTAAATGTGTTTTCATGTCATGTCAACTACCGTTCATATGAGAATGTCTCTAACACGCAGTGAAATGTACTGACTGAATATTAGAAAAGAATATTCAAACAAAATACGTTTGTTTATCCCCAAAAATTCTCCCTTTGCCACAATATACCGAATGCAAAGTTTATACAGCGTCTGGACACTAAACGAACATTCCTTTATTTATTTATTTGGTAGAGTTCTGAACCACGTGTACTTATATAACACTATATAACACTTCGACTACATAACATTTCATATAACTAGCAGAACATTCCAATAACCGGACAAAACATTTACCATGAAGGCAGAAAACCCCCACAACATGACAAGTTACAGTTGAGCTTGTAACATGGATTCAAATTTTATGTTAAAAGGAGCGGGTCATAAGTAAATTGTAATTAAAAGGAGAGTGAAAGGTCTCTGTTGGATTCCTTTCATGTTAATTTCTGAAATCTGTTGTCATTTACGGCATAAATTCCTCTTCTAAATTTACTGTGGTGTTTCTGGTAACTGGGAGGAGACTGAGCAGTGGAAAGTGTTACTTTTACACTTAAACAAGAATGATCTGTCACACTACTACACTTTAAAACACAGTTTATATGTAATTCATGTCACACAGTCTCATACGGAACCTACATCCGCTTTCTTTTATATACTGTATATGATAAGATGCTGTCACACCCTTCCCTTCTGTGTGAGAGGATGAATGAGCAAATGTATTTGTAGTTGCATGCTGGATGGTAGCAGACAAGCCTGTCAGCTAGAGAACAGTAGGACCAACGTCGGAACAGGTAGCTACGCTTTCTAAAAGCAGAGAGGTTTCTATGCTTAGTATGGTCCTGTCCGTCCCTTGTCATGTTGGTATAGGAAGCTGCCTCTCTGGCCACTTCCGTTTGTATTTGTGAGCCACCCTCAGGATGGGACCACGTCAGTCTGTCCGCGGCGAGCGTCTGAAGTGGTAAGATCTCCGGCTAAGCGCGTGTCTGCTAAGTCCGTAGGACAATGGATTTCTTAAGATCAGCCTAACTGAAAATTTAATCAACTTTATTTCAGATTTAGCTCTAAAATATCTAATGTTATCTTAAATTGCAACGCAGTGTAATTCGAGTATGAAGTTCAGAATATATTCCGGTAGTTGCTTTGTCGCTACTTTGTGAGTAAAGTGGAACCACGTGTTGGTCAGTAACTCTAACTAAGTTCATCAATCTTAAATGCGAATGTGCGTGAGATTATAACGTCTCGTCTTGACAATATTTTTCAATATAGCAACTTTTCTTTATGTTCAACCCACGTGGGGTGTACCTTGTGAGACCAATACCATGTGCTTATACAATTGTTTGACCCATCAGGTTAATAGTAAGACGATAGTTACCAGTTCGATGTTTTTCCTTTGTAAATTGCTTTTCGATCTAATTTATTTTAATTATCAAAATTATTGTGGAGTTACACTCTTTGTGTAAATCAAGTTGACCGCGTGAAGCATGTGGTTTAATCATCAATGTACCCCTCAGCTATTCTTTCCGGGAAGATTTCACAGAGAGTTAGTATGAATTTAGTATACCAGTGTGTGGTAATTACATGACGGACAGGATTGTGCTACGAACGTAACTTCTTTGGGTGAAAATTGAATCGGTTGGTTGTGGTTAATTTCCTCTTGCATATGTTCCAACGTTCTTCGTGTGTTATTTTATGAATGCAGTGTTGTATGCAGTCTCCCAATCTTGGCTCCATATTTGATATGTTCCGTAAGATTACAAACTCACATTTTCACAATCCTAAATAAGGCACCAGTCTAATTATGAATCAAGTTTAATATGCTGAAATTTCAATGATAAATGTTAAAATAAATTTCCAAATATAAACTGATTTATTTCTTTTTATTTAAATTCTCTTTTATATATATATATATATATATATATATATATATATATATATATATCACCGGTTGTCGTATGACTATTAAAAGATTATAATTAATGTTAGTCTGGTTGGGAATTTGGTAAGCTAGACTTGATACCTGATGAAACAGTTGCGCAGTAATTAAAGGTTAACTTCCCCAGACAGCTCACAGCTTTAACCCACTTTTATGGTCTTGAATAGCAGCACCGCTTTCAGAAGAAATTAAAGCAACAACGTTACAAGAGTTAGAAGGATCCTTATACATACGTACTGGAATACATACATCGTTATTTTAAAATGAACAAAACATTGTTTACAATGTACCATATTACAATTACAACATTAGAATATACTATATTAAAACATTATTTACAATGATGCGTGGCCTGTACCACACGTGAATGTGTGGGAACAATGATTAGAGCATCGTATATTGAATGTCAGTTTGTATTACTGACCCAGTAAACTATCAATTTAGAAATTTTAAGTTATTGCTACTCATGGATATCTGACGAATAACTGTACTGGTTGAGAAAGGAAGTTTGGTTCAAAAATTCAAATGGCTCTGAGCACTATGGGACTTAACGTCTAAGGTCATCAGTCCCCTAGAACTTGGAACTACTTAAACCTAACTAACCTGAGGACATCACACACATCCATGCCCGAGGCAGGATTCGAATCTGCGACCGTAGCGGTCGCGCGGTTCCAAACTGAAGCGCCTAGAACCGCTCGGGCACACCGACCGGCGAAGTTTGGTATAAAATCTTTCAGATATGGAGAGGATCTCCTCTGCAACAGTTTTAACTTGTAATCCATTGTAAATATTTCTGTTTCTAAGGAACCATATAGAATTTAATGTGATTCACCATGTCTTAAGTTTGTTGGTGTGTGTAGAAGCTGCATGTCCCCATATGGGGCAGGCATACATGACTGGTTGTGTTATCGACAGAAGGAATCAGTTTTTCCTGTTTAGAGAAGCTCTTTTGTTTATTAAAGGATGTAAGCCTGAAAATACACTTTTTTCTGCGTCGCTTATTTGTTTCTTAATGGAAAGTCTTTTATTTAGGTGAGCTTCCGGATATTTGGAATCTGTTTCAGTACTGAAAAGTGATGCTTACAGCTGTGCTCTGCGACGATCGTGGTTGCTGGCCTGCTATCCAAAAGGAAATGGGAGGGGCAGAAGTAGCGTTTCTGTGAATCTACTAAAACACCTATTTAGCATTTCCGGACACTATGTGAAATAATGTAGCTATCGCATTTACTAATAAACTTTGTTTTCGTAAAATAGGGGTAGCACGACAGGTAGAGGACTGAACTCACATTTGCAAGGAGCAGTGTTTAAAAATTCCTGTGGCCATTCAACTATAGGTGTGTCGCGTTTTCACTAAACCACATTGCGAATTCTTAGGTAATTTCTTACGCAGTCACCTACATCAAATATTTTACTCGAGAAGTAAAATTACGTTTCGATGAATGATCGTGTTTACATCATTGAGATGTAGATGATGTGGGACTGACGGCTTTTCTATAAAGTACTGTTTCTGAGTTGTACAGTTTCACTATAAAAATATTACACAAAAACGCTTTTATTCCTGAAAATTTGTGGTCTATGTTAATTACCTGTGCAATAACACGTATTGCACAGTAAATGGTCCAGGCTGATTAAGAACATATACACACTTCACGATATTCCATAGACAAACGTACTCGGTGAAGGAAGTTATTTCTAGGATACATTGCCTTACTTATCTATACCCACAGAATTTATGACAGCAAATATACAATAGTGTTTACACTTTGTTTTTAAGGTACGAACAAATGCCACGCTGTAGAATGGGTGCTAAGATTTACTGGCGCACTGACAATAACTGCAGCTACCCGTATCAAATACAATACATCATCAATGTTCCACATAAATTGTTCCAAATAAATTGTCTGATATTTTTATGATGCTGCGTTTATTTATTTATTGTACGACATAGTAGATATTTGTGCTGAATAATCTACTGAACAGAATGAATTAACACCAAGCGAACTCAATAGTACTACAGCTTCACAGTTACAGCAGTCGAAGCAACTAGCCCTATGCAGTTCGAGAGTCCAAGTGAAGCAGAAGGAAGATTCCGTGACTCCCCTTCACTCGTAAGAAACCTATATGCCAACTGTTCAGGAAATTCGTTCATGTCGGCTATATACTACACCATCAGTTAAGTCAGAGTTACCTATGTTGTTTCACATACGATTCCTTCGTTTATACCGAAACCAAGACCTATTATTAAGAAACAATGGCATGCTATTTTGCAAGAGTGTTATAATTTGCACTTTCCACACAAGGTGGAGTGCTTACCGCACGCGATTTTAATGACGTCAACATTAATTACACGGTAAAGGAGCGGTCCTTAACAGGTCATTGTACTGGCTTGGTTTATGGACACCTCGGAAAAGGAAATGGGTAGTAATCTTGTTTCTGAAAGTTTCCCGCTGCCAATTAACGTTTCAGAAAAATAAAACATCTTCCCTGCTGGATCATAGCTAAACAATAAAACGGTACTTCTGTCTTTGATTCCAGTCACTGACCACAAACAAATTGTAGTGAGACTATGGATTTCGATCCATATGATTTGCCAAGTTATGGTCTGTAGTTCAAAATGGTTCAAATGGCTCTGAGCACTATGGGACTTAACATCTATGGTCATCAGTCCCCTAGAACTTAGAACTACTTAAACCTAACTAACCTAAGGACATCACACAACACCCAGTCATCATGAGGCAGAGAAAATCCCTGACCCCGGGTCTGTAGTAATATTTTTGTAATGTTTATGTTTCGTTCTTAGTTAAATTGTACATCCATGTGTTGTACGCTAGTTTGCTTTCGATATGATAAATAAATAAACTACACTTGCTCAATAGCGCATTGGGATTGGATGAGACCTGTGAGATTCTACAAAGATTACGTGAAAGAACTTGCTTTTCTTCTGGTAGCAGTTTATCTAGGCCGCTGGAGCCACGTGGTACCAAGTGGTTGGAAAAAGGCTCAGGTCATACACATTACGAGGAAGGGTCGTAGGTAAGACAGGCATCCCTGTACAGCTATTTCGCTGACTTCAATCTGTTTTAGAATTACGGAACAAGTTTTTATGCTCGGGCATTACGACCTTTTTGAAGAACGAAAATACCCTCTATAAAAATTACCTTGGATTCTGCAGACAGACTGTTTGCGTGGCTCAGCTCACTCTGTTTGTCCACGATTGCAGAGTGCCGCATACAGCTGCGCCAGGTTGATAACGCCTTTCTTGACATCTGGAAGGCATTAGATGCGCTTCCTCATTGTCATTCAATGAATAAAGTAAGTGCTTCCCGAGTACCTGAAACAAGTGTGTGAAGAATTTCTGCTGCTGAAGGGAAAAACTAATTTCTTATGTATGCAATACGATCCATTTCTACGAAATAATGGACGCATTTACACACTACATAATTATAACTCCTTTCCATGGTAACGTGGTCTTACCTTCCTTTTTCTTTTTCAGGATAATGGAGTAGAACGCTTGCGGCAGAAGAGCATGTGGCTGTTGTTAGAGCACGATAGCGCGGTTTATCATATCCGGAGGTGTAACATGAGTTCACTGGGAAATTTCACAATCCTGCACCAACAAGAGCAAACATCCTGTTAGACATCAATAAGCCCCGAAGAACTAGAAATGTTACCGATGAATCATGCTCCGGGAAACTTTCTGTACGACAGAGGTCATTCAGCGAATAATAGAAGTAATCGATAGGTCCGAATGCAATAACTCGTCGTTTAAGCAAAGAATTACACGCGGATCAATAATTTTTAGAAATTTACAATTCACGCTACAGAAAAAGCCGTAATACATTCAAGTGCTCCGCAAATTACACCATGAAGATTACGCAGCTCGTCAAAATGCGTGTTACGATTTGATAACACAACGAACACCTCATGGATCACAAAAATTTATGCACTGAAACGTGTCTCCAGTCCACAGCAACATAGAAAGAAGTAGTATTCACAAATGAGCAGGAGGAAACGTGAGAAAACGCTGTCAAACTACCAAACATAATCCAATGATGACAAACTACACCAAATAGTTACCCATACCTAAGTTTCCCACAGGTTAATCCAACTACACAAAACCAACAAAAACACGTTCGGCACACAAAAACAAACCTGTCACACCTCAGGAATAGTCAAATACTACAATGGCAAGGCCAAAAACGGGAATATGCAACGTTTCTTACCTGAACGTACGTTTAAAGATTGGACTACAATCAAAAATTCAATGCAGACGATATCCTAACATTCCTCATGTTTGCGTATGACATTGTGTACTAATTTAGATCTGTGGCTGATTTCGGTTGGAAGTCACAGGACACACATAATGTAAAATAAAAGGTAAAATTCATACATAATCAAGCAGAGGAAAACATTCTCCTCCCTCACTGACTTGGAGATCCTCTTCAGTGTTGTCGCCATGTGATACCCTCACCTGGCTGTCCTCCGTGCCACCAGTGCGCACTACCAACCATTTTTCTACCTTGTACTCCACAGAACGACAGAGGGAGAATGCCGACACCTCTGTAGATCTCTAGGAGCAAGATCCCCCAGTCTCTGCGCACTATAGCAATGAGTCTTCGAAGGCTGGCACTCGGAAACCGCCGAGGTGACACTTCTTCATTTTTTCTCTCCTCCCCTTTCCTCGCCATGACTCCTCCAATGGAGCATTTGTGGCCGTAGGTCCAGAAAGAAGAATTGCGGCTGCTCTTGGAACTGCAGCGTCAACTTCTTCTCTGCCTCCAGAAAACAAAACTGCGTCCTCACGACCGCTTTTACCTCTCGCATTTCTTTCCGGTCCACTTTGACCATCCCCACAAGGACGGCATTCCATCTCGTGGGGGAGTCATACTGTTCACCGGTATGACGCTCATAGTCAAATCATCTCCTTGACTATCCAGCTTTAAGCTGTTGCAGTCTGCACTTTCCTTCCTCACTTGACCTTTTACCTCTGTACTGTCAATCACTTGGTGTCAACAGGGCAGATTTCCTCCAGTTCATTGGGCAACTCCCTCGGCCCTTTTTGCTGCTTGGTGACGTTAATGCACACCATCCTTCGACGTTCTCCCAGCACCTGTCCGAGAGGTGCCGTCTTGGCTGACCTTCTCAATCAACTTAACGTTATTTGTCTTTACACGAAAGCATCCACATTCCTTTCAGACTTCATACACACCTAGTCCCATTTGGACCTCTCCTTCTGCACTGTCCATCTTGCTCATCGTCTCGAGTGGTCCGTTCTCCCTGACACGTACTCGAGCAACCATTTCCCGTGTGCTAGCCATTTGCTGACTCCTACCCCACACCAAAATGGCAGCTTTCTAAGGTCGACCGGAGGTTCTACTCCTGCCTCGCAATCTTCTACGAACAGCATTTCCCCAGCTGTGATGACCAAGTAGAATATCTTACAAACGTTATCCTTACCACCGCAGAATGTTCCATTTCTCGCACTTTCTCTTTACCGCGCGGTATCCCAGTCCCTTGGTCGACTGAGGTATGCCGCGACTCAATTCGCGCATGAAGAACTGTCATCCAACGATTCGTTATAAACAGTTGCATGCACAATGTCGTCGTGATGTTCGAGATAGGCAAAAAATCGATCAAGGGCGATTCCACAACTTCTGCACTGACCGTATCAGATGATGTCATAGTGGACCCTATTGCTACCTCCAACACGTTAAGCCGCCATTTTTCGGAGATTTCGGGTTCCTCCTGCTATCACCCTGCCTTCCTCCATCAGAAACGAATGGTGGGGACCCAGACGATACCCTTCTCTTCACAGAATCGTGAGTGCTACAATGCCACCTTTACTGTGAGGGAGTTAGATCATGCTGTCATTTCATCCCTATCCTCCGCAACAGGACCGGACGATGTTTACATTCAGATGTTGCAGCATCTTTCTCTTGCGAGCAAGAACTTTCTCTTTCACATGTACAATCGCATCATTTTGTGAATGGTTTTATGCGGAAATACCAGACAGTGGTCGTCGTTTTAGATTTGGAGAAAGCCTACTGTCGTAACCGCGACAGGGACTGTCGCGGGGTTGCCGCTAGCGAGAACGTGACAGAACCGACGGGAGCGACCCGCGAACAATCAAGACGGACGAACGGGAATGAACGGACAAGCATGACGAGAGACAACGGAGCAAGACACCAAACTCAACAACAAAGTACTAAGCCACGGGGTCATAAGAGACAACCTCACGAGATCAAGATAACGCCCACTCGTAACGGAAAGTAAGCACACGCAACGTAAACACGATGTCCGTAAGCAAGATGTCAGCTGAATCAACACGAATACCAGACTGCCTCGATGAGTGAGATGCAGTCGCCAAAATACACGATAGAGTAGGTCGCTATTGGCCACTGGGACCACGTGCTCCACAGTGGCGCCCTCGTGTTAGACTCGGGGCCAGGAGCGCGCGCAGCCACGGCTTATGGCGCGACTGCTGCAGCGACCTCTAGTGGTCATCGAGGTCTATGCCGTCTGGCGCGGATTCGAAACCCGCGGTGCTCAGTACCGGACCTACGAAACCTGCTGGAGGACTGGTATTCTCCGTACTCTCTACAAGTGGGGCTTCTGTGGCCGCATGCTTCATTTCCTTCAGGAATTTCTAAAAGACTTTTCAAGGTACGTATGGGTTCCGCTCTATCAGACACTTTTATCCAGAAAAACGGTGTACCTCAGGGTTCCGTCCTGAGTGTCGTCCTTTTTGCTATTGCCATTAACCCTATTATGGCCTGTCTCTCGCTAGACATCTCCAGTTGACAATTTTGCGTTCTACTGCAGTTCTCCACGGACTTGTCTCCTTGAGCATCGTCTTCAGCGTTGTTTCGATCGCCTTTACTCGTGGAGCGTCGACAATGGCTTTCGCTTTTCCACCGACAAAACCGTTGCATGAATTTCTGGCTGCACAATTGGTTTCTTCCACCTCTGTACGTCTTGAGCCTGTTACTGTTCCATTCGTTGAAACTACGAGATTCCTGGGGTCATGTGTCTTACCTGGCCGCCCACTGTACACCATTCCTCAGTGTCCTACGTGTCCTCAGCAGTACTTCCTCGGGAGCAGATCGGACCATCCTCCTCCATTTGTACTGCTCCCTTGTCCGCTCGAAATTAGAACATGAGTGTTTAGTTTATGCATCTGAACGCCTGTCCATCTTACGATGTCTCAATACAATTCATCATTGTGGCATCCATTTGGCCCCTGGTGCCTTTTACACTAGCCCGGTTGAGAGTCTGCATACAGAAGCTGCTGAACTACCGCTGTCATGCCGCCGTGATTTCCTCCTCAGCAGATACGCATGTCATTTGTCTGCCATGCCTGTCCACCCATCCTATACTTCCTCCTTCGACGCCTCCTTTGATCGTCAGTATGGGGCGCGTCCCTCTTCTCTGTTACCTCCTGGAGTTCGCTTTCGGCTGTTGCTACGGCAGCTTAACTTGACGCTACCGCCGCTTTCCCATTGGGTGTGAACCCTTCACCAACTTGGCTTCATGCAGCAGCCCGTGTTCCCCTTCGCGGTAGTATCTTTTTGTACACTAATGGCTCTCGGGCTGACCGTGGTGTCGGATGGGCGTTTGTCGTTGGTACCAGCGATTTTCGGTATCAGCTTTCGGACCACTTCGTAATATTTGCAGCGGAGCACTTTGCCCTGTATCAGACCACGCAGTACATCCGGCGACACAGTCTCTTCAATTGTTTCATCTGCTCCAGCTCTCTCAGTGCCCTTCAGTGTCGCTGAGTGCTGTACACCGTCCATCCCATAGTACAATGGATCCAGCAAAGCTTTCACTTGCTCACTTGTGATGGAGCCACTCTGATATTTATGTGGGTCGTTGATCACGTCAGTCTGATGGGAAACGAGGCCGTTAACTCTACTGCCAACGCTGCAGTCCTCGTACCGTGCCTCGCCCCACTAGTTCTTCCACTCCTTCCGACGATCTCTGTGTTGCCGTCTGTCAGCATTCACATCATCATAGGTCGTCCCTTCATATGGAATTAAACGTCTCCCAGCGGCTTGGATGACCTCGTCTCGGTCCTCTTGCTGCGAGAAGATCATTTTAGCTAGGTTGCGTATTGGGCACTGTCTTTTTAGTCATCGCCATTTGTTAAGTGGTGATTCCGCTCGACTTTGTGCTCGTAAAACTCAACCTTTGACAGCTCGCCAATTCCTGATGGTGGTGGTGGTTAGTGTTTAACGTCCCGTCGACAACGAGGTCATTAGAGACGGAGCGCAAGCTCGGGTTAGGGAAGGATTGGGAAGGAAATCGGCCGTGCCCTTTCAAAGGAACCATCCCGGCATTTGCCTGAAACGATTTAGGGAAATCACGGAAAACTTAAATCAGGATGGCCGGAGACGAGATTGAACCGTCGTCCTCCCGAATGCGAGTCCAGTGTGCTAACCACTGCGCCACCTCGCTCGGTGCCAATTCCTGATGGAATGCCCTTTTTTAACCACTTATATTCTCATTTATGTTTGCCGTTTGAGTTATCGGTCGTTTTAGCGAGCGACGCGCGGGCTGTCGACGGCGTTTTACTTTTAATCCATCATAGCAATTTGGCGAAGGACATTAAACTTCAGTTCAGGATCTCCGTTGTCTCTATGGCGTATTTTATGGAGCGTTCTCACAGTCCCTGTCTTTATCCGTCGACTGGGCTTAACGTGCAGTCGTTTTTAACTCCTTTTCCATCTTCGTGTTCTACGGTCCTGACATCGGCGCATATGACCCCAGTTATTTTGGCGTCCTAAAACAAAACAAAAACACTCATGCTGTGGGGACTGAGCCGTGCGTGGCTCGTGTTTGTGCCGTTTATCACTTGCCATCTTGTATTTACGGTCCTGCCGCCTCCTTTTTTTATTTTATTTGAATTACTGGCGTCACTAAGTTGCTGGTTTGTCTCCCCGTGAGTCGCAGCAGCAGCGCTTATCGATAACAGCACTGTCGTATTATCTTTGCTGTGACGGCTAGTATTTCCGGGTCGTCGTATGTCGGGAGTTCAGTCGGGGGCGCAGCAGCAGTGAGGTCCGGACAGCCGTGATTCGCCCGAGTGTTGCCGACACACATGACTTGAGTATTTGGTCGCCGACTGCCTATAGGTTCTCTGTGTCTGTCGACTTGTGATTAGTCTTTGTTGTAGTTCAGTGATTGATTTTACGATTGTTCGAGTTCCTTGTGGAAGTGTTTTCGTGGAACTGTGTGTAGCTTGTGTCATGTCCACTGGGCAGTTATTCAAATGCAGTACTGCAGTCAGTCCGCCGGGGCAGAGTAGCGACGAAGTCTTCGTGGCGCGCAGTCAGGCCGGAGCCGCTGGCGGCGTGCACGCGCGGTTGCAGTTGCGAAGCGCTTCTTGCGAGGGTTACGAAGTTCGCCGCCCACCGATCCTGGACACTAAAGTCGAGTGCTCACTTAACCTACTATCAAGCCTCAACTGCTATCACATCACTTTATTTGGTCCTGGTGGTCGCTTTCTGGGAGATTCCCGCGAGCAACAACGTGTGTGCATTGAAGTCGGCTAGAGTTGCAGCCGTTTTCCTGTGGTGTTTAACTTAATTTAATTCATTCCTTCATTAATGAAGTGTACCAGCAGTATCTTCTGCTTTGTGGCCGTTGACGTTCCGGTTACCTGCCCTGGTCGTTGACATAGTTTTCGTCAGTGTATTTTCCTCGTCGTGTTGATGCTGGCTGTCCAGCACCGCGTGTAGTTTGACAGCTGACATGTGTTGGTAGTTTTGGGCGTTTATTCGGACTTGGCTGGATTGGGCACCAGTATCCAGAACGTTGTGCTACTGACATCTTCTTGTCGTTTTGCCGGTAGGGTGGAGCAGAACTGATCTTGTTGGTTGGTTCGTCAGCTGGCTTTCGATTGGGTTGCCTTCCCATTAAGAGGTTGTCAGTCTGGCTGCCTGTCTCACCTAAACGTGTGTTAGTGTTACTTTCCCAGGCCGATCCTTGGAACCTTCTGAGCGCCGCTCCTTGTGTTTTAGATAGTAATTTCGTTTCTAGTCTTAAGCACTCTGTGTGGCCTTCAGCCGAGTTTTAGCTTATTAAAATTGTGAGGCTTTTCTTCTTAGGCCTTAATCCGTAATACCGTTCTTCATTAATGTGTGGACTTCAGCCGAGTTCTATGGGAAAAATTTAAGCTAAGACTTTCAGCCTACTTATATGGAAGATAAAAAAAATAATCCAGAAGAACTCCTGTACCTTAATTCCTTGCATAGGCCTTGTGCCTTGCATTTTCGATGTGTCCTTCAGCCGATCTAAATTGAATCAAAGGAGGTCTTTCGTTAAAATCTTGAGAGTTTTGATTCTTGCTTGTGTGTTTGTGTGTTTTAACAAATAAAGTTTATATTCTAAATGCAACTGACAGTAACTTATTTTGGTCCCTTTCCACAAATATAACCTCATCCGCTCTGTCCTGCTAGCCCAGGGATTTCAGGGACATTTAAAAATATTGCTTTTTTCCACATCTATCGCCAAAGTACAAACGTCACGGATCATGTGACCAAATACAAGGGCAGCCAGCAGCATTTAAAAAAGTTAGTGATTTTCTTTGAAGAAGAGTTGAAGGATGTGAAAGAATAAGTGGTAAACACTTGTTATGACCAGCACTCCTCCCTATAATGACCGCAGTGGTGTAGCGATTAGAGAACTAAACACTGGCTCTGGAAGTCCTGGGTTCAATGCCGGAAGGGGAGGGGGGATTTATCCTCTTTCCAGTCCCTTGAGGACGGTCCCAGGTCCACTCGGCCTGCTATGAAATGAGTACCAGAGATTTTTCCCGGAGGAAAAAGGCGGTCGGAATGATAGATCCTCCACCAAGCCCCTACCATCCCAAAAAGGGTAATTGAGGCAACTGTTCACGAACTGAAGCCGCCTTTTGCAGGGATGAACTTTAATACTGACCTAGTGATCTGAAGGATACGAGAGGCAACGAACCACATAAAAAGTTTTTCTTTTATGTTGTGTACATAGTTCCGCGTAGCCAGCGCTTACACAACTTTCCCAATAGAGCGCGCCCCGCTAAGCACAACAGCGCAGGCGCAGCGTTCGTCCGACTCCGCACTGCGAGATTGCGCTGTCTTAGAGACGGACCAAATTCTGCTTCCGCCGATCCGCGTATTCATATGTAACGCAGCCAATGAAATTGCTGCTAACGTAGAACCTTTTCTCCTCGTGGATCACACTCGCGTAGTGATACCTGTACGCGCGAGGTATTATAACGAGTGTACAGACCTCCGATGAGTCAGTCTGCATTAGTCTATACCAGTCTGCATTATTCTGCATTAGTCTGTAGTCAAGTTTCAGTCTGCGCCTAATAAGATTATCATATTCCTGTACATAGCCATGAAGATAAATGTATAGACACTTTGTCAAGTATCAGAGATATGTGAGAATCAGATTAACGTACCAAGACCAAAGGAACTTCAGATTGTCAATTGTAAATAGCATCCAGAACCAAGTTGTTTTTATGCTTGTTATTATTTTAATAAATGTGTGTGAAAATTAATCAAGTTCTGTTTAAAGTTGGTCACCGTCAATCTGCTATTCTAAGCGTGCAAGTGGCATTTCTATCGTCTGACCTAACGGCAGAAGATAAACACGCCACCATAAGACCACGAGACATATTGCTGACACTCGCCTACTTCGTTAGACCGACAAGTCAAATAATCTGATGGTGTGTGTACCGAAGGTTTACAGTACGCACACCAAATTTTACAACTCCTACCGAGCCATCAAGTCTGTCTCAAATGAATGTTGTTTCCTAGTTTTCCGCAGTAGGTCTACAACGGAAGGCGAGAAGGTACAGATATCTGTTCAAGAATGTAGGGTTCGTTTATTACAACTAGGAGCGAAATGCGAGAAGGTTTCGATTCAGTGTTCAAATGGTTCAAATGGCTCTGAGCACTATGGTCATCAGTCCCCTAGAACTAAGAACTACTTAAACCTAACTAACCTAAGGACAGCACACAACACCCAGTCATCACGAGGCAGAGAAAATCCCTAGATTCAGTGTAGTTGCATGAAGCTAGGTCAGAGTGACTGCGGTATCGGCCGCCATCCCGTCGGCCGCACTTTAAAACGCGTGCGCCGCCAGTCACACCGCCGCATTTTCTACAGCCGCCACTGCGGCATCAGGGAGCTGCCACGAACGCTTACGCTGCTGCTCCTCTACGGAGTTCCAGCGGCAGATCAACTTAAATTCAAACAGAGATGCACAGAACCCATTTTGTGTGTTTTTTATTTCATAACATTTGCAGACTTTCATAGCAGTCAGGGCTCGTCATCTACGGAAGAGTCGTTGTACTGAAGACTGACTTATTTGTAACCTTTATGCCTGTATATATTTCAACGTACAGGCCTACTGTTAGGAACTGACGCTGCAACTACAGTTATGTATTACTTCCGCTATTTGGTATTAGATGTAGAATGAATTAATATCTGAATTCTCTGTCCACGGACCGCATCTGTTCCTCACTCTTGTATCCATTAAGGAGCCACAAAGCGTGCAAAGCGTGTTACAACCGTGACGAAGAGTAATTAGTAGTGACAACGTTTGAAGAATACCACGTCCCCTGCATGGCTGCTCTACGCGCTGGGTGGCCTCTCACAGAAGCGCCGTTCATTTATAGTATTGTTTACTGAGCTGCGTGCCGTTATTCAGGCTGCATATTGGCAGTTTAGAACTACTCTTAGCAGTCTGAGAAGAGCAAAGACTTGGGTGCGAGCTAGCTTATCAGCAGGTAGCAGCTAGTGACATTAACAACATTCACTAAGCCGGGCGGGATTAGCCTAGCGGTCTAAGGCGCTGCAGTCGTGGACGGTGCGGCTGGTCCTGGCGGAGGTTCGAGTCCTCCCTCAGGCATGGGTGTGTGTATTTGCCCTTAGGATAATTTAGGTTAAGTAGTGTGTAGGCTTAGGGACTGATGACCTTAGTAGTTAAGTCCCATAAGATTTAACACACACACACACACACACACACACACAGACACACACACAACATTCACTAAGTTTTTCGCTCTCGGTTTTTGCTTAACACTTCCTGGCAAATTTTCTGTGTCTATCTTTTGAGCTTACTTTTCACTCTTTAACTTATTTTCGTATGTCTCCATTTTGTCTACCTTCCTTTCCACAATTTTATCGTACTTTTCTCCCAGCTGGCTTAGACTTGAAGAACTGGAAACTCCAATAGAACTTGAACTAGCTATTTCATTTCTACACTTGTTTCTAACAGGGTTACAGAGTAATTATGAGCGTCATTTGCATTTGTTAAGTCATTCTGTATGCAATGTTTTATCAGGTACTAGGTGAGCATCCACCATTGACCGTGTATCTCTACACCCTCTCTCTGTCCATCTCTCCCTGCCCCTCCTCCCATCTCCCTCTCTGCCCATCTGCTACTCGCTACTCAATATCCTCTCTGTCTACTTGCTCCTTCTCCCCCCCCCCCCTGTCCATTTGCGCCTTCCGATTCTGCCCTCTTTCTCTTCCTCCCCACTCCATCTGCTCCTGTCCCCTGCATCACTTCCTCAACCCCTGTATCTTCTCCTCCCCCACTATCTCCCCCTTCCCCTTTCTCTCTTCATCTCCTCCTCCACTTGCTCAGTTCACCTCCCCCTCCCCCCTCTCTCCATCCCTTTCTCTGTACATTTCCTTCTTCCTACGCGTGTCCACTCCTTCATGTCTCTCTCTCGGTCCATCTCCTCCTCTCTGTCCAACACCTCCTGTTCAATTTCTCTGTCCATTTCCCCCCATCTGTCGTCTCCTCCTTTCCCATGTCAGTGTCCGTCTCCTCCACCCTCGCATCCTCGTCTGTCCATCTCCTCCTCTCCCCCCCCCCCCCGTCCCCCCTCCCCATTGTTCACTCCGCACGTTTTACCGTTACCCCATTAGGAGGTTGCTAGTTTTTACCCCCATAGTATTTGTTTCCAGGTAGTAATTAATATGTGTACCAAGTTTGGTTGAAATCGATCAATAGATTATGACTTTCGCAGTTTGTCCGAATTTTCCGAATTTTCTGTGAAATTAGCAGGATTTTTTTCCTGAAACGTTATCCAGGACCAAACTAACAAAACAAAAAGAGAATTACGCATATCCATCGTTCGAACCGTTAGTTACTGTCTTGAGTTCAAACAAAAATCACCAGAAAAAAGAACTGAAATTTTTTCGCGAATTTTCCAATTTTCTGGGCAACATTTCCATTTCTTTCACTAAAAACCTTATTCGGACTATTACGAACTTTTTTTAAAATTAGTCTAATCTGTCCAGCCCTGCTCAACTAATGCACTTACCAACGAATAGCATTTAATTTTTATTTGCAATAGATATGACATCATTTACTAACTGTAAACAAAGCGTTGTCCGGCAAATGGTGGCTTCAGTATGGGAACCCACATATTTTTAGAAAGTTTACACCTCCAATCCTGTATCCTCCTAGAGATATGGCAAAGAAGTGTTGTTTTTTACCGACAACCAGGCCAAAGGCACGGTCACGGATTTATTCCACAGAATTTACCTTTTTACTATGTGCTATAGGGATATCGGGCACTCTTTGTATACCAGACTAGTATGAAATGTGTCAAAACATTAAACGTAGACATATGATGACACATATCAACACCAGACGAAATATCTGTAATGATACCCAGATTATCCAACAAATTAAGACCATCTACGTCTACATCTACATTTATACTCCGCAAGCCACCCAACGGTGTGTTCAAATGGTTCGAATGGCTCTGAGCACTATGGGACTTAACTTCTAAGGTCATCAGTCCCCTAGAACTTGGAACTGCTTAAACCTAACTAACCTGAGGACATCACACACATCCATGCCCGAGGCAGGATTCGAACCTGCGACCGTAGCGGTCCCGCGGTTCCAGACTGTAGAGCCTAGAACCGCTCGGCCACCCCGGCCGGCCAACGGTGTGTGGCGGAGGGCACTTTACGTGCCACTGTCATTACCTCCCTTTCCTGTTCCAGTCGCGTATGGTTCGCTGGAAGAACGACTGCCGGAAAGCCTCCGTGCGCGCTCGAATCTCTCTAATTTTTCATTCGTGATCTCCTTGGGAGGTATAAGTAGGGGGAAGCAATATATTCGATACCTCATCCACCGCTAAACAGCGCGTAGGTCCTCCTTCGTGATGCAGCACCGCAGCGACTGTGTGCGGTGTGGATTCGAAATGTCTTTCGCAGATTCCCAGAGGTGTATCGTACCAGTTGTGTACGCAGAAGTTCAAAAATGGTTCAAATGGCTCTGAGCACTATGGGACTTAACTGCTGTGGTCATCAGTCCCCTAGAACTGAGAACTACTTAGACCTAATCAACATAAGGACATCACACACATCCATGCCCCGAGGCAGGATTCGAACCTGCGCCCGTAGCGGTCACGCGGTTCCAGACTGTAGCGCCTAGAACCGCTCGGCCACTCCAGCCGGCTACGCAGACGCCATACAATTACCGTAAATTACAGGCTCGTGGCTTGTGGGTTCGAATCTGGCGCCCATCAGCGTCCAAGATGTGTCCTGTTGGGTTCGGATCACAGGAATTGTTGACTAAGATGTCAACCTTAGTTTACTATCGTGGTCGTCAAACCACAGTAGCACGATTCAGGCTTTGTTTTGTTGCCCTCCATGGCAAGCTATCTGGGGCTTACATTTAAGCAAGATAATCCCCTCCCACACACGGTGAGAGTTACTACTGCTTGTCTTCGTGCTTGCCAAACCCTATCTTGGCCAACGAGGTTGCGCGATCTCGCCACAGCTGAGAACGCTTGAAGCATTATGGGCAGGGTCCACCAGGAGGAAATGCCAAACCCAATTATTGCTTGCATAAGAGGCCGATGTGACCAACGTGTTATTGACTTTTTCACTTTCTGAAAGCTCTTTCTCTTGTATAGATAGCCAGTTTTCTGAGATTGTAATCATTTATTTGTCTGTACATTTACGTCACGTCTACCGATTTTCTCTATTTTCGCCCCTTCAGAAAATTTCGTGGGTGTGGACCGTTGCTTATTACCTTAGATGTACGCTGTATTCTATACTACAGATCTGAAGATAGTGCACAACGAATGTGTTATACAGTGGATAAGATATTTTAATGTGCAACCAGGCGTAAGACTTCTGTAAATTGTCAAGCAAAATATAATTTAATGGTAAACAAAGATAAGTCGAAAGTGACGAAGAGGGACAGTGAGAACAATTTAAGAACACAATGTCTTCCCCTGGGCTGCTCTTTGGACTGAGCGGTCTCTCGTTGTAGTAATTGTAGTGACGTTTACTGAGCTACGTCAGGTTACGCACGCTGAACATTGTCCAACGCATCGAAAGTTTGGAACTACTCTTAGCAGTCTGAGAGGTGCAGAGACTTGGGCGCGAGTTAGCTTACCAATGGTGGCCTGTTTACAACGCACGCGCAAGTTTTGAGAAGGACTATGAAATGTATCGAAATCATTTAATTAGTTTCGATTTTGAGAAGAGTTCAATGAGATGATCCCGTACAGTGATATTTATTAATACGTGTTGCTTAGTAAAGCAGTAACGTGTAACGAAGAAACATTAGTGTTTCTTGTCTAGACGACGACTAGGTCATTAGCAAAGGGACACAACCGCGGTATGGGGAAGTATATACGAAAAGAAACCGGCTGTGTTCTCTTCGAAGGAACCATCCCAACAACTTCCAACCTGTAACGTACAGTGCCAGCTGCTGCTAGTGCTTTCTGCAGACACGTCAATCTATTTAAAGATGAACTTAGAGTTATGGCAACACTATCTTCCAAATTTATTAATCTGGATAAAAAGCGGCTTACGGAGACATTATTTGTGGTTGGGGAAAGGGAATCAATGTGTTATAAACCGTTGGGAACGCCAATTCTATAGCACAAAGAACAAAGTAAACAAGTGTGTTAAATAAAACCTTTCATCCATGCTCTCTTTATCTTAAACTAAATTTGTTGAAATCTAGTTAATAGACACGTCCTCGATCGTAGTGGGAATATCGTCAGATCAAATCGGATGTGACGTAAATTTTATACTAACTCCGCTGTTGAATCCAATGTATTTTGTAGCAAGAGACTTGACCGGAGGGAGGGATGATAATTGTGGGGTGAATATATTTACAACAGCGACTTGTTTGTCGGCCGGTGTAACCTAGCGGTTCTAGGCACTTCAGTCCGGAACCGCGCTGCTGCTAAGGTCGCAGGTTCGAATCCTGCCTCGGGCATGGATGTGTGTGATGTCCTTATGTTAGTTGCGTTTCAGTAGTTCTAAGTTCTAGGGGACTGATGATCTCAGATGTTACGTCCCATAGTGCTCAGAGCCATTTGAACCATTTGAACCAAAATTTAGGAATGGACAGCAAATAAGCATGATAATGTAATTAGGCCAAAGCATACATGACATTAGAATAGGATGTCACAGATAAAAGAAGCTTTCTTTAAATAGAGAACACAAGTAGTTCTTCTGGCATTAAATATTGACCTCGAAGTGTTGTGGAAACTCCTGCAAGTGTGCTCCTGCAACGCAGTACAGCTTCATAGAGCAGCCATGGAAACCAAGTGAAGCGCGAAGGTATGAATGGATGTTAATAAAATAAAGGGGGTAAGCAAGAGAAGAAGAAACAAGGAGAAAGTGCGATGGTATAAAAGTATGTTAAAACATTAAGTACATCGTCAAAGAAAGAAATGAAGAGATAGTATATATAACTGCAGAGGAAATTGGGAAACAAAAAAAATGGTTCAAATGGCTCTGAGCACTATGGGACTTAACATCTGTGGTCATCAGTCCCCTAGAACTTAGAACTACTTAAACCTAACTAACCTAAGGACATCACACACATCCATGCCCGAGGCAGGATTCGAACCTGCGACCGTAGCAGTCGCGCGGTTCCGGACTGAGCGCCTAGAACCGCTAGACCACCGCGGCCGGCAATTGGGAAACAATCCTTACAAGAAAGGGGTATCTAACCTTAGGTTTCTATAGCAGTCTTTCTCAGTGCCAGACGACTCGGAGGAATATGGTTATTATTCTGACGGCGAAAAAACTTTTTCATGGTCAATATTTCCCCTGTAAAAGTAGAAGTGCGTCGATGTCTTTGGTTATGTACCAGACCTCTGTGCAGCGTCTCATTATTGAGGAGTCATACTGCTGAAAATAATCTCAGATTACGATGTTTAGCTCGGTGCCACCTTTGGTGCTGTTAGAGAGGTGGAGGCTTTACAGTGGTACCGAGTTTCAGCCTCTCACTTCCCTCTCGTCATCAAAACTCATTCGTTGACGCTTTTCGAGCGGAAGAATTGACCGATGATTTACTGTGTCTGGAGAGGGCTGAGTATTGCTATTTGCATTTGGGAGGCTTCTTTTATGCCCATCCTTACATTTTGTTTTTTATATTATTCGCTTCTGGCATGATAGATGAAAATTAAAAAAAAAAACATCTAATACGCACATTCAAGAATACCCTCTACTCACCATCATAGTCACTAACACTACACACTCACATACCTGACATCCAAAGCTTTGAAATTGCTCCCTGTTGAAAGGCTGTTAACCTGAAGTAAAGCACACGGGACGTAAGTAGATCACGACCATACCGACGGGGTTATGAGACAGGCTCCAGGCGCAAACACAGAGTGTGCGCAAAAACCGACTAAGAAAATCAAAAAGGAAAGGCGGTTTAAGAAATCACAGTAGAGGTATGTGATTTCTCTTCCCCATGGTGGCCCTATATGCTGCCATCCGGAAAAAGAATTCCTCTCGACCCAAGAATGTAAAATCAAGTTGTTTTCGCAGTATCATTCCTATAGCGTCGTTTCGTCCAAGTATCTTTCTACAGGAACGACCACTACGAACAGCAGTCTACCGTTAACTTGGCAAACGTAGCGAGACTGCGCTTGGGTCACACAGTTGTCACCTACATAGTTACTCATGTTCAACGACGAATTCTTGTTGTTCGGATCTGAAAGGTCGGAGAGAGAGAGAGAGAGAGAGAGACAGAGAGAGAGAGATGAAGCAGATATGCTGTCTGATCAAATATTTCCGCTTTCTGGCGATGACTCGCGAGAGACGTGACGATGGAAGGAGTAAGCAAAATGGATGGACGGGATGCGTGATGTACTTTCCCCTCCATCCAGTACTTTTTCTCCTCCTAAATTACAATTTTTCATCAATATAGTTCATTTAAGTAATATTTTCAATAATAGTTCATTCTTTTTTCAGAATTATACGAGGGATGTTAAATACATAATGCAACACACATTTTTCTTAGCCAATTACGGTAAAAAAAAATGCACAATTTGTTGTGAGACATCTTGCAATATTCCCGCTTCAGCCATTATAGTTTCATGAACTTCCGATAGATAGCGGCGCTATACGTAGGCTTTAAAACGGCATTTCTGAAAGAGGTGCGTGCCAAGCAGAGAGCTAACACTCCGTTTCTTTTGGCGGCAAACCACGGCAGCGCAAATATTCATACACGTTTACAGATTGCCAGAGTACACCCGGCCGCGAACAAAAGCGCAGTGAGTCGTTGACCGAGGCGTATGTCACCATCGCAGCAAGGTCGCGCGAACCTGCTCGATCTACCAAGTGTCGGCCGCCGGCACGCAGCTGCGACTTCTTCAGTGTTACCGCCTAACAGGCGTGGACTATCTGTGCGGAATTAGTTGCGTTTTACGTTGTTGATCGTCACAGTTTTTCGTAGAACATCGTCACAGGCGATGAAACATGCTGTCATCAGGTCGAACCGGAAACAAAACGGTAATCCATGGAGTGGCATCACACAACCCGTCCTCCGAAGAATAAGTTGAAAGCCGCACCCTCGACCGGTAAAGTGTTGGCGAGGGTCTTCTAGGGCTGTTCTCTCTCGTGGTGCAACGATCAACTCTGCAGTGGCCGGGTGCTGTGGTCGAGCCATTCTAGGCCCTTCAGTCTGGAATCGCATTGCCGCTACGGTCGCAGGTTCGAATCCTGCCTCGGGCATGGATGTGTGTGATGTTCTTAGGTTAGTTAGGATTAAGTAGTTCTAAGTCTATGGGACCGATGACCTCAGATGTTAAGTCCCATAGTGCTTAGAGCCAATTGAACCATTTTTTAAACTCTGAAGTGTATTGTGCTACCCTCAGGCAATTGAAAAAACTGTTTCAGCGTGTTTGTTGCAACAAAAAATGCGAACGAACTTCTCCTTCTTCATAACAACGCAAGGCCTCACACACGTCCGCGCACCCGAGAGGAGCTAACAAATCTTCATTCGACTGTTCCTCCTCATCCGCCCCACAGCGCAGATGTCACATCTTCCGACTTCCGTCTGTTTGGCCCAATGAAGGATGCACTCCACGGGAAGCAGTACGCGGATGATTTGACAGATTATTGATGCAGAAAGACGTTGGCTCCGACGTCGACCAATACGAATGGTACCGTGCGGACATACAAGCTCTCGCAGTAAGGTGGCAAAACAGTAGGAAACAATACGGTGTGTTGGAATTCTCAATAAAACAAACCTGCTTTCGGAAAAAATTGTGTTCCATTACTTATTGAACGCCCTTCGTAAAATTACCTTAATCTGCATAGAAAAGGAATTTTTATGGGTGGTATCTCGAGACGGGTTGGGTGGGGGAGGGCACAGCTTTACAAATTCGGCCAGGGTCGTAGGATCATCCCGGTATGGCTCTGCATCCGTTACAACATCTCGAAACAGTTAAATTGATTCTCGACGAAGCATTGGGAGGGAATTTTGCAAAGGCATTAAAAAATTAAAAAGGCAGGAGGGATAAAGGAGAACAGGCGCAAGTAGTACGTAAAGATAGGAAGATTAACGTCAGAGGGCTATGGACGACGGCAGCAGATAAAATGTAGACGCCCAATGAAACGAAATGCAACTCTGCTGCTCGTAGCTCAAAATTTTGAAACCATGGACTATACAGCCTCCTGCTTCAGACGAGAAGAATGAAATCGTTAATTAGCGTTTCTGAATTTTAAACCCACACTGGGCTTCACAATAACGCGGATTCGTAGCTGGCCTGCTCCAGACTGACGTTAATGAATTATCACCGTATTATCCCTGTCTCACTCTTCTAGAACAGAATTCCTCGTTCGGTGCCTGTAATCTCCTTTACGTCGGGTCGGTTTTTTCAACCCTTTTTTGGCGTTCTCACTCATTTTTTAACAAAGTATTGCGTTTCACGGTTTCTGTGTCACAGTTCCACATATGCCTTCCTTGTTGTTAGGGAAGGTAGTAACACAAAAAGAATAGACAAATTCAACGTGACTTTTATACCTGGAGATTGCCAAAATTTTTCGGAAGTCATTAGGTAGTCTACATGGACATAAGAATAATGACCCTACAGCTCGACTGCAATTACTGAATGTGAAGCTGGCACTGAAAACCACTTATAATTGTGCAACAGATCTAGTTTGTGGCACAAACCAGTGACCGGACTATAGGCCTGTCTCCAGGTAGAGTGCAGCCTTTTGGTCGACATGGTACTACACTCCTGGAAATGGAAAAAAGAACACATTGACACCGGTGTGTCAGACCCACCATACTTGCTCCGGACACTGCGAGAGGGCTGTACAAGCAATGATCACACGCACGGCACAGCGGACACACCAGGAACCGCGGTGTTGGCCGTCGAATGGCGCTAGCTGCGCAGCATTTGTGCACCGCCGCCGTCAGTGTCAGCCAGTTTGCCGTGGCATACGGAGCTCCATCGCAGTCTTTAACACTGGTAGCATGCCGCGACAGCGTGGACGTGAACCGTATGTGCAGTTGACGGACTTTGAGCGAGGGCGTATAGTGGGCATGCGGGAGGCCGGGTGGACGTACCGCCGAATTGCTCAACACGTGGGGCGTGAAGTCTCCACAGTACATCGATGTTGTCGCCAGTGGTCGGCGGAAGGCGCACGTGCCCGTCGACCTGGGACCGGACCGCAGCGACGCACGGATGCACGCCAAGACCGTAGGATCCTACGCAGTGCCGTAGGGGACCGCACCGCCACTTCCCAGCAAATTAGGGACACTGTTGCTCCTGGGGTATCGGCGAGGACCATTCGCAACCGTCTCCATGAAGCTGGGCTACGGTCCCGCACACCGTTAGGCCGTCTTCCGCTCACGCCCCAACATCGTGCAGCCCGCCTCCAGTGGTGTCGCGACAGGCGTGAGTGGAGGGACGAATGGAAACGTGTCGTCTTCAGCGATGAGAGTCGCTTCTGCTTTTGTGCCAATGATGGTCGTATGCGTGTTTGGCGCCGTGCAGGTGAGCGCCACAATCAGGACTGCATACGACCGAGGCACACAGGGCCAACACCCGGCATCATGGTGTGGGGAGCGATCTCCTACACTGGCCGTACACCACTGGTGATCGTCGAGGGGACACTGAATAGTGCACGGTACATCCAAACCGTCATCGAACCCATCGTTCTATCATTCCTAGACCGGCAAGGGAACTTGCTGTTCCAACAGGACAATGCACGTCCGCATGTATCCCGTGCCACCCAACGTGCTCTAGAAGGTGTAAGTCAACTACCCTGGCCAGCAAGATCTCCGGATCTCTCCCCCATTGAGCATGTTTGGGACTGGATGAAGCGTCGTCTCACGCGGTCTGCACGTCCAGCACGAACGCTGGTCCAACTGAGGCGCCAGGTGGAAATGGCATGGCAAGCCGTTCCACAGGACTACATCCAGCATCTCTACGATCGTCTCCATGGGAGAATAGCAGCCTGCAATGCTGCGAAAGGTGGATATACACTGTACTAGTGCCGACATTGTGCATGCTCTGTTGCCTGTGTCTATGTGCCTGTGGTTCTGTCAGTGTGATCATGTGATGTATCTGACCCCAGGAATGTGTCAATAAAGTTTCCCCTTCCTGGGACAATGAATTCACGGTGTTCTTATTTCAATTTTCAGGAGTGTAGAAGGGGGAGGGGCTGCGGACCTTCCTCCCCAGCCGCCTTTTGCCCAAGGTAAACATGCCTGGTACTCATTTTGACAGCAGGCTGGATGGATCTGTGGCCATCCTGGAGGGACTGTGACGAGGAATAATTCGCGCCCCTGACAGGATTTGAATCTGGGACTCTAGGACGCAAGTCCAATGCTCTACTCACCAGACCACCACGGTCACCAATGGCATTGAAATGAAATTGTTGGCCGAAAGCCATGCATATGTTAACTGCCCTAGTACTCAATGTTACGTCTACAGTTAAAAAAAGTGTATATTTCACTGGTTAGTCATTTAACATTAATAAAACCCTTCCGTTGCGCAGTGGTTTTATTTTGCTACTGTCTGAGTGCGTAATATTTGTAAAACAACTTGTGACGTGCAAAGTTTATTGTTGAATACTGAATGCCATTGTTCTAATGATGAAAGTGAGTCTTGATCTGCCCTCTACATCTGAAGTGAAGGTTTCTGTAGCAGGCCGATAGTGTGCTCTGTTTTATCTGTATCATGGCGGTGAAATCTGGTTGATTGCATCGTTCCTAACACGATGACATCACTGTAAATTATTGTAGAAATATTCTTAAGAAGACAATTATATTCAAAATGGCTCTGAGCACTATGGGACTTAACATCTGAAGTCATCAGTCCCCCAGACTTAGAACTACTTAAACCTAACTAACCTAAGGACATCACACACATCCATGCCCGAGGCAGGATTCGCACCTCCGACCTTAGCAGCAGCGCGGTTTCGGACTGAAGTGCCTAGAACCGCTCGGTCACACGGCCGGCTAATTATATCCAATAAAAGTCCACAACTGTAGTCGTTGTTAAGTTACGAATTGTTATCAATCACTTAGATATTTAGCATGAACTGTTAATGTACAGAGCTAGTACTGAGTGCGCCATCTTCATCAGTCACGTTAGAGACTTCGGCAAACATTGAAAAGAGCTCAACACTTTGCCAATTACTCAATTGTGGTACCCACACCTTTGCTGCGCCTTCGACGTGATTTTTGTAATCGTTAATTTTTGTGACACACTTCCGACTGTGGTCGCTGCGACCTACCTCTCCCTTCCCTCCCCCATATCCCCCCTCCCCCCCCCCCCCCCCGTCCAGAATACCTCCACCTTCTGAATTCCCAATAGCGTTCCTTCAGCACGGTGTCTACACCAGCATGTGTTTCTCACGTGATTGTCTGACGAGCACAATATCTTCTGAAGGACTCCTTCTTTCACGGTATTTTTGTAATTACAGAATTAAATGAAAGGGGCAGTTTTCTCTGCCTGGTGTCTCAAATTTAAATCCCGATTTCGCAAGATTCTTTTACTTCAGCGACTCAGTTTATTGTTTCGACTTTAGAATTCCACAACGTGTCTCACTAATCTGGTTGGTTCATTTAGCTTAATACGCCCATAAAATTTTAGTGTGCACTTTTTTCATATCCAAATAAATGTTGGTGAACTTTCCAATTTCTTTATTTGCTCTTAATCTGTGTGTTCGTTCATCAGTATAATGTGGACTTAAATTTTTCCTGTTTACTTTTTGTTCTCTCTTTCTTAGATTTCATCAGTCTCTATCTCCCTCTCTCTCTCTATCTCCGCGAGTGTTTCAGTCCCATAAAGACACTCTGGTTTGATGACTCTGTTTTGAGATGCCGTTTTCCTTACAGGTACTTTTTGTAAGTCTGGAGGCTGTTTCCATTTTGTGGTAACGATATCCACTACTAATCTTCCCCAGGCTAGGCTGGTGTATGGTTTCGCTAAATATTTGACAGAAATTATGAAGATTTTTCTTTATTTAGTTTTGAAAATTTGGGTGCCAAGTTGTTGCTACAGATGTGCTTTGGTTTTTTTTTTCAAATGGTATTTGAAGACATATTCTTTGTATAGCTACTATTAATAATATTTGTTAACAACAACTTGAATGCAATGTACATCAGTCAGTAGACTGTGGACACACTTACAACATCGAACTGACTGACTGTTGTACCGTACACACACATATATACTCATTGTTGAGAACCCTCTCGACATTGCTGATATTCTTACATTCTGACACGCCTCCTTACATTCATATCACAGTCAAATAGCACCCAACATTTCTCGAAATTACATATATTTGTCTTTGCTCAAAGGTTTCCTAAAGATAACTGATGTGTTGTTTTCTTAACTTGCTTTACAAATATCTATAATTCCAGTCATATAACATTCATTTGAAAGAGGGTAAGGTACTTCAGTACGCTTTGAAATTTTAGGAGATTTGCCGTATCTGGCAATAATGATAGGCCTTAGTTGTGTTTGTACACTACAACAGGCTCATCAGCCTTTTGATCAAAAACATTCAAAAATTCAGAATTAACTTAATCTCTGTGACAGCTTCTGACAGTGCTACATAATCATCCAAAGTAGATTTTGTAGCACTTCCTTGTTTCTTAGATTTTCAAAATATTAAATTTCTGAATTATCTAATTACATAGCTTGATGTAGATCTACAGTCCACAAAATCGTCTGCCCAATCCACATCTACTAAACAATGTAATAAATCAATATTTTCAGTCCTTCCATACATTAAATTCAAACCTTTTGTTTGATACAAAAATTTCATTACTCTCAAAGAATACATGAATTTAGAAACTTGCAATAATTTTGAAATTTACTCAAACATTCTATTCTGTAGCTTATATCTGGCCATGGCCTGAGGTAGTTTACAGGAAAACACATATAAAGTTCCTGTGCTTAAAACCACGACTTGCATCTTGTATTGGTTCTAATTCCAAATTAACTTCCCTCAGAATACTGTACACTTTGAATGCTCAGTTTGATATTTCTTACCTAGAGATTCAATAAAACTTTCCACAGTGTCATTAGGTTCTTTACACAATTATAAGTAACGTTTATCCCAAAATAATTCTCTATTTGGCCTAAATTTTTAATTTGAAATCATATGGATATATTTGTATTTTTCCATTACTTTTACCACAAATTAACAAATCATCAACAAACACAATTATATAGATCACACAATTTGTAGTTATCATTACATATAGACAATAATCATATTTAATTCTTTTAAGGGGCTCTGGAAAGTCCTATCTTTCCAATGATAAAATAGCACTTCCAAATTACATATTTTCTCAGAAAGCATTTGAGCTAGGAAGTTGAAATGTTTGCACATTATTTTTTGGAGTATCAGCTACAACTTAACACAGGGATTTTTTAAAATTTGGATTCAGTTGTTAGAGATTAATTTTTCCATTGTAATAAAAATTCACTACTTTTTTGTGCCAGTTTTTGTTTATGAATTCAGTAATATACAGGTTTTTGGAAAAAGGCTGTGTTAAGTTACACAGAAGAGACTGTGTAACACTTGAAGTAAATTGGTTTGGTAGATCCTGAGAGAAGATGTAATTTTTTTGAAAAAAATAAAACTTTTGGAAATCGAGCGACGAACTTGGGTTGCCTTTTTAATGCATTCTAGGTCCATAGGATGTAGTGTCTATCTTCTGCAAAGTCATCCTCCGGAATCCTCTTTGTCCTCCTCCTGTTGACTCTGGCTTGTATTTCTAGGCTATTTACAGCCATGTCAGCAGCCCAAAGACGTTCTTTGTCCAAAGCAAGCATCGTGCATACCATGTTGACACCTATCTTCATTCCCAGATTTCGAAATACTTTACACCTTGCAACGTTGCCATCATGAAAGTAGCAACCGCATCACACACACCATATAACACAATTTACACTTTCCTTGGGGGTTTTGAGTTTTTCCATGAACACACTATTTCAACAGTGCAGGTGCTGCTAAACCTCTGAATACAGATTTTATCACCTACATTACTACATCACCGAGTCTATGTTTACGAAATACGTGTTGTGGCTAACCTGTGATAGTTCGATATATATCGCTAGCTCGATTGTCGTGTGTTTCATGTTTATTTACTCTTTTTTAATCCTAAAAATATTCGTAATCAATTCTGTTCATTGCAGTCTCTCTTTTATTGAAGGACAATTATGGGTAAACGTAAAGCGACTAAAAATCCTCTGAAGACTTTTAAGAAACGGAGAAATGTTGGAAAACCAAAGGTAGGTGTTGTGTGAACCTAACCTTGCCGGTACACCTGCCCACTGCAATGAAAGTGAGAAAGGAAGTATTTACCAGGGGAATCTTGATTCAGTCAGTGAAAAGTACGAATGCTTTATGGGTTAATCGGATGTGAATGAAATATTTGATATGTCAGTTCACAATGTAACTTTTGCATACTGTGTAAGATGAATTCAGTGTAGTGAAGTCAGTCTGAAACTCTCTATAAAAAATCACGTAGGACTTGCCAATGAAATGGAACTGAAGTAGTAAGTGTTCATACATGACCATCTTTTGGAAAAGTGTAGCAGTAACTCCAAATGAAGAAAATGATAGCAAAATCTAAGAACACAACATTAGATTTGTTTATGCCTTGCGTACAGTTGGTAAGGGTGCTACTGCAGGTGCAGTTTTCTGTGGCATGATGAATATTCCAAATCCCCAAACCAAGTATACTAAATATAATAAATCTATAGGGTCTAAAGTAGAAGATGTCTGTACAGAATATATGAAGAAAGCTGTGGAAGAGGCACTAATAGAAAACTTCAGGGAGTCCGGAACCGCGCTGCTTCTACTGCGGAAGGTTCGAACCCTGCCTCGGGCTTGGTGTGTGATGTCTTTAGGTTAGTTAGGTTTAAGTAATTCTAAGTCTAGAGTACTGATGACTGCAGATGTTAAGTCCCATAGTGGCTAGAGCCATTTGAACCATTTGAACTTCAGGGGCAACATCGTTGACGCCGCTGCCCATTATTGCTAACATTTGCTGTGCTGGCTCCCGAGCTGACAGTTGCTGATCCCAACAGACGGCGTGCAGGCAGCCACCGACGTCACCGAGGAGTAATAGCCTCCTGCCTGCTGTACTCTCATCTGCTGTACTGCAGTCACTGTGCTAAAATGAATACAGAACTGTTGCAGACAGGGATGTTCCATCAAGGCTTGCAAAGTGGTTCCAGTTGCCACCACCATAACAACCTACGTCCAGGCGATGAAGCGGCACCAATTCCTGACTTACAAACGACCGATTTCTCCGCCACCTTGGTGTCACGGCTCGACTGCAACAGCATTATACACTGAGGAGACAAAATTCATGGGACAACTATATGCACATGCATAGATGACGGTAGTATCGCGTACACAAGGTATAAAAGGATAGTGCACTGACGGAGCTGTCATTTGAACTCAGTTGATTCTTCATATTATAATGTTTCCTACATGATTATGGCAGCACAGTGGGAATTATAAGACTTTGAAAGGCGTATGTATTCAGTACCAGCGATGGCGAGATATGACAGAATCTCTGACCAGAGAGTTGTTTATCGTTGCTAGTCTGCGCTTGTCTGCGCGAGAGTTCAGTTGTGAGTTGTACTCAGTCGGAGTTGTGTGTGAGGAGTCGGCGGGCGTCGACATGGGTCTCTGGTCAAGGTTCGGGACGATGTATATTGTTAAATAAGGTAATGAAGCAGCATTGCGCACATCTGATAATGTAATGTATGTTAATTGTAATTAATTTGTTCAAGAAATGCCCCAATAATAATTTTGTTTTCAAAGCAATCGTTTTTTTAAAAAAAGAATCATTCCAATTGAAACAATATTTCCTATGCTTTTCCTCCCAGAATCAATTTATCAGATTAATTATTGCACAGGGCCTAAGGTCAGCGATGCTGCCCTATTATTGTGGGTTTAATGATTAACGTTCATTTCTCAATTTTTGTGTCGAGTTTACATTGGGCCATTATTTTTCAGTATTTTTGTAGCGAAGGTACAGTCGCTTTTATTTCAATTCAACGATGTTTTGTGGGAGCTCAACAACATTTGGGTCTATTTCGATTAACATTGAATTATAGTCATTTACATTATTTTTGGGGAGGTTACACTTGGCTCTATTCATTTTAACATTTAATTATTGTCTTTTCAAAATTTTGCGGGAAGGTTACACTTGGCTGTATTTCGATTAACATTTAAATATCATTTTTTTTATAACATTTGCGGGGAGGTTACAACTTTGAACGCAGAATGTTAGTTGGAGTTACACGAATGGGACATTCCATTCTGGAAATTGTTTGCGAATTCAATATTCAGAGATCCACAGTGTGAAGACTGTACCGATAATACCACATTTTTTGCATTAACTCTCGCCGCGCGACAACGTAGTGGCCGAGGGCCTTCACTTAACGACCGAGAGCAGTGGCGTTTACATACAGTTCAAAATGGTTCAAATGGCTCTGCGCACTATGGGACTCAACTTCTGAGGTCATCAGTCCCCTAGAACTTAGAACTAGTTAAACCTAACTAACCTAAGGACATCATACACATCCATGCCCGAGGCAGGATTCGAACCTGCGACCGTAGCGGTCTCGCGGATCCAGACTGCAGCGCCTAGAACCGCACGGCCATTTCGGCCGGCTTGCATACAATTGTCTGTGCTAACAGACAAGCAACACTGCATGAAATAACCTCAGAACTTGAAGTTGGACGTACGACGAACATATCCGTTAGGACAGCGAGACGAAATTTGGCATTAATGAGCTGTAGCAGCAGACGACCGACGCGAGTGCCTTTGCTAACAGCACGACATAGCTTGCAGCGCCTCTGCTGGGCTCGTAATCATATCTATTGGACCCTAGACGACTGGAAACCGTGGCCTGGTCAGATGAATACCGATTTCAGTTAGTAAGAGCTGATGGTAGGGTTCTAGTGCGGAGCAGATCTTACGAAGTCAAGACGCCATGTTGTCGACAAGGCACTGTGCGAGTTTGTGGTGGCTCCATAATGGTGTGGGCTACAGTTATATCGACTGGGCACTCTAGTCTATCTGAACCGACCATTTATTGGAAATAGTTAATTTAGTTGAGAGACCATTCGCAACCATTCATAGATTTCATGTTTCCAAACACCCAAGTCATGTAGCTGGACCACATTCTGTCACGATTGGTTTGAAGGACATCTTGGACAGTTCGAGTGAATCATTTGGCTGTGCAGACTGTCCGATATATATCCCACTGAACGTTTATGGGACATAATGGAAAGGTCAGTTCGTGCACTAAATACGGAACCGCGATGTTATAGGCGGCTATAGAGGCACTACAGTTGAAGAGGATGGACATTTCTAAAAAGGGCAATCACAGAAGGTGGAAAGAAAAACGTAGGTACAAAGAAGGTAACTGCGAAGAAACTATGGGCAACAGAAGAAATAACTTCAGATGATCGATGAAAGAAGGAAGTACAAAAATGTTTAGGGTAATTCAGGAATACAGAAATACAAATCGCTGAAGAATTAAATAAATAGTAAGTGTAGGGAAGTAAGACGAAATGGCTGTATGAAAAATGTGATAGACTGATTCAGCATATAGGAAAGTCAAAACAACCTTCGGTGAAATTAAAAGTAAGAACGGTAACATTAAGAGTGCAACGGGAATTCAACTGTTAAATGCAGAGGAGAAATTGGATAGGTGGAAAGAGTATATTGAAGGCCTCTATGAGGGAGAAGATTTGTTGTCTGATATGATAGAAGAAGAAATACAACTCGATTTAGAAGAGATAGAGGATCCAGTATTAGAATCAAATTTAAAGAGAGCTTTGGAGGAGTTAAAATCCAAAGGGACAGAAGGGAGAGATAACATTCCAACAGAATTTCTAAAATCATTGCGGGGACTGGCAGCAAAATGACTATTCATGTTGGTGTGTACAAATTTTGAATCTGCCGACATACCATCTGGCTTTCGCAAAAATATCATCCATGCAATTCCGAAGACTGCAAGAGCTGAGAAGTGCAGGAACTATCGCACAATCATCTCAACAGCTAATGCATCCAAGTTGCTGAGAAGAATGACATACAGAAGAATGGGAAAGAAAATTGAGGATGTGTTGGATGACGATCAGTTTGGCTTTAGGAAAGGTAAAGGCACCAGATAGGCAATTCTGAGGTTACGTTTGGTAATGGGAGCAAGACTAAAAAAAAATCAAGGCACGATCATAGGATTTGTCGACCTGGAAAAAGCGTTCTACAATATAAAACAGAGCAAGATGTTTGAAATTCCGAGAAAAATAGGCGTGAACTACAGGGAGATAAGGGTAATATACAATATGTACAAGAGCCAAGAGGGTGTAATAAAAGTGGACGGCCAAGAACAAAGTGCTCGGATTAAAAAGAGTGGAAGACAGGGCTGTAGCCTTTCGCCCCTACTGTTCAATCTGTACATCGAAAAAGCAATCATGGAAATTAAAGAAAGGTTCAGGAGTGGAATTTCAATTCAAGGTGAATGGATATCAATGATGCGATTCGTTGATGACATTGCCATCCTAAGTGAAAGTGAGGAAGAATTACATGATCTGCTGAATGGAATGAACAGTCTAATGGATATATAATATGGGTTGAGAGTAAATCAAAAAAAGACGAAAGTAATGAGAAATAGCAAAAATGAGAACAGCGATAAACTTAGCATCAGCATTGATGACCACGAAGTAGATGAAGTTAAGGAATTCTGCTATCTGGACAGAAAAAAAACAATAACGGACAGAGCAAGGAGAACATCAAAAGCAGACTAGCAGTGGCAAAAGGGGCATTCCTGGCCAAGACAAGTCTACTACTATCGAACATTGGCCTTAATTTGAGGAAGTAATTTTTCAGAATATACGTTTGGAGCACAGTATTTTATGGTACTGAAATATGGACTGTGGGAAAACGGGAACAGAAGCGAATCGAATCATTTGAGATACGGTGCTACAGGCGAATGTTGAAAATTAGGAGAACTGAAAAGATAAGGAATTAGGAGGTACAGCGCAGAATCGGAGAGCAACGAAATATGTGGAAAACACTGACAAGAAGAAGGGACAGGATGATAGAACATGTGTTAAGATATCAAGGATGATAGGACATGGAATAACCTCCATGGTACTAGAAGGAGGTGTAGAGGAAGACAGACATTGGAATACATCCAGCGAATAATTGAAGACGTAGGTTGCAAGTGCTACTCTGAGGTGAAGAGGTTGGGAAGGGGAGGAATTCGTGGCAGGCCACATCAAAACAGTCAGAAGACTGATGGCTCAAAAATAAAAGAAATGTGTAGAGGCAGCGTGGCTCAATATTTCTGCAGGGGATTTCAAACGACTTGTTGAGTCCATGCCACATCGAGCTGCTGCACTACACCGCCCAAAATGAGGTCCGACACCATATCAGGAGGTGTGCCATGACTTTTGTCACCTGAGTGTATTAAAACATCAGGATAGCTGATGGCATGCAAATATCTGAACTTATTCGTCCAGTTCAAAATGTTCAAATGTGTCTGAAATCTTATGGGACTTAACTGGTAAGATCATCAGTCCCTAAGCTTACACACTACTGAACCTAAATTATCCTAAGGACAAACACACACACCCATGCCCGAGGGAGGACTCGAACCTCCGCCGTGTTCGTCCATTATTTGCGAATGAGAGCTCTTAACAACTTCCAGTAAACTTTACACATAATTCAGACCTTTACGAAAGTTTTCTCTCCGATACCCTATAAAATCGTGAGAGAAAAATTGTTCATGGCTCACTACATTTTTCGCCGTTCATGCAGTCAGACCTCAGCATCAGGCACGAAGTTTTGATTTATCACTTCTGTACTATTAGCTCAATTCGCCACACAGTTTACAGACAGTATCTACACATATCATTGAATGTACTTGCAACATTATATCAGTGTACAACACATAGTTTAGGAGATACTGCGTCATAAACATTCATATGCATTAAAAACTAGTTTTGCTTAAAATGAAGCGCAAATTCCCCAGACTGTACTCATTTAGTGTTTCGTAATGAGAGCACTCAGCGAGTTCCAACAACCCTTAAGCATAATTTCAAACATTTCCTAAACCGTTCCTCGCTTACATGCTTAGCAAAACATTTAACACGTTAACTCATTTGTAACGTAATCAGGCGTTTGAAGCTGTTTTATACTTGGGAATTCAATTCTTGGAAGAATCGGGAATTTACTGGTTAATACATATTACTATTTCATCTACGAGCGCTAGCAGCAGCGGACATGAGAGGAAGCAGTGAACAGAGAGAGAAAGAGGCTAAGAAGCAATGAAGATAGGGAGAAATGAAATGACGTGACTGCTTGGGTAAGGACAGGGGAATTTGCTTTCTTTCTTTCACAGATCAAAATTGGCCATACACGTTAACTTTTTGGGAAACAGTTCGAGGATGATTAGGAGAGCGACAGAACTAAGTGCTTCAATTTATTCTCAAAATAGCTGGGTATTTATCTGTGGGCAGAGTGCAGAATTGTTTGTTACAGAGTCGGACAGCAGCAACAGCAAAGGAGTTGGCAAACATTTTTGTTTGTGGATGGGCACGGCTAAGATACTAGATAAGCCAGACTTAATATTTCAGCTATGAGGAGATGACAGGTACTTAATCGCTGGTGCGCGGTAACTGGACTACATGGGCAGTGAGGAGCCGACGTAGACATAGCGTATGGTAGTCACGTAATTTCTCCGGCCGCACTCAACCTAACTGGCCGTACGAAACACTGACGTGGTCAAATGGACTGATGTTGCAGATGTAACGCACATAAGTATTCGTGATTAGCTCCAAATGCCTAGCGTTCTAGCTTCGCCTGCCCTGTTGGATTGCAACGCAACAGCAGGCGCTCGGTAGAACGAATGATTGCACACGTTCACGTCTCTCAGCCTGTGGAAATGTGTTCCGGAATTTTTTTGAGGGCATGTAGGAAAGTGGAAGTCGTCTAGTAGGTGGCGAAGGTATTTTCTGCCCAGCTGAAATGCTCATCTAAAATTACTCACAAATTCTTCACTGTTTCCTTATATGGTACTGGAATACGACCGAGAAGGGAAAGAGACAACTGTTGGCGAAAATCTGAACTCACTCATTCCTAGCGAGATAATAAGACTACTGACTCACGAGAAACCGACGCTCCATTTTCGAGTTCCTGGTGTTACCATAACTCGCTATTTTCTAACAGAAAACGTAGTTTTCTTCTCACCATAAACTGAAGCTTCTGTAAATTGGACTAGCCTTTCCTACACTCTCACTTTCAAACAAATGTTTAATAGCTATGACAAACGAGCTCCTCAGGTCATGTCGGGTGCCTTGCAGCCGTCTTTGTCCAGGCTATAGAGCCCCACCTTCGTGCTCCTTTTCGTCGGGCCTGTTCATGACAGAACCATATCATTTCTGCTTCCTGTCAAAAGCACGTCAGCTCCTTTATATCAATAACAGATTTCCGCTGGTAACGATTCAGTTACACCGGTCAAACAATCAGGCCATGAGAAAAGATACGCTACCTAATCTCGAGGAGCATAGGAACAGGAAGAAGCACGCTCCCCACAGCTACGTGACGTGCGGTACCGCTCTAAAGTTCATTTCAGTACGAGTAACCATAGTGAAGCGCCTCAGCTGTGTTATATCCTGAAAGTATAGACGCAGTCAAGAATTGGTCATTACACGAGGTAACAAGTGCCAGATGATTCAATGAAAACCTTAAGTGTTGTTAGGTGAAGTTATTTCTCGTTTTCGCCATTCAGTATTTCACTTCCATTTATGAAACCTTGTTCAGGAGCTGTTCATACAGAAGAGTACTGTATACTTTTAAAAATATCCAACTCCGCCGACAAAATTTCTGGTCCCTTAATACGTATGAGATACCCATGATTTTCTATAACTCGCAGAAGGGTAATTGCATCTCATCTGATTTCGTATCCCCATTTACGTTTATACACTACTGGCCATTAAAATTGCTACACCACGAAGATGACGTGCTACAGACGCGAAATTTAATCGATAGGAAGAACATGCTGTGATATGCAAATGATTAGCTTTTCACAGCATTCACACAAGGTTGGCGGCGGTGGCGACACCTACAACGTACTGACATGAGGAAAGTTTCCAACCGATTTCTCATATACAAACAGCAGTTGACCGGCGTTGCCTGGTAAAACGTTGTTGTGATACCTCGTGTAAGGAGGAGAAATGCATACCATTACATTTCCGACTTTGATAAAGGTTGGATTGTAGCTTATCGCGATTGCGGTTTATCGTATCGCGTCATTGCTGCTCGCTTTGGTCGAGATCCAATGACTGTTAGCAGAATATGGAATCGGTGGGTTCAGGAGGGTAATACGGAACGCCGTGCTGGATCCCAACGGCCTCGTATCACTAGCAGTCGAGATGACAGGCATCTTATCAGCATGGCTGTAACGGATCGTGCAGCCACGTCTCGATCCCTGAGTCAACAGATGAGGACATTTGCAAGACAGTAACCATCTTCACGAAGAGTTCGACGACGTTTGCAGCAGCATGGACTATCAGCTCGGAGACCATGGCTGCGGTTACCCTTGACGCTGCATCACAGACAGGAGCGGCTGCGATGGTGTACTCAACGACGAACCTGCGTGCGCGAATGGCAAAACGTCATTTTTCCGGATGAATCCAGGTTCTGTTTACAGCATCATGATGGTCGCATCCGTGTTTGGCGACATCGCGGTGAAAGCACATTGAAAGCGTGTATTCGTCGTCCCCATACTGGCGTATCATCCGGCGTGATGGTACGGGGTGCCATTGGTTACACGTCTCGGTCACCTCTTGTTCGCATTGACGGCACTTTGCACAGTGGACGTTACATTTCAGATGTGTTACGACCTGTGGCTCTACCCTTCATTCAATTCCTGCGAAACCCTACATTTAAGCAGGATAATGCACGTCCGCATGTTGCAGGTCCTGTACGGGCCTTTCTGGATACAGAAAATGTTCGACTGCTGCCCTGGCCGGCACATTCTCCAGATCTCTCACCAATTGAAAACGTCTGGTCAATGGTGGCTAAGCAACTGGCTCGTCACAATACGCCAGTCACTACTCTTGATGAACAGTAGTATCGTGTTGAAGCAGCATGGGCAGCTGTACCTGTACACGCCATCCAAGCTCTGTTTGACTCGATGCCCAGGCGTATCAAGGCCGCTATTACACCAGAGGTACTGTTCTGGGCACTGATTTCTCAGGGTACTGATTTCTCAGGATCTATGCACCCAAATTGCGTGAAAATGTAATCACATGTCAGTTCTAGTATAATACAGGGTGATTCAAAAAGAATACCACAACTTTAGGAATTTAAAACTCTGCAACGACAAAAGGCAGAGCTAAGCACTATCTGTCGGCGAATTAAGGGAGCTATAAAGTTTCATTTAGTTGTACATTTGTTCGCTTGAGGCGCTGTTGACTAGGCGTCAGCGTCAGTTAATGCTAAGATGGCGACCGCTCAACAGAAAGCTTTTTGTGTTATTGAGTACGGCAGAAGTGAATCGACGACAGTTGTTCAGCGTGCATTTCGAACGAAGTATGGTGTTAAACCTCCTGATAGGTGGTGTATTAAACGTTGGTATAAACAGTTTACAGAGAATGGGTGTTTGTGCAAAGGGAAAAGTTCTGGACGGCCGAGAACGAGTGATGAAAATGTAGCAAGCATCCAGCAAGCATTTGTTCGCGGCCCAGGAAAATCGACTCGCAGAGCTAGCAGACAGGGGCAAATTCCACAATCAACTGTATGGAGAGTCCACATTGGCACTTATCTGTCCGTAACTACCTGAACGTTAACTACCCGAGGCGATGGTTCGGCCGCCAGGCAGCCCGTGACAGAGCACTTCATCACTGGCCTCCAAGAAGCCCTGATCTTACCCCCTGCGATTTTTTCTTATGGGGGTATGTTAAGGATATGGTGTTTCGGCCACCTCTCCCAGCCACCATTGATGATTTGAAACGAGAAATAACAGCAGCTATCCAAACTGTTACGCCTGATATGCTACAGAGAGTGTGGAACGAGTTGGAGTATCGGGTTGATATTGCTCGAGTGTCTGGAGGGGACCATATTGAACATCTCTGAACTTGTTTTTGAGTGAAAAAAAAACCTTTTTAAATACTCTTTGTAATGATGTATAACAGAAGGTTATATTATGTTTCTTTCATTAAATACACATTTTTAAAGTTGTGGTATTCTTTTTGAATCACCCTGTATATTTGTCCAATGAATACCCGTTTATCATCCGCATTTCTTCTTGGTGTAGCAAATTTAATGGCCAGTAGTGTATATGCACTGCTCTGAAAATACACTAAAACAAAAAATCGACGTACCACGAAGGAACTAACCCAGTGGGACAGAAATTGGTAGATATGATGTAAATTTACAAACAAATGATCAAAATTTCAGAAAAATTCAGAAAAATGATTTATTCAAGGGGAAGAGTTTCACAGAGTGAGAAAGTCAATAGCGCCCTCTGGCCCTTATGCAGGTAATTATACGGCTTGTCATTCATGGACAGAGTTGTTGGATGTCTTCCTGAGGGATGTTAGGTAGTCAAAATTCCGAACTGGTTGGAGGGCCCTGCCCGTAATGCTCCAAACGTTCTCAACTGTGGATAATCCGGCGACCTTGCTGGTCGAGGTGGGGTTTGGTAAACACAAAGACAAGCAGTAGAAACTCTCACTGTGTACTAGCGGACACTATCTTGCTCGAATGTAAGCCCGTGATAGTCTGCCATTAAGGCAACAAAACTGGGCGTCAAATGTCGTCGACGGACCGCTGTGCTGTGACGGTACCGCGGATGACAACCAAAGAGGTCCTGCTACGAAAAGAAACGGCGTCTCAGGCCATCACTTATGGATGTGGGACCGCATAGAGTGCGACAATTAGGTTGGTATCCCGCCGCTGTCTGGGGCATCTCCAGACACGTCTTCCGCAGCTCGTGGTCTAGTGGCTGGTGTTGCTGCCTCTGGATCACGGGGTCCCGCGTTCGATTCCCGACCGGGTCGGGGGATTTTGTCCGCCTGCGGACTGGGTGTTTGTGTTGTCCTCATCATTTCATCATCATTCGGGAAAGTGGCGAGACTCGACAGTGAACAGGTTGGGAATTTGTAAGGGCGCTGATAACCGCGCAGTTGAGGGCCCCACAATCCAGATATAGTTGTCATCATCCATCATTATCATCACCACACGTCTTCCTGGTCATCAGGGCTCAGTTGGAAGTGGAACTCATCATTGAACACAATTCTGCTCCAGTCAGTGAGATTACAGGCCGAAGACTTTTCTGGAGTCACCCCAGAGAGTTGTGGAATACGAACCTGACTGTCGCTCTCCATACGGCCCGACATCCAGGGTTGGGGTCTGGGGTGCTATTTCTTTTCATAGCCATCCGCGGCATCCTTACAAAACAGCGTTACTTCGACGATACTCTACTCCCCGCTTTATTGCCCTTCATTGAAAGCCACTCTGAGGTTACATTTCAGCAAGATAATATCTGCCCGCACACGGCAAGAGTTTCTACTGCTTGTCTTCGCGCTTGCCAGAGCTTATCTTGACCAGTAAGGTCGCCCGATCTCTCCCCAATTGAGAACGTTTCGAGCATTACGTGCGGGGTCCTCCAACCAACTCGGAATTTTGACGAACTTACACGACAGTTGGACATAATTTGGCACAACATCCCTCATGACGACATTCAACAATTCTATCAATCAATACCAAGCCGAACAACTGCTTGAGTAAGGGCCGTGGTGGACGAACGCGTAATTACCTTGCTCAATTGCAAAGCATCTCCTCTTGAGTAAATCATGCAATTCTTCTGAAATTGTGACAGTTTGTTTGTCTATATATGAACATTACATCCACCGAGTTTCATCACATCTATCTATTTCTGTCGCATTCAGGTAGTTCCTTCGTGGTGCTTCGTTTTTTTGTATGAGTGTACTTTCACAGAAACAAAGGTAATTACTGTAGCTATTTACAGTTGTATTAATGGTGTACTTCTGGGTGTTTAGCCGAGTTTGTCTTTCCTTTTTGCACAATGTCTTTTTCGGGTGCTGCGAGTTTTGCCGTTATGTGTACTCGGTGCTTGGACAGTCTGGTTGGAGTCCAGGCAGTGCTGGCCGCTATGGCCGAGCGGTTCTAGGCGCTTCAGTCTGGAATCGCGCGACCGCTACGGTCGCAGGTTCGTATCCTGACTCGGGCATGGATGTGTGTGATGTCCTTAGGTTAGTTAGGTTTAAGTAGTTCTAAGTTCTAGAGTACTGATGACCTCAGTGCTCAGAGCCATTTGAGTCATTTGAAAGTTCAGGCAGCGAAAACGCGTAACAGCAAAGCTTACAGCACCTGAAGAATAAACACTGTGCGAAAATCAAAATACAGGCTCGGCTGAACATCCAGAAAGACACAATTAAAAATAACGCGGAGAAAACCTCAGATACCACACAAAAACTTTATTTGTAACGAGCCACCAGAGCAGGGATCACGGGCACCTTATACCAAAACACTCACTTACGACTCAGCAGCTAGGCTTCGCCAGTAAATGTCATCCTTTAAGATTCACCTTACGTAGAAGCCAGCTTTGGATTGAGGAGAGGGGGGGAGGGGGGGGGGATGTACTACTCAAAACCACCTGAAGCACATGTTCCAAGTAAGTGTTCTTATCTTGATGGTAGTGAAGTGGTACATTATTTTGTTTTAGGTGAAACCTACAACGGAACTCTCGGAATGGAGGAAAAGATAATATCTGTAGCACATCTGACCAGTTGTGGTAGCTCCAAATAAAAAGGGACGAGTCGATTCGCACTATGACTACAAAGCAGGTCATGGTAAATTCATTGCCTTGCCTCATAATAAAATACCATTGAATCTTAATTGCAGTTCTGCAGTCTAGATAACTTTCTCTGTCAACTCTTCATCTTCCTGGACATTGTAATAACTGAGGCTTGCTAGGTGTTGACTTCGTTCGTAACGAACTAGTGCTGGAACAAATGCTTTCCACTTTGCCGCCACTAGATGAAAACATACACTAAATCGACTTAGCTCATTTTCAAGTGCATTACGATTCTCAGGTTTTGTTGTCATCATCTAAGCTGTTGCTATTCGTGGTTCGCTTTTCCTCTGCTTATACGCACCATGAATACTGCTGTGGGCCTTACACTCACAAGCAATTGAAATACAAACAGCTGCACAGTCCGAATTAAATTAGTTGGTATCTGACGGCGCTTGACTGCCCCCGGCAGCAATGCACCAGTAGAGTTCAGGGACTGTTTGCCTCCACTGCATTACCACTTCCGTCGCGCAAAGCATTGTGTGAATCAGTTCTACTTCGCGAAAACAGGGCATAACTCTGTCCCTATTTAAAATTAAATGCAGTTTTTGACATGTTTTACGTTCTGTTGGGTCCGCAGCACGGTATACGTTGGTATAAGACATTTAGGAAATGAATGCTCCAGACCAGCTGCAATAAGGTAATGTTTTTTAATATTTTACACAACAGGCCTGTTTCGCCTTGTTGCCATTATTAAGCGATGTCTAGTTGGAAGTTAAGAGACCGTATTGCATCTGTAGTAAAGTCCTTCTCTGATGTCTCGGTAAGTATAATAGTTCTTGTAGTTATGAGATGTAAAAATATAGGATCATAGTAAAGAATTGTCGTAGGTGAACTGCCAAAATATCTGACAAAAACTTATTTTTAAGTTTCATAACTACAAAAACTATTATACGTACCGAGACATGGCAGAAAGACATTACTACAGATGCAATATCGTCGTCACTTCCAACTAGATGTCATTTAATAACGGCAATAAGTCGAAACAGGCCTGTCGTGTAAAATACTAAAAAACGTACTACTTTATTGCAGCTGGTTTGGACCATTCATTTCCACAGTTTAACATGTTAGGCCTGCGATACAGTTCAGATATTTTACGTAATTTTTGAGGGAGAAAGAGGCTGTAAAGTGATTTTCTGTCGCTGCGGGCGGCGGAACGCTGTGGTGCCTGCCTGCACTGTGCAGCGAGGTGACGAAAGTCATGCGGCACCTCCTAATATCCTGTCCACCTCCTTTTGCCCAGCGTAGCGCAGTAACTCGACGTGAAAGTCTATTGCACAAATATAGAGCCATATTGCCTCTATAGCCGTCCGTAATTGAGAAAGCGTCGCCGCTGCAGGATTTTGTGCACAAACTGATCTTTCTCTTATGTCCCATAAATGTTCAATGGAATTCAGGTTGGGCGATCTGTGTGGCCAAATCATTCGCTCGAACTGTCCAGAATGTTCTTCAGACCAATCGCGAACAATTGTGGATTGGTGACACGGCGCATTGTCGTCCATAAAAATTCCATCTTTGTTAGGGAACATGAAGTCCATGAATGGCTGCAAATGCTTTCCAAGTAGCCGCATATAACCGTTGGCAGTCAATGATCGGTTCATTTGTACCACAGGACCCAGTCAATTCCATGGAAAAACAGCCCACACCATTATGGAGCCAACACCTGTTGTGGCGTAACAAGACAGCTACACCACACTGAAGTAGCCGAAAGGCACGCGTAATCTCACGTAGGCTAGATAGAGGTCTGAAACAGGATACGTAATGAATGGTAGCAAGAAAAGTACGTAGCTGCTATAATACTTAACTTTTATTCCATCTTTGTGTACAGCATTCCTTGATGATACAAGTGAGACTCTATCTTAAAAGGGTTAATGGCGCCTTGCTAGGTCGTAGCCATTGACTTAGCTGAAGGCTATTCTAACTGTCTCTCGGCAAATGAGAGAAAGGCTTCGTCAGTGTAGTCGCTAGCAAAGTCGTCGTACAACTGGGGCGAGTGCTAGTCCGTATCTCGAGACCTGCCTTGTGGTGGCGCTCGGTCTGCGATGACACAGTGGCGACACGCGGGTCCGACATGTACTAAGGGACCGCGGCCGATTTAAAGCTACCACCTAGCAAGTGTGGTGTCTGGCGGTGACACCACAACACCTACAAGCACAGTGACTTGATCATACAATGTAAGCTTTCACGGCCGGTATTGTCTTCACTTAAAACTTCCGGGCTGATAGGCCGTGGTCGAAGTATAAAACTCTCTCCTGACGTTTCGTCTCCGACTGCGGGAGACATCCTCGGAGGTAAAGCGCCGTTTTACCTCCGAGGATGTCTCCCGCAGTCGGAGACGAAACGTCAGGAGAGAGTTTTATACTTCGACCGCTTTACCTCCGAGGATGTCTCCCGCAGTCGGAGACGAAACGTCAGGAGAGAGTTTTATACTTCGATCACGGCCTATCAGCCCGCAAGTTTTAAGTGAAGAGCACAGTGACTTGTTCACAACTTCGGACCACAGCTTCGTGGGGTCTGCGAAGCTCTCGAACCCTAAAATCAGCTCTTACCAAATATAATCTGGACATATCTCACCAGGCAACGCTGTTCTAGTTTTCTAGAGTCCAATCAATATGGTCACGAGTCGAGGAGTGGCACTGCGGGCGATGTCGCGCTGTTAGCACACGCATTCGCGTCGGTCGCCTGCTGTCACAACCCATTAACGCCTAATTTCGCAGCACTGTCCTAAGGGATACGTACGTCGTACGCCCCAGATTGATTTCTGCGGTTACTTCGCGCAGTGTTATTTGTCTGTTAACCCTGACAGATTTATGCAGATCAGAATATTTAATTTCTGATGAAGGCACTCATAGAAGTGTTGAAACCTGGTAAAAAGACTTAAATTTCGTGACCGAGGGCTGTAATTCCTTTAACTTCAAGTTATAAACGGTCTCTGCCTACGCAGCCATGTTTAAAACTGTCACATGATAACTTATACCACACTATAGTGTTGGACGCAGAGCTCTTCTGTTGCCATCAACAACATATACGAGGGGCATTTGAAAAGTCCGTGAAAAGCCCGAGAGATGGCACCACCGGCGCGTATCGAGGTCATGTTTAGTTAGTAGCAACTTTGGAAAGAACGCACACCAAGTTTCAGTCTTTGTGTTTGGCATTCATGTGAATCAAGGAAGTCGAGTGATTGACAAAAAATAAACGAAAAATAATTTCGTGTGCTGATTAAATATTACCTTATGAAAGGCAAAATGTCTCAGGAGACTAAAGAGAAGCTTGATAAATATTACGGTGACTCTGCACCTTCGATTAGAACAGTTTATAAGTGGTTTCAAAATTTTCGGAGTGGCCACACGGGCACAAGTGATGCGGAACGTTCTGGACGCCCTGTAGAGGTTACGACTCCAGAAATCATTGATAAAACCCATGATATGGTGATGGATGACAGAATAGTTAAGGTGCCTGAGATTGCTAATGCTGTGGATATCTCGAATGAACGGGTACATAATATTTTGCATAAGCATTTGGACATGAGAAAGTTATCTGCAAGATGGGTTCAGCGATTGCTCATACTTGACCAAAAACGGAATCATGTAAAGTGTTGCAAGGATGGTTTGCAGCTGTTCAGGAAGAATCTGCAGGACTTTAAGAATCGTTTCGTCACTGTGGATGAAACATGGATACATTACTGCCCTCCTGAGACCAAACAACAATCTAAACAATGAGTTACCAAGAAAGAATCTGCACCAAAAAACGCGAAGACCATTCCTTCAGCCGGAAAGGTCATGGCGACTGTCTTTTGGGATTCGCAAGGGATAATCCTCATCGACTATCTGGAAAAGGGTAAAACTTCTACAGGTGAATAATATTCATCATTATTGGACCGTTTGAAAACCGAGCTGAAAGAAAAACGCAGGTGATTGGACCGCAAAAAAGTCCTTTTCCATCACAACAATGCACTAGCACACACCTCAGCAGTTGTGCTCGCAAAATTAATGGAAATAGGATTCCAACTCGTTTCACATCCCCTCTGTTCTCCAGATTTGGCTCCATCGGACTACTATTTGTTCCCCAATTTGAAGAAATGGCTGGCAGGACAAAGATTTTATTCAAACGAGAAGGTGATTGCAGGAACTAATAGCTATTTTGCAGACTTGGACAATTCCTTTTATTTGGAAGGGCTCAACAAATTAGAACAGCGTTGGACGAACTGTGTAAGTCTAAAAAGAGACTATGTCGAAAAATAAAAAAAGGGTTTGCCCTAAACACGTAGGTAGTTTTTATTTTTGCACGGACTTTTCAAACGTCCCTCGTATCACGTGACTGGGACGTGGTGAGACCGTGTTCTGGACGCGCGCGTGACATCTGCGCGCACAATGGACAAGACGTGCGATATCAGCGCATCTGATCGCGTCCGCACTGTGAGAGCGCTACGTGCAGAATACTGTAACTCAAGAGCTCGTGTACGTTTTCACTTAACATCTTATCCAGGGCCTCCAACGTAGTATTTTAGTTCGGGAAAAACCGCCGTCAGCAGAATCAACTGCCTCGGCGACACCGTGTTGATAGCAGGGGTTGTTGCACATTACCACACACTGTAAACGCAGGTCAGAGGCGAGCAGATTGTTCCAAAATTCAGTGCCATAAAACAACGAGTAAGTAGCCATATAACCCAGAACTACTACTCACCAGAAGGTGGAAAACTAATCGCCCCGACACTGAAAGTTATTAATGACGAAATGGTGTGTTATTACTTTCAGAGTTAGAGAAAGTTGCTCTGATTAAAGTGTAACATTAAAGAATATCTGGCTGATACTGAAAATACAAGCGCATTAGACTGATACCATATTTAAGTGTAACTCATCAATACTGCACATCTGATTAGTAATTTATATTGTACTTGACTCTAACTGAATATGGCATCTGACTAAGTCTGACATATCGAGTGACTCCACAAAGACAGCCCCATTCTATCTGTACTGCTATTCTGCAGCTAACCACATCTTAAATATCCAGCAGTCCTGTAGAATAAGAGAACAATTTGGCACCTACCTGTAATCGTGTTCATAGCCTGCACCACACCGGGACTAAAAGCTCAGAGAAAAGTGTCGTACCGGTACATCAAGTGATCGGGCAATGGACTATCTTGGTCCTGATGACGTGCTTACTAAAACATTCGCATCTTTTTCACCAACGTATTTTCTTACTGATTTTTCGTCTAAAATATAAATTAATCTTCACATAGAAGATCTCATCTACTGAGGAACAGTCAACAAATGCTGTTCTGGCATTAATGGTAAAAGCTGAAGTTGCAAGTGTTGAACGGGTTGTCATGTCAACGTAATTCTAAATCGAGTCGCCACGCCTGTCCCTCATGTAGGCCACTACAAGCTGAACAGGCATCGTCTCAGAACTGAGATCTGTTTATAAGCTGTTGTGGATGGTAAGAGACAGCTATCAAACATCTGGTGAGAAACTCAGAGTACAGTTGTTATCTTTATTGAAAGCAGTCAATGTTCACCTTTCGTGTCATCTCTCAGAATCGTTAAGTCCCAATGTGCAGCTTCTAACTGCAGGTTTAATGTTGACCTCATGGTGAGAATCAGTGTCATGGAGGATACCTCAAAAGTTAAACGTAAACTTGTTATTTTACAGAAATACTGCGTAAGAACAGAAGTCCCTCTCATAATAGAATTGCAGGTGTGATCCACTGACAGAAGATTTCGGTAAAAATATAATTAATTTGTGGAACGAAATAAAATAAAACGCTTTGGTAATCCTCGTGGCACAGTTCAGTGGTACTTGTACAAAATAGTGCCAGCAATGAAAAGATATGTTAGAAGAAGAGTCAAACAACATAATACTTCCTTCCACAAACATATCTCGGAATGACTTCCACAGAAAAATCAGAGAAATTCGGGCTCACGCGAAGTCTACACGACAGCCGTTCTGTCTGCACGTCATTTGCGCCCTGAACAGGAAAGGGAAATGACAGTAGTACCTAAGCTGCCACCATACACTGTAAGCTGGCTTGAGGAGTATACATATGGGTGTACATCAGTGTCGGTCACGGAGTGCCAAACAGCGAACGAGCGAGTGTGCGGGCTGTGTGCTGGCCGAGAATCGTTCTGGCTTGTGTTTGCTCGGTCCTTCTACGCATTATTCGGTACTGCGCGACGTGCCGTTTCATTTAGGATAGCGGTGTGGCATTTTTCGGTCGGCATAACTCTCTTCAGATAGGCAGAAATGTTGTGTCAGCGCCGTTTACCCTACCTATTTGTTCATGGTGTGAAGGAGGTCCACAGGTCCAATGGCTGTTTACAAGAAAGGAGGCAGTCTAGCGATCCATCGTTACAAGCCTTAAAAGTTGAATGGAAATGACGGCAGAAAGGGATGAGAATTCTCAGTATCTGTTATGCACTTTTATAACTGACGAGGGCTGCAAATCTGCTGTGGAACAACATTACAATACCATGCAGAAGGAATTTAAAGATTTAGGTAGCAATGGATGTGCAAAATATTACAACGATCCCTAGACAGGATTCATTGTCCTGCACAAATGAGAAGCTCTTTGTGGCAAATTTTCAGGTATGGAGCACGTAAGAAATTGTTGGTACAACAGTAAAATTCCTGAGGAATTTTCAACAATTTTGGATGGAACTGAACCAAGAGTATGGAGGCTTTGATTAAGTCAACAGAAATACCTGGAACGATTTTTCGATTTAAAACTAACTACTGTTGAATTTATAGAGAAAAAAAGAGTGCAGAGATGAATATTAGAAGATCTAGAATGAATTCCAAACCTCGAATTTTAAATGGACTTGGCTGCACTCCGTCCGCAGTAAGACATTGCAAGGTGAGAAACAACTTCTGATTTGATGTGAAGCATTTAAAAACAAAATCGCCTTGTAGAACGGACTCATTCTCACAAACATAGTCCAGTTCCCGAAGTTCACAAGCATTAAAGGAAACTTGAGGTTTGTAGAATTCATTGTGGCCTTGAAAAAACTACGAGATAGTTTTCTGAACGTCATGAGGGCAACATCTGTCCAGGGGACATGTGCGTAATCGCCAATCCTTGATCACAGTGTTCCATACTAGTGATGTTCGGGTCTCGACGTCAGAACAGGGCATTGCTGCCGGAAGTCTGGAGCATTAACCCTCCTTTTCAGTTGGCGGCTGTGGCCGAGCGGTTCTAGGCGCTGCAGTCCGGAACCGCGCTGCTGCACCGGTCGCAGGTTCGAATCCTGCCTCGGGCATGGGTGTGTGTGATGTCCTTAGCTTAGTTAGGTTTAAGTAGTTCTACGTCTAGGGGACTGATGACCTCAGATGTTAAGTCCCATAGTGCTTAGAGTCATTTGAACCTCCTTTTCACAGGAACGCCGACGGACGATGGGATAGGAGAAGACATTTTGCGACAGATGGAAACGAGGGTGACTGGTACTGATGCAGAGGCGCTATTAACCCCTAACGGAAGATGACATACCGATGGCGCTCACGAAGGGTGCGATGCATAAATCCCCTGGGCCAGATGGGTTGGCACTCGAATTTTACCGCGAATTTTCAGCTCTAATGATGTCCCAATAGGTGTTGATGAATAATGAGTTATTGCGCCCTGACATGGACGTCCCCTCGAAATTCATGGCGGGAATACTTATTACCAATATCGAAATCGGCAGGGAGTATCAGCGCCCATCAATTTCGACTGCTCATGATATTCAATACTGGCTACAAGATCTCTGCGCGAATGTTGCCGGCAAGGCTCAAGACTGTAATATTCAAGATATTACTACCAGAACCAGGCCTGTCTAGGGATTCGGAGTAACATCTATTCTATACTCGGTGAATGATCCAAATTGCAAGTTCTAAGTGAAAGAAACACATATCATTTTGACTGGCTGAATATCACGAGCGCAGGTACTTTCTCGTACGTACATCATACCCGAAATTTCATGGAGCATCCGTGTCGCGATTCGGTCACGCGCACGCTCGTGTTATAAGCTATTGAATTGTTTAGTACTGTTGGAGGAACTGTGCCAATCGTCGACTGATAAAATATCCGTTGAACAGTGATTATTGTGTGTTCTATACACCGTGTTTTTGCATTAGATGCCATCATTTAGATAGCAATCTTATACGTCACAACGGACACATACTTGAGTACAAAAACTCATCACATCCATTGTGGAATAATGTTAATTGTGAATAGTGCAGCCCACCCTGTGAGAGTGTTTAACAGAATACAGTTAATTCTACCAGATCAACTTGGTATTGTTGGTGTGAGTGGCTCCTCTCCCTGCTATACAATAGTTATTATTGGACACATCATAGCAGGCAGTGCAGAGAGCAGCAGATCAACCGCCGCGGAAGGCCGTTAAATATTCAGCCCTGTTCCTGTGTCTACGGATATTGTTCAGTCTCGAGTGCTACAGGCTAGCTTTTATTAGTACACCATAGGTACCCCATTTCCTCCCGGGCGTGTTACACTTACCTTATCAGTCTACCTAATTTTCACAATTCGTCTGTAGCATCACATCTCAAATGATTCGAATCTCTTCTGTTCCGGTTTTCCCACAGTCCATGTTTGACTACCATACAATGCTGTACTCCATCGTACATTCTCAGAAATTTCTTCCTCAAATTAAGGACTATGTTTGATACAAGCAGACTTCTCTTGGCCCGGAATGTCCTCATTGCTACTCTACTTTTGATGTCCTCCTTGTTTCGTCCGCCATTGGTAATTTTGCTGCCTAGGTAGCAGAATTCCCTAACTTCATCTGCTTCGAGACCATCAATCCTGATGTTAAGTTTCTCACTGTTCTCATTTCTACTACTTCTTATTACCTTCTTCGATTTACTATCAACCCATATTCTGTACTATTAGACTGTTCATTCTATTCACAGATCATGTAATTCTTCTTCACTTTCACTCAGGATAGTAATGTCGCTCAGCGAATCGTATCACTGATATCCCTTCATCTTGAATTTTACTCCCACTCCTGAACCTTTCTTTTATTTCCATCACTGCTTCTTCAGTGTACAGATTGAACAGCAGGGGCGAAAAACTATATTCCTGTCTTACACCCTTTCTAATATGAGCACTTCGTTCTTGGTAGTCCACTCTTATTATCCCCTCTTGGCTCTTGTGCACGTTATATATTTCCCGTCTCTCCCTACAGTTTACCCCTATTTTTCTCAGAATTTCGTACATCTTGCAACATTTTACATTGTAGAATTGATTTTTCTTTAGCCTTGCTTCCATTGTCAACCGCAAGGTCAGAATTGCCTCTCTGGTGTCTTTACCGTTCCTAAAGCCAAACTGATCGTCATCTAACACATCCTCAATTTTCTTCTCCGTTCATCTGTTTATTATTCTTGTAAGAAACTGTGATGCATGAGCTGGTAAGCTGATTGTGCGATACTTCTCGCACTTGTTAGCTCTTGCAGTCTTCGGAATTATGGATGATATTTTTCCGGAAGTCAGATAGTCTGTCGTCTGTCGCCAGACTCATACATTCTACACACCAACGTGAATTGTCGTTTTGTCGCCACTTCCCATGATGATTTTAGAATTCTGAGGGAATGTCATCTATCCCTTCTGGTTTATTTGATCTAAGGTCCTCCAAAGCTCTTTTAAATCCTGATTCTAATACTGGCTGCCGTCTCTCTTCTAAATCGACTTCTGTTTCTTCTTCTATCACATCAGACAAATCTTCCCCCTCATAGAGGCCTTCAATGAACTCTTTCAACCTATACGCTCTCTCCTCTGCATTTAACAGTCGAATTCCCGCTGCACTCTTAATGTTATCACCCATTGTTTGACTTTCCCGTATGCTGAGTCAGTCTTTTTGACTTTCGTGTCTTTTCCGATTTCTTCACATTTTTCGTGTAGCCAATTTGACTTAGCTTCACTGCACTTCATATTTATGTCGTTCCTCAGTGACTTGTATTTCTTTATTCCTGAATTTCCTCGACTGTTTTTGTACTTCCTTATTTTATCGAACAACTGAAGTATATGTAATAAGAAGGGCAACCACCTTAAGCACTTCGTTCTCTACTGGACGAGTATCATCAAGTCGTCGGCATATGCACGACACGTGGAGGAACTCGCAAGGAGTCCGCCGAAGTTCTGCATCAATGGTTCGAGCACTATTTCAAACAGCACCATCGACAAAGGACATCCTTGCCTAACTGAACTGCTAACAGAAATCATTTCTACCTCACCGCCGTTGGCTCTTATCGTCGAAGGAGCGCCGCGAAGGAGGCGCATGAGGACGCTAATAAAATCCCGAGGTATCGCCAAACATCGCATAGTCGAGTCAAGGACATCATGATTGATCTTGTCAAAGGCACGATCAAAATCCACTGATACGAATGCCGCTCGTATGTGACATGCTTCCATCAGGGCGGTTGATTGTTGTTCATCTGACACGACACACGAAACCGAAAACATCACCTTTTGGAGAAACATGGATAGTGCTTGGTGAACCCTGAAATTAAACGCAGAACTTGTGTGGCAAACATTTTCAATTATTTTACCATAACTTGTAAGATAAGTGTTGCAGCCAGGCATCAACACACACTCCGCTCACGCTCCACAAAGCTACGCCACAGCTACTCACTGTTGTTCTGCGCTCGGCAGAGAGGCGACTATCGATAGTCAACGATAAAATTCTATGCCTGCGGAGATCTGCGCAGAATCAGAGAGGGCAGGAATATGTGGTAAACACTATGAAGGAGAAGGTATAGGATGATAGGACATATGCTAAGACATAAAGAATGACTTCCATGTTACTAGAGCGAGCTGCAGAGGGCAAAAACTGTAGAGGAAGACAGAGATCGGAATACGTCCAGCAAATAACTGAGGACGCATGTTGCAAGTGCTGCTCTGAGATGGAATGTTTGGCACCGGAGAGGAGTTTCTGGCGGGTCACATCAATCCAATCAGAAGACTGATGACTCAAGAAAAAATTGGCAGTTGGACATAATTTGGCACGATGTCCCTCAGAAGGACATTCAAGAAATCTGTCATTCAAAGCCTAGCCGAATAACTGCTTGCATAAGGACCAGAGGTGGACCAACGTGTCATTGACATGCTCAATTTGTGAAGCTGTGTCTGTTGTATAAATCATCGATTTTTTCTGAAACTGTAAGTATTTGTTTGTTCATGTACTTCACTTCCACAGATTTCCTCCCATTCGTATAATTCCTTCGTGGTGCGTCGCTTTTTTTCCTTCTTTTTTCCTCTCTCTCTCTCTCTCTCTCTCTCTCTCTCTCTCTCTCTCTCTCTCTCTCTCTCCCTCTTTCTTGGAGTGTATGTAGATGTTGTTTATCAGCTATTGGTAGCCTACTGTTTACTTGATACAATGGCATTTTTCAAATGTTTAGCTACATCTATAAATATCAAATCCTAATTGTAATACAGGAAGACTTGTCCTGTAGAGTTACGACGAATACTGCTGTTTGCCAATGTTGCCAATAGAACTTTTCAATCCATGAATACAGATACTCAGACAATTTCTGGAATCGGTAGTTAATGACGAATATTTTAATTTTCTTTTGAATCTGTGGGAGTCTCCCAAACTCGCGACTTATAGTAGATGTAAGATCCCATGAACCATGGACCTTGCCGTTGGTGGGGAGGCTTGCGTGCCTCAGCGATACAGATAGCCGTACCGTAGGTGCAACCACAACGGAGGGGTATCTGTTGAGAGGCCAGACAAACGTGTGGTTCCTGAAGAGGGGGCAGCAGCCTTTTCAGTAGTTGCAAGGGCAACAGTCTGGATGATTGACTGATCTGGCCTTGTAACAATAACCAAAACGGCCTTGCTGTGCTGGTACTGCGAACGGCTGAAAGCAAGGGGAAACTACGGCCGTAATTTTTCCCGAGGGCATGCAGCTTTACTGTATGATTACATGATGATGGCGTCCTCTTGGGTAAAATATTCCGGAGGTAAAATAGTCCCCCATTCGGATCTCCGGGCGGGGACTACTCAAGAGGATGTCGTTATCAGGAGAAAGAAAACTGGCGTTCTACGGATCGGAGCGTGGAATGTCAGATCCCTTAATCGGGCAGGTAGGTTAGAAAATTTAAAAAGGGAAATGGATAGGTTGAAGTTAGATATAGTGGGAATTAGTGAAGTTCGGTGGCAGGAGGAACAAGACTTCTGGTCAGGTGACTACAGGGTTATAAACACAAAATCAAATAGGGGTAATGCAGGAGTAGGTTTAATAATGAATAGGAAAATAGGAATGCGGGTAAGCTACTACAAACAGCATAGTGAACGCATTATTGTGGCCAAGATAGATACGAAGCCCACACCTACTACAGTAGTACAAGTTTATATGCCAACTAGCTCTGCAGATGACGAAGAAATTGAAGAAATGTATGATGAAATAAAATAAATTATTCAGATTGTGAAGGGAGACGAAAATTTAATAGTCATGGGTGACTGGAATTCGAGTGTAGGAAAAGGGAGAGAAGGAAACATAGTAGGTGAATATGGATTGGGGGACAGAAATGAAAGAGGAAGCCGCCTGGTAGAATTTTGCACAGAGCACAACATAATCATAACTAACACTTGGTTTAAGAATCATGAAAGAAGGTTGTATACATGGAAGAACCCTGGAGATACTAAAAGGTATCAGATAGATTATATAATGGTAAGACAGACATTTAGGAACCAGGTTTTAAATTGTAAGACATTTCCAGGGGCAGATGTGGACTCTGACCACAATCTATTGGTTATGACCTGTAGATTAAAACTGAAGAAACTGCAAAAAGGTGGGAATTTAAGGAGATGGGACCTGGATAAACTCAAAGAACCAGAGGTTGTACAGAGATTCAGGGAGAGCATAAGGGAGCAATTGACAGGAATGGGGGAAATAAATACAGTAGAAGAAGAATGGGTAGCTTTGAGGGATGAAGTAGTGAAGGCAGCAGAGGATCAGGTAGGTAAAAAGACGAGGGCTAGTAGAAATTCTTGGGTAACAGAAGAAATATTGAATTTAATTGATGAAAGGAGAAAATATAAAAATGCAGTAAATGAAACAGGCAAAAAGGAATACAAACGTCTCAAAAATGAGATCGACTGGAAGTGCAAAATGGCTAAGCAGGGATGGCTAGAGGACAAATGTAAGGATGTAGAGGCCTATGTCACTAGGGGTAAGATAGATACCGCCTACAGGAAAATTAAAGAGACCTTTGGAGATAAGAGAACAACTTGTATGAATATCAAGAGCTCAGATGGAAACCCAGTTCTAAGCAAAGAAGGGAAAGCAGAAAGGTGGAAGGAGTATATAGAGGGTCTATACAAGGGCGATGTACTTGAGGACAATATTATGGAAATGGAAGAGGATGTAGATGAAGATGAAATGGGAGATACGATACTGCGTGAAGAGTTTGACAGAGCACTGAAAGACCTGAGTCGAAACAAGGCCCCCGCAGTAGACAATATTCCATTGGAACTACTGACGGCCTTGGGAGAGCCAGTCCTGACAAAACTCTACCATCTGGTGAGAAAGGTGTATGAAACAGGTGAAATACCCTCCGACTTCAAGAAGAATATAATAATTCCAACCCCAAAGAAAGCAGGTGTTGACAGATGTGAAAATTACCGAACTATCAGCTTAATAAGTCACAGCTGCAAAATACTAACACGAATTCTTTACAGACGAATGGAAAAACTAGTAGAAGCCAACCTCGGGGAAGATCAGTTTGGATTCCGTAGAAACAGTGGAACACGTGAGGCAATACTGACCTTACGACTTATCTTACAAGAAAGATTAAGGAAAGGCAAATCTACGTTTCTAGCATTTGTAGACTTAGAGAAAGCTTTTGACAATGTTGACTGGAATACTCTCTTTCAAATTCTAAAGGTGGCCGGAGTAAAATACAGGGAGCGAAAGGCTATTTACAATTTGTACAGAAACCAGATGGCAGTTATAAGAGTCGAGGGACATGAAAGGGAAGCAGTGGTTGGGAAGGGAGTAAGACAGGGTTGTAGCCTGTCCCCGATGTTGTTCAATCTGTATATTGAGCAAGCAGTAAAGGAAACAAAAGAAAAATTCGGAGTAGGTATTAAAATTCATGGAGAAGAAATAAAAACTTTGAGGTTCGCCGATGACATTGTAATTCTGTCAGAGACAGCAAAGGACTTGGAAGAGCAGTTGAATGGAATGGATAGTGTCTTGAAAGGAGGATATAAGATGAACATGAACAAAAGCAAAACAAGGATAATGGAATGTAGTCTAATTAAGTCGGGTGATGCTGAGGGAATTAGATTAGGAAATGAGGCACTTAAAGTAGTAAAGGAGTTTTGCTATTTGGGGAGCAAAATAACTGATGATGGTCGAAGTAGAGAGGATATAAAATGTAGGCTGGCAATGGCAAGGAAAGCGTTTCTGAAGAAGAGAAATTTGTTAACATCCAGTATTGATTTAAGTGTCAGGAAGTCATTTCTGAAAGTATTTGTATGGAGTGTAGCCATGTATGGAAGTGAAACATGGACGATAAATAGTTTGGACAAGAAGAGAATAGAAGCTTTCGAAATGTGGTGCTACAGAAGAATGCTGAAGATTAGATGGGTAGATCACATAACTAATGAGGAAGTATTGAATAGGATTGGGGAGAAGAGAAGTTTGTGGCACAACTTGACCAAAAGAAGGGATCGGTTGGTAGGACATGTTCTGAGGCATCAAGGGATCACCAATTTAGTATTGGAGGGCAGCGTGGAGGGTAAAAATCGTAGGGGGAGACCAAGAGATGAATACACTAAGCAGATTCAGAAGGATGTAGGTTGCAGTAGGTACTGGGAGATGAAAAAGCTTGCACAGGATAGAGTAGCATGGAGAGCTGCATCAAACCAGTCTCAGGACTGAAGACCACAACAAACAAAGATAGTTGAATACCTTCCCACCAGAGTACGTCATTCCATTCTGAACCTTATACAATGAGCCACGAAAATTATTTTAGCGGCGGAAGTGAAAAATTTGCAACCCACTGAATCCACTTAACCAGCCTACAACCATCAGTCCTTAATACGTGGGATGAGATGTTTTCGTCGAATGTCCATTCCGCACAATTCTGTCCTTCAGCAGAATCATTTTCGTCCATCCAAGTGTTCCCCCCTTTCCTTTCCTCTTCTTTGCTGGCCACACAGCCTTCTTCCACGCTTCCCTCCAGGTCCTTTAGCGCGTTGTCAATGAATCAACCAACATTCGCGTGCTTCCCACAAGTTCACGCCTGCACCAGAAGTCACTATCTTCCGGATGACTTAGCACTTTTTTCTACCCTCCAGTTGAGTTTGACAGAGACCATGCAAATCGTAACGGGTCGATGTTTTTTTTTTTTTCCGTCATCAGTGTGTGGATAACGTTTGATAAAGAGATTGCTCATGCATAAAAAGAAAAAAGACTAAATTATTTATCTTTTCTGCAGCTCGGGCGGAATATTTTTTTCCCTCCACGGATGAAGTCACATATCAAAATCCCGTTTCAACCACAGGAGATACTGGCTTAATGTGTGATTGATACAAACCTGTTTATTATTACCCGCTTTTACGCTGACAGGAAGTTACAAACGTTACTGGCATATTACAGACAGAAGTAAAAAAGAAACCAAAATATACAGCCAACGAACGTGCGGCCTTTGTAACATGCACTGCTATTCACACCTCCAACATCGCACCGGCTTTTTTCACAAACAGTGAATGGTACGTAAATAGTGATACCAGTATAGCACTACGCTACAGGAAATAGCTAACATACTTTGTATGATAAAAAAGAAATATTACTGTTATAATCTACGCAGAAATAAGAGGAGTGATAATAATAATAATAATAATAATAATAATAATAATAATAATGAACGCGGTGCAAGACGTATCGCGATTGTCGGCAATGGACAGAACATTGCCTGTGTTCGAAGACGTGATCTGCATCTGAGGCTAATGAATATCTAGCTTATAACTTTCATTCAACGAAACAGAAACCAGATTGTTTAGCGGTTGCTGGTATGATTATTCGTTGTTTAATCTCGTTGAAATGATGGCTTGTGACCCGTTCTTGGAGTATTGCTAGGAGAATGTCTCCTGGTCAGCTCTATAGGTGCTAGTGACTATCAAACGTTCCATAACTAGAAAATAGCGTGAACAGTGCGTCGGTATAGGTATTCTCAAAGACTGTGCGACAAAGACAGTATAATATGTATTAATTAATATAGCGTTCCGTCACTCTCTCTTTTTTTAGTTTCATAAGCCATACATTTTAATGTATAAGATCTTGAAAAGAAGTTATAAAACGAACACCAAAAAAATCAGGCGATGCAGAGGGAATTAGAGTAGGGAATCATACACTAAAAGTAGCCGATAACTTATGCTATTTTGGCAGAAAAATAACTGACGGCCGAAACACAGGAGATACATGTAATACAGACTGATAACCGTCAGGAAAGTGTTAACTACGAATATAAATTTAAGTGCTAGAAAGTCTTTTCTGAGGCTATCTGAACGGAGAGTAACCTCTTACGGAAGTGAAACGTGAACGATAAAGAGTGCGGACAAGAAGAGAAGATTTTGAAACGTGTTGCTGTAGAATATTGGTGAAGAAAATGGGGAGATAGAGTAACTAATGAAGATGTAACGTATCGAAATGTCGACAAAAGAAATTTGTGGTACAAATTGACTTAAAGGCCGTAAGGGATCATAAATTTGCTAAGGAAAGGACGTGTTGGGAGTAAAAATTGCAGAGGAAGGCCTAGGCTTGAGTGCAGTAAGCAGGTTCAGATTCATACAGGTTGCAGTGGTTATACGGAGGTTGACAGGCTTGCACTGGATAGACTAGCGTAGGTTGCTGCATCAAACCAGTATTCGCACTAAACATCACAACAACAACAACAACGACGACGACGTCGACGACGACGACGAAGACAATCACACCGCGTGATTTAATGTCGCTTGGTGGCGTTGTGAGCACACGAGACAGTAAGGAAGGAACATAAGCGCCGGCCTCTGTCGCCGAGCGGTTCTAGGTGCTTCAGTCTGGAACCGCGTGACTGCTACGGTCGCAGGTTCGTATCCTGCCTCGGGCATGGATGTGTGTGATGTCCTTAGGTTAGTTAGGTTTAAGTAGTTCTAAGTTCTAGGGGACTGATGACCTCAGAAGTTAAGTCCCATAGTGCTCAGAGCCATTTGAACCATTTGACTGATGATCTCTGATGTTAAGTCCCATAGTGCTCAGAACCATTTGAACATAAGGGGAACAGAGAGGCATTGTGATCCAAGGCACAAATGGGGAAGTCCAGTGCCATGAGCGACTTCATCAAAGGGCGGACTGTTTGTTTTGGTTCCTGAGAACGAGCATCTCGGAAACTGCGGACATGGGTGGCTGTTTGCGTGCCACAGTCGCTTTCGACCCCTCGGCATATGAGGATACGTAATGCACCCAGGAAAACTGTCCGAATATGATCGTTTCGGTTATCCAGGTGTTACAGAGTGTGCAAGCATTATGTTCCCCGTCCTGCCGTCGTTATTGTACGACTGTATACCTTCTTCATGCGCGTCTATTCGTGGTGTATTCGGCCCTGACTTCATTTTTACCGATGACAGCGCGTGACCGTATCTAACTCCGGCGGTCGGGAAGCTCTTGGAACGAGAGGGTATTCGGCGACTGGATTGGCCTGACCGGTCCCCCACCTAAATCCCATCGAGCACGTACAGGACCTATAGGAGTCGTATTGCCGCACGGCCACATGCACCAACGACTAGTCAGCAATTGTCAACAGCGCTGGTCGAGGAGTGGAGCGCCCTACCACAAGAGCGCCTTACCAACCTTGTGGCCAGCGTGGAAGAACGTTGGGGAGCATGCATTGCTGTTCGTGGTGATCACACACGCTGTTAAGAACCGTGTCCCGCCATGGGACCTTAAAAAATCGCGGCTACTTCTGTGTAATCATCGTCATTGACTAAAAGTATCATTTCTGTTTGTCTCATTACATATTTCTTGTAGTTACCTTCTGCACTGTGCTATAGCAGTTCTTTCTCTGACTGAAAGTGTCATTTCCGTTTGTCTCCTTGCATATTTCTTATACACTACTGGCCATTAAAATTGCTACACCAAGAAGAAATTCAGATGATAAACGGGTATTCATTGAACAAATATGTTATACTGGAACTGACACGTGATTACATTTTCACGTAATTTGGGTGCATAGATCCTGAGAAATCAGTACCCAGAATAACCACCTCTGGCCGTAATAACGACCTTGATACGCCTGGGCATTGAGTAAAACAGAGCTTGGATGGCCTGAACAGATACAGCTGCCCATGCAGCTTCAACACGGTACCACAGTTCATCAAGAGTAGTGACTGGCGTATTGTGACGAGCCAGTTGTTCGGCCACCATTGACCAGATGTTTTCAAATGGTGAGAGATCTCGAGAATGTGCTGGCCAGGGCATCAGTCGAACATTTTCTGTATCGAGAAAGGCCCGTACAGGACCTGCAACATGAAGTCGTGCATTATCCTACTGAAATGTAGGGTTTCGCAGGGATCAAATGAAGGGTAGAGCCACGGGACGTAACACATCTGAAATGTAACGTCCACCGTTCACAGTGAAGTCAATGCGAACAAGAGGTGACCGAGACGTGTAACCAATGGCACCCAATACCATCATGCCGTGTCATACGCCAAAATAGCGATGACGAATACACGCTTCCAATGTGCGTTCACCACGATGTCGCCAAACACGGATGCGACCATCATGATGCTGTGAGCAGAACCTGGATTCATCCGAAAAAATGACGTTTTGCCATTCGTGCACCCAGGTTCGTCTCTGAGTACACCATCGCAGGCGCTCCTGTCTGTGGTGCAGCTTCAAGGGTAACCGCAGCTGTCCATGCTGCTGCAAACGTCGTCGAACTGTTCGTGCAGATGGTTTTGTCTTGCAAACGTCCCCATCTGTTAACTCAGGGATCGAGACGTGGCTGCACGATCCGTCACACCCATGCGAAATTGATGCCTGTCATCTCGACTGCTAGTGATACGACGCCGTTGGGAACCAGCACGGCGTTCCGCATTACCCTCCTGAACCCACCGATTCCATATTCTGCTAACAGTCATTGGATCTCGACCAGCGCGAGCAGCAATGTCGCGATACGATAAACCGCAATCGCGATAGGCTACAATCCGACCTTTATCAAAGTCGGAAACGTACGCATTTCTCCTCCATACACGAGGCATCACAACAACGTTTTACCAGGCAACGCCGGCCAACTGCTGTTTGTGTATGAAAAATCGGTTGGGAACTTTCCTCATGTCAGCAAAATGGTTCAAATGGCTCTGAGCACTATGGGACTCAACTTCTGAGGTCATCAGTCCCCTAGAACTTAGAACTACTTAAACCTAACTGACCTAAGGACATCACACACATCCATGCCCGAGGCAGGATTCGAACCTGCGACCGTAGCGGTCTCGCGGTTCCAGACTGCAGTCATGTCAGCACGTTGTAGGTGTCGGCACCGACGCCAACCTTGTGTGAATGCTCTGAAAAGCTAACCATTTGCATATCACAGCATCTTCTTCCTGTCGGTTAAATTTCGCGTCTGTAGCACGCCATCTTCTCGGTGTAGCAATTTTAATGGCCAGTAGTGTATAACAGAAAACCGTGCAGACTTGAGAACACTCGAGTACTGCAGAGATACGCAACAGGTGAATGGTGCCGGGTACACTGGATCTTTCTCTCTCTTCTCTTCTCTCTCTCTCTCTCTCTCTCTCTCTCTCTCTCTCTCTCTCTGTCGTGTGGCGGACCGCCCCCGGATGCGATTCATTTCTAAGTGACGCCATTTATGCGACTTGCGTGTCGGTGATGATGAAATGATGATGAGAACAACAAAACACCCCGCCCCTAAGCGGAGAAAATCCAGGATGCGGCCGGGAATCGAATTCTGTCCTGCTTGGCTTCCGTCCAGCCACGCTGACCCCGCAGCTACCGAGGTGGGCGGTAGATTAGATACTTATACTGAACTCACTTATGTTAGGATGCGCGACAAAGGAATTGGCAAGCCTCGAAGTCTCTCCAAAACAGTCATGAAACCTCGAAAATGTGCTGAATATAAATAAAATTGCAGCAGGCAGGAAAGCCCTTACCATAACGTGGTTGCCAAACAATCACTGATAATCACATCCATTAAATATCTGGCGTGTGCATATGGAACGATTTAAAATGGAACGACTACGTAAAATCAATCTCAGGAAAGGCAGATGCTGGCCAGATATTCAGTGAAAGAATACTCAGGGAGCGTAGTTCAGTCACAAAGGAATATTGCTCGTTAATCTAAATCGCTTACCAGTAAGGCTGATCGAGGAAACAGACAAGATCCAAAGAAGACCAACGCGTTTCGTCACAGGTTCGTCTACTACACACGAAAGCATCACGGAGATGTTCTTCCAAACCACGGTGGCAGACGCTATTAGAGAGATGTTGTGCATAGCGATGAGGTTTACTGTTAAAATTCCGAGACCGTATATTCCTATAAGAGTCAACCAATATACAAGTATTGCTTCCTCTCACGTGCATCTCGCGTAAAGACCACGGAGGTGAAATTAGAGAGATAGGAGCTCACACGGAGACTTACCAAAAGCCGTTTTTCCCGCCAAGAATTCGCGACTGGAGCGGGAAAAGGGTTAAGTGACAGTGGCACACACTCGAATAAACATCATAAGGAGGTAATAAATTCTTGTTTTTGTGGGAATCCACAGCTTCCAAATGCTTAATAAAAGAAAACATGACTGTAGTGGGCTATAATGAAAATGGTAGCACGATTTAAATAATGATTGTTTACATTACAGCCCACTACGGACCATGTTTTCTTTTATTAACCATAAGGTGGCTTGAGGAGTATAGATGTGGATGTAGAGGTAGATGTGCATGTAATGTAGAGGTGTTTTAGTCTCTTTCTTTATTTGGTGTAACTTTACACCAGTTATATTTTATTGTAAACGTTAGCGTAAATCCAACATTTTCTTCCGGTATAAATATCTTTTAATAGCAATTAGAACAATAATAGATTGTGTTGTAGTGATACTTTCATGTCAAGTGTATTGTAGAAGAGATTCAAGAGGACAGGTTGAATGTTGCCTGTTGTATAGCCACTTTCAATTTTCAATTACATTTTCACTTTGTTTCGTGAACTGGTCTTTGCAGAAACAATGCAGAGATGATTCTGTACCATAATCAGCTACCACAGACAGTCACGATCTTTACTGTGTTCTGTCTTTGAGGTTTGGGCGGAAGCATAGTCACGCCTCTTCCAGGCGGGTCAACCAACTGACGTTTAGCCAGTACGCTAGCACGCGATGTGGTAGCTTTTCAGAGGACTCTGCTCTGGTTCCTGGCTCTGTGCGGCAAGGATGCGATGTTTTTTCTCGGCTACGTGCGGAATGCGGTGTCGCTAGCTAACAGTTTTGGTGGGACGGCTCAGATTGTAACCTCCCCACAGATAAATAATATTATATATCATTCAGATTAGGTGTAACCTCCCAACAGTTAAAAAATATAATAACCTCCCAACAGTAAAAATATTATTATATAATTCACGTTCAGCGTAACCTTCCACAGATAAATTCCGTAAACTACCAATAGTAAAAACGTGACTAACCTCCTAATTAAATTGTGGCTCACCTATAACCTTTCAGTAACTGACTGTGAATTTAAACTGGTAAATTTTGGACGTCAGCAGTGCTGCGTCATGGCCCTGAAAGATCATACTGAATAAATTGATAATTCTTACCTCGATAAGTTCGCTGGATAACGCATATATATCTTCTCCTATAAGAAATTTTTCTGCCACAGCTCAGTGCAATGCTGGCCAATAGATTTATCATGTATAAAAAGAAACAACTGATTAGTCTTTAGAATAATCAGGATGACCATGGTATGGAGAAATTAGTAAAATCCTTAAATTGAGTTGAATGATTGTCAAAACTTAATTTTTATAAGAGAGATTATTATTAAGAGATTTCTTTTTTTAAAATCATTTACATGGGACTTGATATAACAATACTACATATGCGCGAGGCTGCTTTTACCTTATACTACAACGCTCAGGCACCGCCATCGCTCCACACGACCGGCCCAGCCAACTCGATACACCAGACTGCTAGCTACTACTTACTCCTACTGCTACACAGGTCCTACTGCATACAACACTGCTCTCTGGTCTGAGATTCTCTTGTAGGTTACATTTCGCAGGCAGTGCGTGAGCAATCCATCGAAATTACATCTGCTCGATTGCGCTAGCACAAATTCCTTAATCATGGACCTCTTACAAGGCTATTGGGTTTATCTGCAGCCACTGCCTATTCGCGAAGTGAATTCGTTAGGCACTAGTGAAGTATTTATGTTACATTATCAGAGCTTCCCTGATTTAAGTAGGGAAGTTGCTATGTTTGCCGCGATCGAAGACATGCTCTTGGTACAACATCTGAATCTGCCATTCAGTTTAATTTGATAAACATTTTGTCCTGCGTATGAGCCTTGCTCAACATGTTGCGTTCGTATCAAGTTTAATTGCCACGTGTCTCTATGATGCTAAGAGGCTATGTATTACTCTGTCCGCTTGCTTTTGAGTTAATCACACTTTCTTTAATTTATTCTTCCTTGGTCAATACCGTATGAGAATAACATTGACCAGCGGAAAAATGCTCTTACCGGAGCACAAAAAAAGGCTTATACGCTCCATTTTAAAACACTGACTGAAAAGTGGAGTACCAGCTGCCTCATTCTACTTTCCTCAGCACCTTTGGCATGCGAACATATTCGCGCTCTTTTTAACGTCCAACTCACCTCTCACTCCTTCGTTCTGCCCTTCTCCTACTGTCTCCCTCTTGCTCTCTCTCACTGCTAATACCTCATTCCTCCCTTCCTACTACTCCTGTTTCTTCTCACTGTCAGTGTCTGCCTCTTCCTTGTTGTCATGGTCAGATACTTGGTCTCTCATTATAACTGGCTCTCACCCACTTCCACTTTCTCTTTCTGTTTATTGCTCCCCCTCCCCCCCCCCCTTCCCCCCTCCCCCCCCCTCCCCTCCGCTGTCTCCTTCAATCTTCTGGTCGCACTGTTCTATCACTGTCAACTTCAGTCCGGAACCGCGCAACTGCTACGGTCGCAGGTTCGAATCCTACCTCGGGCATCGATGTATGTGATGTCCTTAGGTTAGTTAGGTTTAAGTAGTCCTAAGTTCTAGGGGACTGATGACCTCAGATGTTAAGTCCCATAGAGCTTAGAGCCATTTGAACCATTTATAGAACATATTAGATAGCGCACAGTCGCATGGGTACCGATTCAATAGCCATTAGACGAAAGTGTGTTGCAAGACGCAAACTTTTCCCCGATGTTTGAAACTTTGGTAACTAATGTGTACCGTTGAAGCTGTCTCACATCTCATGTGGCAACTGCTGTTAGAAACACTGCATTACACGTCCCCGTTCCCTTTCTCTGCATGGGTCTCACAGCCAGTAACATGAGTTTTTGACGTAGATGCTTCTCCTACAGAGGCAGCACGTGTATCAACAGACGTGTATCTATCCAGTAGTTCACAACCAGTTACGAACAGAGTGATTTCCGCAATGTTTTATAGTACATCTTAATGAAAATTAAGGAAAAGTAATAATTGTGCATTGTCACTGGGCCGTTTCTAACAAACAGTATTTCTTTCCCGCTATTAGAGAGACCAACTGTTATACTTCTGATCATTTGATATGAACATTGTATCAATTTTCTTGCTAACATGTCGCGCAACATTGAAAGTAGTAAGCCGCGTACCACAATCAACTCGCAGAAAATTGATTTGCAAAATTCAGCAGACAACAATAATTTTGGATCATACAGTTGCTAATAACAGTCAGCTTAATTTAGATCAATAAAACAGGACGTTGTTACGTCCCGTTTGGACAGTTAGAGTAAAATTAACACCGACAGTTATGAATCAGACCTGATTCTAAATCTGAATAACAATATTTTTTCATATTTGAACTTTTCTTTCCCTGAAGACACCCAAAACTCGATATTAAGTATTGCAAATTCAGCTCCATTGAAAACCACAGCCTCTCAAAAAATTCAAAATTTTCCAGACTCTATAGTCATACAACCGGTTCATCACTCATCAAACATTACGAACTCTTTGCAGAACAATGACCTCCGTTTTCTGTTTCAGCAGTTATTACAAGAAAATAACAAAACAATGGCAAACCAATTTGGCACTTTACTCAAATCTGTTCAAAATGAACCAGCAAAACAATAAAAGAAAACGCAGAATTACTTGAAAGGAATTTAATCAAAAAAAGGAAAACAGAAATACTGTTTGTAACTTCTAGGATCGAGGAAATTGCAGCAACAAACGCACACACACACACACAGTTAGAACTATGTTTTTCGCAAAGAGAGGCTGAGGTGGACGAAAAGCTTAAATCAATCACTGATACATACCGCCAAGACAAAGATTTAGCTATTGCTTAGATCAAAATGGTAGTTTGTTGCACCGTCGTGACCAAATTACAAAAGAAGCCACACATACATTCGGAACAGATACAACAAATAGAAACTGACCCAAAAATGATCGATTCTACAACGAAGGAGCAGTGCGAAACGCTGATCTGGGGTCGACGACCTTTCAAGTAAAGTAACTCAGTTACAGCTAAATGCAGATAATCAGTCAGATGGAACCCAACCGGTACACTTTACATAAGCAGAGGAATACCAATCGCTAGAAAATTTTAAGCAAGAGCATATGACACTTAACAGGCATATCAAGCAAGAAGTGAACAAAACTCACACTCATCTTGTAGAAAATGAAAAGAGATTAAGTTCTCAGGATTGTACTCACAACTGCACAGAAAACAACAACGAACGCGAAATGGAAAATATTCAACAGCAATATTTAAGCGAACATTTGAGAGAAAGAGACTTCGCACAAACACACGGACATTCTCACACTTACTACAATACACAAAATTCTTACGATACACAGAGACGCGACAGTTTTGACGCTGTGTCGCCTGGCGGCTTGCTTGGACCATCTCTGCTTTTCAAGATGCACTGTTAACCCTGACATGAGGATGTGGAGTGACAGAAGTCATAAGTAGTAGTACGGAATAGCAGTTATACACTGAGCAAGAGGAATACGTTCTTCTATTGATTAATTGTTTGAGATGAGGTGAGTGCAACATTTTGAGAAGAATATTTTGTTATGATTATTTTGGAGAGTAATAGAAGAGGATTTCATTTAAGGTAATTGATTTCAGATTTTATACTCTATTGCAGTGGCTCGTAGTCACACACTCTTGATTCAGGCAGCCAGGGAATTGAATATAGGGAAAGAAACACTACCGTGCGTAATTTTCATTTTGAATTTGGGGGTAGCAATAACCGTTCAATACTTATCGTCATTTTTATGAGCTGCATTTTTGAAAGGATCTCATTTGATGTTAAGGGCTACTTCCGTTTGTCCACACAAGGATTTTATTTATTTATTTTTTATCTATTAATGTTTGTGAACCAAAGAAAGAAATAATTTTTCAATGTGGATCATTTCTAATCAGAAAACTAATTACAGTTGACGCCGTAATTTATCTCAAGTCTTTACCCGCATCCGAAGTCCACGCCAAAATATGAGTTATCATTTTTACTTATTCCAATTTATTGTGAGCCAAGTATGCTTTGCCTTAAAAAAAAAAAAGCGAGAGAGCTTATTCCGCCAGGTGCACCTCAGCAATTAGTTGTAGCTCAGCAAATGCGAAGCTGTTTCAAGACCAGTGCAATGACTCGGTGTTTCCATTGTACAACATTAAGCCAAAATTAAATAATAAAAGAAGGGAACCTCGAATTCTTCCAGGGCCAGTTTATGTTTAAGCAGACAAAAAAACGGATCGGCACTTTCCAATTACTTTCTCACTGTCAGTTTTTGCAACACATTCTCACAGTCGAATTCTTATGTACAAAGCTTACGAATTCTAATGCTAAAATGTACGTTAGCTTATAGATTGCTTGCACTACCAACAAACAAAAACTTAAGTTGATAACAAGTAGCATATTATTTTTATAATACTAACTTTCAGAATATCATTATCTGCATAATCGAAAGCCTTGGAGAGATCACAAAAATTACCAACAGGCGATGTATTATTATTTAAGGCTTGTACTGCTTGACGAACCATGGACCTTGCCGTTGGTGGGGAGGCTTGCGTGCCTCAGCGATACAGATAGCCGTACCGTAGGTGCAACCACAACGGAAGGGTATCTGTTGAGAGGCCAGACAAACATGTGGTTCCTGAAGAGGGGCAGCAGCCTTTTCAGTAGTTGCAAGGGCAACAGTCTGGATGATTGACTGATTTGGCCTTGTAACAATAACCAAATCGGCCTTGCTGTGCTGGAACTGCGAACGGCTGAAAGCAAGGGGAAACTACGGCCGTAATTTTTCCCGAGGGCATGCAGCTTTACTGTATGATTAAATGATGATGGCGTCCTCTTGGGTAAAATATTCCGGAGGTAAAATAGTCCCCCATTCGGATCTCCGGGCGGGGACTACTCAAGAGGATGTCGTTATCAGGAGAAAGAAAACTGGCGTTCTACGGATCGGAGCGTGGAATGTCAGATCCCTCAATCGGGCAGGTAGGTTAGAAAATTTAAAAAGGGAAATGGATAGGTTACAGTTAGATATAGTGGGAATTAGTGAAGTTCGGTGGCAGGAGGAACAAGACTTCTGGTCAGATGACTACAGGGTGTAAGTAGGCTGTTTATGTTTTCTGTATGTAAGTAGGCTGTTTAGGTTTTTTTATTGGTAACGCCACCTCTGTATGAAAATCACTGGCTGTGCTGTGTGCAGTCTGTGGCTGCTTTGCATTGTTGTAATACTCGCCATTGTAGTGTTAGGCAGCTGGCTGTGAACAGCGCATAGCGTTGCGCAGTTGGAGGTGAGCCGCCAGCAGTGGTGGATGTGGGGAGAGAGATGGCGGAGTTTTGTAATTTGTCATGAACTGCTATATTTATATATGATGATATCAAGGTAAATACATTGTTTGTTCTCTATTAATATCTTTCATTTGCTAACTATCCCTATCAGTAGTTAGTGCCTTCCATAGTTTGAATCTTTTATTTAGCTGGCAGTAGTGGCGCTCGCTGTATTGCAGTAGCTTGAGCAGCGAAGATTTTTGTAAGGTAAGTGATTTGTGAAAGGTATAGTTTAATGTTAGTCAGGGCCATTCTTTTGTAGGGAATTTTGAAAGTCAGATTGCGTTGCGCTAACAAAATATTGTGTGTCAGTTTAAGCACAGTCTTGTAGAATTGTTGAAAGGGGACGTTTCAAGGGTTATAAACACAAAGTCAAATAGGGGTAATGCAGGAGTAGGTTTAATAATGAATAGGAAAACAGGAATGCGGGTAAGCTACTACAAACAGCATAGTGAACGCATTATTGTGGCCAAGATAGATACGAAGCCCACACCTACTACAGTAGTACAAGTTTATATGCCAACTAGCTCTGCAGATGACGAAGAAATTGAAGAAATGTATGATGAAATAAAATAAATTATTCAGATTGTGAAGGGAGACGAAAATTTAATAGTCATGGGTGACTGGAATTCGAGTGTAGGAAAAGTGAGAGAAGGAAACATAGTAGGTGAATATGGATTGGGGCTAAGAAATGAAAGAGGAAGCCGCCTGGTAGAATTTTGCACAGAGCACAACTTAATCATAGCTAACACTTGTTTTAAGAATCATGATAGAAGGTTGTATACATGGAAGAACCCTGGAGATACTAAAAGGTAACAGATAGATTATATAATGGTAAGACAGAGATTTAGGAACCAGGTTTTAAATTGTAAGACATTTCCAGGGGCAGATGTGGACTCTGACCACAATGTATTGGTTATGACCTGTAGATTAAAACTGAAGAAACTGCAAAAAGGTGGGAATTTAAGGAGATGGGACCTGGATAAAATGAAAGAACCAGAGGTTGTACAGAGTTTCAGGAAGAGCGTAAGGGAACAATTGACAGAAACGGAGGAAAGAAATACAATAGAAGAAGAATGGGTAGCTTTGAGGGATGAAATAGTGAAGGCAGCAGAGGATCAAGTAGGTAAAAAGACGAGGGCTAGTAGAAATCCTTGGGTAACAGAAGAAATATTGAATTTAATTGATGAAAGGAGAAAATATACAAATGCAGTAAATGAAGCAGGCAAAAAGGAATACAAACGTCTCAAAACGAGATCGACAGGAAGTGCAAAATGGCTAAGCAGGGTTGGCTAGAGGACAAATGTAAGAATGTAGAGGCTTATCTCACTAGGGGTAAGATAGATACTGCCTACAGGAAAATTAAAGAGACCTTTGGAGAGAAGAGAACCACTTGTATGAATATCAAGAGCTCAGATGGCAACCCAGTTCTAAGCAAAGAAGGGAAGGCAGAAAGATGGAAGGAGTATATAGAGCGTCTGTACAAGGGCGATATACTTGAGGACAATATTATGGAAATGGAAGAGGATGTAGATGAAGATGAAATGGGAGATAAGATACTGCGTGAAGAGTTTGACAGAGCACTGAAAGACCTGAGTCGAAACAAGGCCCCGGGAGTAGACAACATTCCATTAGAACTACTGACAGTCTTGGGAGAGCCAGTCCTGACAAAACTCTACCATCTGGTGAGCAAGATGTATGAAACAGGCGAAGTGCCCTCAGACTTCAAGAAGAATATAATAATACCAATCCCAAAGAAAGCAGGTGTTGACAGATGTGAAAATTACCGAACAATCAGTTTAATAAGCCACAGCTGCAAAATACTAACACGAATTCTTTACAGACGAATGGAAAAACTAGTAGAAGCTGACCTCGGGGAAGATCAGTTTGGATTCCGTAGAAATACTGGAACACGTGAGGCAATACTGACCTTACGACTTATCTTAGAAGAAAGATTAAGGAAAGGCAAACCTACGTTTCTAGCATTTGTAGACTTAGAGAAAGCTTTTGATAATGTTGATTGGAATACTCTCTCTCAAATTCTAAAGGTGGCAGGGGTAAAATACAGGGAGCGAAAGGCTATTTACAATTTGTACAGAAACCAGATGGCAGTTATAAGAGTCGAGGGACATGAAAGGGAAGCAGTGGTTGGGAAGGGAGTAAGACAGGGTTGTAGCCTCTCCCCGGTGTTATTCAATCTGTATATTGAGCAAGCAGTAAAGGAAACAAAAGAAAAATTCGGAGTAGGTATTAAAATCCATGGAGAAGAAATAAAAACTTTGAGGTTCGCCGATGACATTGTAATTCTGTCAGAGACAGCAAAGGACTTGGAAGAGCAGTTGAACGGAATGGACAGTGTCTTGAAGGGAGGATATAAGATGATATAGATTAGGAAATAAGACACTTAAAATAGTAAAGGAGTTTTGCTATTTGGGAAGCAAAATAACTGATGATGGTCGAAGTAGAGAGGATATAAAATGTAGACTGGCAATGGCAAGGAAAGCGTTTCTGAAGAAGAGAAATTTGTTAACTTCGAGTATAGATTTAAGTGTCAGGAAGTCATTTCTAAAAGTATTTGTATGGAGTGTAGCCATGTATGGAAGTGAAACATGGACAGTAAATAGTTTGGACAAGAAGAGAATAGAAGCTTTCGAAATGTGGTGCTACAGAAGAATGCTGAAGATTAGATGGGTAGATCACATAACTAATGAGGAAGTATTGAATAGGATTGGGGAGAAGAGAAGCTTGTGGCACAACTTGACCAGTAGAAGGGATCGGTTGGTAGGACATGTTCTGAGGCATCAAGGGATCACCAATTTAGTATTGGAGGGCAGTGTGGAGGGTAAAAATCGTAGGGGGAGACCAAGAGATGAATACACTAAGCAGATTCAGATGGATGTAGGTTGCAGTAGGTACTGGGAGATGAAGAAGCTTGCACAGGATAGAGTAGCATGGAGAGCTGCATCAAACCAGTCTCAGGACTGAATACCACAACAACAACAACAACTGCTTGACGAGTGACTGTGTAAATAGAATTCTGATCTGAAACTTTGAACATAGCTGCTAGGGTTCAGTGACCGTGTCAGAATTATATCAGAACAAATAAGTCCTCGGTCACAAATATTAAGTCGAAATTGACCAGGCTTCGACGCTACTATGAGCGTCGTCTTCAGAATTAGACTAACTGTTCCGAAAAAAAAATCTAAGCCGGAAAGGCGACGTCATGAAAAGTTGTAAATAAGATAAGATGGCGAGCCGCTAACTATTAAACAGCTTTTTTTTCCAAGGAATTGATAAAGATGTCGGCAAGGATGCCGGCTAAAGGGTTGCCCATAGCGATTCCATCAGATTGCTGGTACTGTTGTCCATGGAAAAAAAGCTGTTTAACCGTTTCTCAGCCGCTTCACTAGGTATCCTTTCTTACACAAAATACGTTGATGATATTCTAGTCATCTAAACGGACCCGCCGATAGCATTGATCATATATTTAAACTTTTTAACGACCTCCATGAAAAAATCACTTTCACTATTGAACTCGAAAACGAATACCGACAATTACATTATTTAGACTTTACGCTTACAACAGAAGAGAATAACATCACTTTCAATATTTTTCGAAAGGAAACATACTGACCAAATCGTGCCTGCTTCCTCCTTTCATCCACAGTCTCAAAAAATGGCCTTTTTTCACTCTGCCGCCCACCGAGCCACCTCTATACCACTTTCAACAGAAAAGTTTAATGAGGAGATTAATTTACTTAAAACCATAGCAGTCAATAATGAATATACGCCTAACATAGTGGACGATATCCTCAAAGAGAAAACTGCAAGAACTACTACGCTCAACACCTCACGCGCGGAAGTTAACCCAAAAAAAAACGCTTTTCTGTTCCTTTCGCAGGACCCATTTCCTATCAGATTCAGCGCATGCTTCGCAACAAATACAACTGCAATGTTGTCTTCTCTACTAATAACAATCTGAAGAGAAATTTCATTCATAATTTGAAATCCATTCGCTCCCCTACAGAAAGTTCTGGCGTTTATAAGATCACCTGTGATACCTGGTCCTCCTATTTATATAGGGCAAACTGGACGTGCTTTCACCATCAGATATAAAGAACATCTTTTGAGAAAAAACGGCACCAGTAACCTAAATTCATCCTTTACCGATCATCTCTTAATTACTGGACACGTTCCTCAAGCCATTGGCGATAGCAATATTCTGCATACCGAAAAGAAGGGGCGTAGGTTAGATGTTTTAGAGGAATTGGAGATTTTCAAACATCTGTCTCTTCATGATGGCCTCATTCTCAACGAACAGCTGCAGCTGCGAAATAAAAGCTTTTTCGAATGTATAAAGCCGTTGCTTGATCTTTGATTCAGATTTCCTCTTGCAGTTTGCCGAAATGTTATTTTCCTATTACGTCTTTACTGTTTTCTTGTATGTCATAAGTGACGTTTTTTTACGTTACAAAATGTATCTCTGCTTAAAGCAGATAAATATGCAACTTCATCTTTTTATTATTAGTGCTTACATTATGCCTGAATCAGCTTCATCACAATTTCATGTGTCTAATTTTGAATGTACAATAGCCTAGTTGTTTCTGCGGCTACTAGATGGCTCTCGTAGCAACACCATGTTTACTTGCCCACACTTTCTAACATGGGCACCTCTGTTTTGTTGCAACCCGTGTTCACTCAGGTACGAGCAGCCCTTAGCGGCTCGTCATCTCATCTTATTTACAACTTTTCATGACGTCGCCTTTCCGGCTTGGATTTTTTTTTCAGAATATGATTCGTAACGTACTGCATCTCTTTCCAGTCAGTACACACTTTAGTTTATTAATGCCTTATATACCTATTATGTTTTAGAAAAGTTAGTTTAATTCTGAAGACGACGCTCATAGTAGCGTCGAAGCCTGGTCAATTTTTACTTAATATTTGTGACCGAGGGCTTATTTGTTCTGATATAATTCTGATCTGAGTCGATCAACCTTCCTGGAATCAAAACTGTGAAATGCTAAGAGTTTGTTTGCACTTAAGTGTGCGACTACTCTTGAGTTCATTACTTTTTCGAATATTTTGGAAAAAGACGTCTGTAAGAAAATGACGATAATTGTTTTAAATCTGTCCTGTCACGTTTCTTATGAAGTGGCTTAATAATTACATATTTTAACTTGTCTGGAAAAATTCCCTTTGCCAGTGATGCATTGAATATACAGAATCACTAAGGACACTACTTATTATCTTACAAAACATTTCAAAAGTCTGTTTCATATACGATCATTCCCACAAGAGCTTTCGTATATTTAGAATTTTATTTATTACAGTGAAAGATGTTGTTGCTATTTCTAGATGCTACATGCGAGGAATGTGTCTTGAAGGTTTGTCCGACGTTTTCGTTACACGTCGTATATTTATATCTTAAGCTGATTAAAACAAGAGTTGCAATGAGGGAGTGGGAATCAAACAGCAATTGTAATATTGCAGTGAGGAACAAAATGGACTGTGGGCTGTGGCAGCGCGACCTTGTTCATGAAGGGAGAGACGCAGAGAAGGCTCTGAGGCGCCTCCCCAGATGCTTGCGACTCTGCGGGAGGCGCACACCGTTAGCCGTATGCAGTGAACACAAGGCGAGCAGCAGTGTGCAGCCTGGTGCAGGACGCCATGCCAGCGCATATTTTGTGTGCCCGGGAGAGGACGCGCCAGCTGCCGGTGCTAGCTCAACCATGCCCTTCACGCAACGGCCAAAAAGAGGGCTGCGCAGCTCCAAAATTACCAGTCGCACAGCGATCCGCTGCAATGAAAACAAAAAAAAGCACGTGCAGTACACCATTTTCGCACTTTTCACTGTGGTACAGCCGCGGCATCACGAATATTGCTGGCAAAAAGCTGTGAATCCGGAACAAATAGTTTGTTTTTAAAGCATATTTCCTACCTACGTACGGTAAATGAAACCTATAATGGGGAATCAGAACAAGGCAGGTGGGAAAAGGTAAGTTAAATGTTATTTCAAAAGCAATCGCCGCAGCAGTCAATACATTTATCCCACTGGAAGACAATACGGTCAGTGCCTTCCTGAAAGTAAGTATTCTATTACCTACGGAAGCATGATTGTATCCTGATATGCACCTCTTCGCCGAAGCAAATCGACGGCCAGGAGTGTCTTACGATGGTCCCCCTGGTCGAGAAATGGAAAGCCGTACCACAAGAACTCCTTACTCACATTGTGGCCACCATGGGAACGCGTTGTGGAGTATGCATCGTTGTCCGCGGTATTTCATCACACACCTTATTAACAACATGTCCCGTCTTTCATCTCCCACATACGAGGAATATGTCTTGCAAGTCTGTCCGTACGTTTTCGTTACACCTCCACTGGCCATTAAAATTGCTACACCACGAAGATGACGTGCTACAGACGCGAAATTTAACCGACAGGAAGAAGATGCTGTGATATGCAAATGATTCGCTTTTCAGAGCATTCACCCAAGGTTGGCGCCGGTGGCGACACCTACAACATGCTGACATGAGAGAAGTTTCCAACCGATTTCTCATACACAAACAGCAGTTCAAAGGCATTGCCTAGTGAAACGTTCTTGTGATGCTTCGTGTAAGGAGGAGAAATGCGTACCATCACGTTTCCGACTTTGATAAAGGTTGGATTGTAGCCTATCGCGATTGCTGTTTGTCGTATCGCGACATTGCTGCTCGCTTTGGTCGAGATCCAATGACTGTTAGCAGAATATGGAATCGGTGGATTCAGGAGGGTAATACGGAACGCCGTGCTGGTTCCCAACGGCCTCGTACCACTAGCAGTCGAGATGACAGGCATCTTATCCACATGGCTGCAACGGATCGTGCAGCCACATCTCGATCCCTGAGTCAACAGATGGGGACTTTTGCAAGACAACAACCATCTGCACGAACAGTTCGACGACGTTTTGCAGCAGCATGGACTATCAGCTCAGAGACCATGGCTGCGGTTACCCTTGACGTTGCATCAAAGACAGAAATGCCTGCGATGGTGTACTCAACGACGAACGTGGGTGCACGAATGGCAAAACGTCATTTCTTCGGATGAATCCAGGTTCTATTTACAGCATCATGATGGTCGCATCCGTGTTTGGCGACATCGCGGTGAACGCACATTGGAAGCGTGTATTCGTCATCGCCATACTGGCGTATCACCCAGCGTGATGGTATGCGGTGCCACTGGTTACACGTCTCGGTCACCTCTTGTTCGCATTGACGCCACTTTAGCAGTGGACGTTACGTTTCAGATGTGTTACGACCAGTGGCTCTACCCTTCATTCGATCCCTGCGAAACCCTACATTTCAGCAGGATGATGCACGACTTCATGTTGCAGGTCCTGTACGGGCCTTTCTAGATGCAGAAAATGTTCGACTGCTGCCCTGGCCAGCACATTCTCCAGATCTCTCACCAATTGAAAACGTCTGGTCAATGGTGGCCGAGCAACTGGCTCGTCACTATACGCCAGTCTCTACTCTTGATGAACTGTGGTATCGTGTTGAAGCTGCATGGGCAGCTGTACCTGTACACGCCATCCAAGCTCTGTTTTACTCAATGCCCAAGCGTATCAAGGCCGTTATTACGGCCAGAGGTGGTTGTTCTGGGTACTGATTTCTCAGGATCTATGCACCCAAATTGCGTGAAAAAGTAATCACATGTCAGTTCTAGTATAATATATTTGTCCAATGAATACCCGTTTATCATCTACATTTCTTCTTGGTGTAGCAATTTTAATGGCCAGTAATGTATATGGAAGTAGCGTTTGGAGAGATCGCAACTGTGTCGTGGGTGTGTAAGTGCTCCCCAGCGAAACTGCTGCAGCTTAGTCGAAACAACAGGCACGGCAGCTCCGGAAAAGTCATGCCGACCTTTGTCTTTGACTACAAGGGCTCGTTGACTTCCTGTAACACGGCGCCCTAATTAACGCACGGCGGTACATGGACACTCTGCAAAAATTGAAGCGCGCCATCGAGTACGAACGCCCAGGAATGTTGATGGAGGGCATCGTCCTCTAGCAGGATAATGCTTGCCCACGGATTGCCAAGATTGTTTTGACTACGCTGCAGAAATTTCGCTGGGAAGATCTTCCACATCCTCCATACAGTCCTGATCACTCCTCGCGCGATTTACATATTTTTGGAACCCTGAAGAAAGACATTCGTGGCTGTCGATTTGCTTCGGGCGAAGAGATGCACACCTGAGTACAATCACGGTTGTCTAGGTAACCGCAAATAGTTTTCCGTGAAGGTATTGAGCGTATTGCCTCACAGTGGAATAAATGTATTAACGTTTATGGCGATTACTTTTTTCCATCTGTTTCGTTCATACTTGACTGTCCCCGACATAAATGCAGCCCAGTCGTACGTAAGTCATACCTGTGGCTATTACTTTTAACTGATAGTTACGGAGAAGAATATGTTGTAACCAGCACTGCTTTACACGTGTTTAAATGTATTGTAATCTGCATCGAAGCTGTACTCTATCAGGTAGACCTGAGATCTCCCTATGGTGTCTTTGATTTTGTTCTTTCCTCTTCTCCTTCAAGCATTAGACCAGTTGGTCCGTTGCGACTTCTTGCCCCAATTATCTTCTCTTGTGTCTACCAGTATGTCTTCTTCCTTTAGGCTCCGTACTGTAACAGATGGTTTGGAATGCATTCAACGTCCATTCTTTCTACATGTTCTTTCTCTTCTTTCCTGTATGCCTTAATCTTTTTATTTAAGTTTTACATACCTACATTCTGGTGGATGGTCTCTTCTTGTTACTCCCTGGACTATTCTCAAAAATTTCATCTCGGTTGCTTAGTGCCTGGTATGTGTTCTAGAGTTCATAGTACAGTTTTCATTTTCATGTGCTCGACAAGGAACCGCTATAATTTCATAAAATTTTTTTCACTGTGCCCTTTCGCACGTTTCCCCTGAGCTTTCTTTTAATGGTGCCACACATCTTATTGAAACTCTCAGTCTTCTGCTCGATATCGACTTTGCCAAGATATGATATTTCACAGCCCAAGAATCTGAAGGCGTTTATTTGTTCAGTGGTTTTCTTTTCTAATATGAATTTACATATTGAAGATTGTGAACCTTGTAATGCCATGGCCTTTGTTTTATTTGTCGACATTCTAAATATTCTGCTGCTTTGTTATTTTACATAATTCATATAATAAGTTTTCTTCATTATCCGAAACTAGAATCTAGTCTTCGGCAAACATAAGAATTTCGATAAAATTTCTTCCCTCGAAACTGAGTCCTTTATTAATATTTTGTTGGACGATATTGCTAAATGTTTACCATTACATTTATCTATGTTCCTGTGGATATACTTTAGATAACATCTGATCGATTTAGTGGTAGTCCTCTTTTTTCCATTATATTCCATAGTTTTCCTTCATAAACATTATCAAAAATTTTACTATAGTCTACGAAGACTATGTAGATTTTTAAATTATACTGTATTCGTTTTACTATTATTTGTTTTATTCAGAAAATCTCATCTGAGCAGGACCTTTCTTTCCGAAAAACTGTCTGTCCTTCGAGTACTATGCTATCAACGATGTCTCCAATTCTGCTTACTATTACCTTCGCGAATATTTTGTACGCAGTGTTTAAGAGACTTATTGCTCTAGAATTTACACAGTATATTCTTGATCCTCTTTTAAGGATGGATTTTCTATTGCTTTCTTCCATTCCGTTGGTATTTTCCATTGTTGCCAACATTGATTTTAAAAAATTGAAATGCTATACTTAGCTTCTTATGACGTGTAGTCCTCTTTTTTCCATTATTTTCCATAGTTTTCCTTTATGAACATTATCAAAAAATTTACTATAGTCTACGAAGACTATGTAGATTTTTAAATTATACTGTATTCGTTTTACTATTATTTGTTTTATTCAGAAAATCTCATCTGAGCAGGACCTTTCTTTCCGAAAAACTGTCTGTCCTTAGAGTACTATGCTATCAACGACGTCTTCAATTGTGTTTACTATTACCTTCACGAATATTTTGTATGCAGTATTTAAGAGACTTATTGCTCTAGAATTTACACAGTATATTCTTGATCCTCTTTTAAGAATGGATTTTACTATTGCTTCCTTCCATTCCGTTAGTATTTTCCATTGTTACCAACATTGATTTAAAAAAATTAAAGTGCTATACTTAGCTTCTTATGACGTTCCATATTTACACGTTCTATATTTAGATTATCCGTTGCAGGAACTTTTTGGTTTTTACAACCTTGTATGTCCTCGTGAAGTTCCTTAAATTGTGTTTTATCAAATTCAAATTCCGAAAGGGATCTGTTTATTCCTACTTCTTCATTCTCCTCCTCTTGTGAGCACATATTCGTAGTTAACTTGTTGATTTGATATGACGTTAATACGAGCCCTTACTAATAACATAGATTCCCAAATCCACAATTCCCGTGAATATACAGTACATACCTTGTACTCAGTTGTTGCTATCGTTGAAGGTCCATGTCTTCAGTTTCGATTAAAGTGCTTTTAATTTTATAAATGATGAACAAAACTTGGTGTAATGTTTGTTTGTCTTCCAAAATAACTCTCTCGATACATCAATGTTGGCACCTTCACACTAGACAAAAACGATACAGCGCCATCTTGGAAACACACGCACATATGTGGCTAACAAAGTGTCTGCTTTATACACCCGTTGACACAGTGTCAAGACTCTCACCACAACTGATCGCACCACAGATGCCCGAGTGCTCCCTTCAGCTCAGCCTGTCGCTTTTACTCCAGTGAGTTGTGACGTCATTCCCGTGCCATCGAACAAGCCCTGCATCCGAGAATCAACTTACGTATCGCGTTACTTTAACCCTTAAGGGTGTCGTGTTGGTAAAATTACATTGCTTCCCATGTTGGGAAGAATACCATGCCCATAATATTACGGACACAACATCTTAGTGAGGACTGCCACGCCCTTGATGTTACGGACAGCTTTCCACATTTAACTGTTACCTCTCATGAGTAATATTAGTCGTCCAGCATATAAGAGAAGGCACTGATACACTGCTAGTACACATTTCTGCTAGTATGGTCACGTCAATGCATCAAATAATCGAAAGAATCAAACTAATTGCATTCTCGAAGAATCTGAAAATGACAGTAGAGATCGTTTTGATGCTAATGACAAGGATAAAGATACCATCTACAATTTATCTGATTCAGATAAGAAAGAAATCATCCTAGGCGACATTCCTAAATTTATTGCATTCGTTTTGCATATGAATGTTAGGCGTTGCAGATCAGCGTGTAAGTAGGCTATTTAGGCTTATATGTTGGTAACGTCACGTAGCGCTCTGTATGAAAATCACTGACTGTGTTGTGTACAGTCTCTGGCTGGTTGGCATTGTTGGAATATTCACTATTGTAGTGTTGGGAAGCTAGATGGGAACAGCTTGTAGCGATGCGCAGTTGGAGGTGAGCCGCCAGCAGTGGTGGATGTGGGGAGAGAGATGGCGGAGTTTTGAGAGAGGACGATCTGGACGTGTGTCCGTCAGAAAAAGAAAATCCGTAAGACTGGATGTCATGAACTGATATATATATTATGACTTCTGAACACTATTAAGGTAAATACATTGTTTGTTCTCTATCAAAATCTTTCATTTGCTAACGATGCCTATCAGTAGTTAGTGCCTTCAGTAGTTAGAAACTTTTATTTAACTGGCAGTATTGGCGCTCGCTGTATTGCAGTAGTTCGAGTAACGAAGATTTTTGTGACGTAAGTGATTCATGAAAGGTATAGGTTATTGTTAGTCAGGGTCGTTCTTTTATAGGGATTATTGAAAGTCAGATTGCGTTGCGCTAAAAAAAAATATTGTGTGTCAGTTTAGTGATGAACAGAATAAGTAAAGAGAGAAATGTCTGCGTACGTTCAGTTTTGCTCAGCTGGTTGAAAATCAAATAACGTAAGAGGTTTACCAGCACAGTCATTTATATTTTTTCTAAGGGGACATTACAAGTGGAGCACAAAGCAGATACGTGGTTTCAGTGTGATGATGCGAAGTGTGGTTTTGTGTGGAACCATGTTTTCAGCCCTAACACAAAGAAGATCCAGGCCAATCTGAAATTAAATCATAATCTCTATACAACGAGGGTTGTTCAGTAACTAATGCAACACTTCTTTTCCTCTAAGTAGGTTGGTTTTATTCAGGATTCCAATACATCGTGGTATACCGTACTCTTCTGCCTACAAAACTCTTCTTTCAACATAATCTCCGTTCATTGCGAAGGTCTTAGGCCACTTTACTGGGAGGTGCTGCATGCTCACATGGTAACACTTGTAATGTCTCCTTTGAAAAATTTATGAATGTCTGTGCTACTAAAACTCTTACGTTATTTGATTCTGAACCAGCTGAGCAAAACTGAACGTACGCAGACATTTCTCTCTTTACTTATTCTGTTCATCACTAAACTGACATACAATAGTTTTTTTTAGCGCAACGCAATCTGACTTTCAATAATCGCTACAAAAGAACGGCCCTGACTAACAATAATCTATACCTTTCATGAATCACTTACGTCACAAAAATCTTCGTTACTCGAACTACTGCAATACAGCGAGCGCCAATACTGCCACCTAAATGAAAGACTCTAACTACTGAAGGCACTAACTACTGATAGGCATCGTTAGCAAATGAAAGATTTTGATAGAGAGCAAACAATGTATTTACCTTAATAGTGTTCAGAAGTCATAATATATATATCAGTTCATGACATCCAGTCTTACAGATTTCCTTTTTCTGACGGACACACGTCCAGATCGTCCGCTCCCAAACTCTGCTATCTCTCTCCCCACATCCACCACTGCTGGCTGCTCACCTCCAACCGCGCAACGCTACGCGCTGTTCACATCCAACTGCCCGACACTACACAAGCGAATATTCCAACAATAAGTCCAACCAGCCACAGACTGCACACAGCACAGCCAGTGATTTTCATACAGAGCGCTACGTGACGTTACCAACATAAAAAACTAAACAGCCTACTTACACACTCTACTGGTCGCCGTCGGTACCAACGTTTGTTGCATCAATAACGTCCCCACCATCCGCGTACTGCTTCCCGCGAAGTGCCCCCTTCATTGGGCCAAACAGATGGAAGTCGCAAGGTGCGAGGTCTGGGCTGTAAGGTGCATGAGGAAGAACATTCGAATGAAGTTTTCTGAGATCCTCTCGGGTGCGCAGATTCGTGTGAGGCCTTACGTTGCCATGGAAAAGAAGAAGTTACTCTGCATTTTTGTGGCGACGAACGCACTGAAGTAGTTTCTTCAATTTCCAAACGCACCACAGTACACTCAAGAGTTGATCGTTGCACCGTGAGGAGGGACATCAAACATAATAACCCCTTCAGAGACCGTTACCATGACTTTACCGGCTGATGATCTAGTTTTGAACTTTTTCTTCGGAGGGGTGATGGTGTGGCGCCACTCTATGGACTGCTGTTTTATTGCGCGTTCTAAGTGATGAACCAACGATTCATCGCCCGTGACGATGTTCGATAAAAAACTGTCACTATAAGCCTCATAATGCGCAAGCAATTCCGCATGGATGGTCCATAGTTGCTGTTTACCGTCTTCTCTTAGGCGGCGAGGAACCCAGCGGGACGGCCCGGGTGGCCGAGCGGTTCTAGGCGCTACAGTCCGGAACCGCGGACCGCTACGGTCGCAGGTTCGAATCCTGCCTCGGGCATGGATGTGTGTGATGTCCTTAGGTTAGTTAGGTTTAAGTAGTTCTAAGTTCTAGGGGACTGATGACCACAGCAGTTAAGTCCCATAGTGCTCAGAGCCATTTGAACCATTTTGATGTTTGAACCCAGCGGGTTGGTTCAAATGGCTCTGAGCACTATGGGACTTAACATCTGAGATCATCAGTCCCCAAGAACTTAGAACTACTGAAACCTAACTAACCTAAGGACATCACACACATCCAGTCCCGAGGTAGGATTCGAACCTGCGACTGTAGCGGTCGAGCGGTTCCAGACTGAAGCGCCTAGAACCGCTCGGCCACTCGGCGGGCGAACCCAGCGGGTAGATGAAAGAGTGTGTCAGCAATACCAACTCAGACGTCCAGTTACACAGCGAGGTGTTTCATTGTGATCCATCGTGCTGCTCTGGTTTTCGCTGAAAGAAACACGATGACAGTTCTTTGCTTGGAACGCATCTCCATTAGAGACGCCACTTTGACGGCTACGTACAGCGCCATCACCTATCGGAACTTCATGAAACTATAGGGGATTAATAAGGAATATTCCACGACGTCCTAAAACAAATTCTCCATTTTTTTTCAGCTGAGAGTGGCCGAGAAAAAATGTGTGCATTATCCATTGAACGCTTCTCGCACATTGATTGAACCGGGTTGAAAGGTCGTGGAAGGTCAGAAACATATACAAACTAAAACCACAAAAAAACTGTCAATAAAAAGCAAACGGAATGCCATCGTGATGAATATTAAACGATTCCGGTTGGTCAAAGGATTACGAAACTGAAATTTAATTTTGTCTAGGCAAAGTGTTACAGGAGTTATCGACATATCTTTATCAACGTTTTAATCACTAATAGTAATTTAAAACATCGTATTATATGTAAAATTAGTTATCAGAAATGAGACCTTTTGACACTCGTGCTTCGAATGAAATAAATGAGGTACTTCAAAAGGCTTTTCAAAAATAGTGTGAAAATTGAGAGGAGCAGTGCTGTCGTATCAGGCTTTGCAGTTTTTCTTGATGGTAGATATCCTCCACATAACCTATTATGTCATAGCGGAAATAGATGGTTCTGACTTACGAATACATCTCAGTAAAGTGGGGGATAATTTTTAAAACACAAGCCAAGCACGAAAACTTAAACCGTGCCAATATTGCTTATAAAGTAAATAGAAGTGAAAATATCTTTTCTGATAGAAGCGGATAATTTCAAGCAATTTTGTGCAGTGCCGACCCCTGTCTCTTATGCTGCATCAGAACCAGTTTTTATTTCATAGAATTTAGATGATGACGAACAAAGCCATTTCCATCTGAACCAATCGACTCAGTGGTCATACTCGCATAATTTTCAACACATAAGGCACAGGTCATTAGAGAGGGAGCGAAAGTTCAAACTGGACAAGAATAGGACGAAATTGCCGTGGCTTTTCGTTTGAAGAACCCATTGCGGAATTTCCATAAACTGACTAGGCGGAAGCCACTAGATATGTAAATCTGGATCGCCGGCCGGAGTTTGAATAAGGGGTCACTGCTTCAGGAAGCGTGCGACCTCTCCGGGCCACGAAAGGTCTTCACAACTAAGGTTTTCTGTATAGCAACAGAAAAATTATTGCGATGAGAACTGAAGCAGGTAGCTCCAGAAAACGTTTGTACATGACCTGAAGATCGAGAGTCGGCTCCGAAACGCTTTGTAGTGTTTAGAAAGCGGAAAACTGCGACTGATGGCATTTGTTCTTTTCCTTCATTATCACTGTAGATCAAAAACGGAAAAATGATCCTCGACTAAAATCGACAGGTTTTGACGCAATTCTTCGCCTCTTCGAATCTTGCGCCTGTCTTTTCATCGCTACGCCGCTACAACCCAAGATCTTCATTTGTAGTCCGCAGCTCGTGGTCGTGCGGTAGCGTTCTCGCTTCCCACGCCCGGGTTCCCGGGTTCGATTCCCGGCGGGGTCAGGGATTTTCTCTGCCTCGTGATGACTGGGTGTTGTGTGATGTCCTTAGGTTAGTTAGGTTTAAGTAGTTCTAAGTTCTAGGGGACTGATGACCATAGATGTTAAGTCCCATAGTGCTCAGAGCCATTTGAACCATCTTCATTTGCAATTCTAAACTTCGTCTACAACCATCTCCTCCTTTAGCGCCGAGGTATCTCCGGATACCGTAGCAGACGTAGCACAAATCTGTCTCCTCTTCTGCACACGGTTGTCTAATACGCATTTCTCTGCGTACACTTTAGTGCCTCTTATTTTCGTAACTGACCCGTCCAGTTAATTTTTAAGGTTTTCCGCTAACACATCATTTCCAATACTTCCAGTTTCTTCTCCATCTATCTCACTGTCCACATTTCACTTTCACACCATATGATAGTATTCCATATTAACAATGTGATCCAGCGGAACCGTCTACGAGTAGTAATCAAAATGTGCCGAGTCCCGGTTTCGATCTCAGCCACTGCTCAAAGCTGGAAGAATAAGTAATGATTAACGGCACAAGGAAGCGTATTGCAATATTAACCACTGCATTAAAGTCACATAATGTGTATCCAAAGGGTATGCGGACTGAAAAAATTCCATGATGATCTCTGTATTGGCAAGAAGATTTTGGATTAATTTCCCTGTCGGATCTCCAGGATGGGACTGCCAAAGGCTAGGTATTCATGAGGAAAAGACTGAATAACCAACAAAAGCGGCAAATGGAGAGACGGTATTGATTTATGGTCAGACGAATATAGGGTAATATCAATAGCAACAGAAAATATTATAGCGGGAGTAGGTTTCGGCATAAATCGGGAAGTGGGGCACAGAGTGAGTAACTTTGAAGAACTCAGGGAAGAAATTATCCTCGTCAGAATTGACAGCAAACGTCAACAACAAAACTTCAGGTGCAGATGCTGACTTGCAGTCGGAAGATGAGATAGCGAAACTATGCGAGGACATTGAACGGATAATTCTATAGATAAAGGGAGGTGAAAACCTAATAATCATGGGGGCCTGGAAGGCTGTAGTAGGCGAGGGAATAGAAGACATTCAGTTTTTACGGGATAGTACGGGGTAGGTAGTAAGACTGAAAGAGGAGGATGAATGGTTAGGTTCTGTAATAAATTTCAGTTAGCAATAGTGAATTTAGTGTTCAAAAATAATAAGAGGAAGAGATATATCTGGAAACGGTCTGGGGACGTGGTAAAATTCCAGCTATATTGCATCATATTACATCATGGTGAAACTGAGATTCCGAAATCAAGACAGTGAATTGCAAGGCGTATCCAGGAGCAGATATAGACTCAGAACACAATTTAGTTGCTTCTTTTCTCTGCTGTTTCGCCTTTACTGATCTTTACGTAACGACAGGGGCAAAGTAATAAAAACTACAAAGCTTCAGAGAAAATTTCTTGGATTTGACCTCTTAAAGCACACAAACGTAACAGATTTAATGTAATAATTATTAAGATTTTAGTGGCTGTAGTACGAGGGTAATCCCAAAAGTAAGGTCTCCTATTTTTTTGTAACTACAGAACTTTGTTTGTGTGGCAGTTGGTCAGACTGTTATGAAGAATGCTTCACGCGCACGCCGCGCTGAGGCGCTCAGTCTTGGCTTGGCAGCCGTTGAAAATGGAGCTCCCGTTGGATGATACCGCCAAGTGCGAATTGCGCGCAGTTATTCGGTTTTTGAACGGAAAGGACACTGCGCCGATTGAAATACATCGCCAATTGACGGAAATGTATGGTGAGTCGTGCATGGATGTCAAAAATGTTCGTAAGTGCAGTAGAGAGTTTGCAGCTGGTCGGACCGAAATTCACTACGAACAAAGGAGCGGGAGACCGTCAATTTCTGAGGAGACAGTGTTGAAGGTTGAGCAAAGCATGCGTGAAGATCGGCGGATCACTCTGGATGATCTCTGCACGTTGGTTCCTGAGGTTTCCCGAAGCACCGCTCACAGAATTTTAAGGAAACATTGAACTACCGGAAGGTGCGCGCAAGATGGGCGCCACGCACGCTGGCTGAGGACCACATGCAGCAACGAGTTGATGCTTCCTGCGCATTTCTTCACCACCTTGCAGCCGAACAGGACAACTTTCTGGACTCAGTTGTCACGGGTGACGAAACTTGGGCATACCACTTTACACCTGAGACCAAGCAACAATCACGGCAGTGGCGACATCATCCTTTGCCAAAGCCGCGGAAATTCAAACAAACACAGTCTGCCGATAAAGTCATGACAACCTGGGTATTGTTGGTCGACTTTATGCCCACTGGGACCACAATTAACGCTGACAGGTTCTGTGAGACACTGAAAAAACTCAAACGGGCAATTCAGAACCGGAGAAGAGGAATGTTGAGCAAGGGCGTACACATTCTCCGTGACAACGCTCGCCCACACATCGCTCGGCAAACCGTTGCTCTCCTGCAATAGATTCAGTGGAACATAATCAGCAACCCACCCTATAGTCTTGACTTGGCGCCCAGTGACTATCACCTGTTCCGTAGGTTAAAAGAACATTTGGCTGGAAAGCGATTCAGCTCCGACGACGAGGTGAAAGAAGAGGTTCACAACTTTCTGCACAGCATGGCGGCGAGCTGGTATTACATGGGCATACAAAAACTGCCACAGCGTCTACAAAAATGCATCGGCAAAAATGGTGTTTATGTCGAAAAATAGCTAAATGTTCAAGCTGTAGACTGATGTAAACCACTGTAGAAATAAACAGGTTTATGTACTTATAAAAAAAAAATAGGAGACCTTACTTTTGGGATTACCCTCGTATAAAGCGAAAGCACTGCATGATCACCAAAGTTGAGTCAGACCGACTGCTTTCGTAACGAGTAATTGGACTGTCACTGAAAGAATTGTGCGTATCTGTTTACGGGCTGCTGAACTTAAGAACAAATAATGCTCTTCGCTGTACGCACCGCACATGTTGATGACGCGGCTGACAACCGGGCCACGGGCTCGCTTTCCGCTACAGACGCAGCCAGCATTATGCAACGACGTGTGCACCACTACCCGCGGCTCCCACACTGCGCAACAGCCCACTTGACTGCTGCGCACTGCCAGATTCAGAGGCCTCTCACGTGCAACCTGATGTCGAGGCCAGCAATACCTTCTCTGTCTACTACAAGCAAAACACGGTTACTCGCTAAGCATGCAGTGTCAATTTTTCCCCGTTATGAACCTCGGCACTGTTAGAAGTATGGCATTTCTTTTTATTTTTTTTTTTTACTGTCAGTCTTTACACTGATTTGATGCTGTCCTAATATTCTTCTATCTTTTGTTAATGGTCTCATCTGTAACTAACGACCACACCCAACATATTCCATAATTTGACTTGATGTTCCCCTGCTATTTTCCACTCTTTTGCTCACTCCAGTTGTAGGTAAACTATTGCCGGGCCCCTACCATATGTCCCATATAGCCGCCCCTACTTGTGGCAAGGGTCTTCCACAGATTTATTTACTAATATGTTCTTTTAAGTACAGGAAGATCGCGATTATGTGAACGCGGATTGTCCGGTTTGTGGATTATATGTTCATAGTTAGGTAATAAAATAAAAAACAAACAGAGATACTTCAAGGAAGGATTACTAGGAAAATAATGGGCGCAACCAGCTATAGGTGGTTGAAACATGAGAAGTAATGACATATACCAAAAATACACAAAAAATACAGAAATCATTGCAAAGCGAAGGTTAATCTTCCTTGTACACCTCTACCGGATGATTAGGAACAGCTAACGAAACCAATATTCTTGTATTTCTCGAAAAACGTGTGATGATTTGTGGCACATCTGCGACTTAGTGCTCGGCGGTGGCGCCATCGCTGGCTAAATTCGGAGGAGCGTGGAGTGGTGTTTATTTGGCGGCTCTCGGTGCGGCAAAATTAAAGGGTAAAGAGCACGTTGAAAACGACTGTGGCTTTAATAAAAAAAATAACACTGCAGTTTCTCTAAAGAGCTGAAGGTTTCGCACTGGCGAGAAATGATCTTAAAATGTGTTCCGTAGGGATGAATGGTGTGGCTAAAAGATATGGGGGTCCGTGGGTAGCAACTATGGAGATGAAGGTACGTGACTGGCTAGAGAGGAAAGACAGAAACCGAGGAGGAGTCTGGTGGGTGGGCAAGGCCGTGTTATCAAGAGAACAACACGTGAGGAGAGACAAGCGATGGGAGGAGAAAGGTAGGGAAGAGGGAGGTGGAGTCCTGCGTGCAGTGGGGTGGCTGGAGAAGAGTGGGGCGGATTCGGTTGAAGCTGCGTATAAGAGCAGATACTGCAGGATGTGTTGGAAAGGTGCGGCAGCTTACCAGGAGTGGTGATCAGAGGGGAACAAAAGGGGTCGTCAAAGTTGATAATTTTCAACTCACTTAAACCGACGTTTTGACTCTCGGCAAAATAAGAACCGTCGTCAGGGTAAAACAGAATGAAAAACAGAAAAAAATGGACGATTGTCTCCCGAAAGTGAAGTGAAAGCAAGCGATATGAAATACAGTGTGTTTTAAGTGTAACTGTGAAAATCATTGGTCAGTTTCCGGCGAATAATACATATGTAGTGCACTGGGCTTTCAAATTTGACGCATAGCACTTTTTATAAACTCAGTGCATAGCAATTTCTGGTAAAAACAAGTGTATTTTGTGTTATCTGTGAGTTCAGTTTAAATGTTTGCGAGACTACACTGGATTTACGGTATGATTTTAAAGTCTACAGGTGACTATGAGATACGCCTTGACAGCAGTCACTTTAACTAGTAAATCTTCCACTTGACTACCTGGCCCATACGTCTGCTAAATCGGTTTTGCCCGTTGACTGTGATTGTTGTTGTTAGCCTGCATTATAGGTTATCACATTTATCAGAATCTAAATGAACTTAAATGCTGAAATATTTTAATGAAATAGTGGCGCTGTCATTATTGTAGTCAGTTGTCGATGGGTGATTAATATATCAACAAGGGACTGACCTTTTGTAAAAATTATAGCACAGAGTTATTGATCATAAAGTAGGGCAAACAACACAAGTGGTGTCAGATAAATCATGATCCGATGGCAACACAAATAGACGGAACAAGCAGTCAACAGTCCATTGGGTGGCGATTGGTTGGCAGAGACTAAGGTTTGTCTGATTAAACTATTTACCCTCGCTCAAAACATGTGTAACGTAATCTGAAATTATCTAATGCTGAATAGACTTTGACAGATTTATCCTGCACAGAATTTATATTACGTTGAGAACAAGTGGTGAGACTGCGGTTCTGTTTTAACAAGCCGGAGCAGCAATACTGTTCCCCTTCCTCGATGTCTATCACTGCCTCAGATGACAGCCGTGGTTCAAGTGTCTGCAGAGCAGCGATGTGCGGTGCCTGCTAATTTATCGTCGCAGGCACAAAATACGACAAGTCGTGCCCGTTGATCAATTAGACGGATTGCAATTACTCTTCCGTGGGGCCCTGAAATCTTCGCGGATTCCAGCGTGTGACACTCCCTTTCGCCTGTCATACCATGGATCAATTTGACTCACTTAAGGCAGTGAGCTCAGGCAGGTCAATGTCGAGGCGGCAGACATGACATGAATAAGATTTCCCTCGGTACAGTGAATTGGCTGAGATGACTGAGGTCTTAACTGTCGGTACAGCTAAGTCCTCATCACATGCTTCCCAATCAAGACCAATGCTAGTGTGAAGTCACGCTCAGGACAAGCGTCCCAAGTGCAACCCGCTCATAACAAGATGCAAGACCAGACTCCTCTCCAGACCGGAGTGTGACTCGGAAGACCCAGTTTCTCCTCTCCTCACTTTCCGTCAAACTTCAGTAAACTCCACAAAAGCACCCACACAACTGCTCCCGCAGGGGTTTCGAACCAATCACAAGACTCGACGAGCTCCAAGTCACCCCTCCAATTCGTCTGCTCTACCATCGGCCAGTCCTAATCAAAGTTAATAATATTCCTTTCTTTTCTGGAGAACCAGCCAATACTTGACTCGCGGACTCCTGTGCAGAGAAGAGAGCACTTTGTGCTCCCGACTTGTTTTTCCCATGGACACTTTGAGCAGCGTGTTTCGAGTGAACAACACATTTGGAGTTCATTATCTGGATGGCTCTACCGGTACAGCTTGTCTGACCAGAGTCCTGCGCTAAACCAACAGAAGTGCTTTTGTGTCCCAACATAGACCATTTCAGAGCCACCATAAATGTTGCATTCCATTATAAAATTGTTTTGAAGACCTGAGGCTTCTCAAAACCTTCTTCTCAGCAGGCAGATGGACGACACTACTTGATGATTCCCTCAATAGCATCTGGTCCACAGTGAAAATGGAAACTCGCGAATATTTATGGCCGCGACCCCCGCTCAAAAAGGGCATTTCACACTGTCGAAATGCCTTGGCCAGGTGATCTAAATTTCTCTTGCATCCCTGTCCCTGCTGTGGCTAGAGACGCATAATAGTTAGGTCCAGTTAGGCAGTTTTTCCGCCTCTTTGGCCGAAAGGCTTGTCTGCACACTGGTGTGAGATTTTCTTGTGACCAGCATTCTATTCCCGCTAAGTGCTTTGAGATGTTCCTTTCCCTAATAGCTGCTCATGGTTTCCAAGTCCAAATCTCCATTTCAATATCTACTGTTGAATGACCAAATTGCCTGCTTGTTCTCAACACCATAAAACATTATTCCACACACCTTAAAGATCCTGCATTCATTAACAGCGTACATGCTCCCATCAGTGACTATTCATGTTGACAATTTCCTGTCGTCTCACAAAAATGATGTCTTGGCTGTAAAATCGACATTAAAGAGTAGCCCTGAATACGAAAAATAGCGAGAGAGTGACTCGTACTCTCTCACATTCTTCCATATGACCACATTTCAATTCAATTTCGTCTTTTCCGGATTTCCGATTTCCACGTTTCTCTTCCACACAATGCTGAGCTCCATATATACACCATTCGTCCAAATAGATCTGAAACTCATGTTATATCTGGCATATAAGCGACATTAGCACAGTAGATGCGGTGACAGCTTGAACTAACAATTGTACAGAACCACTGTGCATTTGACCAGTCGGCTGTGTCCGGCAATGTTAAGTCGTGGACGTGCAACGGTAGTGTATCAGCATTGTTGTTACCCAAATCTCAAAGGAGTAACATCTGTAAATCAAGTGTTCAAGACAGTCAGCAGAAGTTTTTGAAGAAGGAAAAAACATGTGCAAAGATTGCCCGCACATCTCAACTTCCGAAGAAAATCAACGACGCGTCGACGCCTGCCACGAGTTGATTGAAACGCGAACTGCAGACAGTTCTTTTCTGGAACCGAGTGAGACGGCGCGGTTGTTAGCACACTGGACTCGAATTTGGGAGGACGACGGTTCATGCCCCTGTCCGGCCATCCTGATTTAGATTTTCCGTGATTCCCCTAAATCGCTTCAGTCAAATGCTGCGATGGTTCCACTGAAAAGGAAGGTGTCGTGTCCAACTAAGGTGTCGTGTCCAACTTCTTGGACAATGAGGTGGCTAGTAATAATAAGGTTAATACAACACTCTGAATAATTAATACTTTATTAATGACAACAAAACTTAGCTTTTCTCGACAGGTTCGGCTGGAGCTACGAAGCTCCGCACCTCGAGTTGCGGTTGCGAACACACTAAATGAGCCTCGATTACTGAATGGCGAATTGATACAAGTTCAGAATGGCTGAACTGTGGCTTCACTATAGTCACTACAAAACACAATTCGTAGACGCTTGTTGACACAGTTCTGGTAGTGTTGGCGCTTAGGCACAGCTCACAGGAGATGTCTCTTCGCTCCCCGATGGTTGACATGGGCTGTGTCACGGCGGCCGGCCGGGGTGGCCGAGAGGTTCTAGGCGCTTCAGTCTGGAACCGCTCGACCGCTACGGTCGCAGGTTCGAATCCTGCCTCGGACATGGATGTGTGTGATGTCCTTAGGTTAGTTAGGTTTAAGTAGTTCTAAGTTCTAGGGGACTGATGACCTTAGAAGTTAAGTCCCATAGTGCTGAGAGCCATTTGAACCATTTTTGTGTCACGGCGAGTAGGTAGCACAAAGACATAACTCCGACGGGAACTTCCTGGAGGTTGACAGGATCCGACCTCGAACAGAACTGGTCTCTGGCAACGTTGTTTCACAACGTAGGCGCGGTAGTGGCGCTTCGCAACTGCGGGAGGCACGGCTTCTTCCTGGCACCTCATTGGCGCCTCGTGATATCGCTTTGCTGCGCCGCTCTCGATAGACGACACCGCAGATGGCGTCTCGAGCCTGTCACGTCTCTGTAAATTGAGGAGGGCAACACCGCCGTTGTCAAGCGCGTGTCACGTTAGGAGCCGCCCCTTGTCGGTCAATAATGTTAACCAATAATATTAATGATGTTCTCCCTAGAATGCTTAATAATATTTTCAATACTAGTGTGCATTAATACAGTGGTTCAGAATTTTGGTTATAACGACACAACTGCAGCGATAATTGCACTCCTATGATGTAACCAGAAAAAGAGGTGGATGACAGATTGGTTTAAGGAGCGTCAAACATGGTTTACTAAAACACGTTGAGAGAACTAAGCAGCAGCAGCACTCCGTCTTCAGGCCACAAGTGGCCCATCGGGACCATCAGACCGCCGTGTCATCCTCAGTGAGGATGCGGATAGGAGGGGCGTGTGGTCAGCACACCGCTCTCCCGGTCGTTGGTTTTCGATGGTTTTCTTGGACCGGAGCTGCTACTATTCGGTCGAGTAGCTCCTCAATTGGCATCACGAGGCTGAGTAAACCCCGAAAAATGGCAACAGTGCATGGCGGCCTGGATGGTCACCCATCCAACTACCGGCCACGCCCGACAGCGCTTAACTTCGGTGATCTCACGGGAACCGGTGTATCCACTGCGGCAAGGTCGTTGCTGAGAGAGCTGAGGCTGAACGAAAAAAAAAGTATCATAATTTTTTGTGTGTTGATGGTCCAACAGTATGTAGACTACTGGAAAGGTTTTCCCCACACTCTCGCATAGGATACGTTACGTTACGTTGCCCATCCCCCGGATAAATTCTGCAGACACCTATATCCCCATCATCAAAAAACTCAACAGCAGAATGACAGACGCAGTTTCACCAAGTCTTTATTTACGTATTACGCTACAACATGTTGTTACTGGCAAGTCTCTCGAAGATTTGAAATTTACAAGCACAGTTTCACCTTATGATATATATAGGTATAGGTATGGAAACATCTCATCCAAGCGTATTATAAAAATGAAGAGATGTATGTGTATGTTAGACGTCCCCTCCTAAACCAGTGAACTGATTTCAAACTTGGAACGCACATCCTTTATTGTCAGGCAACAACCGCTGTGAGGGTAAGAACAACTTATCCGTCACAGTCCAGTGATAAACAATGACAATCTGCGAAAACCTGCTGCATCGTGTATGACGTTTAACTTTATTACTTCTGTGCTACTAACTGTATTCTGAATAAATTTCGCGGACAGTTTCCACATAAGCCGGTAAATGCATCTACGAAGTTATATCAAGGTACAACACATAATTCAGAAGATATGCAATTATAAACACTAAGATAAGCTGTAGTATTGCGCACGTCGTTTCAGTTTACTACTTCTCTGCTGCTGACTCTATTCGAAACACATTTTGCAGACATAATCCACACTTGCCACTGAATGTACCTACAAAATTATATCATTGTATGAAACATATGTCAAGAGGTATGACGTCGTCAACACTGAGAGGCATGAGAAAAATGCAGCACCATGCATGAAGTTTTACTACATTTATTCTTTACTGCTAAGACACTCCTACAGTGGACTCAACTTACGGAACTCCCGTATCTCCCGGCCTTTTCCAAGTATACCTCCTCCTCTTGTGATTCTTGAACAGGGTATTCGCTATTACTAGCTGAAACTTGTTGCAGAACTCAATTAGTCTTTCTCCTCTTTCATTCCTTGTCCCAAGCCCATATTCTGCTGTAACCTTTTCTTCTACTCCTTCCCCTACAACTGCATTCCAGTCGCCCATGTCTATTAGATTTTCATCCCCCTTTACATACTGCATTACCCTTTCAATATCCTCATACACTTTCTCTATCTGTCCATCTTCAGCTTGCGACGTCGGCATGTATACCTGAACTATCGTTGTCGGTGTTGGTCTGCAGTCGATTCTGATTAGAACAACCCGGTCACTGAACTGTTCACAGTAACACACCCTCTGCCCTACCTTCCTATTCATAACGAATCCTACACCTGTTATACCATTTTCTGCTGCTGTTGATATTACCCGATACGCATCTGACCAGAAATCCTTGTCTTCCTTCCACTTCACTTCACTGACCCCTACTATATCTAGATTGAGCCTTTGCATTTCCCTTTTCGGATTTTCTAGTTTCTCTACCACGTTCAAGCTTCTGACATTCCACGCCCCGACTCGTAGAACATTATCCTTTCGTTGATTATTCAATCTTTTTCTCATGGTAACCTCCCCCTTGGCAGTCCCCTCCCGGAGATCCGAATGGGGGAGTATTCCCGAATCTGTTGCCAATGGAGAGATCATCATGACACTTCTTCAATTACAGGCCACATGTCCTGTGGGTACACGTTACGCGTCTTTAATGCAGTGGTTTCCATTGCCTTCTGCATCCGCATGTCGTTGATCATTGCTGATTCTTCCGCCTTTAGGGGCAATTTCCCACCCCTAGGATAAGAGAGTGCCCTGAACTCTATCCGCTCCTCCGCCCTCTTTGACAAGGCCGTTGGCAGTGGCGGGGATCGAACCCGGGACCGAAAACGTTTTGATTATGAATCAAAGACGCTACCCCTAGAACACGGGTGCATTATGCAACTAATTGTCATGGTCAGACAGAGATTCCGAAATCAGGTACTGGATTGTAAGGCGTACCCAGGAGCAGATATAGACTCAGATCACAATATAGTAGTGATGAAGAGTAGGCTGAAGTTCAAGACATTAGTCAGGAAGAATCAATACGCAAAGAAGTGGGATACGGAAGAACTAAGGAATGACGAGATACGTTTGAAGTTCTCTAACGCTATAGATAAAGCAATAAGGAATAGCGCAGTAGGCAGTACAGTTGAAGAGGAATGGACATCTCTAAAAAGGGCCATCACAGAAGTTGGGAAGGAAAACATAGGTACAAAGAAGGTAGCTGCGAAGAAACCATGGGTAAGAGAAGAAATACTTCAGTTGATAGATGAAAGGAGGAAGTACAAACATGTTCCGGGAAAATCAGGAATACAGAAATACAAGTCGCTGAGGAATGAAATAAATAGGAAGTGCAGGGAAGCTAAGAAGAAATGGCTGCAGGAAAAATGTGAAGACATCGAAAAAAATATGAATGTCGGAAGGACGGACTCAGCATACAGGAAAGTCAAAACAACCTTTGGTGACATTAAAAGCAACGGTGGTAACATTAAGAGTGCAACGGGAATTCCACTGTTAAATGCAGAGGAGAGAGCAGATAGGTGGAAAGAATACATTGAAAGCCTCTATGAGGGTGAAGATTTGTCTGATGTGATAGAAGAAGAAAGAGGAGTCGATTTAGAAGAGATAGAGGATCCAGTATTAGAATCGGAATTTAAAAGACCTTTGGAGGACTTACGGTCAAATAAGGCAGAAGGGATAGATAACATTCCATCAGAATTTCTAAAATCATTGGGGGAAGTGGCAACAAAACGACTATTCACGTTGGTGTGTAGAATATATGAGTCTGGCGACATACCATCTGACTTTCGGAAAAGCATCATCCACACAATTCCGAAGACGGCAAGAGCTGACAAGTGCGAGAATTATCGCACAATCGGCTTAACAGCTCATGCATCGAAGCTGCTTACAAGAATAATATGCAGAAGAATGGAAAAGAAAATTGAGAATGCGCTAGGTGACGATCAGTTTGGCTTTAGGAAAAGTAAAGGGACGAGAGAGGCAATTCTGACGTTACGGCTAATAATTGAAGCAAGGCTAAAGAAAAATCAAGACACTTTCATAGGATTTGTCGACCTGGAAAAACCGTTCGACAATATAAAATGGTGCAAGCTGTTCGAGATTCTGAAAAGAGTAGGGGTAAGCTATAGGGAGAGGCGGCTCATATACAATATGTACAACAACCAAGAGGGAATAATAAGGGTGGACGATCAAGAACGAAGTGCTCGTATTAAGAAGGGCGTAAGACAAGGCTGTAGCCTTTCGCCCCTACTCTTCAATCTGTACATCGAGGAAGCAATGCTGGAAATAAAAGAAAGGTTCAGGAGTGGAATTAAAATACAAGGAGAAAGGATATCAGTGGTACGATTCGCTGATGACATTGCTATCCTGAGTGAAAGTGAAGAAGAATTAAATGATCTGCTGAACGGAATGAACAGTCTAATGAGTACACAGTATGGTTTGAGAGTAAATCGGAGAAAGACGAAGGTAATGAGAAGTAGTAGAAATGAGAACAGCGAGAAACTTAACATCAGGATTGATGGTCACAAAGTCAATGAAGTTAAGGAATTCTGCTACCTAGGCAGTAAAATAACCAATGACGGACGGAGCAAGGAGGACATCAAAAGCAGACTCGCTATGGCAAAAAAAGGCATTTCTGGCCAAGAGAAGTTTACTAATATCAAATACCGGCCTTAATTTGAGGAAGAAATTTCTGAGGATGTACGTCTGGAGTACAGCATTGTATGGTAGTGAAACGTGGACTGTGGGAAAACCGGAACAGAACAGAATCGAAGCGTTTGAGATGTGGTGCTATGGACGAATGTTGAAAATTAGGTAGACTGATAAGGTAAGGAATGAGGAGGTTCTACGCAGAATCGGAGAGGAAAGGAATATGTGGAAAACACTGATAAGGAGAAGGGACAGGATGATAGGACATCAGCTAAGACATGAGGGAATAACTTCCATGGTACTAGAGGGAGCTGTAGAGTGCAAAAACTGTAGAGGAAGACAGAGATTGCAATACGTCAAGCAAATAATTGAGGATGTAGGTTGCAAGTGCTACTCTGAGACGAAGAGGTTAGCACAGGAAAGGAATTCGTGGCGGGCCGCATCAAACCAGTCAGTAGACTGATGACCAAAAAAAAAAACGTGCACTGAAGGATTATATTCGAGTGAGTAATGTATGCAAAGAGATAAATATCTAGGTAATTTCGTGGCCGTTCCCTCTATTTTCTGAGACCAAATCAAGTGATCCATCATTCTCAACACTTCTGTTTTTGTACTCATATGCCCTAACATCCCACAATACCGGCAACGATTTCCACATTTCGATGCTCTCTAAAAATGATGGTCGTTCGCCTTATTGTACACTCATTTCCTTCGCAACAGAAACAAACATAATCTAACCTGTTTGGTCTGATTTACATGCGAGAGACTGTAACAAGGATAATGTCAGTACTGGCCGCAGACGCGACATTTCAAGGCAGTGCAATAAATTTCCGAAGTTTTTACGTTCTCAGTGTTGTTGCGCAGTCTCTCAATCTCACTCCTAAACGATAAACATTATTGAACATAAGGGAAATGTTGCAGTTATTATTGACCGTCTGGGGATCGATTTAAGAACCACAAACACACACGAGCAACGGTTGTGTTATTTTGTTTCGTCTCGTTTTGTCCGTGTTGAATAACAAATTTACGTAGGAATTTGTGCTACTCATGGACCACGACCTATTCTGAGAATAGCAGTGGAGCCAGAGTTGCCAAATTAATTAAGAAGTAATACAAAATACACCCTCCCATTTTGCAGTGACTAGCATTTTGAAACTTGTATTGTAGAACATGAGAAAATACATAGCAACTACGGTACGCTGGGCTGATGATTGAGTTAGATATGAAACAATTACGTGTATTGTTAAACTTTTTAACTTGCAAACAGAATGACGTGCTACAATATGAAGCGGACATTTTAATTTAAATGTTCAGGGCACAACTATCAGAAAGTTATACTAAAGTATTGTCATATCACATAATCTAACTCTCCTTTATATAGTTTATAACAAGCAATAGGGCAACCAGTAGTGCCGCTATTGACATCTCCATAGACACATCCAAATTGCAAAACAAAATGCGTAAGTAATCGAAGTTAAACTACAGGATTAATGAATGAAACTGGAATTGAGGACTAATGAACGAAAAATGCTTTGTTTTAGCACAATGGAAAGATGTATACAAACCACTTGGCGTCATTAAAAATTTAATATATTCTTTAACGTAGCCGACAGCTTCCAACAATAGCGTTTCTAAACCACTTTAATAAAACTAACTGAATTTTCCGTCGGTGCTTGGCAGTACCTGATAATGACATTAAAAAGGAAAACGCTTCCTAATGTTCTCCAAAGCTATATTTATTTGGTCACGAACCGGCATTCGACTTCTCAGACCATTTTCAAATGACGACAGACTTTCCCAAACACAGATAAGCAAGATGTGCGACTTACGCAGATATTTTCTGTACAGTAGACACAAAAATGGCGAAGTATTTACATAGGAAAACATTACAGTAATTACGTTAGCTGGAAAAGGGGATAAAGAAAGTTTCTATCTGGAGATATATTTAATAGGTAACAGATAAGATGAATTTATAGTTTGAATCTAGTATCTGTAACGAAAACTTAATTTAACAACGGCGAAAATGGAAACTGAGTCAGATCATTTAATACTACGCCGGCTTTCTGCATCATATCAAAATTTTTATCTAATAATAAAGACAAATTGCAACCCTTGGCACAGAGTGGTGTATATAAAATCACATGCAAGCGGAGAGAAGAAGAGTGTATTAGTCATCCAGAAAGAGCTGTGGCCATTACGCTACGTGAACAACAGAGAATCTGGAGATTAAGGAAGGAAGATTCGACCTTGATGATAATCTTTCAGCAAAAAAAACTATTCCTATGATGTAAAACGCGAAGTTTTACATTCTGTCAAGAAAAGCAGAAAGATGACCCTACTGAAAATCAACAAACGCGTGAAACATTTGCCGGTCTAATATCATATAATCAGACTCAGTTTTCATTTTCCCCTTGTTTTCGTTACAAATACCAGAGCGAAACTACAAATTCATCTTATTTCTCATTTGTTAAATGTACATCCACACAAAAACTTTCTTTATCCCCTCTTTTACTTAATGTATTTATTTCAACGTTTTCCTACGTAAACACTTTGTTCTTTTTTTATTATCTGTGCAGGTAATATCTGTGCAAGTCGTGCATGATGTTTAATTGTGTTTGCGACATTCGTTTGTTACCTGAAGATGGCCTGAGAAGTCGAAAGCCAGTTCGTAACCAAATAAATGTAATTTTGGTGAACATTAGAAAGCGTTTCCCCTTTTAGTGTCAGGTTTAATGAATTACAGTTCACGTTTTCTTGAATTATTTTTTGCAAGTATTCGTGAGGATATGCAGATCAACTGCGACTGTTCTGAACGTACTAGTCCATAGTCCGTATGAGAACTTCTCGCCACAGTGGCGTTCGTATTAGCGGTTGAAATTGCTTGGCAAATCGCTCGTGTGTGGCGGAGTCGTGACACGCGACCGATTGCAGGGATATCACATGCGACAGATCGCTGCGATCCGTCGCTCGTGTATGTGGGGCCCTTTAGAGGCGCAGAGACGAGAAACTGCGCGGAGGTGCGGTGCGGTTTCCCTCTGTTCTCTGTAGTGCTAACGCAAATGGCCCCAGCGGGCACCAGTGTGCACGGGACGGGTGGCGGCGCCGCGATAGGGCGTCGGATAAGGCCGGCAACTCGCTACCTGGCCCCTCCTCAGGCACGCCGGCTTCCGGTCTCGCCTGCCCTCCCGCATACCTGGGCGACTCTGCTCACGCCACACAGCAGCCGGTAAACAGCGCACGGACGCCCCGCACCTCACGCCGTCTCGTCACCAGCCGTCTCACCATCCAACCGACACAGCACCATTCTCAGCACGTACCGTATTATACTCAGCACCGGGCCCGTATTTAGGATCTGCAGACCCCTGGTCTGAATCTGTGATGCGAACCCAACAGACAACATTTTTTGATAAGTAAAAAATGGCTCAAATGGCTCTGAGCACTATGGGACTTAACATCTGAGGTCATCAGTCCCCTAGAACTTAGAACTACTTAAATCTAACTAACCTAAGGACATCACATACATCCACGCCCGAGGCAGGATTCGAACCTGCGACCGTAGCAGTCGCGCGGTTCCGGACTGAAGCGCCTATAAGTAAGCGCTCGGCCACCGCGGCTGGCTCATAAGTAACCCACAACAATAATACACAGACGGAAAAGAAACCGCAACGCCCAGGAGGAGTTGTGCTACATAAATGAAACTTGGTAGGCATGTTCTACATCTGAAAGATGGTGTTTGTTCAAAACTCGCTCCAGTCGCGTAAGAGTGGCGTTAGTAGTAGAGGATGTAAATCAGACTTGCTTTAAATACAAGCTGTAACGGTCGTGAGCGTTAGTTACCTTTGAGACTGTACGTCGTGAGTTGATGTTAGTTAAGAGTGCCTTTGAGTCCACAAAGTCGCCATTATCAACACCTCACTGAGTTTGACCAAGTTCGTTTAACAGGGCAACAAGAAGCTGGATATTCCATCTGCGTTAATGCAGAAAGACTTGGCAGTAATGTAGCCACTGTACATTATTGCTGGTAGTGGTGGTCGTGAGAATGCGAGGAAAGACCACCTTGTTTGGTGTATGGCTCTGGCGCAATTGGCACCACACTGACAATGAACTGTCATGTTACAAATCGGTTACTTCAAGGACAGCTTCGAGACAGACGCCCTGTAGCGTGCATTCCGCGGACCCCAGACCACCGCCGTCTGTGACTTCCGTGGTGTCAAGCGAGAGCTCATTGGAGGGCAGAGTGGAGGTCTGTTGTGTTATCCGGCCGCGGTGGCCGAGCGGTTCTAGGTGCTACAGTCTGGAACCGCGCGACCGCTACGGTCGCAGGTTCGAATCCTGCCTCGGGCATGGATGTGAGTGGTGTCCTTAGGTTAGTTAGGTTTAAGGGGACTGATGACCTCAGATGTTGAGTCCGATAGTGCTCAGAGCCGTTTTTTAGTCTGTTGTGTTTTCTGATGAAAGCCGGTTCTTCGTCGGTGCTAGTGACGGCCGTGTGTTGGTTAGAAGTGGCCAGTTGAGGGCCTGCAGCCATACTGTCTGCGTGCTAGATAGAACAGGGCTACACCTGGTTCAAAATGGTTCAAATGGTTCTGAGCACTATGGGACTTAACATCTGAGGTCATCAGCCCCCTTCACTTAGAACTACTCAAACCTAACCTACCTAAGGACATGACACACACCCATCCTCGAGGCAGGATTCTAACATGCGACCGTAGTGGCCGCGTGGTTCCAGACTGTAGCGCCTAGAACCGCTCGTCCACCCCGGCCGGCGGTCACCAGTTCCCTAGACTTAGAACTACTTAAACCTAACTAACCTAAGGACATCACACACATCAATGCCCGAGGCAGGATTCGAACCTGCGACCGTTGCGGTCGCGCGGTTCCAGACTTTAGCGCCTAGAATCGCTCGGCTACCCTGGTTGGCGCCGAAATATTGAATCGAGTCCGTTTTAGGATCAGGCAGCAAAACCGAAGAGACTTTCGGGAGCATTCTCGTGTTTATCTCACGCACTCTCGTATTTATCCCACGCACTCTGACTGCAAATTTGTACTTCAGTCTGGTGATTCGACCTGTTGTGCAGCCATTCACGAGTAGCACTCCGACAGGATAACACTCGTCCACATACAGCAGAGAGCTGATGTGTTACCTTGGCCTGCTCGATTACCGGATCTGGGACATCATCGGATGACAACTCGAGTGTCATCCACAAACATCATTAACCATCCCTGTATTGACCGAGCAAGTGCAACGGGCGTGGAACTCCATACCACAGCTTGACATTTCCACCTGTACAACACAGTGCACGCACCTTTGCATGCTTGCATTCAAGATTATAGCGGTTACGGCGGCTGTTAATGTACCACCAGTGTACTTGCAATGGCGTATCTCGTGTTTACATTAACCTGTGATTTTACAATGTTAATCACTTAAATTTGGCCGGCCGTGGTGGCCGAGCGGTTCTAGGCGCTACAGTCTGGAAACGCGTGACCGCTACGGTCGCAGGTTCGAATCCTGCCTCGGGCATGGATGTGTGTGATGTCTTTAGGTTACTTAGGTTTAAGAAGTTCTAAGTTCTAGGGGACTGATGACCTCAAATGTTAAGTCCCAAAGTGCTCAGAGCCATTTTTTTGAACTTAAATATGCTATCTAGATAAATGTATTCCCGAAACTTCGTTACTCTACATTAATTACTTTTTGGTTTCGTGATTTTTTCCGTCATTGGGTTTCACAGCAATTCTCGATTTAAAAGTCTATAATGCTGTAGTTAAGGTTTATTATTTAACTGTTTAATCCCCCAACAGTCGCACCATTGTATTTTAGACAGCACGTGGGTTGTTTTAATTGTCCTTCTTCTCTGGTAACTTTCTCGGTATAACTGCTGCCAGCTATTCCTTGCGACAGTATTCTTCTTGTTCCCTGGCTTTCCTCACCGCTTCTTTTCTGCCCACAACAGTGTTACCAAATCAGCTTTTTTAGAGGTAACTCTGGCTTGTTTTTAGTACCATTTAGTTCACAAATGAGTGATTTAACTGGAGTCCGGAAGTATGGCCTTTATCACAACCTTTTGGTATTTTCTATGGCTTTCTTTTTCTTAACTACAGAAAAGTTTTAAAATATATGTAGATAAAAAGAAAACTATTTGCACTGTGCTAGGATTTCAAAACACGCTTTAATATTCCATGAAAATATATTACTAGACAACTAAAAAGCAGAAGAAAGCAAACTTAAGATGTGTTGGTGTGTGTGCGCGTATATATATATATATATATATATATATATATATATATATATATATATATATATACAAGTTTTAAAATATATGTAGATAAAAAGAAAACTATTTGCACTGTGCTAGGATTTCATGGAATATTAAAGCGTGTTTTGAAATCCTAGCACAGTGCAAATAGTTTTCTTTTTATCTACATATATTTTAAAACTTTTCTGTAGTTAAAAAAAAGAAAAAGAAAGCCATAGAAAATACCATATATATATATATATATATATATGTTTGTGTGTGTGTGTGCGCGCGCTTTCTGGGCTCGTCAGAATATATACAGAACAAAAACATAACTATAAAATATAATCAATTGGAAGCGTAACTGGAAACACTGTTGCAGCATAGCGGACATCAGCAAAGTATTGCAACTTTACAATAATGAATAAACCTCTTCTAAACAGATCAGAATTTGATTTATGCCAGATAAATCATAAGTCGTACGATTCATAGTTTCAATAAACAATGTGCCACCGACTGAACGGAGGGGAGAAACAGTGTAGTAGCTTGAAATTACAGATTAAAACTGTGTGCCGGACCGAAACTCGAACTCGGGACCTTTGCCTTTCGTGGCTTCTTAAGTTGTCAATCTAACTAAAATGCACAGATGATTTGGATGAAGCAATACTAAATACAGGTTTCACGGACACAAAATTAACATTTACAACATCCATTATGAACTTTTAAAAATGCAGGTCTATTGTTTCCGTATTATAAGGGATGTGTAATTCAAATAGTGCTATACATTCACAGTTAGTTATTTGTATTACTGTATCCGACGGATTCCAGATAAAGAAAATAAATGTAAATTTATGATAGCCTCTTACACAGTATAATTATTGGAAAAATCAAATTTCACTTAATACATGTTATTTTATTTCAGCTTTTTCTGGATTATTTTTGTAGACACAGCTTATTTCGTTTTGGAAAGCTTATTTCGTTTTCGAGAGCTGGTAACACTGGCCCACAAACAATTTAGTCAGTACGTGTCTCGCTGTTGTTCGGAATGCAATGCGTGACCGGTCTCTTTCTGGGCCTTTTCGCTCAAGTTTATTCTTCGTTAAGCTGTTTTTTTTTTTTTTACGTAATGTAAGCAAATCGTTTTATTTTTTTCTTGTTTTTAATATCAGTGAATAGAACAGTACACATTCGAAATGTTTTAGTAAGTGGAGCCCAATAAAACTTGAAGATATTCGTAGACCTTTGCAAGCTCAGAATCAATCAAACCGAAATTTTCAGGAGAAGTGATCTCGATTTCAGTGAGGAAGAAATAACAAATACTGACCACAGTTCAGAAACTGAAGTTCAGGATTGTGACACAGAGATCGAAGATGAAACAAGGCTGAAGATGTTTTATGCTGGGAAGGATAAAATGAGGAAACGATGCAAATCAAGTTTATTATAATCTTTAAAAATTAAGAAACAATACAGTAAAATTTTTACCTGGCCCAAGGAGAACAGTAGAGATTCCGTATCTCCGATTGCTGTATTTTCGAAACTTCTTGATGTAAACGTGATTGTTGAAATTCTAAGTCACACTAATTCAAAAATCTAAAAATCACTCCACATCTATGCGCGACCCTGAGACTATACTGATCTAACCGGTGAAGAATTACTGGCCGCTGTCGCTATTCTTATTCAAATCAGCTTGAAAAAGGGGCGAATGGTTATGTGGAAGTGTTATGTCAAAGGGTAGGCCAGAAGGGCACTTCTGAGAGCATCCATTACTTTTCACAGGCTTCTACTAATTTTGAGGATCCTCCGATTTAATGATAGCACAACCCAGCAGGAAAGGAGGAAGCTTGATAAACCTTCTGCCAAAACATGTACAAAATCCTTTTTGTTTGCATTTAATACATCATGAAAAAGTTAATACAATTATACACTCAAAACACATTATATTTGGAACATAAAATGCTTAAAATACGTTATTTAATATATTTAATGTAAAATATGGCCAATAATTAAAGCAAAACAAAGTGTTGTACATTGTGTAATGTGCAACCTCTCCTGTGATGGATGTTGGCGCAACCATCAGAAAGTTAAAATAGTGCTGTACCATTCACGATTTGATGCACTGAAGGTACTAAAAAACGCAAGTAATTTAAATCAAGAAGCATTCAAAACGATATCATCGCAATGAACAGCTGTCATTTGTCTAAAAAGAAAAAGAACAGATAGCTGAGGTTCATGCCTATGCAGAATTCAATGCTTTCATTTTAAAAACAACGCGTTGTACATTACTATAAGTCATCATGTTTGTTACGCAAACGCAAGATAATAAAAATAATACAACAACCATGCAAATTATACCCATATTTAATTAGAATACAATACTTTCCCAAACAGGCTTAATTATATGTAAGCAGCCCGGGAGCTTAAATGAACAAAAGCTCACTACTGCTACACGTAGTCACCTAACACACAGGCAAGTGGGTCGGATATTTTACGACCGTGCGGCTAAATCATACGTACCTGGTTACCCTCGCCACCGCCACCGCCAACTAAAGATAATCCTGTAACGTTCGTTAATTAACTGCAGGTTGGGGGAGCATTCTCACAATGAGGATTATACATATCTGATAAAGAATCAAATACATTCTTGTAGTCAGAGAATGTGGGTTACACTATTCACAACTGATTCTCTGACAAACTCGATATAAATAAACTCAACAATTCGGGAATATATGAACTCAAATGCAACACATGCCAATCAATATACATAGGACAAACATGCAGGAACTTAAGAACATTTCCTGACCACCCAACGACAATAGCAACAGACTTAAAAATACTGAAGTACACCCACGGCCTATACCACAAACTAACAGTAGAAGAAAACTTTCACATACAGAAGGTAATTGCAGAAGGCAAACAAGTTTTAAATGAATACACTACACTCCCTAAAGGCACATTCTTTAAAACGGTAAAGGAACTTTACAGAAAAGGCAACATAAACAGCTAAAGGAGCTTACACACACACACACACACAAACACACACACACACACACACACACAAACACGCAAACATAGAAAAAGAGAGAAAAAGTAAACAAAATTCTAATTCCGTGCCAAACTCACTCGAGAACAAATGAACAAATCAAGGTACGAACAAAAACTGTATTTAGGCCTCATTTTGTTAGATCAGTTACAACCGAATTTTTTTTACTTTTACAGATGTTGAAAGGTGGCTACACTGAGTCACAGGGCCAGAGATTGCGCCAAAGAGTTTTATTCCGCCGCCTCCACTGGCAGTGCTTGTTCAGAAGTTGCTGTGGGAAGTCGTAGTTGAGAAGTTGCCGTAGTTAGTGCTTGTTGAGAGGATGTCAATAGCAGTACTAGTTGTGAGCATGTCGTGTGCAGTTGTTCTGATGGGCTAGACAGCCGATGCTGTTCGAATGGGGATGTTGTAATGATCAGAGTGTATTTTTCGTCAATATATATGAAGGTAAAAAACAATTTTTTATTTTTTTTAAATTTCCTAACTAACAATGTCTCTTGGTCACAGGTTCAGTCAACAAAGCATCTGGCTTGTGTTCATGTATTAGAGTGTAATTCTGGTTTCTATATGCAATCATAGTATTTCTGTTTTTTTTTAATTACTTCATTGTAAATGGCGTTTAAAGCATCTTGTCGTATTGAGGAAGAACCGTGCCAGGTGTGTACGTTGAATCGCACTTCCACACACAGAACAGCTACACTTTTGCCTTGTTGTTTCGTAGCTTTCATAGTTGCTGGGGACTTAATTAATTAATTGTGTTAACGGAAATTTCCTTTCATTATTTGTTGTTATTCTATGCAGTCAGATTGCGTACTAATACTAATCAGGGCCAACCGGTTACGAGACTGCGTAACCGGACAGACAGTTACTAAAATTAAAATTATTTGCATTTTATTCAATTGAGCCCCCATGCAATGTCCAATAAATAAAATCCACTGATGATGGCACGGAGGTGCTGAAACATATTTGGGTAACAAGGAAAAACAGTGTTTTGCGTAAAAGGCGGAATCAAACGGTTCAGATGGCTCTGAGCACTATGCAGAAGTTTCTGAGCTGAGGTCATCAGTCCCCTAGAACTTAGAACTACTTAAACCTGACTAACCTAAGGATATCACACACATCCATGCCCGATGCAGGATTCGAACCCACGACCGTAGCAGTCTCACGGTTCCAGAGTGAAGCGCCTAGAACCGCTCGGTCACACCGGTCGGCCTAAGGCGGAATCCATATCCAATAATTTTAACTGCAAAACACGGAAGAAATGCAAGGGATACAAATCCAAAAGATGTAAATATTAGCCGGCCGCGGTGGTCTCGCGGTTAAGGCGCTCAGTCCGGAACCGCGGGACTGCTACGGTCGCAGGTTCGAATCCTGCCTCGGGCATGGATGTGTGTGATGTCCTTAGGTTAGTTAGGTTTAAGTAGTTCTAAGTTCTAGGGGACTGATGACCACAGTAGTTAAGTCCCATAGTGCTCAGAGCCATTTGTAAATATTAATTGATACTTCAGCCTTGTGGTGTTTCTGGATTAGAATGAAATGTATTGTCGTGCCGTTTAGTCATTCAGTTCGATTATTACCATCAAAATCACGCAATATGCCAATAGACTGTTTTAGTTTTGACACGCGGCACAGTTCTAAACAGCCTAATGCTGCTACCGAGGGTTTTCACAAGTGCCCGCGTGACCGTTAGCAACGCGGCTGACTTGATCTATCGACACTATATGTGAACGAAAGTATCTCCACTCGTCAGTTTTAATAACACATTTTACAGGGTAATCGCCGTGACGATGCTACAAACTTTGGGGATGGCGGAGAAGGGTAAATGTATCAATTTGAGGTAAGGTACTATGGTCCAGAAGCGACGGAGTCGAAAATTATAAGCGAAAATCGTTCTGAAATCTCTGACAGTGGAATATATGTACTGGTACCTTTGTTGCTAAGATTGTAGGGTAGGCAAGTTTCAGAGGTGGTAGTACAGACCAAACAAGAAAAAAAGTCTATCAAACATGAGCTCTAAAACGCATACCCTGGGAGTTGTGAGCAGTTATTCATGAACCAAAACAAGAAAAATGCGTCCAGTAAAGATAGGCTTTAAAATTCATACCATCAGAGCAATGGGCATTTGGTCAGCTAAAGAGATGTTTTCTGCAGTAGCAAAGATGAACAAGTGCTCATAGCGCTAAAGGTCTGCGTTTTAGAGCCAATCATCGTCCCTGAAAGTTAGTAATATCGTTATGAGATAACTCTGTTTATCTCTCTTAATAAATGCTCAATGTATTACGATGAAGTTTACATTTGTGAGTCCCGTAAGCGTCGCGACGCGGCTCATGGTTGGTATCTCGACAAGACATACAAATGTGGAATTTTCACATTTCCGTAGTAACGTACTGATACTGAACTCTTGCAACTGATGCAAGACGCAATATTTGTGGTGAAGACTTCAATCATTTTCATCAAATAAAACAGTTTCGGTTTTGCAAGCGACTGTTGTACTGCATGCTGAATATATCAGAAAAGCTAATGCACGACTCTCTAACAATTACCCTCTGCACTCTCGAGGGAGGCGACTATCGATACCGCGTTAGGGTAGTCTGGCGTGTTATAGGCTGCTTACAAGCAGAAGTTTCGATTAACGTTATTCGGTAACTAGTTTGTGTCTGCACTTGATCAGTCAAGTGATCCGCTTGGAGTAGAATGAAACCTACTGTCATCCCGTTTGATCAATCAGTTGAGTTACTAGCTCTTCAACCACGCGAAATCACTGTTCGGGTAATTTGTTCTAGATGTGGCAGGCTTGGCTTCGTAGCTTTGTTGTTTTAAAATAGAGCTTTAAATACTGAGCGAAGGCAGAGCTTCTCGCCAAAACGCTCACGGCAGTCACTTTATATTGACATGAGGCCCTGTGCTAGTAAAGCATCTGCCAGACGCTATGGAGCTTCAGATACCTTGTACGTTGCCCGCAACAACTCCTTAACGAATAAAGTTATCTAAAATGGTTTTCTCCAGCCTCGATAGCAGATCTCACATATGGCGACAAGAGGTAAAACAGTTTATCCGTTCTTATTTGGATGAAAAGAGGTAATAAACAAACTGACTTTCCACAAGATGGAACAGACTTCAAGCTGAGAAAATTCCGTTAACAATTCTCATCAGTCTTGACGGGTTCCGCCACTGAAGCGGCATGTGTCGGACTGAACACTAATGGGAATTTGTTGCGCGGGAGCATGATGTTTGAGAGGTGAATGCTGACTTAATTCACCTCAGCCGTCCACTGGAAAAATGTGCCGAATACGTCCAATCAAAAGAACACCGTCTACGTCTTTTGCGATAAGAGAGCACGTAATGAAGTATTAAAACAAAAACCTTTACCCATTTCTCTAGATTCAACAGTTTTGCAGTGTGGTGAGAGCCGTAGGCTGCAGACTAAATACAGGTATAGCTCAGAACGTCATTGACATTGTCTTTTCTCAATAAGACCCAACTATCGACTCAACATAATCTGTAAGCCAATGTACACTTCGTTGCAGAGGGTACTTCATTTCAGTTGTAACACATTTTGCAGTATTCCATTTGCATACTGAGTGAAGAAAAAGTTCTGCATATATCATTCTCGTGTTGCCTAAGTGAAATATACGATGTTGACAGCTTAATTGTCGCACAGCCTTCCCCGAATACTGGTTCTTTACAAGTAACAGGCTTTCGCGGGAGAAACGTCTCCATTCTTGGAGAAATTCGTGTTTGAGATCCTGTAGCGTGCTACGGGACTACAGTGTAGACAAAGGGTGGAGGGAGGGACTGATTGAAGTCAGTGACAATTATACAATACACTTTCAATACACACCATTTCATATAACATCTTTCGCAGCGGTACCATACAGAAAGCAAACCACTAGAAAACAATCATTTTTCAGAAAACACTGACCCGCAGTTACAAATCAGCACAATAACAAAGCTAATCTAAATTTCAGTAACACTTGGCTTTGATCCCAAGCATTACATTGAGGAAAGAAGCGGGTACCAGACTTGATAATTCGATGACTACCGAAATTAAATTTTCAAAAAAAAGGTGCAATGTCACATAATCAGAAGCCAAGACAAGCTACCTCACACCAAAGTTTCACCTTCAAGTTATTTTATCTTGACAATTCTCAAATCTGCTTTGCTTAAAAGACTTAATATCGGCCAGTCGACAATTTTATCAAATTTAAAACATAAATGGCCTAAACGTAAGCATTATGTTGTCTGTGCGCAATCACACAGATTTTGAGAAAAAAACAGACCACACATGACATCTAGAAAATTTTCAACCTTTCCTTAAAACGAAATGAGGCCACTATCACTTTTAATCAGAGCAGGATCAAGTGTAAAGCAAGTAATCCTGGCCTTAAATTTTAGGCTAACAGGTATTCAGACAATGCTCAACAGCAATATTTAAAAGAGAGGCCACAAACAATGCCTAACTAGACATTATCAAACATCAAAGACTGTAAGAAGCGACTCCTTCCATTATTATTCGTCAGTCGGTTTGGATCTCTGACGGAGCGCCTCTCCATCCAGTCCAGCGGGCACATTCCTATCTGCTGAGGCGGCAGAGACGGTATACATCCGCGGAATTTGTATTATATGAAAGCACAAAACAGGTCTCTCTTCAATTAGCGCCGCACAATAGGGGAACGAAAGACAGAAATCGTGGCGACGTGGCCGCCCGTACATATTACCTGACGCCGCACAATCCAGACGCAATATCGACGCCGGGTTTCCTGCCCAGCAGGATATTTCGTGTGCAATATGTTTTCATCCACAATCTGCTCGTGTTCCAACTATCCTCTACCACGCGGCGTGCGGCAGCAATCCCTCTCTTCGCACGGGCACTACAGGAAAACAGACTGCCAATTCCCGCACCGGACATCCCGTAGGCCAGCAACAACTTCCGCCTCCTAGAACACTGCCCGTGCTCGTTTTCCTTGTCGAGCCCCGCGCTCGACCAGATACGCCAGTCCTAGACAGAGAGATGGCAAACATAGTCGCGAGGAAGTGTGCCCAACCTAGGCGGTTAGTGCCAACGATCGCTGTCTAACAAATACAGTCACGGCACTCTGATGTGAAAGTTGTTACCGTTTGACAGATGGAGCAACACTGGCGCTCCAAGCGGTGAGAAAGCAGTCAAACGCGCCGTAAGGATGTTTGCTTTTAATTATTTTCTACTTAATTAACGAAATAATTATTGTACTTTTGCGTTCCCTGCGTTAGTAAGTTACCAAGAGAAGCGATTTATCGTGAAATTAATGTAAAAACAGCTGAGTCACATTGATTCAATGATATAAGCTACAACTCATTCCTGAAGAAATACTTTCGAATAAGTCTGCCTTGCAGCTTATTCTGCTGAAAGCAAGATAATATAAACACATTTCACGCATGAAGAGCATATATTTCTGTTGTCTGTTGTTATTATCTTAGGCACTTTCCTTGAAACTTGAAATTTTTTCATGGAGTCACATGTATCGCTCTTTCTTAATACCTCACACGACTTTCTAATACGCGAATACTTTTGTAAAGGTTGTGACACCGAAAATGCAGGATACATGTCACCTGCTACCGGTATATATAATTTTTTTAATTGCATGTAAATATTTGTAATTTAAAAACTTTCTTTTAACAAGTAAGGACGTTGCTTCACTGTGTCTGTACATTTAGGTAGAAGACTGTTGACTTTTCATTGTATTTATCTGTGTTTTGCTGTGAAACTTATAAGCTCTGGGAAAAAGCCAGAGGAATTGTTATTTGCATCGACTAGAACGATAATAGCAGTGCTTGGCGTTGTAAAATCTTTGGGTAGGGAGATGTTGCGCAGAGCGCACGGAGAGAGCGAGAGACGGCTTCCAGTACTTGAGGTGTGCGGAAGTGTGGTGTTCTTGCTCTCGCAGTAGAGAGTACCATTTCGGCGGCAACATGTACGCGCGCCGGCCGGATGACTAGTAGCAGGAGGAAGGACAGTGGACGGGCGGAAAAGGCTGTATTAATTACGATTGCCCATTCCTGTAATTAGCCGTGGCCCCACGAGATGCTACCGTCTTCAACAACAGCAGCAGTTCCAGCAACACAGATTCGTCACGGCTCCGAGTTTCGTCGCACACACAGCACTGAAGTAAGACTGTTCATTGGTAGAAAGTATTAACGGCTAATCCAGCAGCACAACTGAATGTGATTTGATTAATGAACTTTATGTAAATAATAATCAGTTAAATTCAGGGCTATTGTGTCCTCATTGCCCCCCAGACATTGTTACCAAGCAGGATCCTTGTTCTCTTTTTTTCCTTATATGCTAACCGAAGTTTGAGAGTCCATCACTGGAAAAATTCCAAATCTAAAGAAAATGCACAAATTAAGAGGCGGAAGTTTTATTTATTTTACATATAGCATGGAGCACATGGCTGTTTGCTTTGGTACGCATTCTAGTATTTAATTCTGTTCAAGTCAGTAAAAAAGGCTCAGTTGTTCGGTAATTTCCAAGAATGAGTGCCTATCGAAGTTGGACGGCTCCGAACGATACATATCGAACGTGCGATAGTAATTGGTTATAGAAGTTTCGCGGCGCGCGTTATGATCAATTATTTGTGATAGTCATTTTTATCAGTTTTGCGTTGTTTCTTCAGTTCATGTACATTACATTCCCGCCGTAATTGTTTGTGATTCCTTTGGGAAATCGACATGGTTTCCCTTGATAGCGAGTGTAATGTCTGCTGCTTCTGTCGTTTTTTTCTGCGGATTGCCTTACATGGAAAACTCTAATTCCATGCATATACAGCATAGACAAATGTTTGGCTTTTTGCCGGAAATATGGACTTCTTCCGGACGAGGAAAGGAGTGATTGTGTAAACTGTGATGCTACGAAGTCAGGGGAAAGTCGACGCATGCGACACTCTGCCGATATTCCTGCTCGATATTGGCAGTTTACCCTGGGTACGGGGAAAAAGGAATTACCCCTGTCGCTTATACATCACGCGGACTGACACAAGACGATAACAGTGACGACGAGTAAGGTAAGTCGTGTCCTTTGAATTTACAAGTGCTTCTCTAACGCTTTTCGTTTGTCGTTGCTGTAGTGACAACTTGAAACATACTCGTAACGCGCGCCACTAGACTTCCATAATCGAATTACTATCGCACGTTCGATATGTATCGTTTGGAGTCCTCCAACTTCGATAGGCAATCATTTTTGGAAATTACCAGTTGTTCAGCCAATAATATGAAATCCAATTTGAAAATTAAGTAACTGTAAAGTAAAAAGTGCTTGCCTTTCTCTAAATTTCTTTGATGACGTTATGTTTAGGTCTCTGAAAGTCATTGTTCACGTAACGAAGTTCAGTACTAACATACAGTTTAAGTGGATATTTTCAAATTATTATTCGACTGCCTTTTTCAAAATTTAATGACAAACTGAACGTAAAAGTGTCTTCTCAGTTTTCTTTATCATTACATACTCACTTAAAATTAGTGTCAAAAAACGTGACAACCTTCAGTTACCATAATAAATGTTTTTCTTTCCCATCATCTTGTACAGGATTTTGGATGTGAATCGCCCAAGTGGGCTGGCGACCGTAATTATTTCCTTTTCGTTCATTAGTGTAACTTTTGGATTCAAGATCAGTGGTACCCCTTTTCTGTTAGTGTTGTTCCTGAGTGAATGCACAAAATAACTTTCATTTTTCCAAATTGTAGCCCTGTTCGGTTTAATTACTTTTTTTAATTTTAGTAGACTTTTCTATCAGAAAGATCGGTTGTACAATTTCCCCCTGCTTATCGGTATTACTTCTTCGGGAAAGATAGCCTTATCCAATTAGAAAAATTCCATTAGGTATACACTCGATCCACGGTCATATTTTATATCGCAAGCAGGATAGGTCGATTAGTAAAGGGGGAGGTTACAAGGTAATTACTTTTGCTTCAAAAGCAAATGTGTAGAAAGTTCTCGTTGTTTGTGGCTCGGATTTAGCGACAATTGTGGAATTGATTTCTTCTGTGTTGGGAAACAGTTTTAATGCTTCTGACGATTTATTATCACGTCTTTGTGGTTTTCCACTAAACTACAGTTGTGGTGACTTATTTGGTACGTTAAATAATATAGGTGTTACTTTCGTATAGGTTTCGTACGTTCCACACTCACACACTGGGCTGAAAATGTAGCGAACGAAACTCAATTTTGTTAGATAGATATACGACGTCTTTCTGTAAGAGGTCAGCTCTTCTGGTGTTAACTAGCGATATTGTGTTGTTAACAGAAATTACAACACACACGACTTCTACAAGAATTCATAACATAACCTCTGCTTTCGAAAACAGGATTGTAAATTAGCCTTGACAAATTAAAAAAAATTGCCAAGAGCTAGCCACATATTTTTCACACCTTTTAAATTGCCGAAAACGCATCCAGAAATCACTACGGAAAGTTTGTCACCACCAACAGAAGAAGAAGTTTATTCACACATCAAGAAACATTCACACATCAAGAAACATAAAAACAAAGCATCAAGAAAGGGCGGAAATGTAGCTGAACTCTTGAAAAAAATTAGGACCAAAAAAATAAATTATACTAATTATAAAATAAATTATACGAATAATCCGAAACAATTGGCAAACCGAAAAAATCCCAGATGACTGGAAGACTGCTCAAATCGATCAACTACATGAAAAAGGTAACAACTCAGATGTAAACAATTATAGAGGAATCTCCCTCTTGCCGTTCACCTACAAAATCATGTCAGCTTGTCTCTTGAATAGAGGAAAACGCAATTAGAACCCAAATTAGCAGAATACCAAGCAGGATTCAGACCTAACAGGTCACGTCCAAAGCAAATTTTTTAGCTCAAAACCATATTCAAAACGCGAGCCCTCATACAAAAACGTCTATTATCCACATTCGTAGATTTCAAAAAGGCGCTCGACTCTGTAGACAGACGCTCACTGTTCCAAATTTAGAAGAGAGGGGACTAGATCCCGAAACACGAGCACTCGTGAAACAAACACTAACCGGCACGAAATCTAAAACGAAGTTTATGGGGGAAATCTCAGAACACTTTGACATTCAAATAGGTGTGAGGCAAGGAGACGGGCTCTCTCCTATTCTGTTCAGCATCGTCCTAGACAAGGTTATGGAAGACTGGGAGAAAGAACTCAATAAAAGTGGGTTTTGGAAGCCAGTCCTACCAGACTTTCGTAAAAAACAACTTCTACATACCGTAGGTCTCATTTGTGCACGACCCAACGAAACTTGCAGAGGACGAAGAGACTGCGGTCAAATAGCTCGGGACAGGTCAAGAATGTGCAAGGTTACAAATCTCATTTGAGAAAATTGAATTCTTATGTTCAAAGACAGAAAACACGAGCCTGAAAACCAGTCATAAAACAACAGTTCTCTATGCGAGCGAAACGCTGACGCTTAACAGAAAACACTAACTTGAATCATAAAAGAACAGAGAAAGATCGTTAGGAAAATTTTAGGAGTAAGACTTACCCAACATGGTTAAAAACACAATCAATCAAAACAAGAGAAAAGTTTTCAAACATCGGTACTGGCATTAAGAAAAGGCGAATGAAACTCTCTGGCCATCTCAACAGACTACCAGAAAGGCTATTGTACAATTCAGCGCCTTGACTGAACGAAATTAGAAACGACCTCGACAACGCAAACGTAAGACCAACCAATACCTCCAGACACAAAGTAGTCAAGTGGGAAGTTACATCAGAGCAACCAATACAAAAACTGTGCAGCCCAAAGTGGTCGGAAGAACGTGAACAAGCCTTCTCGGAAAGAATGAAAACCTATTGGAACAACAAGAAGAGTCCAAAGAAAAGCTGACTGATTTATTTGCTTAACGTCTTACATTTACTGGGAGAATCCATAATATGTAAATAGTGTCTCTCCTTAGAGTCGTCAGGTGCTTTTTCTCTGGTGTTTCGGCAAATATTTGAAATTTTCATTCCAAACAAATACTGCTCATCACGTCTCTCACGCGACTCCCAGTGTCGACGGAAATCACCAGTTTGTTTCCCGTAACAAACAAAATTACTTTTAAAGCGGAATTCTACGTATGTCTGTTGGCCCGATTCGAACTACATACCTAAAACAACGAAATTGTAAATATCTGCCGAAATACCACACAAAATGCGCCTGACAACTCTCAGGAGAGACACCATATATATGTACCGGGTGATCAAAAAGTCAGTATAAATTTGAAAACTGAATAAATCACGGAATAATGTAGATAGAGAGGTACAAATTGACACACATATGCTTGATATGAAGGGTTTCATTAGAACCAAAAAAATACAAACGTTTAGAAAATGTCCGACAGATGGCGCTTCCTCTGATCAGAATAGCAATAATTAGCATAACGAAGTAAGACAAAGCAAAGATGATGTTCTTTACAGAAAATGCTCAATATATACACCATCATTCCTCAACAATAGCTGTAGTCGAGGAATAATGTTGTGAACAGCACTGTAAAGCATGTCCGGAGTTATGGTGAGGCATTGGCGTCGGATGTTGTCTTGCAGCATCCCTAGAGATGTCGGTCGATCACGATACACTTGCGACTTCAGGTAACCCCACAGCCAGTAATCGCACGGACTGAGGTCTGGGGACCTGGGAGGCCAAGCATGACGAAAGTGTCGGCTGAGCACACGGTCATCACCAAACGACGCGCGCAAGAGATATTTCACGCGGCTAGCTATATGGGGTGGAGCGCCATCCTGCATAAACGTCGTACGTTCCAGCAGGTGTTTATCAGCCAGGCTGGCGATGATGCGATTCTGTAACACGATTGTCATGCGCAGTCACTGGCGTTTTGCTGTCCAGCGCCATCTGTCGGACATTTTGTGAACTTTGTTCTAATAAAACCTCATGTCATTCCAAGCAGGTATGTCACTTTTTACCTCTCTATCTACATTATTCCGTGGTTTATTAAGTTAAAATTTATACTGGCTTTTTGATCACCCGGTATATATATATTGAGAGAGAGAGAGAGAGACCTTTGACATTTACAAGTTTCAGCTTAAGAGTATCTAAGCATACAGGGTGTTACAAGTATAAGTGCACCTTTCTGACAACTGATACCTTGATACCTTAATATGTGCTGTGCTCCAGTGAGCTACATGTTTTTTCTCTGCGTCTAAAAGTCACATAATTTAGTTCCTGATGTTTTTTGCACGGTCATAACTGCACAACTAAGTGAACTAAGCCTGTCAATGTAAAGTAATCGTTTTGGATCTATGAGTCCAAACTTCAACACCTGATATGCTGCCCGGTAAAAATAAGCACAAATGACTTCCTATTGCCACATCTACTTGGAGGCACTAATCAACATACTACTCCTAATAGCCGTAATTATTAGTCCCTAAATGAAATAAATACAGATGTAATGTTGTTCAGTACACTGTCCCCAGTCAGAAATATCTGCACTTACACCCCTAAAACCTTGTATATAACAGCTTTCTTGTACAGCAACAATAAGAAAGTTGAACGTCTTTTACTGGTTAAATAAAAATCTTTTGTAACACGAAATACACTGGTGTCCAAAAGTAAAGCAATGCTGCCTGGTTAATGTGCTCAGTGTGGGGCGTGACCACCTCTGGCAGCAGTATAGGCCTGGAAAACGACGGAGCATGCTGTGAATGATGCCACCAATCTCATGTTGAGGCAGCAACTCCCATTCTTCCTGGAGAGTTGCTCGCAAGTCTTGGAGAGTGATTGGTGGATGACGACGTGATGCAACCCTACTCACTAGTGCATCTCAGACCTGCTCCATGGGATTCAAATCGAGAAAGTGAGCAGGCCATGCCATGCGTGCAATATCTTCCAATTCCAAGAAAATATCGGCCACCTGTCCTCTGTGAGGTCGAGCATTATCGCCCATCAGTACGGAGTCTCGGCCCTCGCAACAAGCGCACATGGGGTCTCAATATCTCGTCACGATACCTGACAGTAGTTAAACCCTGCCGATTCACCCGTACAGTTTCATGGAAAAGTGTTCCAGTGGTCAGCATAATTCCTGTACATACCATTAGAAACCCTCCTCAATATCGGCCTCTTTCCGCAATGTTTATGTCCCGAAATCGTGTTGTTCGTTCCCACCAGATACGAATCCGTCCATAACCACTCTCCAATCCAAATCAGGATTCATCTGCGAAAAAATAAAAAACTCGGCCTAGGATTCGACCGTCCAGGTAGCATGTTGACGACTGCACTCTTGACGTTCCCCTTCTGTGAAGACGCGTCAGCGGTACACATACAGCAGGTCTCCGACAATAAAGCCATTGTGCCGAAGCCTTCTCTACACCGTTTGTCTCGATACGACACGTCCAGTGGATACTGCCGGGTCAGATGCCAGCTGCCGTGCAGTACTAAGGCTGTACTGCTGTGAGCTTAGAGCCAAATAACGGTCCTTTCTTTCTGATCTCACACGTGATCGGCTCTGCCCTGGTCTTCAGGATACAGTTTCGGTCTCTATAAACATCTGAGAAACAACAGAACGATTAACGTCAAGCCAAAGGGCCGCATCTACATGGATACTCTGCAAATCACATTTAAGTGCCTGGTAGAGGGTTCATCGAACCACCATCACAGTAATTCTCTATTATTCCAATCTCGTGCAGCGCGCGGAAAAAACAAACACTTATATCGTCCCATGGGAGCTGTGATTTCCCCTGTTTTATCATGGTGATCGTTTTCCCTATGTAGGTCGGCGTCTTCAAAATATTTTCGCATTCAGAGGAGAGAGTTTGTGATTGTTTTAATGGTGTCCGCCCCAAACCCTGTATCATTTCAGTGACATTCTCTCCCCTATTTCACGGTAATACAAAACGTGCTGCCCTTCTTTGAACTTTACCGTAGTAGATCTGCTACATTTTCTAAGTGTCCTGCCAATAAAATGCAGTCTTTGGTTAGCCTTCCCCACAACATTTTCTATGTGTTCCTTCCAATTTAAGTTGTTCGTTATTGTAATTCCTAGGTATTTATTTGAATTTACGGCCCTTAGGTTTGACTAATTTATCGTGTAACCGAAGTTTAACGGATTTCTTTTAACACTCATGTGCATGACCTCACACTTTTTGTTATTCAGGGTCAATTGCCAATTTTCGCACCATACAAACACCTTTTGTAAGTCGTTTTTCAATTCGTTTTGATCTTCTGATGGGTTTACTAGTCGATAAACGACAGCATCATCTGCAAACAACCTAAGAAAATGGTTCAAATGGCTCTGAGCACTATGGGACTCAACTGCTGAGGTCATATGTCCCCTAGAACTTAGAACTAGGTAAACCTAACTAACCTAAGGACATCACAAACATCCATGCCCGAGGCAGGATTCGAACCTGCGACCGTAGCGGTCTTGCGGTTCCAGACTGCAGCGCCTTTAACCGCACGGCCACTTCGGCCGGCACAACCTAAGACGGCTGCTCAGAATGTCTCATAAATCGTTTATATATAAGAGGAACAGCAAACGGCCTACAACACTACCTTGGGGGAACGTCAGAAATCACTTGTTTTACGCGATGACATTCCGTCAGTTACTATGAACAGTGACCTCTCTGACAGAAAATCACAAATCCAGTCACGTAACTGAGACGATATTCCATAATTACGCATTTTCACTACAAGCCGCTTGAGTGGTACAGTGTCAAAAGCCTTCTGGAAATCTATTAATAGGGAATCAATTTGAAATTCCTTGTCAATAGCACTCAACGCTTCTACGTTACTCATGTTGGTAGCTGTTTTTGATTCGAGTTCTGGAGTATTTACTTTGTCTTCTTTGGTGAATGAATTTCGGAAGGCTGTATTTAGTAACTCTGCTTTGGCAGCACTGTCGTCAATAGTATTTCCATAGCTATCGCGCAGAAAAGGCATTGATTTTGTCTTGCCGCTAGAATACTTCGCGTACGGCCAGAATCTCTTTGGATTTTCTGTCAGGCTTCGAGATAAAGTTTCATTGTGGTAGCTACTGTAAGCATCCAACTTTGAAGTCCGCGCTACATTTCGAGCTTCTGTAAGAGATTTTGCTTCTGTTTAAATTTGGCATGTTTTTAGCGTTGTTTCTGCAACAGTGTTCTGCCCGTTTCGTGTACCAAGAAGAATCAGCTCCGTTATTTGTTAATTTATTTGGTATAAATCGCTCAACTGCACCCGATACTATTTCTTTGAATTCAAGTCATATCTGGTCCACACGTACATTGTTAGTTTGGAAGGAGTGTAGATTGTCTCTCGGAAACGCGCCAAGTGACATCGGTTTGCGACTGTCCTGCTTCCATTCGTCCTTTGGCCCCCCACCGGAGAGAGTCTGGTAAGCGTCCTCGTTGTGCCATACTTCACCGTCTGTGACTGTGTACACAGCGATTGTGGATGTGGGACTACCCGGAAAACACTTTCCCCTTTGATAGGTGCCCTGATGTCACTATTGGCGTGGTTCAAAAATGGCTCTGAGCACTATGGGACTTAACTTCTGAGGTCATCTGTCCCCTAGAACTTAGAACTACTTAAACCTAAGTAACCTAAGGACATCACACACGTCCATGCCCGAGGCAGGATTCGAACCTGCGGCCGTAGCGGTCGCGCGGTTCCAGACTGTAGCGCCTAGAACCGCTCGACCACTCCGGCCGGCTATTGGCGTGGTTGCCCGTTGACCGGAGTGCTGTCTTCTGTGCAGAACACGATCGTACGGACATCTGTTGACAGTTTGTATGATTATATCGTTAATTAGCCACAAGGACTAGGAAACAGCGGTTTGTTATTTTAAGTTTGAACACCAGTGTCGTACAAACATTAAAGTTCTGTCACATGACTGTGTTGCTTCGTGCAAAGATTACGCAAAGAGTTCAGTATCTGATAGGATACAAGTGCGGCAAGGTTCATCCAACTTTTTGAGGTTGCTACGAAATTTTTGTACTTGAGGTTTATTATCAACCCAAAAGTATAAGAAGTTATTTCAGTGTGCTATAAATTACTGAGATAGCCACAGAAATGGCTGTCGTTTATTTTCAACTTTTAGGAGCTGCAAAAATGCCGTAATTGAATCGCGTTGTGGTTATTGGTGCTAAAATGTACCTAATGCACAAAATACTACGGAACCAAGGGTATTTGCAATATCAAGTGAGGCGCGAGCTCAGGTCGAAGGATCAGTAAATCTAAACGTAGGAATGGCAGATGTCAGTCTCGGATTCACCGGAAGAATTCTCAGGAAGTATAGCCCATCCATGAAGCAGATGCCTTACAAAACCCGTGTTCGACTGGTACTTCATTATTGCTCATCAGTCTGAGGTCTCTACTACAAAGGATTGATAATGGATGTGTCGAAAGTTCCAAGAAGAGAAGCGCGTTTCGTGACGGGTGCGGTTAGTAACTGCGAAAGTATCACAGCGGTCTTCGTTCAAGTTCAGTGGTAGACGTTACGAGCGAGGTATTGTGCATCACTTTGTGGTTTACCATTAAAATTCCGTGACTGTACTTTCCTAGAAAGGTCACACTATTCCTTCTTCCTACATATAATTTGCGAAAAGGCGATAAAGGTGAAATTAGATTCGAGCTCACATTGGGGCTTGCCAGTAATCCTCCTTCCCGTGTACCATTCGTGACTGGGAACAGGAGAAGGATCTGACAGTACCTACCACCACACGTCATAAAATGGCTTGCGGAGTATAGATACAGATGTTGGTTCAAATGGTTCTGAGCACTATGCAACTTCACATCTGAGGTCATCAGTCGCCTAGAACTTAGAACTAATTAAACCTAACTAATCTAAGGACATCACACACATCCATGCCCGAGGCAGGATTCGAACCTGCGACCGTAGCGGTCGCTCGGCTCCAGATTGTAGCGCCTAGAACCGCACGGCCACTCCGGCCGGCTACAGATGTTGGTCGAATACATCCACAAAAGTAAACTTGCTCTTAACTGCCTATTAATCAGTCATCTTTCCATTTTGTATCGGCTGTATCCTTTATTTTTGTCCTGCAGTCGTAAAAGGGAGTCATGATTTCAGTGGGAATGCTGCCATTATATTTTCACTACCGGTGTCCCTGCATTTTCTTTTGCAGAGATGGTGGAACAAATTATTATTATTATTTTTTTTTTTTTCGAACAGTCTCTAAATGGCGGTTGCCTTAATTTTTAAGTTTGCCTCTAGAGCGTGATATACTCTGCGTTTGTTCTTCATCCGCAACTCTTAATACGTTTGAACTAAATATCTTCAGTTCGTCTTTTATGTAAGATACTAGTGTCAGCCAGTTAGTTCAACCACACAGAAGTACTCTCATAATTTTCTCGATAAGACTTTAGGTTTCTTTTCGATACAAGAACGTCATGGTCGATAGTTCCTGGGTCAATAAGACTGAGGGAAGTTCGAGTCTGTTTGTAGTCTGAAAACCCGTTCCGTAGGACTTCAACAGACTGTTGGTCTTTTTTGCCTATAACGCACACGTAACTTTTCAAGCTGATATTAGGAAAAATTACGGCAGCCGCTCGACTATATTTGTATTGTTCGGTTTTGCCTCACTATCGAATTTCCTTATTACTCAGGAACGATGAGCACAAAGGAAGCAGTTCGTTGTACGTCTTCCGTTAAGAATGCACTGAAGCATGGGAAGTTATAACGTCAAAGCCTAAAGGAATACGTAAGTTCAGAGCCACACAGCAAAAACGCTAAAGTGGCGTCAAATCGATAGCCGGGGAACATTAAAAGTAGATGAGCGTGCAATCGTACAGCACAAAGGTCAACACAAGGTCAAGGCTGCCAATGAAAGCGCCTTTTCTGGGCTGCCAACCGTCCAAGGAGGGCGCTGGAAGACAGTAGGTGACCTTTAAGTAAGCTCAGCTTTGCAAGAGGGAACCCCCGAGCTCTGATTTTATCCGTAATGAATCTTCGGCTCTCAATGAGTGTGTAAGATCACCTACAGAAAAAAAAACTGCAGCCAACCAGTCGTTATTTCATTCGTTTTTTTCTTCTTTCTTTCTTTTTCTTTTTGGTCTATCGGATTCTAGACAGGTATCAGACCGCCGCCCTCGGCTCATATACAGCTACAGAGCGGCAAGTTAAGTGTTTATCTTTTCCTGTGTTTTCCTCGTAGTATATTTATTAAATTTCTTGCATGTTTTTCTGTTCAAGAGCTTCAATTTCGTGATTTTGTAGTGATGAGCTCATTCAGTCTGTAGCTCAATAGTTGCTCAGTGAACAGCCGGCTACATAGTTCATTAACGCATCAGCGTCCATTTGTGACACATAACTAGTGTAGCAGGTTGTATATCTAGGATTCGTCTGGTTTTATAGTTTACTTCTTCAGTTAGTCTTGCTAGGGCGGTTAAGATGTGGGCATGCTGAGTGCTGATTCAGGAGGAGCTGGCCGCAGTTCGCGAACAGCTGAATGCGCTAGCGGCTAAGGTCAGTCACCTTCAGGCTGCTGCCTCAGGTTGCAGCGGTGGCGGAGAATATGGTGCGCCCCATGGGACACCTCAGGTGTCGCTTCTTTTGCCCGCGGGCTCTGCTGCTGAGGCACATCCTAGTGTGCCCGACGTGGTGGGTCCGCCTTCACAGCAGAGTGACGACTGGTAACCCGTTCGCGTCGCTCGAAGCGGAGGGTCAATGTAGAGACTGGTTGCCCTGGCCCTGCCCATTGTCCCTGTGAGTGGACAGGTGGACACTCATTTAGCAGGATCCGAGCAGGCACAAGGGGGAGAGGCGTTTACTAGTTATCGGGAGCTCCAATGTTAGGCACTTTATGGAGCCCCTTAGGCAGACAGAGTTCAGGGCTGGAAAGTGAGCCAATGTGCACTCGGCATGTCTGCTGGGAGGCCTCATCCGAGATGTGGAGGCGAGAGTGCAGGGTGCGGTCTTTGGCGGCCCAACGACTCCTGTCGCATGGGTTCTGAGGCCTTCCTCTGTTCATACAGGCGGCTGGCGGAGATGGTGAAGACTGCTGGCCTCGGGAGCGAGCTACAAGCAGAGCTCACAATTTGCAGCATTGTTCCCAGAGTTGATCGGCGTCCTTTGGTTTGGAGCCGAGTGAAGGGTCCCAACCAAAGGCTTTGTCGACTCTGTGGCGGTGTTGGCTGCGTTATCGTATTGGAATTTGTAAGGATCCCCTTGATAGGTCAGGGTGTACAACACAAAGGGAGCAGCTACTCGGTTAGCACAGTACTTGTAGAGTGCACATGAGAGTTTCTCAGGCTAGGTGGTAGTTTGGGATGTTCTGATCAACCCTCCCCAGTCAAAATCTCGTCAGTAAATTGTCGAAGTATTCGTAACAAAATTACAGAATATACTGCCCTCCAGGAAAGTTCTCGCGCTCAAATTATTCTTGGGACCGAGAGCTGTCTCAAACCCGAACTGGAAAGTTCTGAGGTACTTAGCAAGTCATACATGAGAAAGACAGACTAGAGGGCACGGGAGGGGAGTGTTCATTGCAGTTGACAAGAAAATTGTCTCTATTCAGGTCGAAGTTGAGAGTGACTGTGAAGTTATCTGTTCGTGTATAGCGGGTATAGGTGAAACCAAGTTAATTGTTGAATGTTTCTACCGGCCATCCGATTCCACTGCGACAGTTCTAGAGTCATGCAAAGAAAGTCTACGGCCAGTAGAACGTAAATATCCAAACCATGCAATATTATTTGGAGGAGACTTTAACCTACCAAGTATAGACTGGGATGTCTATGGATTCACTGCGGATTTATAGACAACCCGTCGTGCAAAGTACTTTTAAATATGTTTTCTGAAACCTGTCTTGAGCAGCTAGTTTGGCAGCATACATGCAATCGAAATATCTTAGACCCTATAGCTACAAATAGGCCGGGCCGTATCGACAACGTCAGTATAGAAACGAGGATTGGCGATCACGACGTCATTATAGCAATTATGTTTACGAAATTTAATAAATCTGTCAGATAGGGCCGCGTGGTATTAGCCGAGCGGTCTCAGGCGCTGCAGTTATGGGCTGTGCGTCTGGTCCTGGCGGAGGTTCGAGTCCTCCCTCGGGCATGGGTGTGTGTGTTTGTCCATAGGATAATTTAGGTTAAGTAGTGTGTAAGCTTAGGGACTGATGACCCTGGCAGGAAATCCAAAGAGATTCTGGTCGTACGTAAAGTATGCTAGCGGCAAGACACAATCAATACCTTCTCTGCGCTATGCAATGGTAATACTATCGAAGTTAGTGCTGCTAAAGCAGAGTTACTAAGCACAGCCTTCTGAAATTCCTTCACTAAAGAAAACGAAGTAAATATTACGAAATTCGGAACTAGAACAGCTGCCGACATGAGTAACGTAGATGTAGATTAGATTAGATCAGATTATTTTTTCGTTCCATAGATCCGTGCTGAGGAGATCCTCGTGGATGTGGAACATGTCAATTTTTTTTTTTAAAGCTGAAATAACAATACCAATAGTATGAATATATACAATACATCATTTGTTTCTATTAAAAAATTCGTCAATGGAGTAGAAGGAGTTGGCCACTAGTAAGTCTTTTAGGCTTCTTTTAAACTGATCTTTATTTGTAACTAAATTTTTTATGTTTGCTGGCAAATTATTGAAGATGAATGTTCCTGAGTAGTGGACCCTTTTTTGAACTAAAATAAGTGCTTTTAAGTCCTTGTGCAAATCATTTTTGTTCCTGGTATTGTATATATGAACTCAGCTGTTTGTTGGAAAAAGAGATATATTATTTAGGACAAATTTCATTAAGGAGTAAATATACTGAGAGGTAGTGGTTAGTATACCCAGTTCTTTGAAGAGGTTTCTACAGGACGTCCGTGAAGAAGTGAAAGTGGGCAAAGTATGCAAGCTTTTTCATTTTTATGTCGCCTATGTCAGATAACACTCGCATTGCAAATACAGATTTGTTAAGGCGTTTCTGCAGTTCTGTGGTGTGCTCCTCCCAACTGAATTTATTATCAAGTTGTAATCCCAGGAATTTAAGACTGTCAACCTCTTCTATCTGCTCTTCTTCATACTTAATGCATATACTGGGTGGAAACCTCTTACAGGTTCTGAATTGCATGTAGTGAGTCTTTTCGAAGTTTAATGTCAGTAGTACTACAGTAGTACAAGTTTATATGCCAACTAGCTCTGAAGATGATGAAGAAATTGAAGAAATGTATGATGAGATAAAAGAAATTATTCAGGTAGTGAAGAGAGACGAAAATTTAATAGTCATGGGTGACTGGAATTCGAGAGTAGGAAAAGGGAGAGAAGGAAACATAGTAGGTGAATGTGGATTGGGGCTAAGAAATGAAAGAGGAAGCCGCCTGGTAGAGTTTTGCACAGAGCATAACTTAATCATAGCAAACACTTGGTTCAAGAATCATAAAAGAAGGTTGTATACATGGAAGAATCCTGGAGATACTAGAAGGTATCGGACAGATTATATAATGGTAAGACAGACATTTAGGAACCAGGTTTTAAATTGTAAGACATTTGCAGGGGCAGATGTGGACTCTGACCACAATCTATTGGTTATGAACTGTAGATTAAAACTGAAGAAACTGCAAAAAGGTGGGAATTTAAGGAGATGGGACCTGGATAAACTGACTAAACCAGAGGTTATACAGAGTTTCAGGGAGAGCATAAGGGAACAATTGACAGGAATGGGGGAAATAAGTACAGTAGAAGAAGAATGGGTAGCTTTGAGGGATGAAGTAGTGAAGGCAGCAGAGGATCAAGTAGGTAAAAAGACGAGAGCTAGTAGAACTCCTTGGGTAACAGAAGAAATATTGAATTTAATTGATGAAGAATGATGAAGATTAGATGGGTAGATCACATAACTAATGAGGAAGTATTGAATAGGATTGGGGAGAAGAGAAGTTTGTGGTACAACTTGGCCAGAAGAAGGGATCGTTTGGTAGGACATGTTCTGAGGCATCAAGGGATCATAAGTTTAGTATTGGAGGGCTGCGTGGAGGGTAAAAATCGTAGAGGGAAACCAAGAGATGAATACACTAAGCCGATTCAGAAGGACGTAGGCTGCAGTAGGTACTGGGAGGTGAAGAAGCTTGCACAGGATAGAGTAGCATGGAGAGCTGCATCAAACCAGTCTCAGGACTGAAGACCACAACAACAACAATGTCAGTGAGTTGGCTTTAAACCATTTATTAATATCCATGCAAATATCATTGGCAGATCTTTCTAGAACTACACTTGACATACTATTTATTGCAATACTTGTGTCATCTGCAAATAAAACGAACTCAGCTTCTGGCAGTGTAACTGATGAGAGATCATTAATGTACACAAGAAAAAGCAATGACCCTAAGATGGATCCTTGTGGGACACCACATGTAATTTCTTCCCATTCTGATGATGACTGATGTCTTAATTCACCTGTCCCTTACACTGACACCCTTTGTTTCCTGTTAGCGAGGTATGACTTTAACCATTTTGCAGCACTGCCCGTGACACCATAGAATTCTAATTTGTTTAAAAGGATGTTGTGGTTCACACAATCGAATGCCTTTGACAAATCACAGAAAATACCTGCTGCTTGTAACTTGTTATTTAATGAATTAGAACGTTTTCACTGTAGGTGTAAATAGCCTTCTCGATATCAGAACCCTTCAGAAATACAGACTGTGTTTTTGATAATATGTTATTTGTGGTCAGATGGTTGAGAAGCTGCCTGTACATTACTTTTTCTAAAAATTTTGAGAATGCTAGGTATCCTAGCAGTAGTGAAGCCACTTAAATCACTCAATAAAAGCAATTCCAGACGGCATGCCGATTAGACTCTTTTCAGAGTGTGCTGATTCAATAGTTTCCTGCTTAGCAGTCATACACACACACACCAAAAAAGTTTGCATCACCCCAGTTCCCAGAACTCCTGAAGACATACGTTGGCTGTGGATATTGTATCACAGACACAGTCCCTTTGAGTGTTCAGAGATGTCACTAAACCCGCCGAAGGATGTAAACAATCATGCATGAGCAGCGCCTATTACAGGGAGGCGGCCCGACAGCCGATCAGTTCCAATCATTCCACCGGGAAGGAGGTACACGGCTCGTCTTGCCTGTAGTTAAACCATGCCTAGACAGTCAATACCGCGGTTCGATCGCATCCACATTGTTATTTTGTGCCAGGAAGGGCTCTGAACAAGGGAAGTGTCCAGGCGTCTCGGATTGAACCAAAACGATGTGGTTCGGACATGGAGGAGATACAGAGAGAGGAACTGTCGATGACATGCCTCGCTCAGGTTGCCCAAGGGCTACTACTGCAGTGGATGGTAACTACCTACGAATTATGGCTCGGAGAAACCCTGACAGTAACGCCACCATGTTGAATAATGCTTTTCGTGCAGCCACAGGACGTCGTGTTCCGACTCAAACTGTGCGCAATAGGCTGCATCATGCGCAACTTCACTCCCGACGTCCGTAGCGAGGTCCATCTTTGCAACCACGACACCATGCAGCGCGGTACAGACGGGCCCAACAACACCCGACGAGTGTCGCAAAAGCCTTCAACCAGACAATCGTCAGAGACGTGGTTGGAGGCAACCCGGTCAGGCTGGATGCCTTAGACACACTGTCCAGAGAGTGCAGCAAGGTGGACGTTCTCTGCTGTTTTCAGGTGGTATTATGTGGGGCCGCCGTACGCCGCTGGTGGTCTTGGAAGGCGCCGTAACTGTTGTACGCTACGTGAATGCCATCCTCTGACCGATAGTGCAACCATATCGGCAGTATATTGGAGAGGCATTTCATTTCGCAGCCCCATCGTGCACATTTTGTGAAAATGGGATAGATTGAAAAGGGCTGGTTGTGGACACCGGGACTCAACAACCACTCTGAGGGATCTACGCCGAATCGCCGTTGAGGAGGGGGACAATCTGGTTCAACAGTACCTTGATGAACTTGTGGATAGTATGCCACGACGAATACAGGCATGCGTCAATGCAAGAAGACGTGCTACTGGGTATTAGAGGTACCGGTGGGTACAGCAATCTGGACCACCACCTCTGAAGGTCTCGCTGTGTGGTGGTACAACATGCAATGTGTGTTTTTCATGAGCAAAAAATGGCGGAAGTGATGTTTATGTTGATCTCTATCCCAGTTTTCTGTACAGGTTCCGGAACTCTCGGAACCGAGGTGATGCAAAACTTTTTTTGATGCGTGTACTATCGCTGCTCGACGAAAGGTACGTACCCAAATAATGGAAATCTGCATAGGCCACATTTATATTCAGGAAAGGCACTAGGCGTAATCCACTAGATTACAAGCCCATATCGTTAACGTCGAGATGCAGCAGAATTGTGAAACATATATTGTGTTCTAACATTATGAAATACCTCGAAGAGAAGGGTCCATCGACACACAGTCAGCACGGATTTAGAAACATCATTCTTGTGAAACACAACTAGCTCTTCACTCACACGAAGCGTTGAGGGCCATCGACATTTAATTTCAAATTGATTTCGTATTTCTAGATTTTCAGAAGGCTTTTGCCACCGTACCTCACAAGTGGCTTCTAATAAAACTTCGTGCTTATGGAATGTCGTCTCTTATGCGAATAGATTGGTGATTTCCTGTGAAAGAGGTCACAGTCCGTAGTAATTGACGGAAAGTCATCGAGCAAAGCAGAAGTGATTTCTGGCTTTCCCCATGGTAGTGTCACAGGCCCTATGCTGTTCTTTATCCATCTAAACGATTTAGAGGACAATCTGAGATGTCATCGTAGATATTTTTTGCAGATGATGCTGTCGTTTATCGTCTAGTAAAGTCATCATAAGATCAAAACAAATTCCAAAACGATTTAGAAAAGATATCAGCATGGTGTGAAAATTGGCAATTGACCCTAAATTATGAAAAGTGTGAGGTCATCCACATGAGTGCTACATGTATAGTAATCACACCGAGCAAACAAGAAGCAGCTGAGGAAATTGTAGCTAATGTCTTTCAGAAAATTATTAAGTGGTTCTGTGCAAATGAACTCTCACTAAATTTTGAGAAAACACAGTTTACAAAATTCTGTACAGTAAATGGCATAACACGATTGATAAATGTAGACTATGAACAGATGTCTGTTGCTAAGGCAGAATATTCTAAATTTCTCGATCTGTGCATTGATGAGAAATTGAATTGGAAGAAACACATCGACGATCTGCTGAAACGGTTAAGTTCAGCCAATTATGCTATTAGTGTTATGGCAAATTTTGGTGATAAACATATCAGTAAATTGCCCTACTGTGCCTGTTTTCATTCACTACTTCCATATGGCATCATATTATGGGGCAATTCGTCATTAAGAGAGGAAGTATTCATTGCACAACAGCAATAATCACACTGCAGACATTTATTTAAGGAACTCGGAATATTCACAGTACCTTCGTAATACATATATTCACTTATGAAATTTGTCAGTAATAACCCTTCGAATTTAAAAAATAAAAGCGAAGTGCATAGCTACAACACTAGAAGAAAGGATTATCTTCATTATTCTGGATTAAATCTCACTTTGGCACAGAAATGGGTAAATTATGCTTAAACAAAAATCTTTGGTCATTTGCCAAATAGCATTAAAAGTCTGACAGATAGCCAACCAACATTTAAAAGCAAATTAAAAGAATTTCTGAATGACAACTCCTTCTACTCAATAGATGATTTTTTAGATATGAAGTAGTAACTGTAAAAAAGAAAAAAATTAATTATTTTGTGTAAAGAAAACTAACATTAAAGTGGCATGTTCCACATCATTACGAAATTTCGTATTCATGATCTATGGAACAAGTATTTATGTATGTATGTAAAGGAGGCCGCATATACAACGCTGGTGCGACTTATTCTCGAGTACTGCTCGAGTGTTTGGCATCCGTATCAGGTCGGATTAAAGGAAGACATCGAAGCAAACCAGAGGCGAGCTGCTAGATTTGTTACCGGTAGGTACGAACAACACGTAAGTTTTATGGAGGTGCTTCGAGAACTTAAATGGGAATCCCTGTAGGGTAAACCACTTTCTTTTCGAGGAAAACTACTGAGAAAATTTAGAGAACCAGCATTTAAAGCTGACTTCCGAACGATTCTGCTGCCGCCAACATACGCTGAGCGTAAAGATCACGAAGATAACACACGAAAAGTTAGGGCTCATACGGAGGCATATTTGCGAGTGGAACAGGAAAGGAAATGAGTAGCAGTATTACAGAGCACTCTCCACCACGCGCCGTACGGTTGCTTGCGGAGTATGTGTATAGATGTAGATAGTGTGAAAGGGAAGAAACGGCAGCTGCCAATACTATAAAAAATAAAACATTTCTGCTATTGATGAAATCTTCTTGGTTTATCAGCCGAGTAGTGACACGGTCCTATCGCAGCGTTGAGGAGTTTCCTAGTCGGTCAGGCGATTACGTCTGAGGATAAAGAGTACGAAACCCGTCGAAACCTCGCGACAATACGGCACCACGACTTGGCTGATAGCCCAAGAAGATTTTATCAGTGAAATTCGCCGAGAAAGCCTGCATTCCCATATAGCTGCGACTGATCGAAGATGCCTTTTATTATTTTTTACTGGTCTGGCATACGAATTCTTGTACATCGCTGGCACTACTTTGTGGCTTGAGTCAGTCTCAGTTACTGTTTCCTCTCCATATCTCGAAAATTCAACAACGTTTCTCACACATGACATACTGGAAAACCGTGGGTCAACGCAATCAGGCAGATGCTGCATTTCTTGGCTTCCGACAAGCGTTTCACTCTGTAACACAACTATGATTTTTTATCGAAAGTACGATCGTATGCGATGTCAAGTGAAATTTGTTCCTGGATTGAGGGTTTCATGAAAGGGAGGACAACGCATGTTATCTTGGACGGGAGTCATCGTCAGATGTAGAAGTAAAAACAGGCGTGCCACAGGTAAGTTTGGTGCGACCCTTGCTGATAGCATTGCATAGTACTGGTTTGGCTGACGGTGTTAATAAGCTACCACATATATTCAAGGACGGTGTAGTTATCTGTGATGAAGTACTACTGTGTGAAGCTGCACACATATTCCATCGTATCATGATAAGGTATCAAAAGTAAAGACTAGAAACTTGCTTCGAATGTTCAGAACTGTAATACTGTGCGTTTCACAAAACGAAATAAAGTGCAGGGTGTCTGAAAAGGTACGGTACAGCTTTAATGTGTCAAAGCATCCAACTAATTAAGATATTCACCTCATATTTCCCTTATGTAACAATTTCACAAAAATTTATGCCGTTTAATCAATTTCAACATGTTCCTCATTGGTGGCCCGCACAACATACAGTGGAAATAGAAATAAGCGTTTGGCGTCATTGGCCGGGAGGCTCCTTGCGGGCCAGGTCCGGCCGCCATTGTGCAGATCTTATTACATTCGACGCCACATTGTGCGACCTGAGAGTCGGATGGGGATGAAATTGTGATGAGGACAGCACAATACCAAGTCCCTGAGCGGAGAAAAACCACGACCCAGCCGGGAATCGAACCCGGGCCCGTAGGACGGCTAATCCGTCACGCTGACCACTCAGCTATCGGGGCGGACACAACATACAGTCTGTGTGTCTATCCACGTTCGACGCACCATATCTGCATCATATTTAGCAATGGCAGTAACGATTCGCGTCTGTAAATCACTGATGTGGTTGACATATTTGGTAGACATACCCCCACAGAAAAAAGTCCATCGGTGTTTAACCTCAGGCGACCTATGAGGCCAGGGAATTATACCATCCCTGCCAATCCAGTGATGTCAAAACACCCCCTCTAGAACATCTCGCACAGTCTGAGCCTAATTTGATCGTGTACCACCTCGTTGGAGAAAGACTGTGTCTTGGCCGTCAGCCAGTTGTGGCAACGGAAACAGCTCCAGTGTATCAAGGTGTTAGAATTAACTGTTTTCTCTGAGAAGAAAAAGACCCCTCAAAGCAATCAACAATCAAAAGACACAACACATTCACTTTAGGTCCGTCACGTACCTTTTCCGTCACAGTATGCGGATTGATTGTGTCTCACATGCAAACATTGTGTTTGTTTACCTTACCACGCATCTGGAATGTTACTATGTCAGAAAATGGTAGGTTGTTCTGAAAATTTCCAATCACCTCTAAACGGTGAAGAATTCCCGCAGCGAATTGCATACGTTGTGGCTTGTCGACCGGTTTCAATGCGGGCAGCAGTTGCAGTCGGCATGGATACAACAGTAAACGTTTCCGAATGACCCGCTGCACTGTCGCGCTAGGAATTTGCAGCTCCTGCGACATCCTCCCAACAGACGTTGAAGAGCGACGTGAAAGCGATATACTCTTGGCACTTTCTGCTTTCAGTGAGAGTACAGAATGCCTTTTCATTACTTTGAGCAGAAGACAGTATCGTTGCTCACGTATACCCGTCACAGTTCACGAGCGAGTACGTCACGCTGCCGCTGTGAAGCAAAGCGTTACCGTCGTCCACCTGGTCAGCAGTCGTCACAACCATCCCCTTTTGTCACTCGATCGCCATCTCACGGATCCAGCTCTCCCTCTAGCTCATTGGTAATCTCACACGAACTCCACTCTCTCCAACACGTTGTTAACCCAGGTGTCGTTTAAGTCCTTTCAGTAATTACCCTGTAGAGTTGTTTACTGCAATTATTGGCTGCTCTTTCTGTATGCTAGTTGCGCCATGTACGACGCTATGAGCCTAGGGTGGCTCAAGCTGCCTATGTTGGCCACACTTCCTCCCGACTGTGTTTGTGACCCCGCTGGCTAAGAATTGATTATTAGGCCGAACGCGGGGCTGGAGAACGAAAACGAACACGGGCAGTGTTCTAGGAGGCGGAAGCTGATGCTGACCGTCGGGATGTGCAGCGCAGCGAATTGGCGGTCTGTTTTCTTATAGTGTTCGTGCAAGGAGGAAGTTAGCCGCCGGACGCTGCTTGGTGGTGGATGGTTGGAGCACGAGCAGACTGTGAATGAAAATATATTGCACGCGAAATATCTCGCCGGACAGCAAATCCCACGACATTATTGCATTTACACTGTGCAGCGTTATTCACCTACTGTGTACGACTGGGCGTATCGTCACGATTTCGGTCTTTCGTTCACCTAGAGTGTGGTGCCAATTGATGACTGACCTGTTTTGTACTTTCATTGTAAGATGGCAAGAACTATGCCCCTTACATGAAATCATTAAAGATCACCTAACTCTCGTTTAGCGAACAGTAGGACTGAACAAAAATGACTGACAAGGCACAATGCATCTTGTAGAGGGTATAGTATGGACGTATTGGAATAATTAATGTCGGGTGATGGTTTTAAAGTAATTCACACGACATGAAAAACTTTGTGGAAACGCGTCGATTCACTGGAGACTAGTTTATCCCAGGGAAGTATACAGACTTGACCGTGGCTGGCTGGGGAGCGGCGAAGGGAAGCGACAATAGGCAGCTTAGGGTGGCTCAAGCGCTGAGAAACTGGTAACGGGGCACGGCCTCCAGCTGCCTTAAGATGCGTGACAGTGAATGGATGGTTGACCCCATGCTGGTGTACCAGGAAGCAGACGGAGAACTTGTACGCCTGTTGATAAATGTCTGTTGTCCCATTTTCAGTGAAACATGCGAGTAAGCCACGCAAAGCTATGGTGGAGCAGTCAACAGAGGCCAAAATATGCGTGCTCGTGACTGTAGCAACTTCAAGCTGAATTCACGGTCCTCAGAGTCTGAAGTAAATCAGGTGAAGAGCGACAGAATGAAATACGCAGGCCTCCGATGGGAACATAGGACCAAGGAATTTGAAGTACTCTCCTGGGAGTCAGAATTCCGGAAAAATTGGTGTTTTGTGCAGACGCTAAACTTGATGGGTGGCCTGGGAGGAGCTAAATAGCAGAAGTTGAGAGGAAGGGAAATTTTGTGGGAATTTGTTCACTTCCAAGAGCAGGCATTGGTTGGCGCTGGGAAGCAACGCATAATTAACGCAACTTGCGCTGCAATTGGCGTAAGTGATTTTTCTGGAGGGGAAACCAAGGCGAAGAGCTGACTAGGAGAAGGCTCCGTAGAGGTCTTCCATTCCCAGCTTGCCTAGAGTGCGGACGTGGCGTTCTTTACTCAGCTTGCCTGAGAGAGAGTGAGCATCTCTGCAGTTTAGGACTTAGCAAACGGAACAATTGAGCTTGGAGATAGAAAGTTTTCGTTCAGCTATGTACTGAGCAAGATAGCTAGAAGTGAATAGACGAGCGCAGCCTTGCAGCACCACGAGGTCAGCCGACGTCCATATAACAATGACGCCCCGCCACACTGAATTCGGTGATATTGCGCCCGCTCCGGCCACTGATTAATTTGTTGGATCATGTCGGCAAAGTTTCCACGAGGGTTTCATGGGCCATGTATTGTAGAATTCTTCTCGCACTTCGCATTACGCCTGGGTCAATCGATAGGAATTACTTTTGATTTATCGCACTTTACTCCATGCAAACACAATTTATTACCACTGCCTGTTAGGAGAGTCATGTAATGTGATGATTGAAGGTCGTGAGTTAAAATAAATCTGTGCTAATCGACTGTATCTGTTTTCAATTAAGTAGTTGAAATCCAAAGTCACTTTCTTAATTAATCTAATGTTCAACATTTGCATCTGGTGTTCGATAGCCGAATATAACATCAATGTGCACCCCTTTTTAATTAAAAGGGATGAATTCTGGATCAATTAATGTCAACACTGCCACCACAGTTCAATCAGGAGCCATAGGGCCTTATTACTTTCTTTGCATTATCTGACATTGTGGCAGTTTTGCACTCTCTGTTGATCTGTTAGTCAGTTACCTGGGGTGAACACACACCAAAACCAGATAAGTGACGGGTGGGGTGTTACATCATATAATACAGATCTGTGGGTGTATACTGTTTCTACGGCCTCAGATCAAGGGTAGAATGTGCTTGTTTGATTAATGTGATTCTGGTTTGCTATGCTCTCTGTTATAGCGATGCTGCATTTTGACCTTATGTAGGCTGTGTTGAGTGATTGTTTTTGAGGCTTGTTATTTTTTCTGGGAAGTGCCTGTGCCAGTACAATGTGTGTTTCTTGTTTCTAGCACTGGCTTCTTCAGGTGCGACCTGAGATGTCGTTATAGTCTGAATGGAGCTATGATTTTTATGCTAAAGGATTGGATGGAGAGGCCGCCAGGGATCTAAACCCAGTGATAAATGAGGGAAGGAACCACTTCTTATAGCCCTTCATAACTGATAATATGTATTGAGTCATTGGTTGTGGCCTCCCTGTTAAATACTGTCTGTTGAGCATTGTCTAAATAGCTGTTAGCCTAAAATTGCAGGTCAGGATTAATTGCTTTACACGTGGTCCTGATCTGGTTAAAAGTAATACCTGCCGCATTTGCTTTTAAGTGAAGATTGGAAGTTTTCTAAATGTCATATTTTGCCTGTTTATTTCTTTTTTTCTTCTAAAAGTCTATGTGATCTCTCAGAAGGAGAGATAATTTTGACGTTTTGGTTATTTATATTTGGTAACATTGGTGACTGGTCAAAATTAAGTCTTTTAATGGAAGCAGATTTGAGAATTGCCAAGATTAAATAAGTTGAAGCTAAAACTTTGCTCTGAGGCAGCTTGTCTTCATTTTTGATTAAGTGACTTCTCACCTTCTTTTTAAATTTAACCTCATTGGTTGTTCTTGTACTTGTCTTTTAAGAAATTTCCGAATCTAGTACACACTTCTAACTTCAGTCTAATGCATGGGATAAGAATCATGTGTTATTGAAATTTTAGTTAGTTTTCCTATTGTTAAGGCACTCCGTCTTCAGGCCACAAGTGGCCCATCGGGACCATCCGACCGCCGTATCATCCTCAGCTGAGGATGCGGATAGGAGGGGCGTGTGGTCAGCACACCGCTCTCCCGGCCGTTATGATGGTTTTCTGTGACCAGAGCCGCCACTATTCGGTCGAGTAGCTCCTCAATAGGTATCACGAGGCTGAGTGCACCCCGAAAAATGGAACAGCTCACGGCGGCCCGGATGGTCACCCATCCAAGTGCCGGCCACGCCCGACAGAGCTTAACTTCGGTGATCTGACGGGAACCGGTGTACCCACTGCGGCAAGGCCATTGCCAGTTTTCCTATTGTACTGATTTGTAATTGTAGGTCATTGTTTTCTGTAATATGATGAAAGGTGGCTACACTGAGCCACAGCGCCAGAGATTGCGCCAAAGAGTATTATTCAGCCGCCTCCACTGGCAGTGTTTGTTGAGAAGTGGTAGTGGAGAGTGCTTGTCGAGAAGTCGTAGTAGAGAGTGCTTGTTGAGAAGTAGCAGTAGGCAGTTCTTGTTGAGATGTGGTAGTGGAGAGTTCTTATCGAGAAGTCGTGGTGGAGAGTGCTTATTGAGATGTAGCAGTGGTGAGTCGTTGTTGAGAAGTTCCCATGGAGAGTGCTGGTTTAGAACTTGTAGTATTGTTTTGATGGGCTTGACACCAGATGTTGTTGGATTGGGGATGCTGTAATGATCAGAGTGTGCTTTTCGTCAATATATATGAGGGTAAAAAATTCCTTTTTTTTCATTATTTCAGTGTCTTAAACAATAATGCCTCTTGGTCACAGGTTCAGTCAACAAAGCATCTGGCTCGTGTTCTTGTATTAGACTGTATTTCTGGTTTCTATGTGCAATTATAGTATTTCTGTTTATTTTTTTTAATTACTTCAGTATAAATGGTGTTTAAAATATCTGGTCTTATTGAGGAAGAACCATGCCAGATGTGTACATTGAATCACACTTCCACACACAGAACAGCTACACTTGTGTTTTGTTGTTTCCTAGGTTTTATAGTTGCTGGGGACTTAATTAATTATTTGTGTTAACGGAAATTTCGTTTCATTCTTTGTTGTTGTTCTATGAAGTCAGATTGCCGAGTAATACCAGTCAGGGCCAACCGGTTACGAGACTTCGTAATCGGACATACAGCTACTAAAAAAAAAAAAGTATTTGCATTCCTTATATAATTAAGCCCTCATGCACGTGGCGACCGCTGCTTCGGATCGTCCCTTGGAATTCTTCTGATTGTAAAAATAGCAGACAGTAGTATTGTTGTAGTCATTTGTAGTTTAGTAATTGTAGTCTATATTGCATGTGTAGATTTGGTAATTATCATTCTTCTAATGGTATTTTTTGCAGAATTTAATTTTTGTTGTCTTATATACGGGTTTGACAATTTTGTGCAATTATGAAGATTTCAATTGTTCGTTAATCGTGTTTGTCGGGAAGCATTTCGTGTGAATGGTATTGTTGGAGATAAAGTCTCATTGTGTGTAATTTTCGTATAGTGACGAATTTTGTATGTTTTGTAAATGATTACGCAATCGATGAAAAAGGCAAAAATGATGGATAGTCAGAATGACGAAATTGTTGACATGGCGAACTCGCCAACACAGGAGAACAGTATGATGAATAATGAAGTGGAAAACAATTTAATAAGTCGGGAAAATAGTCCGGAACCATTTCAACATTTTTCTCAATCAGAAAATTCACAGAATACGAGATTAACGATAGAAGATTCTGAAATAGTATCGAACACAGATAGCTTTACAGCTATGACGAAAGAAGTTGGTTTTGCGGGAAATGTTAGGGGTGAAAAGAATTTCGCACCAATTAACATGGAGCAGTTGATGGGTGCTATATTAAATTTGGGATCACGAATGGAAACACGGTTAGACTCACAAATAGGAACAATGAAAAACTGAGATAGGAACAATTAAAACTGAGATAGGAACAATTAAAACTGAGATGGGAACAATGGAAACACGGTTGGACTCACGAATAGGGACATGTTTCAAAAACATGAAAGATGAATTAAAGAAAGAAATTAGAGAAGAAGTACAACCGATTTTGAATTCTCACAATAATAGATTATTTGCAGTAAAGATTAGACAAAAGGAACAGGATAGAGAACAGGAAGAAAGAAATCGCGTGATAGTACAAAAATTTTCAGAGTTAAATTTACAACGTGCACACGATAAGGAAGAAATATTTGAGAGAATCGAGGAATCCGTACCAAATGACAGAATAAATAACCTAACACAACAATATGAACAGTTAACTACTAAATGTATCAATACTGAAACCCGAGTCGCGACACTTACGGAAGACGTAAATAAACAGAAAGAAAAAATAGGTGACTTCTCGGAAAGAGTTGAGGAGATTTCAGGTAAATTGACAAGTCTTAGTTTAAATGGGGACAGAGATTCAGATGATACAGCACCATTGCCATTTGCAGAAACCGAAGAGTACCAGAACATAAATAAGCATGTTGAAAATCAGGGAAAATTTAATGAACGCGTCAAAAGGGAATTTGAGGCATTACGAAAGCAAGTCAAACAAATTGAAGGCGACATCGTAGGAAAAGACAGCAGAAAAAATTTAGAATCACAGATAGCAAAGGGGTTTGAAGAAAATAATTTGTTTCATTTACGAGATGCAACAAGAGAGCGCCAGGCGCGCGAACTTGACAATAATCGACATTCGGACTGGGACAGACGCGGTAGGTCTTTGTCGCCACGAGGAGAAAACTTTGACTATAAACACTTCTTAACTGTTCGGAAATTTAAGATCTTTCGCAATTCTAAGAACGACATACATCCATGTTCATGGTTAGATCAATTGATGTACGCACTTCCACCAAATTGGCCACAAAGTCACAAACTGGAATTTATGTGTGGATATTTAGAAAACGAACCGGCGACGCGCATGCGTGCGCTTATTAGAGATTGTAATAATCTAAATGATTTTTATCATGCATTTCTATCGGCATATTGGTCCGAAAACATGCAAGACAGAGTCATAGTCTTATTATGCAGCGTAATTTTAAACAGTCTGAGTTCCGCACGCCAGCAGAATACTTTGAAGACATGATTCGAAAGAATCAGTTCCTTTCCAACCCTTATAGCCCGACTGAATTAATTCGCATTTGTTTAACTAAGCTGCCACAATCCATAAGACAAATTGCTTTAGCCGGAAGATGTAAAGACGACATTGAGACTTTTAAAACTTTGCTACAAGAACTTGAGTATGACAACGAGGACGGGACTTCTTGCAATTTTTTCAGTAACGGTAATCACAATAGATTTTCAGAGAGAAGGGATAATGATCGGAACGGACGTTATATGGGTAATTTTGAGAATGACAGACGTAACAGGCAGGACAATAGATACCAGCCTTATGACAATAACAGACGTTCTAACAGAAATTACACAGACAGTTATAATAACGGTAGTTCCTACCGGAATGATCAATCATACGGAAACAGTAATCGGTATTATCAAGCCAGAAATTATTCATACAGTAATAGAAATTCTTACTACAAAAATAACCAGGGTAGTAGATACAACAATAATTTCAGAAGTGACAGTCGAAATTACACGAGAAGTAGTCATGCAGACAGACAGGAAAATAGAAATTTTAATTACAGACACAACCAAGAATTTGCATCTGACAGACAGGAAGGACCTAATTGGCATCCTCCACGTGACAGAACTTCAGAGAGACAAGTACAAATCGTAGAAATTGATCCGCGAAATGACGCGAATAATCAAAGACGTGACGCAAGCAATCGACAATGACTTGTAGCTTCGGCTTCTGGCAGCAATATAGACGGTTCAGAAGGTAATGACACTACGACTTTACACTACGTACGCCTGGAAGACATGAGAGACATTTTGCTAGACGAAAAGAAAAATAATGTAGACGCATTTTTACATCCTGTTATTGAAGTACGTGTGGGTAAGAATAAGTTCACTGCAGTTTTAGGTTCTGGGAGCCCATTGAATGTTATTAGTGAATCAATTTTTCGTATATGTGTAAGAACTATTGCTTGTCCTGTGTTAACTGTTTCTAAAACTACAATTCGAGGAGCTATTTCTGGAAAAAGTGTGGAAGTCAAACAACAGACCAACCTAAATTTCATTTGTCAAGGATACGAATTTTCTGCTAATTTTATTATTGTTCCATTACTCAGTACACAAATTACATTAGGTATGAAGTTTCTTAACACACGCAAGGCAATTTTGAACTTTAAAGAAGGAAGTGTGAATTTGACTGTTTGACGGAATGCCGAAATGTTTGAAATTTTTCGAGTGTTTAACAAGATCTGAATCAGATACAAAATGTTTAAGGTTTCTTACTTCTGATGTTTTCGCTGAGTATTATGACGACAATGTGTTCATTCATGACAACGACAATAGATACAGAGACGCGACGGATGATGTAATTAATTGCGAAGAATTAATTAATGAAAAGGTTAAAAAAGCTGAAGTGCCAGATGACGTTGCAAGAGAAGAACTGCACCAAATTTTGACTTCACATGCTACAGTATTTAGTCATCACACAGGAACTATACAAGGCTTACAATATTTATTTAAAGTAAAAGAATACACACCATTTCGGGGGAAAACATACGCTATTCCTTTGGCTTACAGAGACATGGTTAAGAGTGAACTTCAATACATGTTAGATCAAGGCATTATTGAGCCAGCAGTCGGTCCTTATACCAGCCCATTACACGTCGTTCTTAAAAAGGATGGATCAATTCGTTTGGCTCTGGATTCCAGACAGATAAATAATATCATCATTCCCGAAACTGACCGTCCACAAAATTTAGATGAACTTCTTCAACATTTCCATGGAATTAAAGTTTTATCCACGATTGATATGCGCGCAAGTTTTTGGCAAATAGAACTCCACCCGGATTGTAGAAAATACACTGCCTTTTTAGCCTTTGGTAACTGTTACCAGTTGCGGAAATTACCGTTTGGACTTACTGTATCTTCAGCAGCATTCATTCGTAGTTTAAACGAAATTTTACCTGTTTATCTTCGTGACAATATTACTTCATATGTTGACGATATTCTTATTGCTAAACGTTCTTGGAGTGAACATAACAAAATTTTGGATTCATTATTACGTATTTTTGCAAGAGTTGGCATTACAGTGAACTTACAAAAATCTGAATTTGGTCGTTCTCAGGTGAAATTTCTTGGTCATATTATTTCTACAGAAGGTATTCTTCCTGATCCAGAGAAACTAGACGCTATTCGTAATTATGCTGTTCCTACCACAAAACGTGATGTTCGTAGTTTTCTTGGTGTCTCGTTTATGTGAACTATCTGGAAAGAATTCTAATTGGTGTTGGGATGAGGAAGCTCAATCAGAATTTGAACAACTTCGTGATGCTTTAGTTGCTGCTCCACTTCTTTCACATCCGGATTTATCTAAAGATTTTTGTTTGGCAACGGACTCATCATACAAAGGCCTAGGTGCACGCTTATTTCAAGAGATAGAAGAAAACGGCGTTGTAGTACAGAAAACTATTGCATTTGGAAGTCGTGTTCTCTCTAAATCAGAAAAGAATTATTCGATTACGGAACTTGAAGCCTTGGCTGTTATTTGGGCTTTCACAAAATTTCGCATCTTTTTGTATGGCAGACATACTAAGGTTTACACCGATCATCGAGCTCTGGAATTTCTTATGTCAACAAAATTAACACATGGAAGATTGTCCCGATGGGCGTTGTATCTACAGGAATTTGACTTTAGTATTGTTTACATACAGGGTTCTTCAAATATTATTGCTGATGCTTTATCACGTGCACCTGTGGGTTTGAAACAAAGTGCTGAGGAGGACTGCAAAGAAAACAATTATTGTTTGATGTATATTCAAGGTGTTACGTTTGAGTATTTTATTTCGTCTTCGCTCCAGGACATCGCTAAGGAGCAAAACAAGGATCCAATCTGGGAGGACATTAAGGAGAAGTGGAGGAGAAAGGAAAGTGTAGCGATTAGACAGTATTATGTAGTTCGCAATGATATTCTTTTTAAATGAAAATCGGTTGACAACTCTTTTTGGTTAGTTTGTATTCCTGATGAGTGGGTCAATAAATTGATTTGGTACACACATTTCAGTTATGCATACTTTGGTCCCAGAAAATGCTTTCATAAATTAGGAGAAAATTGCTACTTCAGTAATATGGAAAAACGTATTCGATCTGTTCTTGCCAAATGCAAATTATGTCAAAAGGCTAAGCCGCCAACTATTTCTCACAGAGCACCATTGTTTCCTATCATTCCAGCGAAATTAAAGGAGATGACTGCAGTCGATTTGTTCGGTCCAGTGGTTCGTTCTACTAATGGTTTTGCGTACATTTTGGTAGCAGTGGAATTGACATCAAAATATGTGTGTTTTACACCCTTACGCAAAGCAACAGCTCGTTCAGTATCTACCGCTTTCATCAAACATTTTCTTAAAGAAGTGGGTCATGTTGATAAGGTTATATCAGATAATGGATCACAGTTTCGCTCTAAAATTTGGCTTCGTACTCTACGGCGTCGAAAGATTAAACCAGTTTTCATTTCACTTTTTCACCCTCAATCTATCGCTTCAGAGAGATGGATGAAGGAAATCAATAAATTGTGTCGTCTTTACTGTCATCAGAGTCACAGAACGTGGGATCAGTATCTTCATATTTTTCAAAACATTCTGAATGAACTCCCAAATGATTCAACTTCTTTTCCGCCTATATTGATATTAAAAAATAAAGCACCGACAAATCGCATTTCTGAAATCGTTCCTTTTCCGCCTACACGGAAACTGCGGCATTCTGAAGTTGTCAACCTGGCTCTACAAAATATTGCGTCTGCGGCTGCTAGAAGAGAGAAATCAGCTAAGCGTCCTGGTCGTTTAAAAACCTTGTCAGTTGGTCAAAAGGTGTTAATTAAGTCTCATCGTTTGTCTCATAAAGGAAAAGGCTTGTGTCGCAAATTTTTTCTGCTTTATAACGGTCCATATAGAGTTCGCAAAATTATTCATGATAACACTGTCGAAGTAGAAACTCTTAAATCCCGGCGCTCTAAGGGAATACATCATATATCGAACGTTAAAATTTTTGTGGAATGACATACTTTTGAGAAACTAACTGTTATACATAAACACACGGATAATACAAGGATACCGCGCCGTATTCTGGCGGCGGCACATGCTCAAAGCAACAGTCAAGTCTGCGCGCCGCACGAGGCAGTCGTTGACCGCAAACAATTACTTCCTACGTCACGCGTACCTACAGCTGATCGAGCGCTCAGTGCGAATGAACTGACAGCCGTAAACAAATACACAGTGTAATTTCTCCGAATAAATTCAATATAAAGCTATAGTGACTTGATAAATTATGTTATTAACGTTCAGTATTTTTCAGGATACGGTTGTATAAAATATTTAAGACCTTCAGGTAAATTCTGTGTGTGTCCGACGTTAAGAGGACTTGCTATCGAGAAATTTTCAGGAAGAATGTAATTTCGAAGAAGAAACTAATAAACTAAAAAGGTAACTATTAATTGAGTTTATTTTTCAGGTAACATATTTCCACTTAGGTACGTACTTTAGACGTAATTTGCTGCTCGCGATTACGTGATTTATACTTTGTGCTAAATTTTATGTTCTATGAATTTACTTGTGAAGCGACGTGCTTGCGTACATTAACTGATTTTGACAATGATTGATTAATGAACAGGGTTGTTACTTGTGTATATTATGCATCGCTTGGCTGCTATGCTTTTTCACTGATGTCACATTATTTATTTTATGTGCCTGCTGTGCTTTTTATTTAAATTTTAATTGTCATCTGATTAATTGTGCTGACTGTGGTTATGTATGTAAGTTATACTTTGTGATTTATCTGCTTGCGCCTTCATGTTTACTTATTAAGATTACACATGAACATTTATTTGCTTATGCTGATATGATGCTAATTACCTGTTTATTATGTAAGATACATATTTGCTGCTTTGCGTATGGATTGCATATTTACACATTTCTGTTTGTTGTCATAACTACTCTTTAATTTGGTATATAGAAATGCTGATATACTGTTTACGAACATAGAGTTTAGGTTACACTATGGTATTAATTATTGTTCGCTTGGCAGAGCCTCGTTGTAGGGATTGTGCTGCATCCAATTGTTGACATTCTGTTCTCTACTGGTATATTTACTCGCTATTGCAAGTTTTGCTTGCGCTTAGTGCCTTATATTTTAAGATAAGAAAATGAACTGCTATAATTCTACGAACGACATTGGTACAAGAAACTTCATTGAAGTCACATGAGCTGGAGGTTTTATGGAAGCTGTATAAATTTATGCTAATAGGAAGGAAGCTAACAACATGACATACCAACACTAGGTTTAGACCATTGACAGTTATTACACTGCATTCTTCGTGAGCAATTGAAATAGCAAGTGACACTTGACACAAGAAATACTCCACATGTTTGCTTCTGTTTTGCCATGATTCTTGAAGTGGTGTACACTCTGTGAAATATTACGTTCATTCACACTCCGTACTCGTACTTACTTACTGAGAGTTATTCAAACTAAAGGCTGTTAGAGGTCATATATGCATTTCTTTTATTTAATGATGGACAAGGTAGCCAAAATGTATTTTATGATTCATAATGAGTAGAAGATATGGGTCAGATGGATTACACAGAGGTTGTGTGTGGACATTGTGTCTTCGGATTGTATGGGATGATGAATTGAAGTTTGCACTAGAATTTTATCTGTACTTGTTTGAGGAGACTGGCTAGAGGAAAGAGTTGTTATGGAGATGAAATGATATTGGCGATAAGGTTTATATGTGTCGACGTATTGAAGAGGTATTATTGAGGTATTGAGATTGAGTGAAGTTGATGATAATTGGAGTTTTGGTGGACAAGAGGTAAGGTAAATGATATTGATGATAAGGTTTATATGTATCGACATAAGAGGTATTATTGAAGTATTAAGATTATGTGATGATAATGATTATTGGAGTTTTGCTAGATAAGAGGTGAAGTAAGTGAGGAGCTTTTTTTTCTTTGTTTGTTGGTCTGTATGGAACAAGGAGGATGAAGATGGCAGACTAGAACACTCAAGTAGAAGGAAGATTGTCTACACACACTTTGTTAAATCACTAAGCAGTATATACTTTTTTTTGGAGAGAGGAAGTATTTGCATAGCTTGGCACACGGACAGTTGTTCAGCAACCGTACATTTGATTTGGCTTGGCAAACATTGGTCTTGACATGATGACTACGACACTGACTAACTATTATTGACTGTTATACATTGCTGCCACTACTACTTGATACACAAGTTGAACATAAAGTTTTGGTCAGAATTGCCTTTACACAGTTAACACTGTTCAATTACACAGTAGTACTTAATGTGGATGAAAGATGAGTGAGTTTGTTTTGTGTGTTTTCCTTTCCTAATCCCAAATAATTGGTACCGACCTATCTCCTAAATATTATTTTACTTGTTTGTTGTGGCTTGCACGACACCCATAAATATTATAGGTTTACTGATATTTGTGTGTTTGTAATATTTATATGACAATTATCTGATATCATTGTGTGTTTATTATAATTTGTATGTTTAGTGTAAGAGCATTGATAATAATTTTGTAAAAGCAATTGTGTGTGCATTCAAACTGTTGTTCGTGCTTGCACCTGTTCAACATTGATGTGTGCCACTTGGAAATGTTTAATTTCTGCTGATAAACTCTGATGAACAGTGTGATTAGTGATAGTGAATATTATGGACTGCTGTCTGCACCTGTTCAACATTGCTGGGTGCCACTGATGGAACTGCTTCTACTGACATAATGTCACTTGTTGGTGTCTGCACCTGTTCAACATTGCTAGGTGCCACTAATGGAACTGCTTCTACTGAAATGTCACTTGTTGGTGTCTGCACCTGTCAACATTACTGGGTGCCACTGATGGACTGCTTCTACTGAAATGATGTCACTTGTTGGTGTCTGCACCTGTTCAACATTGCTAGGTGCCACTAATGGAACTGCTTCTACTGAAATAATGTCACTTGTTGGTGTCTGCACCTGTTCAACATTACTGGGTGCTACTGATGGACTGCTTCTACTGAGATAATGTCACTTGTTGGTGTCTGCACCTGCTCAACATTACTGTGTGCCACTGATGGACTGCTTCTACTGAAATGATGTCACTTGTTGGTGTCGGCACCTGTTCAACATTGCTAGGTGCCACTAATGGAACTGCTTCTACTGAAATAATGTCACTTGTTGGTGTCTGCACCTGCTCAACATTACTGGGTGCCATTGATTGAATAATACTTATGTAAACTATTATGTAAAATCACATGTATGAAAGCATTTGTATTCCTTACTGTATTTTATACATTAGGTTATTGAAGGGTCAGTGCAAAGCCAAAATTTATTTAGTTATGTGATATTTACTTACTGATATTACTTTTTAACTTTTGTCTGTATTTTTTGGACGAATTTGGTGGTATTTTCACCACCAATGCTGACAAAAATACCATCAAATTCTAGCCCGTGGAGGAGGGGCATATGAAAGGTGGCTACACTGAGCCACAGCGCCAGAGATTGCGCCAAAGAGTATTATTCAGCCGCCTCCACTGGCAGTGTTTGTTGAGAAGTGGTAGTGGAGAGTGCTTGTCGAGAAGTCGTAGTAGAGAGTGCTTGTTGAGAAGTAGCAGTAGGCAGTTCTTGTTGAGATGTGGTAGTGGAGAGTTCTTATCGAGAAGTCGTGGTGGAGAGTGCTTATTGAGATGTAGCAGTGGTGAGTCGTTGTTGAGAAGTTCCCATGGAGAGTGCTGGTTTAGAACTTGTAGTATTGTTTTGATGGGCTTGACACCAGATGTTGTTGGATTGGGGATGCTGTAATGATCAGAGTGTGCTTTTCGTCAATATATATGAGGGTAAAAAATTCCTTTTTTTTCATTATTTCAGTGTCTTAAACAATAATGCCTCTTGGTCACAGGTTCAGTCAACAAAGCATCTGGCTCGTGTTCTTGTATTAGACTGTATTTCTGGTTTCTATGTGCAATTATAGTATTTCTGTTTATTTTTTTTAATTACTTCAGTATAAATGGTGTTTAAAATATCTGGTCTTATTGAGGAAGAACCATGCCAGATGTGTACATTGAATCACACTTCCACACACAGAACAGCTACACTTGTGTTTTGTTGTTTCCTAGGTTTTATAGTTGCTGGGGACTTAATTAATTATTTGTGTTAACGGAAATTTCGTTTCATTCTTTGTTGTTGTTCTATGAAGTCAGATTGCCGAGTAATACCAGTCAGGGCCAACCGGTTACGAGACTTCGTAATCGGACATACAGCTACTAAAAAAAAAAAAGTATTTGCATTCCTTATATAATTAAGCCCTCATGCACGTGGCGACCGCTGCTTCGGATCGTCCCTTGGAATTCTTCTGATTGTAAAAATAGCAGACAGTAGTATTGTTGTAGTCATTTGTAGTTTAGTAATTGTAGTCTATATTGCATGTGTAGATTTGGTAATTATCATTCTTCTAATGGTATTTTTTGCAGAATTTAATTTTTGTTGTCTTATATACGGGTTTGACAATTTTGTGCAATTATGAAGATTTCAATTGTTCGTTAATCGTGTTTGTCGGGAAGCATTTCGTGTGAATGGTATTGTTGGAGATAAAGTCTCATTGTGTGTAATTTTCGTATAGTGACGAATTTTGTATGTTTTGTAAATGATTACGCAATCGATGAAAAAGGCAAAAATGATGGATAGTCAGAATGACGAAATTGTTGACATGGCGAACTCGCCAACACAGGAGAACAGTATGATGAATAATGAAGTGGAAAACAATTTAATAAGTCGGGAAAATAGTCCGGAACCATTTCAACATTTTTCTCAATCAGAAAATTCACAGAATACGAGATTAACGATAGAAGATTCTGAAATAGTATCGAACACAGATAGCTTTACAGCTATGACGAAAGAAGTTGGTTTTGCGGGAAATGTTAGGGGTGAAAAGAATTTCGCACCAATTAACATGGAGCAGTTGATGGGTGCTATATTAAATTTGGGATCACGAATGGAAACACGGTTAGACTCACAAATAGGAACAATGAAAAACTGAGATAGGAACAATTAAAACTGAGATAGGAACAATTAAAACTGAGATGGGAACAATGGAAACACGGTTGGACTCACGAATAGGGACATGTTTCAAAAACATGAAAGATGAATTAAAGAAAGAAATTAGAGAAGAAGTACAACCGATTTTGAATTCTCACAATAATAGATTATTTGCAGTAAAGATTAGACAAAAGGAACAGGATAGAGAACAGGAAGAAAGAAATCGCGTGATAGTACAAAAATTTTCAGAGTTAAATTTACAACGTGCACACGATAAGGAAGAAATATTTGAGAGAATCGAGGAATCCGTACCAAATGACAGAATAAATAACCTAACACAACAATATGAACAGTTAACTACTAAATGTATCAATACTGAAACCCGAGTCGCGACACTTACGGAAGACGTAAATAAACAGAAAGAAAAAATAGGTGACTTCTCGGAAAGAGTTGAGGAGATTTCAGGTAAATTGACAAGTCTTAGTTTAAATGGGGACAGAGATTCAGATGATACAGCACCATTGCCATTTGCAGAAACCGAAGAGTACCAGAACATAAATAAGCATGTTGAAAATCAGGGAAAATTTAATGAACGCGTCAAAAGGGAATTTGAGGCATTACGAAAGCAAGTCAAACAAATTGAAGGCGACATCGTAGGAAAAGACAGCAGAAAAAATTTAGAATCACAGATAGCAAAGGGGTTTGAAGAAAATAATTTGTTTCATTTACGAGATGCAACAAGAGAGCGCCAGGCGCGCGAACTTGACAATAATCGACATTCGGACTGGGACAGACGCGGTAGGTCTTTGTCGCCACGAGGAGAAAACTTTGACTATAAACACTTCTTAACTGTTCGGAAATTTAAGATCTTTCGCAATTCTAAGAACGACATACATCCATGTTCATGGTTAGATCAATTGATGTACGCACTTCCACCAAATTGGCCACAAAGTCACAAACTGGAATTTATGTGTGGATATTTAGAAAACGAACCGGCGACGCGCATGCGTGCGCTTATTAGAGATTGTAATAATCTAAATGATTTTTATCATGCATTTCTATCGGCATATTGGTCCGAAAACATGCAAGACAGAGTCATAGTCTTATTATGCAGCGTAATTTTAAACAGTCTGAGTTCCGCACGCCAGCAGAATACTTTGAAGACATGATTCGAAAGAATCAGTTCCTTTCCAACCCTTATAGCCCGACTGAATTAATTCGCATTTGTTTAACTAAGCTGCCACAATCCATAAGACAAATTGCTTTAGCCGGAAGATGTAAAGACGACATTGAGACTTTTAAAACTTTGCTACAAGAACTTGAGTATGACAACGAGGACGGGACTTCTTGCAATTTTTTCAGTAACGGTAATCACAATAGATTTTCAGAGAGAAGGGATAATGATCGGAACGGACGTTATATGGGTAATTTTGAGAATGACAGACGTAACAGGCAGGACAATAGATACCAGCCTTATGACAATAACAGACGTTCTAACAGAAATTACACAGACAGTTATAATAACGGTAGTTCCTACCGGAATGATCAATCATACGGAAACAGTAATCGGTATTATCAAGCCAGAAATTATTCATACAGTAATAGAAATTCTTACTACAAAAATAACCAGGGTAGTAGATACAACAATAATTTCAGAAGTGACAGTCGAAATTACACGAGAAGTAGTCATGCAGACAGACAGGAAAATAGAAATTTTAATTACAGACACAACCAAGAATTTGCATCTGACAGACAGGAAGGACCTAATTGGCATCCTCCACGTGACAGAACTTCAGAGAGACAAGTACAAATCGTAGAAATTGATCCGCGAAATGACGCGAATAATCAAAGACGTGACGCAAGCAATCGACAATGACTTGTAGCTTCGGCTTCTGGCAGCAATATAGACGGTTCAGAAGGTAATGACACTACGACTTTACACTACGTACGCCTGGAAGACATGAGAGACATTTTGCTAGACGAAAAGGAAAATAATGTAGACGCATTTTTACATCCTGTTATTGAAGTACGTGTGGGTAAGAATAAGTTCACTGCAGTTTTAGGTTCTGGGAGCCCATTGAATGTTATTAGTGAATCAATTTTTCGTATATGTGTAAGAACTATTGCTTGTCCTGTGTTAACTGTTTCTAAAACTACAATTCGAGGAGCTATTTCTGGAAAAAGTGTGGAAGTCAAACAACAGACCAACCTAAATTTCATTTGTCAAGGATACGAATTTTCTGCTAATTTTATTATTGTTCCATTACTCAGTACACAAATTACATTAGGTATGAAGTTTCTTAACACACGTAAGGCAATTTTGAACTTTAAAGAAGGAAGTGTGAATTTGACTGTTTGACGGAATGCCGAAATGTTTGAAATTTTTCGAGTGTTTAACAAGATCTGAATCAGATACAAAATGTTTAAGGTTTCTTACTTCTGATGTTTTCGCTGAGTATTATGACGACAATGTGTTCATTCATGACAACGACAATAGATACAGAGACGCGACGGATGATGTAATTAATTGCGAAGAATTAATTAATGAAAAGGTTAAAAAAGCTGAAGTGCCAGATGACGTTGCAAGAGAAGAACTGCACCAAATTTTGACTTCACATGCTACAGTATTTAGTCATCACACAGGAACTATACAAGGCTTACAATATTTATTTAAAGTAAAAGAATACACACCATTTCGGGGGAAAACATACGCTATTCCTTTGGCTTACAGAGACATGGTTAAGAGTGAACTTCAATACATGTTAGATCAAGGCATTATTGAGCCAGCAGTCGGTCCTTATACCAGCCCATTACACGTCGTTCTTAAAAAGGATGGATCAATTCGTTTGGCTCTGGATTCCAGACAGATAAATAATATCATCATTCCCGAAACTGACCGTCCACAAAATTTAGATGAACTTCTTCAACATTTCCATGGAATTAAAGTTTTATCCACGATTGATATGCGCGCAAGTTTTTGGCAAATAGAACTCCACCCGGATTGTAGAAAATACACTGCCTTTTTAGCCTTTGGTAACTGTTACCAGTTGCGGAAATTACCGTTTGGACTTACTGTATCTTCAGCAGCATTCATTCGTAGTTTAAACGAAATTTTACCTGTTTATCTTCGTGACAATATTACTTCATATGTTGACGATATTCTTATTGCTAAACGTTCTTGGAGTGAACATAACAAAATTTTGGATTCATTATTACGTATTTTTGCAAGAGTTGGCATTACAGTGAACTTACAAAAATCTGAATTTGGTCGTTCTCAGGTGAAATTTCTTGGTCATATTATTTCTACAGAAGGTATTCTTCCTGATCCAGAGAAACTAGACGCTATTCGTAATTATGCTGTTCCTACCACAAAACGTGATGTTCGTAGTTTTCTTGGTGTCTCGTTTATGTGAACTATCTGGAAAGAATTCTAATTGGTGTTGGGATGAGGAAGCTCAATCAGAATTTGAACAACTTCGTGATGCTTTAGTTGCTGCTCCACTTCTTTCACATCCGGATTTATCTAAAGATTTTTGTTTGGCAACGGACTCATCATACAAAGGCCTAGGTGCACGCTTATTTCAAGAGATAGAAGAAAACGGCGTTGTAGTACAGAAAACTATTGCATTTGGAAGTCGTGTTCTCTCTAAATCAGAAAAGAATTATTCGATTACGGAACTTGAAGCCTTGGCTGTTATTTGGGCTTTCACAAAATTTCGCATCTTTTTGTATGGCAGACATACTAAGGTTTACACCGATCATCGAGCTCTGGAATTTCTTATGTCAACAAAATTAACACATGGAAGATTGTCCCGATGGGCGTTGTATCTACAGGAATTTGACTTTAGTATTGTTTACATACAGGGTTCTTCAAATATTATTGCTGATGCTTTATCACGTGCACCTGTGGGTTTGAAACAAAGTGCTGAGGAGGACTGCAAAGAAAACAATTATTGTTTGATGTATATTCAAGGTGTTACGTTTGAGTATTTTATTTCGTCTTCGCTCCAGGACATCGCTAAGGAGCAAAACAAGGATCCAATCTGGGAGGACATTAAGGAGAAGTGGAGGAGAAAGGAAAGTGTAGCGATTAGACAGTATTATGTAGTTCGCAATGATATTCTTTTTAAATGAAAATCGGTTGACAACTCTTTTTGGTTAGTTTGTATTCCTGATGAGTGGGTCAATAAATTGATTTGGTACACACATTTCAGTTATGCATACTTTGGTCCCAGAAAATGCTTTCATAAATTAGGAGAAAATTGCTACTTCAGTAATATGGAAAAACGTATTCGATCTGTTCTTGCCAAATGCAAATTATGTCAAAAGGCTAAGCCGCCAACTATTTCTCACAGAGCACCATTGTTTCCTATCATTCCAGCGAAATTAAAGGAGATGACTGCAGTCGATTTGTTCGGTCCAGTGGTTCGTTCTACTAATGGTTTTGCGTACATTTTGGTAGCAGTGGAATTGACATCAAAATATGTGTGTTTTACACCCTTACGCAAAGCAACAGCTCGTTCAGTATCTACCGCTTTCATCAAACATTTTCTTAAAGAAGTGGGTCATGTTGATAAGGTTATATCAGATAATGGATCACAGTTTCGCTCTAAAATTTGGCTTCGTACTCTACGGCGTCGAAAGATTAAACCAGTTTTCATTTCACTTTTTCACCCTCAATCTATCGCTTCAGAGAGATGGATGAAGGAAATCAATAAATTGTGTCGTCTTTACTGTCATCAGAGTCACAGAACGTGGGATCAGTATCTTCATATTTTTCAAAACATTCTGAATGAACTCCCAAATGATTCAACTTCTTTTCCGCCTATATTGATATTAAAAAATAAAGCACCGACAAATCGCATTTCTGAAATCGTTCCTTTTCCGCCTACACGGAAACTGCGGCATTCTGAAGTTGTCAACCTGGCTCTACAAAATATTGCGTCTGCGGCTGCTAGAAGAGAGAAATCAGCTAAGCGTCCTGGTCGTTTAAAAACCTTGTCAGTTGGTCAAAAGGTGTTAATTAAGTCTCATCGTTTGTCTCATAAAGGAAAAGGCTTGTGTCGCAAATTTTTTCTGCTTTATAACGGTCCATATAGAGTTCGCAAAATTATTCATGATAACACTGTCGAAGTAGAAACTCTTAAATCCCGGCGCTCTAAGGGAATACATCATATATCGAACGTTAAAATTTTTGTGGAATGACATACTTTTGAGAAACTAACTGTTATACATAAACACACGGATAATACAAGGATACCGCGCCGTATTCTGGCGGCGGCACATGCTCAAAGCAACAGTCAAGTCTGCGCGCCGCACGAGGCAGTCGTTGACCGCAAACAATTACTTCCTACGTCACGCGTACCTACAGCTGATCGAGCGCTCAGTGCGAATGAACTGACAGCCGTAAACAAATACACAGTGTAATTTCTCCGAATAAATTCAATATAAAGCTATAGTGACTTGATAAATTATGTTATTAACGTTCAGTATTTTTCAGGATACGGTTGTATAAAATATTTAAGACCTTCAGGTAAATTCTGTGTGTGTCCGACGTTAAGAGGACTTGCTATCGAGAAATTTTCAGGAAGAATGTAATTTCGAAGAAGAAACTAATAAACTAAAAAGGTAACTATTAATTGAGTTTATTTTTCAGGTAACATATTTCCACTTAGGTACGTACTTTAGACGTAATTTGCTGCTCGCGATTACGTGATTTATACTTTGTGCTAAATTTTATGTTCTATGAATTTACTTGTGAAGCGACGTGCTTGCGTACATTAACTGATTTTGACAATGATTGATTAATGAACAGGGTTGTTACTTGTGTATATTATGCATCGCTTGGCTGCTATGCTTTTTCACTGATGTCACATTATTTATTTTATGTGCCTGCTGTGCTTTTTATTTAAATTTTAATTGTCATCTGATTAATTGTGCTGACTGTGGTTATGTATGTAAGTTATACTTTGTGATTTATCTGCTTGCGCCTTCATGTTTACTTATTAAGATTACACATGAACATTTATTTGCTTATGCTGATATGATGCTAATTACCTGTTTATTATGTAAGATACATATTTGCTGCTTTGCGTATGGATTGCATATTTACACATTTCTGTTTGTTGTCATAACTACTCTTTAATTTGGTATATAGAAATGCTGATATACTGTTTACGAACATAGAGTTTAGGTTACACTATGGTATTAATTATTGTTCGCTTGGCAGAGCCTCGTTGTAGGGATTGTGCTGCATCCAATTGTTGACATTCTGTTCTCTACTGGTATATTTACTCGCTATTGCAAGTTTTGCTTGCGCTTAGTGCCTTATATTTTAAGATAAGAAAATGAACTGCTATAATTCTACGAACGACATTGGTACAAGAAACTTCATTGAAGTCACATGAGCTGGAGGTTTTATGGAAGCTGTATAAATTTATGCTAATAGGAAGGAAGCTAACAACATGACATACCAACACTAGGTTTAGACCATTGACAGTTATTACACTGCATTCTTCGTGAGCAATTGAAATAGCAAGTGACACTTGACACAAGAAATACTCCACATGTTTGCTTCTGTTTTGCCATGATTCTTGAAGTGGTGTACACTCTGTGAAATATTACGTTCATTCACACTCCGTACTCGTACTTACTTACTGAGAGTTATTCAAACTAAAGGCTGTTAGAGGTCATATATGCATTTCTTTTATTTAATGATGGACAAGGTAGCCAAAATGTATTTTATGATTCATAATGAGTAGAAGATATGGGTCAGATGGATTACACAGAGGTTGTGTGTGGACATTGTGTCTTCGGATTGTATGGGATGATGAATTGAAGTTTGCACTAGAATTTTATCTGTACTTGTTTGAGGAGACTGGCTAGAGGAAAGAGTTGTTATGGAGATGAAATGATATTGGCGATAAGGTTTATATGTGTCGACGTATTGAAGAGGTATTATTGAGGTATTGAGATTGAGTGAAGTTGATGATAATTGGAGTTTTGGTGGACAAGAGGTAAGGTAAATGATATTGATGATAAGGTTTATATGTATCGACATAAGAGGTATTATTGAAGTATTAAGATTATGTGATGATAATGATTATTGGAGTTTTGCTAGATAAGAGGTGAAGTAAGTGAGGAGCTTTTTTTTCTTTGTTTGTTGGTCTGTATGGAACAAGGAGGATGAAGATGGCAGACTAGAACACTCAAGTAGAAGGAAGATTGTCTACACACACTTTGTTAAATCACTAAGCAGTATATACTTTTTTTTGGAGAGAGGAAGTATTTGCATAGCTTGGCACACGGACAGTTGTTCAGCAACCGTACATTTGATTTGGCTTGGCAAACATTGGTCTTGACATGATGACTACGACACTGACTAACTATTATTGACTGTTATACATTGCTGCCACTACTACTTGATACACAAGTTGAACATAAAGTTTTGGTCAGAATTGCCTTTACACAGTTAACACTGTTCAATTACACAGTAGTACTTAATGTGGATGAAAGATGAGTGAGTTTGTTTTGTGTGTTTTCCTTTCCTAATCCCAAATAATTGGTACCGACCTATCTCCTAAATATTATTTTACTTGTTTGTTGTGGCTTGCACGACACCCATAAATATTATAGGTTTACTGATATTTGTGTGTTTGTAATATTTATATGACAATTATCTGATATCATTGTGTGTTTATTATAATTTGTATGTTTAGTGTAAGAGCATTGATAATAATTTTGTAAAAGCAATTGTGTGTGCATTCAAACTGTTGTTCGTGCTTGCACCTGTTCAACATTGATGTGTGCCACTTGGAAATGTTTAATTTCTGCTGATAAACTCTGATGAACAGTGTGATTAGTGATAGTGAATATTATGGACTGCTGTCTGCACCTGTTCAACATTGCTGGGTGCCACTGATGGAACTGCTTCTACTGACATAATGTCACTTGTTGGTGTCTGCACCTGTTCAACATTGCTAGGTGCCACTAATGGAACTGCTTCTACTGAAATGTCACTTGTTGGTGTCTGCACCTGTCAACATTACTGGGTGCCACTGATGGACTGCTTCTACTGAAATGATGTCACTTGTTGGTGTCTGCACCTGTTCAACATTGCTAGGTGCCACTAATGGAACTGCTTCTACTGAAATAATGTCACTTGTTGGTGTCTGCACCTGTTCAACATTACTGGGTGCTACTGATGGACTGCTTCTACTGAGATAATGTCACTTGTTGGTGTCTGCACCTGCTCAACATTACTGTGTGCCACTGATGGACTGCTTCTACTGAAATGATGTCACTTGTTGGTGTCGGCACCTGTTCAACATTGCTAGGTGCCACTAATGGAACTGCTTCTACTGAAATAATGTCACTTGTTGGTGTCTGCACCTGCTCAACATTACTGGGTGCCATTGATTGAATAATACTTATGTAAACTATTATGTAAAATCACATGTATGAAAGCATTTGTATTCCTTACTGTATTTTATACATTAGGTTATTGAAGGGTCAGTGCAAAGCCAAAATTTATTTAGTTATGTGATATTTACTTACTGATATTACTTTTTAACTTTTGTCTGTATTTTTTGGACGAATTTGGTGGTATTTTCACCACCAATGCTGACAAAAATACCATCAAATTCTAGCCCGTGGAGGAGGGGCATATGAAAGGTGGCTACACTGAGCCACAGCGCCAGAGATTGCGCCAAAGAGTATTATTCAGCCGCCTCCACTGGCAGTGTTTGTTGAGAAGTGGTAGTGGAGAGTGCTTGTCGAGAAGTCGTAGTAGAGAGTGCTTGTTGAGAAGTAGCAGTAGGCAGTTCTTGTTGAGATGTGGTAGTGGAGAGTTCTTATCGAGAAGTCGTGGTGGAGAGTGCTTATTGAGATGTAGCAGTGGTGAGTCGTTGTTGAGAAGTTCCCATGGAGAGTGCTGGTTTAGAACTTGTAGTATTGTTTTGATGGGCTTGACACCAGATGTTGTTGGATTGGGGATGCTGTAATGATCAGAGTGTGCTTTTCGTCAATATATATGAGGGTAAAAAATTCCTTTTTTTTCATTATTTCAGTGTCTTAAACAATAATGCCTCTTGGTCACAGGTTCAGTCAACAAAGCATCTGGCTCGTGTTCTTGTATTAGACTGTATTTCTGGTTTCTATGTGCAATTATAGTATTTCTGTTTATTTTTTTTAATTACTTCAGTATAAATGGTGTTTAAAATATCTGGTCTTATTGAGGAAGAACCATGCCAGATGTGTACGTTGAATCACACTTCCACACACAGAACAGCTACACTTGTGTTTTGTTGTTTCCTAGGTTTTATAGTTGCTGGGGACTTAATTAATTATTTGTGTTAACGGAAATTTCGTTTCATTCTTTGTTGTTGTTCTATGCAGTTAGATTGCGTGCAAATACTAGTCAGGGCCAACCGTTTACGATACTGCGTAACCGAACAGACAGCTACTAAATCAAAAAATTAAAAATATTTGCATTCATTATATATAATAAAGCCCCCATGCAATGATCACTGTCTGTATGTGAAATTTTAGTTAGTTTTGCTAGTGTACTGCTTTTTAATTGGGGGTCATTGTTTTCTGTAATATGATCACTGTCTGTATGTGAAATTTTAGTTAGTTTTCCTTTTGTACTGATTTGTAATTGTGGGTCATTGTTTTCTGTAATATGATCACTGTCTGTATGTGTTGTTATATGAAATAGTGTGTATTAAAAGCGAATTGTATGAATGTCACTGAACTCGATCAATCGCTCCATCCTTCGTCTATCCTATGGGCCCATACCACGAACCAAAGTAGTATTAATTCGTCAGTGAAGGCTGCTCTCGGCTATAGATTTATGAATTCTAGTATAATATATTTATATGTTAAACTTTAATCTGATGTATTAGTTTTGAATTTTCTGTTCTCCTCCTTAAGTCTAGTAATAAATTGGGACCCTCTGTAAGTAGGAACAATGTCGATTATTTTCAGTGACTTATGTGCACACTTTCATGAACTTTACTTTTTATTTTATTGTATTTCAAGAAATTGCTGTATTATAGATGAAAAATTCAACCGGTTACCTGTATAATCCAGTGCTGAAACCATTATACTGTATTTCTTGTTCTCGCCATAGCTGTGTTCTGATAATGATCTATCGAAATGCTTAACAATGAATAAGTTAATCTACGATCAAGACATTTCCAACATTGTATCCTGTGCACAATCTGAATGATCACTTGGCTCAAAGATTGAAGAATTTCTCCATCAACTGATGAGAATTTTGATTGCTTTCACGGTCGAGATTGAGTTACACCTCAAGTAAATTCTCAGGAGCTTACAACCATCCGCTCACGGCCGGGTGCCTGGCGTTTACGTTACGATAGGCGGGGGGAGGGGGGGGGGGGGTTACAGACTTTGGCTCATTCGTAAGATACTAGGAAAAAGCAGTCAGCATAGGGGATCGCCTACAGAAAACTCGTGCGATCCATTCTAGAATACTGCTCAAGTGTGTGAGATCTGTATCACATAGTGCTGCCAAGGAATATCGAATGTTTACGAAGAATGGCAACCAATGGTCACAGGTTTTCGTCCTAATGGAGAGGGTCACGGAGGTGTTAAAAGTCCTGAACTGCCAGATGAAGATAGACTCCATCCCTTAATAGCCGACCAACAAAGTTTCAGGAACCAGCTTTTAGTGAAGACTGTAGGACTATACTACAACCTCCACGAATCACACATCCAACAATAATGAAGCTAAACAAGTGGAATATTATCTTCATAGATATCCAATCCCTTAACAGAAAATGCCTAATAGGTGTGCTCCACACACCTCAACAGCTGGTGACACTAACAGAAATTTTCTATAGAGAAGTCCTCCTAGTGTGAGAATTAAGCGGATGCTTTCTTTTTCAAATGTGTCACTACTTCAGCTTGCTCCTACCCACCGTAGGAACAATAGGCACACTCTCGTAGATATATTTGCAACGAAATCTCCAAACATAGTAATTCGTACCTGTCAAATATCTGCTCCTGGCATATCTGCCCATGACGTATTTCACATTATGTGTTCACTAGAATGTCCCGAAAGAGAAACCATAAATGACTACAAACCGAGACTTCAAATTAACTATTTATCTGAACTTACAACTGAGGCGTAAGTAATAGTTTAGAGGATGTCTTCTTTTCCCGAAAAACTCCCACGGACTTACTAACAAATTGACTCAACTACATGACAAATACGCTACACTAAAGACCGAAAAATTAAGAAGAAAACCTGCACCGTGGCTAACTAAAGAACTAAACTAGCTTTTGCATATCAGAGACGCTGCACATCGGGCATACAAACTGCGTCCCACCTTTTAAAACTATATTGCCTACAAGCAGAAGCGAAACAGAATCAGTCAAGTTATGAGGAATGCAAAGCTCAGACACACCAATACATTAACCGGCAACAGAAATAGACAACCTGTCCTACCGAAAAACCTACGTGGTCTAGGTATATGCAAAGTAAAAGGTGTAGCTGATCCCATGGAACCATCCGATAAACAGAACTGATACCTCCTTCACATTACCTGTAATCATAGCTGAACCACAAACGAAACAGAGACACCGTGATTACTTCGTGGGGGTACGCGACTGTAGCCACGAAAAATTCTACCCAAAGCATATTAGTTTCAATACCGTCAAAAAAAGCCATCATGCGCATCATATCAGTGTCTGTTGGTCACAATCCAAGTGACGCTTATTTTTGCTCACTACTGCCTAGTATAACAGATATATTCAACAACTCGTTAACCACAAGCGCTTTCCGTGGTGCCTGGAAACAGGTACTAATGAAACCACTACCGAAAACGGATGTTGCCACACCACCCTCTTAATACCGACCTTTATGTATTCGTCCTGCACAGCGATGGCCTTGGAATATGTAGTCCACGACCAGCTAAGAAACTACCAAACTACAAATAAACTACAAGACGAATACCAGTCATGTTTCCGTAAACACCGTGGCAGAACGTACTGCCAAACGTTTTTCTTTTTCGAGTCGTCAGTCTACTGGCTGGGTTGATGCGGCACGCCACTAATTCCTCTCCTATGCCAACCTCTTCATCATGGAGTAGCTCTTGCAACTTAAGTCCTCAATTATTTGCTCCATGTATTTCAGCCTCTGTCTTCCTCTAAAATTTCTGCCCTCAACAGCTCTCTACAGTATCATGGAAGTTATTCCCTGATATCTCGCTTCACCTTAGTGTTTTCCGAATATTCCTTTCCTCGACGATTCTACGGAGAATCTGCTCATTCCTTATTATCAGTCCACCTAATTTTCAACTTTCTTCTGTAGCACCACATCTCAAATGCTTCGAGTCTCTTCTTTTCCGGTTTTCCTACAATCCGTGTTTCACTTCCATACAGTGCCTTACTCCAAGCGAACATTGTCTGAAATCTCTTCCCCAAATTAAGGTCTACGTTTGATGCTAGTAGACTTGTCTCGGCCAGGAATGCCCTTTTTGCCACTGCTACTCTACTTTTGATGTCCTCCTTGTTTCGACCGTCATTGGTTATTTTCCTGTCTAGGTAGTATAATTCCTTAAAATCATCTGCTTTGTGATCACCAGTCCTGATGTTTAGTTTCTCACTGTTCCCATTTCTGCTACTTCTCATTACTTTCGTCTATTTTCAATTTACTCTCAACCATTTTCCGTACTCATTAAACTGTTCATTCCAATTAGCAGATTCTGCAATTTTTCACAGAGGATAGCAATGTCATCTGCGAATCTTATCATTGATATCCTTTCACCTTGAATTTTAATTCCACTCTTGAACTTTTCTGTTATTTCTGTCATTACTTCTTCGGTATACCGATCGAACAGTAGGAACGAAATTCCACATCCTTGTCTTACACTCCTTTTAATTAGAGCACTTCGTACTTGGTCTCCCACTCTTATTATTTCCTCTTTGACTTATACATATTTTATATTACCCGTCTTTTCTTATAGCTTACCCCTACTTTTGTCAGAATTTCTAACATCTTGCAGACTTCTCGATCGCCTTTCCCAGGTCGATAAAACCTATGAATGTGTCGTAATTTTTCTTTGGCCTTGCTTCCATTATCAGCCGCAACGTCAGGATTGCCTCTGTGGTGTCTTTACCTTTCCTAAAGCCAAACTGATTGTCGTCCAACACAACCTCAGTTTCTTTCCCATTCTTCTGTACATTATTCTTGTAAGTAATTTCGTTGCATGAGCTGTTAAGCTGATTGTGCGATATTTGTCACACTTGTCGACACTTGCAATCTTCGGATTTGTGCGGATGATGTTTTTCCGAAAGTCAGATGGTATATCGCCAGACTCAAACATTCTACACACCAACGTAAATAGTTGTTTTGTTGCCACTTCCCCCAATGATTTTAGAAATTCTGATGGAATGTTATCTATTCGTTCGCCTTATTTGTTTTTAAGTCTTCCAGAGCTCCTGTTTCTTGTTCCATAGCCTGATCAGACAAGTCGTCCCCCTCACAGAGACCTTCCATGTATTCTTTCAACCTACCCGCTCTCTCCTCCGCCTTTAACTGTGGTATTCCCATTGCACTTTTAATCTTGCCCCTGCTTTTAGTTTCAGCGACGGTTGTTTTGACTTTCCTATGTACTGAGTCAGTCCTTCAGACAGTCATTTTGTTTTCCGATTTCTCCACATTTTTCATGCAGCCATTTGGCCTCAGTTTCCCTAAGGTTCCTGTTTACTTCGTTCCTAAGTGACTTGTATTTATGTATTCCTGAATTTTATTGAACATTTTTGTACTTTCTTCTTTCATTGATCAACCGAAGTCTTTTTTCTGTTACACATGGTTTCTTCGCAGTTACCTTCTTTGTACCGACGGGTTCTTTCCAACTTATGTGACTGCCTATTTCAGAGATGCCACTGAACTGCCTCCTGAGCTATTCCTTATAGCAGTATCTATAGCCTCAGAGAACTTCAAGCGTGCCTCTTCATTCCTTAAGACTCCCATATCCCACTTCTCTGCGCATTGATTCTACCTGACTAATCTCTCTAACTTCAGCCTGCTCTTCATCATTACTAAATTCCGATCTAAGTCTATATCTGACCTGGGTACTCCCTACAATCTAATATCTGATTTCGGAATCTCTGTCTGACCATGATGCAACCAAATTGAAATCTTCCATATCTCCCGTCCTTTTCCAAGTATACCTTCTCCTACTGTGATTCTTGAATAGAGTATTCTCTATTACTAGCTGAAATTTATGGCAGAAATCAATTAATCTTTCTCCTCTGTCATTCTTAGTACCCATCCCAGATTCTCCATAACCCTTTCTTCTACTCCTTCCCCAAGAACCGCCTTCCAATCCCCATTACTATTAGATTTTCATCTCCCTTTACGTACTAAATTACCCGTTCAATATCCTCATATACTTCCTCTGCTTTTTTGTCTTCGGCTTGCTACGTCGGCGTGTGTAACCTGAGCTATCGTTGTCGGTGTTGGTTTGCTGTCGATTCTGACGAGAACCACCCTACCACTGAACTGTTCACAGTAACACACTCTCTGCCCTACCTTTTTATTCATAACGCATCCTACTCCCGTTATAACATTTTCTGCCGATGTTGATACTACCCTGTAATCATCTGACCAGAAGTTCTTATCTTCTTTCCATTTCACTTCACTGACCCCCTTTATAACTAGTAGAATGAACGTTGGCATTTACCTTTTCAGATTTTCCAGCTTCCCTAAAACCTTAAAACTTCTGACATTACACGTCCCGACTCGTAGAATGTTATCTTTTTGTTGGTTATTCATTCTTTTTCTCATGGTCATCTCCCTAGCAGTCATCTCCAGGAGATCCGTAAGGGGGACTAGACTGGAATCTTTTGCCAGAGGAGAGATAATCATGACACTTTATCAATTACAGGTCACATCTGCCTTTAATGCAGTGGTTTCCATTGCCTTCTGCATCCTCATGCCGTTGATCATTGCTGATTCTTTCGCCTTTAGGGACAGCTTCCCACCCCAAGGACAAGAGAGTGCCCAGAACCTCTTTCCGCTTCTCCGCCCCCTTTGACAAGGCCTTTGGCTGAATGAGGGGTGATTCTTATGCCGGAACTCTTCGGCCGCCACTACTGTTGTTTTTTACGAGTAAAAATTTAAGCAGTGGCGGGGTTCGAACCCGGGACCGAGAAAGTTTTTATTACTAATCAACGACGGTACCCCCCCCCCCCCCCTCTTTTTTAAAAATCTGTTTTGCTCGTTACTGTTCGTTACAGGAGTTCGGGGAGGAAGTCCCATGACACCCGTGCAAGTTCATCGTCGATCCATTCATTCAGTTTTTTTTTTACAGAGGGCAGCCAATCCTCTGACCAAGCACATTTTTTGTAAAAAACATTTATTAAAAAACATTGTTACCCATTCCAAATACATACTAAGTACATATACTAACCATGTACACATGTTATACATGAAGTGATTTAAACAAAAAAAGTTAGATCATTGCAATTATGCTGATGTTAAAGAAGAAAGACAACAGAAGATTGTGTTACTGACAAAATTACCAGAAAGAATTAAGTTAAAAATCAAATTTTTTTTTTTTTTTTTTTTTTTTTTTTTTTGCAAAGACATTCAATCTTCAACTTGAAGAAATAAAACCTGCACTTAGAATTACATCTGCTCCAATCTTTACAGAAGCATAAATAGCTCTTTATGAAGGATATCAGCAAATTGGTGGAATAATTTTAAACACGTTAATGTGCACAAGGAAATCGTCTCTATGAGAGACGGGTTAAAGGTAGAAACTGATCTTTAACGTTCTCAGCTTTTCACTCAAATGTATGGAAGTCACTAAATACAGAATATGGAAGATTTATGACCATTGCACATGTTGGTGTTGTGGTCTTCAGTCCGGAGACTGGTTTGATGCAGCTCTCCATGCTACTCTATCCTGTGCAAGCTGCTTCATCTCCCAGTACGTACTGCAGCCTGCATCCTTCTGAATCTGCTTAGTGTATTCATCTCTTGGTGTCCCTCTACGATTTTTACCCTCCACTCTGCCCTCCAATGCTAAATTTGTGATCCTTCGATGCCTCAGAACATGCCCTATCAACCGATCCCTTCTTCTGGTCAAGTTATGCCACAAACTCCTCTTCTCCCCAATTCTATTCAATACCTCTTCATTAGTTATGTGATCTACCCATCTAATCTTCAACATTTTTCTGTAGCACCACATTTCGAATGCTTCTATTCTCTTCTTGTCCAAACTACTTATCGTCGATGTTTCACTTCCATACTCTAACATTCTGCATGGTGTCTGTTTGTAGTATATCGTGTCTCCCTACCACTTTCGCGCAACGACGCTCTGAGCGTGTTTTTTAGGGAATTGACTGGTTTGAACCTGGGACCTGTTGCTGGTAAGGAAACGCCAGACCACACATGACATGTAGAATTCAGAAGAGTTCAGTGAGACTAGCGATGATATAACCAAATACTTAATGATTTCAGCGTCAGCTCCACTGCACTCCCTGTGAAAGAATCTTAATACTAACTAAATTTAGTGGAAGGGGTTCAAGGCTTACCTATTTTTAGTTAGCTGGTAAAATAACGTCGAAAAAGCAGTTAAGTTTACCACTGGAAATTTTATTCTACTCACAAAACATTGTTTATAAATTGCACTATTGATAAAAGGAAATGTTTTAATACAGGATGGTAAAAACCAACTGCGTTCAACAAAAATGTGAACGAATATTGCCTGAATGGGTTTCCAAGTTCTACAATGGATCAAAGGATGACCTATGCCATATCACATCTATAATCTAGGTTTAAATTAAGTTTCACAAAAGAGAAAACTATCAAAATGGTCTACAGTGACCCTCAATTATCTTTAATTACTTATCTAACTTGTCGTAAATTACAGTGGCTGATGTGGCTTCTCAGTAACTATATAACAGAAAAATCATCGCGTTTCAGATTTTTACTTCAGGTGGCAAATGTGAACACCATGAGCTTTAATTGACGATCGACACTAGTATTACGCGAAAAGGGGGTGTAACAGATGAGACTTCTGCAGTTCTGAGTGAAGCTTTATGCGCTGTTATGCGGCATCGCGTGCGTTCATTACCTTGTCGGTGTTCGTGAGGGGACGGCGGCCGGCGCAGCTCTGCTCACCTCGTCGTCTCGGAAGCAACTCTCTCCTAACTTCTCCTTACCACAGTTTACCGAAGTTGGTTTAAAAAAACTATCTGGCTGTGTTTTCATCTGACCAGTCAGGGTCTCAATGTTAACCTTAAGCTCCGCCTACAAAAATTCTGTCTATCCAATGAGAAACGTTATACTTTTCGTGGTGGGGTAATGTTTTTAAAGTTTGCAACGTAGCAGAGACGCGAAAAAGTCTCACGCTAAAACTTGCAGCTGGTGTGGTCCTTTAGTGTTATCGTAAGATCTATACTCTTGTTCTGGAGGGCTCTATCTTTTAACATGGGCTGGGGGTGGTCCTAGCGTAACAGAGATGCGAAAAAGTCTCACGCTAAAACTTGCGGGTGGTGTAACCCTTTTTGTGTTATCGTAAGATATATACTGTTCTTTTGGAGAGCTCTAGCTTTTAACATTGGCTGGGGGGTGGTCCTGACGTAACATAGAGGCGAAAAAGTCTCACGCTAAAACTTGCGGGTGGTGTGGTCCTAGCGGTTAGCTGGCGACATGGGTGTCCGTCCATCCCTTATCGTAGGGCCTTCCAGCTTAACACGGTTCTGCTCTCGGCTTCTGTTCTCGTTTCTCCCCCCGGAACTGGGCCTGTTTCACGGTGGGAAGGTATGACATGCATTTAGGCATTCTTGTGTTAGTCTGTGGTATTCCATTTGCTCACTCGTTACTCGTATTACTTTGGTTAATTTAATGTCACGATTTATTCGGAGCTATGTGACATACTACTGGATTTGCTTATCATGTCAGGGTTTTCATGGAAAGTGTTGGATTTGCCTGACACCTTACAATACATGGCTACACTCCGTACAAATACATTCAGAAACGACTTCCTGACACTTAAATCTATACTCAATGTTAACAAATTTCTCTTCTGCAGAAACGCTTTCCTTGGCATTGCCAGTCTACATTTTATATTCTCTCTACTTCGACCATCATCAGTTATTTTGCTCCCCAAATAGCAAAACTCCTTTACTACTTTAAGTGTCTCATTTCCTAATGTAATTCCCTCAGCATCACCCGAGTTAACTGGACTACATTCCATTATCTTCGTTTTGCTTTTGTTGATGTTCATCTTATATCCTCCTTTCAAGACACTGTCCATTCCGTTAAACTGCTCTTCCAAGTCCTTTGCTGTCTCTGACAGAATTACGATGTCATCGCACATAAAAACAATTTAATAACCATATTAGACAATTTCAGGAAATACTTGAGAATGGCAGAAAGGAGATATTATAAAGTTGATTAGCCTTCCAACTACACTTTCTGGACATTAATTGAATGTTAAGTATCTGAAGTGATCAGACCTATATAATAAGTCTTTCACTGCAAAACTGACTTACACATCACAGTCTAAAAATGAACAGCGCAATGTGCCAGCCATGAATATTACATTATATCGGATAGAATCTTATGGTTTTAACCAGTCGATAAGGACATTTCCATAAAAACTAACTGTCACATGTTCTGTACATTAGCTTATAAAATTTCAAATACTACTCTCTGAAGTAGAAAAAGCACACACCAAAATATATAGTAAAATTTTAAATTACATCCTTAAGGTAACTACAATACATCACTGTCAACCCAGTCTTCTTTTTGATATTAATCAATGATCATTCTTTCAAATACAATTTTTAACATATTACCGAAATTTTTCTTGTGATTCAAATACCTTCTAAGTTTGTGGAATTCACACAGCATGTGTACCTTGAACTCTATGGTGCTGTCGGATCCTAATTTGTTAAGGAAGTAATTAACAAAATTTCCCAGCAACCAGTACACAGCATTATATTTTGCCTCTGGGAAATAGCGTGCTTCAGGCCTGTGTATCAGTGACAGCGATATATAGTCAGGAGATGTTCTTGTAATCGGAGCTATTTGCTCCCAGATCCACTTCCAACTATTCATGTGACCATTGCAAGTATATCTATGAATTATTGTGTCAACTAGATGGCATTGTTAACATAAATTTGTTTCACAGAGTCCGATTGCATGCAGTCTTTCATTGGTGCTAACTACGTTGTTAACTGTCTTGTTCAACGACGTTTTTATATTAGACGTGAGCACATTAGAACTAATGTTTTTTCCAAATCTCAGTCCACTCAATGTTTGGAAACTGTCGTTCTATTTTGATCCCTCCTTCGCTTTTCTTTCGTTCCCGCATTATGGCTCTTGATGTTAAGTGTCGTGACTGCCTGAGTTCGACACTTGAAACGCGTACGTATTCATTACCAGCAATGGCGAGGCATGACAGAATCTCTGACCAGAGAGTTATTTATCATTGCTAGTCTGCGCTTGACCGCGCGAGTGTTCAGTTGCGAGTAGTCAGTTGTGAGTTGCACTCAGTCGGCAGTAGTTGTAGCGAGTGGACTGAGCGGGCGTCGGCATGCGTCGGCGGCGTGCTCTCCTTCCATCTCTGGTCACGATTCAGGATGAGGTATATTGTTTTAGAAGGTAATGAAGCAGCATTGCGCTCAGCTAATGACATATGTTAATTGTAATTAATTTGTTCAAGAATTGCCCCAATAATAATTTTCTTATAAAGTAACTGTTTTAAACAAAAAGATTTATTTTAAGTCAAGTAATACTTCCTATGCATTCCCTCCAAGAATTAAAATTAAACATGGGCCAGTATTGCACGGAGCTGTGCCGAAAAATAAGAGCAGATATTGATGGAGTTTACAGATGTAAGAATTTTGGTTTTTGTGTTCATGTTTAATTATTGCACAGGGCCGAATGTCAGCGCCGCTGCCCTTATAAAATTTGTCAGGTTTAATTATTTGTGTTCAGATGTTACACATAGTTTATGCTTCATTATTTAATTAATTTTATTGTGGGTTTAATGAGCAATCTTCATTCTTTAACTTTGTGAAGAGTTTACATTTGGGCCATTATTATTCTTTAATTTTGCAAGCAGGTTACGCTTGGCAAATTTTTAATTATTCAGTTTTGCGGGAGTCAACATTTGGCTCATTTTCGTTAACATTGACATCTTATTATTTTTGCGGGGAGGTTACACTTTCACTAATATTCACATCTACAATTTTGTGGGGAGGTTACACTTGGCGACCCTGCCAGGATCGTATTTCTTTGAGAATCTTTTGAGAAGTAGTCAGATATCTAATCTTATTTACTTAATATAATTAGCATTTGGCGCAACGCTTTTACTAACTTTGTCACTTTCCTCAACAGATCATTGGCAATTCGTTGCTCTTTGTTGTATTTGTATTTGTTGGATTTTGCATTGTCTTTGTCTCATTTGTGAATAATTGTGACTAGTGTAAAACTGCCGCGAAAGACTGTTAATAGTGCATCGCGAGGTATAATGAGTGAAATAACTGATTTAAGTAACTTCACCGATAGTACTTGTGACACACAGTGTAATGACGGCAATCCTCCATTTACGGACAATCAGTACGTACCGACCACTAATAATGATTTTGATCTTAGTGATGAACAGACGAATTCAATTGTGTCCTCTGTTAATTTGACGACAATTGATGACGCGGGGCATTCTGTTGCAATGAGCGCTGCCCAGCTTGACACACCCGGTTTGCAGGATTTACGTGAGAAACAGATAAATTTGTCTAATGAAAATGAACAGTATACTCAAAGTACAGGAGATTTATTTGATTCTGAGGTAGGGACTAACAGTGTACATCCAATTAGCAAACCTTCTGAAGAATCACAGAATATCCAAATGGATACACAAAACGTGACAATTGCAGGTACACCATCAAACAGCACAGACAATAGAAATGCTAATTTTGGTTTGGACCAAATGATGGCATTATTGCAACAACTTCTTGAATCAAACAAACAAAATAATGAAGATAACAAACAAGTTAAGGAAAGTTTGAAACAACTTAATGAAATTAATGAAAAATTAGACAACAATTCCAGACAGTTAAATGAAAAATTAGACAACAATTCCAGACAGCTTAGTGAACAGATTAGAGCCGTTGCCGCGCAGTGTCATGATACTAAGGAACAATTACGCGAGGAAATTGAGGCTTGTGCTAGGAAAAGTAGCGAAGAAATTAGATCTGTTGCGCAAGAATTAAGAGATATGCAAACAACTACAACAGAATCACTTAGAGAAGAAATTAGTGCAGTTGGTAAACAATGCTCTGAAAAAGTAACACAATTACGCGACGAATTTAAATTAATGACAGCACAACTTTCGCGCACAATGGATGCAAAGATAGACGCGAAATTCGAACAACAGAACAGTCAAATTGACGAGCGTTATATTCATCACCAACAAAACAGTGATACGCGTTTCCGTAAATTTATACAGGATCAGAATAAAGTAAAACGACAAGTCATGGAAACAATCACCGCACAGAGACAAGAAAGCAAAAACATACGTAGACAACAATATTGCTACTGTATCAGACGAAATCAATACCATCAAACAGTTGAACACAGAATTACGTGATGAAATTTCCGATCTTAAATCAAAAACACATACACACACAGTAGATTTTCAAACAGTGACCGACAGACTCGAACAATTAGAACTAACACAGGATTCTGATGTCATCAAAGCAGACGTTAAAAAATTGAGCGATACCACAAGTAAAATAAAAAAACAAATTAAGGCTTCTGACACTAAAAACGATGATCAGGTAAAAATACTGACTGAAAAATGTGATGAATTGGCCAGTCGTATTGATGTTATTGAAAGTAATAATGACAGCAAATCAGACGATACTGCACCGATTTTGTTTAACCAAACACCTGAATTCCAAAATTTACAGCAGACAATCAATGAGATCGATTCGTCTAATAATACATTACGTAGAAAATTGTCAAGTTTACAGCAAGAAGTAACAGAGATGAAAAATGTTTCAGCGTTTAACACATCACAGCAGACGCCACTTTGCGAACATTTGTCAGATTCACACAGCGTGTATAATTTGGGTAATTTACAGAGACTACGCGAGTTAAAATCCGAAAAACTACGCAACTTGAAATCCGAAATGACACAGACAAACAGATTCTCACACAAACCTGAACGTGTTCTCAAATTCAGTGACAAGAACGTTGATTATGAGCAATTTGTATGTGTAAGAAAATCTAAGAAATTTAATAATGACAGAGCACAGATACACTATTTGAGCTGTATACCACAATTTATTTTTGTACTTTCAATAGCATTGCCTGTAATGAAGAAACAACAATTAGCATGGATACAGCAAATTATTTTTGAATTTTCACCGGTATTGCCTGTAACGCAAAAGCCAAAATTTATTTGCAGCGCGTAATAGACCTCAGGGGATTCATTACGCTTTAATGAATATGTGCCGTAGCGTGCATAGGACCCCGAGCTGTAGTAGTGCTGTTTCATCTTTAGTTTTCTGCACTGCTGCCTTCTCTTCTACTATCCTTTATATCTATCAAAACAGCTCTTCAACTATTGCCCTATCTAGGATTAAGAAAGTGTAAAGAAAACCCGAAATGACAAGTTCTACCGAAAGTGACATTTTTTATTAGACGCTCCGAAAGGACAACTATCGCCGTAATTTTCAATAACAGATAAAATTGTAATCATCTGTATGTGTAAAATTATCAGCAATAGCGAACGCATTTTGGTAATAATACAGGTTTTTTACCGCAATAGCAACAAAACCAGCCGGTTAGCATACCTAACCAACAATGCAGTCTACAGGGTCAACCAAACTTTAATGTTTCGCCGCGTGCACGTGTAGTCTCAGCTGCAACAAATTGTAACGCACAGCAGCAAGGAAATAACTACGTACAGAAAACACAGTATTTTAATTCCTATCGCAATGCACCGTATAGAAATGACTATCACGACAGACGTAAAAACAATGAGCACAATTTTCAGCGTACATCTAATGACAGTCGATCTCATCAGCAGCAAGAACATCAGCAACAACATATTATCATGAATGAACCAGACAGTAGGTATCATCCAGAACGTAAGAGGTCAGAAAGAAATAACAGAACAGTACAAATAGTTGAAATGCCACAGCATCCTCCCGAAAATAATAACACGTCAGATAGAATTTGATTAAATACAGTACAGGTTGCATATTCCAGTAACGCAAGCAATACTTTTGACACGCAGAATCTTGTTCACGAGAATGTTATTTGAAACATGCTTTGTTGAATGCACCACTTTTATCGCACCCAGATCTTACTAGAAATTTTTCCATTGCCACCGACAGTTCTAACGCCGCTTTAGGCGTACATATTTTCCAGGAAATTGAAGAAGATGGTTGTACAGTAATTAAAAACATCGCATTTGCAAGTCGCATTCTGTCACCTGCTGAACGAAATTATTCTGTTACAGAACTGGTAACATTATGTGTTGTTTGGGCTTTTACAAGATTTCGGCATTTTCTTTATGGAAGACATACCACCGTTTACACAGACCACAGAGCGATACAGTTTTTACTTTCGGCTAAATTCACACACGATAGATTAAGCAGATGGAAACTTTATCTACAGGAATTTAATTTTACAATTGTTCACATTCCCGGCACACAAAGTGTTGTAGCAGACGCACTATATCGTTCTTTCGGCAACAATCAGCAAGACATCACAACCAACTTCTGCAAAGCAAATTTCAGCGTCATGTACATTCAACAAGTTGCATTTGAAAATTTTATTTCGTCGTCATTACAAGACATAGCGCAAGAGCAGAGTAAAGACAACGTGTGGAAAGAGATTAAACACCTTTGGCAAGATAGGAATAATGTTACCATTAGAAACCATTACACTGTATGCAATGACATTCTGTTTCGCCGCTCTCATCCTGACAACAACAATTGGTTATTATGCATTCCTGATGAACTTGTTAACAAATTAATCTGGTATACTCATTTAAGTTATGCACATTACGGAGCTAGAAAATGTTTTCTTATACTGAGACAGAACTGTTATTTTGCCAACATGGAGAAACGTATACGACGAGTTTTAGCGTCATGTAAAATCTGCCAGAAAGCTAAGTCAGACACGACTTCACATATTCCTCCATTATACCCCATTGTACCTGTTAAACTAAGATACATGGCCGCTGTAGACATTTTTGGTCCGATTCCCAGAACTAATAGAGGTTTTTGCTACATCTTTGTCGCTGTTGAACTCACTTCAAAATTTGTTACCTTCACTCCGTTACGCAAAGCTACTGCTAAAACTGTTTCGAAAGCATTTGTAAAACATTTTCTATTTCATGTAAGGCATGTGATGAAAGTAATTTCCGACAATGGATCACAATTTCGATCTGCTATGTGGACACGTATGTTACGAGCTAGAAACATTTCTCCGATCTATATATACAGGTACCATGCTTCTTCGAACCCTTGTGAACGATTAATGAAAGAAATTGGTAAACTGTGTAGAATATACTGCCACAAAAGACATATTGATCGGGACACACACATACACTCATTCCAGGATGTAATTAATTCCATACCAAATGAATCCACTATGCTATCTCCGTCTGTTATACTGAAAAATGTTGAACCACATAACAAAATTAAAGAATTACTAACATTTCCTACATCTCGTCGACTAAGACACCATGAAATAATTGACATTGCGCTGAACAACATCAAACGTGCCGCAGAGCGCCGGAGAAGACAGCAAAAACAGGTTTGTACACGCCGTGACTTTCACATTGGACAGAAGATATTAGTACGTACACACTATTTATCCAACAAAGGAAAGAGTAGATGCAGTAAACTTGAGCTTCTATACGCAGGTCCATATCGAATTCGCAGCATTCCTCACCCTAATGTTCTACACGTCGAAACTTTGAGAACCAGAAAATCGAAAAGAAACCACCACTGGTCAAACGTCAAACCTTTTATTGAATGAAGATACTTTATGATTTAACATGCTATAATGCCATTTGTTAATTTTATGATCACTTCTGCAATTATATTTATGTGACTACTTACTGATGATTATCGTATTTTTTCTTGGCAAGTGCCCGGCAAGGTAAAGCTAGCAGGTCGCTTTTCTTGTCGTTACGCATCAGACCGTGCATATTTTCCCAGATGAATTTACACATTTTATGACCACTTATGCAATTACATTCACATGACTACTTACTGATGATTATCGTATTTTTTCTTGGCAAGTGCCTGGCAAGGTAAGGTTAGCAGGTCGCTTTTCTTGTCGTTACACATTAGACAGTGCATATTTTCCAGATAAAATTACGTATGTTACGAATAATAATGCAATTCTATCTAGTGATATATTAATTTTATCAAATTTTTTCTCTATTAAAGTATTCAATTCTCGCCTCTATTAACTACACAACATACAAGCTGAACACAAAGAAGGTCACATTTCTTGTCATCATTTTTTTATGTTTGTACGATTGTTTTCATATTTTGTTTGTATGCATTATGAAATAGTTAAGGTGTAGCAAACACCAGTTGACTTTGACATTTTGCCTTATGATATCTCATCATCGTGACTACTTTACTGCTACATTATGATATTCTGTGTACATTTTTGCATCTGAACACTGTCTATATTGAGAGGCACCCACATGCCTTGCTCATACTGTGGCATCAAGCAGTCAGGCCTGCAAGATGAGTGGTCTGCCAAGCGAGTGGATTCATTCTTATATATCGAGTAACATGAACTCTCGTACTCACAATTAAGTTACAAATTATCCTCCTGTATGAATAATACGCAACGGAAACGCACATCTGACTATCAGTGATTTACAGAACTCTGACTGTTCACTACGCACTGGCAATACCACATTTTCTTTTTGTCTTTTATTTAACGGCTTTTATCAACACGTGGCCACCGCACTGAATATGAATGGCGCACACATTATAAATTCGGGACATTATGACAACATACAATTCGAAGGAAAAGTCCACCAATCTTTTTCTTTTCACTATCTCATTTATTCCGATAAATTCTATAACCTAAACACACAAATTCTATAACCTACAACAATAACACATGAGAAATTCCGCCCAGTGGGCATGGCTTTACATTGGTGAATCTCTATATTATGGTCTCGTAATTATTTAACGCTACAGTGCACTTTCTGGATAGGATGGTGGATCTTTTATTATTTCTCACACTTCGACTTTCACAATCATCATCACGAAACTTTCCTCCAGACCGAGCAGTACAAAAGGAACACGCATAACCCACTAATCTTTTGAAACTACCTCGCTACTCTCCCATGCAAACCACACATACCCAAATTACATGACATACACCACACTACGACATGGAATACAAAACACTAAATAGTCACAACACTATCACTTTCAGCTTTCCCACCTCAATTAGTGTTTATCCCAGTTTCACACGACACTGCCCCACTTTGTAATTCTACTTTCCTACTATGAACTCTGGAGATATTTGCACGTCTTCCTGTGCAATGCAAGCCAAGTGGCGTTGCTGGATAGACGGCCGACTCACCTTGCTTCTCTCTCAGACTTTGAATCTAGCGTCACACGGAATCATATCACGCAAAGTAAAATTAAGAACATATTCATCACACACGCGAGTCCTCAACTGATACCATGGACGAGTACTTCTCTTTATCCTTTGTCTCATACACAGATTGAGACACACACAGTACTCACCACGTGGAAGTACTCGTCTCTAATTTCAAGTCCTGCACACGCCATTTCTTAGATATTTCAACTTATGGTACACACACTATTTCTTAAATATTTCAACTTATTGTACACACACTAGTAATTCAGCTTAACTTAAGCACCCGGAAGTATTTCAACTTATTGCTACACGTGGTTTCACTGTGACCGTTGGTCACTTCCAAAGATTACTACAATCCCATTAATATTACCTGCCTGACATTTCATTCTCCCCACAAAAGTTCCTGAAATAGAGAAATTATTATTTCAAACTACTCTTAAATATTCCACATGCATACCATGTCTCCACTCTTTTGTCATTACGGAGCACAACTAAAATAGGTCTTAACAGCACAAGATCCAGCGGCAGAGTGCTGAAACATGACCGTTCTCCAGGTCATCTCGCACCTAACTCGAGGTGGGGGAAGACCATGCTACCGTATTGGTCAGCCACATTTCAGGCGCTCAAAGCTCAGGTAAATTTCATCTCTTTGGTCCCACCAAAGGTGACCAAAGGATCGTCTCAAAGATGATCATACACTTCTGGAAATTGAAATAAGAACACCGTGAATTCATTGTCCCAGGAAGGGGAAACTTTATTGACACATTCCTGGGGTCAGATACATCACATGATCACACTGACAGAACCACAGGCACATAGACACAGGCAACAGAGCATGCACAATGTCGGCACTAGTACAGTGTATATCCACCTTTCGCAGCAATGCAGGCAGCTATTCTCCCATGGAGACGATCGTAGAGATGCTGGATGTAGTCCTGTGGAACGGCTTGCCATGCCATTTCCACCTGGCGCCTCAGTTGGACCAGCGTTCGTGCTGGACGTGCAGACCGCGTGAGACGACGCTTCATCCAGTCCCAAACATGCTCAATGGGGGACAGATCCAGAGATCTTGCTGGCCAGGGTAGTTGACTTACACCTTCTAGAGCACGTTGGGTGGCACGGGATACATGCGGACGTGCATTGTCCTGTTGGAACAGCAAGTTCCCTTGCCGGTCTAGGAATGGTAGAACGATGGGTTCGATGACGGTTTGGATGTACCGTGCACTATTCAGTGTCCCCTCGACGATCACCAGTGGTGTACGGCCAGTGTAGGAGATCGCTCCCCACACCATGATGCCGGGTGTTGGCCCTGTGTGCCTCGGTCGTATGCAGTCCTGATTGTGGCGCTCACCTGCACGGCGCCAAACACGCATACGACCATCATTGGCACCAAGGCAGAAGCGACTCTCATCGCTGAAGACGACTCGTCTCCATTCGTCCCTCCATTCACGCCTGTCGCGACACCACTGGAGGCGGGCTGCACGATGTTGGGGCGTGAGCGGAAGACGGCCTAACGGTGTGTGGGACCGTAGCCCAGCTTCATGGAGACGGTTGCGAATGGTCCTCGCCGATACCCCAGGAGCAACAGTGTCCCTAATTTGCTGGGAAGTGGCGGTGCGGTCCCCTACGGCACTGCGTAGGATCCTACGGTCTTGGCGTGCATCCGTGCGTCGCTGCGGTCCGGTCCTAGGTCGACGGGCACGTGCACCTTCCGCCGACCACTGGCGACAACATCGATGTACTGTGGAGACCTCACGCCCCACGTGTTGAGCAATTCGGCGGTACGTTCACCCGGCCTCCCGCATGCCCACTATACGCCCTAGCTCAAAGTCCGTCAACTGCACATACGGTTCACGCCCACGCTGTCGCGGCATGCTACCAGTGTTAAAGACTGCGATGGAGCTCCGTATGCCACGGCAAACTGGCTGACACTGACGGCGGCGGTGCACAAATGCTGCGCAGCTAGCGCCATTCGACGGCCAACACCGCGGTTCCTGGTGTGTCCGCTGTGCCGTGCGTGTGATCATTGCTTGTACAGCCCTCTCGCAGTGTCCGGAGCAAGTTTGGTGGATCTGACACACCGGTGTCAATGTGTTCTTTTTTCCATTTCCAGGAGTGTATATTCACATTCACTATCTGCAGTTAGCAGATGACCATACATTCATTCATTTCACAGATCTCACCAAACTGGATGTAGGGATTTACTTTGTGGGAGTGCACATGTGATCAATTAAATAAATAAATTGTCATTCTTTCCCACACTGGTATCCGGCTTCGCTGTATTAATTGAAATTGAGTTATTTTACAAAAAAAAATGTGTTGTTCTGACAAAAATAATGAAGTATGTTGTACCTATTTTCAATGTCGGGCGGTACTGTACCCTTTCAATATTTTTTTACATATTACGATTTCTGTCATGTTATGCTGTATGCTGAATTATGTTACCATAAACCAGTCATTATTTAGTGAGTATATTATGTAAATGCAAGACATTAATCTTTGTTCATCAATTTCAGAAAGAAATGATGCGTGAAAGAAATAAATTAAACAGAAATGGGTATTTCACCTTCAGAATGAACGAAAGAGAATGCAATACTTCGTGATGAAGAGTAAATGGATCAGAATTAACAAGCATTAACAAGAATATACTATACACATCGTAGAATAGCAGTCTTAACTAATTTTTTTCTTTCAGAATACGAGGCGATTGATGCAGGCTGTCAGACAGAACTACACATCTTAGTTTTAGTGATGAAATATGATAGAAATAAGGAATAGTTGTATAATGAGTAATGAAGTGATTTTTTTTTGCAGATGATAATGAATGCTGATGAATAATGATGACGAATATGCTACTATAGATAATGAAGTTTTTCTTTAGAGGTGATGATAATAATGGAGTTATGATAATATAGATAATGAAGTGATGGATAATGAAGTTTTTTCTTTACAGATGAGGATATTGTTGAAGTTATGTATTTATGCTATGTAATTATTTCAGTATTTGTTGCAGTTCGTTTTGACAGTAGGTATTATATTGCATAGTATGATGACTGAAGGTTTTGGAAGGGACAGCTATGGAACACAATTTTATACACATTTCATTACCTGTTAATTCGAAGTTCACTACTTTTCAGCATAAAATGCGTTTCTTCTTTCAGTTTAATAATCCATTTTTGTATATTTTGCAGGAGAAATTATTTATGAAATTAATGTACTATAAGCAGTTGTTCATTAAGTCTATGTCATTTATGAAGATGATTACATATACTCTACTTGTTTCATAATCTTGCTACAGCTGACTCATGACGAAGGACATTACACAGTTTCATTTACAGCAACAACCCAAAAGCAATTTTTTTCTTTCCCCTGTAATTACCCAACGCAATGCATTGCTAAAACAAAAAAAAGAAAGTATTACCAGTCCCAAATAATGCTACCAATTTAAAAGAGTTATGAGTAATACTAAATGATGTTTTCCAACCACAGACTTTGAGTAATGGTTACAGTATAATAATAATGCTTTGTAACTGGGAAATGAATGCTACTGATTACTGTATTGAGATGACCAATGATTAATTATGAACATTATTCTGTTATACTATGTTATTGACTACCTCCTGTTTTATGCTTTGTAACTGGGAAATGAATGCTACTGATTACTGTATTGAGATGACTAATGATTAATTATGAACATTATTCTGTAATACTATGTTATTGACTACCTCCTGTTTTCAGTAATGACTTCTGATGATTTGTAATTAGGGAATGAGTGCCAATGTTCTCTGTAAAACACCACATGAATATAATTATGTAATGAGTTCTGATGATTTATAACTAGGCAATGAGTGCCAATGTTCTCTGTAATATGCCACATGAATATTATCATGTAATAAATTAGGCAATGAGTGCCAATGTTCTCTGTAAAACGCCAATCTATGAACACTATTCTGTAATACTACATACATGGTACAGAAATGTTCAATAACTGGGCAATGAATGCCGCAAACTACTAAAGTAATTCTCAGTGAAGACTAGTATGTGACTTAACGTCCTTCACCTTCTGACCTAACTACGTTGAATTACTGCAATATCCATTTGTCCTGTATATCCTCTTGATCTGGAGCACTATATTTGGTTTTTGCACTAATTCTACGTTGGTGTACCTTACAAGAACGTGGTGTTGACACGACATGCTGTCCACCACTGTAAGCGAGGGAGATGTTATTATGGTCCCACTATTTGGTGTACCTAAAGTACTGCCAAAATGATAACATGGAATATTACTAAGAAATTTCAGTGTCTTGGCTACGCTGATAAATACTTCTGGGAAAAGAACTTCAGATTGTTTCACTTGGTGTTGTGCTCCAGTAGAAAGATATGGACTTTCAGTGCAGCTGCGTGCAACCTAAAGTGCTACAACCATGATGCAATCCTTCCTTTTCCTGTCCTAATTCTTGTAACATAGTGAAAATCATTTTTTGCTAATATGATTTGTATTCATGACCAATACATTTTTTTTGATTTGCTGATATATTCTGAATTATAGTGCGTGTGCACTTTTGTCATTTTTCTAACATGATTTCTACTCATTGTATGTACATTTTTTTTGATTTGCTGATATGTTCACTACTTCAGTACATGTGCACTTATGTCATTTGTCAATGAGATTTGTACTCATGTCTATTTGTTGTGAAAACTTTGAAGAATTTTTCAGTGCATGTGCACTTATGTCATTTGTTAATATGTTTTGTACTCACATTTTGTTATTGCCTAATATGTTTTGTACTCGGTGCATGTGCACTATATTTACTTTACGTTCTACGTCTGTATATTCTCTGTTTGTAAAGTCAATTAGTTAAGAAAAATTTGTTGCTCATGGCAAGTCCAAATGACTCACCATCGCTGCCAAATTTTTTGCCCCCCAGTGGAGGGTTATGAAACGCGTACGTATTCATTACCAGCGATGGCGAGGCATGACAGAATCTCTGACCAGAGAGTTATTTATCATTGCTAGTCTGCGCTTGACCGCGCGAGTGTTCAGTTGCGAGTAGTCAGTTGCGAGTTGCACTCAGTCGGCAGTAGTTGTAGCGAGTGGACTGAGCGGGCGTCGGCATGCGTCGGCGGCGTGCTCTCCTTCCATCTCTGGTCACGATTCAGGACGAGGTATATTGTTTTAGAAGGTAATGAAGCAGCATTGCGCTCAGCTAATGACATATGTTAATTGTAATTAATTTGTTCAAGAATTGCCCAAATAATAATTTTCTTATAAAGTAACTGTTTTAAACAAAAAGATTTATTTTAAGTCAAGTAATACTTCCTATGCATTCCCTCCAAGAATTAAAATTAAACATGGGCCAGCATTGCACAGAGCTGTGCCGAAAAATAAGAGCAGATATTGATGGAGTTTACAGATGTAAGAATTTTGGTTTTTGTGTTCATGTTTAATTATTGCACAGGGCCGAAGGTCAGCGCCGCTGCCCTTATAAAATTTGTCAGGTTTAATTATTTGTGTTCAGATGTTACACATAGTTTATGCTTCATTATTTAATTAATTTTATTGTGGGTTTAATGAGCAATCTAAATTCTTTAACTTAGTGAAGAGTTTACATTTGTTCTATTATTATTCTTTAATTTTGCAAGCAGGTTACGCTTGGCAAATTTTTAATTATTCAGTTTTGCGGGAGTCAACATTTGGCTCATTTTCGTTAACATTGACATTTTATTATTTTTGCGGGGAGGTTACACTTTCACTAATATTCACATCTACAATTTTGTGGGGAGGTTACACACTTACATAACTAAACTTAACATATAAAATCCTCACATGCTGTAAACGACTGTTGATATTCTGCACGTCTATCTGGGGAAGCAGGCTTCGAGGTTTAATGATCTCGAAAAGTTGGCTGGTTATGCTTTCTCGCGAGTCTATTATTAAATTAACTTGCCTTTAGAAGAAAAGTGCAGAGGCTTTATCCGTTATATCAGTTAATCCTAGTCCACCATTTTTAGGATCTAAAGTGGCTACTTTAGCAGGTACTCTGAACACTTCCCCTCTCCACAAAAAGTTGGTGATTTTGGACATTATTCTCCTAGCTATCATTCTCGGTATTGGAAACAGCTGTTAGTATCATAAGCTTTAGCAAGGATGCATGAGTTGATATACTTTGTTCTTTTAACTTGGTTCATATATCGAGTTAAATTCTCTATAAAGACTCCTTGCACTTTATCTGCTGCAACTTTCCAATTTAAAGCCGTCATTTTCACGGGGCATGATGTCAGGGTAATCCCAAGTGTTTTATGTTGGCGGACTAATTTTACCCACTAGACGTTGATATTATCAAAACATCTGAGATTTAACTTCGTACTTTTTTTTCGTTTGCATTGGCTCCAGATGCTCTACAGTACGAATCAATCACTGTTGCTAGCGTGGTTACCTCGTCATGATTCCTTATAATGACCCCTATATCGTCAGCATAGGCTCTTATAACTGTTTTATTTCCTGATAATGCTATGCCTTTTAATCTAGCATGGACATGTCGGAGGAAAGGTTCCAGCGAAATGGCGAAGAGCGACATGGACAGAGGACTTCCTTGAGGAACACCTCGTTGTATTTGTACCGGCCTGGATTGTTGACAGTTCTCTGCTATTTTAGCATTTATTCCAGTTGATATGTTCTTAATCAGCTGTATGACCCTATCGTTGAAACCTATTTTCTTCAATGTCTGTAGAAGATATTCATGATTTACCACATCGAACGCTTTGTAAAATTTCTAAAAAATATAGAGCACACTTTATGTTTGTTACATAAGTTATTGCAATGATATCCCTGAATTCTGCTAGATTTTGAAAAATGGTTCTGCCTTGCGCGCAGTTCTGATGTTGACTAACAAATTTATCTGTAAGGCATGAAATTCTCTTGTTTACTATTCTAGCCATTAATTTATAACCAGAATTCAGCAGTGAAATTGGACAAAAATTATTTAAATCTTTGTTTCCATTATTTTTTGGCAGCAGAACAATTATACTCTCCTTAAACTCAGCCGGAATCATTTTACCCTGAATAACCTCATTTACAATGTCCGTGATTTTCGCACCTACTATTGGCCAGTAACGGATGTAAAACTCTGCTGGCAGACCATCCGGTCCTGGGGATTTTTTTGGTGGTGAGGCGCACAGAGTCTCATACACGTCCTCTTCACTGAGAACCTCGAGAAAATTTTCATTGTCATCTTCAGTCAGCTGTAGGGCTAGGATGTCAAGGAATTCTTCCAAGGAAGCATCACTACTTTGATGTACAGATTATAGCTTGCAATAATGGCGATAAATATCGTCCACGATACCCTGCTGGATTCTGAGAATCATACCGTGCTTTGTTCGAATTTCATCAATAGCAGTCCTCCCGTTTTTCGTATGCTTCACTAAATGATACAGGGAAGTAGTTTCATCTTGCCTTCGATTTTATTTTCAACCCTTCCATTTGACTTCTCCTGATATTAAGTAACTTGGCTTTGACTTTTTTGATGTCTGCTATCCGAAGTGAGGAACCTGCTGAGACTTGATCATATAGATTCTCAAAACTGAATAGTAATATTCTATAGTGCATTTCATTTCTCCTGCGCTCTGGGCACTGTATTGAATAAGAACCTTCCTCAACTTTGGCTTCGCCATTTTAACCCACCAGTCGATAGCAGTGGCATATCTACTAAGAGCACGCAGGCGTATTGCCCATGTTTCTTTAATCAGGTCTTCTAAATCATGATTTACTAACAAGGAAGTGTTCGAATTCCACTGATTCTTGAATCGGCGAACCGGCTGTCTTGTTAGATTCATGCAAGCTAAGACACTTGAATGGTCTGAAAAGTGCATAGGAATGGTTTCTGCTTTTGTCAGGGAAGTTTCAAGATTTTTAGAAATATATAATCTATCAATCCTGCTACGTGATGTTGCCGTTACATAAGTGAACTCAACAATGGAGGGATATTTGATTTCCCCTATATCCTTTAATTCTAAATCAGTACAAGTTGTTTTAGTTCACTTGAGAAATTAAAATTAGGTATCTGATCTTTTCGATTTAAAACACGATTAAAATCACCTCCAAGTAATAACTGTCTTGGAGTTTTCCTTAACAAGTACATCAGGTCATCTTTGAAGAAACGTGTCCTGTCAGATCGATGAGAACTTCCTGAAGGGGCATACAAGTTGTTGATAGTCACGTCATAGATATTTAGTCCTATTACCCTTCAGGACTCCAGTCGTTCCACCTCGCTTACTGTAATCCTTTCCCCCACCAAAACAGCTGTTCCAACACTTGTTTGGGGAGACAAATTTATGTAACTGACAAAACAGGGAATTACTAAATCCGAAATTATAGCTTCTTGTAACAGGGCAATATCAGTCGCAGATTCGTACAAAAATTCCTTAAGGGCCAATAGTTTCAAACTGGGCGTAATTTTATTTATGTTTATAGTGATGACAGAATGATATTGCGTCATTGCGCTGTCACTGTGTAGTTGTTTTGATGAACTAATTTAGTTTCCATTGGTTCAGGGCTCAGTTAAGCTATAACAGTTTTCTCGGAAGGTTGAACATAGAATAACACTTCAATCAGTTTATTAGTTATTGTCCCGTTTTTTTCTACTTCTGATGTTTTCTCTTGTGCCGCAAACAGACTGATTTCCTGGTAAACTTTCTGATTTTTCCTGCAGTGATTCGTGGAGGACCGTTTCGGACCGAACATTCTTTGAGCTTGGGTCGCATTTACCGGATTTTCCCTTCCCTTGGTTACGAGCTACATTTTCATTTGGTTGCGTCGGTATTTTACTTCGCGGCTTATCTGGAGCAGCAGCAGACGCTTTCGCAATTTCTGTTGCCGGCGCCTGCCCTGCGGTGTTGACCGAGATTTCAGTTTGGCCACCACTTACTCGTTCGTTATTAATATCACTTACTTCCTGATCGAGGGAAACAAATGGAGGCTGCATTTTTGCAACCTCTCCCTGAATTTGTTTATTAACAAATAGCTGCTGATCTTTACAATCGCCTGCTGCACCTGTTGTTTCTTGCAAATTAATACTGATTACACCCCCTTTATTTTCTGGTACCGTATGTATACTATCTTGCGTCCGGGATTACGCAGTCCTGCTGGTGCTTGCAAAGTGTGAGTCCGTTAACAGCGCGTTACGTAACCAAGGCATTTTCTGGTACCGTATGTGTATTATCTTTCCATTCGTCAGTTTCCATTCGCATTTTGCCTTGCGGTTCCTCTACCTCCTCTTCGCACTGTTTTTGCTTGCGAAGTAAGGGAGCTGGACAGGACAGCTCGTCCTCTGAACAACTATCAGTTGTCTCCAGAGGTCGTTTTTCTGTTGCATTTCAGTTTCACGAGTAGTGGTAAGATGGTCTCTTTGTTGTTAACTGGGGAAATTGACTGTTATCGTGAAGGGAGACATCATCTTGGCCCGCAACGTTAACATCCTCAACCAGTTGATCAGGGCTATTCTTTGGTAACAGATCATTTAAGGTAAGCTTCTGACGCTGTATCATATTACTTTTAAGAACAACAGTTCGCCGCGGATATTCCTGTCTGAAGTGGCCGGTTTCGTTACATATAAGACATGTAGCTTCCTGACCTGTACAAACAATTTGTGCCTTATACCCACAAACAGTTATGTGAGACCGAATATTCGTCTTAACGTCCATCTCTACACAGTGGACCCCGTTGAAACACTGCAGTTTAAAGCGAGGCGACCATCTTTCATTTGCAATTGATTTAACGTCCCCGTAGATTGAAGCAGCTTCCTTATCTTATCATTTTCAATTTCAATGGGAAGATTCAAGACACGAACGGTTTTGTAATGAACGTCCGTTCTATAGATGGAAACCTTACTTTTATAACCATTTCTAAGCACAAAATCTACTTTCGTAACAATTTATCAACAGTCGCAGCACTGATTAACTTGACAAAAACACAGTATTTTTCCTGATCTAGTTGTCAGGTGTGGACGGTTTCAGAATTGAGACCAACTACCTGTGAAATCCAGTCATTTATTTCCAGAGATGTCGGCTGAACAGGACAGGGATTCCTTGTCAAAAGCAAATACCAGAGTATTTATTCTTCCTGAGGTTTGTATCCATAATTAATCCAGTGACACAATTTCGGTTAGACAACCGAAATTCCAATTAGCAGCAGCAAGACCAGAAAGAGCGATCAGACCACAAGGAATATGAACGAACACGGAGATTAACGGACGGACAGCACTCGGCGAAGCACAAGTGCAGCGCAGCAGTTAACAGCGGCCACTCGCTAGCGTGGCTGAAACGGAACTGAAAATGATGATGAAGGACACACAACACCCAATTCCCTGCCGGGAATCGAACCCAGGCCCTCTACGTGACAAACGGAAACGCTACGGAGGCGGACAGAAAATGTGTTCCCCGACCGGGACACTTTCGCGATTTCTGTAAATCGCTCCAGGCAAACATCGGCATGGTTCTTTTGAAAGGACACGGCCGAATTCCTTCTAAGTCCTTCCCTTATGCGACTGAACCGATGGCCTCGCTGTTTGGTCCCCTCCCCCAAATCAATCAATCAAGTCTTGTCTTATTAGCCCCAGATATCGGAAATCCTTACCGTCTTTAGCCCTAAATGGGACAAATGTCAATTTCTCTCTTTCAGAAACAGTCTAAGAGTAATAACAGACGAAATTCTAAATTGGACCGACTACGTAACTGCAGTGTGCAGAAGGCATCAGCGTCTATCCATAGCCTACAAAGACATAAACTTGAAAAAGAAACTTAAACACTTGTACTTCCAATTGTCTATACTTCCATTTGTCTATCACAGCCATATTATCCTGCAAGATCTTTCTCAGGAAAGCTAACGGCGCCTGGAACTGGTTACGAGTATCTGTGTTCGTCGTATTTGTGATGTTCGGCTAATTGATCATATTTCACCATAATATGCACAGCTGTCCTGGCTGGGTGCAGACAAACGCAGAGGTTTCTATACCGTCTTCTGTACTGGCCCGTTATGTCTCTCCTCGACGTTAACGCTCTTGTCAGAACAACATGATAGAAATATCCGTGCCCATCAAAGCAAACTCCTTTTTGTCCCACGCCATTATTTAGCCATTGTCTAGAAGTTCTTCTCATTAACAGGAAGACAGCTTTGGAATAACCCCACACATTATATTAAAGAACTGAATAAAACCTCCAGATTTAGAAGACAGTGAAGGAGGTATCTAGTAAAGTAACAATAAAGATTACCATTGTCCCATACGCACTCTTTACCCCCGCATGTCCTTCTTTCCAACTAGATTTTCGTCATTCCCCAGAATTCTTGGCTGGTGCAGTCTTCTTAATTTAACTTTTCCCAGAACTCACTATTGCAGAAATCTATTTTGTATATTTATAAATTCTTTTTATTTCTCCCACTACCATTTTCTGGAATTATTATTGTCATTATTATTATTATTATCACTACTATTGGCAGCAGCAGCAGTAGTCCTAGTCCTGCTGGTATTAACTTTACTGGTTCATAGTCAGTATTATTTACTCATTTGCCGCTACAGACACTCATATCACTTAAATACTATTTGTCATATTAAAATTAATGTTTCTTAGGTAACTATGACGTAAGAAAGATACTGTATGTGTGAAACCCAGGTCCAAAAGTAAGAGTGGGTCCAGCGGCCCTAATCAGATCGGGTTAAATAAATAAATCGAATAAATAAATAAGAAACCCTGCTCCAGTAGGGACTGCGAACACGAGTCTAATTACAGCGCACGGGGACACTAAAGCACTCACTCTTCCTGCGCTCTTCATGTGAATGGAATGGGAAGTAAGAGGGTAATCCCAAAAGTAAGGTTTCCTGTTTTTTTATAAGTACAGAACTCTGTTTGTGTGGCAGTTGGTCACACTGTTATGAAGAGTGCTTCACGCTCTGTGTGTGAATACGCGCACGCCGCGCTGAGGGCCTGAGGCACTCAGTCGTGGCTTGGCAGCCGTTGAGAATGGAGCTCCCGTTGGATGATACGCCAAGTGCGAATTGCGCGCAGTTATTCGGTTTTTGAACGGAAAGGACACTGCGCCGATTGAAATACATCGCCAATTGACGGAAATGTATGGTGAGTCGTGCATGGATGTCAAAAATGTTCGTAAGTGCTGTAGAGAGTTTGCAGCTGGTCGGACCGAAATTCACTACGAACAAAGGAGCGGGAGACCGTCAATTTCTGAGGAGACAGTGTTGAAGGTTGAGCAAAGCATGCGTGAAGATCGGCGGATCACCCTGGATGATCTCTGTACGTTGGTTCCTGAGGTTTCCCGAAGCACCGCTCACAGAATTTTAACGGAAACATTGAACTACCGGAAGGTGTGTGCAAGATGGGTGCCACGCATGGTGACTGAGGACCACATGCGGTAATGAGTTGATGCCGCTGACAGGTACTGTGAGACTCTGAAAAAACCCAAACGGGCAATTCGAAACGGAGCAAGGGCGTACACATTCTCCATGACAACGCTCGCCCACACATCGCTCGGCAAACCGTTGTTCTTCTGCAACCCTTTCAGTGGAACATAATCACCCACCCACCCAATAGTCCTGACTTGGCGCCCAGTGACTATCACCTGTTCCCTGTGGGATTAACCTCGTAGTTCTAAGAATCGATGTAATGAAAAGTACACTCTCCCATCAGATCACGGTGTTTGCAGCGTGTACATCTAGAATTTGTGGGACTACCACTTAAGACAGAATGGGATTTGGAAGATATGGACTGGAGGCAGAGGCGAGCTGATGCATTGCAACAGTGAGACCGTCGGTCTCATTTCGAAGGTCGCAAAACGCTGACATCTGTCTTACAATCCTAGCCCATTACACATTCATATACTGTCTTAGTTTCTCCATTGTTGATAGTGGTGTCACTGTAAAAGCAGCCACCTGCAGTTGGTCTACTAATCCTGATTTTTATTACATTAAGTGACGTTACTGTTTGTATCAGAATACCACTGGTAGTATTTACCGTAAATAGCCACATTAAAGGTGATGATAGCGAACTGTAATCTGCTTCTTCCTCTTCTGCCACTCCAGGGTTAGGCTTAGAGCTTGTTACGGTCTCAGCACCTCACCCTAAGTCTTCCTACTTCTCTTGCTCTGTGGTTTATACTCTGCAGCTAGTTTAGGGTGTCTTTGTGGTGACACACGAATTACATGTTCTCTCCATTTTTCCTTGTAATGGATTGCCTTTTGAATTTCTTATTCTTGCCTTATTACTCCGTTTCTAATTTTGTCTTCCCTAATGCAGCCTTTGACAGATCTTAGAAATTTTATTTCTGATGCTTCTAGTTGCCGTACATCTTTCTTCCTCAGCACCCAACTTTCTGCCCCGCATAATGAAATACGAATTGCCATGATTTTATGAAATTTCAATTGTGTCTCTTTCCTTGTTTTATCCTTAAGTGTTCTTCTTAATGTGCTACGTATACACTGGTAAGTCTTACTTTTTTCTATATAACCATATCTTCACCATATGGCACGTCACATTCTAAATACTTGAAATAGGCTACCAGTTCTATCCGTTTATTATTGAGGACTATTTTTGTTCGTACTGGGTGAATACCCAAAAAGACCATGACTTTAACTTTATTTATAGAGATAACCAGATTGTAGCTTGCACTTATCTCATTTAGTTTATGTGATGCTATTTGTAATTTATCTTCATTGTGTTGTATGATATCTTGATCACACATGAATAACAACATATTAATATTTTTATTCAACCCAATATTTATGCCTGATGGTGTTCTACTTCTTTTCCATTCTCTGGTCATATCATCTATATAGATATTGAACAATGCTGTTGACAAGCTACACCCTTGTTTTACTGATTGATTTGTTTCTTTTCAGGTGTTATCTATTTACCCGTGTCACTTCTAATATTGGTCTTCATATATAGGCTTTTGTTGTAGTGCAGGCACACTTTTTTTACCAAACTAAAACGGAAGAGAGAATCATTTACTTTTTTCAGTAATAGTTACATAATCTTTAGACGCAGCATGTATAAATATATTTACGTACATACAGACACTTTAATAGCGCAGTTCCACAAATCTGAACAAAAAGAGTATTTGAATTTAGCCGGTCTGAGTGGCCGTGCGGTTCTAGGCGCTACAGTCTGGAGCCGAGCGACCTCTACGGTCGCAGGTTCGAATCGTGCCTCGAGCATGGATGTGTGTGATGTCCTTAGGTTGGTTATGTTTAATTAGTTATAAGTTCTAGGCGACTGATGACCTCAGAAGTTAAGTCGCATAGTGCTCAGAGCCGTTTGAACCATTTTTTGAATTTAAAGACACTATAGTTTTATATAGGCTGCAACGGATATAGGGATGCACTCAGTCTCGTGATGCCAACTGAGGAGCTACTCGACCGAATAGTAGCGGCTCCGGTCAAAGAAAACCATCGTAACGACCGGGAGAGCGGTGTGCTGACCCCACACCCCTCCTATCTGCATCCTCAGCTGAGGATGACACGGCGGTCGGATAGTCCCGATGGGCCACTTGTGGCCTGAAGACGGAGTGCTTGTAGCGGATATAAGTGCAGATATTTTTATTCGTGACGGAGACCAGTGTACTGAACAACATTACATTACTATTTAATTCATTTTCAGCCTAATAATTACAGCTATTAAGAGTAATAAGTTTTCAGGTTGGTTAGTACCTGCAAGTAGCTGGAGCAAGCTATTAATGCTCATTTTTCCATGGCAGCATGTCAGATGTTGAGGGGTGGATATGTGGACGCAAAACGGTTAGCCTACACTGCCAGGCAGAGTCCACTTAGTGGTGTACTTACAACCATGTAGAAAACACCAGGTATCATATTGCGTGATGTTTTTCTGTGATGACTGCTCGACATACATTAAAAGCAACCATCACACTGATGTGTGTAGATATTAAGGTGCCACATGTAAAACCTTCTACATTTATACACTATGCACCCTGTACATACATAGGTGTTCTTTCTTCTAAAATGATGTAAAGATGTTACTTTTCTATCTACGAACACATGTTATATGGAAAACAATATTACTTTCTGTAGATTTCAGATGTGACCGTATGTTGTAAACATACATTTTGCACCATACAGTCACATCAGATATCTACGAAAAATAATTTCGTTTTGAAAATAAATCTATTACGAACAGTAGGACAGTGATCCACCTTTTTTAAAGATGGTGTAAATCAGTGGTCGTCAAACTTTATTGCTCGAGAGCCAATATTGACATTGTGGAGGGCGTATGTACCGATTTTATTATTAACTAGTAACCTACACGAATTATCAATCCCCAACAGACTAGGTACAGTAAGGGCGCGGTAGTTGCCCGCCCCCCGTCCCAAGTACTGATCGTTAAATTCATGTTATTCGAACACTTCGTGTCGATTGTTCTCTGTTTCAGGTTGCCGCCACCCTCACCCACAACGACCCCAAAGCTGTGATACTACAACTGCCTGATGAAATGTTTTGTGAAGGGATGAATAACTTGTTAGTAACGTAACTATACTTATATGTAAACGCATTACACTCAACTTTCGTAGCTTTGCACCACTTTTCTCAGTTATTTGAAAATACTGGACACAAAGTAGGAATTACTCACCACAACAGACATCGAAACATTTTACATATTTTACATCTACCGTTATTGACAGCTAGGGAAAGTGAAATTTACACTAATTATACTCTGTTACAGTTAAATTTCAGATTCAATACTGATACAGATTTACCCTGTTATTCATGTTAACTTCAGACAAGTCATCATCATCATCATCATCATCATCATCATCATTTAAGACTGATTATGCCTTTCAGCGTTCAGTCTGGAGCATAGCCCCCCTTATACAGTTCATTCATGATCCCCTATTCAGTGCTAACATTGGTGCCTCTTCTGATGTTAAACATATTACCTCAAAATCATTCTTAACCGAATCCAGGTACCTTCTCCTCGGTCTGCCCCGACTCCTCCTACCCTCTACTGCTGAATCCATGAGTCTCTTGGGTAACCTTGCTTCTCCCATGCGTGTAACATGACCCCACCATCTAAGCCTGTTCGCCCTGACTGCTACATCTATAGAGTTCATTCCCAGTTTTTCTTTGATTTCCTCATTGTGGACACCCTCCTGCCATTGTTCCCATCTACTAGTACCTGCAATCATCCTAGCTACTTTCATATCCGTAACCTCAACCTTGTTGATAAGGTAACCTGAATCCACCCAGCTTTCGCTCTCATACAACAAAGTTGGTCGAAAGATTGAACGGTGCACAGATAACTTAGTCTTGGTACTGACTTCCTTCTTGCAGAAGAGAGTAGCTCGTAGCTGAGAGCTCACTGCATTAGCTTTGCTACACCTCGCTTCCAGTTCTTTCACTATGTTGCCATCCTGTGAGAATATGCATCCTAAGTACTTGAAACCGTCCACCTGTTCTAACTTTGTTCCTCCTATTTGGCACTCAATCCGTTTATATTTCTTTCCCACTGACATTACTTTCGTTTTGGAGATGCTAATCTTCATACCATAGTCATTACATTTCTGATCTAGCTCTGAAATATTACTTTGCAAACTTTCAATCGAATCTGCCATCACAACTAAATCATCCGCATATGCAAGACTGCTTATTTTGTGTTCACATATCTTAATCTCACCCAGCCAGTCTATTGTTTTCAACATATGATCCATAAATAATATGAACAACAGTGGAGACAGGTTGCAGCCTTGTCTTACCCCTGAAACTACTCTGAACCATGAACTCAATTTACCGTCAAATCTAACTGCTGCCTGATTATCCATGTAAAGACCTTTATTGCTTGCAAAAGTTTGCCTCCTATTCCATAATCTTGTAGAACAGACAATAACTTCCTCCTAGGAACCCGGTCATATGCCTTTTCTAGATCTATAAAGCATAGATACCATTCCCTGTTCCACTCATAACACTTCTCCATTATTTGCCGTAAGCTAAAGATCTGGTCCTGACAACCTCTAAGAGGCCTAAACCCACACTGATTTTCATCCAATTGGTCCTCAACTAATACTCGCACTTTCCTTTTAACAATACCTGAGATTTTACCCACAACACTGATTAAGGAGATACCTCTGTAGTTGTTACAATCTTTTCTGTTTCCATGTTTAAAGATTGGTGTGATTACTGCTTTTGTCCAGTCTGATGGAACCTGTCCCGACTCCCAGGCCATTTCAATTATCCTGTGTAGCCAATTAAGACCTGACATTCCACTGTATTTGATGAGTTCCGACTTAATTTCATCCACCCCAGCCGCTTTATTGCACTGCAATCTATTGACCATTTTTTCCACTTCCTCAAATGTGATCCTATTTCCATCATCATTCCTATCCCATTCTACCTCGAAATCTGAAACATTACTGATCGCATTTTCACCTACATTGAGCAACTCTTCAAAATATTCCCTCCATCTGCCCAAGGCATCCGCAGGATTCACCAGCAGTTTTCCTGACATGTCCAAAATACTTGTCATTTCCTTCTTACCTCCCTTTCGAAGACTGCTAATTACACTCCAGAATGGTTTTCCAGCAGCTTGACCCATAGTCTCCAACCTGTTTCCAAAGTCTTCCCACGATTTCTTCTTGGATGCTGCAATTATCTGTTTGGCTTTGTTTCTTTCTTCAACATAACTTTCTCTGTCTACCTGGGTTCTGGTATGTAGCCATTTTTGATACGCCTTCTTTTTCCTTTTACAGGCTGCCTTGACTGTATCATTCCACCAAGCTGTTTGCTTCATCCTACTTTTACACACTACTGTTCCAAGACATTCTTTAGCCACTTCTAGTACTGTGTCCCTGTACCTTGTCCATTCCTTTTCCAATGACTGTAATTTACATTCAACTAACTGGTACCTTTCTGAGATCACCGTTATGTACTTGTGCCTGATTTCCTTATCCTGAAGTTCCTCCACTCTTATCCTACCACATATGGCCCTGACCTCCTGCACTTTCGGCCTCACAATCCCAATTTCACTGCAGATTAAATAATGATCAGTGTCATCAAAAAATCCCCTGAATACAGGTGTGCCCCTCACAGCCTTCCTGAATTCCTGATCTGTTATTATATAGTCAATGACAGATCTGGTTCCCCTGCCTTCCCAAGTATACCGGTGAATGTTCTTATGTTTGAAAAAGGAGTCTGTGATTACTAAGCCCATACTGGCACAGAAATCCAAGAGTTGTTTCCCGTTCCTGTTGGCCTCCATATCCTCTCCAAATTTACCCATAACCTTTTCATACCCTTCTGTTCGATTTCCAATCCTGGCGTTAAAATCACCCATGAGCAGAACACTGTCCTTGTCCTTTACTCTAACAACTACATCACTGAGTGCCTCATAAAAACTATCCATCTTATCTTGATCTGTCCCTTCACAATGCGAATATACTGACACAATCCTAATTTTCTTGCTAGACACTGTCAAATCTATCCACATCAGTCGTTCGTTTACATACCTTATTGCAACTACGCTGGGTTCCATTTCTTTCCTGATGTAAAGCCCTACACCCCATTGTGCTATTCCTGCTTTGACTCCTGACAGGTAGACCTTGTATTCTCCCACTACCTCTTCTTTCTCACCCCTTACCCGAATGTCACTAACAGCTAAAACGTCCAGCCCCATCTTACTTGCAGCCTCTGCCAGTTCTACCTCCTTCCCAGAGTAGCCCCCACTGATATTAATAGCTCCCCATCTCATTACCATTTGGTTGCCAAGTCGTATCTTAGGAGTCCCTGGTTTGTCAGTTAGAGGTGGGACTCGGTCACCTCCAAAGGTCCGAGGCACTTTGCTCTGATTGTTGCCAGCATCATATTTAAAGTACCAGGGAAGCAGGTTGCTAGCCTTACTTGCCCCGAGTCCCATTGGGTTTTACCCCTAACGGCTGAGGGACTAACCGGTGGATTTGGTAGTCTTTGCCGTATGAGCACAAAGGTGACCACGACTCAGAATATGTCCAAGATGCCCAGCCTTATTCCGAAGTAACTGGTGTCCCGACTGTCGGGACCACTTACTTGGCCACTCATACGTTGCCCGTGGTTCATGAACTAGGACATGACTACAGGAACCCACACCATGAACCACCTTCAGACAAGTCTTAAAAAAAAAAAAAAAAAAAAAAAAAAAGCATTTTTCATACATCTAATGCTCTGACTAACTTTAGACCTACCAGAAAAACTAGGTGTAAAGAAGAAAAAAAAGTGTTGATTTAGTATTGTAGGTTTACTTTGAAATAACAAGGTATTTTTATCGACCTGGTACTGTTCAATTTCGAATACAGTCACCAGAAGCTCTTTTCACAGCCAGCGAAATTAAAGGATAATAACAAGCCTAAGAGCTTGTAAGGAGGTGAAAGCACTCCGTCTTCAGGCCACAAGTGGCCCATCGGGACAATCCGACCGCCGTGTCATCCTCATCTGAGGATGCGGATAGGAGGGGCGTGTGGTCAGCACACCGCTCCCCCAGTCATCATGATAGTTTTCTTTGACCGGAGCCGCTACTATTCGGTCGAGTAGCTCCACAATTGGCGTCGCAAGTCTGAGTTCATTCCGAAAAATGGCAACAGTGCATGGCGTCCCGTACGGTCACCCATCCAAACGCCGGCCAAGCCTGACAGCGCTTAAATTCGGTGATCTGTCGGGAACCGGTGTATCCACTGTGGTAAGGCCGTTGCCAAGGAGGTGAAAAGACAATTGAAATATGAGCTATAAATCACAGGGGCAGCAAACTGTGAATTTTTAGTATAGTACGTGGAATACCATCCCTTGAAACAAAAGTAGTATGCAGTAGAAAGATACCCTGACTGGTAAAATGTTTCCCTGGCTGAATGTATGCAGTGTGAGATACGATCAAGAATATATACTAAATATTTTGAATGTCATATTCCTTTTGCTCACTGCATTGTATTGCAAAAGCCTCAATTAATTTAATGTTTCTTGGTAGGAATAAGTACCGTCATTTAAGACGGCCATCTCTATAACGTACACTCACGAATCCATGTTACTTCTGTGTCAAATTTTATGGCGTAGCAGCTGACCGGTACAAGTCGCGCACGCCCGTGAGTACTCACTGTAGAATATTCCCCTCTCCAACCCTCTGACCATACAATGGCCGCGCTGCTTACCCCTCTGCCCCTGCGGTAAGCGACCAGCTTAGCTCAGGGCCAAATTCACAAACGTCAATTGAAATAAAGCACACCATAAAATATTTCTGTGTCTGTAAGAATTTTTATTTGTTACTAAGCAGCAAAACTACATCCTTTAAGAAACTTTTAACTTTAGTTGTCTTTTGGGGTTCGGCGGTTAGTTGCGAGATGTGTGTTATAAGATGCGAATGGGAACCGCCGGCCGCACAAACGTTTCACTCGTGTCGCTTGCGGGCCGCAGTTTGACGGCCAGTGGTGTAAATGTACTTCCAGTAAGCCGTCAAGGATTTCATCAAAAGTCCTTTATAAAACATAATTAACAAAGTTCTTTTACAGGTTAATACAGGCCTATCTCCTTGAAGCGATGTCCACTAGGTGACTGCGGATTGCTAGGTTGGTTCGTTGATTTGTGGGAGTGGCCAAACAGCGAGGTCATCGGTCCCATCGGATTAGGGAAGGATGGGGAAGCAATTCGGCCGTGCTCTTTGAAAGGAACCATCTCGGCATTTGCCTGAAGCGATTTAGGAAATTCACGAGAAACCTCAATCAGGATGGACGGACGTGGGGTTGAACCGTCGTCCTCCCAATGCGAGTCTAGTGTGATAACCACTGCGGCACCTCGCTCGATTTGACTGTGTATGTGCAAGACATATTACTTTCGCCGCTCGCATTTGTGGAATCAACATTATCAGCATTTCCTTCTGAGTGATGAGTTAACTCCAAAAATTATGCCTCGTAATAAACACTTTTAGAATGACAGCAACCGTGCACATCGATACTTAAGTTTCGCGAAGAGTTACGAGGTGTTTCTCTAAACATTTATTATCTCTTTATTTTGTTAAAAGCGTATTTGGTTTTATACAACAAACAGAACAGCAAAAAACAATTAATGTACCACTTGAACACCACTTAGTCATGGGATAGAATGTTCCAGACGTTTAGGTGTATATAAACTGAAGAGCCAAAGAAACTTGTACACCTGCCTGATATCGTGTAGGGCCTCCGCGAGCACACAGAAGTGTCGCAACACGACGTGGCAGGGAAAAAATGGTTCAAATGGCTCTAAGCTCAATGAGACTTAAACCTCTGAGGTCATCAGTCCCCTAGACTTAGAAATACTTTAACCTAACTAACGTAAGGACATGACACACATCCATGCCCGAGGCAGGATTCGTACCTGCGATCGTAACAGCCGCGTGCTTCCGGACTGAAGAGCCTAGAACCGCTCGGTCACAGCGGCCGGCTCGTGGCATGGACTCGATTAATGTCTGAAGTAATGCTGGAGGGAATTGATACCACGAATCCCCCAGGGCTGTCCATAAATCCGAAAGAGTACGAGGGATGGAGATCTCTTTTGAACAGCACGTTGCAAGGCAGCCCATATATATGCTCAATAAAATGTTTATGTCTAGGCAGTTTGGTCGCCAGTGGAAGTGTCGAAACTCAGAAGAGTGTTCCTGGAGCGACTCTGTGGCAATTACGGAGATGTGCAGTATCGCATTGTCCTCCTCCAATTGCCCAAGTCCGTCGGAATGCACAATGGGCATGAATGGATGGAAGTGATCAGACAGGATGCTTACGCACGTGTCATCTGACAGAGTCGTATCTATACGTATCAGGAGTCCCATATCACTCCAATTGTACACGCCCCACACAATTACAGAACCTCCACTAGCTTGAACCGTCCCCTGCTGACATGCAGGGTCCATGGATTCATGAGATTGTCTCCATACCCGTGTACGTTCATCCGTTCGACACAATTTGAAACGAGACTCGTCCGACCAGTCAACATGTTTCCAGCCATAAACAGTCTAATGTCGGTGTTGACGGGCCCAGGCGAGGCGTAAAGATTTGTGTCGTGCAGTCATCAAGGATACACAAGTGGGCCTTCGGCTCCGAAAGACCATATCGATGACGTTTCGTTGAATGGTTCGCACGCCGACACTTGTTGATGGCCTAACATGGAAAATTGCAGCAATTTGCGGAAGGGTTGCACTTCTGTCACGATGAGCGCTTCTCTTCGGTTGTCGTTGGCCCTATTCTTGCAGGATTTTTTCCCGGCTGAAACGATGTCGGAGATTTGATGTTTTACCGGATTCCTAATATTCACGGTACAGTCGGGAAACGGTCGTATGGGAAAATCCCCACTTCATCACTGCGTCGGAGATCCTGTGTGCCATCCCGTGCGCCGACCATAACACAACGTTCAAACTCACTTAAATCTTGATAACTTCCCATTGTAACAGAAGTAACCGATCTAACAGCAGAGCAAGACACATGTTGTCTTATATAGGCGTTGCCGACCGCAGCACCGTAGTCTGCCTCTTTACATACCTCGGTATTTGAATACGCACTCCTATACTAGTTTCTTTGGCGCTTCAGTATAATAACGAAACGAATCATCTCAATAGATTTTCTTATACATTTCGCAGCTTACATCAGTTGTTTAGCCCAGGTTGAATGCCATTTCCCAACAACGCTCATCCTAGGCCCCATCTGAGTTTACAAATGCGACAGAAACAACTGTAAACATAATATCGCCCTTGGAAACCGACACAACATTCACTGAGAGCGAGAATTCTGCGCAGGAATTCATTGGTTGCTATTGCACTTGCTCACAGAGTTGTGTCCCATCGTGAAGATGTTGACTTAAGACCGTAAGCCGGTAAAGTACGCCTGACAGAACGCGCCAATAAGCAACCAATAGCAATGAGAGTGCTTCTCTCCGAACTGTAGCAATCTTTTCTTTCCTGTGTACCCACTTGCATCGAATCAATAGTCTTTCTGTTGATCTTGTACGTCCGCAGGCCGACAGAAAGCCCAACAGCAAAGTTTTCATAAAGCCTTCAGAGGTGCTAACAGAATGAGTTTCCTAACCACCAACGACTGTACCGGCCATTACAAGAGATTGGAGTGCACTAAGTAACAAAGAGGTGGCCTGTCGACTTGACACCAAACGAAGCGACGTCATTCATCGATCCGTGTGATCGCGGACGAACAAAGCGTGTGGCCCTGAACGGAAGATTTGCACGCAATTTGGTCTGGCGCGTAACATCTGCTAGTTCGCGCATTGTGTTAAAGGTGAAGGCCTGATCTCAACAGATGCGGGCAGCTAACGAGACGCGAGTTGGTAGGTGCTGAATATCAACCGGAAAAGTCACAGACATGTGGGACGAGCAGAGGAGCAGCAGTGTAAGTCCAGAATTGACACATCTGGAGTAGCTGCTTATCTGTACTCAACATTACGTCTCTTTTACAGAGGTAAAATCGACGAAGTCCATAGTTCCCTCTTTGCGACACTTGTTGCAGTGCCAAAGATCCTCATTTTTTTTAATGCATTAGAAAACCCAGTCTATGCCACATTGTCAAATATGGATTTAAGCAGTGGAGATATATTGAACGTTTCTGGATCTAAGCAGTGGAGATATTGATACTGAACGTTCTGAAGAAATAAACCATGCATAAGGATAAATCATCCGAACGTGAACAGAATGACGCGAAAATGAAAAATAGTTGTCTATAACGATACGTCTTGATTTTAGATCGATTGTAAAAGTTAGGTTAAGAAACAAAACTAAAGCAATGCCTATTTTGTTTAAAGGATTCACGGAGTTTTAGTACAGTTATTTATGCCATTTCAGTTTAACTTTTCACTCCAGTGGAAACTGCACATGGAACAATTTGTTTTGATTCACAGTTCTGGTCAATCTGCTAGTATTAGGCATAAAGTAAGTAGGAACGAAGCTATATGGACAATGAATATCAGGAAAGTGTGTCGCAGTTATGGAAACCTCTAAATAAATGAAAAATGAAACGAAGGTAGGGTCGCTTATAGAAAAAAAAAACTGCTAAAAGAAAGCCATGATGGTTTGTTACCTACTCAGACCCTTGAAAAATCTGTAACGATACGGAAAAGAACTGTTGACGGAAAGGATATCAACCGGCTGAAAGAAAATTATTTCGATTTGAGGGTAGATTAACAAAACTATGACATCAGTTCCTATTTTGGTAATTCGCGAAAAAGGTGAAGGTCATCCAGTGATTTCTGTTGCAGTTTTTGAGCAAGAGGAACTACATGCAAGAAGACAGTAACAGAAGAAAAGAAAATCGATATGATGGATGTATTACCTTTTATTTCTCCACATCAACATGCCTTCATCATATCTTTCCTGTGAATTTAAACACCAGATCATGAAAAAATTCACCACATCAGCCAGCAACGTGAACAAGATGATGAGAATGAACCACTGCATGACATTGAATTTGTAAAGCAATGTATTCTCATTTATGGTTCCAGTCGAATGTTAAACTTGGAACATTGAAATGTTCAGCGTTAAACCAATGTAAATTCGTTTTATTGTAATGTTTCATACTAACTGCCTAAGAAAATAATGTAGAAATCAATATTTCTAGTATAAAAATATATGTTTCTTACTTTTATAAGCAACTGTCTCATATATAATACTGTGTAGTTCACAAATAGTCCTTCTTTTTAATTTTTCCGAATATCGATTTTTCTGCACAGCATGGTGTTTGACTTACACAACTTCTACTGAGCACATCTCGTATATACATATGAGGGCTGTTTGAGGAAATAAACCACATCGCAAAATATTGTAAATGACGTAATACTGGACAACTAACTTTTTCAAAGTTTTCAGAATCGCAACCGTAGAGGTTGGATCATTAGTGCGTATTCCTGTTTGTCATCTACTTCGTTCTACAGGCAGTTAAAACAGTAGATAAATTCCGGTGCGTACTGAGTTCAATAATTTCCTTCATAAATCATTTACATTTGTGAAAACCGGAAAACGAACAGTTCTAAAGATGGAATGTAGCTTAGGGTTTAATATCCTGTTGATGTCCAGGTCTTTAGAGACGGATCAAAAGCACGGATTGAGGAAGAACAGGAAAGGCAGTAGTCCAAGTCCTTTGCAAGAGAACTATTGAAAGGTCTCTGTTGGATTCCTTTCATGTTTAATTTCTTAAATCTGTTGTCATTAATGGAATAAATTACTCTTCTAAATTTACTGTGGCGTTTCTGACTATCTGGGAGGAGACTGAGTAGTGGAACGTGTTACTTTTACACATAAACGAGAACGATCTGTCACACTACTACACTTTAAAACACAGTATATATGTAATTCATGTCACACTGTCTCATACGGAACCTACATCAGCTTTCTTTTATATACTGTATGTGATAAGATACTGTCATCCCCCTTCCCTTCTGTGTGAGAGGATGAATGAGCAAATGTATTTCTAGTTGCATGCTTGAGGGTAGCAGACAAGCCTGTCTGCTAGAGAACAGTAGGACCAACGTCGGAACAGGTAGCTACGCTTTCTAAAAGCAAAGAGGTTTCTATCCTTAGTATGGTCCTGTCCGTCTATTGTCATGTTGGTATAGGAAGCTGCCCCTCTGGCCACTTCCTTTTGTATTTGTGAGCCACCCTCAGAAAGGAACCAGGGCAGTGTGTCCGTGGCGAGCGTCTGAAGTGGTAAGATCTCCGGCTAAGTGCGTGTCTGCTAAGTCCGTAGGACAATGGATTTCAGCCTAACTGAAAATTTAATAACCTTTATTTCAGGTTTAGCTCTAAAATATCTAATGTTATCTTAAATTGCAACGCAGTGTAATTCGCGTGTGAAGTTCAGATTATTTTCCGGTAGTTGCTTTGTCACTACTTTGTGAGTAAAGTGGAACCACGTGTTGATCAGTAACTCTAACTAAGATCATTAATCTTAAATGCGAATGTGCGTGAGATTATAACGTCTCGTCTTGACTGTATTTTTCAATACAGCAACTTTTCTTTATGTTCAACCCACGTGGGGTGTACTTTGTGAGACCACTACCACTTGCTTATATAATTGTTTGACCCATCAGGTTAATAGTAAGACGTTAGTAACCAGTTCGAGGTTTTTCTTTTGTAAATTGCTTTTCGATCTAATTTATTTTAATTATCAAAATTATTGTGGAGTTACACGCTTTGTGAAAACCATGTTGACCACGTGAAGCATGTGGTGTAATCATCAAAGTAGCCCTCAGCTATTCTTTTTGGGAAGATTTCACAGAGAGTTAGTATGAATTTAGTATACCAGTGTGTGGTAATTACATGACGGACAGGATTGTGCTACGAACGTAATTTCTTTGGGTGAAAATTGAATCGGTTGGTTGTGGTTAATTTCCTCTTGCATATGTTTCAACGTTCTTCGTGTGTTATTTTATGAATGCAGTGTTGTATGCAGTCTCCCAATCTTGACTCCATATTTGATGTGTTCCCCAAGATTACAAACTCACATTTTCCACAATCCTAAATAAGGCACCAGTTTATTTATGAATCAAATTTAATATGCTGAAATTTCAATGATCAATGTTAAAATAAATTTCCAAATATAAACTTATTTATTTCTTTTTATTTAAATTCTCTTTTTTATATATATATCACCGGTTGTCGTATGACTAGTAAAAGATTATAATTAATGTTAGTCTGGTTGGGAATTTGGTAAGCTAGACTGGATACCTGGTGAAACAGTTGCGCAGTAATGCAAGGTTAACTTCCCCAGACAGCTCACAGCTTTTAAACCGCTTTTATTGTCTATCAGCACCGCTTACACCACAAAATAAAGCAACAACATTACACATGGCGACCCTGTTCTGTGATCCCGCTAGACTCTGGAATCTCTGAAACGTTAGATTGCAAGCGTTGTATAATCTTAATTTTTTTTCCCTACAGCGCTCAAACAACTTCTGCGTTGTTTCTGAGGAGACTTTCAAAAGATTCACTGCGTTGTTGAGTGGCGTTGTGTTGTTTGTCTTGTTGTTTTGTTTTCTATATTTGTGTGTTTTATATGTGTGGGTGTGTGTTTTTTTTCTCGCTTGTACATTGCACTGTTTCAATCAAAGATAAAAATTTGTTTTGCGTGTGAAAAAGTGCGTACTAGGTTGGGTTCCTTTCGTGTAACTGTGTCGAAATTTTTGGGGGATACATTTATTGTGATTAGTGTGTTGCGTACCGGGCATAAATTGAACTAATGCAAACTCGTAACCAAGCTAAAAGTAGGCGGTCCAACAACTTAAGCAACATGGACCATGGGGATAATTTGATTTTGAATATTAACACGCCGGACGGTTCCGAAAATGCAATGGGGAATACTTCAGAGGAAATGCAAAACGGGACGAACGGGCTCACATCAGAGCCAGAAATTAGTTTGCCTCCAACTAACCAAATTGATTTGGCAGAACTCATGAAAGCCTTATTGCAGCAAAATAAAGGAAACGCAGAGAAATCTGAAAAATCGATCCGAGAGCTAGGCGAACAAATGGCGCAGAAATCTGAAAAATCGATCCGAGAGCTAGGCGAACAAATGGCACAGAAATCTGAAAAATCGATCCGCGAGCTAGGCGAACAAATGATGCAGAAATCACAAAAATCGTTCCGAGAACAAAAAGAATCATCCGAAAAATCGAACCGTGAGCTAGGCTAACAAATAGACGAAAAACTAATCCAGCAGACAAATAAAGTCGACAAGTCGATGCAGAGAGTGCCCGATGATATCTCACAAAGAATAAGCAATCCGGCAAGTGAAACAAAAAGCGATATTATGAAAGAATTAGGCCGTACATTTGAACAAATCGATGATTGTCTGAAAGCCTTAGAACAGGGCAAGCGGTGTCGCGATGCAGAATCGAAAGAGAGCGAAGAACAACTACTTAGGAATTTCCAAGCGCTGAGAGAAGAATGCCAAAGAGAACACCAGCAGGTACTCTCGAGGGTCCAGGAGGCGGAAACGCATTGTCCAGCGTCCATTAGCAACACAGTAGCGGACAACAATCAAGCGATTCACGCTCTCGAACAGCAAATAGAACAATTGAAGCAGACTGGGGCGGAGGACAACAGACAAATACATGATAAGATTGCGGCATTAGCGGACATCGTAGGCACGATGAAGGTGACGGAAAGCGAGAACAATACTACACCGGTAGCGGTCGCAGAGACCGAAGTGCGTTCGCTTCTTAGATTTCAGAAGGGACAGTTCGAAGTGAACAGGTGGCACAAAGCTGTAACAGGTGAATTACAAGAACGCGTGGCGCATCTGGAAAACCGCATGACGTGTGATTCCGAACTCGCCAATAGCACAAAAAATAGCCGTACGGACAGTGCAGAGAGGGACTCCGGCCACGAGGGAGATTTTTACGACAGGCAAGAATGTATTTTGAGGGGCAGACGTGAGAAAAATACAAACATTCAAGGGCCTTGCCAGGAGGAAATGCGGGGATTTGATTTCAAACATTTCCTTATGGTGAGAAAGTTTGAGATATTCCGAAATTCGCAAAAAGGAGTACATCCACAAGCATGGCTCGAGCAATTTGAGTTTTGTCTTCCCCCCTACTGGGCAAGTTCACATAAGATAGAATATATGTGTGGCTATTTGGAAGGCGAACCGGCGATTCACATGAGGTCGGCAGCGCGTCACTGCAACTCCACTCGGGAGTTTCGACAAGCCCTTCTGTCCGCCTATTGGTCGGAAGCGGCACAAGATAGGGTCAAATATGGCATAATTATGCTGCCAAATTTGAACCAGTCTGGTTTCGGCAGCCCCGCACGCCTATTCGACCACATCCTGCAGGCAAATCAATTTTTATACGACCCATACGGGCCTGCGGAACTAATTAGGATATGCATCACCAAATTGCCGATGCACTTGCGCCACGTCATTCTTGCGGGACGATGCAAAGAGGACGTGGAAACGTTTAAGACACTTCTCCAAGGGTTGGAATACAATACAGGAGAATGCCCGCCTAATCAGGCACAAAGTTATTACGGGGCACAGCAGCGCGATCGCAGTCGTGGCCGTAGTGCTAATCAACGGCGTGACTGGTCGTCGCGACGCGAACGGAACAATAATCGGGACCGGCCGTATAGAAACTGGGGTAACAGTCGCGAACACAGGTGCAACAACGGAAATAATCGAGGACATGGACAGGATCGTGAACGGAACTGTTACGGCAACCAGAATCGATACTACGGTGAACACAGTGGGAATAAGACTGTAGACGGAGCACCTCATGATGTTGAAATTCGGCCGGCTAACCCTAGACATAATCCAGTAAATGGACAAACGACAAACGATCAGCGCAGAAGGCGCCCAATCGGAACAGATGAGCGACATGGCAAATGAGTAGAAAGGACAGTGAGAAGTAGAGAGGAGAAAGAATTGATTAGTTTAAATTTGTGACGTATGCATTTTGAATAATATGTTGGTAAAAATAATGTCAAAGATGTTTCTATGTGATTGATTGAAGTGATGTTTTTAAATTTTTTTTCTTTCCTTGTGCAATTAAGATTTAGGTTGGTTCAAAAGTGAAGATAAAAGGTTTCTTTGTGAACGAGTGAAATGCTGTTTATGTTTTTTTTGTGTAAATTGAAACGAGTCGCTCCTGAGAGAAGCAAGATCTGTGTTGAATTAATGCCAAACTCAGGGGAACATCCGATCTGTGGGTATTATGGGTCTGGCAAACCCAGGTCCCCAGCTGTTAGTAGCCTTGTTTCCGATTTTCTGCTTTCAGTGCTACTATCTATCTATTACTATTCTATATCTGCTAGTATAAATGAGGATCTCTTACTATAGTATGCGTGCTGTATGAATATTTTAAGATAGGAGAACTCTGAGAAAGGAATGAGTAAGTTTGGAATCTTGAAAACAGGATGCGATAACACGATTGTTTAACCAATGGCTTCCCAATATACACTAATATGTTAACATTGATGATATATGTCTTTTTTGTTCTTTATAGCTGAGTACGTAAAGTGCTGTCTGTGGATTTCGTCAGTATATTGATTCTCTGCAAGGTGAAAGAAGAATTGTGGTTTGTGTAATTTACGTGGCCCTGAAATATTATTGTGGTCGTCAAATACGAGCAGTTTCTCAGCAAATGGAGAATGGAACAGAAATATGGATCCTTTCTGTAGTCTTGATTGATGTTCAGCCAAAGCCTAAAAAATTATTCTGCGTTAATACTTGTCCTAGAAAAGCGATGTTTATGTGTTTTGCTGATGCTGTGAGCGTTACAGCTTACTGTTTTCGCTGGTGCGGGATGCACTGCAGCCTATATGATTTGTACTGAGGAAATTTCCCTCTTGAAGGTAGAGGAAGATTAAATAATTTTGATTATGGGACCGAAGGAAAGCTTGGTTTAAGGTAATAAGGATGAAGCAAAACATTTGTCATTTAAACTACAGGAGGATTCGGATCTTTTGTGTCTGTTGTAAGTTCAATATGTTAAGATGAAACTGTTTTACAGAATAGAGGAGACCACAATTTTGCCATTCATGAGATATGAATCCAGAATAACCACCACAGGCGAAATAACTGATTTGGAAACGAAAGGTAACTTAAAGAAGGAACGAAATCGCAGCAAAATGGGTAAGAAAATGTAGTATAACCTGTATGATGCAGATATTTTTACCGTTCTCAGAGTCATCTGTGTGATTAATTCTTCTGATAACGTAATTTTAGATGAAATTGTCTTACTGTTTTATGTATAAACATATGAGTATGATAGATGTATAATTGCGAGTCTCTTATCAGGTGTGTCAACTGGTATAAATGTTTTTGCGTGTAAATAACCATTGTTCTTTTTAATGTGTATGTTTAAGGAAAGTTCTTCATATTTATTATGTGACAAGACATATGCGGTGAGCGTCAGGAAGAGGACGAATTAGAACAATGTTGTAGTGGTGTAAACACTTTGTTGAAGTAGCATTGAAGTAGCTTGTTGTATTAACTAGTAGTGGATTGAAGTAAAATTTTGAGTAATGCATGTTTATGGGTAGTTAGTTTGTAGAATAGACAACAGGTGTGCATGTGTGTGTGTGTGTAAATAACATGTGAACCCTATGCTGTCCTGACCTATACTTGCACAAGGCATAATCCTATTCATGTTAGTGAATTAATAAGTAGCATTTGATTTATTAAAACATAAGTGAACCACATTAGTGATGTGGATTTAAATATTATATTGTCCATTTAAATTTAATTTTAATATTGTCAAGTCATTTAACTTTTATTTTTTATATTGTCGATTCATGTAATTTTTTTTATTTAAAAAAAAGAATAAGTCTCACTTTTGTTCTCAAAAAATTGTGAAAGACAATACTAAGCGGTTTTGTGTATGACATTTGGTAATCACATAACTATGATGAACAATTTCTGTGAATGCAGTCGAGAACGTGAAAGCGAACCGGCTAAACTCTTACGAGACAGCGGGAGCAGCGAGGAGGAGGGCTAGTTGTAAACTAGCGGGTTTCCCAGCAGGACACGCTGTCAACCGGGCCACTTCGGGAGCGCGGCCGACAACAAAAGAAGGGTACGCGGCAAACAATTTTGCACCTGGAGCTAATGGGCGGCCGCCCCGTGCGACCCTTCCTGGAGGCGATGACCTGAGATGGGCGAGCGGTCCACCGCGCGGAAATCCATCTGCTGGCAACGCACCACACGCACGCGACCGTGACGAGACGGCCGCGGTGAAACGACAGAAGACAGGGGAGAAAGGGGCGTGGAGCCTTTTTGATACGTACTGTCCAGAGAAATTGGCAGACTTCAACGACGCCTATCAACATTTCCTGACGGATGCCCACTGTCAAGCGACAGTAAATCATAGTTCGATGTTCTCTGGTAGCTAAGGGTGGCACAAAGAAGAGCCATTAAGTGTCATCCTTGCCCAGGAATATCAACCTGGCGTGTCAAACGAGGATACCGCACGAATTTGACAACACAAACATGGAACCAAATCGAGATGTACGTGACACGGGCCACCAAGAGAAACTTCATGAGAGGGCAGAGACGGCGGGATTGCACACAACAGATGGACAAAAATCCCTACTGACAGCTACGGCGACGAACCCCCCCCCCCCCCTTCCCCTTATATTGTGCCTCGGAACAGTGGAACTACTGAGTGTGTCAGTGAACAGTGATTATACGGTTCTTAGTTCAATGCATATACGTGTGTTTCTGTCAGAGAAACTTTGACTCGTGTGTTTTACAGGGGTTCGATTTATTGGTGTTTATTAGACTGACTCTTGTATTTTGCAGGTGTTCTATTTACTGTTTTTTTTTTAGACTTTGACTCTTGTATTTTGCAGGTGTTTTATTTATTGGTGGTTTTTTTTAGAAGTTGACTATTGTACTGTTTTATTGATCAATGTTTGTTCTTGTGTGATGTATTACATTTGTGATATTTTGTTTCGTAAATTCATTCAAGTGGCATTGCTTCGTTTATCAGTCAGATAGCTATTTATTCTCATTGGACTGTGATCGATTAGCCTTTGCAGGGGGCATATTTATTGAGAGGAACCCCTTAAGGGTAACAATCGCGTAATTATTGTAGTTTCAGTATAATGACACAGTGCTCATTGTTTGCTAACTAATTGAAATATAGTAGAGTGATTAAATTAGTGCCACACAGTTATTTTAATTCTACAAATTATTAGTTTTATAAGATATAGAATTTTTTTGCGATAACCACTTTGTAAAATATGTTTTTTCTCTTATCTTTTTTTTTTTTTTTGCTTTTGCGGATTGTGCATTGTAATGTTCTGCTTTATAATACTGATGTTATTTTCATGTTTTTTTTTTAATTGCTGTGGCACCTTTGCTATTTTCGTAAATTTTACTTGTTAATAAACAGTCATAAATTTTCCTGTGATCAGTTGGCTCTTGCAATGAGCAAATACTGGTGAACTCCATAAGGGTAACAACCAGAAATTGTTTTCATATTAATGACACGGGAACCATTGTTTTTACTTGCTGACCGAATTAGGTCTACACTATCTTTTAAATAGGTGTCAAAGATTGTGTTCTTTTTTTCTGTTTTAAATTAATAGATTTTAAAGATTTGTTGAAATTATTGTGTTTTAGCAAGTAGCTGGTGACCTTTTGCCTTTTCTTTACACTTTTGGTTTAAGTAGGGTGTGAGAAGCCTGCTTGGGAATGTCCTAGCATGGCCAGAAAATTCCCTGCACAGTCTTTTCCCGGAGCATTGGGGTTATGAAAGGTCTCTGTTGGATTCCTTTCATGTTTAATTTCTTAAATCTGTTGTCATTTATGGAATAAATTCCTCTTCTAAATTTACTGTGGCGTTTCTGACTATCTGGGAGGAGACTGAGTAGTGGAACGTATTACTTTTACACATAAACGAGAACGATCTGTCACACTACTACACTTTAAAACACAATATATATGTAATTCATGTCACACAGTCTCATACGGAACCTACATCAGCTTTATTTTATATACTGTGTATGATAAGATAGTGTCATCCCCCTTCCCTTCTGTGTGAGAGGATGAATGAGCAAATGTATTTCTAGTTGCATGCTTGAGGGTAGCAGACAAGCCTGTCTGCTAGAGAACAGTAGGACCAACGTCGGAACAGGTAGCTACGCTTTCTAAAAGCAAAGAGGTTTCTATCCTTAGTATGGTCCTGTCCGTCTATTGTCATGTTGGTGTAGGAAGCTGCCCTTCTGGCCACTTCCTTTTGTATTTGTGAGCCACCCTTAGAAAGGAACCAGGGCAGTCTGTCTGTGGTGAGCGTCTGAAGTGGTAAGATCTCCAGCTAAGCGCGTGTCTGCTAAGTCCGTAGGACAATGGATTTCAGCCTAACTGAAAATTTAATAACCTTTATTTCAGGTTTAGCTCTAAAATATCTAATGTTATCTTAAATTGCAACGCAGTGTAATTCGCGTGTGAAGTTCAGATTATTTTCCGGTAGTTGCTTTGTCACTACTTTGTGAGTAAAGTGGAACCACGTGTTGATCAGTAACTCTAACTAAGATCATCAATCTTAAATGCGAATGTGCGTGAGATTATAACGTCTCGTCTTGACTGTATTTTTCAATACAGCAACTTTTCTTTATGTTCAACCCACGTGGGGTGTACTTTGTGAGACCACTACCACGTGCTTATATAATTGTTTGACCCATCAGGTTAATAGTAAGACGTTAGTAACCAGTTCGAGGTTTTTCTTTTGTAAATTGCTTTTCGATCTAATTTATTTTAATTATCAAAATTATTGTGGAGTTACACGCTTTGTGTAAACCATGTTGACCACGTGAAGCATGTGGTGTAATCATCAAAGTAGCCCTCAGCTATTCTTTTTGGGAAGATTTCACAGAGAGTTAGTATGAATTTAGTATACCAGTGTGTGGTAATTACATGACGGACAGGATTGTGCTACGAACGTAATTTCTTTGGGTGAAAATTGAATCGGTTGGTTGTGGTTAATTTCCTCTTGCATATGTTTCAACGTTCTTCGTGTGTTATTTTATGAATGCAGTGTTGTATGCAGTCTCCCAATCTTGACTCCATATTTGATGTGTTCCCTAAGATTACAAACTCACATTTTCCACAATCCTAAATAAGGCACCAGTTTATTTATGAATCAAATTTAATATGCTGAAATTTCAATGATCAATGTTAAAATAAATTTCCAAATATAAACTGATTTATTTCTTTTTATTTAAATTCTCTTTTTATATATATATATCACCGGTTGTCGTATGACTAGTAAAAGATTATAATTAATGTTAGTCTGGTTGGGAATTTGGTAAGCTAGACTGGATACCTGGTGAAACAGTTGCGCAGTAATGCAAGGTTAACTTCCCCAGACAGCTCACAGCTTTTAAACCGCTTTTATTGTCTATCAGCACCGCTTACACCACAAAATAAAGCAACAACATTACACTATCGTGGCATCTGCTTTCAGCAAAGAAGGAAAACCACAGCAAAACTTAACCTGTGCAACTGGATCGGGATTTCAAAGACACTGCTGTTGAATTCGGGTTCAGTTTGTAACCAAGATGCCACCTCCCTCCATCTCTACAACAACATCCATATGTTGCAAATCACTGTGATGTCCGTAGCACACGATACTTATCACTGTACCAGTCATTACGGCTTTTTCTCGTTCCATTCACGTATGGAGCGCGGAAAGAATGATCGCCTAGACACCTCTGTGCTAATCTTGTCTTCGCGATTCCTATGGGAGCGATACGTAGGGGCTACAGCACATTTGTGTACAAAAACTGGAATAGGATGTAAGTGCCACAAACTAAAATTCCAGGAATCAAGATCAAGCCACATGCTAAGGCAAAGGAAGGGTGAGGATGAGAACATGAGGACTCCACGCCCCACATCCCCTTGGCACCCCTTCTCGGCAGCCAAATACCATAAAGTATATCAACTCCCAAAATATTTCGTCAATTAGATTTCCATTTATAATTTCCAAAGACTCGTTTAAGGACAGGCTCGCCAGTTACATTGGTAAATTTAATTTGAAGCAACAAATTAACTGCCACAGAACGTTGGAATGAGTAGGTAGCATATTTCTTTAAAAAACCAACATTTGCTTATAAAGTAACTATCACGTTGCCCTTAGTTGGGAGGCCTGCATGCCTGAGCGATGCAGATACCTATACCGTAGGTGCAACCACAATGGAGGGAAATGTGTTGAGAGACCAGACAAACGTGTGATTTCTGACGAGGGACAGCAGCCTTTTCAGTAGTTACAGAGGCAACAATCTGGATTATTCACTGACCTGGCCTTGTTGGAACACCAACCAAAACGGCCTTGCTGTTTTGGTACTGCGAACAGCTGAAAATATGGGGAAACTACAGCCATAATTTTTCCAATGTCATGCAGCTCTACTGCGTGGTTAAAGTACGATGGCGTACTCTTGGGTAAAATATTCTGGAGATAAAACAGTCCCCATTCGTATCTCCGGATGGAGACTGTTCAGGAGGATGCCATTATCAGGAGAAACAAAATTGGCGATCTACGAATCTGAGCATGGAATTTCAGATTCCTTAATCGGTTAGAAAATTTGAAAAGGGGAATTGGTAGGCTGAAGTTAGGTATAGAGTGACTAAGGTGGCAGGAGGAACAGGGCTTCTGGTTTGGCGAATACAGGGCATTAAGTACAAAACCATATTGGGGTATGCAGGAGTGGGTTTAATAATGAAAAAAAAAATAGGACAATGCATAAGCATTGTGAACGCATTATTGTAGCCAACCACCACAACAGCTCAAATTTATACGCCAAGTAGCTCTGCAGATGATGAAGAGATTGGACAATTGTATGATGAGATAAAAGAAATTATTAGGATACTTAAGGGAGACAAAAATTCAATAGTCATGGGGGGGGGGGGGGGGGGAATTCGATAGTAGGAAAAGGAAGACAAGGAAAAATAGTAGAAGCATATGGAATGGAGGAAGCCTGGTAGAATTTTTTGCAGACCATAATTTAATCAGAGGTATCACTTGGTTTAAGAATCATGAAATAAGGTAGTATACGTGGAAGAGACCTGGAAACACTGGAAGGTTTCAGATTGATTATATAATGGTAAACAGAGATTTCGGAAGATTTTAAATCGTAGAACATTTCCAGGACAGACGTGGACTCTGACCACAGTTTATTGTTTATGAATTGTAGATTAAAACTGAAGAAACTGCAGTAAGGTAGGAATTTATGTAGATCGAACCTGGATAAACTGAAAGAACCAGAGGTTGTAGAGAATTTCAGAGGGAGCATTATGCAACGATTAACAAGAACAGGGGGAAGGAACGCAGCCCAAGAAGAATGGGTAGCGTTGCGAGATGAATTAGCAAAGGCAGCAGTGGATCGAGTAGGTAAATAGACGAGGCCTAGTAGAAATCCTTGGGTAACACAAGTGACATTGTACTTAATTGCTGAAAGGAGAAAATATACAAATGCAGTAAACGAAGCAGGCGAAAGGGAATACAAACGTCTAAAAAATGAGTTTGACAGGAAGTACAAAATGGCTATACAGAAATAGCTAGAGGACAGATGTAAGGATTTAGAAGCATATATCACTAGGGGGAAGAGAGATGCCGCCTGAAGGAAAATTAAAGACACCTTTGGAGAAAAGAGAAACACCTGCATGAATATCAAGAGCTCGGATGGGAAAACAGTCCCAAGCGAAGAAGAGAAAGCAGAAAGGTGGAAGGAGTATATAGAGGGTCTATTCGTATACACGGGAGATGCACTTGAGGACAATTTATGAAAATGGAGGAGGACATAGATGAAGATGAGATAGGAGATATGATATACGATGAAGAATTTGACAGAGCCCTGAAAGACCAAAGTCTAAACAAGGCCCTGGGAGTAGACAACATTCTGTTGGAACTAGTGACAGCCTTAGGAGAGCCAGCCATGACAAAACTCTTCCATCTGGTAAGCAAGATGTATGAGATAGGCGAAATACCGTCAACTTCAAGTAGAATATAGTAATTCCAATTCCAAAGAAAGCAGGCGATGACAGGCTTGAAAATTACCGATCTATCAGTTTAATAAATCACGGTTGCACAATACAAACAAGAATACTTTACAGAAGAATGGAAAAACTGGTAGAAGCCGGCCTCAGGGAAGGTCAGTTTGGATTCCGGAGAAATGTAGGACCAAGCGAGGCAACACAGACCTTATTGCTTCTCATAGAAGATAGGTAATATCATTTGTAGACTTAGAGAAAGCTTTTGATAGTGCTGACTGGAATACTCACCTTCAAATTCTAAAGGTGGCATGGGTAAAATACAGGAAGCGAATGTCTGTTTACAGTTTGTACAGAAACCAGATATCAGTAAAAAAAAGTCGTGGGGCATGAAAGGGAAGCAGTTGACGGGAAGGGAGTGAGACAGGTTTGCAGCCTATCGCCGATGTTACTCAATCTGTATATGGAGCAAGCAGTAAAGGAAACTAAAGAAAAATTTGGAGTAGGAATTAAAGTTAAGGGAAAAGAAATAAAAACTTTGAGGTTTGCCAGTGACAATTCTGTCAGAGACAACAAATGACTTGGAAGAGCAGTTGATCGGACTGGACATTGTCTCTAAAGGAGGATATAAGATGGACATTAACAAAACCAACACGAGGGCAATGGAATGTACTCGAATTAAATCAGCTGTTGCTGAGCGAAAGCGATTAGTAAACGGAACACTTAAAGTAGTAGGAGAGTTTTGCTATTGGGGCAGCAAAATAACATGATGGTCGAAGTAGAGAGGATATAAAATGCAGACTGGCAATGGCAAGAAAAGCCTTTTGGAGGAGAGAAATTTGTTATCACAGAGTATAGATTTAAGTCTTTTTCAAAAGTGTTTGTGTGGAGTGTAGCTTTATATGGAAGTGAAACATGAACGATAAGCAGTTTAGTCAAGAACAGATTGAAATGTGGTGCTGTAGATGAATGGTAAAGATTAGATGGGTAGGTCACGTAACTAATGAGGAGGTACTGAATAGAATTGGGGAGAAAAGAAATTTCTGGCGCAACCTGAATAGAAAAAGGGCTCGGTTGGTAGGACTCATTTTGATACGTCAAGGGATTACCAGTTTAGTGTTGGAGGGAAGCTTGGGGGGGGGGGGGGGTTACAGATCGTAGAAGGAGACCACGAGATGAATACAGTAAGCAGATTCAGAAGGATTAGGTTGCATTAGTTACTCAGGATGAAGAGGCTTGCACAGGATAGAGTAGCATGGAGAGCTGCATCAAACCAGTCTCCGGACTGAAGACCACAGCAACAACAACATAACGAATTAGGAATTCGTATTTATAGAAAATTTGTTTTACCATAAATATTATCCCACAAATCACAGAATGAAGGCTTTCACGACCGGATGGAATTGGTTCTGGTAAACCTTTCGGGATGTGCGGTCGTAGTCCAAGAAACTCTTCCGTTCCTGACGTTTCGTCCAGGACTGCGCTGGACATCTTCAGAGGCGCTCCTCCGCTGAGTCTTGCCGACTTGAAGATGTACAGCGCAGTCCTGGACGAAACGTCAGGAACGGAAGAGTTTCTTGGACCACGACCTCACATCCCGAAAGGTTTACCAGCAGCTATTATCCCACAAACCCTGAAAACGAGAAAAAAATCAAGTGCAGTTTCACATCCCAGTTGTTCCTGTCACCAGTAGATGACTGCACTGTAGAAAACGAACAAAGTCCTATCTTTATACCACGAATTCTTTGGGTTTATTACTGCCACTAATACATGGTCGCACTGTAGAAACATGCGTAGATCGATCTTCGAAGCATGAGTGGTTATCACTGTCACCAACAGATGGTTCCGTATTTCAAAAAAGGAAATAGAAACTTAAATTACTTATTTTCAGCGACTAAGATGCTGAAAAATTCTAAAATGTATGTAAAATGCGTAGGCAGCTAAAAAAGTACAATGTTTACGCTGGTTGTCTAGTGTCTATTTGAGGTTAAGTACATGGGAAAAAAACAATGTAAAACTCAAATCAAATAATGTGATGTTACAATATTGCAAAAATACGTCTGCATTATAAAAGAAAGTGCAATTTAATTTCCACATTTACACATATTCACTAAATTAATTTAAAAAATTCTAAGGTATGTATTCTAATGCTAGATTTTCATGCCTAATAACAGTTGACATATTATAAAGTATGTATAAGGACTCCATGTCGTAAAACTAACCTGACCAAACTTATAACTGCAGGAAAATAAAAGTTAGGTAAAATACTACGCTAAGCAGGCAAGTGTCGGAAGTTCCATGCGGCTTTTCGCGGATGATGCTGTAGTATACAGAGAAGTTGCAGCATTAGAAAATTGTAGCGAAATGCAGGAAGATCTGCAGCGGATAGGCACTTGGTGCAGGGAGTGGCAACTGACCCTTAACATAGACAAATGTAATGTATTGCGAATACATAGAAAGAAAGATCCTTTATTGTATGATTATATGATAGCGGAACAAACGCTGGTAGCAGTTACTTCTGTAAAATATCTGGGAGTATGCGTGCGGAACGATTTGAAGTGGAATGATCATATAAAATTAATTGTTGGTAAGGCGGGTACCAGGTTGAGATTCATTGGGAGAGTGCTTAGAAAATGTAGTCCATCAACAAAGGAGGTGGCTTACAAAACACTCGTTCGACCTATACTTGAGTATTGCTCATCAGTGTGGGATCCGTACCAGATCGGTCTGACGGAGGAGACAGAGAAGATCCAAAGAAGAGCGGCGCGTTTCGTCACAGGGTTATTTGGTAACCGTGATAGCGTTACGGAGATGTTTAATAAACTCAAGTGGCAGACTCTGCAAGAGAGGCGCTCTGCATCGCGGTGTAGCTTGCTCGCCAGGTTTCGAGAGGGTGCGTTTCTGGATGAGGTATCGAATATATTGCTTCCCCCTGCTTATACCTCCCGAGGAGATCACGAATGTAAAATTAGAGAGATTAGAGCGCGCACGGAGGCTTTCAGACAGTCGTTCTTCCCGCGAACCATACGCGACTGGAACAGGAAAGGGAGGTAATGACAGTGGCACATAAAGTGCCCTCCGCCACACACCGTTGGGTGGCTTGCGGAGTATCAATGTAGAATGTAGATGTAGATGAATGCTTGGAAGTAAATGATTTGAGACATTTCCATTACTTGTGGAAAGCACTGTAAGTTTCCAGTAATACTGTTGTGTACACAACTATGAATAGGTTTGGCGTTCAGCGTTCATGAAGATCTTAGTATGTGGAAAGTTCCAGTGTACTTGACGTCACTGTCACTGTCTGCGTCAGCTCTGTCTATTTATTTCCGATGATCCATACAGAGTGTTTTCTATTACACTGTTCCTTTATCCCGTTAAATTGTATCGTGTCTGACGATTTCAGTCACTCTCAACTGTAATTCATTCTGTGTTCAGACGAATAACTCATACATAACAAGCGTACTGGTCAACGATGATTCTGAGTGGAAGATATTTATATTAAGACATTATTTTCACGGTTATGTGTTCTCTCCCCCCTTTCTTCGTTATATTTCAGGTGACTCTATGAGAAGATTTTAGTTTATTTATTGAAGATTTTAACGTATGGATTGTATAACTCTGTTATCTTTTTACATCGTACACATTATAACAAATTAATCTTGTCAGTATTTGAAGCATTACGATGGAGAAAATGTACATCTTTGACCTATGTATGTTAAAATCAAGTGAACAATTTCGTTCACCTTTTATTATAAAACAAACGAGAACACTTGTTGTCCTTCCCTGTGACCACCTCTTCTCTTGTCTAGAGACATGTGAGATTGCCATTTTTGCACTCTATAAAGTTTCAGAATAAAATTTCAGTAGACATACGTCATTTTCTCATTGTGAAAGGGCCTTAGCATTACTATCGTTTGTAAAGATCTTTATATGTTTCAGCAGCTTAATTACGTTGGGAAACGATTAGTTGGGTGATTAGTCGATTAGCAGCGCGGGATTATAGGCACGTTTGTACCTTTTCAAGTCGAACCTGCACTCACAATTTCATTAAATACGGAATCCGACGATTCGTGTCATCCAGTACGACTCGTTAGTCGCATTGTATGTCATATTACCAAGGTCAGTCATCACCAAGTTTATCTGCTGTCCTACGACGATATCTGCGCCTGACTACACCATAAAATACGACCTTAAATGTAAAAGCGCAGGTCCTGGTCCAGTGGTGAGTTATGTATAAATCTCAACTGGCAGTTCTCCAATCCCTCTGTGGCCTTTGTGATGCACCCTATCTCACGAACAATTAGCTTTCGGAGCCATAATGCAATCCCTCATTCTCTTTTTTAATATTTTTGAGGTATATATTAGAATGTGATGAGAGAACTAGTGTTACACACTTTATTTCTTGGATTTTCAAGACTCCGGAATTTTTCTGTTATTATATTTCATGTATAAGTTTAATCACGATACAAATATTATATTACATGGTCTACATCTGAGATCATCTCATAAGAGCATCATATTACGTGGCACATATACACTCCTGGAAATGGAAAAAAGAACACATTGACACCGGTGTGTCAGACCCACCATACTTGCTCCGGACACTGCGAGAGGGCTGTACAAGCAATGATCACACGCACGGCACAGCGGACACACCAGGAACCGCGGTGTTGGCCGTCGAATGGCGCTAGCTGCGCAGCATTTGTGCACCGCCGCCGTCAGTGTCAGCCAGTTTGCCGTGGCATACGCAGCTCCATCGCAGTCTTTAACACTGGTAGCATGCCGCGACAGCGTGGACGTGAACCGTATGTGCAGTTGACGGACTTTGAGCGAGGGCGTATAGTGGGCATGCGGGAGGCCGGGTGGACGTACCGCCGAATTGCTCAACACGTGGGGCGTGAGGTCTCCACAGTACATCGATGTTGTCGCCAGTGGTCGGCGGAAGGTGCACGCGCCCGTCGACCTAGGACCGGACCGCAGCGACGCAAGGATGCACGCCAAGACCGTAGGAACCTACGCAGTGCCGTAGGGGACCGCACCGCCACTTCCCAGCAAATTAGGGACACTGTTGCTCCTGGGGTATCGGTGAGGACCATTCGCAACCGTCTCCATGAAGCTGGGCTACGGTCCCGCACACCGTTAGGCCGTCTTCCGCTCACGCCCCAACATCGTGCAGCCCGCCTCCAGTGGTGTCGCGACAGGCGTGAATGGAGGGACGAATGGAGACGTGTCGTCTTCAGCGATGAGAGTCGCTTCTGCCTTGGTGCCAATGATGGTCGTATGCGTGTTTGGCGCCGTGCAGGTGAGCGCCACAACAGGACTGCATACGACCGAGGCACACAGGGCCAACACCCGGCATCATGGTGTGGGGAGCGATCTCCTACACTGGCCGTACACCACCGGTGGTCGTCGAGGGGACACTGAATAGTGCACGGTACATCCAAACCGTCATCGAACCCATCGTTCTACCATTCCTAGACCGGCAAGGGAACTTGCTGTTCCAACAGGACAATGCACGTCCGCATGTATCCCGTGCCACCCAACGTGCTCTAGAAGGTGTAAGTCAACTACCCTGGCCAGCAAGATCTCCGGATCTGTCCCCCATTGAGCATGTTTGGGACTGGATGAAGCGTCGTCTCACGCGGTCTACACGTCCAGCACGAACGCTGGTCCAACTGAGGCGCCAGGTGGAAATGGCATGGCAAGCCGTTCCACAGGACTACATCCAGCATCTCTACGATCGTCTCCATGGGAGAATAGCAGCCTGCATCGCTGCGAAAGGTGGATATACACTGTACTAGTGCCGACATTGTGCATGCTCTGTTGCCTGTGTCTATGTGCCTGTGGTTCTGTCAGTGTGATCATGTGATGTATCTGACCCCAGGAATGTGTCAATAAAGTTTCCCCTTCCTGGGACAATGAATTCACGGTGTTCTTATTTCAATTTCCAGGAGTGTATATGTGATGATCTCTTAAGGGGACTGTAATAAAATTTAGCCTTTCCATTACTTTGATCTTGTTTTGTATTGCAGCCACTGACAACGAAGCAATAATTGAGTTTTTTTTCTCTTTCTTAATATCGTTTCGATCTTTTGTTTTGTTTCGGATGGGTGCAGGTTGCAGTAGTTACGCAGAGTTGAGGAAGCTTAGCATGAAGTGCCGCATCAAGCTCTTAAGGTATGCATTTTAGTGTCTTTGTTTACTAGACATTTTTGCTTCGAATGATTGTTCCCATCGTATCCCTGTGCATTGGGCGTTCCTCCTGAGTCATCTTGTATTTGTATCATCTTGTATTTGTATCAGCTGATTCCTACCATATACAGGGGTTGGATAAAATATGGCCGGCCGATGTGGCCGAGCGGTTCTAGGCGCTTCAGTCTGGAACCACGCGACCGTTACGGTCACAGGTTCGAATCCTGCCTCAGGTATGGATGTGTGTGATGTCCTTAGGATAATTTAGGTTTAAGTAGTTAGGTTTAAGTAGTTCCAAGTTCTAGGGGACTGATGACCTCAGATGTTAAGTCCCATAGTGCTCAGAGCCATTTGAACTATTTGATAAAATATGGAAAAACAACAAACACAACCATGCTTGATACGGTGTAGGAAACCAATCTCAGAGTGGATAAATACAGATTCTATATGGTTTTCAAGTGAATATTACATCTTTCTTCCTCCATAATACTGCAGGTTGAGGCAACCAAGTTGGATCTGGATAACGTCAACGTAGCTTTATCTCAAAATTAGATCACAAAGAAAAAACGCGAGAAACATGAATTCCAGTGATGAACGACATCGTGTGTCTCAAGCGACAATTTTCCCTGTGACTTTTGTGACGACAGCTGAAGTGCTATGAACACCTCTTCAGCGATGAAGAAACATGAGTGAGAGCTTCGATATCTTTTCGCTCTCTACCAGGGCTGGAAAAATGTATTCGAATATAAAATCAAGTATTTTAACAGCCGCACAGAATCAAATTCGCATGTTCTCCAGCCTGCTGCACAAACATTGACTTTCAACACCAAAAAAACTGAAGTGTGTGGACTGAAAATTTTACAACTGATGTTAATTTAACTGTGAAGACGAAAAAAATCAACGGTTTCACTGACGCTTTTGTGGGCGCTGCTCGAATCCAACTTCTTTCTTGTGCTTAGACGCTCCTGGATAGCAGCTCGACCGTGGATATTTGCTGTATGGTAGTGAAACATGGACTGTGGGAAAACCGGAACAGAAGAGAATCGAAGCATTTGAGATGTGGTGCTATAGACGAATGTTGAAAATTAGGTGGACTGATAAGGTAAGGAATGAGGAGGTTCTACGCAGAATCGGAGAGGAAAGGAATATGTGGAAAATACTGATAAGGAGAAGGGACAGGATGATGGGACATCTGCTAAGACATGAGGGAATGACTTCCATGGTACTAGAGGGAGCTGTAGAGGGCAAAAACTGTAGAGGAAGACAGAGATTGGAATACGTCAAGCAAATAATTGAGGACGTAGGTTGCAAGTGCTACTCTGAGATGAAGAGGTTAGCACAGGAAAGGAATTTGTGGCGGGCCGCATCAAACCAGTCAGTAGAATGATGACAAAAAAAAAAAATGATGATGGCTTCTTGACGTTTCTTCCTATCACCGACACATCTGACGTATTAGGACGTCCTCAGAAATACCCGGCACTGATTTCGTCCAGTAGTTCTGCTATCAGTGTCAACTAATTTATTGGAGTTACAGTTATATTTTATGGTTCTTTCATCTAAAGGTAAGTTTGCAAACAGTTTCGTGGCATCGAGCGCGTTCTATCGGAATTAAAGGGCATGGGAAGAAAATGAAACGTTTGCCTATGACATTGTAATTGTGTCAGAGACGGCAAAGAACTTGTTGAGTGAAAAGGACAGGGTCTTGAAAAAGAGATTATAAAATGAACATCAACAAAAGTAAAATATAGAGTAATGGAGAACAGACGAATTAAATATGCTGAAAGAATTAGAAAATGAGTCAGCGAATGTAGTGGACGAGTTTTGTTGTCTGGGGAACAAAACAACTGACATTGGCAGATATAATAGCTATAAAATCGTTACTGAAAATGAGAAATGCCATTTCCTTCATGTGGGGTACCACAGCCATATATTTGTTAAAAGATATTTTAAGGGTTTACACCTGGGCTTTTTTTGATAAGTATTCACTTTATTAAAGCTCATATTGAGCGGACGATTGGGATGGGATTCGGTTAATGAAAAGGGGACATACAATTCAAGGTTTATATCCCCAAAACAATTAATTAATTGTAATAAATTACACTGTGGCTTACAAATTACAGTGACACAAACAAATCAAGCTGCTTACAATATGAGGGAATAAAAATGTTATATGCCACAGGTGAACAGAGAAACTAATTTGTGTCGTTTGAATCACTGCCAAACAAAACTGTTTCCAATTTGATACATTAACAAATAATCATTGTGCATTAAACTACATACTTTCACCTAATACAGTTAAATTTTATGATGTGAAGCACAAATGTATAATTTACAATTCAATTTTCAGTCAAAGTTACTCCTTCCTATACCTTCTTTAAAAGAGTGATAAAATTTCCAAAAGATATCTCAATTAAAAATGCCCTAAAATCCTCAACACAACAACACGTACATGACTAGCTCAAATAATAAATATATGTATGGCAAAGCCCAACATTTGCTTCCTTACAGAAAGTTTGCTGATTTCAACAGCGCAGACCACATTCAAACTCTAGCCAACATGGACCGCTTACTGGTGAAAACATGCTACGACTGCGGCAGTGGGCAAACTTACATAGATAATAAAAGAACACAGGCCACCTAGCAATCTTACCAAAATCAGTTTACAGGAAAGAGGAAGAGGGGGGGGGGGGGGACATAATAAATACCATACGCAAGTGCACTTGCCAAACCTACTACTAAAAATAAAGTATAAAAGGATCTCAATTAATGACAAAATCCGGGATAGGCCCGGCAATATTGCACCTGAGTGCTAGTAGCCAAAATAAGGTTGACAAATACCAAGGTCTGGCATCATCTTAGGGCTAACTGGCACAACAAATAAATAAGAGTAAAAGAACAAGCAAATGGCAATGCCCAAGAATTTAAATAGGATTAAGTACACACAAGGCTAAAATCAATTGCTAGCACCTTGGACATCGTCTTAGGCTTAATTGACACTACAAATAAAGGTAAAAGAACAGGCAAATGACAATGCCCAGCAATTTCAATAAAATAAGTAAGCACAAGACTAAAAGCAATTGCTAGCAACTTAACAAGAACACATAAAAATATCAGACTGCTGTCACATCACAAAACGGAACAGGCGCGCGCTCAGTCCCCAGCAAGCCAGAAAACCAATAACACACACTCCAGCAACCGAGCGAGCCTGACCACAGTAATTTCAACTCAGAATCAGGGCGCGTGAGCACACCGGGTCCACGCAAAACACACACTGCCAAATAATTCCCACCAACAGATACGGCTGCCCCCCGGACGGGAAAACGGGGCGACGACCGGGTACACACCAGCAGAAAACTCGACACCTAGACTCCGGCCAAAACGGAATCACGCAGAAAATATAAACAACAACTGAAGTAAGGTAAAACGAACCCCGCCACCAGACCGGACAGAGCAAACACACAAAGCCTGCCCTGCAACCCTTACAACTCCTGGGTGCGGAAACCCAAGCGATATCGTGGCACCCTTTTCAGAGGCGGAGAACCTCGAGCGATCTCGTGCGGGAATCCATCAGTTGTCCACTACACCACATCATCAACACGGCACACTGCCCAATGCCCAAATCAACGAGACCACACCTCCGTGCCGGGGCGGAAGGGCAAATACCACCAGCTCGGTGCGAATCCAACTGCCGAGCCGAGCGCGCGCGACCCCCCGCGAAAAACGCTCCAGAGGGCAGCAGCCGCCTCAGCGCCTGCGCAGGCCGAACCAGACGGAAACAGAAATACAAGTCGCTATCGATAGTGCCGGATACGCCAGAGAAATGGCACACGTATGACTGTTCTCAAGTGCAGTCTACAAAAAAACAGTACATAGATACAGCAAGTAAGGGTTTGTCTTACTGATACACAAAAAATATTTTGCAACGGGCTATTTAAAATTGTACTTACAGTTGTCAATACACTGTAAAATTATCCACTATTAAGCGGCGGACATAGCAGATCCGAGACAGAGCATATAAAATGCAAGCGTCAAAATTAAAACCAGAACGCTTACTGAGTACAGTAATAATCATCTTCGAAACTGGTGCCACGTTGTATGCCACTGTATATGCTCGCTAACGTTGTTGAACATCAACCGTCACCACTCCACGCCGGAAACCGAAACAGAAACAGAAAGATACAGCAGTTCAGATCAGTATGTTGATAGCTCGATAAATGCGTCAGAGACGTAACGTTCTATATGTTATTATAAGAATATAACAGGTCTAAACTGTAAAAACAGTTTGCCAAAGCACCAAATGTGTCTGTACAGTGTGGTGAGACCCTGAAAAATGAGAAAAGAAGTTTTTATTGCATTTTACACATGAAACAATTACAAATACAACTCTGCGAGACTGAACATCGTTAGAAATATAAGCGAATTACTTCATATGACATATGACAAATTAGGTTTACATTGCAAGGTGCCGGGGCTAGCAGTGTATTTAACACTAAATTCTTCTAGAATCTTCATATGGAAATGATGCTTTAAGCCTTTTCTAACTCCGACTTTTGCTGTTGCACATGGATTAAGAAGAAACGCGAACTGACTGTAATCGACCCTGCAAGTGGAGTAGAAAAGAGTTTGGCACCTGCAATAATTTAATTTGATAGAAATTAATTTGATAAAGGAAAGTTTCATTAACGTAGTGAGAAATGAAAGGGTTGGTTTACCGATCCACAGAATGAAAGTTGTGTCCAAAATAACAATTTGATTTATTATGGCTAAACTCAGAATAATAAACAAAACACATGAAACATTCACAATACGTCAAATTGGATACTCAAATAAATGCTGTGAAAGTGAAGTTGTCCATAAACTAGGTTGTGACGTTTACGACCAAGTGGTATGTGGAGCCAATTCCTTGCAACTCAAATCTTAAGAGAAACACCCAGCCAACCCAACATTATTTGCTGCTGCCATAGTGAGAACTCAGACAATGAACATCCAAGACAGAACGTCAGAAAAGACGAGAACAGGCGCGCTCTGCTGAGCTCTGATTATCACAGAGCAAAATTCCCTAATCTGCCGGTGCTGCGGACATACATTACCAAGCTGTCTTCTTAACTGCAAGGACACGATCTGGCGTACCGGAGGCGATTGCTGGTTGTTACGACATCCCGTCTTGGTGATGATAATGTCGCGAGTATAGCCCGAAACAAATTATCCTGGTCTGGTTGTTCCAGACTAAAGATTTACTATCAGTACAACTGCGCCTCTGAGGGAGAAGAAGAAGGCTCGCCACACAATCACTGACGGTACTGTGATTGATTTTAACAAGTCACACAGTAACTCCGATACAGTCAACTTTAGCCAAAACTGCTCAAGAGGACAACATAGGCCGCTTGTACACAGAACGCTCAATTACCGATGTACTCGGAAAGTTACGTTGAAGTCGAAACTTCAGCACCTTCTTCAAACAGTTATTTTTGAATGAAAGTATATTAGACAGCCAACAGAAAGCAGGCTGTCCAGAGCAGCGAGAGCTCAGTCTTGTAACCTACCCCGACCAAAAGGCGAGAGAACAATCTCTCAAGAGCACCCATACAAGCCGAACACAGAACATTCCCACCCCCACGACAATGGCCGTGGTTAAACGTTCCAATCAGCAACTCGAAAACCGGCGGAAAATTCCACTCTATTGCCGACGCCCTACTATTCCACCAATGGAGATACTTGGCGCCAATTTCTGCGCCGATTTTGCTACGTCACGGAGCTATCCCCTGAGCAAACCAATCACAGTTATGATTTTGCAGAAAACGCTGGAATTCGCCCGCCAAGACTGCCTCGGAACACAAGTCATTCCCACGCCTCACTGGTAGCCCGCCAGGAAGTGTTTTCACTAAGTTTCTGCGAAGCAACGGGATCTCTAGGTCAGCCGCTCCGTCAGGCCCCTGTGGGTGTGTCGCCCCCGTTCTTATGACAATGTCGGCGTCTGGAAAGCATCCACTCGACTCCCTCACACCCGTCGGCTTAACCCTTTCAAGATCAGCAGACCCACCTGTCACCGAACCACCCAGGTGACGAGACACACTGTGTGGGAAGTCCGCATGTGAAGGAATAGCAACTTTTCACCGCATGCAATTAGAGAGGAAAATCGAATTACTCAGAGTAAGATAGAAATAACACCTCTCAACATTAACCAGAAAGCGACATTTTATGGCTGATGATAGTTTGCATTCGGAGTTATTGTAATACGTGGCTCTGCCAGACAGAACAGAAACTTAGAAAGTTACGTCACAAATGACAATCACAAAGATATATTTAAGAAAAGTGACAAGAGTAGTTTGCTATAGGAAAGGAATGACATGTAAAAAACAGAACGTATCACGAAGATAAGTTCGTTTATAATCTAGCATCATGGACCTAAATCGACAGACATAAATAGTGCTACTAGCAGCTAAAAGTGGCAAATGAGCATCAATGCCAATGTCCAAGCTTTAATAAATTGAATATTTGTTAAAAACAGGCTAGATGGAAACCTTTAAAAGTCTGTTAATGAGAAATATGTTATCTTCAGACATAAACTATGTTAGAGAATCTCTGGTTAAAGTATTTATATGGCGTGTAGTATGATATAAAAGTGACAAACCGACAATTAATAATACATACAAGACAAGACTGCAAGCCTTTTAAATGTAGTGCAACAGAACAATGCTGAAATTGGATGGGTAGATTGAATATCTAGTTAAGAGATACGGAACGGAATGAAGCAGAAAAGAAATTTGTGAAACAACTTGAGTAAAGGAGGGAGAGTTCGATAACACACATCCTGAGCCATCAAAGAATGGTTAATATGGTAATGAAGAAGAGTGTGGGAGATAAAAGTGGTAGAGGGAGACAGAGGCTTAGCCCAAGCAGACTAAAAGGGATGTAAGCTGCAATAGTTACACAGAAATGAAAAGACTTGTCCAAGGTGTACTAGCGCTATCTTCGGAATGATGATCACACCGTGGCAAGATCATTATGTGTGTGTGTGTGTGTGTGTGTGTGTGTGTGTGTGTGTGTGTGTGTGTGTGTGTGTGTTTACATGTATGGAGATAGACAGAGAGAGAGAGAGAGAGAAACTTCACGCGTCCCTCGTCTTGCATCTCTTCAAGTATTTTTTTTTCTTTAGTGCTCATATTTAGATGCTTCTCTATTTCATCACATGGTACGATTGACAAGTATTCAATAGTTGTTCACTTCGTACATACTCCAGTGATTTTAGTAATGGACCTATTTCATACCCAACTCCTTGGTCGATGAACAATAGTTACGTACACGCCTACTCACTTGTTCGATGACCGATGATAATATAGAAGGTGGACCAGACCTCCATCGATAAACTTTCAGAGAAGGTAGAATGGACCAAAACAAGGAGAAAATACCTAGTAAACATCGGCTCTAAACTGTGTACTTTAAGAGCTATGAGCACTCGTTCATCTTCGCTCCTGTGAGACACAGCTCTTCTACTGAAAGTCTTTTCGTTCTGCGTTTTGAGACGTGGTAGTATGTACCAAAACAAGAAAGAAAACGTCCAACAAACATGGGCCCTAAAATGCATATCTTAAGAGCTACGAGCACTTTCTCGTCTTTACTACTGTGAAACACATCTCTTCTACTGAATAAATGCCCATAGCTTGAAAGGTGTCTGTTTTAATCAGCAATCTTTCAAATGTTCCATTTATTTACGCGTGGATTACCGGTAAGTACTTTTGTTTCTGTATCGATAACACACATCCGTATTTTTTTCTGCTACATCGGCTAGACCTAGGTCTTTGCCTGAGGTCTTTCGAGCGAGTTTTGCTCAGCCAGTGAATAGCGAGGGCGTAGCCGCCTTACTTGGGCAGGTTAATTTCTGAACGAAGAACTAGCAGTTCAGGGGTAGCAGTGAGTTGGAGTGTGTGTTGTTGTTGTGGTAGCGAGCGGGAAGACAGTGCTGGCCAGAAAGTGGTCTCTGGAAGCTTTATGTGATAGTCAAATAGCTGTCTGTTGTATTCTGTTTCGGTTCAGCGTGACATTGATATGAAGTGGTAACGAGACCTGCTACAATAAGAGGCACTGAAATGTAGATGGAGAGAGAGCTATACATGAGTGCAGTAGTAAGTTCGTATTGAGAATGTGAGAACAACAAGAATATATTTCTCCTCTCTCTTTGTTTGCTCGGGAACACAAGATTATGAGTACTTTTGGTTTACGACTTGGCGTGTTACTTCGGAACAGTGTGGTTGCTTAGGTCTTCTTCTTGAATGTGTAGCAAACAGACTGGTACTAACGCCTATGATCAATGTATGGTGGATGTTGCTCTGTTTATGAACTGAATTTCGCTGATGATCGGGTGTGCTAAGACGGTTCTTCATTCACCAAGTAGAATTTGCCATTCTCATACCATTTTAAAAGGTGTATTAAGGAGTCGATCTTTGTATGGCTATGCTGAGTGCATAGATATTTGTAGATTAATCAGTTGAACTGTGTAAATTATTATTTTGTACTCATTCAGTTGGTCTGCTTGTAGTAGCTCTGAATATAATTGCTCGATTTGTAACCATTCTTTCTCATATAATTACAATGACTATGATGATTCCTACGATACAAATTGTTGATCCAATTCTTGACACTACGTTTCAAAAGGCTTTTTCTAATCTTGAAGCAGAATAATAATTATAAGGTTAGTGAAAATCTCGTATTTTATTTCAAATTCGCACATTTCATAAATGCAATTAACTGAAGAAAAAATTTTATTAGTTAGTAAAAGAGACCAAGTGTGAGTTGTAGCCCAATGCATACGTCGAAGTACTTAACCAAATAACCTCGTACCTAATCCAAGTTTGTTTTTTCCGTCAAAAACCATTTCTGCTCATAATCGCTGCTAACAGAAAACAATATTTCAGACTAGTAAGTTACTCTCAGGTCAGATAAGGTAAACCTCTTCGAACGCGTTGAGACGATGGCTACTCAACAAGTTGTTCAATAGTTCCGTTGTGATGTGGCGTTGCCAGGTCATTTAGATGAAATATAACAACTGCATACAAGAAAACATAAATTTAAGTCAGTCTTATTAATCTAGGACACATTAAATGAAACAAAATATTCCGTTGTGCTATTGAAGTATGGGTGTCTGAAGAACCAAATGTCAGATTGCATTTTGTTGATCTGAGCTTTATTAATTTATACAGAACTTAAACATAAATCGATACAATTTAACAGTCTCCGTACATGCTCTTAAGGGGCTCCGGAACGCCCTATACTTGCAATGTTAAAATAACGCTTATAAATTACATCTTTCCTCACAAAGTATTTGAGGTAGGAAGTTGAACTTTTTACAGATTATTTATTGGAATATGGGCTACAACTTAACACAGGGATTTTACAAAATTTTAGTTCAGTTATTGAAGATGATTTTTTTTCAATTGTAATGAAAATTCACAACATTTTTTTGCAATTTTTTATTTATATATTCAAAAATATACAGTTTTTTGGAAAAAGGCTGTGTTAAATTATGCAGAAGGTACTGTGTAACATATACTGAAAGTTTGAAGCAAATATGTTTGGAAGATCCTTAGAAAACATGTAATTAGTATGAGAAAATAAAAGTTTTGGGAATCAAGCGACAAAGATTGGATTAACTTTTTAGTGCATTCCAGGTCCATAGGACGGATTATCTTCATCCTCTGCAAACTCCTCCTCCAGCTTCCTCTTGTTCCTCCTCCTGTTTACTCTTGCTTGTATTTCTAGACTCTTTACAGCCCTGTCTGCAGCCCGAAGGCGTTCCTTGTCTAAAGCAAGCATCGCTCGTACCATGTTAGAACCTATCTTCATTCCCATATTTCTAAATACCTTGCACCTTACAATGTTGCCATCATTGAAAGTCGCAACAGCATCATACACACCAAAGTGAAGTGTTTCTATTTCAACAAATACAGTCTTGGGATTCTCGACCATATAACACTCTATTTACACTTTCATTGGGGTTTTGAGTTTTTCCGTGAATACACTTTTTCAACAGTTCAGGTGCTGCTAAGTCTCTGAAAATAGGTTTTATCACCTCCATTATTGCATGAGGCAGACTATGCTTATGAGTGTACACTTCACCAGTTAGCAATCCTTTGTTATATTTACACCAACTGTCTTCTTCTTTGGGACACAAGCTATGTTGGGGATTTTCATCGGTTGAAGAAGTATGAAAAAAAGAGCCCAAACAGCCTTCTTCATTTCGTCGACACTTTGTGTATTTTGCCTAATAGCCATTCCATAATAGTTCTGTATTTTGTCAATTACACTGTCAGTTAACCTTCCCTTCCCATCCAACCCTTTACCATCACTGAGTTTTTGTTTTTTGTACGAAGCTTTCAGTCGCCGAAGTCTTGTTCCCATTCGCTTCTGTACGTGTCCAATACACTCAAATTTCTGCACTACAACATCATCACCATAGGGCTTCAGTCCTTGAACATATTTGAAACTTTTAGAATCACCGTCACCAAGGTAATTAACATATCGCACTTTATCACACGCCTCAGAACGCTGGAATATACTGGCAACACCAGCCACTTCCATTCCTCCACTACTGCCACTATAGTTAGCTTTGCAATTATTTTCATGTGTACCTTTATATTTTTGTGGACATCTACAATACTTTGATATTACTGCTACATCTAAAACTTTCCCTGTATACATACTGGTGGCAGATACTACACCATGAAGAGATGTGTGTCCCCGTTTATGCCAGGTACCATCGAACGCTGCAGTCAAATCTCTGTTACCATTATTTTCCATTACTGCCTCTTCCACAGCGTTCTTCATAGATTCTATACAGACATCTTCTATTATTATAGGTCGTAAACTTGGTTGGCGGATTTGGAAGATTCATGATGCCCCAGAAAATAGCACCTGCAGTAGCACCCTTACCAACTGAACGCAAGGAATAAACAAATCTAATGTTGTGTTCGTAGATTTTGCTACCATTTTCTTCAGTTGCAGTTACTGCAACACTGTCCAAAAGGGGGTCATGTATGAACATTTATCACATTTCAGTTGTATTTCACTAGCAAGTCCTACGTGCTTTATTATGGAGAGTTCCAGACCAACTTCACTACAATGAATACATCTTACACAGTTTGAAAAAATTCCTTTGAGAACCGACATATCAAATATTTCATTCACATCCGATTCGCCCATAAAACATTCACAGTTTTCACACATTGAACCAAGCTTCTTCTGTGAAGTATTTCTTTCCCACTTTGACTGCTATGGGCAGGTGTACTTGAGAGGTTAGGTTCACTCACTTGGTTATCGTCTTTATTGTTTACAGTAATAACACATACCTTTGGCTTTCCAACATTTCTCCTTTTCTTAAAAGCCTTCAGAGGATTTCTAATAACTTTACTTTTAATCATTATTATACTTCAACAAAACAGAGACTCAAGAAACAGAATTAATTACGAATATTTTCGAGATAACGACAGAGTAAATAAACATGAAACAATCGACAATCACACCAGCGATATACATTGAACAATCACAGGTTAGCCACAACACATACTTTATCTCACATCACTAAAATGTACCTGATGAACACGGACGTTAATAATAACACCATTTGACAGCAGTTTAACAGCGCCACAGTGGGTCACGCCCATTAGAACATATTTCAAAAAAAATTAAAAATAGTTGTAGTCTTCTGAATTGAATAAATTATATATCTATTAAAAGGTAATAGTCTGCAGATTCAGAAAACGCAAAAAAGTAAAAATTGAACTTTTCATGATTTTGAGCCTTTCCGGAGCCCCTTAAGGTATGCAATTTGGAGTCAATATTTACGGGACTTTTTCCTTGTTTTGGTTCAAACTACCTCCTCCGAAAATGTGGACTGCAAGTTGCTTACAGTAGAAGAGACTTTTCGCCCAGTATCGAAGATGAACAAGTTCTCGTAAATCTTAAGGTACCGCACGAATTTTAGTGCACATTACGATTAAAATTATGCACTGTGTTGTACAGCGCCACTGTATAAAATGTTTTAATTATAAATTGTGAAACCAACATTCCGGCAGTGTTCCAGTTGCCTTCTTCTGGGCTAGACTAGCTTTGGCGGAGGAAACGTCCTCTGTTTATTGCAGATGATCGGTGTCAATAGTCATACTTCTCAAACTTAATTCACCTTGGACTGTAATAGGCTAGTCATGACGAAAGGGAGAGGGTAGGAAAGAAGCTATTCGTAGGCTAGCCAGCTTGTCAGTGATAGGTGACAGTTTGCAAATCAGCGTTTGGTTTCTGATGGGCGCGTTTTCTTCATGGTGTGCGCGGAAATGCACTGATCGTCCCTCTTTAGATGTTTGTTTAGGCTGGTGCGTACGTGCACGGTGTGGCTTCTGCCCTGCGACCGCTCGCTGCCGTTGGAAGGAATAGCCGGCAGCCAGGACGCCTGTTACATTCTAGGGCCAATAAAGATCCGCACACACGACGAATTGATACCAATCGTCTGCAGTAAGTAGAGGTAACGTCTTTGATTAGTATTCAAACCGTCGTCGGTCTCCAGTTCGAACGCCACCACCGCTAAAATTTCGAATAATAATCAGCATCGGCGGCCGGAATTTTCCGGCATAAGAAGGCACCCTCTAAATATACCTCTGCATGGATACTTTTCAAATCACATTGAAGTGCCTGGCAGCGCGTTCATTGAACCACCTTCACAATTCTCTATTATTCCGATTTCGTATAGCGCGCGGAAAGAATGAACACCTAATTCTGCCAACGGCCCTGTCAGAGCGGGTGGAGGAGCGGACAGAAGTTCAGGGCACTCTCTTGCCCTTGGGATGCGAAACTGCCCTGAAGGGGGAAGAGTCACTAATTATTAACGGCAGGAAGATGCTGAAGGCAATGGAAACCACTGCACAGAAGACTCATAATGTGTATCCACAGGACATGTGGCTTATAATTGAAGAAGTGGTATGGTGATCTCTTCATTGGCAAAAGATTCCGAAGTAGTCCCACATTCGCATATCCAGAAGGGAAATACCAAAGGGGACGTGACCGTGAGAAAAGGAACGATAACGTCGTACGAGTCGGGGCGTGCAATGTCAGAACTTTGAACGTGGAGGAAGCTAGAAAATGTTAAGGCTGAGTCTAGATTTTTGGGGGTCAGTGAATTGAAATGGAAACAAGACAAGGATTTCTGGCCAAATGAGAATAGTAGCGGAAAACGGAATAGCGGAAGTAGGATTTTTTTATTAATAGAAAGGTAAAGGAGAGAGGGTGTTACTGTGAACAGTTCAGTAGTAGGAGGGTTGTCATCAGAATCGACAGCAAACCTACACCGACAACGATAGTTCAGCTATACATGCCGACGTCGCAAGCCAAAGATGAAAAGACAGACTAAGTATATCAGGAAACTGAACGAGTAATTCAGTATGTAAAGGGAGAAGAAAATCTAAGAGTCACGCGGGTGTAGAATGCGGTTTCAGGGCAAGTAATAGAGGAAAGGGTTACGGGAAAATAGGGACTTGATAGCAAGGGCGAGAGACCAGAAAGACTAATTGAGTTCTCTAATAAATTTCAACTAGTAATAGCGAATACAGGTACTCTGTTCAAGAATCACAAGAGGAGAAGGTACACTTGGATAAGGCCGGGGGTTACGGGAAGATTTCAATTAGATTACATCATGGTCAGACAGAGATTCCGAATGCAGATACTGGATTGTAAGACGTACCCACGAGGAGATATAGACTCAGATCACAATGTACTACTAATTATGAGTATGCTGAAGTTTAAGACATTAGTCAGGAAGAATCAATATTCAAAGAAGTGGGATAAGGAAGTATTTAAAAAATGACGAGATACGCTCGAAGTTATCTAAGGCTGTAGATACTGCAAGAAGAAGTAGCTCAGTAGGCAGTAGTGTTGTAGGGGAATAGATAATTCTAAAAAGGGCCATCACAGAAGTTCGAAAGAAAAACAGCGATACAAAGAAGGTACCTAAGAGAAAACCATGAGTAACAGCAGAAATACTTTAGTTGATCGATAGAAGAAGAAAGTACAAAAATATTCAAGGAAATTCAGGAATACAGAAATACAAGTCGCTGAGGAATGAAATAAATAGGAAGTAGAGGGAAGCTAAGACGAAATGGCTGCTTGAAAAATGTGAAGAAATCGAAAGAGAAATGATGGTCAGAAGGACTGACTCAGTCAAAACAATCTTCGATGAAACTAAAAGCAAGGATGGTAACGTAAAGAATTGAATGGATATTCCACTGTTACATGCAGAGACGAGAGTGGATAAATCGAAAGAGTACACTGAAGGCATTACGAAGGGAAAAATTTGTCTGATGTGACATAAGAAGAAATGGAAGTCGATTTAAAACAGACAAGTAATAGAGTATTAGAAATAGAATTTAAAAGAGCTTTGCAAGACTTGAGACCAAATAAGACAGAAGGGTTAGATAACGTTCTATCAGAATTTCTAAAATCATTGGGCAACAACGACTATTCACGTTGGTGCGTAGAATGTGTGAGTCTAGCGATATACCATCTGACTTTCGGGAAAATATCATCCACACAGTTGGGAAGATTGCAAGAGCTGACAAGTGCGAGAATTGTCGCAGAATCAGCGTAACAGCTCTGCATCCAAGTTGCTGATGAGAAAAATATACAAAAGTGGGGAATATAAAATTGAGGATCTGTTACAGAACGATCAGTTGGGTTTTAGAAAAGGTGAATGCACAGAGAAGCAATTCTGACATCGGGGCTGATAACTGAAGCAAAACTAAAGAAAAGTCAAGAAACGTTCATGGGATTTATCGATGTGGAAAAAACGTTCGACAGTGTCAAAAGGCGTAAGATGGTCGAAATTCTGAGAAAAATAGGGGTAATATTCAGTATGTAAAAGAGCCAGGAGGGAATAAGAAGATTGAGAGACCAAGTACGAAGTGCACGGATTAAAAAGGATGTACGGTCGGGATGTAGTTTTTCGACCCTACTGTTTAATCTATACATCGAAGAAGCAATAATGAAAATGAACAAAAGGTTCAGGACCAGAATTAAAATTCAAGGTGAAAGGGTATGGATGATATGATTCGCTGATGATATTGTCATCTTGAGTGAAAGTGAAGAAGAATTACTTGATGTTCTGAATGGAATGAACATTCTAATGAATACAGAATATGGATTTAGAGTAAATCGAAGAAAGACGAAAGTAATGAGAAGTAGCAGAAAGAGAACAGCGAGAAATTAACATCAGGACTGACGGTCACGAACTAGATGAAGTTAAGGAATTCTGCTACCTAGAGAGCAAAATAACCAATGACGGACGGAGCAAGAAGGACATCAAAAGCAGACTAGTACTGGCAAAAAGGGCATTCCTGGCCAAGAGAAGTCTGCTAGTATCAAACATAGGTCTTAATGTGACAAAGAAATTTCTGATAGTATACGTCTGGAGCACAGCATTGTATGGTAGTGAAACATGGCATGTGGGAAAACCGGAAGAGAAGAGAACCGAAGCATTTGAGATGTGGTGCTACAGACGAATGTTGAAAATTAGGTGGACTGATATGGTAAGGAATGAGGAGGTTCTGCGCTGAATCGGAGAGGAAAGGAATATATGGAGAACACTAACAACGATACGGGACAGAATGACAGTACCTGTTAAGACATCAGGGAACACCTTCCATGGTACTAGAGGGAGGTGTAAACCGTGAAGACTGTGGAGGAAGACAGAGACTGGGAATGTGCATCAAATGATTGAGGATGTAGGTGCTACTGCGAGATGAAGAGATTGTCACAAGAGAGGAATTCGTGACGGCCGCATCAAAAGACTTACAAGGCTGATGACACAAAAAACTGTTTTATATAATGACGCAGTACAGACCCAACACAATATTAATTATCATGACACCGGCCCCGGGAGTCTACGTAGCAATTTAAAGCTCCTGTTTACTAACTCTTATTCTTGTGTTGCTCCCGAATGTTTGTCGGTGGAGTTCTGGTTCATCCTGCTGACTCTGAAACCGGAGTAATTGGCAGTAACTTCGAAACATACTGAGGTGACGAAACTCACGGAGTTGCGATTTGAACATATACAGAAGGCGGTAATATCGCTTGCACAAGGTATAAAAGGGCAGCGCATTGGGGAAGCTGTCATTTGTACTCAGGTGATTCATTTGAAAAGGTTTCCGACGTGATTATGGCCGCACGACCGGAGTAACAAACTTTCAGCACACAATGGTGGTTGGAGCTAAAAACATGGAACATTTCCTTTCGGAAATAGGAACTTCAGTATTCAGACATCTACAGTGTCCAGACCGTGCCGAGGATACCAAATTTCAGGCATTACCTCTCACGATGGACATTGCAGTGGCCGTCAGCCTTCACTTAATGACTGAAAGCAGCAGCGTTTGCGTCAGAGATGTCAGTGCTAACAGACGAGCAAAACAGTGTGAAATACACGAAGAAATCAGTGTGTGAAGTACGACGTACGTATCCATTAAGAGACTGCGGCGAAATGTGGCCTTAATGGGCTATGGCAGCAGCAGATTAACGCAGTTGGATCCCAGAAGATTGGAAAACCGTGACCTGGTCCGATGAGTCCCGATTTCAGTTGGTAACAGCTGATGGCGGGGATCGAGTGCGATACAGATCCCACGAAGCCATGGACCCAATTTTTCAACAAGGCACTGTGAAAGCTTCTGGCATCTCCAAAATTAGGTGGGCTGTGTTTACATGGAATGGACTGGGTCCTCTGGTACAACTGAACCGATCATTGACAGGAAATGGTTGTGTTCGTCTACTTGGATACCGTCTGCCGCCACTCATGGACTTCATGTTCTCAAACATGTCACCAGGCCACAATCGTTCATCAATGGATGGAATAATATTCCGGACAATTCGAGGGAATGATTTGGTCACTCAGATAGCCCGACATTGAGTCTCATTGAACATTTGTGGGACACAATCGAGAGGTCAGTTCGTGCACAAAATCCTGCACTGGCAATACTTTTGCAGTTATGTACGGCTACAGAGGCAACATGGCTCAGTATTTCTGCAGGGGACTTCCAACGAATTGTTGAGTCCATGCTACAGTTCGCTCTAGTACCATGGAAGTAATTCCCTTATACCTGAACAGATGTCCTATCATCTTGTGCCTTCTTTGTATCAGTGTGTTCCACATATTCCTTTTCTCTCCGATTCTGTGCAGAACCTCCTCATTCCTTATCTTATCAGTCCACCTAATTTTCAACGTTTGTCTGTAGTACCACATCTCAAATGCTTCGGTTCTCTTCCCTTCCAGTTTTCCCACAGTCAATGTTTCACTGCCATACATTCTCAGAAATTTCTTCTTCAAATTAAGGTCTATGTTTGATGCTAGCAGACTTCTCTTAGCCTGAAATGCAATTTTAGACACTGCTAGTCTGCTTTTGATGTCCTCCTTGTTCCGTCCATCATTAGTTATTTTGCTGCCTAGGTAGTAGATTTCCTTAACTTCATCTACTTCGTGTCCATCAGCACTGATGTTAAGTTTTTCGCTGTTCTCGTTTCTATTGCTTCTCTTTAATTTCTTTTTTCTTCGACATATTCTCAATCCATATTCTTTACTTATTAGATTGCTCATTCCAATCAGCATATCATGTAAATTCCTCTCCACTTTCACTCAGGATAGCAATGTCATCAGAGAATCGCATCATGATATCCTTTCACCTTGAATTTTAATTCCATTCCTGAACCTTTCTTTTATTTACCCCATTACTTCTTCGGTGTACGGAGTTGACAGAAGACGGAAAGACTACATCCCTGTCTTACAGCTTTTTTAATCCGAGCGCTTGGTGGTCTACTCTTACTACTACCTCTTGGTCTTGCATATATTGTGTAATACCTGTCTCTCCCTATAACTTACCCCAATTTTTCTCAGAATTTCGAACATCTTGCACCATTTTACATTGTCTAACGATTTTTCCAGTCGATAAATCCTTTGAAGGTGTCTTGATTTTTCTTTAGTCTTGCTTCCATTATCAACCGCAACGTCAAAATTGCCCTCTCGTGTCTTCACCTTTCCTAAAGCGAAGCTGACCGTCACCTAGGGCACCCTTAATTTTCTTTTCTATTCTTCTGAATATTATTCTTGTCAGAAAATTAGAAGCATGAGCTGTTAAGCTGATTGTGCGGCAATTCTCGCATTTGTCAGCTCTTGCAATCTTCGGAATTGTGTTGATGATATATTTCCGAAAATCAGATGGTATGTCGCCAGACTCATACATTCTACACTCCAACATGAATAGTCGTTTTGTTGGCACTTCTCCAAATGGCTCTGAGCACTATGGAACTTAACATCTGAGGTCATCAGTCCCCTGGAACTTAGAACTACTTAAACCTAACTACCCTAAGGACATCACACACATCCATGCCTGAGGCAGGATTCGAACCTGCGACGTAGCAGTCGCGCGGTTCCGGACTGAAGCGCCTAGAACCGCCGGCCACCACCGCCGGCTGACACTTCTCCAAATGATTTTTGAAATTCTGTTGGAATGTAATCCATCCATTCTGCCTTATTTGATTTTATCTCTTCCAACGCTGTCTTAAATTCTGATCTAATACTGCATCACGTATCTCCTCTAAATGGACTCCTGTTTCTTCTTCAAGCACATCAGACAAATCTTCCCCCTCATAGAGGCCTTCAATGTACTCCTTCCGCCTATCCGCTCTCTCCTCTGCATTAAACATTGGAATTCCCGTTGCACGCTTGATGTTACTACCCTTGCTTTCTATGTCACCGAAGGCTTTTTTGAGTTTCCTGTTTGCTGAGTCAGTTCTTCAGACAATCATTTCCTTTTCGATTTCTTCATATTTTTTAAGCAATCATTTCGTCTTGTTAGCTTCCCTGTGCTTCCTATTTTATTTCAGTTTCCAGTGACTTGTGTATATGTATTCCTGAAGTTCCCTGAACGTTTTTGTACTTCATTCTTTCATCGATCAACTTGAGTATTTCTTCTGTTACACACGGTTTCTTAGCGGTTACTTTCTTTGCAACTACGTTTTCCTTCCCAACTTCTGTGATTACTCTTTTTAGCTTTGTCCATTCCTCTCCAACTGTTCTGCCTACTGAACTATTCCTTACTGCTGTATCTGTACCTTTAGTGAATTTCAAGCGAATCTCGTCATCGATTCTTTGCGTATTTATTCTTCCTGGCGAATCTCTTGAACTTCAGCCTACTCATCATCACTACTACATTGCGACCTGATTCTATATCTGCTTCTGGGTACGCCTTACAATCCAGTATCTGATTTCGGAATGTATGTCTGACCAAGATGTAATCTAATTGAAATTTTCCTGTATAACCCGGCCTTTTCCAAGTATACCTCCTCCTCTGTGGTTCGCTTACAGAGTATTCCCTATTACTAGCTGAAATTTATTACAGAACTCAATTGCTCTCTGTCCTCTCTCATTCCTTGTCCCAAGCCCATATTCTCCTGTAACATTTTTTTTACTCATTCCCCTACAACTGCATTCCAGTCCCTCATGACTATTAGATTTACATCTCCCTTTATGTACTGGATTACCCTTTCAATATCCTCATATACTCTCTCTGTCTCTTCATCTTTAGCTTGTGACGTCTGCATGTATACCTGAACTATAGTTATCGGTTTTGCTTTGTTGTCGATTCTGACAAGAACAACCCTATCACCGAACTGTTCATTGTAATACACTCTTTGCCCTACCTTTCTATTCATAACGATTTCTACTCCGGTTATATCATTCTTTGCTGCTGTTGATATTACCCTGCATTCATCTAACCAGAAATCCTTATCTACTTTCCATTGACCTCATTGACCCCTACCATATCTAGCATGAGTCTTTGCATTTCCCTTTTCGGATTTTCGAGCTTCTCTACCACGTTCAAGCTTCTGACATTCCTCTCCCCGACTCGTAGAACGTTATCGTTTCGTTGATTATTCAATCTTTTTCTTATGGTCACCTTCCCCTTGGATGTCCACTCGCGGAGATCGAAATGGGGGACTATACTGGAATCTTTTGCCAATGGAGAGATCATCATAACACCTTTTCAGTTACAGGCCACATATACTGTGGATACGCGTTGCGTGTCTTTAATGCAATAGTCTCCATTGCCTTCTGCATCCTCATGCCGTTGATAATTGCTGATTCTTCTGTCTTTAGGGGCAGTTTCCCACCCCAAGGACAAGAGAGTGCCCTGAGCCTCTGTCCGCTCGTTCGACCGTCTTGACAAGGCAGTTGGCATAATGAGGGTAACTCCTTATGTCGGAAGTCTTCGGTCGCCAATGCTGATTATTAATCAAAAGTGGTGGGTTTCGAGCCCGGGACCGAGAACGTTTTGATAAGTCATCAGAGACGCTACCCTTGACCACGTCTGTCGTACGCTAGGCAAACGAAGGTCCGACACAATATTAGGAGGTATTCCAGAACTTTTGTCTCCTCAGGGTAATACGCTAATCATGGTTGTCAGTGATTGGTGACAGTCTGCAAGTCAGCGCTTGGTTTCTGGAGTGCGTGTTGTCTTCCTGGTGTGCGCCAAAATACACCGACAGCTGTTAGTTTAGGCGGCTTGTCCGTGCACCGTGTCGCTTACGTCCCGCGCTCGCGCGGAGCCTGTTAGAGGGGGGCAGTCGGCAGCCGCGATGCCTACAATACCGGAGAGGCAATAGAGTTTCACAATTATGACGTATTGACACCGATCATCTGCAATGAGCGCAGACACCTTTCTTCCATCAAAACCAGTCTTTCCCCGAGGAAGTCTGTTGTAATACGGTCTAAATTTACCGTTTATACCTAAACTATTTTATACAACGACGGGGTACAATACCCAGAAGGATTTCAGTCGGCCACGGATACCCACGTTCCTACACAAAGTTATATAGAGTCCATTTTTACCAGAAGTCCCCTACAGAAATCCTGAGACATGTTACCTCTATAGCCGTCCATAATTGTGAAAGGGTTAGCGGTGCAGGGTTTTGCGCACGAACAGACCTCTCGATTGTTTCCCACAAACGTTCGATGAGATTCCTGTCGGGCGATCTGGGTAGCTAAATCACTTGCACGAACTGTCCAGAATGTTCTTCAAACCATCAGTGAACAATTGTGGGCCGATGACATGGCGCGTTACGATCCATAAATATTCCATCGTCGGTTGGAAAAATGAAGTCCATGAATGGCTGCAAATAGTCTCCAATTAGTCGAACATGATAACAATTTCCAGTAAATGATCGGTTCAGTTCGACTAGGGGACCCAGTGCTATCCCTGTAAACACAGCAGACACCTTTATGGAGCCACGACAAGCTTACAAGTGCCTTGTTGACAACTTGGGTCCATGGTTTTGTGACGTCTGCGCCACACTCGGACCCTACCATCAGCTCTTATCAACTAAAATCGGTACTCATCTGGTCAGGTCACCATTTTCCAGTCGCCAGGGCCGAACCGATTGGTCACGAGCCCGGGAGAGGTGCTGCAGGCGATGTTGCGCTTTTAGTAAATGCATTCGCATCGGTCGTCTGCTGTCATAGCCCATTAACGCCAAATTTCGCCGCACCGTTGTAAGACGTGTATGTTTGTGGCAGCAGGGAATGTCTGCACCAAAGTATTGTTGGCGGGAGAGACCGCACATCGATATAATTTTAAAAAGGGCGGGAGAGACCGCGTATGGATACATTTTAAGAAAAGAGCGGGAAAGACCGCGCATTGATACATTTTGTAATGGTAGCAGGGATTGTCTGCACCAGAAAGCATTGTTGGCGGGAGAGACTGCACTTTAGCGTTCGTAGAAAGTCAGTAATAAGCGAGAAGTGAAGCGAGTCGGTAGCAGGTCTGAAGCGAGAGATTGAGAGGAGCGGTGTGCCTGCCAGCCACCAGCTATGATTTACAAGAGATTATAAACGGATGTACAGAGACATGGTGGAACAACATATGTAAAGAGGCAGTACTTCGAAAGAACAAAGCCTTCAGAGAATGGTTCCAGACCCGAACAGAGGAAGCTAGGGTAAAATATAAGGGAAGCAAGAAAGCGGCACAGACCATAGTAAGGGCGCAGAAGAAGAAGTGGATGGAAAAATGGACAAGAATGTTAGAAGAGGACAGTGAAGGGAACAAAACCATGGTAAGAAATAAGAGGAACGACAGAAGCGAGTGCCTGAGGATCATGGATAATAATGGAAGAGTTGTGGAGGAAATGCATGAGCTCAAAAAGATTTGAAAGGAGTACTTTGAAGATCTGTTGAATGCCGTCAAGCGGGTAACTAACAGCGATGGAGAGCCTAAGGCAGCAGACGATTATAATAGTGGGGAAATTGATGATCTAACTTGGAATGAAGTGGAAGAAGCCATAAAAAGGATGAAAGGGAGCAAGGCACCAGGTTGGGACGAAGTAACAGTGGATATGATACGAGCAGCAGGAGAAGTAGGAACCCAGTGGCTATACAGAGTGCTGAGGGTGGTGTGGAAGGAGAACAGAATTCCTGAGGATTGGAAGAAAGGAATTATAGTCCCGATCTTCAAGAAAGGGGATAAAAGGAGATGTGAGAACTACAGAGGAATCACCCTGCTATGCCACTGTGGAAAAATCTATGAAAAGATCCTGGAGAAGAGAATAAGAAGCAGTATTGAAAGTAGACTGCAAGAAGAGCAGTATGGTTTCAGACCGGGAAGATCAACAACGGACCTCATATTTGCGGTAAGGCAACTGTGGAAAGGCACTATGAGCACGGGAAGGACTTAATCATGGCCTTTTTAGATATTGAGAAGGCGTATGACAGTATCTATAGGGACAAGCTCTGGGATGCGCTGAACGCAAAAGGGATAGATGAAGAGATAACACGAAAAGTCAGAAAAATGTATGAGGGAAGTGAGAGTTGTGCGAAAGTGGGGAGGGAACGTACTGCATGGTTCAAGCTGGAAAATGGGCTGCGACAGGGAAGTGCACTTTCGCCTTTATTGTTTATTATTGTTATGGGTGAAATCCTACAGCAAGTATCAGATGCAATTGGAGATTATAAAATGAAAGCAGTGCTTTCTGCCGATGACCTGATGTTATGGGGAAATTGCGAGAAGGAGGTGCAAGAGCAGTTAGATGTGTGGGAGGCAACGGTAGCACAATATGGAATGCATTTCTCTGCAAAGAAAAGTGAAATAATTGTCACAACAAGGAAGAAGAATAGGCCAAATGTGGATATAACTTGTGGAGGGGAAAAACTACAAGTGATAGAGAACTTCAAGTACCTGGGAAGCATGATTGAAAGTAAGGGGGGAAACGCAATGGAAATAAATGAAAGGTGCAGAAAAGCAGGGTAGTTCTTCAAATGCATTAGGGGGCTTATTTGGAGCAAGGAGGTGCCACAGAAATCCAAGGGAATTATATACCGAACCTACTTTGTCCCCATATTGGCATACGGAAGTGAGACATGGGTAATGCACAAAAGCGACAAAAGTAGAATACAAGCTAGTGAAATGAAGTTCCAGAGGAGCAGGTTGAGTGTAACAAGACGAGACAAATTGCGAAATGTGTATGTGAGGGAAAGACTAAAGGAGGAACCAGTACAGGACAGGATAGAAAAATCAAGACTGCAGTGGTATGGACACATGAAGAGAATGGATGAGGGAAGAATTCCAAAGAGGATGTTTGATCTGCAACTGGAGGGGAAGAGGCCCAGGGGAAGACCAAGAGATAGATGGGTGAAGGGAGTGAAGGAATGTGTGACGAGAAGAGTAGAGAACTGGGCGAAGGTGGAAGAGTGGGAATGGTGGAAAGACAGAACACGATGGAGAGGCTTGTGTTCCCGACAGACCCAGCAGTGGCTGGAAACTGTCCAAGATGATGATGATGACAGAGACATGAGCTAACTATTATCATAAGAGGAACTAATATTATTGCTTTTTTTTGGGGGGGGGGGGGGGGAACTCAAGACTACTGAAGATATGTTTGCGCAATGCTAGTTGTAAGATTATTGTAAAAAGTGAGAACCATTTGAACGTTTGTATAATCATTTCATTGCTGGCCGGAGCGGCCGTGCGATTCTAGGCGCTACAGTCTGGAGCCGAGCGACCGCTACGGTTGCAGGTTCGAATCCTGCATCGGGCATGGATGTGTGTGATGTCCTTAGGTTAGTTATGTTTAAGTAGTTCTAAGTTCTAGGCGACTGATGACCTCAGAAGTTAAGTCGCATAGTGCTCAGAGCCATTTGAGCCAGCCGTTTCATTACCAACAGTAAATATTTGAAGAATCGTTTTCAGAATATAATTAATTTTTGCCAGCAATATTGCATTACTGATTATAATCCATCCCAAAAACAATCAACGTAAAACTTTGCAAAATTTTATTGTTGTCAAGAAAAAGTTTAACTATGAATTACGTAACTTCAGTCAAATTAATTAAAGAATAACGTCAGCTTTGCTATTAAAGAATAACGTCAGCTTTGGTAACAAATACAGCACTTATTATGACAGCCCACCAGCAGCTAATAGAGTATAGTAAAACAGAGTAGGTATATTCATGTCGCAGTTCGATGTAGCAGTCAGATGGCGATCCAGTAACAGTAAAAAAGGTAAGGAACAGTTTTGGGTTATTGCAGGTAACGACTGAGGGCCACGACGACGACACATTCTATGTTTCGTCGAAATAATCAGCAAATCACTTTTAGTAAGCAGCTTTTAAATTTGTATGCAAAGATTGCACTTATTATTATTGAGAAAGAGGATTAATTTCAAAGGGAAGATTTCTTTTGTTATCATTAAGCAAGATATAGAAATCCTAAGGGAAGGTTTCATAGGTTATTGTAGAAAGGAAGGTTGCATAACAAAAGAGATATAGAGGAAACGGGAAGGTTTTTCACCGTTCTAACGGAAACATTCGTTGTACGTCACATGCTGATTTCTGTGCTTACTTCATACAGTGTTAGTTGTCTGTTAGCCCTGACAACTCTATGTAATAGTCGCTGCCCTCTATCTTTAAGCGAAGTCCGTCGGCCACTGCGCTGTATGTGGCAGGAAGTAGTGCCTGAAATTCGGCATTCTCGGCACACTCATGACCATGTGGATCGAGGAATATTTAATTCCCTGACGATATCCGAAATGAAATTCCGTGCCCAAAGTCTGCTAATCCCCGTCCTGCAGCCATAATCAGTTCGTAAGCCCTTTTACGTGAATCAACTGAGTACAAATGACAGCTTCGCCAAGGCACTGTCCTTTTATACCTTGTGTAGGCGATACTGCCGCTATAAGTGCAGATCGCTACCCCACGATTTTTGTCACCTCAGTGTATACAGGGTGGTCCATTGATAGTGACCGGGCTAAATATCTCACGAAATAAGCGTCAAACGAAAAAACTACAGAGAACGGAACTTGTCTAGCTTGAAGGGGTAAACCAGATGGCGCTATGGTTAGCCCGCTAGATGGCGCCGCCATTGGTGAAACGGATACAAACTGCGTCTTTTTAAATAGGAACTCCCATTTTTATTACATATTCGTGTAGTACGTAAAGAAATATGAATGTTTTACTTGGACCACTTTTGTCGCTTTGTGATAGATGGCGCTGTAATAGTCACAAACATATGGCTCACAATTTTAGAAGAACAGTTCGTAACAGGTAGGTTTTTTAAATTAAAATACAGAACGTAGGTACGTTTGAACATTTTATTTCGGTTGTTCCAATGTGATAGATGTACCTTAGTGAACTTATCATTTCTGCTCAAAATGATTTCCGTCAACCTCAATGCAATGGGAAATACGTGTAACTACATTCCTCTAAGCAGCAAGTAGTTCACCTTCCGTAATGTTAGCTCATGCATTGACAATGCGCTGATGAATCTTGTCAGGCGTTGTCGGTGGATTACGATAGCAAATATCCAACTTTTCCCACAGAAAGAAACCCGGGGACATCAGATCCGGTGAACGTGTGGGCCATGGTATGGTGCTTCGACGATCAATCCACCTGTCATGAAATATGCTATTCAATACCGCTTCATCCGCACGCGAGCTATGTGCCGGATATCCATCATGTTGGAAGTACATCGCCTTTCTGTCAGACAGAGAAACATCTTGTAGTGACATCAGTAGAACATTACGTAGGAAATCAGCATACATTGGACCATTTAGATTGCCATCGATAAAATGGGGGCCAATTATCCTTCCTCCCACAATGCCGCACCATACATTAACCCGCCAAGGTCGCTGATGTTCCACTTGTCGCAGCCAACGTGGATTTTCCGTTGCCCAATAGAGCATACTATGCCGGTTTACGTTACCGCTGCTGGTGAATGACGCTTCGTCGCTAAATAGAGCGCGTGCAAAAAATTTGTCATCGTCCCGTAATTTCTCTTGTGCCCAGAGGCAGAACTGTACACGGTGTTCAGAGTCGTCGCCATGCAATTCCTGGTGCATAAAAATATGGTACGGGTGCAATCGATGTTGATGTAGCATTCTCAACACCGACGTTTTTGAGATTCTCGATTATCGCGCAATTTGTCTGCTACTGATGTGGCGGATTAGCCGCGACAGCAGCTAAAACACCTACTTGAGCGTCATCATTTGTTGTAGTTCATGGTTGACGTTTCGCATGTTGCTGGACACTTCCTGTTTCCGTAAATAACGTTACTATCCGGCGAACGGTCCGGCCACTTGGATGATGTCGTCCAGTATACCAAGTAGCATACATAATAGCCATACGTTAACACAATATCGACTTTTTCCGCAACTGGTAAACGGTCCATTTTAACACGGGTAATTTATCAGGAAGAAAGTACCATCTGCAGTGGCGGAATGTTAGGTGATACCAAGTACTTAAACGTTTGTGACTATTACAGCGCCATCTATCACAAAGCGAAAAAAGTGGTCCAACTAAAACATTCATATTTCTTTACGTACTACACGAATATGTAATAAAAATGGGGATTCCTATTTAAAAAACGCAGTTGATATCCGCTTGATCTATGGCAGCGCCATCTAGCGGGCCAACCATAGCGCCATCTAGTTTCCCCCTTCAAAAGACAAGTTTCGTTGTTTGTAGTTTTTTTCCGTTTGATGATTATTTCGTGAGATATTTGGCCGGCCTCCAGTGATTTTTGACAGAGTCGAATATTCCTCAAAAGTCATAAATATTCGCCGATATAAAATCGTGGTAGCTGTGGAAAGAAGCCGTAGCCCGAAATGAAGCTTCCGGTCTCATACGCGCGCCTAGGGAAAAGCAAGTGATTTTCCGTCGAATCTTGGAGGAGCGGGGCGAATGCTGGTGGCCGATGTCAAAGGCGCGGTGCTGTTTAGGAAGAAAGGGAGGCCCAAGCTGCCCCCTCGGGAGCCGCGGAAGAGGCAGAGGCCAGGGGCGCCACGGCACCCGGGAGACGCCTGCCTGCCGGGCCACCGCGCTGCAGCCGCGGCGCCGCGCCGGCGGCTGGCTCAGCTCGCAGCCTGCTACCCGCGTCTGCAGGCACACGAGCGGCAGCCGTGTTTCTCTTGGAAATGTGATTCAGCTCAGACCTGCAAAATCGCTCCCGTTCAATGTTCCCGGCAGAAAGATGTTATGTCGCAGAAGCCAGACACGTACCATTAGAACCGCAAGTGTCTCCTGGATGCTGTATTTGCATTGCTCTCTATTTCCACTTGTCAGAAAAGGTCAAGAGCGGTTAATGGCTGCGCAGAATGTACCAGTTGCGGCTTACTTTGAAGCCCAAAGAAGTTGGAAAATATCTTGGAGAGCACGGCCGCACGTGCGGGCCCTAAAGGAGAGGGCGAGGAGGTGTTCGTTTTCGTAGAGGTTAATGACCCACCTACTCCGCAAAGAACATTTTACTACAGGTGTTTACATTTTTACGTCTATCAGTTACCAAGTATCTCAAATGGAAGATAAAGTAGCACGAATGCGGTATCATAGATCGATAGCACCCTCACATGTGTCCCATAACTGGCAACGGAAACGCACGTTTCTAGCAGATGTGCAGGGACTCGGCGGATCCAGTAATGTCAGCCTGCTAAACCACGGCAGGCCGGAGTGGCCGAGCGGTTCTAGGCGCTTCAGTCTGGAACAGCGCGACCGCTACGGTCGCAGGTTCGAATCCTGCCTCGGTCATGGATGTGTGTGATGTCCTTAGATTAGTTCGGTTTAAGTAGTTCTAAGTTCTGGGGGACTGATGACCTCAGAAGTTAGGTCCCATTGTGCTCAGAGCCATTTGAAGCATTTTGCTAAGCCACGCAATCAGCGGCTCCGACTACGAGCGCTCTCTACCGCCACGATATAGAACAGCCATCGGCAGCTACAAGCCTCAGTTTCCAGCCTTCAACGGTCTCCAGTCTTAGCCTTCGACAGTTCGCTCACGCACTAGTAGCCGAACCTCACACTGCGCGACGCTCTTCAGTTTGCTTCTTATAATAGCTGGACTTTATTATTGCTGGTTTCTTTTCTTTTTTCAGTTTCTTCGCAACGCTTGGAGAAAGCTACAAGTCAAGTAAAAATTCTGTTGACTGTATTTACCTGTTCGGTAACACAGGCCAACGACGGAAAAACTTTTTTGCTGAAAATACCTTATTCTTATGTTTTTTAGGGTGGGAAATCCAAATATGATACTTAAAAAACTGTATCACCCACCACTTCTTCACATTTTACAGTTAAATTTATTAAATTAAGCGATTTTTTTAAAGAATTTAACAGCTTTTATAGAGTTAAAATAATTTAAAAAGGAGGTGTAATGAATGTAGATGACGTTGGTAGCACTGCTGAAAAACATTTGCCGGCAAGAAAAGGTCGATTCTATGTTTGTGTTAACAGATGGTGTTTTGCTTACTCTCAACCTAACCTCACTTTCCCGTTTCCTGTACATGTGCTCAGTACAATGTTTAATTGTGGTTGTAACAACTCTGCTGACAATTTTTGTTATATTTGTGATGAATTTGTGAATAAAAACACCAAAGAAACATTCCAGACTTTGTGAAAAAGTTTATCTTTCATACTTTGGATCTAAAGTTGGTGATCAAGATAAATCTTGGGCGCCGCATAAGGTATGTTATGTGTGTGCTGAAGATCTGAGAAATTTGTCCAAAGAGGAGAAAAAAGCCTTTAGATTTGCTGTTCCTATGATGTGGAGGGCGCCAAGAAATCATTTCAATGCTTGCTACTTATGCAGTGTTGATATTACTGGTCATAATTCGAAAAACAAGAAGGTAATAAGCTACCCTAACCTTCCGTCCGCCATCCGACCAGTAGGGCTCGGTGTACATTTGCCGGTTCCTGAACCACCAGATGATTTAAATTCTATTCCAACAGAACTATTTTCTGATTTACAATGTGATTTAGATAAACTAGATGAGGATGAATTCCATTGTAATACACAAAGTCTAGAGCCAAAATTGTTTACTCAGACCGAACTTAACGAATTGGTTAGGGATATGGGTTTAACGAAAGAAAAAGCTGAATTGCTTGGCTCTAGATTAAAGGAGAAGAACTTATTTTCAGTTGGAACCAGCATATACATGCATAAAAAGAGAGAGCAGCAATTTTTCAAGTTTTTTCAACAAAAAGGTGATTTAGTGTACTGCTCACACATTCCCGGTCTGATGAATAAGTTTGGTATTAAACTTCCTGGCAGATTAAAACTGTGTGCCCGACCGAGACTCGAACTCGGGACCTTTGCCTTTCGCGGGCAAGTGCTCTACCAACTGAGCTATCGAAGCACGACTCACGCCCGGTACTCACAGCTTTACTTCTGCCAGTACCTCGTCTCCTACCTTCCAAACTTTACAGAAGCTCTCTTGCGAACCTTGCAGAACTAGCACTCCTGAAAGAAAGGATATTGCGGAGACATGGCTTAGCCACAGCCTGGGGATGTTTCCAGAATGAGATTTTCACTCTGCAGCGGAGTGTGTGCTGATATGAAACTTCGTGGCAGATTAAAACTGTGTGCCCGACCGAGACTCGAACTCGGGACCTTTGCCTTTCGCGGGCAAGTGCTCTACCAACTGAGCTACCGAAGCACGATTCACGCCCGGTACTCACAGCTTTACTCCTGCCAGTACCTCGTCTCCTACCTTCCAAACTTTACAGAAGCTCTCCTGCGAACCTGCGAAGATTCTATGAAAACCTAGAAAAAGTGCTAAATAAGATAGGCTATTCTGCTCATGGTTGGATGATATGTGGCGACCTAAAAGTAACATGCATGCTCCTTGGTCAGCAAGGTAGCTTTACCAAATTTCCATGTTTCTTGCGCGGATGGGACAGTAGGGCTAGGGATCAGCACTGGTGCAGAAAGTACCGGCCTGTGAGGGAGTCTTTAAGAGCTGGTGAGAAGTACATTCTACGCGAAAACCTTGTAGATCGAAAAAACGTACTCCTACCACCTCTACATATAAAGTTAGACCTAATGAAACAGTTTGTAAAGGCTTTGCCTAAAGATAGACCATGTTTTAAGTATCTGTACCAAAAGTTTCCACACCTGTCAGAAGCTAAACTAAAAGAAGGCGTCTTTGCCGGACTTGACATTAGAAAATTGATGTTTGATGTTAACTTTGAATCCACAATGACTTTACATGAGAAAGAAGCATGGGTATCATTCAGGCTAGTCGTTAAAAAGATCTTAGAACATGAAAAAGACCCAGAATGTGTTTCTATTAGAGCTACAAAGAAGAAGTTTAAAACTTTAGGATGTTTAATGAGCCTGAAAGTTCACTTTTTGAACAGTCACCTTGATTACTTCCCGGACAATATGGGAGATGTTAGTGAGGAGCAAGGAGAGCGTTTTCACCAGGACGTTAAAGTGACGGAAAAACGCTACCAAGGCCGCTGGGACACCAACATGATGGGGGACTACTGTTTGTTACTTCACCGAGAAGTTCAGCAAGCGACTCATCACAGAAAAAGCTACACAAGAAGCTTCAAAGAAAAAAGAGAAAGAAAATACAAACCAATTCCAGCCGACAAGTGAAACCTTTATTAAGACAAATCATTGTTTGAAGTAGCTTACTGTAAATACAAACCATGCTTATGTTGTAATAAAGCGTTTCATTAATTTCCCAGTTTACCGTATAGCACAGGATTTTTATAGTATATAATAAAAGGCATATTGCTCGAAGACTATGGGTGATACAAGAAAACTAAGGCTAGATTTGGATTCAGCTCATAAAAATCTATGAAGGATCAGCTATAAAAGCAAAAAAAGTTTTTTAAAAAAAATTTTTGTCGGCCTGTGAAATCATTCAATCATTTCTGCTCCTCTACAGCTTCTCTACAACAACAGCTGCTGCACCACTCTCTAGCCCACATCTCCCTACCGTTCTCTTCGAAGTAATACACAACAATAAAAAGTGTATAAAATAGCAGGAAATTCTAGAAAAGGGAATTCTAGAAAAGGGAATTTTCTGGTTCTCGCTTGATGGCCTCCCCACACAGTTGGGTTTGCAGCCTGACCGGCTATAGAAAACATTTCAGCCATACAAAAGCGCCCCCCCATGAACCATGGACCTTGCCGTTGGTGGGGAGGCTTGCGTGCCTCAGCGATACAGATAGCCGTACCGTAGGTGCAACCACAACGGAGGGGTATCTGTTGAGAGGCCAGACAAACGTGTGGTTCCTGAAGAGGGGCAGCAGCCTTTTCAGTAGTTGCAAGGGCAACAGTCTGGATGATTGACTGATCTGGCCTTGTAACAATAACCAAAACTGCCTTGCTGTGCTGGTACTGCGAACGGCTGAAAGCAAGGGGAATCTACAGCCGTAATTTTTCCCGAGGGCATGCAGCTTTACTGTATGATTACATGAAGATGGCGTCCTCTTGGGTAAAATATTCCGGAGGTAAAATAGTCCCCCATTCGGATCTCCGGGCGGGGACTACTCAAGAGGATGTCGTTATCAGGAGAAAGAAAACTGGCGTTCTACGGATCGGAGCGTGGAATGTCAGATCCCTTAATCGGGCAGGTAGGTTAGAAAATTTAAAAAGGGAAATGGATAGGTTGAAGTTAGATATAGTGGGAATTAGTGAAGTTCGGTGGCAGGAGGAACAAGACTTCTGGTCAGGTGACTACAGGGTTATAAACACAAAATCAAATAGGGGTAATGCAGGAGTAGGTTTAATAATGAATAGGAAAATAGGAATGCGGGTAAGCTACTACAAACAGCATAGTGAACGCATTATTGTGGCCAAGATAGATACGAAGCCCACACCTACTACAGTAGTACAAGTTTATATGCCAACTAGCTCTGCAGATGACGAAGAAATTGAAGAAATGTATGATGAAATAAAAGAAATTATTCAGATTGTGAAGGGAGACGAAAATTTAATAGTCATGGGTGACTGGAATTCGAGTGTAGGAAAAGGGAGAGAAGGAAACATAGTAGGTGAATATGGATTGGGGGACAGAAATGAAAGAGGAAGCCGCCTGGTAGAATTTTGCACAGAGCACAACATAATCATAACTAACACTTGGTTTAAGAATCATGAAAGAAGGTTGTATACATGGAAGAACCCTGGAGATACTAAAAGGTATCAGATAGATTATATAATGGTAAGACAGAGATTTAGGAACCAGGTTTTAAATTGTAAGACATTTCCAGGGGCAGATGGGAACTCTGACCACAATCTATTGGTTATGACCTGTAGATTAAAACTGAAGAAACTGCAAAAAGGTGGGAATTTAAGGAGATGGGACCTGGATAAACTAAAAGAACCAGAGGTTGTACAGAGATTCAGGGAGAGCATAAGGGAGCAATTGACAGGAATGGGGGAAATAAATACAGTAGAAGAAGAATGGGTAGCTTTGAGGGATGAAGTAGTGAAAGCAGCAGAGGATCAAGTAGGTAAAAAGACGAGGGCTAGTAGAAATCCTTGGGTAACAGAAGAAATATTGAATTTAATTGATGAAAGGAGAAAATATAAAAATGCAGTAAGTGAAACAGGAAAAAAGGAATACAAACGTCTCAAAAATGAGATTGACAGGAAGTGCAAAATGGCTAAGCAGGGATGGCTAGAGGACAAATGTAAGGATGTAGAGGCCTATCTCACTAGGGGTAAGATAGATACCGCCTACAGGAAAATTAAAGAGACCTTTGGAGATAAGAGAACGACTTGTATGAATATCAAGAGCTCAGATGGAAACCCAGTTCTAAGCAAAGAAGGGAAAGCAGAAAGGTGGAAGGAGTATATAGAGGGTCTATACAAGGGCGATGTACTTGAGGACAATATTATGGAAATGGAAGAGGATGTAGATGAAGATGAAATGGGAGATATGATACTGCGTGAAGAGTTTGACAGAGCACTGAAAGACCTGAGTCGAAACAAGGCCCCCGGAGTAGACAATATTCCATTGGAACTACTGACGGCCGTGGGAGAGCCAGTCCTGACAAAACTCTACCATCTGGTGAGCAAGATGTATGAAACAGGCGAAATACCCTCAGACTTCAAGAAGAATATAATAATTCCAATCCCAAAGAAAGCAGGTGTTGACAGATGTGAAAATTACCGAACTATCAGCTTAATAAGTCACAGCTGCAAAATACTAACGCGAATTCTTTACAGACGAATGGAAAAACTAGTAGAAGCCAACCTCGGGGAAGATCAGTTTGGATTCCGTAGAAACACTGGAACACGTGAGGCAATACTGACCTTACGACTTATCTTAGAAGAAAGATTAAGGAAAGGCAAACCTACGTTTCTAGCATTTGTAGACTTAGAGAAAGCTTTTGACAATGTTGACTGGAATACTCTCTTTCAAATTCTAAAGGTGGCAGGGGTAAAATACAGGGAGCGAAAGGCTATTTACAATTTGTACAGAAACCAGATGGCAGTTATAAGAGTCGAGGGACATGAAAGGGAAGCAGTAGTTGGGAAGGGAGTAAGACAGGGTTGTAGCCTCTCCCCGATGTTGTTCAATCTGTATATTGAGCAAGCAGTAAAGGAAACAAAAGAAAAATTCGGAGTAGGTATTAAAATTCATGGAGAAGAAATAAAAACTTTGAGGTTCGCCGATGACATTGTAATTCTGTCAGAGACAGCAAAGGACTTGGAAGAGCAGTTGAATGGAATGGACAGTGTCTTGAAAGGAGGATATAAGATGAACATCAACAAAAGCAAAACAAGGATAATGGAATGTAGTCTAATTAAGTCGGGTGATGCTGAGGGAATTAGATTAGGAAATGAGGCACTTAAATTAGTAAAGGAGTTTTGCTATTTGGGGAGCAAAATAACTGATGATGGTCGAAGTAGAGAGGATATAAAATGTAGGCTGGCAATGGCAAGGAAAGCGTTTCTGAAGAAGAGAAATTTGTTAACATCCAGTATAGATTTAAGTGTCAGGAAGTCATTTCTGAAAGTATTCGTATGGAGTGTAGCCATGTATGGAAGTGAAACATGGACGATAAATAGTTTGGACAAGAAGAGAATAGAAGCTTTCGAAATGTGGTGCTACAGAAGAATGCTGAAGATTAGATGGGTAGATCACATAACTAATGAGGAAGTATTGAATAGGATTGGGGAGAAGAGAAGTTTGTGGCACAACTTGACCAGAAGAAGGGATCGGTTGGTAGGACATGTTCTGAGGCATCAAGGGATCACCAATTTAGTATTGGAGGGCAGCGTGGAGGGTAAAAATCGTAGAGGGAGACCAAGAGATGAATACACTAAGCAGATTCAGAAGGATGTAGGTTGCAGTAGGTACTGGGAGATGAAAAAGCTTGCACAGGATAGAGTAGCATGGAGAGCTGCATCAAACCAGTCTCAGGACTGAAGACCACAACAACAACAACATACAAAAGCGCCATACCTGCTGCCAACAACAAACATGGTTCTCCGGTCAACAGACAGAGTCAGCAAACCGCGGGATACTGGGTAGAGTAAGAGAGGGAAAGGTATGTTCAAATGTTCTTTCAAGAAACTCAGGTAGCGTACAGTCACTGGACGATCTGGCCGCCCGCATGATGATGCCTCAAGCTGATTCCACCTTGTCGCTCTCCTGCTCTGAATGACTTTTGTAAACGGCTGTTACTGATTACTTTGCGCCACTTGTCGGACTGAGGGAGGATAGGAGAGGAAATGAACCACGGCCTTTCAAAGAAACCATCCCGCAGTTCGCATTAAGCGATTTAGGGAAACAATAGAAATTTAACATCGGATCTGGTCCGGCCACCGTCCAAATCTTCTCATTGCGCTACGTCGCTCGGTTTCACAAGATGGCTGTGGACAGTCAGGTATCAGAGTGAGTTTGCTCAGGCTGAGGATTAAGGACCTCTGACGGTATCGGGACATTGGTACGGAACTAAGGAGGTAATTCCTGAAAGGGTACACAGGGCCGTACCGAGGGATGGCGAAACGGCAACCGGTCAAGCGGGCAGCAGAGAGGGGCGAGCAAAAATTGACCTTAAAGAAGTAAGAATTAACCTAGAGAAGTACTTAAGTTCTCCTAGACTACCTGGACTGTAAACGTACGCCGTTGGCACAATGCTGTCTCGGCAACGTCTTTTCATCCAAGTGGCACCATAAACAAACGAGAACTACCGAACAGACGTTATCGCTAACAAGACGTTGCACTTCCTTCACGCAACTGCCGCCTACACAGCTTTTTCACGTTCTACAATGGAGGTCTTGCTCCTACTTCTCTACGGTATGTAGAATTTCTAGTGTCAGTGATCGGGTGCCGAAGAAAATACGTTGTTTAACCGAATGGAGGGCTTCTCATTAATGCCGATTTCTTCAGCCTCAGGACGAGCGACACGCTACTGTGGAGAAAGCAAGCAAACAAGTTCGACGGATGCGCAATTTATTTGCCATTCCAGCATGTAATTTTGCTGCTCCCAAGTCACGATTGGTACAAGAAGCAGTGTAAATAAATTAACACTGTAGAACAAAAACAAACTAACGCTTTTCATTTATTATAATGTTGCACTACCAAGAACCGACGGAAGATTCAGTTACAAGATGAATTCCGTGGCTGATTAATAATATTACGGGAAATTTAGTATCCCTCTACGTCAACTGTTAAGTATATTTGTTGAAAACCTACCAGTTGCACAAAAGAAATTTTATTTCTTTACTGGTTTCAGGGACCTAGTACCCCTCTTCAGAAGTTTAGAATTATTGCATTGCTAGCGCGCGTCGAAAATATGCAGGTATGTGCAGCATAGTACTGTAGTCATATGGATGTACATCTACAATGATCCATATGGCTACAATAGTATACTGCACACAATTGCTTATTTCCGACGTTCGATAATAATGCGATAAATCTAATCTTCTGAAGAAGGGCACTAGGTGCCTGAAACCGCTAAAGAAATAAAATATCTGGTTGCTGATTTTTTGCACAAATATTACGGGAGTTGTTAGTGATTGTACTTACAGACAGCAATACTCTGTTCATTTAAGTAGAACCGTCCTATAAACAAACGCATCATCTGTCATTGGTCGTCGGATGCATTGCTCAAGCATTAGATGTCGGAAGGCCACTGGTAATAAGCCTCTCTTATATAAAGTGATTTCACTGAATCAGGAAAAACTTCAGGAAACAGTCCCTGAGACGGTAAGGAGCAAAGAAAGCTCCACACTGTACTGGACAGTGTGGTGCAGCACGATCCTGTAGTAGCAATATTATCCTTCTTACCTCCAACGGCACGTCTCGCAACAGGGAAGGCAGCGTCAGCTGCAGGAAGTAAGGCGTTGTGGAAGGATGACTGCTCCCACAGAGGGGACACCAAAAATAACTACCCACAGGTACTGTACTGCGCTGATGGTTCGCTGCCTCTATACCACCACAACACTAGTACAGACGGAACATTCCCACTTTCCTGGTGCGTTCTCACGTGTGCTTTCAGTGACTATATCTACGCTGTTACAGATCTCTTATCTCCGCCTTCAGGTGGATGTACCTTCCTTAAAACGCAGTTTCAGCCGTTGTCTGTACCCACATTCTCTCAGGGATCGTTTCCTGCTGCTTGTCCCCTTCAGTAAAATCACCATGTGTGTTAGGCATTTTGTTGTTATTGAAACTCCGACATACGTTAAACCATCGAAAGTCTTAAGTTTCTTTCCTAATCACTGCGCGAAACGTTTAACCTGTGTACTAGTAGTTCTTGCAGAAAATGTCATTCTACACTCCGTTTCGCTGTGCTTCATCTTTTTAAACTAGCCTTATTTCATCTAAAGTATTTTAGCCTCCAAAGATAGTTTTTTGTTTTATTTTTTTCAGAACTGTTTTATTTTATTTTATTTTACTCTTCCAGTCTTCAAAGTCCTCAAGTTCTTTCTCCAAGATGACATTTCAAAAGACTCGATTTCCTTGCTATCCACTTTTTTCATTGTCCACGGCTCACATCCGTACAAACCTGTGCGAAAGATCAAAGTTCCAGCCGTTTTTATTTTGGTCAGTAATGACAGCTACCTCTAATTTAGCAACTTGCTTAATGGCACTATAACAGCTTATCCAATATCTAGCCAACTTCATTTTTCCTTAATGTGGGATCTATCTAGATTTTAAATAAATATATATATATATATCGATCCCACAAAATTTCTCCGTCTATCACCACATTAGTCTTAATTCTTGTTGGCAGAATTGTTGTTTTCTTCACATTTTTCCGTAGGTCATCTTCTTAGCTTTCTTTTTGGTACTCTGATGTTTCGATATTTCAACTGTTTGTGTATTATATTTTCTGAGGCGGATTTGGGACCAGCTTAGCATCTGCCTAAATGAGTGAAAATCTTCTAAACTCCGCTCTGAGGCTGGTCAGTGTACGAAATAAACAGTCGTTAAGCCTCCACGCGCGCTTTATCCGAGGAAGAAGAGCCGGGCTGTCGGTAGGACAGTGGACACGCACCTGATGCAGCAGAGAAAGAGGTGGCTGGATCTCTATGTTGCTGAGCTTCAAGAAAGAAACTTTCAGCCCTTAATTTCCCGTCAACGACGAAGTCATTACAGGCAGAGCTCAATCTCGAATTGGACATGGATGGAGAGGAAATATCTAGCGTTGTTTTCCGAAGAAATGACACGACATTGTGTTTAAGCGATTTAAGTAAACTAAGAGAAACCTAGTTTTCGATGACCAGTTGGGAATTTGAATCCCACGCCTCCCGAATGCAATGTCTTAACTGTTGCGCCATGTCTTTCTTTGAGGACTGGAAACAGGACGGCGAGCTCGCTCTCCTCGCTATTACAACCAGTAGCAACCCACATACAGCTGACATCTAGCGTCTCCCGCGTTGGACGATTCTTCGGAGCCTTCCGAATACTCACAACACTACCTCTATTTCATCAGTTTGCACGAATTTACGCTCATCGACACCAGCGAGCATGTCTTCAGTGTTTACCAAACCTGTGAGATGTTCCAAGCAAAAACCAACACTTTCAAGAAGTCCAATAACATGTTGTGGGTCCAGTGTTTTCAACTTCAGGTTCCTTCTCTGTCTACATTGTGGTGCTGTAAGCCGTTGTCTTCACTGCTCTTCATCGGATCGCCTTGTAGACTGTACATATTAATCGATACCAAGTTCTGAGTACACCCCGTACAGTCTCTTGTACAGTCCGACTCTCAATACGTGCATTGTGGCTTAAGGAACAAAATGGGAATCTACATAACATCAGTCAGCTTTGTTTCTAGACTGTAGATTCCTAGCAAACAGAAAGCACGTCGTTCTTAACAGGAAAAAATCTTCAGACATGAAAGTAACGTAGGGCGTACCCCGAGGGAGTGATGTACGACCATTGTTGTTCACAATACAAATACCATAGTGGATAACTATGGAAGCTCCATGAGAATGATTGCAGGTGATGCTGTTCTGTGATGAGAAGTCACAACACTCTAAAATTGTAGTGAAATGCAGAGCTGCAGTGGCCGACGCTTGGTGAGGGGATTGGCAGTTGTCACTCAACGTAGACGTATGTAATGTATTGCGCTTAGTCAGACAGAAATACCAGTTATTATAGTTACACCACTGCCGAAGAATCTTTGGAAACAGTCACAGCCGGCCGGGGTGGCCGAGTGGTTCTAGGCGCTACAGTCTGGAACCGCGCGACCGCTACAGTCGCAGGTTCGAATCCTGCCTCTGGCATGGATGTGTGTGATGTCCTTAGGTTAGTTAGGTTTAAGTAGTTCTAAGTTCTAGGACACTCATGACCTTAGAAGTTAAGTCCCATAGTGCTCAGAGCCATTTGAACCATTTGAAACAGTCACATTCATATCCGGAAAAACTACGACATAAAACTACAAATAGAAAACTTATGAAAGTTCATCATTCTTGTGGATATGGGACAGCTGCTGACAATATAAATAATGAAAGTGGAATATCACAGCTGTATTTTCAAAGTATTTATTGTTCAGACGACTGGTTTGAAATCTACGTTTGCGTCTTTCCAGGTAGGAAAGACAGAGCCAGACAGATTCGTAGGAAGAATCCAGAAGAAGTACGATCCACCCACGAAGAAGATACCATTGTTCGACAAGTACTTCAGTATTCCTCTCCAACCTGAGCCCCTTATCGGACATAATTAACGAATGAAGTAGAGAAGGTACAAAGAAGAGCAGTGCGCTTCATGACAGTTTGGTATATGCAAGAGTCTCGGAGATATAGCCTGCACAGGACACAGTGACAGATGTGTGACCAGTTTTAGTCCAAAACGCTGAGCGAGTTCATTTTAGGAGGGGAGGCCGACAATTGTTCTCCACCTTTCGGATCACCGATGATAGAATCGAGGAGCACGATCTGCGCGATCTTTCTCAAATGATTTTACAGATACTATTCGCTAAAAAAAAATCATTTTTGCTTTACTTACAGCTTTATATGTCAAGTTCACGATGATGTGCCCATCATCTCGTTAATGGTCACAGTTATTGTGATATTTGCGTGACAGCAAGATACTGGGCGTGATTCGGAAATGTTTGCAATGAAAATTAGGGGTCGCTATGATTTTGTGTTTGGTGCATATTGCATAATATGTTGTTGTGTATGAAATTTACCTAATATATTGAATTTTTCTTTAGACTTGGGAAGGGATACCTATCTGACACCAATCTCGAGAAAACTGATCTGATGTAGCACACCCATTTGCGATCGCGAAGCGCCAGCGATAAAGCCAGAGTGAAACATCCACAATATTGCTCATGTTTCATAGGCGGTTTGAGATATCGAAATGAGATTTTGGCAAATGATAGCACGCAAAGAGAAGAGTATTTTGCCACATGGTTATTAGGCAAAACTTCATTATCTGCCGTGTTATTCCACTAACTACAGACTCTTCCGATGAGAAACTGTAATTTTTAAGGGCAATCGATAGCTGGTGAAAAGAGAAATGCCACAGGTTTTGGAACAACGTAAGTGAAGTCATTACACATTTCTTTTGTACTGAGGATGTACTTTTTCATAACAGATTGAGCTTATTTTTCCTCAGTTCCTCACTTAATAAACCACTGTTTCAGACTTCTCTCGCAGCTGCGTTAGTGAAGTGAGACAGTGTAAACTCCGCTAAGTTTTGGCTAATTAACATCACAACCATCCGTAAATTCGCGTCTTGAACGAAATGGCCCTGCTTCACCCACTAACGATCACAAATATTATTCAGACGCAACAGCGAACAGACCAAGCACAATGTACGAAGACGCGAGTTCAATGACCTCGGCCAACCTCATGCAGCCTATCTCCCAAGCATAGACGGATATTGCAACATTACTCACTCACATACAACACAAAATCAAATCATTCCTCAGCTTGGTTAGGGAATAATCAAGGCTTTCGTTGCGCAGTGAAGAATGCCAAACGAAAACAACACACGACACCCAAAATTCTGTAACTGGAACGCTAACGGACTCAAGCAAAAGCAAACGGAACTCAACGAATTTAACGCTCGACGTCGACTCGATATATTAGCAGCAACAGAGACGCACGTTACTCCGACGACGACCTTTAGACTCCGCAATATACATGCATATATAACAGACCGACAAGACAGAAGAGGAGGCTGAACCGCCATTTTCATGAAAAGAAACATCATACACCATCTTGAAACACTTCTACCACTCCAGTCATTAGAAGCAACCGCCGTCACCGTTCACACCGCCATAGGAAATATAACAATAATCGCAGCTTACATCAGTCCCAATAAACACCTAATCAAAGAAGACCTCACAACAATTTTTCACCGTTTCCCGAAGATTTTAATGACAAGAGATCTCAACGCTAAGCATGAATCCTGGAATTCCATCAAGACGAACAGAAAAAGACGACAACTATATGACGCACAAGCCGAACTCGAATGTACAATCAGCGCTCCACATCAACCTACAAGAATTCAAAACGTTCAAAACCAACTTCCAGATGTCCCTGACTTTGCCTTAATCAAGAATATAAATCCAAATTTACAGCTACGAACCATCAATGACCTGTCATCCGATCATCGACCCGTCCTCGGCCTCATCCAACGAGCAGCTCTACAAATTCCACTTACACAACAAATACAAATCGACTGGGACCAATACAGCAGAGATTTATCAAACAACATCCGCCCGACAGTGAATATAGACAGTAAAAACAGAATCAATATTGCGACAGAATCTCTCATCAAGAAAATTAAAACAGCCGCAAAAAAAGCATCCACAATACACACAAACCCGAAATATACCGCGACACCTTCCCACCACAACTACAAGAACTCAAAATACAACGCAACAGACACAGAAGACGCTGGCAGCAGTTCCATAACCCCCGTGACAAACAAGAAATGAAAAGATTGTCAAGAGAACTACACCGACGCGTAATAGAATGGCGGCAACAATTGTGGGAAGACAAAATGGCAGATTTCCTACTACAAACATGTGACGAATGGAAAACTGTCAAAAACATCAGAAAGCAGCCGATACCACATACAGCAATAAACGGACCAGTCGGATTATTTGACGCACTAGAAAAAACTGAATTATTTGCCGACGAGTACAATATCCAAATGTCTCTACCACACAATAAACAAGAAAACCCACATAATGGAGACAACGAAGCTGACAGAATCCGACAAGTTCTACAACAGTTCCGACATACTCTGTCAATAGAAAGACCTCTACTCACTACACCAACAGAAGTAAAGAAGATAACAGCGAAAACAAAAAATACAGCACCAGGCACCGATCAAATATCCGACACTCACCTAAAACATCTACCACGTAAAGCAATATTTCTTCTAACAAGGATAATTAACAGCTGTCTACTATTCGAATACTTTCCAGACAATTGGAAAACTGCAAAAATTGTACCAATCCAAAAACCGGGCAAAAACCCTGCAGAAGCTGTAAATCACAGACCAATCAGTTTACTTCCGACACTCGACAAAATACCCGAAAGAATCATCTTAAAACGCCTACAGCTATGCCTCATCGAACGTAATATCATGCACCCAGAACAATTCGGTTTTACCTCAAAATTATCAGCAGAGCTACAACTAATCCGCGTTACAGAACACATCCAGCATAATTTCAACCTTAGTAAATCTACAACAGCCGTCTTTTTCGACATTTCAAAAGCATACGACAAAGTATGGAAAGAAAATATAACAGTTAAACTACACCAGACCACACCGATTCCAGATTGTTACGTAAAAATCATTGACAGCTTTCTACAAAATAGACAATTCTTCGTTACTATACAAGGGAAAAGATCAACTACAAAAGTACCTGAAGCCGGAATCCCGCAAGGTTCGGTCATATCGCCAGTACTATATAATCTCTATATCAACGATCTACCTACGCTACCACACGTAACCCTAAGCCTATATGCAGACGACATGGACTTCCTGACATCCGGACGAAACATCGACGTAATTACAACAAGAGCACAACGACAAATCGACATTATAGAAGAATGGGCAAAACAGAACAAAATCGCTTTTAACGCCACTAAAACAGCAGCAGTATTTTTTACGAAGAAGAGATTACCAAGACTAAGAACACAATTACAGGTCGCAGATCAACCCATACCATGGAGCTCCAACATAAAATATTTGGGAATACATTTGGACAGATCTCTAACATTCAAAGAAAACACAACACAAAGAAAAAGAACCGCACAAAAAATGATGAATATGCTCATTCCGTTTTTCAAAAGCAAAGAGTTGAACTCGAAAACAAAACTACAATTATACAAGTCTACGATCCAGCCAGCAATACTATACGGAGCGGCAGCATGGGGCACTACATGTCGAACTAACATTAAGCAGCTACAGATTCTTCAAAATACATGCCTGAGGTGGTCCCTCGCAGTACCTCGCTGGACGAGGGTAGCAGAAATGCACGCACAGTTACAAGAGAAGACAATTGCAGAAAAAATCCAAGATCACGCACAAAAAATATTCCGAAAAATTCACATATGATGAGAATCTACCCCTCAACTCAGAACCGTTGCAACAATAGTACCCCAACCATGGCACACGTACAAAGTACCTAAATCAATAGTTCCAGGATAATTTAAGAACAAAATAACTCAAATAGACAATTAACCTCAATATCAAGACCATCAATTGGAACAAGAACTTCAAGAAATCAAGCGCTAAAATTTCCTAGACAAGAAAATATGGAAAAATTAAAATTCCTACGTTAACAAGAAAGGACAAAATTCCAGAAGAACAAAGGACCCCAAAGAGAGAGTCCAGTTCCTTCTGGATGTTTTTAAAATAAAGTTATCAAAAACTTACCCTATCCTAAACACACAAAAACAAGTAGACACCGTCGAAGGCGGGTACACTTGGGACAACACACGACAAAAAAAAAAGAAAAATGGCAAATTAAGAGCAAATTTTAACACAACAAGAAGAGAAATGTGTAAGTTCAACTCAAAATTCGCTACTTGTGACATTTTCTGAGAGTTACAAACGGTTTACAGGCTAGGCGAAAATACAACGCTGCATTTCTAGCGAAATTCTTTTTACATACTAACCAAAGCAGAAGTGACAGATCTTTTTCAATGGTCACCATGCAAGTGTGGGCGTGACGTCGCCCCACTTGATATTTACAAAGAATAGTGAGTGTCGGCTTCAGGCGCTTCCCCTACAGCGCTCCGCATTTCCCTACGGCACCTGCCCGCAGCCCCCACCACTACCACTCTCCCCATGCGTTCCCTGCCGTCTCCGCATCTGCCGGCTACTGTATTCTGGGCGCACTATACATTCACATCAACCAGTATTTTGCTTCCACCTACGTATATCAAGCAAAAAAAGTGAAGGTCAAATCAGAGAGATTCGAGCTCACACACAGGCTTACCAACAGTCGCTCTTCCCACACACCATTCTACTCCAGTCAACAAAGACCAAAAAAAGGGCGAATAGTGGAAAAACTTCGTGTGGTCGCAAATTTTTGTACAGTTGTTGGAGGGGGGGGGGGGCGAGTGCAGTGAACAAAGTACTAAAAATCGCTACTTATTAATTATGAGCGGTGAAGTGGGGAAGCGTTTAAAGGTCACTTTCTTACGCCTTTCTTTAATAACTCGAAAACCGCGGCCTCTAGAAAAAATGTATCCCACTGATACCCACCCATAATGTTATTGCACTTGACCTCTCGCAGCCGTTATCGGAAATACGCGGTGACCTTGCTGTAAATAAAAACCATATTCATTCTTTCGACTGTGCTACTGCGGAAATTCGACCAGCTTCAGGAGCACGTTATGTGATTGTTAGAACAGCAGGGCACATTCTGATAGGCTCCAAGCGCACAGGTAAAACATATGAGTCGAACGAAGCGCCGTCACTCCCAGGTGCAATAATATTGTGGTCGACTAGTACAAAATTAAACTAAATTAAATTTCCTTACAAAAAAGGTCCTATTCGTTTTTTTCTCTAGGTCTAACCGTTTCAGCGTTGCAGTCATGGAAATATCTCGGCTTATTACAAAATAAAATTAATGTTTATTGTTAAAAGAATTATGCTAAGAAGAAAAATGAAATTTTTCCATCACATCCAAGTACAGTACAATCGTATTAAGGGATAAACTGCATACCGAGGATGTACAGGATGTAGAGGGCGGGAGGGGAAGGTCGAAGCGCGAGGTAAGGTAGGTCGCTTGATTTGGTCATGTGCTCGTGGACTCCCTCTTTCATAGGTCTGCAAACTGAAGAGGGAGCAGGTGATTCCCCACTCTGTCTAACCCACCCCCTCACATGAAGTGATTACAGTGTGTTTCACAAAGTTATACCGACACTCCGCAGTGTGCTTTTTGAATCACTGACGACACAGTGCGCAGATATATCACGGAGTGTTTAAGGTAGCTTGCAGGATGTAGAAACGCACTTACGTTAGCAGGTTACGTACTGCCGCTTTTGCCACTACACATAAATGTCTGGGAAGCCTATTCACAACGTGTCTGATAAAAGCGCAGTCGTGTCTCCGTGCTCTCATGCAACGGCCGAGCGTTTATCTTGAGTGAAGAGCTTCTCTGAACTGTAAACTCATCCCGAACGCAAGGTAAACTCGAGATAGCCCGTTCGGTCGATGACGCACTGACTCATGACTTCAGCGTCCCATCCTTGTACGACGTCACGCAACGTGACACGAGGCAACGAACGGCGGAGGTTGCGAAGGGTTCAGCACAAACTTCCTTCCATCACAGCTCTGCGTTACGGCTTGCAATTAATACAGTGGCGTGTTGCAGTGTGTGGCACTGCAATGTTGTTCCTTGCGATAAGTTGGGCACAGGTGAGGTGTCGTCACACCTCATCAGCAATTTACCACGTTATTCAAAAAGAAAGGAAATCCCGACCAAAAAAGTACAATGTACAACTATATTCTGCAAACCACTGTGGCGTTCATGGAACACAGTTTAACCTATTGTACCACTTATTGATGCGTCTTCCCATCTCAGCAGCTCACGGAGCGCGGGAAGAATGATTGCTTAGATGCTTGTACGCGCACTGAATGTGACTGTTGTTAAACCTCGCTTGTTCATTTTTCAAAAAACTGAGTTACATCTGATTTTGTACTTAAAACATTTAAACCAATCACGATACAGAGAAAATCCGTATGATGTGGTCTCCTCTATGTTGTTAAGCAGCCATGGTATGACCTAAATCGAAGAGAAACACCTACGTGTCCAAAAGATATGGGCTTTTTCAAAATTCTATGTTGTCAGCACTGTTTTAAACAGAGAGTATAATCGATATAGGACTGTTAATGAAAAGAAAATGCATGATCTAAGGCGATTTCTGCCATTCCTACCAAAAGAAGAAACCATCCACAATTTCTACACTGGCATGTATAACTGGCTAAAGAATGAACCATAAGTGGCGTGTAATTCCAAAAAGAATGGAAAATAGGTGTAATCTGTTTCATTTTTGTCCGTATTAGCAATAAAGTATGAGTTTGGAATTTTTGGAAATTTGTGGTAAGGTTCTATGGGACCAAACTGCAGACGTCATCGGTCCATAGGCTTACACACTAATTAAACTAATTTACGCTAAGGACAACACACACACACACACCCATGCCCGAGGGAGGACTCGAACCTCCGACGCGAGGAGCATCGCGAACCGTGCAAGGCGCCTCACACCGCGCGGCTACCCCGCTGGGCAGTATAAGTTAAGTAATGATTTATGCTTATTTGTTACAAAATATTGAGAAAGCCCACATGTTCATAAAATAAATATTAATTTCTCGATTTGTATGGCCATATCGTCCGTAGTTGCTTTACAATTCCTGAGGGTACTTTTGTTCCGTCGTTACAACTACAAGAAAATGCGTGCTTTTCCCATTAGACGCGTTTCGCTTTGTTGCGATAAAGTATCATCAGTGGTCTGTAATTAGAAATATTTACAATTTTATTTGTATTTAAGATCTAAAAAAAATTCGTTAACAATTTGTTGGTTTTTCACTTATGGTAATTTCTGCTTTGTTTCTCGGCTACATCGGTAATTCCGTCTTTTCGTCGTTACACACTGATACTTGTAGTCTAATTTTCCGCTGCTTTGTAGAACTATGCATTTTTTTTTTTTTACTTTTTACACAGCACTTTTTTCGTACACCACCATTTACTGTTTATCTGTATATTATTAAGCGTAGACCTATCCTCAACTTAACTCGTCCGGTGCTAATTAGGCTGAGTTAAAAATCTCAGTCTACGATACAATTAAGCTACTATTGAGCATACGTCTTCATTACGCTTCGTGCCCATACACTTGCTACAGCCCGGTATTTTTATTAGTTGACTGATTCCAGTTGCGCCTCACTGGTATTGTAGTTATAAGATACTACGCACAATTTTACATTTCTGGACATTTAAAGCGAGTTTCCAATTTCGGTATCACTTCGAAATCTTTATCAAGACATACGCAGTTAACTTCGTATTGTACGCTCGTAAAATGGTTGAGATAGACCAACATTCAGTGACATCAGCAGTTCATGTCCAGCTGGAAACCGATTGTCATTAATAAAGCCCAAATTTCCAAGCACAATATAATAGTAAAATAAGCAAGCAAATAAGTAGAAAGTAAGCGCCAGAATAAGCGAAAATGAATACACAAATCTGCACAGAACTCTTACCCTATTGAGGGCTGTTACAGCACACATAACGGTCATCCTGAGATTTTCTTGTGTAAAACTCCTGTCAGTGAAGAATGATTTGTACAGTGAAAATGTTCTTTCGACGTTGCATTACGTCACAGGTAGAAGTGAAAAGCAACGCAGTTCTTCTGTTGCTCCCTCTTCAACATTTGCTTCATCACCAGAAATCTTTTAAAATGTCTTGTAGCGGTAACTGTTCTCTAGCTCCTGATACAGTTTCTCGAACGCAAGTTTTGCTACCCAGTGTCTTTCTGATGATAGAGAAAGACAATGTTCCAGTTGCTTTAAGATATTAGGTATTTTGGAGAAACAATTATGGATGTACTGTATCTTTTGCTGGATGCCGGTTTTAGCAAAACACTCTTGCGTTGTGGCAATATTGACTGCATTTTTTGCAGTTAGGAAAGTGCAAACATTTTTCACTTCAGTGAAATGTTCCGCACAGAGTTACGCAGTCTGTAACCACGTTCCCCATAGTGTTTAATACTGTTTGAGATGGTAAAGCCGGATTTGGAAGGAGTTCACCGAATTTTTGAATTCTGATCGATGATTTGACATAAAGTTTTTTCACACTAGGAACAATAGGATCCACGTCGTTATGCTGCCTTCAGACATTTTCAGCTACAGGATTTAAATCGTGAGAAAGGCACGTCAGGTGAACTGATTTACAATAAAGAACTTTTAATTCAGTTCCTGATTTGGCGATATATGGAGCAAAATCTCTGAGAAATAGCATTACACTGTCATACTGTATCCCTGCTGGCGGCAAGAAAGTTAACTAGTCACTGCAAAATTGGTCAAAGGTGGAATGATTTAATCGTCGAGAATTTACATATTAAGAAGAAATTATTTGCTCCCTTCTTTCAAAGTACCAATTAGTGCACCATATTTGTAATGCATCTGTGGTGTCGTCAATAGCAATCCATATGTTTCCACGCTTCGGTTTATTCAGAATAATACTAATTACTTTTTGAAAACATTGTAGTATATAGTTTCTGCGCAATCAAGATTCGTCCGACACACTTTTGGTTGTGTGTTTTTCTAAAAGCACGCGAAGTTGCACATTACTCAATTTCTACAACGGAATGTCGGAACCCACAAATGTTAAGCAAAAGTCTTTGAAAAATGTGTGACTACAACTCGACTGCTCTTCAACATTGCTTTTAGTCAGTTGCTGATTTAACTTCCATTTATTCTTACACCTCTCATTATGTCGCGCTGTATTAACGTGCTGCACAATGATACATTTTTTCTTCGCAGAAACACACCAATAAAAATAAGATACTGCCGTCTTCAGTGAAAATGTTTCTTCGAAATCTGTTTAAGCATTTGAGCCGGCCGTGGTGGCCGAGCGGTTCTTGGCACTTCAGTCCGGAACCGCGCGACTACTACGGTCGCAGGGTTCGAATCCTGCCTCGGGCACGGATGTGTGTGATGTCGTTGGGTTAGTTAGGTTTAAGTAGTTCTGTTCTAGGGGACGGATGACCTCAGATGGTAAGTCCCATAGTATTCAGAGCCATTTTTTGTTTAAGCATTTGTGTAGGAATGCTGAGAGGTTTGTTTTTGGTGGCATTCCTAGTTACTACAGCGACGAATAGTGCACACTTAAACTAACGTACGTTGCACAGTATACTGCAGCTTGCAACTCGGGAATGCACCGTCCATGCCAGTGGCATCATTCCGATGCGATAACTGACTGATTGAGTGATGACTCATCTGCTCAGTCGCAGCAAGTTTTTCTCCTTGTAATAGTATTTCACAACATCCTCGATATACCGTAGCATTGCTTTCTTAAGCAATCGACTGAAATTAATTTTTGTAAACCAATTGTAATATTGCTACATGAATTTGCTATGCCGAAATCGGGTGCTAATAGTAGAATAAAAGCGGGTTAAAAGCTGTGAGCTGTCTGGGGAGAAGTTAACCGTTAATTACTGCGCAACTGTTTCACCAGGTAACTAGTCTAAGTTTACCAAATTCCCAAACAGACTAACATTGATTATAATCTTTTACAGTCATACAACAACCGGTAATATATCTATATATAAAAAGGAGAATTTAAATAAAAAGAAAGAAATCAGTTTATATTTGGAAATTTATTTTAAGATTGTTCATTGAAATTTCAGCATATTATACGTGAGTTATAACTGAGCTGGTGCCTTGTCTAAGGATTGTAAAAATGTGAGATTTTAATCTTACGGAACACATCAAATATGGAGCCAAGATTGCGAGACTGCATACAACCCTGCATTCACAAAACAACACCCAAACAACGTTGAAACATAAGCAAGGAGAAATTAACCACAACCAACAGATTCAATTTTCACCCAAAGAAATTACGTTCGTAACACAATCCTGTCCGTCATGTAATTACCACACACTGGTATACTAAATTCATATTAACTCTTTGTAAAATCTTTCCAAAAGGAATAGCTGAAGGCTACTTTGATGATTACACCACATGCTCCACGTGGTCAACTTGGTTTACAGAAAGCGTATAACTCCACAGTAATTTTGATAATTAAAATAAATTCGATCGAAAAGCAATTGACAAAAGAAAAACCTTGAACTGGTTACTAACGTCTTACTATTAACCTGATGGGTCAAACAGTTATATAAGCACGTGGTACTGGTCTCGCAAAGTACACTCCACGTGGGTTGAACATAAAGAAAAGCATAAAGAAAAGTTGCTATATTGTAAAATATTGTCAAGACGAGACGTTATAATCACACAAGCATTCACATTTAAGATTGATGAACTTAGTTAGAGTTACTGATCAACACATGGTTCCACTTTACTCACAAAGTAATAACAAAGCAACAACCGGAAAATAATATGAACTTCACACGAGAATTACACTACGCTGCAATTTAAGATAGATATTTTAGAGCTAAACCCGAAATAAAGATGATTAAATTTTCAGTTAGGCTGAACTTAACAAATCCATTGTCCTACGGACTTAGCAGACACGCGCTTAGCCGGAGATCTTACCACTTCAGACGCTTGCCACGGTCCCACAGCAACTGCCTACTGCCGACCGTGCTTCCTGAGGGTGGCTCACAAAGACAAACGGAAGTGGCCAGAGGGGCAGCTTCCTATACCAACATGACAACGGACGGACAGAACCATACTAAGGATAGAAACCTCTTTGCTTTTAGGAAGCGTAGCTACCTGTTCCGACGTTGGTCCTACTGTTCTCTAGCAGACAGGCTTGTCTGCTACCCTCAAGCATGCAACTACAAATACATTTGCTCATACAGAAGGGAAGGGGGATGACAGTATCTTATCATATACAGTATATAAAAGAAAGCGGATGTAGGTTCCGTATGAGACTGTGTGACATGAATTACATATAAACTGTGTTTTAAAGTGTAGTAGTGTGACAGATCGTTCTTGTTTATGTGTAAAAGTAACACGTTCCACTACTCAGTCTCCTCCCAGATAGTCAGAAACGCCACAGTAAATTTAGAAGAGGAATTTATTCCATAAATGACAACAGATTTAAGAAATCAAACATGAAAGGAATCCAACAGAGACCTTTCATAACCCCAACGCTCGGGGAAAAGACTGTGCAGGGAATTTTCTGGCCATGCTAGGACATTCCCAAGCAGGCTTCTCACACCCTACTTAAACCAATAGTGTAAAGAAAAGGCAAAAGGTCACCAGCTACTTGCTAAAACACAATAATTTCAACAAATCTTTAAAATCTACTAATTTCAAACAAAAAAAAAACACAATCTGTGACACCTATTTAAAAGATAGTGGAGACCTAATTCGGTCAGCAAGTAAAAACAATGGTTCCTGTGTCATTAATATGAAAACAATTTCTGGTTGTTACCCTTATGGAGTTCACCAGTATTTGCTCATTGCAAGAGCCAACTGATCACAGGCAAATTTATGACTGTTTATTAACGAGCAAAATTTATGAAAATAGCAAAGGTGCCACAGCAATTAAAAAAGAACATGAAATAACATCAGTATTATAAAGCAGAACATTACAATGCACAATCTGCAAAAGCAAAAAAATGATAAGAGAAAAAACATGTTTTACAAAGTGGTTATCAAAAAAAAATTCTATATCTTATAAAACTAATAATTTGTAGAATTAACATAACTATGTGGCATTAATTTAATCACTCTACTATATTTCAGTTAGTTAGCAAACAATGAGCACTGTGTCATTATACTGAAAATACAATTAATTATGTGATTGTTACCCTTAAGGGGTTCCTCACTATAAATATGCCCCATGCAAAGGCTAATCGATCACAGTCCAATGAGAATGAATAGCAATCTGACTGATAAACGAAGCAATGCCACATGAATGAATTTACGAAACAAAATAACACAAATCTAATACATCACACAAGAACAAACATTGATCAATAAAACAGTACAATAGTCAATATCTAATAAAAAACACCAATAAATAAAACACCTGCAAAATACAAGAGTCAAAGTCTAAAATAAACAATAAATAGAACACCTGCAAAATACGAGAGTCAAAGTCTAAAAAAAATTAATAAATAGAACACCTGCAAAATACGAGAGTCAAAGTCTAAAAAAAATTAATAAATAGAACACCTGCAAAATACAAGAGTCAGTCTAGTAAACACCAATAAATCGAATCCCTGCAAAACACACGAGTCAAAGTTTCTGTGACAGAAACAGACGTATATGCATTGAACTAAGAACCGTATAATCACTGTTCACTGATACACTCATTAGTTCCACTGTTCCGAGGCACAATATAAGGGGAGGGGAAGGGGGTGCGTCGCCGCAGCTGTCAGTAGGGATTTTTGTCCATCTGTTGCGTGCAATCCCGCCGTCTCTGCCCTCTCATGAAGTTTCTCTTGGTGGTCTGTGTCACGTACATCTCGATTTGGTTCCATGTTTGTGTTGACAAATTCGTGCGGTATCCTCGACTGACACGCCAGGTTGATATTCCTGGGCAAGGATGGCACTTAGTGGCTCTTCTTTTGTGCCACCCTTAGCGACCAGAGAACATCGAACCATGATTTACTGTCGCTTGACAGTAGGCATCCATCAGGAAATGTTGATAGGCGTCGTTGAAGTCTGCCAGTTTCTCTGGACAGTACCTGTCAAAAGGCTCCACGCCCCTTGTGTTGTTTCTCCGCGGCCGTCTCGTCACGGTCGCGTGCATGTGGTGCGTTGCCAGCAGATGGATTTCCGCGCGGTGGACCGCTCGCCCATCTCAGGTCGTCGCCTTCAGGAAGGGTCGCACGGGGCGGCCGCCAATTAGCTCCAGGTGCAAGGGAAAGTGTTTGCCGCATGCCCTTCTTTTGTGGTCGACCGCGCTCCCAAAGTGCCCCGGTTGACAGCGTCCCCCGCTGGGAAACCCGCCAGTTTACAACTAGTCCGGCTGCTCCCGCTGTCTCGTAAGAGTTTAGCCGGTTCGCTTTCACGTTCTCAACTGCATTCACAGAAAATTTTTTTATCGTAGTTATGTGATTACACAATGTCATACATAATACCACTTAGTATTGTCTTTCACAATTTTTAAGAACAAACGTGAGACTTAATTTTTTTTTTAAATTAGATGAATCGACAATATAAAATAAAATTTAAGTGACTTGACAATGTAAAAGAATAAAAATGAAATGACTTTACAATGTAAAAAAAATAAGAATTAAATGAACTGACAATATAATATTTAAATCCACATCACTAATGTGGTTCACTTACGTTTTAATAAATCAAATGCTACTTATTAATTCACTAAAATGAATAGCATTATGCCTGGTACAAGTATAGGTCAGGACAGCATAGGGTTCACATGTTATTTACACGCACATACATGCACACCTGTTGTCTATTCTACAAACTAACTACCCATAAACATGCATTACTCAATATTCTACTTCTATCCACTACTAGTTAAGCCAATAAGCTACTTCAATGCTATTTCAACACCGTGTATATACCACTACAACATTGTTCTAATTCGTCCTCTTCTTGACGCTCGCGGCATACGTCTTGTCACATGATAAATATGGAGAAACTTTCCTTAAACATACACAGTAAAAAGAACAATGGTTATTTACACACCAAAACATTTATACCAGTTCGCACACCTGAAAAGAGACTCGCAATTATACATTTATCATACTCATATTCACACATAAAACAGTAAGAAAATTTCATCTAAAATTACGTTACCACAAGAATTAATCACACAGATGGCTCTGAGAACGGTAAAAATGTCTGCACTATACAGGTTATACTACATTTTCTTACCCATTTTGCTGCGATTTCGTTCCTTCTTTAAGTTACCTCTCGCTTCCAAATCAGTCATTTCGCCTGTGGTGGTTATTCTGGATTCATTTCTCATGAATGGCAAAATTGTGGTCACCTCTATTCTGTAAAACAGTATCATCTTAACATATTGAACTTACAACAGACACAAAAGATCCGAATCCTCCTGCAGTTTAAATGACAAATGTTTTGCTTCATCCTTATTACCTTAAACCAAGCTTTCCTTCGGTCCCATAATCGAAATTATTTAATCATCCTCTACCTTCAAGAGGGAAATTTCCTCAGTACACATCATATAGGCTGCAGTGCATCCCGCACCAGCGAAAACAGTAAGCTGTAATGCTTACAGCATCAGCAAAACACATAAACGTCGCTTTTCTAGGACAAGTATTAACGCAGAATAATTTTTTTAGGCTTTGGCTCAACATCAATCAAGAGTACAGAAAGGATCCATATTCCTGTTCCATTCTCCATTTGCTGGAAAACTGCTCGTATTTGACTGCCACAATAATATTTCAGGGCGACGTAAATTACACAAACCACAATTCTTCTTTCACCTTGAAGGGAATCAATCTACTTACGAAATCCACAGACAGCACTTTCCGTACTCAGCTATAAAGAACAAAAAAGACATATATCATCAATATTAACATATCATCGCATATTGGGAAGCCAATGGTTAAACAATCGTATTATCGCGTCCTGTTTTCAAGATTCCAGATTTACTCATTCCTTTCTCAGAGTTCTCCTGTCTTAAAATATTCATACAGCACGCATACTATAGTAAGAGATCCTCATTTATACTGACAGATATAGAATAGTAATAGATAGATAGTAGTACTGAAAGTAGAAAATCGGAAACAAGGCTACTAACAGCTGGGGACCTGGGTTTGCCAGACCCATAATACCCACAGATCGGATATTCCCCTGAGTTTTGCATTAATTCAACACAGATCTTGCTTCTCTCAGGAGCGGCTCTTTTCAATTTACACACACAAAAAAAACAGCATTTCACTCGTTCACAAGGAAACCTTTTATCTTTACGTTTGAATCAAACTAAATCCTAATTGCACAAGGAAAGAAAACAAATTAACAACATCACTTCAATCAATCACATAAAAACATCTTTATCATTAATTTTTACCAACATATTATTCAAAATGCATGTCACAAATTTAAACTAATCAATTCATTCTATTCACCGTCCTCTCTACTCCTCACTGTCCTTTCTACTCATTTGCCATGTCACTCATTTGTTCCGATTGGGCGCCTTCTGCGCTGATCGTTTGTCATTGCCGGTTTTGTTCATTTCCATTTGCTGGATTATGTCTAGGATTGGCCGGCCGAATTTCAACATCATGAGGTGCTCCCCCTACAGTCCTATTCCCACCGTGTTCACCGTGATATCGATTCTGGTTGCCGTACCTGTAGCGTTCACGATCTTGTCCACGTCCTCGATCATTTCCGTTGTTCCACCTGTGTTCGCGACTGTTACCCCAGTTTCTATACGGCCGGTCCCGATTATTGTTTCGTTCGCGTCGCGGCGACCAGTCACGCCGTTGATTAGTAATACGGCCACGACTGCGGTCGCGCTGCTGTGCCCCGTAATAACTTTGTGCCTGATTAGGCGGGCATTCTGCTGTATTATATTCCAACTCTTGGAGAAGTGTTTTAAACGTTTCCACGTCCTCTTTGCATCGTCCCGCAAGAATGACGTGCCGCAAGTGCATCGGCAATTTGGTGATGCATATCCTAATTAGTTCCGCAGGCCCGTATGGGTCGTATAAAAATTGATTTGCCTGCAGCATGTGGTCGAATAGGCGTGCAGGGCTGCCGAAACCAGACTGGTTCAAATTTGGCAGCATAATTATGCCATGTTTGACCCTGTCTTGTGCCGCTTCCGACCAATAGGCGGAGAGAAAGGCTTGTCGAAACTCCCGAGTGGAGTTGCAGTGACGCGCTGCCGACCTCATGCGACTCGCCGGTTCGCCTTCCAAATAGCCACACATATATTCTATCTTATGTGAACTTGCCCAGTCGGGGGGAAGACAAAACTCAAATTGCTCGAGCCATGCACGTGGATGTATTCCTTTTTGCGAATTTCGGAATATCTCAAACTTTCTTACTGTAAGGAAATGTTTGAAATCAAATCCCCGCATTTCCTCCTGTCGAGGCCCTTGAATGTTTCTATTTTTCTCATGTCTGCCCCTCAAATTACATTCTTCCCTGTCGTCAAAATCTCCCTCGTGGCCGGAGTCCCTCTCTGCACTGTTCGTACGGCTATTTTTAGTGCTATTGGCGAGTTCGGAATCACACGCCATGCGATTTTCCAGATGCGCCACGCGTTCTTGTAATTCGCCTGTTACAGCCTTGTGTTGCCTGTTCACTTCGAATTGTCCCTTCTGAAATCTCAGAAGCGAACGCACTTCTTCAGTCTCTGCGGCCGCTACCGGTTTAGTATTGTTCTCGCTTTCCGTCAGCTTCATCCTGACTACAATGTCCGCTAATGCCGCAATCTTATCATCTATTTGTCTCTTGTCCTCCGCCCCAGTCTGCTTCAATTGTTCTACTTGCTGTTCCAACGCGTGGATCGCTAAACAGTTGTCCGCTATTGTGTTGCTAACGGACGTGGGACAATGCGTTTCTGCCTCTTGGACCCTCGAGAGTACCTGCTGATGTTCCCTTTGGCATTCTTCCCTCAGCTCTTGGAAATTCCTAAGTAGCCGTTTTTCGCTTTCTTTAGATTCGGCATCGCGACTCCGCTTGCTCTGTTCTAAGGCTTGCAGACGATCATCGATTTGTTCAAATGTACGGCCTAATTCTTTCATAATATCACTTTTTATTTCACTTGCCAGATTGTTTATTCTTTGTGAGATATCATCGGACACTCTCTGCATCGACATGTCGACTTTATTTGTCTGCTGGATTAGTTTTTCGTCTATTTGTTCGCCTAGCTCTCGGATCGATTTTTCATATTTCTGCATCATTTGTTCCCCTAGCTCGCGGATCGATTTTTCAGATTTCTGCGTCATTTGTTCGCCTAGCTCTCGGATCGATTTTTCAGATTTCTGTGCGTTTTCTTTATTTTGTTGCAATAAGGCTTTCATGAGTTCTGCCAAATCGTTTTGGTTAGTAGGAGGCAAATTAATTTGTGGCTCTGATGTGAGCCCGTTCGTGCTGTTCTGCATTTCGTCTGAAGTATTTCCCATTGCATTTTCGGAACCGCCCGACGCGTTAACATTCGAAATCAAATTATCCCCTTGGTCCATGCTGCTTAAGTTGTCGGACCGCTTACTTTTAGTTTGGTTACGTGTCTGCATTAGTTCAATTTATACCAAGTACGCAACACACTAATCACAGTAAATGTATCCCCCAAAAATTTCGACAGTTACACGAAAGGTACCCAACCTAGTACTCACTTCTTCACACGCAAAACAAATTTTTATCTTTGATCGAAACAGTGGAATTTACAAGCGAGAAAAAAAAACCACACACACATATAAAACACACAAATATAGAAAACAAAACAACAAGACAAACAACACAACGCCGCTCAACAACGCAGTGAATCTTTAGAAAGTCTCCTCAGAAACAACGCAGAAGTTGTTTGAGCGCTGTAGGGAAAAAAAATTAAGATTATACAACGCTTGCAATCTAACGTCTCAGAGATTCCAGAGTCTAGCGGAATCACAGAACAGGGTCGCCATGTGTAATATTGCTACATGAATTTGCTATGCCGAAATCGGGTGCTAATAGTAGAATAAAAACGGGTTAAAAGCTGTGAGCTGTCTGGGGAGAAGTTAACCGTGAATTACTGCGCAACTGTTTCACCAGGTAACTAGTCTAAGTTTACCAAATTCCCAAACAGACTAACATTGATTATAATCTTTTACAGTCATACAACAACCGGTAATATATCTATATATAAAAAGGAGAATTTAAATAAAAAGAAAGAAATCAGTTTATATTTGGAAATTTATTTTAAGATTGTTCATTGAAATTTCAGCATATTATACGTGAGTTATAACTGAGCTGGTGCCTTGTTTAAGGATTGTAAAAATGTGAGATTTTAATCTTACGGAACACATCAAATATGGAGCCAAGATTGCGAGACTGCATACAACCCTGCATTCACAAAACAACACCCAAACAACGTTGAAACATAAGCAAGGAGAAATTAACCACAACCAACAGATTCAATTTTCACCCAAAGAAATTACGTTCGTAACACAATCCTGTCCGTCATGTAATTACCACACACTGGTATACTAAATTCATATTAACTCTTTGTAAAATCTTCCCAAAAGGAATAGCTGAAGGCTACTTTGATGATTACACCACATGCTCCACGTGGTCAACTTGGTTTACAGAAAGCGTATAACTCCACAGTAATTTTGATAATTAAAATAAATTCGATCGAAAAGCAATTGACAAAAGAAAAACCTTGAACTGGTTACTAACGTCTTACTATTAACCTGATGGGTCAAACAGTTATATAAGCACGTGGTACTGGTCTCGCAAAGTACACTCCACGAGGGTTGAACATAAAGAAAAGCATAAAGAAAAGTTGCTATATTGTAAAATATTGTCAAGACGAGACGTTATAATCACACAAGCATTCACATTTAAGATTGATGAACTTAGTTAGAGTTACTGATCAACACGTGGTTCCACTTTACTCACAAAGTAATAACAAAGCAACAACCGGAAAATAATATGAACTTCACACGAGAATTACACTACGCTGCAATTTAAGATAATCTTAGATATTTTAGAGCTAAACCCGAAATAAAGATGATTAAATTTTCAGTTAGGCTGAACTTAACAAATCCATTGTCCTACGGACTTAGCAGACACGCGCTTAGCCGGAGATCTTACCACTTCAGACGCTTGCCACGGTCCCACAGCAACTGCCTACTGCCGACCGTGCTTCCTGAGGGTGGCTCACAAAGACAAACGGAAGTGGCCAGAGGGGCAGCTTCCTATACCAACATGACAACGGACGGACAGAACCATACTAAGGATAGAAACCTCTTTGCTTTTAGGAAGCGTAGCTACCTGTTCCGACGTTGGTCCTACTGTTCTCTAGCAGACAGGCTTGTCTGCTACCCTCAAGCATGCAACTACAAATACATTTGCTCATTCACACTCTCACACAGAAGGGAAGGGGGATGACAGTATCTTATCATATACAGTATATAAAAGAAAGCGGATGTAGGTTCCGTATGAGACTGTGTGACATGAATTACATATAAACTGTGTTTTAAAGTGTAGTAGTGTGACAGATCGTTCTTGTTTATGTGTAAAAGTAACACGTTCCACTACTCAGTCTCCTCCCAGATAGTCAGAAACGCCACAGTAAATTTAGAAGAGGAATTTATTCCATAAATGACAACAGATTTAAGAAATCAAACATGAAAGGAATCCAACAGAGACCTTTCACAATAAAAAAAAGAATCACTGATCGATAAATCACAGTTTTCGATAAAATAAGCTGTTTTAATTAAAAATTATAAAATAAGTTCATAAAAACGTTTTCTTGCAAAATAAGCACAAACACAGTTAAAACTGCTTATCTTATTGTGTCTTACGAAGTATAACTTTTCTGAAAATTCCTAGAAGCGTAGAAAAACATTATGCATACTGCTCAGAAATCCTGGCCTTAGTCATTACCAAGTGTCTGGTCCATGATAGTAAGGATCTTCTTACGACCATTGTTCTTACGCCATGGTACGTGGAAGCGAGCGGTGCAGCAGTTCTTGAACACGCGTTGTACAGGTCGCGTTGATACGCCAGCAGATCAGGCAGCTTCATGAACGGTGTTACCATGTCCACATCCAAACACCACAGCTCCTTTACGCCTTTCTAATCAGGTTTCCGCGCCGCCCCACCTTGGTGCGCCCATTTCACACAACCGATTGGCTAATACTCACCACATCGATGCCATGAGTTACGTCAGCGATGGAGCGCCACGTGACCGCCTGGCACCAGTCCTACTGCACACCATTCCCAGCGCTCTTAAGGGTTTTGTTTTTTATCCCCTACGCCTCATATGGGCGGGGGTGGGCTGTTAGCAGTACAGTTCTCTGCTCTTCGGCCAAGCGAATTAAAAAAAAAAAAAACCCTTATATGGTACTTCTAGCCACAGGGAGAATAGAATTACAGGATTTGGTGGACACCATTGAAGCTAACGGAAAAAAATTATGGAATGAAAATTAACACAAAGAAAACAAAAGTACTGGCACTAGGAGGAAATAAAGAAATAAAAATCATGCTGAATGGAGAAATACCAGAACAGGTGCAAAATTTTAAGTATCATGGCAGCAGGATTGACACTGAGTGGAAGTGCACCACAGATTAAAACTAGGATAGCAATGGCAAAAGAGGCACTTTATAAGAAAAGGAGAATTTTCTGCAGCGGTCTGGACAGAGAACTCAGGAAGAGACTCATAAAATGTCTTGTATGGAATGTTCTTCCAAATGGCACTGAAACATGGACTTTGAGGAAGAAAGACAGAGAAAGGCTGGAGGCTTCTGAGATCTGGACATGGTGGAGGAGGGAAAGAATAAGTTGGATGGACAGAGTAAAAAATGAAGAGGTACTGAGAAGAGTGGGAGAGAAAAGACAGTTACTAGATGTAATGAAAAGAAGAAAAAGAAATTAGATTGGGTATATGGTGAGAAACAATGACAGACTGATAAAAAAAAGTTTTAGAAGGTTATAAGTTTTAGAAGATTATGTAGAAGGGAAAAGGAAGTGAGGAAGGAAGAGATTTCAGATACTGGATAACATGATGGATGGTACAATATACAGCAGCCTTAAGAAGGAAGCAATGGATCGCCGAAAATGGAGAGGCAAAGAACCTGCTAATATAGCAGATAATTGATGATGATGACTTTACAATGAGGAATACAAACAAAATTTAGGCCTGTATTCTGTTGTATAATTAAAAACCAATTACGGAAATCTAAAAATCAGAAATGTATACATTTTAAAAACACATCGCAGGAAGCTGAAATTATTCTGATAAAAACACGAAAGCACCGCACTTTCACTTAATAGTCTGAATGACCTGCACTAGGGTATGTGGTATTGCAGGAGGAGAGGGTATGGTCCATAGGGTTGAGGGATGTGGGCAAAAGATAGGGGTCTATTAGAGAGGGGAACTATGAAGATGAGAGGCACGAGTCTTCGAAGTTTTGACGTAACTTTGCATTCGAATATGCGCATGCTTTTATATATGGTCTACCTATTTTTTCAGTGTATGTAATGTATAAAGGGGAAGCGTTATTACCAACAAATATTGAAAAGCTCTTCGATTTTTTACACTTTACTGTAATAAACGCTTGGACACTTGTAGGATTTTACTACATATAATATAAAAATACACGTATATAGAATATACAGGGTGGTCCATTGATCGTGACCGGGCCAAATATCTCACGAAATGAGCGTCAAACGAATAAACTACAAAGAACGAAACTTGTCTAGCTTGAAGGGGGAAACCAGATGGCGCTATGGTTGGCCCGCTAGATGGCGCTGCCATAGGTCAAACAGATATCAACTGCATTTTTTAAAAACAGGAACCCCCATTTTTTATTACATATTCGTGTAGTACGTAAAGAAATATGAATGTTTCACTTGCACCACTTTTTTCTCTTTGTGGTAGATGACACTGTAATAGTCACAAAATATGGCTCATAATTTTAGACGAACAGTTGGTAACAGGTAGGTTTTTTAAATTAAAATACAGAAAGTAGGTACGTTTGAACATTTTATTTCGGTTGTTCCAATGTGATACATGTACCTTTGTGAACTTGTCATATCTGAGAACGCATGCTGTTACTGCGTGATTACCTGTAAATACCACATTAATGCAATAAACGCTCGAAATGATGTCCGTCAACTTCAATGCATTTGGCAATAAGTACAACGACATTCCTCTCAACAGCGAGTAGTTCGCCTTCCGTAATGTTCGCACATGCATTGACAATGCGCTGACGCATGTTGTCAGGCGGTGTCGGTGGATCACGATAGCAAATATCCTTCAACTTTCCCCACGGAAAGAAATCCGGGGACGTCAGATCCGGTGAACGTACGGGCCATGGTATGGTGCTTCGACGACCAATCCACCTGTCGTGAAATATGCTATTCAATACCGCTTCAACCGCATTCGGGCTATGTGCCGGACATCCATCATGTTGGAAGTACATCACCATTCTGTCAGGCAGTGAAACATCTTGTAGTAACATCGGTAGAACATTACGTAGGAAATCAGCATACATTGCACCATTTACATTCCCATCGATAAAATGGGAGCCAATTATTCTTCCTCCCATATTGCCGCATCATACATTAACCCGCCAACGTCGCTAATGTTCCACTTGTCGCAGCCAACGTGGATTTTCCGTTGCCCAATAGAGCATACTATGCCAGTTTACGTTACCGCTGCTGGTGAATGACGCTTCGTCGCTAAATAGAACGCGTGCAAAAAATCTGTCATCGTCCCGTAATTTCTCTTTGACCAGAGGCAGAACTGTACACGGCTTCAGAGTCGTCGCCATGCAATTCCTGGTGCATAGAAATACGGCACAGGTGCAATCGATGTTGATGTAGCATTCTCAACACCGACGTTTTTGAGGTTCCCGATTCTCACGCAATTTGTCTGCTACTGATGTGCGGATTAGCCGCGACAGCAGCTGAAACACCTACTTGGGAGTCATCATTTGTTGCAGTTCGTGGTTGATGTTTTACATGTGGCTCAACACTTCCTGTTTCCTTAAATAGCGTAACTCTATCAGGCGAACGGTCCGGACACTTGGGTTATGTCGTCCAGTATACCGAACAGCATACACAGCACACGCCCGTTGGACATTTTGATCACAATAGCCATACATCAACACGATATCGGCCTTTTCTGCAATTGGTAAACGATCCATTTTAACACCGGTAATGTATCACGAAGCAAATACCGACCGCACTGCTGGAATGTTACGTGATACCACGTACTTATACGTTTGTGACTATTACAGCGCCATCTATTACAAAGCGAAAAAAAAGTGGTCCAACTAAAACATTCATATTTCTTTACGTACTACACGAAAATGTAATAAAAAATGGTGGTCCTATTTTTAAAAACGCAGTTGATATCCGTTTGACCTATGGCAGCGCCATCTAGCGGGCCAACCATAGCGCCATCTGGATTCCCCTTTCAAGCTAGACTAGTTTCGTTCTTTGAAGTTTTTTCGTTTGATGTTTATTTCGACTATCAATGGACCATCCTGTATTACAGTGAAACGTCAGCAAACACAGAAGTTGCGTATATGGCTTATCGGGTTATGATCAGAATTCTACTACAGAATCTGAATTTCCTGTAACAACAAACAAGGCTCAAATGGAGAGTGATGGACAGAGACAGGGGGAAAGAGGAGGAGATGCACCGAAAGAGGGGGAGAAGGAGACGGACGGAGACAGAGGGGAGAACGAGATCAGGACGTATGTCCAATTCCCACACATGTTAGAAACGTGTACTTTCTCCTCTCTTCATTTTCCATTTACGCACACTAAGCCGCATACGCGCGTAGCCGGGAACAGCTAGTGCTCACTACTTCAAACAGCCAACAACTTTTCACTCTCAGTTCGCTTGCTCCATTGTACTTCGGGACTGTACGAATTATAAAATCAATTTTTCTTTTTTGTCGGAAAAATTAACGATAGCATTTTTATAGAATATTGCGATATTTGCTAACGAAAGAGAACCGCTTCTAAGGACTAAAGTGCCAACAAATTTCTGGCCAGCCTTGCAATTGATTTTGTCCTTTCAAGCCAAAAATTTAACTTCCTAGTCAAGTTGTTGTACGTGGTGCTGTAGCACGTGGTGCAGCAACGCTTGTTGTCGTTGTGGTCTTCAGTCCTGAGACTGGTTTGATGCAGCTCTCCATGCTACTCTATCCTGTGCAAGCATCTTCATCTCCCAGTACCTACTGCAACCTACATCCTTCTGAATCTGCTTAGTGTATTCATCTCTTGGCCTCCCTCTACGATTTTTACCCTCCACTCTGCCCTCCAATGCTAAATTTGTGATCCCTTGATGCCTCAAAACATGTCCTACCAACCGATCCCTTCTTCTAGTCAAGTTGTGCCAAAAACTTCTCTTCTCCCCAATCCTATTCAATACCTCCTCATTAGTTACGTGATCTACCCACCTTATCTTCAGAATTCTTCTGTAGCACCACATTTCGAAAGCTTCTATTCTCTTCTTGTCCAAACTAATTATCGTCCATGTTTCACTTCCATACATGGCTACACTCCATACAAATACTTTCAGAAACGACTTCCTGACACTTAAATCTATACTCGACGTTAACAAATTTCTCTTCTTCAGAAACGATTTCCTTGCCATTGCCACTCTGCATTTTATATCCTCTCTACTTCGACCATCATCAGTTATTTTACTCCATAAATAGCAAAACTCCTTTACTACTTTAAGTGTCTCATTTCCTAATCTAATTCCCTCAGCATCACCCGATTTAATTTGACTACATTCCATTATCCTCGTTTTGCTTTTGTTGATGTTCATCTTATATCCTCCTTTCAAGACACTGTCCATTCCGTTCAACTGCTCTTCCAAGTCCTTTGCTGTCTCTGACAGAATTACAATGTCTTCGGCGAACCTCAAAGTTTTTACTTCTTCTGCATGAATTTTAATACCTACTCCGAATTTTTCTTTTGTTTCCTTTACTGCTTGCTCAATATACAGATTGAATAACATCGGGGAGAGGCTACAACCCTGTCTCACTCCTTTCCCAACCACTGCTTCCCTTTCATGCCCCTCGATTCTTATAACTGCCATCTGGTTTCTGTACAAATTGTAAATAGCCTTTCGCTCCCTGTATTTTACCCCTGCCACCTTCAGAATTTGAAAGAGAGTATTCCAGTTAACATTGTCAAAAGCTTTCTCTAAGTCTACAAATGCTAGAAACGTAGGTTTGCCTTTTCTTAATCTTTCTTCTAAGATAAGTCGTAAGGTTAGTATTGCCTCACGTGTTCCAACATTTCTACGGAATCCAAACTGATCTTCCCCGAGGTCCGCTTCTACCAGTTTTTCCATTCGTCTGTAAAGAATTCGCGTTAGTATTTTGCAGCTGTGACTTATTAAACTGATAGTTCGGTAATTTTCACATCTGTCAACACCTGCTTTCTTTGGGATTGGAATTATTATATTCTTCTTGAAGTCTGAGGGTATTTCGCCTGTCTCATACATCTTGCTCACCAGATGGTAGAGTTTTGTCATGACTGGCTCTCCCAAGGCCATCAGTAGTTCTAATGGAATGTTGTCTACTCCCGGGGCCTTGTTTCGACTCAGGTCTTTCAGTGCTCTGTCAAACTCTTCACGCAGTATCTTATCTCCCATAACGTCTTCATCTACATCCTCTTCCATTTCCATAATATTGTCCTCAAGTACATCGCCCTTGTATAAACCCTCTATATACTCCTTCCACCTTTCTGCCTTCCCTTCTTTGCTTAGAACTGGGTTTCCATCTGAGCTCTTGATATTCATACAAGTGGTTCTCTTCTCTCCAAAGGTCTCTTTAATTTTCCTGTAGGCAGTATCTATCTTACCCCTAGTGAGACAAGCCTCTACATCCTTACATTTGTCCTCTAGCCATCCCTGCTTAGCCATTTTGCACTTCCTGTCGATCTCATTTTTGAGACGTTTGTATTCCTTTTTGCCTGCTTCATTTACTGCATTTTTATATTTTCTCCTTTCATCAATTAAATTCAATATTTCTTCTGTTACCCAAGGATTTCTATTAGCCCTCGTCTTTTTACCTACTTGATCCTCTGCTGCCTTCACTACTTCATCCCTCAGAGCTACCCATTCTTCTTCTACTGTATTTCTTTCCCCCATTCCTGTCAATTGGTCCCTTATGCTCTCCCTGAAACTCTCTACAACCTCTGTTCTTTCAGTTTATCCAGATCCAATCTCCTTAAATTCCCACCTTTTTGCAGTTTCTTCAGTTTCAATCTGCAGTTCATAACCAATAGATTGTGGTCAGAATCCACATCTGCCCCTAGAAATGTCTTACAATTTAAAACCTGGTTCATAAATCTCTGTCTTACCATTATATAATCTATCTGATACCTTTTAGTATCTCCAGGATTCTTCCAGGTATACAACCTTCTTTTATGATTCTTAAACCAAGTGTTAGCTATGATTAAGTCATGCTCTGTGCAAAATTCTACAAGGCGGCTTCCTCTTTCATTTCTTCCCCCCAATCCGTATTCACCTACTATGTTTCCTTCTCTCCCTTTTCCTACTGACGAATTCCAGTCACCCATGACTATTAAATTTTCGTCTCCCTTCACTACCTGAATAATTTCTTTTATCTCGTCATACATTTCATCTATTTCTTCATCATCTGCAGAGCTAGTTGGCATATAAACTTGTACTACTGTAGTAGGCATGGGCTTTGTGTCTATCTTGGCCACAATAATGCGTTCACTATGCTGTTTGTAGTAGCTAACCCGCACTCCTATTTTTTTATTCATTATGAAACCTACTCCTGCGCTACCCCTATTTGATTTTGTATTTATAACCCTGTAATCACCTGACCAAAAGTCTTGTTCCTCCTGCCACCGAACTTCACTAATTCCCACTATATCTAACTTTAACCTATCCATTTCCCTTTTTAAATTTTCTAACCTACCTGCCCGATTAAGGGATCTGACATTCCACGCTCCGATCCGTAGAACGCCAGTTTTCTTTCTCCTGATAACGACGTCCTCTTGAGTAGTCCCCGCCCGGAGATCCGAATGGGGGACTATTTTACCTCCGGAATATTTTACCCAAGAGGACACCATCACCATTTAATCATACAGTAAAGCTGCATGCCCTCGGGAAAAATTACGGCTGTAGTTTCCCCTTGCTTTCAGCCGTTCGCAGTACCAGCACAGCAAGGCCGTTTTGGTTAATGTTACAAGGCCAGATCAGTCAATCATCCAGACTGTTGCCCCTGCAACTACTGAAAAGGCTGCTGCCCCTCTTCAGGAACCACATGTTTGTCTGGCCTCTCAACAGATACCCCTCCGTTGTGGTTGCACCTACGGTACGGCCATCTGTATCGCTGAAGCACGCAAGCCTCCCCACCAACGGCAAGGTCCATGGTTCATGGAGCAACGCTTAATGCCAAAGAATAAACTTCGGGTAGAGCTGTGTACTGCCAAAACCAGGAACTTCTGTGACTTTTCTGTTAGCTTTCCAAATGCAGAAACGGGAAGGCTGCCTATCCATACAATGTCCTTTTAGGCTGCAAAACTATCGATTTTTTTTATATATTGTAACCAATTTTGCGCTAGGAAGCACTTAGTTTTATAATTATTTGTTTCTTATCATTTATCAGTCTACTGTGCTTTTCGTCGAATATTTCATATTTGTGCAGACTTTTACCCCGAGATACTCCTTGTCACTGAGTATTTCACTTATTTGATTTGGATTTTTCTTTATCTTTCCAGATACAGTTATCAGGCAAAGCAATACGTCGTAAATGCAGTCAGTTCACAGTACTATCCATTTGCAATAGCACACTAGCTTAATAACTCTTGTACCAACAGGAAGCAAGAAGAACTTTGGAAAAGGAATTCAACTTCAAGAAAATGAAAAACTTTGACGTTTGCCGCTGACATCCTACGTAATTCTGTCAGAGATTACAAACGGCCTGGGAGATCAGTCGGACGGAATGGAAGATGTGTTGAGAAAAGGTTGTAAGTAATGGAATGTAGCCGAATTAAATCAGGCGATGCTGAGAGAATTACATTAGGAAATGAGAGACTAGATGAGTTTTGTTATTTGGGCACATCTTCGCAGTGAACTGTACGAGTCAGTATCTGTACTCGAATGGCACTTCTAGACAACTGAATAGTGTTTTCTCCAAATTTGTTGAATTGGTACTGCAGATATTTTGAATATCTTAAACCTGTGTGCATAATACACTTTGGCAATGTATGCATGGCTGAAGAGCATCGAGGCACTGTACCCTAATAAGACAGACGCAGCCAAAGTAAACAAGCTGCAGTACTCATTGACAGGTGCATAGTGAAAAGCAATAAGATGACGGACAATGATCATTGATTGCTCATTTTTTGAACTTGTGTGTCATTAGAGCTGACAAGGAAAACGTATGGGGTTTTCAGAAGGTCTACAGAACAACCGAAGTGACTAAAGCAATGGGAAAAACGAGAAGATCACACAAAAGCAGAAGATATTGGCGGAAGGCAATGATAACAATCACAATGAGGAACACTCCATATCACTGCGAGAGCAACAAGTTAACGTTTCATTAATTCGTCATTCATATGTTGGAATTAAATTTCATGAGTGCATTAGTATATTCGTGATTCGATTATAAGAATAGTGTGTCGCTAAATATAATGGTAGCACTTTTATCAATTTTCACAGTACTGAACTGCTATAGACTCATGTTTTCCGAATAGCGTATACAATAAGTAACAGTGCGGCTACATCTAATGCGGCTTTGATTCAAAGAAACAAAGCCGGAGGCCGACATTGTTGACCGCAATAATATTCGTGGTTGATACCACTGCGCTCCGGAATACACGTTGTACGTGGCGACCGTGAAGTTAAATATTTTAATAATGGCATGTATCTTGCTAGAAAGGTTGACTCTCATACATTTTGTACAACGCACCAAGGGCACACCGCTGCAGACCTAGATAAAAGCTGTCTGTAATCGTCTCAAGAAGCTCTTAGCAAATGAGAAAGTACCTCTGTTTTGTATTCCATCAGAATGAATGCACAACGGAGATGAATTCTTAAGATTAGGCTACCGTATCCCGATAGTTTCAGTTTTGCATACGTAAACAGCATCAAGAAACACTATAAGTAAGAGAGACTGTCGTTCGTAAATCATAGGACAGGAACTTCGCATTTTACCGATGTGTGGAACCTGCACCTGTGTTTCATGATTCCGGCAAAGCTCCGAAATGTTCTGCCCGAACTTCTGTATTGTATTGTACATGCTCCCTGCTAAATCTTCTTTGGGCGCAAGAATGAACATGTTGTGAAACAAGCACAACGAATCGCCTCGAAACAATCGATTGTCCGCCTGGACCTTTCCTGCGAGTCAGAACGAAGCTATACTTTCTACGAATGGTTTATTACTTGTATTTCAGAGACTTACTTTAATAAATTGTCGATCACTACCTTCGTGCATGAAAAGATCTCCTCTCATTAATCCGAGGCTGTGCACGGAACGTTCGACAAATGTCAAAAATTTGCTTACCCTTCATATACGGATGCACTCTTAAACGTCACATAAATTTTTCGAGTATTAATTACCTATCACAAGAACAGAAAGAAAAACTCCTGGAGCCGATAGTATTGACAGAAAAACTCACTAAGTAAATTCCACATGATATTATCTGAAAGCATAGGTTTTGAAAGGTAAAAACTTGTACAGATTGCATTTTCACATTTATACAAACGACCGAAAAACGGTGAGAGAAATACCTGCCGACATCCTACGTATTTGTTAACTGTGAAACGGCTTTTCATGGGATTAAAAGAGACTTACTGTGGAATACTATAATAAGCTGATGCGTGCCGGTATTCATTATCAGTAAGGGAGACCATACGATAATTTATAGGAGGTAGCCTAGACATGGAGGTATCGAGTAATATTTTGGAAGACGAATGACGACTTGTAAATAGCCAGCTCAGGCCATGTTAAAAACCTAATGCCTATCTTTAAATCATTTTCTTGAAAGAAAGACACCTGACTACAGTATAATTTTTTCCTTTCCATGAGAACTAAGGGGGGTGAAGGGGGGGGGGGGGGGCGCTCCTCTCCTCAAGCAGTTATGGGCGCGCTTGATTAAAGCAGTAGCGGGTTCAAATAGCTCTGAGCACTATGCGACTTAACTTCTGAGGTCATCAGTCGCCTAGAAATTAGAACTAATTAAACCTAACTAACACACATCCATGCCCGAGGCAGGATTCGAACCTGCGACCGTAGCGGTCGCTCGGTTCCAGACTGTAGCGCCTAGAACCGCACGGCCACTCAGGCCGGCTATTGCAGTAGCGATTTTACAGATAAGAACAAATGGAACCGATATTCATATCGTAATATACACCATAGTGAGGCAAAGTACCCTCTGTCACCCACACTATTTAATACATATATGTATAAATTAAGTCTTCGCAAGATGACAAATAAACACGAAGAAAAATCTTGTAATTCATGACAATAACCTTAGGAGAGTATTGTTTACGAATGATCAGTTTATAGCATGTAATTTAAGGGGTAAAACAAGCGACCAGTCTATAAAGTAAACCACGGTAACAATGGGTAAAGTATCTGTCGAGGGAACAAAAATACGTCTCACGGTGAAAACCCAAACAGGATTGATAACAACATCGTTGAGCAAAGATAAATAGGTTATTATTATGAGAGATATCATGATGAAGAGGCGTACAAATAATCGGGAATAGCGAGAAAACAACAGTAGAAGATATCTCCGACATGAAGTAAGAACAAAAACATGTAATGACGTTTTTAAACTTATGTCGGTACCCACATTGCTGTATGAGAGAGAATCTTACGTAATGAAAAAATATAAAGTAAGATTATAAGCCAACGAAATAAAATTCCTCAAGCATATAGCAAGACACAATGAATTATAAGATAAACATAGACATTCGAAACGAACTGAAAACATTTGATACAAACGAAAAGGCTGAAGAAATTAGAAAAAGCTGTAGATTGCAGCTGTCGCGAGTGGAGAAGTCAAATTTATGACTAAATTTTTGGCAATAAATTGCACAAGGTAAAAGATGCATTAGAACACCAACAAAAAGAAGAAAGGATCGAACGTAGCTCGAACAGGCCGAGCAAGCCCTAACGCATGAAGAAGAAGAACACTGAGTAAATCTAGCAGTTTATTACATATTTCGCACCTGAAATGAACTCCCTTCGATACGTAGCAGAGTTTTCGCTATCTGAACACGAAAGGCACGACAACACGGGAGGAAAAAGGAAAGTTAAGATTTGAAATTCCGTCGACGACGAGATCATTAGAGATGGAATACAAGCTCGAAATGAGGAAGGGAACTGCTCGATCTCAAAGAAATCACCCCAACAGTTGCCTCGAAACGATTCAGGGAAACCACAGAAAACATAAATCCGGGTGGCCGTGCGGGGATTTGAGCCGATATCTTCAGGAAAGTGAGATCTGTGTATTACCACGGTGCCACCCCATTCGGCGGCGTGTTATACGGTACGGGAATTCAAGCGCCACTGCTAACACATTGGCATAACGAAACCAGAGAAGGCAGTGTCGTTGGAGGATGAGGTCTGGAGTGAAATCGGCTTTCTTACTCAACTCAAAGGTGTTCCAATGGACCCAGGTCGGGACTTCGGGCAGACCAGACCATTTCAGGAATGCTACTGTCCACAAACTGTTGAGTCACAGAGTCTGTTTTATGACACAATGCATTTTCAAGTTGCTACAATCATCGTCTCCGTTATTACACGCATCTACATCCATACTCCGCAAGCCACTTGACGGTGTGTGGCGGAGGGTACTTTGGGTACTTCTATCGGTTCTCCCTTCTATTCCAGTCTCGTATTGTTCGTGGAAAGAAAGATTGTCGGTATACCTCTGTGTGGGCTCTAATCTCTCTGATTTTATCCTCATGGTCTCTTCACGAGAGTAGGAGGGAGCAATATACTGCTTGATTCCGCGGTGAAGGTATGTTCTCGAAACTTCAACAAAAGCCCGTACCGAGCTACTGAGCGTCTCTCCGGCAGAGTCGTCCACTGGAGTTCATCTATCATCTCCGTAACGCTTTCGCGATTAGTAAATGATCCTGTAACGAAGCGCGCTGCTCTCCGTTGGATCTTCTCTATCTCTTCTATCAACCCTATCTGGTACGGATCCCACACTGGTGAGCAATATTCAAGCAGTGTGGCCGAACAAGTGTACTGTAACCTACTTCCTTGTTTTCGGATTGCATTTCCTTAGGATTCTTCCAATGAATCACAGTCTGGCATCTGCTTTACCGACGACTAATTTTATATGGTCATTCCATTTTAAATCACTCCTAATGCCTACTCCCAGATAATTTATGGAATTAACTGCGCCGGCCGAAGTGGCTGTGCGGTTCTAGGCGCTGCAGTCTGGAACCGCGAGACCGCTACGGTCGCAGGTTCGAATCCTGCCTCGGGCATGAATGTGTGTGATGTCCTTAGGGTAGTTAGGTTTAACTAGTTCTAAGTTCTGGGGGACTAATGACCTCAGAAGTTGAGTCCCATAGTGCTTAGAGCCATTTGAATTAACTGCTTCCAGTTGCTGACCTGCTATACTGTAGCTAAATGATAAAGGGTCTTTCTTTCTATGTATTCGCAGCACATTACACTTGTCTACATTGAGATTCAATTGCCATTCCCTGCACCATTTGTCAATTCGTTGCAGGTCCTCCTGCATTTCAGTACAATTTTCCATTGTTACAGCCTCTCGATGTACTACAGCATCCTCCACAAAAAGCCTCAATGAACTTCCGATGTTATCCACAAGGTCATTTATGTATATTGTGAATAGAAACGGCCCTACGACACTCCCCTGCGGCACACCTGAAATCACACTTACTTCGGAAGCCTTCTCTCCATTGAGAAGACATACTGCGTTCTGTTATCTAGGAACTCTTCAATCCAATCACACAATTGGTCCGATAGTCCATATGCTCTTACTTTGTTCATTAAACGACTGTGGGGAACTGTACACAATGTGTTCATATCCATCAGGATTAGCGCTTTTTTTCCAGCGCAATAAAGGGATCACGTTCTAACCACGGAAAATGCCTCCACACCATAACACTATCTGACGCTTTACCTGCCATCTCATGATGGCAGCTAGAGTTCTCCAGGCATTCGCCAAACTCACGCCCTCATGCTTCCATTGAATTGGCATTGGATATAGCGTGATTCGTCACTGCAAATCCATCATTTCCAGTCATCCACTTCGAAGTGGCGACGCTCTTTACACCATCTCATGCGTAACGTAAAACTGACTACATAAATGGATGGATAGTGGATTATTGTGGCCTATTCTTTTTAACTCCCTACGCACAGTCACTGTGCTATCTGGAATGCTAGTAGCACTTTGGAACTCATGCATGACTCATTCGGCTGATTTCATGCGGTTCCTCGCAACCATCTTCCGGAATGCTCGACAGTCCGCATCTGTCAGTACATGGGGTCTGTCTGGTCTTGGTTTAGCTGTGACTGTTCCTTCGCGTTTCCACTTCACAATCCCATCACCAGTAGCCGACTTGGACAGCTTTAGAATGGTTGAAATATCCTTTGTAGATTTCTGACTCGGGTGACATCCACAGTCGATGTCACTGAGCTCTCTTGGCAACCCAAAGCGCTATCACTGCTCCCTTACTAATAACGCAACACTCCCTGTCTCCTTTTATACTGACTGCTCTGATTCTAGTTTAATGTAGTGATGAATTTCGCATTTCATAGGGGTGACCTCATACTTTTGATAGCATATGCTAATGGATTTCGAAGTCGCGTCCTTGACGGTTGCTTGAAACTGAAATGTAAGCTAAAGCCCAGTATCGTCTGTAAATGCTTTTCACTGGTGGCGCTCGTGCAACTGTGCCTTCACGTGAACTTATCGTTCCCCTGCCGGCACCTTTTCAGGGCGTGCCGTGACCTCTGACCCGTGATGCTGGCAGGCCTCAAAGGACTGTCGTCTTCGATCTTCGGTAGGCGTAAATGGAAGAGACCGTCGTTTGGTTTCAAACAGCCCTCCCACGGAGCAGCGTCCTAAATGAAGCTGTGACACTGCCTCTGAGCCTGCAACGCCTACGTGTTCCGGTGGAGAAATTCAGAGTGGCCTCGTTCTTACACTGAGGGAAAACAAAACCCCCAACACCAAGAAGGAGTTGTGCGAGATAAACGAAAGTTGGTGTTTCTGCATCTGAAAGATGACATCTACTCTTATTTCCTGCCAGTTGCATAAGATTGGCGCTGCTAGCGTCACTATGGTGATGCAAAACGGATTTGCGCATTAACGGTCGTGAGCGTTAGTTACCTTTGAGACTGTACGTGGTGAGTTTATGTTACTCAAGAATGCCTTTGGGACATCATTATTAACAACTCGCTTAACAAGATCGTGTAATAGGGCTACGAGAGGCTAGTTGTTCCTTCTGCGATGTTAGAGAAAGACTTGGCAGGAATGTAGCTACTGTACATGATTGCTGGCAGTGGTCGCCACGAGAATGTACGGTCGCAAGACGACCAGTCTCCGGACGACCATGTGGCACTACTACACTACTGGCCATCAAAATTGGTACACCACGAACATGACGTGCTACAGACGCGAAATTTAACCGACGGGCAGAAGATGCTATGATATGCAAATGATTAGCTTTTCAGAGGATTCACACAAGGTTGGCGCCGGTGGCGACACCTACAACGTGCTGACATGAGGAAAGTTTCCAACCGATTTCTCATACACTAACAGCAGTTGACCGGCGTCGCCTGGTGAAAAGTTGTTGTGATGCCTCGTGTAAGGAGCATAAATCCGTACCATCACGTTTCCGACTTCGTAAAGGTCGGATTGTAGCCTATCGCGATTGCGGTTTATCGTATCGCGACATTGCTGCTCGCGTTGGACGAGATCCAATGACTGTTAGCAGAATATGGAATCGGTGGGTTCAGGAGGGTAATACGGAACGCCGTGCTGGATCCCAACGGCCTCGTATCACTAGCAGTCGAGATGACAGGCATCTTATCCGCATGGCTATAATGGATCATGCAGCCACGTCTCGATCCCTGAGTCAACAGATGGGGCCGTTTTCAAGACAACAAACATCTGCACGAACAGTTCGATGACGTTTGCAGCAGCATGGATTATCAGCTCGGAGACCATGGCTGCGGTTACCCTTGACGCTCCATCACAGACAGGAGCGCCTGCGATGGTGTACTCAACGACGAACCTGGGTGCACGAATGGCAAAACGTCATTTTTTCGGATGAATCCAGGTTCTGTTTAAAGCATCATGATGGTCGCATCCGTGTTTGGCGACATCACGGTGAACGCACATTGGAAGCGTGTATTCGTCATCGCCATACTGGCGTATCACCCGGCGTGATGGTATTCGGTGCCATTGGTAACACGTCTCGGTCACCTCTTGTTCTCATTGACGGCATTTTGAACAGTGGACGTTACATTTCAGATGTGTTACGACCCTTGGGTCTACCCTTCGTTCGATCCCTGCGAAACCCTACGTTTCAGAAGGATAATGCACGACCGCATGTTGCAGGTCCTGTACGGGCCTTTCTGGATACGGAAAATGTTCGACTGCTGCCCTGGTCAGCACATTCTCCAGATCTCTCACCAATTGAAAACGTCTGGTCAATGGTGGCCGAGCAACTGGCTCGTCATAATACGCCAGTCACTACTCTTGATGAACTATGGTATCGTGTTGAAGCTGCATAGCCAGCTGTACCTGTACACGCCATCCAAGCTCTGTTTGACTCAATGCCCAGGCGTATCAAGGCCATTATTACGGCCAGAGGTGGTTGTTCTGGGTACTGATTTCTCAGGATCTATGCGCCCAAATTGCGTGAAAATGTAATCACATGTCAGTTCTAGTATAATATATTTGTCCAATGAATACCCGTTTATCATCTGCATTTCTTCTTGGTGTAGCAATTTTAATGGCCAATAGTGTATGTTCGACGCACACATGTGGCGCATCGTACTGTGTCTGCAGCAGCAATTCGTGCAGCAGTTAGCACCACAGTGACAGAACGAACTATTACGAGTCGGTTACTTCAACGACAACTCCAAACCAGATGCCCTGTAGTATACATTGCATTGACTTCAGTGGTGTCAACGGACGGTTCATTGGAGGACGGAATGGAGGTCTGTTGTGCTTGCATGTGAAAGCGGTTCTGCCTCGGTGGCAGTGATGACGGGTGTGTTGCTTGTAAGGAGGCCAGCTGAGCGCCTGCAACCAACCTGTCTGCGGCGTAGACACGCTGGACCAACACCTAAGGTTCTGGGCTGCGGTACGGCTTCGTATGACGCAGGAACGCTCTTGGTTATCCCACCCACCCTGACTGTATGTCAGTCCGGTGATTCTACCTATTGTTCTGCCATTCATGAACTGCTTTCCAGGAGGTGTTTTCCAACGGGATAACGCTTCACCACATACCGCTGTCGTAACCCAACATGATCTACAGAGTGTCGGCTTGTTTTCTTGGCTTTCTCGATCGCCAGATCCGTCCCCAATCGAGCTCGTATGGGACATCATCGGACGACACCTCCAGCGTCATCCACAAGCAGCATTAACCGTTCCCGTACTAACCGACAAAGTGCAACAGGCATGGAACTCCATCCTACAAAAGGACATCCGTCTCCTGCACGACACAATGCAAGCACGTTTGCATGCTTGCATTCAATGTTCTGGCAATTAGAGTGGTTATTAATGTATCACTATTTCACATTTTCAATGGCTTTTCTACCGCTTACATATACCTGTGATCTTACAACGTTAATCACTCAAATTCGTGTCCTAGACAAATGTATTTCAGAAATTTCTGCATTTCTGTACATTAATCATATCTGGATGTCGATATTTTTTCCCGCCATTTTACTTTAATATCATTTTGCATCAAAGGATATCGAGTGCTATTGCAACCATAATTTACTTGCCAAACGCCATCCGTAATGTGCCTCCATTGCCTTTCAATAGGGAATAAAATGTCTTTACGGTAGTAACATTGTAGTGACGCAGTACGCGCACACGATGAAGAATATGAATTGACACGGTAAATGAACTAATTGCACCGAAACAAATTTGAGCAATGAAAATAGCGAGTACTCAAAGTGTAGCAACAATGCGTACTTAGTCTTGAACTCTATAATTTAAAGAGTGTGCATTTTGGTAGATGCTCGAGACAGTATGTTGTATTAATAAGTCGAAACTAGTGGCGAACAGGCAGTCATAATGCAGCTTCTTAGCGGTCATCACTTCTTTTTTCATGTATGTCCAAGCAAAAGTCGACCGTCGAGACGCACTGTAGATACGTTCGGAAAATTGTCTGAAGGAGCTAGAAGTGTTTCTAGATAGGTAAGAGGAAACAACTTTAAGCTCTTCTCTCATCACTATCGTCATACTTCGGGCCGCATATTGACGAAATATTTTGGGATGAAGGGTCTTAATCGCAGCAACATACACCTCCTCCCGTATACTACTGAAATGTAATTACCAAACTCAATGTAGCTCTGCTGAAAAGACGCACTGAACGAAGGGTTCAGTTTTACCAGATGTCACAGCCATAGGGTTTGTTTAACAGAGATGTCCCAACTGTAAGGATTACGTCGCAGAACCAGTAACATTTTAAGAGTTTGCTCAGACCCGCTTTAGCACACGCTTTCCGGGACTCGGGGAGACATGCTGGTCCCGGATCCAATCAGCCCGGCGGATTAACGACGAGGGCCGATGTGCCAACCATTCTGGTTTTTGGGTACCGGTCTGGTACCCACGACCCGCATCACTCTACGATTCTAAAACATTTCGGAAGCTTTCTCAACTTTCACATGGGTTAACACTAGAGACACAGATGGGGGACACAAAGTCCGTCTCGCATGGAAAGACACCCGATCACCGTCTCACTATCTACCACTAATATTGCCAAATCCAGAATAATAGGGTGATCCGGTGAAGATACGGAATAAGGCCGGGAAAAGGAAAAATTACATGATCAGATTCCAAATCAAATGGATGACCTTCACATTCCAAATAAAATGATTCACACAATTTGGGCGTTCAGCTGATCTGGTTTTTCATTTCTGATAGTCTCCAGCACACCTGCGAATACTCACGCTGCAATACGATTGTTCCTTTAATTTAAATCAGGTATCTCATGTGATAATCACTGCATTTTGCGTCGTCCTTAATGTGAGTACAGTTTTCGTGTATCATGTATTTGTTTTGTTACAAGCAATCATCAAAACCTTGTCTTTATTATTGAGCAAACAAAGACATCAAAGTGAACCATAAATCCTCAAACGTGAAGTGTAATGAACTTGGAACAATACCGTCATATATAAGCGCACTAGCCATACCGTTAATTATTATAAATCTGTAAAAAATGGAAAGAAAAGTCCACAGTGAGAGATAAACCCCTCGTTTCGGCTGCTTAATTCTCACTAATGCTCTGTCATCCGTTAATTACTGATAAATCTACATTACCTGTTCCCCTTCACTTATTCAGCAAAGTATACGAGTTCATTTAAGCCTTTTTTCGCCGCAACGGTTCACCGTAACAAGTCCTGAATTGGCGGCTATATCAATACGGGCTTTACAAGTAAAAGAGCGACAGTTTACTGAATGCCTTGCGTTGCCATTAAATCAATGAACACTTTTAGATTTTCTCTTGATTAGTTTTCATCTCTCTTGATAAAAATAAGTATTTGGGCCTAACCAAAACATATTTAATTGCATTTTAATTTCTGCAAATATACGATATGAAGAAGATGTGCATTGTGTATATAGGAATCTCTTATGGTTTTTGTTCGTAACTATGCGAGGAAAGCTTGAAGTATTTGAGTAAAAAACAAATAGTAGTATTAAGGCAGACCTACAAAATGTATACGATCATTGAAAACGAAACGCGTCATGCCATTCACAAACAACTATTCGCGGCCAAATTTACTACAATATCAGTTATAAAACACGACGGTCTGCCTCCGGCATATATATTACAAATTTGAGGCAGTACACAACCATCACATCCGTAATTACAGCGTTAATTCAGTAGGTCGTTGTTAGCAAAATGAGATGCAACCAAAAATCGACATTCAGTGGCATTAAATAGACATCACCGACTAGGATAGATGAGGGGAGCGTGCGATTAATACACATGACAAGTGGCTTGCTTCAAAGTCGATGGCTGGCAGTTCGTACGTGACAGATTTGTAGACATAAAATCACTGTCTCACTGAAAATTTGATGTTCTGTTGCTCACAACCAAAATCACTACGGATTATTATTTCTATTTGCTTCTTAAGACCCTAAACCATGTCTGAAACATCCTAAATCGATTATACTAATTGAATCACCTATCAACCTTACTGGTTATAGGAAGACATAGAACTTGTGATGACGTACGCTGGCGCAAGCTCCCGTGCATCACACAGATCACAAAAAGACAGAGAAAGGCCAGCGACAAACTCACTGGAAACGTGCCGCCAACGCCCTCTTGGCTGCCGGTATTTGAGATAGCCGCCGAGGAACCGAGGGCCTTTTGGTTCGGGTTAGTTCAAGTTTGTTGCACCTAGTGAGTTCCAGTGTGTCACCGAGTCGAAGCTGTATTCTGAGCCTCTAGCACAGGGACAGGCAGCACGTAGCACGTAGCAGACTTGCACTTCAATGGCATTGAGACTGTGTGGACTATTCAGAAGAGGGCTTGTACCACACCACATGGAAGCTTAAGTAGCTCTTTACTTATGAATAAAGAACATGCGGGCTTTCAAAAAAAAAAAAAAATTGTGGTGGTTCTCAACTACGTACGCTCAGACTGAGAGTTGAAATATTACAAGTTTTGGTTGGTTTCGTTGTCTAGAGGCTGGGATACGTAGTTGCCACATTACAAGTCAAATACTGCTGAGTCTACAGTATACAATATGAATATACACATGAAAAGAATGCTCGAAGGTTCCTGTAACACAGCAATTGAGAATTTTGAATGTAACATAGAAATTTATGAATGAAAGATTGCAATTAAATAAAATCTGCTGGTACTGTTTTTAGCGACTTTAAATGATGAGTACGATAGCAAAAGTACCTTTAAGAGTGCCGTTTATTACTGCAAAATACTTATTGGTGTCGATGGTCCAGCAATTAAATAAAATATAAGTTGAACAACAGGGAAACAATAGATTCTTACTTCACGTAATTAGATTAACTAAATGAGATGGTGTGGTGTAATTGATTAGAAACTTATCTGCAGCTCGATCACTCCTTCTTGCAATTTTGCAGATAAATCAGTATTTAACCTGCAATGCTGCCTGTCGCCTTGACAGTCAGCATCGGATCAAGTAAACGAAAATAGGTGTTTTATCTGGTAAGGACTGATTAAATTATTTAGAAACAGGGGGAAGTGGTACAGAAGCAACTGAGACGCTGAAATCTAATTAAACTTTATAAAGTGTGTCCCAGAAATGTTGCGACAACCTTCGAGTGATTGTAGAGGGTGTCTTTAGTAAGAAATTGGGGACAGGAACCCGAGTCCGGAAATGTCATCCAACGGTTTGTTATGCAGTGGTCGCGAATGATTACCGCGATCGCCAGTGAAGAAGATGGAACTAGCCACTGCGTGTAAAGGCCTTGTCTCCTATGAATGCGGTGCTCTGTTGGCCTTGTTGGATGACGATTTCAGACACTGCTTTCCATCTGCAGTTTATTTTTCTCCTGTATATCGAAATTCCATGGAGATTTTAGAGGGCTCCACGAGAAAAATAAATGGTGGATGGAAACCCGTGGCCGAAACCGTCTTCCACCGATGCAGCAGAAGCTCCATTTTCTCCACTGGCGATCGTGGCAATCAGTCGCGATCGCTGAATAACAAAGAACACTGCGAGACGTTGGAGCTTACAAGGTCACGTTTGCTGACGAAGGGGTGGCCTTGTTGCAGGCGCCGGCGCCTACAGCTTCGACACTCCGTAGCGTTGTTGTATGACGTTTCCGGACACTGATCCTATCCTCGATTTGTTCGCAACGGAAAAAGCGAGACAGCACTCACAACGTGGGAACAGCCATGAATCTACACACAGGCAAGCTAACCACAGAAAAAGAAAACATAAATGACAGAATGAAATAATAGTGAGAGTTCTTCCAGCATTTCGGGAAAAATACTCGAGATATTAAGAGAGAACCAAGCAAGGACACACACACACACACACACACACACACACACACACACAGAACTAATAAGCCACGAGAGAGAGACTGACCCGGGAAAACGAGAACGCGGGCACACTGGAGAACAGTCGCTGCAACGCCCGTAGATCCGGAAATAAGCACGTGGCGTCACTGCGACCTTGATCGTGGCGTGCGTCTTCTTAATATGGACCCGGATTCTTATCGTATATTTACTACACACGTCTGGCTTCAAAGTAATTAAATCTAGAATATTGTGTAACTAAGACGGCGGTGGACTTAAATGCCAGTGATAGTGTGACTGCTTCAGAAAGAGACTGTTCTACACCGGTAATGCCAAAGACGACTGCTTCTGTTCAGACGGGGAGGCAGGGCAGCCCCTGACACTTAAGTTGGACATCAAGAGAAGGTTATTATTTAGCGTATGTGGTTTTCAAGTACAAATGGTTTCATGTTTAAATACATACAGACAGATAAAGATAATATCAACATACATTATAACACATAAATAATGTCTCGTCTTATGGACATTCAATTAAGGATAAAGTAGGCATACACAGGTTGAACAAGAGGAGGTGCCAAATCAGCACTCGCACGAAAAGCAACGGAAGTGCGTCTGCGAAACAAGGCTAAAGACACTTTTTCAACAGACCCGCCATCTTGGGACTACCTTACCAATTCGGCTTCCAGAAAACTGATAATTATGCGGACCTTCTCATCCGGTGGTGGTTTTTTCTCCTGAGAGTACGTGGGTCGTTCGTAATTTCTGCAAAAAATACTCTTAAGAGTGAAATTTTTTCTATCAAATGTATCAGGTCATTTATGGAATGCACCTGTGATCACAGTCGTTTGTTTTGTATCTCTCTTCCAGTCCGTATCTGTACTTGGATTTTGAGTTACTTAAATGTTTTGTATCCCTTTCTCTGTAAGCACTCCGTCTTCAGGCCACAAGTGGCCCATCGATACTATCCGACCGCCGTGTCATCCTCATCTGAGGATGCGGATAGGAGGGACGTGTGGTCAGCACACTGTTCTCGCAGTCGTTATGATGGTTTTCTGTGACCGGAGCCGCTACTGTTCGGCCGAGTAGTTCCTCAATTGGCATGACGAGGCTGGGTGCACCCCGAAAAATGGCAATAGTGCATGGCGGCCCGCATGGTCACCCATCCAAGTGCCGGCCACGCCCGACAGCGCTTAAATTCGACGATCTGACAGGAACCGGTGTATCCACTGCGGCAAGGTCGTTGCTTCTTTCTTTGGAAGGCTGAACGATGTGACCTCTCATACGGGTGCATGCGTGTCCCAGAAAGGTCTCCTGTTTACACAGTCTCGTTAAACACCGGTGCCGTACTAAATGTACCTTAATACAGCTGTGGGTGTTGTTGCTAACATCAGACGTGGCTCAAGGCAGTGGGCAGGCCAGTGTTTCGTGACTACCGTTGTTCATGTTGTATGTTAGTTACCAACAAGCCCATATTAATAGTAACCACAAGCAGATGGTGCAGTTGTCTATAATGAAGGTATGTCGTAGAATAGCTCCACAGACAACAATTCAAAGTGTTGCAAAGATTGACAACTTCCCTTAAACGTCCAGAAATGTAAATCTCAGCATTTAACAATAGCAAAAGAAAAAGTATCATCCTACACTGGCGTGCAAAGTTTCAGCACGAAAGTAACTTATGTGTCACTGCCAAGCAATAGATCTCGAAGAAACTTGGACCATACATGGAAAGAATTGCTACATTGCGGTACAGTACAGTACAGTGCAGTGCAGTGCAGTGAAGTGAAGAAGGCAAATGAAAGAGATACGCAACGAGACAAACATAAATGACACTTTTATTCAAAGACAATAATTACACTGAAGTCACAGCGATTTATGATGGTCCCCTGGACATTATAAAAAGCGAGGCGTAGTTCTTAACAGTATGTGGTCACCACGAGCAGCAATGCTTGCTTGCAACGTGCTCCTGTCCTGCCCACAACGTTCGTAAGGAGTTCTTATGGCAGGATGCTCCATTCTTCCACCAGGACGATTTACAGCTGCTGGATGGTTGTTGGTGTATATGGACGTAACGTCTCCCGAGCACACGTGCTCGATGAGGCTTAAGTTGGGGATGGGGGAAGGCCAGTCCATTCGCCGGATATCCTCTCGTTCCAAGAGCTCCTCCACCTGTGCAGTTAGATATGGTCGCGCGCTGTCACCCATTAAAATGAAATGGCCTAATCTACCCGTAAAAAAAAAAAAAAAAAAAAAGAGTTGAGTATAGCTTCCTGAAAGATTTTGACGCCAGTACGACCATGTAACATTGTGCCTGCCCAGACCATAACATATGGACTACCAAAATGATCATGTTCGACAATGTTTATGCGTGCATTATGTGTTCCCATCTCTTTCCACTGTCAGTGTGTGGGTGTTATGTCGGCGAGTTGCGCAACGGATTGATCTGACAAGTACCCTTTGGCTCCTGCAAGAAGCAATTTCCACCCCACACTACTACAGAAGTCAGACAGACGCTCCTAACGTACCAAAAAGAAATGCCTGAAAAACTTTCAGCAATAAATATCTTCTGGAGTCATCCGCTGTAAGGAAAAGACACAAAAATCTTCTATTTTCTTACGTAACTAGTGGGATGCTTGGGTACTGGAGTATTGCTAGTTAGCGTAAGAAAAACATTAAACGAACGGAAAATATTATTTATTGCAAAATTTAAGAAAAATCAAATGAAACTTTTATTTATAAACTGATACACAAATTTCTGGGTTCTTTTCTGAATAGGAGGTTACCTCTTATGGATAGGAATCCTGTTAATGACATTTATATATAGAGTGTGGGAAAGCTTTTTTTTATCCCTTTTCTTTAAGAATGTTATTTACTCGGCACAATGGCTGAGAGCCGCACCTACTCGAATAATTATCCGATTCAATTTTACTAAGTACGGTCGAGGCTGTCCCGTGAGAAATGTAATGGAGTGATGTGAATGATGTATGTTATTTCTAATGGAGGAAAGATGGGGCTCGCCGATGCTGTAGTGCACTGCCTGCGTCGTTCACCGCTGAAAAATAACAAAACTATCTCTTTCTATCTGGATTGGCCTTCGCCAGTCGAACTTTCACTGCGCCTTGATGAAGTCAAGGACTCCTGTCATCCCCTAGTCTAACTATTGGCATGGTACACCAGTCAGATAACCAGACCACCACGATGCCACTTCATGTTCGCTCGCAGGTGCTAACTAATACTCTGTGTTCACACCGCACATTAAGTGTCACGGCCAACACAGTGAAGAAACGCTTACTCAAGAGCGACTCAGTATAGAGTATCACTCCGATTCACTAGCGACAGAGGTGCTCTCTTAGTGCAGTACTGAGTAGAGACTTTGTTCCTCGCTCTCTGCGTACATGCACGTCCGCACTCGCTCAGCTACGTGTTCCCGCTACAAGAGCAAGAGCGTCACTGGAACGACTTCCCACCACGCAAAAAGCGAAAGGGTATATCATCCGCTGTCTTTCCCTCACTCCTCCGGCTCATTACGTCAGAAATAGTCCACCAATCAGCGTTACTCTTACAAACGGGAGAATGGCTAAGCCGACCAATCCGGAAATATTGCATTAGGCGTTAACTGTCCACTTGTGAGAACGCTGAAACTGCGCACTAGGTCCGTCAAAAAAATGCATATGCTGGGGCTCTCCCAACAATACAGCGGGTTTTGCTTTCAAGGTGAACACGCAGGCCATTATCCCTTTTTTCTGGCAAAAACTGTTTTGGTCCCTGGGCGGTCGGCCTGCCAGCGCTCGACCCACCCTCCTACAGACTTTCCAGCGGGCTGGTTGCCTCCGCCGAACAAATACTCCTGTGGCCAACGTGTCTTGAATATTTGTGTACGCCAGCCTCAACTTTTAATCTCCGTGCTCACTTGCAATTTATTTATTAGATTCGCACAGCGATTAAATGGAAATATGCAAAATTGACACTACACTATCGAGTTTGGGCTTGAATGAAACGTCTTGATACGCAGAATACGATGGTGAGGTCGGAATATGTAAGAAATGAAGGTCAGGAGACCACGCCACCTTGCACCGCACAAGGAGGAGTCCACGGTCATTGCCGGCCAGGGTGGCCGAGTGGTTCTAGGTGCTTCAGTCTGGAAACGCGCGACCACTACAGTCACAGGTTTGAATCCTGCCTCGGGCATGGATGTGTGTGATATACTTAGGTTAGTTAGGTTTAAGTAGTTCTAAGTTCTAGGGGACTGATGACTTCAGTTGTTAAGTCCCATAGTGCTCAGAGCCATTTGAACCATTTTCCATGGTCATTATTCAAACTGAATCTGCTCTCATCCGAGAATAGCATCGATCCTCCTCCTCGTTGCTCCAGTCCCCATGCTTTTGGCACCAACGTAGACGGCGCCGCCGATGTGTGAGTATCAACGGAACACAATGTACTGGTCGTCTGCAGTAACAGCGTCAATGGGAAGCATAAGATTGCGTGCCTTGCAATCCTGTTAGATGTGGCTGCAATTGCGCCCGTTGTTTGATGTGGGTCCCTTCTTGCCTGCTGCACAATGCAGCATTCATTTGCTGCTGTAGTTAACCGTTGTCAAGCCTCGTATTGCGGGGCCAGCCCCATTTCGCTCTGTAGTCACGTTGACCTTACGCCATGTGACGTCCAATTTTCTGTAAACGACTGGGAGACTTTTGGCAACATGCTCCCACAATTTCATTCATTTCCACCTAGTAAGTAGTGTCGAGTTATTTTATCCAACCTGTCCTTAAGTTTTGCAGAGCAGTGTAGTGACTATTTTTCCAGTGAGTCACTGTTGTAATCAGTCAACTTGAATACCAGGGTGTAATAATTTGTCGGTATATGAAATGGAACGATTAAATAGGCTCAGTCGTAGAAAAAGCAGGTGTTAGACTTCGATTCATTGGTAGGATACCGGCAAAATGCAATCTGCAAAAGAGACAGCATACAAAACACTCCCACAAGCTGTCCTATAATATTGCTCAAGACTGTGGAACTCAGATAGGACCGTAACAAGGGATACTAGACGTATACAAAGAAGGACAGCACGAATGATGACAGCAGGTTTGTTTGACACGCGGAAGAGCGTCACGGAGAAACTGAAAGGCTTGCACTGACAGACGCTTGAAGTCAGATGCCAAGTACTTCACGAAAGCCCATCTTTCAGAATTTCAGAACCCAGTATTAGGAGTCTAGCAACAAGCTGCCGTCCCGTACCTATCGCTGCCGTAGGAACCTCCAAGAACTGGACAGCGCATAGGGAAGCTTTTCAGCAGTCGGTCATCCCGCGCTAGATGCGCGAACAGAACCTGTAGATACAGTAACACTTGATACAAGTACCCTCTGCTATGCACTTCACACTGGGCTGCAGAATATAGATGCAGACGTTGATGTACACTCCCAGACATATTTAACACTGCAGATTGTACAAAGATGTCTATGCGTCGACTGTGATACTTCTTTCTAGTAAACTTTCTCCTTGATGTCGAAACTGAAAGAAATTTCTGAGACATTTCCCATTACAACAGGAATCTGACAGCAAGAGGTCATCGCTATTGTTCTTTAAATACGTTCCGAAAAGAATCGTGGGAGAGTGAAGAACTCACTGGACGTCTACAGAGTTATAACGTAACTACACCAGGTACTAAATGAGACTCTCACTCACTTGCAGTGACCTGGCAGAAAAGACAGATATTAGTAGTAACCAGACAGATTTTAGTAGTAACCAGATGGAACCAGCATATGGCTCGAAATACGAGTTTGCAATACAAAATCCATAATCGATATCAAGACAGTGCGAAATAAAATTATTTAAAATCGGTCGAGAGATAACAAAGAAAAAAAATAAAAAAGAGGAAAATGTGATTGTAAAAAGGCACCACAACATACAGATGCACTAAACTTAGGCAATGTGCTGAAACATCACTACGTTGACTGTAACAAGAAAACGACAGCGGAAGAAAAGCAGATGACCTAAGCATGAATGCTATAGAAAGTAATTAGTACAGTCCTAGGTAATGTTGATCAACACGAAGAATATGTAAACAAATTCATTAGAAAACTAAGAACTACATTTTCGAGACACATTCATATAGTCTCACATAAAGACCTTTCGCCTGCCATCATCTCTCATGACCTGGCCTTGAAAGTTAACTTTATCCTCTTTTTTTCTCATGATGATTGCAATGAATATCGAGTCATTCAAAGTTCAGCTTTTTCTTAAAATACCACGTATTAAGGACCCTCTTAAAAGTGTAATTAAATTAAAAATGCGTTTACAGGTTTGATAGTTCGATATATTCAACAATTTTGAGTTCTTCTTGTAGTGTTTCCGCCGTATGGTTTTTATATAGGTATTTTACATAATCCTATTTTTAAAAAATGCATGACATCGTCTTCATCTATACAGTAATCAAAACAAGAAAATGGAGGACGTCATCATCTATACAGTAACCACACTTCGGATATTAACTTCAACTAGTGTTTCGTTTTGTTCGTGTCCATGTGAACCGCTATTTATCTGTTATTGGTGACAATCTATTTGGCTTAAGCCCAAATTTAAGAAACGAAGAGATGAAGAGATATGAGGCATGTGTTTTTGGATAGCGCAGTACCAAGCTAGTTTCAAGTTTCTCTTCTCATTACGTGACGTTGGCTATTCTTCTTTAGTCTTAACTGCAAGCCACGAATAGCAATCACAGCGTCGGATGCATATTTGAATGGGTGCGATACGTTATACGTTCTTGACAAGCCGGTCAGCGCGTTCGTTACCCCTTATGCTGACGTGGCCCGGTGTCCAATGGATATAGATATGACTACAGCTATCAATAGACTGACAAAAGTCATGCTAAGGAGGATGGGAATCTACTTGCAGTTCAAAGCTGTACAGATCATAAAACCAACCCACCCACCAACCGTGGCTGAAAATTTGGGACAACTGTATCGTGCGAGAAAATATTCTAGTAATCTGAAACAGCGAATTTATGCTCGACTGTACAATTCCAGGCTTTTTAAGCAAAACCAGACGCTTCCGCTGTTTCTTTTTTCTGTCAATGTCAATCTCGTCGCATTCCTGTTGTGAAAGAGAAGAAAAGTACTGCAGGTTTGTTGCCTTTGTCATTTCTTCCCTTGTGTTGTGACAAGCCGTCACAGTTTAGTCCCCACCGTCGCCCTGAGACTCGCTACTGGCTTGATTCGCTAACTCAATTAGCGCTGCAGCCAGAAAATGCTGGCCGGCGACTCGCGCTCAGGTCGGCAAGGTTGCGCTCCTCTGCTGCCAACAGCGGCGCGGAGAACGGTGGGCCCGCCGAGCGTGCCCGAGCGCGGGCGGAGAATGCCGAAGGCGCCGACTGGCGGAACGGTGTCCTCACAACGCGAGAAGCGGGCAGTCTGCTGCCGGCCGCCGGTGAGGAAGTGTGTGTGTGTGGGCTGCGCTGCTGCAGTCGCCGTGCCGCGCCGTGCGGAACACGTCGCGCATAGCGAAGCGAGGACAGTCGCCGTGTGCAACCGGCTGGAGACTCTTACTCACCGGAAGTGATGACGCATTACAGAACAAGCCGACGTGTACTACCACTGTCCGGACGTGACATCGTTTGTAGATCGTGACATTCGGTGGTCTTGTTACACAACGATACGTGTGCTGGCGGCAGCTCTTACGAACTTTGTAACATAGACAGCGAACTTCCGTGAGATCTAGGAGATTACTGTTGCGTGTTGTGTGATTTTTTTTACCACTTCGACAGTTCCGTATTGTTTTTGTTCGGTTGCATTGTGCGTTGTGGAAGGTCAAGAACCATGCGACGTGGACAAATCTCGCAGGTTTTCCTGCTATTGTGCGTGTGTTGCTGGCTTGTTTTCGGGGAAGATTCCTTACAAGGTAAGTGTTGTCAGATGGTCCACTTTTTCTTCTTCTTCGGTCAGCTGCGCTTTTTTTTGTGCGACGCTTGAGTCTCGCCACACCTACGTCTGACAGGTTGCCTTACCTGGACAGCCAAGGCGCCAACCGACCCGAGCCCTCAGGAATCCTTCCTTACTACGTGTTCTTACTTTCGCTGCGACTTTATATGCCCTATTATTTTCAGAGTGTCGAGATTAAAATAAATTCGACTTGTGATCCGTTGGCAGAACTTAGCGTCTTAATCACGTTTAAAAACCTTGGACAGTAATAAAATATTCCGCTTATTTCAACAGAAGCATTAAAACACTCCGTAAAGGGATGCCAAAATTTTGGAGATTTTTTTACCCAATGGTATTCATTTTACAGAAATGAGCAGTAGATAACGGAATTCTGAGATTCTTTAAACGTAAGGTTTTTTTACCCTCTGCACCGATGATTCAAGAGTTTCGCAATAATCTTCGAATGACGGTGTGTCCATGGTTCCTGGAAGTCGTTGAGGAACGCATGTTTCACGAATACAGGCTTATCAGTCTTCTGAGTAGGATATCTCATCGGCTGTATCGTTTTTCAAGGTTCATCATATGGCCCCGCCCATTGTCCTACCAACCATGTCCAAGGCCCGTATTATAATGCCCAGACTTACTTGACAAATCTTTTATAAAAGCTGGTACCAATCTCTTTTATATGACATGGTAAAAGCACCGAAGTACACCATAAGAGATTCTATAGATGTTGACAAAGGTCTTTTACAGTGTAATACAGGTGTAAGGGAAGTACCATTAGGAAAACGCCATGCGATCTCCTACAAACGTGGGTACATATTTTACTCTTACCGCAGTATTGACGCTCTCACCTTATTGAAAACGTTTCCGTGTAAGTAAAGTAATAATATACATAGCGCGATCTGTATTGTATATTATTTAGACAAACTGCTAATGAACGCCCAGACAAGTGTTCCATTGCGTTAATAACGGAAACAGATTCTTTTTATTTGCTAGCATGTAACAATACAGTTAAGTTACAATGCGAGTAGTCAGGTCACCGGGATAGCGGCGAAAAAACTACTTTTTTTCTGGGACGTAATCGCCATGTTTTGATTATGAAATTGGCGCGTTTTCCGCAAAAACCGTTCTAATATATAAACAGTTACTTTCGAACTGTGTAGGACTGTTTAGCACGCACATTCCCTCCCAGAGGAATTTAATGTTGACATGTTGCTGATTGTGTGTTTGACGTTAATCCGCCCCACAGGTGTTGTTAAATAAGGTCACAAATGTCAAAAGCTGGTTCGTTGTCTACTGGCCAGCGCCAAGTACCCCAATAGGGTACAGGTGAAATACGTTTGTTGCAATTTACTCATACATCATTTTAGACGAGACAGAAAGGGTAGCGTAAGGGGCTAAAATCTCGGAGAGAGATTCACTTTTATTTATTGTGTGGAGGACACTGATTAGTTGTCGAGTTTCTTTTTCTCATTAGCAACCATTGATACTTTTTGCAGTTTTCTGGGAGCATTACACTGATGTGCAGGACGCCAGACCACAGCCTGTTCGGAGGTAGCTAGTGGCAGCGGACAGGACTCGCCTTCGGCCGCTGCTGCCTCCCGTGAGCTCCACAGCCGGCAACGGCGACCCACCGCGCCCGCGTTCGCCCGATGCGGGGTTGTTCTCGTGTGATTTACGTAGCGCCTCCTTTCTCGCTTCTCACGGCCACAAATCGAAACAGCAGTCACGTCTGTGAATTGATCATTATGAAAAGTAGACTCGCCGCTCGCGGCGAGACTCAATGATCTCTTCTTCAGCTGTCACTGCGTGTTATTTTTCTCGCCAGATAAGAGCGATTTCAGCTCATCACCTTGCATACGAATAAAACTGTTCAGTCGCGTGGAGGATCTGGATCCAGTGAAGCAGTTAGGCAACCAGTACGTCGGCGGGCCGCCTTGTTTCACATGGGCGTAAATGCTGCTCTGCAACCACATTCCATTAGATTGCATGCGTGTGAAAGTAACTCCTTTTCGTTCGGACAATTGTATCGCTTGGTTGCCGGTATAGACGAAACGGTGTTACATGCGGTGCCGTTGTTGTGCACCGTCGTCACATCCCGCGTCACCTTAGTACAACAGACCGTACTCAAACTGACGCCATTAAAGATCTCTCCAAAACGCATCAGTTTTAATACGGTTTTAATCTGCTGGAAATGTGACGTCAGCGCTTGAAAACAGCACTATAAATACGTATGCAGGTTGGCCGGAGGTAACTCTAGTCTCCTAATGCCGAATTTCGTGCATGTGACACACACTTAGCCGGCCTCAAAGAGCTGGCTTGTAGCTTTTGCAATGTTGGTCTTTGTGTCTTCCTCAGATTTTCTTTACTGCCAGTATAGCAATGTGATTTCAGCAGCATGGGTTCATCAAACAACTCAGGGTTGAGGATTAGAAGATAAGTGGACGAATTTCTAGCACTAAAGTATACGATAATACAGTGCGGCAGTCGCGTTTAGTATTCTTTTCAGTACATGGCGAGTGCAGCACAGCTCGCAATGTTAAGTGGTGGAAGAATTGTGCGTAGGCGAATTTTATGTCGTCATTTCTCCTCCCGTAAGTCTGTGGCGATTGTCTCCTGGTCAGAGACAATGGATGTCTGTAATAGTGTTGTGGTCCTCCTCGTGTTATCGAAATTTGCTTTGCTTGTTTACTTTACAAATGGAAAATGAAGTTACTGATACCTAGAAACATGTACTAGCCGCTGTGTAGTTGGAAATGACTTGATCTTGTTACAGGAACAATTTGCATTGCTGCGGTTACAAACTCTCGTCGTTGACAAGAAGTGAATCCACATAAAGTTTTGAGCTTGATCTGGGTGTAGTTGCTATTTTTTTAAATATTTTCGTACTACAGCTCCATATACAATAACACATAGACGAAAATTACAGAAAGGGGGCACCGAAAACTACGATGATGAAGATTAATATGAGTTTGTCATTTTTCGAGCCTTATTATGGAGCGAAGGTTGGGGAGTTGACCATTGCCTATGAATTTTAACCATCCGACAATGTGGTAATGTTAACTACGACGCGGCTTTTTTTGCCTTGCTATTCCAATAGTGATGCTCTGCCGTAGGACAATAATTGCGTTCCTTTCGCAACATTTTATCAGAGGGGATTATTGTGTTCTCTTGCAGCCCCTTCCAATTTCCTGTGCTGTATTTTGGTATATTCTGGTATTTTGCCTTTAGAGCGCGAAACTGGAGGAAAGTCGCAATCGTTAGGATAAGACTGCATCTGCGCCTCCTATTTGTAGTCACGTAACCAACGAACTTACAGGCGCGCGAGTGTTTATTTACATACTAATTTTCTGCAGGGGTTGCGAAATTTGCGGCAAAGTGTGTGTACCATCATTACACCCTAAAGTTTCATTGGGCATCGATAGTTTCTTCTGATTAAGTGGCGGAAATCCTGGCAAGAAAGTACGTGTATTTTGTTACGGCTTTCGTGGTTCGTTCCTGAGTGCTGATTTATGAACCTCACAATATTACGTTAACGGAGGTTTTAAGCCTACCGTCTGACGTTGCCAGATGTTACCTAGAAGTATGCTCGGTTTAAATCACTTTTTTATTGTTGTGGAATGCACGATATATGTACCGAGATGCACCAAATACTCGTCGGATATGTATTTACTATGTAATAGAGATTTTCTGAATTTACATTTTTTATTTATGAGCTTTTGTGCGTCAAACATGTAACGAAAGTAGTTACAGGTCTATGATCAGATAAATGAGTTGTGGCAACATTCAGTTTTCGCTGCCTTTCATTGTCTTTACGATCTCTAAATTAGGCGCCTTTACAACTAGCTAGCTCCTTGGGCCACACTACAGGTCGGATTGTCACTACAACAAAGATCGGAGGGATGCAACTACGATACTCCCATAAGGAATTTGTGTCACAATTTTAGAAAGCATTCTTGTTGACTTACGCGCAGCGATCGGTATAACATGTTAAAAATCAATCAAAACAATCTGGTACGCGTTTTTGGATATTTTACTTTTTGGCAGCCTGTTTCGGCGCTTTCCTCGGACCATCTTCAGGCTTACACCGCCGTTATGGATGCTGGTGGCGGCAGTCGGAGCGAGATTGTAGAAGTACGGTTGCCAACAGATAAAAAATCTGAAAATGCGACCGTTACTATTGCTATTGATTTTTACTAATTTAAGTATTTCGCTACCCTGGCGCATTAAATTTATGGTTCTACGCAAACCAAACTTGTTACAACCTGCCTTCATCGGAGTTGGCTTCATTACATTCATAAGAATGGTATTTGGCCTCCCAGTCGAATTTCTGCATTTTTGTATTTGTATGGTACGTGAAGCAAGAGCAGTTCTTAGCAACTCTGAAAATTCTCGGAAAAAACCGACGGTGACGTTTTCCGACCGTCCGATTAATATTCTAAGGCGAGATCAGTTTTTCTTGAGAGGTGTGCCTGCTTAGTGGAACGTTCCCCTACCACGTGTGTGGCAGGAGTTAGACTTCAAGCCCTGCGAAATTTTTAAACAAAGATGCATGTCCCGTGAACGTTTCCGTGAAGCGTAAAATACGTAAGGGTGAGAGAACTTAATTTGTGATTTTTTAAAATTTAAGCATATTATAAAAGTTCAGTAATTAAGAAATTGTACTATATTTGCCATGGAAACAGGATTTTTCTGTGATGTGTAATTAGAAATCAGACGCACATTTTCATAAAAATAGCAATTAAGTGTGTTAATTAGCGTATATTTGAAGAACATTACATTTAAATGACGTAAGTACTCGGAATTGAACGGAAATGTGATCGAAACAAAGCTCGAACCAGTGATTCTCATTCTCGAGCGCCACTGATTTTTTTCCCCCATAACTTCACGGAAATGCACGTCTGTTTGAAATCTGCGTCAGGAGGCAGACGAGGATTCCACCTCAGCCTGTCCATGAAAATCGACCTTGCTTTCGCATGTTAAGAACTGTGGGAAAAAACATTCTCGATTTTCTCGAGAAAGTTTTGAGATTTGTATCGAACTATTTCGGAGCTAATATTTGATTTCCGAACTTCACGTACCATAAATTAAAAAAAAATTCAAAAATCCCGTTTCAGAGTGAACCGCCCGTCAGTGCCGGTGTTATCTTTTCCAGTAACATGACGGTTTCCTAATGCTGTGCAATTGACGTGCGGCGCTAAGTATACTTACAGGGAAGGCGGGCACAGTCTTCAGGTGGTACCTGTCGTTCCCGGAAGGCCCCTCTAGTTTGCGCAAGCCGTGACGTAGCCGTGAGTCAGGCAGCTGACTGATACCCAGGAAGGCCGGCCGCATCCGGCCAGCGCGGCGCAGCCCCGGTACAACGCTGCAGCTAAGGCCGCAGGCAGGCGCCGCCGCTTCCACAAAGTTTCCGGTGCTCCATTGTCCTCTCGCCGCCCGCTTCATAATAGCCATGCCGAAAACGTCAGCTTGCCTTTCGTAGTCGCAACTGCGCGGACGGCCAACAATCGTGCGGTTGCGCGGCTTGAACGCGCCTACAGTTAAGACTCCGCGACTCGTTCAACTATCAGCTCTTCGCAGAAATCGGCCACTAAAGGTACCTTCACACTGAAGACCCAGCTCCCACAAAATAAAACATGCAACTCTTATATAAGTTTGGCAAACTTGCAACTGTTGCGATTTCGATAATTTATAAATGTTGTGATCTGCTGCAAGATGCTGACAACATTTTCAGGCTTTAGTAAACACACGCATTCGGCGTTTTTTTCGTACCTATGTTCTCAAGTCCTGAACGCGTTAGTGTCATTTGAAGCTGTGTATTTCCAGTTTTCTTCTTCAGAGAAAGGGAGAGAACGCAGGAAGAACCGCAACAATATAAAGCATGAATTTGCAAACTACTGTTGAGAACTTTCGGCCGAAAATCTTAAGAGATTTAGTTAAGATGACATTTTACTACGTACCAAAAGGCTGTGTCAGATCCGATACGTCTTGTTTGTTTTAGTTTGCACAAGAAACAGCGCTAGTGTGTGTTATATATGTAAACCAAATGAATTTAAGTTATAAGTAAAAACAGTTCTTTGCCCTAGTGTCGTATACGACACGGCCTTGTAACGCGTGCCCTGATAGTACATCTTGTAGGAGGAAGGTTAATTTTTCTTCCCGAATTGTTCACCTACTGTAAAAAACCTGTAATGCGTTCTAAAACATCCAATTTGGAGCATGGATATCAGCTGTCCGGGATCTACTTCTCCTTTTGAGCTTTTTAGAATGCTGACGCATTCAAAAAATAGCATACAGGTACAAATGTTTCCGTTTGTATCGGTCTTTATAAGCGGAATCAGAAGCATCGCGTAGAGGTGTCCCCGAACTAAAGCTGAATCGTTGCTTCTGTGGACCACACGGGACTCTTAAGGTACAAACTCGAGACAAAGCTTCCCACAAGTAGGTTCTCAATCTCGCAGTTTCAAACTACTATTGGCAACAGTTGACCCCCTCGACATCTATCCCGAGTATTACACCTTTTTCAGTTCATAGATCCGTTGACACTCGAAAATTCAATACTTAACGGAATAATTTTGGTAGAAAGGTAAAAACTGATACATATGCTTGAAATGACATGGACTTTTATTTAAACCGAAAGAAAGTTCACATTATGGTAAAAACATGGCGCTTCACAGGATACAAAAGCAATAATTAACATCACGATTTTCAGAAAGACGTCCTTAATAATACATTCTCAACATGAAGACCGTCATTCAACGACGCCTTTAGGCGAGGGTCAATGTAGTGAATAGCGCTTTGTAGCGTATCAGTAGATACAGCTGTAAATTGCCATCGGATGTTGTCTTTAAGCATCTCTAATGAGGTCGGACGAGCGATGTAGACTTGGGACTTGGGGTACCCCCACAAGCAAACCATCTGACTGGAGGAGTGGGGACCTAAATCCCTGTCTCACTACAGCTCACGTTATGCGCTGTTCTCATGCGGCGTCTCTGACGTGTTGCTGTCCAGCACCATCTGTCGGACGGTGTTTCCACTTGTTTTTGTTTTAAATAAAACCTCATGTCATTTCAGTTTTACCTCTCTGCCTACTTCATTCCGTGAATTAATGCATTTTCAAATGTTAATGGACTTTTGGGCCACCCTGTAATCAGTTCTTTTTTGTTTTTACATCTGATGAAGCACTTCCGCGTAGAAATTATCAATATGCGTGATACACGCAGAAGTCGACAGTGCAAAAACATTTCAGATACCACAAGTTGTGTTTCAGTACTCACCTTAGCTCAGGGGTCTGTCGAATACGTAGCTGCGAATCATTCTGTTTGTCAATTCGAACTGAAGTGTGAGCTCATGAAGATTTTTCGCAGGTTGATTATTTTCTAGCCTGTTCAATCCTGGATATTATCTCGCGCCTTGAGTTTCATTATTGGTCCAAAAGATGTCTAATATTTGGAGAACGACATACTTTCTTCTGTGTTGCCTTTTATTGAGAGATTTTGGATTTACTTTCCACAGAACGCTACGTTTTTGATCTTGGAAGCATTGATACCAAAATGGAAATTCCCTTTTCTCAGATTCTTTACAGAGAGAAACGTGCCTAGAAAATATTTTCTTTCATCTAAGCTAACCTAATTGTAAAGATATGTAAAAATAGTATTGCATTGACTGACTGTTCCATCAGTCCTGGGTAGAATATTTGAATCATTGTGAATAAAAACCACACACAACACTAGTGTAATATTGTACCAGTGTTGTGTGTGTTTTCATTCATAACAAATAGTGTTATCACCACAAGACCAAATGTTATCGCATGTACATGAAATACCCGAAAACAAGTTCAGTAACAATTATCCGTATGAAATTATAATAAATGACGCATTTCAGGACCAGTGTATTGCCCTCCGGTGCAGATTTCATTCACATAGTTTCTGTGCTGTTAATTGGAAATCAAAAATGACATAATAGAGAAGAAAGGGAGAATAAGAAATTTACCAGAGGAGACTTCCTAGTATTAGTGGTGACAGAATAACTTTGACGTAAGGCATTTCACATTGAGGGTCGTCAGGCTGCAAGTTAAAAAAAAAAAAAAAAACAACTTTGCATTCGAATTATGGTGTTTACCCTTCTAAGTACTTCCAAGATTTTTAAGTGAAAAGGGTGGGTGTGTACGACATAGACTCACTTAGGAGCAAAGAATGTTATGCAGTATGCGATAAATCATGTTTTACTGATGACCAGTAGTTTTTAGTAAGTGTGTTTGTTGTGGTATTAGCGACCTATGTAACTAGGTTACATTGCAATCTAATTATACTGTATTGCTGTGACTTTCTTTGCGAATACAGTATAATTAGATTGCAATGTAACCTAGTTACATAGGTCGCTAGTGCCACAACAAACACACTTGCTAAAAACTACCGGTAATCAGTAAAACTGATTACCAGTAGTAGGCTACATCGTTGATGAATAGGTCAGCCGACGACCTGTTAGTATTGGCTTTCAATTCCACATGTGTCATTAGCAGAATGTTATCAGGATGACGGTAATATTAGAATCCAGTCACGTTAAAAATGTCTGTAGTTTCAGTCGTTACTAGGACGCGGCTGTTAAGTCACTGTTCTTAGGGGTGAGGAATGTGATGACAGCTGCGGCATTCCGTCGATACCGCTCTGATTCAGCGTGAAAGTCGTCGGATTCCTTGCTCATATCTCTTCCTGCTTGATAGCCTGTATGCAGGCGATTCATTAGCTAGCCGCTCGGTCGTGACCGTTCTTATCGCTACATATTCGGAATAATGACGGCGAGGCCCACATAGATAAGCGGATGGCAGTGCATCGGGTAATGTGTCCGGATATTGTCGACGCGTGCGTGCGTTCGTGTGTGCTGTGAGAGAAGGGGGAGGGGGTGAAGACGGAAGTCATGAAACCGTAGCCTTCAGACGGCGCAGCGAATTCAATTTGATACAGTTATACATGGTAGCGTATGAGCGTATTCATAGTGGTCTGGGAACGCCATGGGCTTTGAGGCTCACGTTGCTGAGTAAGAAATCTGTGAGAGCTCTTAAATATTCTCATGTCGGTAAGGTCACAGAAATAGTGCACGATGGTAACACTTTGTTGATAAATTTTGAAAACCAGACGCTCCTTAGACATTCCCTAGAAAGGCGAAAGGAGAATACCGACATGAGAATATTTAAGAGCTCTCACAGATTTCTTACTCAGCAACGTGAGCCTCAAAGCCCATGGCGTTCCCAGACCACTATGAATACGCTCATACGCTACCATGTATAACTGTATCAAATTGAATTCGCTGCACCGTCTGAAGGCTACGGTTTCATGACTTCCGTCTTCACCCCCTCCCCCTTCTCGGCTTAAATGAAATTTGTAATGAAACTTAAGGGATGTATGCTGTGACGTCAAATACAAAACCGTATTGTAAGGGAACAAAATACATACCGTATAAAATGAAAACAACATATTAACAGAAAGGGGAAAGACATATTAATATTATTAAAACAAGTAGTCAGTTAAAAACCGTTTGGAAAAAGTGTTGGGCGACCGTGAAACAATGTCATCAGTGAAGACTTAACAGGCTGTAGGCTTGCTCCTTGAAGAGGAGAAGAATCGGAGACATGCGTATCGAAGGTGATAAGATAGAATGATGATTAAACTTTTTTTTTTTTTTAGCAGGATTCCCAAGTCACTTGCTGGTTGCCGGCAACGTTCGGTTCGCCAGGTCATCGCCACGTTTCTTCTGCATCAGTTGACCACGTAAGCCTGTAATAACCTCGATGTATGAGATGGTTCATAGCTCTTTCCGTTTTTGGTTTAAGTCACGTTACAACCAACTAGCAATCGTCGGAGCTATACGTGTGTGTTGACACTTGCAGGGTTTGACCGATTATTATTCAGAAAGGAACAGCAGAATCTAAAAGTTTGGCCTTACATTTGCATGGCATTCAGTTCACGTACCCCAGCCCCCTCCCTTGCCCAGTCACCTCCGTCATCCCAATCAGTTTGTCCCAGGCGATTCTGATATCGCACGTTCCTTCAGTTCACATCTGTGCTCGCTTGCTCTCCGAGAATAGCACTGCAAGCTTCTGTGATGTAAGAATTTGTGCAGGCTTTTCCGAATGAGTGGGCGCGTAGCCCTGTAAGCTACTTCCTTTCCGTGTTGTTTAGCGCTGCGACTTCCTGCCCGCCGCGACGTGGGCAGCGCGCTAAGCGCCTCCAGCGGCGCAGCGGAATACTAACGCCAGTCGGCGCCGCGCTTTTTGCTCTGCGAATGTAAATTTTTTTCGAGTCTCGCCCCGTGATGAATGGCACTCGGCGCCCTTAACAACGGCGGCGCGGCCGTAATTTTTCCACCTTGTCCTGGGGGTGGACTTAGCTGCAGCAAATATTTATGTACTTTAATAATAAGGGCGGCTTTTATGGGCAGCGAGATCCTCCCGTCCCTCTGCTGTCCCTTACGTAAACACAAAGGGGAGGTTAGGTGTCGGCTCATTATTTCCGAAAAGTGCAGCGACTTCGAGGGCCCTTCAAACTTATTCGAAAACCCCTCATAATCTCAGCAAATAAAAATAAATTTTCCTGCAGCTCTTCATTCAAGAATAACACAGTATCTCCCCGTACCGGTGCCTGACACGTAAGCATCTTGCATCACCAGACGGACTCGTGCATGTCTTTAGGATAATCAGGTGGGTTTTCGTTAAGTAGTAATACCCCGATGGATATCTTGACATGAAGAGACATTGAAGCGTCAATGTATCTGTGATACGGCGGTGTACTTTGCTCAGTGGCATTAGTGGAGTCATGAAACTGGAGTACAGCAATAAAACGTTAGTTAATGTTGTTCTGAGGAAGCGATGATTTGTAGCTTTTCAAACTTTTTTCAGTGGCTGTACGTCTTATCAGTATCAGTCAAATAATAGACGAGGCATAGCCTGCAATTTTCGTCCTTAGTGTTAAAGGACGTTAAATTATTTGATCGAAACTGATTGTTTTAGTAGAGAAGTGAAATGCAGCGATTGTGCAAATCAGCATTTTTCAAAAATACCTCTTAAAATTTGCTGTTAGCTTCAGTTTTTCCACTCTTGTACAAGGGGCGTTCAATAAGTAATGCAACACTTCTTTTACTCGGACAGTTTCGGTTGAAAAAAAATGCAGAATTTGTTGTGGGACATCGTGGATTAATCCCGCTTCATACCCTATAGATAAGTGGCGGAGCAATATATAGCGTCCCAAGCAGAGCGCTGCCTGTTTTTTTTTGTGTGTTTTTAGCGGAAAACCAGAGCATCGCAGGAGCTTGCATAGTATCTACGGAGACCTGCCAGTGAACAAAAGGACGGTGAATCATTGGGCGAGGCGTCTGTCATCATCGCACCAAAGTCGCGCAAAGCTGTCAGATCTCCCGCATGCCGGCCGGCCGCTCACACATGTGATTGTCTTGCAGTGTTGGATGAAACGTCCGGACACTCTCATTCGAGGTGATCGGCGTATCACACTCAAACACCACACTGACCAACTGGACCTATCTGTTGGTAGTGCTGATACATTCGTCCAGTTCATTGGACTGTTTTTCCTCATCCAATGTACAGCTTGATCTTGCACGTTCCGACTTCCACCTGTTTGACCCAGTGGAGGACGCACTGCGCGAACGACCGGGAGTTCATTGATGCAGCAAGACGTTGACTTCGTCGTCGACCGGTAGAGGGGTAGCAGGCGGGCAAGCATGACCTCCCCGTGAGGAGGTGTTTTGAACGGAGATTAGGTTAAATAGTAGACTTTTGTAGCCAGAAGAGTGGGTAATAATATGGTGTATTGGAATCCCGAATAAAACCAATCTGCTTTCAGAAAAAAATGTTACTTACTGAACGCCCCTCGCTCTTGATATTTAAATTTCAGCTTTAGCAAGTTACTTTTTAGCTGCTGCCTGTATCGACGGTTCGGAAGTTCTAGATGTCCAGAGAAAATTTCCATTAAATTTCCGTTCCGTTTGGGAAGTGCAGAAGTTTCCCTCATGTATTGTGAAACGTCCTTTCTCCTTTTTTGTTCAAATGGCTCTAAGCACTATGGGACTTAACATGTGAGGTCATCAGTCCCCTAGACTTTGAACTACTTAAACCTAACTAACCTAAGGACATCACACACATCCATGCCCGAGGCAGGATTCGAACCTGCGACCGTAGCAGCAGCGCAGTTCCGGACGGAAGCGCCTAGAACCGCTCGGCCACAGCTGCCGGCTACTTTCTGTGTTTGACACACTGTTCTGAACGATAATATTCTGACACAATGGCTGCCATTGGATGGATTAACCTTCATTTAGTGCACCGTTTCGACTGTGAAGGCAAATGAGTGCTTGAAATACACACAAACTGTAACACAATACAAAACATCAAATATAATAGTCCGTAATCATATAATCGAATGAATTTTAAGAGAACGGGCATACCATAACCTAGCAGGAAGACACACAGTATGTTCAGAAGCATCCAGACACCATATTAGTGCACATTAATACGGGACATGCCAACCCTTCACATATAAGACGGATTGAACTCTAGTGGGACACTTTCAGTGAGGTGTCTCAATGTCTGTGGAGGAATGACCCCATTCTTCAAGAGCCGGCACTGAAGACGGTAGTGATGGTGGGCGTTGCCGTCTGAAGCGAATTCGGCGTCACAGTGACGTTCCATTGGGTCCAGGTCGGGACTCGGCGTGGGCCAGTCCGTTTCAGGAGTGTTATTGTTCGCAGACCGTGGCCACACAGATTCTACTATGTGACGGGGTGTGCATTGCCACGCTGATACAGTCATCGTCGCCCAACTGTTTCTCTGCTGTATGCATTACACAATACCGTTAAATATGTTTATATCCTTCAGCGTGTAGCCCATTCCTAACCACTACAAGTTAATCATCGTCCTAACCAGGCTTCCTCCGTACCGTAACAGCACTTCCTCCATACTTCATTGTTGACGCAGCACATGATGCCAGGTAACGTTCTCCAAGCATTTGCGGGACCCAAGCCCTTCAGTTGGACTGCCGCAGAGTACACCGTGACTCGTCCCTCCAAATCATTCGTCTCCAGTCATCCACTGTCCACTGGCGTCGCTCCTTACGCCACCGCAAGCGTCGTTTAGCGTTGACAACAGGAATGTGGTCGAGTTACGAGGAGCTCGACTATTATACCCCATTTTTGTTAACCTCATACGGACAGTCATTGTGCCGGCTGGACTGCTAGTGGCTCTTCGGAATTCACGAGTGACTTTTTCCGCTGGCTTCCATGTGATTGCAACCATCTTCCTTTGTGCTCGACGTCCTCTGCCGAAGTTTGGCGGGCATTGCGTCTCTAACCCCTTCTGACCTACCCACTCTGCTGTTACAGTTTCTGTACTGATAACACTCCCCGACTTTTTTTTCGTGCTTCCGGGTACGACTCACGTGACATCTAGTGGTAAGTTCCGCATTGTATAGGGGTGTTCGGATATTGTTGATCAGGTTGTGTACACGCACAAGGGTAACGCTCTTGAGACGTTACCATTTTGCAAACATAAGAAGCAAAGATAAGAGTATTCTGTGACCTCGTAGACACGCAACTCTAAGCTAACGGAAAGAAAATGCGTATACATGGATTGCGTCAGGTTACCAGCTACCTTGCATTGTTTTTGATCATTTTCCAGAACTCGCAAATGTCGTGCATCGTTTTTTCGGAGCTGCTGGCAAATCTGCATTCCGCAAGCTGCCGCTCGATATGTATCGGAGAGTGTATTTTTGTGCCATCTCCATTCTCAGAAAGTATTGTAAGTACCGTTGTAAGGAAAAGCGTGAAACTGCTTCGTCTGGTAGTGGAGCACGAAATACCGATAGAAGTTAATGCTTGTCGCTGGCCGTGTCGGCAGCCCCTCTAGCTGCGCTACTGGGGACAGGGTATGCGAGTTGGCATAGGCCGCAGTGCCGTGCCGCTGGCGGGCCACCCAATTTCCTGGCCGCACAGCCAGAAACTTGCACACAGAGACGTTGCCGCCGGCAGCTAATGGCACTCGCAGCGAAAGTGCTCCAGTCCCACTAAATAATTTATCCTCGCACAATGCCGCGCCGGCAGATTCTCTGCTCTTAAACTGCCCTAGGAGCCTTTCGTGGACTGAGGCACTCCTTCGTGGCCGCGTGTTCCCGTACAACTAGAAACAGGTGCAATTTCCACAAACGATCTGGGAATGGAATTCGTTTATATGAAACTTGTATAAGTTCATGGATCTGAGAGCTGCCAACTTAATAAAAGTAAACTGTAGTCCTCATACAGTGCTAATCTTTCACATTGTAACGGTTTCCTTCTCATTTCAAGTGCATAGATCACAGGAAGATTAGTATTGTGTAGAGTTGTAAAACTTCCGCAGGCTAGCGTACACCATCATAAGTAAGCGTTGAGCACGATAGCTTCCCTGCTAGTAGCTGTGGTCGTACCTGAGTTACCTGTATGTTAACGTGCGTTGCATACCTATCGGACCTTGCCTCATAACGGATCACATGTGATCAGTGTTTCATTAGATTCCCATACAAACCAGAAGCGGTGAACCGTCTAGAAACTGAGCGAGGCTATACAGTGTGTTTGAAAAAGAATTTCCTAGATTTAATGTGTCCCAGAATGTGTACAACGTGACATACACTATTCTAGTCTGTGATGTTTGATTCATCAACTCTCCAAGTTTGGCTCCCCTGCAGTTGGCAGGTCTGACTGAGCCGGCACCAGTGCTGTTTTTTTTTTTTCCTCTGTTCCCTCAGTTCAGTCCAGGAGTGCGTGCAGATCAACTCGGCAGACACGAAGCCCAGACTTAACCTCACTAGACTTTTTTTTGGGGGGCTACATAAAAAATCAGTCAGTCGTTTACGGGAAACAATCGTCGCGGCAGTTGGGACAGTTACACCTTAAATGTTGACGAGTACTTGGCGAGAAGTGGAATATCATCTCGACGTGTGCAAGGCAAGTCTACTAACATTAAACAAAATTTAAAGGAATTCTCTTTCGTGATACGTACTGAATTGATGTAATTTTTCATTAATTTCCCCATTAAATATATACTTGAAACTAGGGAGTTCTTTTTCAAACACCCATTATAATGGGCTGCGTGATCTGCCTAACATTTTTGTTTGTTATCTTCCTTCCTGCAACATAAATAAAACCGTATTTATAGCAAAATTAGCCTTTCCTGTTAGTTGAAACTGTCAATTTATAGTTCAGGTTTTATTTTGTTCCTGTTATTCATAAACCGCTTCTACATATATCGTTTTGACAGGAAACCCTTGCATTTTGTCGTGATGAAGAACGTCAGGAGCCGGCCGGTGTGGCGGAGCGCTTATAAACACTTCAGTCTGGAAAAATTTGAGGTACTGGGAACCGAATCCGGGTCCTGAGCACCGAAGGCAACGACGCCGACGATTTGGCTACGTAGACTTGTCTCAGTGTCATATTCGACATTTTCAGGTTCCAGACTTTACTTAAGCACCGGTATTTCTTTGAAAAGTATTTTGCGAGCAAAAATCAACAATAATCAACGAAATTTGCGTTTGTTAATTTTTTGTGAGGCTCATATGACTCCACGTAATTGAAGGTGCGTTGATATTGCTAAGGGTGTGCTAAAACAAACTTCCGGCTTCTTACACCTCTGTAAAAGTGTGTTGTTAATATAAGACAAAAGCGTCTAAGCAGTTGTAAATTTTTTATGGTGTCAATAAAGTAATAAAATACCCTTGCCCACCCTTCCATTTGTAATGCGTGTTGTGGGAAATGTGTTGTTATTGCTAGGGTTAACGCAACAGTCGGAGAAAGTTCACACGAGATCTCGAATAGAGCTGGCTTTACATCGTTGACGCAGCAAGTTACTTCCTAAAGTCTTCATACAAATGAATATCCTTTTCCTGTGCTGTAGTACGGTGATAAAGATTAAACTACGTATTCTAGCATCTAAAACTACACCTTCTGAAACTTCCTCGAGAGTACTTCTGATAGGAATCTCTCCTCTCACTTCCTTCCATTCTTGAATGGTTCACTTCCTTATGTGTGTGGTGTGAGGGAAATAATATGTTGACAGTCTTTCCTTTGAACGTAGGCTCTCGGAATCTGAACGGCAACCTTCTCCATGACACACAGCTTCTCGTGTAGCGACTGCCTCTGCAGTTCGTTGAGCAGTTATATAATGCTCTCGCGCGGACCAAGTGAGCCCGTGACGAAACGTTCCGCTCTGTGATGTATCTTCTGTATCTTGCTAACCGCTGTGCAAAAGACACAAATTTTTCGGAGTGATCAGGCAGCTGAGGTCGAAGGACGTACTGCATGTTCTACAAATGATATACCATTGATAAGCTGTAGTTTTGTAGCAGGCTTCAAGGAAATGGGTATTTATGCAGAGTATCGAAACCTTCAGACAGTACTGTACATGAAGGAGAGGACGGTAAGAGTGTCTTAAAATAAAGCACCAGTGATTGGAAGTTCTTCAGGTGTTGTGAAGAGTTAAATGAGCAGTGTCTGCGAAACGTTTGCTTTAAACTACGTATGTTTCTTAACAGGCTGCATTTCTACTAGTGGCGCAACATGTAACGTTCACTATGTGCTCAAAAGTATCCAGGCATCTCTAAAAACGTAAGTTTTTCACATTAGGTGCATTGTGCTGCCACCTACTGTCAGGTACTCCATATCAGCGACATCATTAGTCATTAGAAATCGCGAGAGAGCAGATGGGACGCTCCCCGGAAGTCACGGACTTCGAACGTGGTCAGGTGATTCGCTGTCACTTATCATGCGTCTGTACGCGAAATTTCCACATTCCTAAACATTCCTAGGTCCACTGTTTCCGTTGTGATTGTGAAGTGGAAATGTGAAGGGACACGTACAGCTCAAAAGCATACGGGCGGACCTCGTCTGTTGACTAACAGAGTGCCGACAGCTGAAGACGGTCGTAATGTGTAATAGGCAGACATCTATCCAGACCGTCACACAGGAATTCCGAGCCGGCCGAAGTGGCCGCGCGGTTCTAGGCGCTACAGTCTGGAGCCGAGCGACCGCTACGATCGCAGGTTCGAATCCTGCCTCGGGCATGGATGTGTGTGATGTCCTTAGGTTAGTTAGGATTAATTAGTTATAAGTTCTAGGCGACTGATGACCTCAGAAGTTAAGTCGCATAGTGCTCAGAGCCATTTGAACCAGGAATTCCGAACTCCATCAGGATCCACTGCAAGTACTATGACAGTTAGGCGGGAGGTGAGAAAACATGGATTTCATGGTCGAGCGGCTGCTCAGAAGCCACACATCACGCCGGTAAGTGCCAAACGACGCCTCGCTTGGTGTAAGGAGCGTAAACACTGGACGATTGAACAGTGGAAAAATATAATGTGGAGTGACAAATCACGATACACAATGTGGCGATCCGATGGCAGGTTGTGGGTATGGCGAATGTCCGGCGAATGTCATCTGCCAGCGTGTGTAGTGCCAACAGTAAAATTCGGAGGCGGCGATGTTATGGTGTGGTCGTGTTTTACGTGGAGGGGGCTTGCACCCCTTCTTGTTATGCGTGGCACTATCACAGCAAAGGCCTACAATGATGTTTTAAACACCTTCTTGCTTCCCAATGTTGGAGAGAAATTTGCATCTTTCAACACGATCGAGCACCTGTTCACAATGCACGGCCTGTGATGGAGTATTTACACGACAGTAACATCTCTGTAATGGACTGGCCTACACAGAGTCCTGACCTGAATCCTATAGAACATCTTTGGGATGTTTTGGAACGCCGACTTCGTGCCTCGCCTCACTGACCGACATCGATACCTCTCCTCAGTGCAGCACTCCGTTTCTAGCACCTGATTGAACTTATCCCTGCAAGAGTGGAAGCTGTCATCAAGGCAAATACCATATCGAATTCCACGATTACTGATGGAGGGTGCCACGAACTTGCAAGTCGTTTTCAGCCAGGTGACCGGATACTTTTGATCACGTAGTGTACTTGTGATGGAGCTCGCAGCGGACTGATAAATATGTTACGTGGCTGTTACTAAAGCATGAGAGTCAGTACCGCAAACGCCTTTTAACAGGCAAGTATATACTGATTTTAATACTGCTTGGTCTTGATTCTGCACCTGTGAAGCCCCTCTCTCCAATTTAATTTCTGTGTTATTACGTTTAGTCTCGTCCAAGACTCTTGGCTTCTCCCTCACCACAGAATCATCGGAACATTTTGTACATGGGTGGGTAAATGAATGAGCTACTGTCAGCTTTCACTGACTGAATTAGCGGCTTCGAAATTGCACCAAACGTAATAGTGAATTTCATAATGTCATAACATAAATTACTTCAAGCGGTCTTTGTGTAATTAAAAGTAATAATAAACTTATTTAGTTTCTGCCTGAGCGAAGGGTTATTAAATTTAAATATGATTTAATAAACGCTCAAAGAGGCTAGCGCCTGTGTGTACCGGTAAGTGGACAGATCGTGAGAAAGGGTTGTGAACACTGTTTTGACGGGCACGATCCGCGAAGCATCTACCTGTGCTGTAGCCCTTCGAACAAGACCCACGTTTAAAAAGAGACTGGCGTAATCAGCTGCCTATTGCTGCTGCAACACGGAAGCGCACTGAACGTACGAACAGAGCAGGAAACTAAGTGAAAGTAGTAACCTCTGCGAAGCAGCGCCAGCGTGAATTTGACAGGGGAGCCGTCTGTTTTTTTGTTTTTGCACGTATGTGCTGATATCCGCACTGAGAGTGTATGCAGCAGGCCTTCTGGCCTCGACAAATGGGTCGACATTGCTGGTATTGAGAAACATTCACAAATTTTCTCAGTAAAACAAGCACTCAACACACAGAACTTCCATTTTACTCAGTGCCGCGATGTTTGAATTAAGCTGTTAATATACTGAATTCGATATGATTGGATTACAGTGGGGTTCAGCGAAGGTATTGTTTGACGCAGAAACATTCATTGCTGTCATGATCATAAACTGCGTTTAAAGCCTGGTCTCCACGTAACGCTTGTCGTCAGTCTGGCATGATAATGCCAGATTTGTCAAATACAACGTTACGTGTGGATGGAACTTTCACAGTCTTGAATGAGCTGAATGAAGTTTAACGAAGTCGCTAAAGACTGATGTGCCTGAGGTTTGTGTACATGCAAGACTGCCGACAAGTCGGTGCATGAACAGGCACGTCACTCTTATCGCTCAAACTAAGCTCTGCTGCCAGTCTACTCTTGGTGGCGCTAGAGATTCCAATTGTCATTTTGTTGCGTGCATAATAGTACGACACTGGACTCGCGAACTTGTCACGGAATTCAGAGAGTTGTGCCAAAGTCTGACTTGGCTCTGGCAAGTAAAATCTAAGGATTATAGCAAACGAGACAAGAACCAGACATACGCTGCGATAGTTAATCAATACGAGGAACTGGTTCGTGAAGCAACAAAATAGTTGGTCCCCAAAAAAGAGCAACTCGTTTAGAACAGCTTACAGCAAAGAGAGTGTGAAAATAAAAGCGTCCATAAGATATGTATCTGAATCGAAAGAAATATATAAACCGTCTTTGTTATACTTACTTGTACTTTCCTTCTTGAATGTGGAAGATGACGGACATGCATAAGAGATTCTGAAAGGGAGTGAAGTATTACAAATCACTTGTAATTTTCGTGACCAACAACCATTATTTATTGCGTCCCTCATACTAAATTAGGCAAATCGACGTCCTTGTCGCCCCTGCCATTTGCTAAAATCCTTGACGTTGCAGTGAGTCTCTCGTGGGGGCTTCTGTTTCATTTTCTGCGGTTACAAACGTCCATACGTAGGCAATTGCGCAACTCAACTGATTCCTGCTTTAGTTCTCTGAGAACATTCACATGGGACCGTGTCCCTTTCTTCAATAACCAATACCAGGACCATCGTAAAGACTGTTTTTTTTTCCAATTTAAGAGCACATAGTGCAACCGTCGTCACTAACACTTCTTCCACGACAACTGTTTCGGAACGACTGATCGAAACACCGAGCGAATGTTTGAATAAGGTAGCTGTGAGATATGTGTCAGTCTTGTCTTCAGCCTTGCATGATCGTTCAAGATCGTTGCATGATCGTTCAAGATGGACAACAAAACGTTATCTGCAGACCAGACTTCATCGTAAACTGTTTTATATTTCACTATGCCACGGTAATCTTGTTTCACTCTCTAGCTCCATTTTATAAAGGGCGTTAAAAAAAAAAAACGAACTGGAGGCATAATTACAGGAACCAGTATCAGTATGTTAGGAGTACCCTGGCTGTTGAGACATTTGTCCCACTGTGAAACAAGGCGGTGACTGGCTGTCTCATTAAATTCCCAGGGCTGTGAAATTAACCAGTTCCGCACGTACAGCTAGACTTCGTTGTCGGAGGTGACTCGTTTGCCCCCTCGAAGCCTTTTGAAGGGGACCGAAAGTGGTGTAATCACAGAGAGAGGTCCGAGGTATGGAGGGTGGCCGAGAACCTCCCATTTCAGTTTCTGCAGGAGTGTCGCGACTGTGTTAGCCTTACGAGGCTTTGCATTGTCATGGAACAAGTTTTGCCAGTAACGCTGGGCATTCACTGTTGTCCCGTGCTGCAGGAAGTGAATCAGAAGGGGGCATCTTGGTCTATGAAAAACGTCAGCATAACCTTTCCTGCACTCGTGCGGATGGCCTTGGCTTTTGTTGGTGGTGGTGACCCTGGATGCTTCCACTGGAGACTTGGGTCGTTTTGATTCTGGGTCGAAATGGTGACACCATGACTCATCTTCAGCCACCACTCGTGCCAGGGATGCATTCCCTTCCCGACCATAGCGCTGCAGACACTGGGGCACCCGTTGGGCATACACTTTGCACATGTGCAGTCGTTCCTTTATGATGGTGTGAACACTTCCGACACTCAATACGACCAAGGCGGCTATGGCTTTCACTGCCACTCGGTGGTCTTGAGTAATGAGTGCATCCACCAGCTGCAGCTGGACGATGTCATCGGTAATGCAGTGTGGTGCTCCAGACCGTGCATCATCGGCTATCGACACCCGTCTCACCCTGAAGCGCTTGAAGCCTTGACCCTTGCAAGGAACATGTAGTGCTCGCCGTACACTTGTGACATTCGTCGATGCTCTGGTCGGAACCACACTTCGTTACACACGCAACGATATTACCCTCCTGTCACCGGTTTGCGCAGTCCAGCCTCCGGCTCGTTTCTTCTCGAACGCCCCTCATAGTTTTGCCACGGATCCTCAACGTTCTTCTAGCTACCATTCCATTCGGCGTACGCAGACACAGCGCCCTCTTCAACGTGGACTGCTTACACGGATTGTCGGCGGGAATGTGTACGCGCCTATGCGGTGTTCCCTTTCTGTGTGAGAGCAGTAGAAGCTCCTGGTCGTGTCTCTCGCGGATGTGACAGGGGTTGGTGAGGAATCTTGGCGCGCTGCCAGATTCGGTCGCCGCCCGTGCTTCAGATTCATGTCCAGCCGTCGCAATGGCCCCGTCTCGATCGAAGTGTCGCACAAACAAGGAGACGTGTGGAGAACGAGCCAGTTCAGCCCTCTGAACACACTGAATGTCGTAGTGGGGCTGACTGCTGGCATTATTTACCTCGCGCAAACACAACGATGGGTCAGAATTTAGAGGACGCATCCCTTAACGTACGTACAGTAGATCATCTTCACTTCAAGTATTATGCTGTTTTGTGTCCCTGTTAGGCACCCTTTAACTTCTCCCAACTGGGTTCAATCGTCGTATCTGGAGAGGTAATCTTTCAAGATGTTCGTTCCAGTTTCTCCCATTTTCTATTGTTTTATTGACATTAATTATAGTAATTAGCGTTTTCCTTAACTTCCTAATTTTAAAATCCGTCAGCTCTTTACTGCTTTCCCTTATTGTTCCACTTATATTTCCAGACTTGCTGATTTCGTGAGTCTTCGTCGTACTCACATGTCGACGTCCCAACCTAAAAAGTTGAAATATTTGACCTCTTCTGTTACGCATCATAAGTTTTGTTCGTACAGGGTGTTTTCCTTTAAAAGGCATTGGTTTTGTCTTCTTTCCTGAAATCAACAAACGTCACTCTTCCCAAAATCGTACCTAATAAACGTTTTGTCGGTCATCTTCATTCTCAGTCAGCAATGGGCGTCGTGTCCATATAGAAGACAATGCAAGCGGGGCTTGTCTCCTTAAAATCTTTTCATTTTCGGCTTGCGCCACCTAAATAATTGTTAAACAATAAGTCAAGGGCCGTAGTATCGTACCCGCTCCTAATTTCGTCCCGCGTAGGAATTTTCGGTTTCCACATTTGGGGACAAATGTTTAGCTGCAGGGTTTGTTGTGTGGAGCACGTGTAGCGTGCTTGTACGAAGGAATTTATTTTTTTATATTGAGGTGAGTTAATGTAGCAGTCAAATTAATAGCCTGGAATTCTTAGAATAAGCACTGATTTCGGTTCTACTTCTGGGCAGTATTTCAATCGTGTGTTGCAGTTGCTGGTGTGCAATCGTTATAGTGAAGCGTTTGATCTATGTTACTGTAGCGGCCGATGTAATAAATCTGGGTATGAAACTTCCTGGCAGATTAAAACTGTGTGTCGAACCGAGACTCGAACTCGGGACCTTTGCCTTTCGCGGGCAAGTGCTCAACGAGACGGTCCGGCACACAGTTTTAATTGCCAGGAAGTTTCATATCAGCGCACACTCCGCTGCAGAGTGAAAATTTCACTTTGGAAATCTGGGGATGTTCGTAATTTCGTCCCCCGTGCAGTTCCGTTTACCTCCACGGAACGAAATTTGGAACTGTTATTAAACACGGATTTTATTTGCTATTTATAAAAATTACTTTACTATTGCTTGACATGGGAAACGCAAGGGGAGAGAACGGATTCGTTGCACAAAATGGCTTGCTTTACATAAATATGCTGCTTATCTACAAAGACTTAAAAATTCATATGGTACACATCTCTGGAAGACTGAAAGAACTCGAAAAGATTAATCATTCATAACATTCAAGTAATTCATAGTAATGAAACTGCCTGGCAATGTTAGAAAGGAAAAATTGATTTTACTTCAGTGAATTTTTGTGGGGGACGAAATTACGGAAACTTTTTTTGTAATTCAGTTTTTGCACTGTTAACGTTTGTCAAGTACTGGCTTTGGTATATTACAATAATAAGATTCCATCTTGCCTTAAAGTGGAGCATAAATTCAGGAACATATATAACAGTTCTTAATGTTTTCCGTAACCTTTCAGGACTTGCGCAGGTCCTAACGTCCAAACGTGACGAAATTATTGGCCCCGTACCTTGTGTGTGAGAAGCTGCACCCTTCTCTGGCTCGTTTATTTGTGGTTACAAAACGTGTTAAGAGTATTATTTATATCCATAATTACAGTCGTGTGCTTTAAAATTAAGTGCTGTCGATATCGTCTTTCCCTCACAGTGCACAGTAGTTGGTATCAACAATATCGAATGCTTTGATAAGTACGTTGTAAATGGCTTTCGTTATTGTACACTCGTTTTCGATTATTTAATTATATCTACTGCACATGTTGTCAACCTCCCTCCGAAAACTCTTCATCTTCGCCCAACAAACCTAGAGTGTCCTAAATTCAGTTGCGAGCCCTATAAGACCACAAATTCATCCGGAAGAGATCGATGACTCGTTTGAGGAAAGTGACAGTGTGTAAAAAGGGAGAGGTTGCTGCTACCAAGATATCTAAGCAACTGTTTTTTTATAGCGAAGCTGTATGCCTTTTAAGTGTGTTACAGGTAGCCTTCAAAGAAGAATATAGTGGTACAGTACGATTGGGATATCCTTATGAAGGATATTAGGTCAGCAAACTGCTTGAAGCTCTACTGCTCGACTAAGTAGTTCTTCAATTGGCCTCACGGTACTGAATGCACCCCGTTTCACTTCTCCCATCAACGAAGAGCACCGGGAATTTTACTCTGATCCGTCGCATGGTGATCAGACACGCAGTGAAACCGTACACCGATTGATAATCCCTGCGGGACAGCGAATGCTACGAGTAGTAGGGCGAATGGTTGGGGGCGGTGCTTAAGCCTGACACTGAGAATTTGAATTGGGCGGGAAGCGTGTGCGGATGGCCGAGGAGGTGGAGGCAATCTTTCTAGAGAAGCTAGTAGGCAGCTGGAAGCCCTGATTTCTCCTATGTACTCTTTCCTTTGCTGTGAAAATATTTTAGGTTAAGAAGAAATGACCAACACCGTGTGTTATAACAGGAAGGTTACGTGAATTTTAAAACTTGCTTGTAGTGATTGACAGGAAATGTTTCCGGTCTCTGGCAGAATTAGTAATTCTTTTTTCACGACCTCCGTAGACTGGGACCCTAGCAACGGGCACTTCTAATACTTTGACTCATCAGTGTTGAGTTTCCTTTTCTCAGTGGAGTGTCAGTCAGCTCTTAACTACTGCGAAGAATAGTTTAGACGAAATTGCTGAAAGTGGCAATACCGAAAATAATTTTTTTAAAGACAAGACTTGCTGTTCTGAATAATGGCTGAATCACTCTTTTATACATTGGACCGTTAGTACGTCAAATAACGGAAGCCACGTGGTAGTAAACTGACCAGACTGTGTTGGAAGCGGTCTTTTCTTTCCCCCTATTTACTTTCCTTGTGCCATGTGTCTAATTATTCAGCGTAGTTTCAGAAAACTGACACATGTGCCGTAAATTAAGAGACTACAATTTTTTTTAAATCACTTAAAGCAAGAGCGAGAGAAGGAGACTGCGTTCTTTTCCTCTGGCTGTTGCCGCATCAACTGTTCGAGAAGTGCTTACAGCACGGAAGTAGGAAAAAAGTCCACAGTAACGGCTGCATAGTGTTGGCGAGCAGATTCTCTCTCTCTCTCTCTCTCTCTCTCTCTCTCTCTCTCTCCCTGTGTGTGTGTGTGTGTGTGTGTGTGTGTGTAGCGGGCTCTTAAACGAGCACACACGTTAGCCAATGAGTGCCGCTCCGCCCCCTACATACAGCGTTTCAGTCCGTGTCCGCACCGTTTTAAATAATAAAACTTGCAAGCTCAAGTTTGCGGTTTTGCAGCTCGGATTACAGCACTGTTTCAGGCAGTTCTACACTTTTCGTGAGGGGGGGGGGTTGTAATTTCGGCACCTGTAGGCTTTTATTTTTTTGTCGTTCTTCAACATCTGCTTCCGTCTTCAATTGTTCGCTTGTGAGACTCTGATGCTGCTTTCTTCCGCACTATTTCTCCCAGGTAGGTGCGTATTAAATAGCGCATTCAACCAGAATGTAGCGTTCGTTGTATTTGGCCCCACTATAATTTGCGAATGTTCTACGTGCATGTTTTTTGTCGTTTGTGCAGTATAGAGGGATTTCATAATGCGAAGCTTGCCGCTTTGTTTTGTTTTTGCCAATAAATATTTTGTAACTGGAGAGCTCAAAGCTGCTGTCCGTAATTTCGATAAAAATGAACGGGAAAACAGTTTCGCGATTTCGATAAAAAAAAAGACTAGCTGGAATCATCACGTGCGAAAACCAAATCATGAAATGCCCTGAAGTCAGAGAGAGAGAGAGAGAGAGAGAGAGAGAGAGAGAGAGATAGAGAGAGATGCAAATTAAAAATTTATGCGCTAGAGGAAATGGTGCGAGCTGATTGTAGCTCAGTTCCGTTCATTTTCGGCTAACATGTTGGAAATGCTATACAGGTTGAGCAGTTTACGAGAACGTTGTAAGCTTGTACAGTCATTCGGAGCACGGTAATAATTAAATTACATGGTTAACTCTCAGGAGGAGCAAAGAGAGAACAAAACACCTCCACAGTAAGGAATGCCGCAGTGAACTTACCGAAGTGTAAAGGATATATTCGGACGGAGATCACACCAGATGCTGATATTCCTTCAGACGACTGCCAACACATTTTTGCCTCGGAACTGATGCTAATTCGTTTGTATCCACTTTAAATAATAGAACGGCGGTCCCCTATGTTCGTCACACGTGGGCGCTCAGAATTTTCACATAATTTCTGACTATAAGAAATCGGCAAACTCTGATAGCCCGTAAGTTGATTTGTTTCGTAAAACTACAGACGATTACTTTGAGATACAAAGATCGCATAGTGCAACGAATAACAAACAAAAGTACGTGTCAATTTGGATTTGATGCAATTGTCTAGATACTGGTATTTATTGTGTGTGGAGTCAGCGGCCGAGGGAAACGGGGCTTAAATCCAGCTGCAGTTAACCAGTTTCGTCATTTCTCCAAATCACGCCGAGCCAAGTCCGCTTCGTCCGTCAGACACCGTCTCTATGTAGCCCGTCGTTCCACGCTCTGTTATGCCGCCGCTTAGTTAAGTCAGTACACGCTCGCTAGCATCAAACCTTCAACTCGAAAACAAGCAACAGATTAAAACGTTACCACGCGCTCTAAAGGGATGCTTCTTACCTTTCCACATCTAGAGAAACGCCACAGCTCCACGACGTTATTTTCACGTGCTGACATTTCGGCCAATCACCCTCCAGAGCAGAAAGTGGTCGCAGACATCGGCCATTTCGTACCAAAGCTCGGAGTACAACGGTAAAGTGCTAACTTCATTTGAACAGTTGTTAGCGGGCTCCTGTGCATGCGCAGAGCTGTATTCGCGGATTAGCAGTGCCTTCTCCCGCTTCAGGCTACTTAAAGTGTGGCTGTCTGCCGTATGAGCAGTGGCAGCAAGAAGCCAAATGCTACCCGGAAAAATTTTTTTAACGTGTTCAAGCTGCCGGATTCGCGCATGTGCAGAACAATTTAATTTATAGTGGGGTGTCATTCTCCATGTGACCCATGTCGATGTTTCGTGATATTGTTCTCAATTTACAGTTCCCGCTCAATGAAAACAAAACAGATTTCTGTGTCCGGGAGCCATCAAATGAATTGATATACATTGCCATGATCATGAAAGACTAAATTAAGTTAGTAGTTAACAATTTTCTGATTATGTATTATTTCATCGTCTACATAAGTTCTTTTTGTCGGTTTCCAAGAGAAAATTGTTTTCATTAATCTTCGGCGCCTAGGCAGTCAGGTTATTTGAAACAAAGTGTTTCATTCCACACTATTGGCTAGTTTCAATTTACTTCAATTTCAAATGCATATTTTCATTTTCTGGCACGAATGGCATTATACTATATCAAAGAACCAAACATGAGATAATACAGTACTGGCGCTCGAAGAAAATTGGTATCCCGGAAATCACATAGAAAAGCTGAATATCAACTACTTCAATCTGAATCTGGACATACAAGTGTGCACTTGAACCCGGATTAAGCATTTTAGTATACTTTACAGAATTCCGATACTCTTGGAGTAGTCTCTGATGTCCTTTTTCATTTATAACACCGTAAGATCTCTTACTGCTAAATCCTATATACGTACGAACATTCGTAAATATTCGCTTGAAACTAAGAAGGCAATTATGGTTAGTAGTTTTGAATTAAATATTTTGTTTCAAATATATTGACAGCTTTGGCAGAATTTTTCAAATCTGCTTTCTGTGAAACACGATGATTTTCGATCAGGAGACATTTGAGTAGTACTTCCTCCAGGCTGGACGTTATTTCGTCTGTATTCGTCTTAAATTTATGGAACGCCGTTCTACGCTAAATTGTACACAGGCAGCATACCGTGCTTTATCATTTTAACTCCCCACATCGGTTTATATTTATTCGTAGAGAAGAACGTAAACTATCATTTGTACAGGTTCTTTGCCTCAAAGACAACCTTGTTAATTTTTTGCACATTTTAGAGTTGGTGTAAAAAAAATGTTAGTCACCTCATAGCAAAATGTTAGCGTACTTTGCGCTGTAGAGTCTAATTTTGAAATGAATAATACGCCAAGAATTGCTTCCTTATTTGTATTCCTTATCGGGGTAGGATATGATACAATTGCTCCAGGTACAACTCCCTACGTCCTCTCAATATGCCGCAGGGCTGCACATGGCCACGTGATGAAATTCCAAACAGAAATGCGACGAAAAACGTGCGAGCAGAGCAAACACAAAGCACGGGCTGCCTACGTCATCGTAGCTGAACATGCGCTGTACGGCTTACTCGGACGCTCTCTGACAACTGCTCAAATGAACCTGCTGTTGTCTGTCTACACTTCCAGAAATTTGTTATCAAAGGGTACCAGGAAACGCCAGCCATTCTGTGGGAAAAGCCCTCGCGTTGGCAGCCCACCCAGTCGGTTGGGGCAGCACCCGTTAGCCGGATTAAGAGAAGCCCGCCCTCTATCTCCAGCCTGGAGAAGAGCAGCACATTCACGGACACTGGCAGACAGGCACGGTCACCCACAATAGCGACCGCATTCGCCGACCGCTGTGGGAAATGACCCGTTTCAAACGAGAGTTGATATCGGTCGGCTTGTCTTTGAATTTTTCCACATGCATCGAATTCTTCTGAGAAAAATTTGAATGCCAGCGTTAACAACCATTGTATCACTGTACTAGCTTTTTCTGGAGACTAGAAATCTACTCTGTAGGAACCAGCATGAGTTCCGAACAAGACGATCGTGTGAACCCAGCTCGCGCTATTCGTCCACGAGACTCAGAGGGCCCTACACACGGGTTCCCAGGTAGATGCCATGTTTCTTGACTTCCGCAAGGCGTTTGATACAGTTCCCCACAGTCGTTTAATGAACAAAGTAAGAGCATATGGACTATCAGACGAATTGTGTGATTGGATTGAAGAGTTCCTAGATAACAGAACGCAGCGTGTCATTCTCAATGGAGAGGTGTCTTGCGAAGTAAGAGTGATTTCAGGTGTGCCGCAGGGGAGTGTCGTAGGACCGTTGCTATTCACAATATACATAAATGACCTTGTGGATGACATCGGAAGTTCACTGAGGCTTTTTGCGGATGATGGTGGTGGTGGTGGTGGTGGTGGTGGTGGTGATGCTGTGGTGTATCGAGAGGTTCTAACAATCGAAAATTGTTCTGAAATGCAGGAGGATCTGCAACGAATTGACGCATGGTGCAGGGAATGGCAATTGAATCTCAATGTAGAGAACTGTAATGTGCTGCGAATACATAGAAAGAAAGATACTTTATCATTTAGCTACAATATAGCAGGTCAGCAACTGGAAGCAGTTAATTCCATAAATTATCTGGGAGTAGGCATTAGGAGTGATTTAAAATGGAATGATCATATAAAGTTGATCGTCGGTACAGCAGATGCCAGACTGAGATTCATTGGAAGAATCCTAAGGAAATGTAATCCGAAAACAAAGGAAGTAGGTTACGGTACACTCGTTCGCCCACTGCTTGAATATTGCTCACCAGTGTGGGATCCGTACCAGATAGGGTTGATAGAAGAGATAGAGAAGATCCAACGGAGAGCAGCGCGCTTCGTTACAGGATCATTTAGTAATCGCGAAAGCGTTACGGAGATAATAGATAAACTCCAGTGGAAGACTCTGCAGGAGAGACGCTCAGTAGCTCGGTACGGGCTTTTGTTGAAGTTTCGAGAACATACCATCACCGAGGAGTCAAGCAGTATATTGCTCCCTCCTACGTATATCTCGCGAAGAGACCATGAGAATAAAATCAGAGATTAGAGCCCACACAGAGGCATACCGACAATTTTTCTTTCCACGAACAATACGAGACTGGAACCGATAGAGGTACTCTAAGTACCCTCCGCCACACACCGTCAGGTGGCCGTCGGAGTATGGATGTAGATGTAGATCAAGAGCTTTCGAATACCGTTAAAAAAACAGTATTTCGTTTAAAAATCACACTTGCTTCTATTGTCGGTTAAAACAAGAGATAAGAGTATTAGTCGGGCAACAAAAATACTCGCCCATATCCGTACTATATAGTAAGAAAAGCGTTCTACGAAGAAGAGCAATTTATTAACACACAATATAAATTTGTTGAGAAGTCTTTTCTAATGGTGTATGTATGGGCTATAGCCCGGTAAGCCAGCGAAACGTGAACGACAAACAAATGAAGCAAGAAGAGAAGCGCAGTGGTGCTACAAAAGAATGCCGAAGGTTAGATGTAGATGGGTAGATGACGAATGATATCGTCATCTTCCTCTTGTTCAATGTACAAGGTGTGATTGGTTTGCAGCAGTGCGCCATTCTACTGTTGTCTGCCTCTTCATTTCCGCGTACGTAGCGCACCCTCCATTCCTCTTGGTCGTCCATGGCAGTTTGTTCTCTCAGTAGCTGCTTCTGCTGTTGTCGCAGATATCTTATTGCCTGAAAATATGTCCTATGAGTTTGGTTGCGCCTTCAGAGAGCTGGTTTCTTGTGCGCTGTCAACGTCTCCTTTTTTGCTGCTGCCAAAGTTTTACACGATCCACGGCAACACTTTAAACAAATGCTTTTAAGATACATATTATTTCCAGACTGATGGTTTGCTTTCAAGTACTTTCTTTCTCAAATTAAATGCAATTTGGTCTAGTGTATTCTGCACACAATTTCTTCCCTGCTTCTACCACCTCTCGTGATCCTCTTTAAAATCAGTACCGCCATTAGACTGTTTTTTATTTGCAGTGTTACATTTATACGATCATGATTTCGGCTTCAAAGTGCCATTATCAAGTGTTTTAAGTGTTACACAGTGCCTTAGATGGCATACTGTCGTATTTAAAATACACTATTAGACACATTGTCTAAGGGTCAATATTTCTGGTAAAGCCTACTGCTTTATCACTGAGTATACCATCTTGATTGAATATGTAATATGACTGTGGCCCCACATTATGAAAAACAAAATTCTAGTGATCCTGCTTCCCAGATACATAAACTACTCTGTTCTCCATTTCAATTCTCGTTCTTAGAGAATGGTATTGTTCTTCGGTACCGCGTATTGCCACTTCAGCCTCTTTTGTTTATTCCCGTTCTACACTGATTACAAAACATTCATCGCATTGTGCTGAGAACTGTAGAACTTTTTTGTCCTTGTACTGGGAGTTGCTTCTTTGTTTGGGCTCAACCGTGGCTTTGTTGTTTTAGCAGAAAGACACCTATTATCATTACCCGTAAAAATACATGATAGGAATGGTCAGTGTTATTCAGAAACCAATCGAAGACAAGCAAGCAGAGATGAACATATGGCCGCCTGATGATTTTTGTGATTTTATCTTAGAGCATGCGGTCACATAAATCCGATTTTTGAGCGTTACTCATCCCATGCAATTGTCACACGATGGTGAAATGATCACAGTCCATCCCCTTTGCTACTTCTTCAATACACTGACGTCGATCATTATGGATAAATGCTTTTAAAACATCTACATCAAACCCCGAAGGTCATCAGCGTGGAGGCTGACTCATGGCAAAATGATCCTTCCTAAAACGAGAGACCCATTTTCCTGCAGTGCTCTGCCCAGTGGCATTATGCCCAGACAAGGCGCAAATGTTTCTGGTTGCTTCCGCTGACGTCACGCCTCTACCGAACGCGAATCGGAAGAATGTGTCGGAAATGTTTAGATTTCTCCAGTTGGCACTCCATTTTCTAACGTCCACAGCTCCACTGACTTATCTCTAAATGAAAAAATAACATATAAACTCAAATAACAAAAGTGAACTACAAATAAAAAATGACTCGTTAAATAAATCCATATCAACGGGAATACCAACAACAAAAACACGAACTTACGCAGCAACCCAAGAAATGGTATGTCTGGGAGCAGATACCGTGTACAGCCGGCCGGCGCGACAGTGACACGGTTGTTTATAGGTCGTAGTGTTCGGTGACGCAGGTAAGAGACAATCAATTACCTGGCAGAGCAGCGCCGAACCGCAGGAAGCGGCAGGAGCGCTAATCAGGCGCGCTGAGCGTAATGTGACGGCGACGCCGGAATGAACAAAATCGGCGCAACCCCGGCGGGTTCGCAATTAACGCCCACGGCGAGACCTGGGGCGCAATTAGGCGTCTGCGGTCGGGGGCGGCGCCTGCCGGCTCTGGGAATCTGGCGCTGCCTCCGGCCGCCGCCCCCGACGCTTTATTGCGAAATTCCGGGCGTCGCGCCGGCCCAGTTGTCTGCGGTTAAGTGGCGGCCCCATCTGACTGTGCCAGCGGGCGGGTCCGTTTTTAATTCCTGCGTTCCTCTTCCTGTTCCTGGGCAGGCCGCACACGCGGGCGGAATGCGCCGTACCTCGCCTTCGGTCGCGGCGTGCGGCCAGCGTAAACGCAGTCCGTGGTGCGCAAGGCGACATCGCTCTCAGTTGGGGTGTGTTCACGCTGAGAGGAACGTCAACGCACCGTCACTTTGCCTAGCCCAGTAGCGAAGGGGAAACACCGTCCGTCTTAGACAAGAAATTGCCCATTTTCAGACAACAATTGTTAACTATTTTATGTAGCATCTGTAGGTCTTATTTTATTTACAATTGATTTCGGTGTATATTGTGCCATCTTCAGACTCCTTAATACAGTAAGCATCTCTGTCACATTTATACAAAATGTTGTATCAGATTATCTATACAGGGTGCGCGAGAAGGCAGACCGCGGAGTGGAAGGAAGAAGACAAAAGAAGAAACACCAAAGCCCTGCTAAGATTGAACAATTTCCTATGGAGTCGATATGTAAACGTGATTCGGAAGTCTGTACATCAAGGACAACAATGAGAGGTCACAGGATAAAGACTTTAAGGTCAGACCTTTCCGACCGATGTTCGTAAACGAATTATCGGATAGAAAGCAGAACGAGCGAGTTTTAGCATGCTGTGCTTTAACTCAGTGTTTAGTATCGAATGCTAATAGATTTATTTCAGCACAAGTATTTACTTACGTATTAAATGTGCAGTTTTTCGGTATGTTTCCCATCGAACTGTAAACACATTTCCATATGCCTCCAAATGCTTCCCGACAAAATTTTGAGCATGTCCGACGTTATCGTGCGAAATCATCCTCAGCAACATTACACAATTAATTTGTAGCTTAACGACATACAGATGCAGGGTTTTTGGGTTGGACCTTCCTGATGCGCATTTCAAGGAAGCAGGTGTTGCTGACGAATCACGACAGATCCAGCATGTTGGAAACTGTTCCTGTAGGAACTCCAGCACTGCAAGAGCTTAAGGAGGAGGCCCCTCTCCTCAAGCTGAGGTATTAACCATGATTGTAATATGTGTAAATAGTTTCATCGATTGACAGTCGCTTCAAAAACACTACGGACCAAGCTGATGACTTGAAGCCATCGCTGCCCACATAACTATGTGAAGGTGGTTCCTTTCTAACTTGACTGTTGTAATGAGAATTCTTCTTGTCCCAAACGACGATATTTCTAGCACGTCATTTGCGATAAATGGCAAATTCATCAGAAAATATAACTTTGGCACGGTTCACAGCGTTTGGAAATTAAGAAAGCACGGCGTACTAAAAGCGCTCATTCCGGACTGTAATTGTTGTACGAACGTCGGTCGAAAACGTCTGACCTGACTGTGTTCCTCATGTGACCTTATATTGCTGTCCTCGATATACAGTGTTCCGAAGCGCGTTTACGCGTCGACTTCGTAGCAGATTGTTCAATCGAAGCAGAGCCTCTGGCACATGTTTCTTCACCTGGCTTCTTCCTTCCACCCACGGCGTGTCTTTTAACACGACCAATAAGTGAAAAGCACATCTTTCCCAATCCAGAAGTGTTGCCTTTCGCAATCGAACATAATTTAATCTTGAATGCTCCCACAATCTGTCGCATTGTCTGCCCGGTATGTTGTCTTCATGCACCCACACATTTGCCACTAAGCGCTCCTCGATGGCTTAACTATGATCGTCCACATCTGCCATGCCATCAGATTAAAACTCGACCGTGGCTGCGAAATAATGTAAACATGAATACCAACAATTGACAAGAAGTAACATACCTTGCAAACTGCACGTCATTTTATACTAAATAGGAATTACAGGAGTACATGCAATTCTCGTCAACAAAAAAAATGGTTCAAATGGCTCTGAGCACTATGGCACTTAACATCTATGGTCATCAGTCCCCTAGAACTTAGAACTACTTAAACCTAACTAACCTAAGGACCCCGCCGGGAATCGAACCCGGGAACCCGGGCGTGGGAAACGAGAACGCTACCGCACGGCCATGAGCTGAGCTGCGGACACTCGTCCACCATGTAATTACCATGGAGTAGAGGGGTTTTGGGCTGGTAGTTACGCATGAGCGGGGTTAATTTGAAATAACCTTCCTTGACCACCGTATCTTAAACGATATCGTGAGGATTTTCGGGAACCCAGTACCCTTCAGTTTGAATTGCGCCTGGTCAGTCCAGATAGCCATCCCTGCAGTCCGTTCATCCTCGCGAACATGTCTTCAGACTACTCGCAGCACCCCATCCTTCGCTATGGGTAGTCATTGTTCATAGCGTGCAGCAATCTTGGAATGTACACTTACACTGTGCAACCCTCTAAATTCGTTGCACGCTTGACCAGCTTACACGCCTTCACGTGCACACTGCGTAACAGATTTTTGAGACGACGTAGTAAGATTTGGCAACACAGCAGCGCCGAAAGCTGAACTTGTTCATGGTTTTTGGACGGCCAGATCTATCTTCATGCGCATCCTCAACAGTACCGTCGGCTTCAAATATATCCCAAATACTTTCAATTGTAGTACGTGTTCGTGGCTTAGTTCCGTGCACAATACGCCATTGCTGTTGTAGCTCCACCATGTTCCCCTACTTCCAGTACGGCCTTGCGTTGCTCAAATGACAATCATACTTCAGTCATTGCTGTGCTGGCATCTGCTCGAAAACGCGCGTCTAAGTTCTGTTGCGAAAATAATGCACTACGCTACCTCGCAAAATTGCAACGGTATTTCATTTCATTCCAAAGATATTAACTATCAAAGAGTGTCTACATTTTTCTTGACCCTTCTGGATATTGTGTGTGGTATCTTCTTCCGGTCTTACATTAATGCCCAGTCGCAGCTAATGTCTGTTAATTGCTTTGTGTCTCAGTTCATACTGGCTGCTGGATCAAAATGGTGTCTGTTTTTTCGGACATGTTCGAAAAAACACACTACATATATACACAGAAAACATAAAAATCCTCATGGAAGCTCATTATCTACGAGACGGCGTACCAAATTGACGATTCTTTCGTGCCTCGTAATGTGTGCTATCAATGCCGCTCGTTAGTTACTTGACCTAGCCAACTAGTTTTTTTCAGTCTTCTGTAATATCACGTCAAAAGCTTGTATTCCCTTTTTGTCCGAAAAGCCATTCATCCACATTCCAGCTCCGTGCAAGGTTGCACTCGAGAAAAATAGCTCGAGAATACTTACAAACATTTAAATTTGAATTCGATGTTAGCAAATTTATTTTCTCCAGGAGAGATCGTATGAAGTTATTAGATTTGGTACGTAGGACATCGGTTACTGACAGACATGCTTAAATAATGTAGAGAGATCCGCTTCAGTTGTACTACTTATTTATTCAAACCTAGACCGGCTTCGGTATTTTAAAGCCCGGTCTTCAGGTGTATGAAATAATTTTTTTTGGTAACACACAACATTGGATCGGGCCAGTCAGTGAAAGAGATGCAGTCACTGCATGTTGGTGGAAATTAACAGTAATGGTTGGCGCTTCTATCGCGCGGGCGGACAGTTACTGCCAATATGTAGTGATTAGAGCTCCGCATGTTACGCGTAAAAATGCAGTAATATCATACACTTGAAGATGGGATTTTGAAATCCCGAAACCGGTCCTGATTTAAATAAATAATTAGTGCAACTGAAGCGGGATTTCTCTAAATTAATTATAAAGTTCATTTTTTTCGATCAGATGTCGGAGTAGAGGTATTCGCCGTGAACGGCCTTTCCGGCACGCTGGCAACTTTTGGGGAAAGGCAGGCTGCTTTTGCAGGCGGAATGTAGCAGTTGAGGAGGTGCATCGGCGTGCAGGAATGTGCGCCTCGGCCGGCCTTTGTGCCTCCCCCACTCCTCCCCGCTAGCAGGTAACGGTTCGGCTGCTGCGGCCGCGGGCTTTCTCCCGGGATGGCTTCCTTCCTCGCTGCGCCGAGCTTCTGCCTGCAGGCGCTGCGCTGCTGCTGGGTACGAGCTGGCCGACGCACTTGCCTGACACGGCTAACTAGCGGCCTTGCCGCATCCTCCAGGGCTTCGGCTCGCACTCAAGTACAGTACAGGCGCGGAGGATAGCGGGCTCATGACTCCACCCCCAAAGAACATTTTACACTGAGTACTCCACAGTATTGCCCCTTCATAGCTTGCATTTATCGCGATCCTGCTGGTGACGCTCATACATAAGACAGGAACCACAAACTACACACCGTTATCCACTCAGTTTGTTACAGAGTTGTTGAGTATACTCTTAAGTTCGAATGTAATAAATTACATGAGACAGAAATGCTTAAAATAGTCTTCCTAAGCGAGACAAAACGCAAGAGCTCGCCGTTCGTCGTCAGGGCACTGGCAGCAGTATCGTAGGAACTGCCGGATCTTTGCGTGTTGTGTGCCGCAGCTGCTGTGATGGTAAAGATGAACGTTGTCATCTGTTTTGTTTCAGCACCACAGTGTTCCTGGTGTATTATCATTCGAAGTGGGATGTCCTTCCCTTCCTCCGACAGCTGAATAGACTTCCATAGCTAAGTTACAGGGGGCATTTTGTTTACCATTTGCTCCGAACCACTGTACAACATGCGTTTTTCACTTGCGAGAGGTGTAAGAAGCAGTAAGTGGCAGAAAATATCGCAGTACGGAGTCAATTTAAATTCAAAATCTGTGGATTTGTTGCCTCACAAACAGCCACAGCGTCAGTTCTTCACAGTAACTGTTGTGAAATGGGTGATGTGGACTGCATGTTGAGGTATTGTATATAGTGTGGGACACATGGACATGAAGTATAAATTCACCCAAACACTGACTACACGACATATCTATTAGCAATACATTCTGTTTGTTAGTGTTGACTGTACCACATTGCGTTAACTAGACTTCCCAACCGGTACCTTGTACGCGCTTTTCTAAGGTTAGTTCTGCAAAGCAACAGGAACTTTTTATTCCAGTATAGCGGGATCCACCCGCAGATGAAACTCGGCAAAAAGGAATTCCTCTGTTGGTTGCCGGACGTCGTGCAATGAAACCTAGTTCTAGATAGCTGTGGGTATACACGTGACAGGCCGTGCAGTTTCTGGAATGTACAGTCTTCAGAGCCTGATGATGATGTACAGTTTTCAAGACAGTCGTCGTCGGCTAAATTTTCGGTTGTTGAGTGTATTTGTTGAGACCATTAACGGTTTTTAATGATGTGTTATTACCTACACCAATTCACCGCCCCCCCCCCCCCCCCCCCGCCGTTTTTTGTCCATAATGTCTAGTTTAAAGAGCAGGATTGTAAGCTTAAAAAGTTAAGGGAACAGATAGCAGCATGCGTTTAAAATCAGTAATACTTTGTGGATGAAACTGCTGTTTGGCGATGCTAAAGCGAACGACTCATATGTCAGTGTGTACAGGTCTGAGTCCATAGTTTCCGTACAAATCCAGACGGAAGTACTACAACGCTATTTTCAAGAAGACCACGACGATTTTTCTTCATCTCCAAGCCGAGGTGGTGGTGTTGAATATACAGCAACTGTCTGCTGCTGAAGTTAACGTAAAAGATGTGGGATCTGTTCTTATGAAAACGACCGAAACGCCTGTACCCAGTGAAGGATATTGTATCGTCTCCGTTTACCGCATAAAATATCGCATGTCAGTCATACTGAGGCAAACATGCAATTAATATACTTCTGCAGGCATGATGGACATACAGGAAGGGGAGAGACCTCTAAAGGAATGGACACAGATTGGTCACTTCCTCCTCCGTAAACAGCAGCTTGGTATGGAATTTCATTCGGTTTCCATGGCCCAGTTCAGATGGTTATTTAGCTGCTGTTCTATTTCTTAGGTACGAAATACACCGACGATTGTGCTGGAAGACACTGATCACATTTTGCGTAAGCCTCTTGGATTTTGGAACTGTCTAAGGATTTCGTCAGTGGAATGGTGCGGCGGAATGAGACACGAGGCTACGAATAGTGCCATTAACAGTAACGTTTCTCTCATTGGTAGATATTTTTTCAGTTCGGGTTGTCTTCTTCATCAATTTTTTTACTACGCCTTCAGTTTCTTCGTATACTCCGTTAACAATTTTTTCTCCCCATATCTACCGCACCCAGTCCTTGCCGTGTATTCAGATCTTTGCCACCAAATGCAACCACCTCTTTCCACTGTCTGCCACTAGAATTTCACGGTTGGAAATAACCCACTTGCGCACCCATTATATATGCCTTTCTTTGCAACATGTCACTTCTTCTAGCAACGGTTTTAGAAGATTACTTGCTCTCCACTTTCTATTTGAAAGGACCACTTAATTATTAACCTTGTTCTGTTGCACCACTTTCAGTTTCTTTCGTTTTGCTCTGTTCCGTCGCCGTTGTATTCCAGAAAATACCGGGCAGTATCGGAAAGCACTATATCAGTTTTAGTCCAGCAGATATCTGTTGTGCTTCTGTTACCCGTGTGAAAAAGAAAGGAGTAGCTTTTTTGCCGCTGTGCTAACAGGAGCTGGCGCTGTGTTTGGTTTGGGAACACGCAGAGCGGGCAGTGTCTGTACAGAGGTTTCCCGGCTCAGACTGGCGCTGTCGGTGCCGCCGTGTCGGCGCACTTAGCACTGGGATTAGCAGCCACACGCCTGCCAACCTACCAGCAACTTGCAGCTTACATTCTGGATAACGTATCCTGTGAGAGATTTACGCGGAACCTCCTCTCTCTCTCTCTCTCTCTCTCTCTCTCTCTCTCTCTGTGTGTCTGTGTGTGTGTGTGTGTGTGTGTGTGTGTGTGTGTGTGTAAAAATATGCTATACTTAGTATAGCGTAAAATAGAAGGAACATTTTACTCGCGAACATTTGAACCTTATTGGTTCCCGCTGGGAATCCAAGGTTCCACTGCGTCCAGTTTCCTGGCAGAGGAAAAGAAAACAGAGCTCTTGAGGAATATAACACTGACGATCAAAACCTGATCGTAATCGTGGAAAATTCTCTAGGATTAGTTAAAAGATGGCGCCACTGTCCTTCACTTTTTTATCACCGGATGCGTTTTTTGCTAAAATCATAGTTAGCGCATTAAATATACTGACGGAGATAATGAGAACAGAGAAATGCCATAACTGCTATTATATATAAGATTGAAAAATAAGTATATGAAAAATAATATAGCCACCTGGCTTTTTTTTAAACGGTAATGCGCCACAGCTATTGTGTGCACACCAAGTTAACAGCAACTGCCTGTCCTGCTTGTGCTTGAGGCTCAAGTGATTCGAACAAACTGTGGCCGATCAGTGGAGCAACGGTAGTTACTGCACATTTCCTCTCGTTTTTACAGTCGTGTTGATAATCCTTGCTACTAGACTCCGGCCAGATTTGACATTGTATTTAGTGTGACCATCATTTTAATAGAAACACCTCAGAAATAACAAGACCACGTACCTTCGTATACAATGCCAACTTCACTTTCCAACAACAGTCCGCCCAGTATCACGAAATTTGTCTGTTGTGCGAAATATTGTCACTGCTTTAGAGTTGTGTACATATTTGGTCCAGTGTGTTCTCTTGCCAAAATATTATATTACATCCTCCACCTGGCACGACTTCAGTACACAAGAGATACTGGTCAAAATATTTGGGAGTGAATGTGAACGTTTACACTAAGTTGTAAAAGCAGAATGATACGAAGAAAAATGAAGGAACGCCAGGTTTTAACGCCTCAACAATCATTAAGTAATTAGGAAACAACTAAGTGTAAATAAATAGCCTTGGAGGAACCATCCCAACGTTCGTCAGCAGTTATTTAGCGAAATGAAGACAAATTAAAATAAAGACAATGGATCAGCGTTTCGATAGCAGCTTCTGTTGAATCCACGGAACTCACAAAAGGCATGGTATAGCGATGTGCAGGTACAGATAGCGGTAGTTTCGCGTACGCGAGGTATAAAAGGGCAGTACATTGGTGGACATCAGATGTGTACTCAGGTAATTCCCGTGAAAGGTTTCCGACGTGACCATGGCCTCACCAAGGAAATAAAAAGTTCGAACACGGGGATTGTAGTTGGAGCTAGACGCATGGGACATTGCATTTCGGAATTCGTTAGGGAATTTGATGTTTCGGGCCATCCACTGTGTCAAGAGTGTGCCGAGAATATCGGTTGGTTCCTAGAAGACAGGAAATACGTGGTCTGTTCAGCTGAGTCCCGATTTTAATTGGTAAGAGCTGATGGTAGGGTTAGTGTGGCTCAGACCGCACAAAACCATGGACCCAAGCGGTCAGCAAGGCACTGTGGAAGCTGATGATAGCTCCATAATGGTGTGGGCTGAAGCTTAAAATGGGTCCATATGGTGTGGGCTGTGTTTAGATGTTGACTCGTTTGGTCCGAGCCGATCGTTGACTGGAAATGATTATGGTTCAAATGGCTCTGAGCACTATGGCACTTAACTTCTGAGGTCATCAGTCCCCTAGAACTTAGAACTACTTAAACCTAACTAACCTAAGGACATCACACACATCCATGCCCGAGGCAGGATTCGAACCTGCGACCGTAGCGGTCGCGCGGTTCCAGACTGTAGCGCCTACAACCGGTCGGCCACCCTGGCCGTCGGAAATGATTATGTTCGCCTACTTAGCGACCATTAGTAGCCACTCATGAACTTCATTCCCTAAAGCTGTGTCTTGTCGAAGGCCACAATTGTTCGCTATGGATATGAAGAACATCCTTCACAATTTGAGCGAATGATTTGGCCACCCAGATCGCCCAGCACAGATCCCATCGAACATTTGTGATACGTAATCGAGAGGTCAGTTCCTGCACAAAATCCTGCATCGGCAATACTTTCGCAATTATGGACGGCTTTGGAGGCAGTACGGCTCAAAATTTCTGCAGGGGACTTCCAACGACTTGTTGAGCCCATGCCACTTAAAGTTGCTGCACTATGCCGGGCAAAGGGATATCCAACGTGATATTAGGAGGTATCCCATGACTTTGTCCTTCTGTCACCTTAGTGTATAAAATCTAGTACTTCGCTAATAGACTGGACATGAGCTGGAATATCAGTATATTTTATGCACATTACGACAGCGATCACGAAGCATAATTAACATATTGTCCCTCCCTCCCCCTCACCACCTCCCTCCCTCCCCCTCACCACCTCCCTCCCTCCCCCTCACCACCTCCCTCCCTCCCCCTCACCACCTCCCTCCCTCCCTCCCCCTCACCACCTCCCTCCCTCCCTCCCCCTCTCCACCTCCCTCCCTCCCTCCCTCTCTCCACCTCCCTCCCTCTCTCCACCTCCCTCCCTCTCTCCACCTCCCTCCCTCTCTCCACCTCCCTCCCTCTCTCCACCCCCCCTCTCCACCCCCCTCTCTCCACCTCCCTCCCTCTCTCCACCCCCCCTCTCCACCCCCCCCCTCTCCACCCCCCCCTCTCCACCCCCCCTCTCCACCCCCCCTCTCCACCCCCCCTCTCCACCCCCCCCTCTCCACCCCCCCTCTCCACCCCCCCCTCTCCACCCCCCCCTCTCCACCCCCCCTCTCCACCCCCCCTCTCCACCCCCCCTCTCCACCCCCCCTCTCCACCCCCCCTCTCCACCCCCCCCTCTCCACCCCCCCCCCTCTCCACCCCCCCCTCTCCACCCCCCCCCTCTCCACCCCCCCCCCTCTCCACCTCCCCCTCTCCACCCCCCCCCCTCTCCACCTCCCCCTCTCCACCTCCCCCTCTCCACCTCCCCCTCTCCACCTCCCCCTCTCCACCTCCCCCTCTCCACCTCCCCCTCTCCACCTCCCCCTCTCCACCTCCCCCTCTCCACCTCCCCCTCTCCACCTCCCCCTCTCCACCTCCCCCTCTCCACCTCCCCCTCTCCACCTCCCCCTCTCCACCTCCCCCCCTCTCCACCTCCCCCCCTCTCCACCTCCCCCCTCTCCACCTCCCCCCCTCTCCACCTCCCCCCTCTCCACCTCCCCCCCTCTCCACCTCCCCCCCTCTCCACCTCCCCCCCTCTCCACCTCCCCCCCTCTCCACCTCCCCCCCTCTCCACCTCCCCCCCTCTCCACCTCCCCCCCTCTCCACCTCCCCCCCTCTCCACCTCCCCCCCTCTCCACCTCCCCCCCTCTCCACCTCCCCCCCTCTCCACCTCCCCCCCTCTCCACCTCCCCCCCTCTCCACCTGCCCCCCTCTCCACCTGCCCCCCTCTCCACCTGCCCCCCTCTCCACCTGCCCCCCTCTCCACCTGCCCCCCTCTCCACCTGCCCCCCTCTCCACCTGCCCCCCTCTCCACCTCCCCCCTCTCCACCTGCCCCCCTCTCCACCTCCCCCCTCTCCACCTGCCCCCCTCTCCACCTGCCCCCCTCTCCACCTCCCCCCCTCTCCACCTCCCCCCCTCTCCACCTCCCCCCCTCTCCACCTCCCCCCCCTCTCCACCTCCCCCCCCTCTCCACCTCCCCCCCTCTCCACCTCCCCCCCTCTCCACCTCCCCCCCTCTCCACCTCCCCCCCTCTCCACCTCCCCCCCTCTCCACCTCCCCCCCTCTCCACCTCCCCCCCTCTCCACCTCCCCCCCTCTCCACCTCCCCCCCTCTCCACCTCCCCCCCTCTCCACCTCCCCCCCTCTCCACCTCCCCCCCTCTCCACCTCCCCCCCTCTCCACCTCCCCCCCTCTCCACCTCCCCCCCTCTCCACCTCCCCCCCTCTCCACCTCCCCACCTCTCCACCTCCCCACCTCTCCACCTCCCCACCTCTCCACCTCTCCACCTCTCCATCTCCCTCCCTCCCCCTCTCCACCTCCTCATTTTGGTCTCTACATTGATTTTCATCGTTTAGAAGAATCTTTCTTAAATTCAGCTAGAACAGTTCAAGGCAGTGCACGTATGATTGCCGAATGTA